>NC_139620.1:31528464-32972104 GCF_964270895.1 Podarcis filfolensis
TACCCTTTGCTTGGCCATACACTAATACTTTCTTTGTACTGATTTTGAAGAAAGTTTTCACATGAAAAGTAAATGACAGGGGAGGGCAGGAGGCACAGTTGGAGATCTGGGAGGGGGAAACGGAAATGATTTTAGAGCATGCCTTTGCACTCTTTATTTGCCTACATATTTATCACAAATGTTGGAAGCAGCACAGCTGCATAATGGCAACTTCAGACGCCTATGGGCCAGGCAGTCAACGTTTCCCACACTTAAATAACATTGAGCAGATTCAAAATTACTGCACTTAATACTAACAAAAGATGTCTCAATTTAATCTTCAAACAACCCTCCAAGATCAAAACACAGCTGGGCTGAGTAACAAGACAGGCCTGGGTCAGCGCAAGGAGAAGGACCAATTTCCTCCAAAAGCTCCATCCACTCCTAGCACAAGTGTGAAGGAACACTTGTGTGGTGCAACATAACCCTAACCCCCTTCTGTTTGTAAGTCTGGGGGTGTAGGGAGGGGAAAGCACAGCAATTGATTCAGAGATGCAACATGCGAATGGAATTACCTGAAGTTTGGGAGTGGAAGAGAACTAATGCTAAGACCTTTTGTTTTCCTAATCCTTGGAGATGATTAAGAATGGATCAAGATTAAAGTTGCCCAAGGACAATGGAAAGCACCTGCCACTATTGTCTTCTTTTTGGAGCTGGATAGAATGAGATGGCTCATTAAGGGATGCCCTCAGGGCAAAGCTCTTGAAAGGAACTCACAAGCACTCTGCCTTGTTCTCCTCCCTGCTTTCCTGTTTCCCTGTTCAGGTGCAAGAAGGAACATGCACTCTGGGCAAAAGAAGTGACCCGTTGTTTTCTCAAACATTTCTAAGAAGCACGTAAAGAATGTTGCTAGGTTATGAAGCATTTATTTCTGGAATGGCTCTCTGTTCATTGGCTATTACAGCCAAGTCTTCCCACTGACCTAATTATTTTAAAGAATGTGACATTTTCGTTGAATTTTATTACTTTTAAAGGTTTCTTCAATCTATACAACTACAAGATATGTTAATTAAGATTAGGCTTTGCAAGATACTGAAAATGCTGGAAAGCAAGTAAAACTGGCTTAGAAAGATATACAATTTACTGTGGCTAAGTCTGTGACCAATAAAAAAAGTCTCTAAGGAATATATGTGTTTTGGAAAGTTGTTTGTCTGTTTGCTAGGCACCTGACAACTCTTAAGATATCCTAACCAAATTTTGCATGATGGTTCCTGAGATCAAGGAGCAGGTTTACATCTCTGTTTTGATACAATTGAATATACCATTTGAAATCAAGATGGTGGACTGAACCTTTCAAAATAGCAGATTTTAACCACTGATTTCAAAGCTGCACTGACTTTTGGTTTCATGCCCTTGTTTAAATTGATTTTGAAAAATAGGAGACCTCTATTCCCCTCCCAGAGCTACAGTTCCAGATTGGTTTAACGATCAAGCCTTCTTTCCAGGAAACTGCAAATTGTAGCACTATTGGGGGTGGGGGGAATAGGGGTCTCCTAACAACTGTCAGCACAGATAACAAGCTACAGTTCCCAGGATAACTGTTAAAGTGTAATAATAATAATAATAATAATAATAATAATAATAATAATAATTCTACCCCACCCATCTGGCTGGGTTTCCCCAGCCACTCTGGGCGGCTTCCAACAAAGATTAAAAATACATTAAAATGTCACATTAAAAACTTCCCTAAATAATAATAATAATAATAATAATAATAATAATAATAATAGTGTAATGGTGCTTTAAATGTATTGTGCAGATATGTCCTCAATGACAACCCCTTAATAGTCATCCTTGTTGCTTCTACATGCTGCCACCAAATGACAGAAAGCCAGTGTGTTGTAGTGATTAGAGGAGCAGACTAGGACCTGGGAGACCTGGGTTCAAATCCTACTCAGTCAATTAGGCTCACTGGGTGACCCTGGACCAATCACAGCCTCTCAGCCTGACTTCCCTCACAGGGTTGTTTTAAGGATGAAATGAGGAGGGGGAGAAACATGTATACCACCTTTAGCTTCTTGGAAAAAGGTGGGCTATAAATGAAAAACACACACACATACACACCCCTTTCCCTATGCCCCAATACCTTTCTAGAGAACACCACCAGGTATTCCTTTTCTTTAGCACAGTCTGTTTGAGCTTGTTTAGGCAATTCTTAAACTGCTCTTTAAAAGACACACCTTTATGTGGGATTTTCAAGTTTCGACTTAAAATGCTTGGATTATATTTTTACCGCAGTGGTTATGGGTTCTTTGTTTGTGTTAAGTAAAGCAATACAAAGAGTGCAGCCACCAGAACAATCGAGGGTATTAGCGTTTTAAAAAATAAAAATCCTCCTTTTCATGAACGTACACATCCAATTTCAGGTTCTTCTCCCACCCACCAGCCCATCCCCATTACTCTGCTGCTTGAGAACAGCAGCTCTTAAGTTTTCCAACAGAGCAAACAAAAGTTTTGAATTTCATCCCATGCTAAAGAGAACCCACAATGTTACAGAAGAGAAAAAAGCAAGAACTGCCCCCCGCCTCCCACAAACTCCGATGGCCACCCGTGTTCCCCCCTTCCTTCAAGTTTAATATAATTCCCTCCTCTTCACCAAAGCCTGATTGATTCCCAATTTCAGTGTACAGTCATAAGCTGGGAAATTCTACAAAGAAAGGAAGACATCTACCTTCTTTAGCAGCAAAAAGTCCCTTGCGACCTCAGCTTCCCGCACTCACACCTGCTGCCTCCTCTCCAGTAACCTGATCCAATTCTAACCCTACCAAGACTCGTTCACTTCCACTTGTTTGCATGCAGTAGTTGCTCCTCCCCTTAAATCATCTTTTCCGCCTTGAACAGAATGGAAACCCTGTACTTGCTTAGAGAACAGGGATGGGAGGTCCTCCAGATGTAAATTGTACTACAACTCCCATCATCCCTGACCACTGGTGTTGCTAACTAGGGCTGATGGGAGGTGCCGTCTAACAGAGCCACCCCTGCTTTAAACACATGTTGGCTTTAAATTAATATCTGGCCCCGGTCTCTGCCAATATGGCAATCCTTTAATGAGATTACCCTAGCTGGGTGGGGGCCAGTTATCTGGCAGTGGCTTCTCCTGGCTGGGACACCATTTAAAGGACTCAAATATATGGGTGGGGGCCCAACTGTGTGGGTCTTTTTCATTGAATGGACATATGCTGGCAGTGGGGTGGGGGCTGGAACAGCACTGCTGGCTCCTTTAAATCAGTGGGGGCTGGTTCCCACTGAAAATGGTGGGGTGGAAGGCAGGGAGGCCAACACTGGGTGGACCTATTGCCACTGCCAGGCAGAGCCTCTTAATTATAGCCCTCCCCCCCCCCCGCAATTCTCCTCTCTGTTAAGATCTACAAAGGCAACATTGAGACTAAGGGGGAGAAAGCTGACAGCCAGGAGGACCACCCTCTGGACTGCTTGTAAGGCAAGCAGGTGGGGAACTGCCCCATTTGCCCTAATGGGGCAGCCTCTGTGACTGCAAAGGTGTCACAAGCAAAGACCTTGAGGCCCTCTGAATGGATGAAGGGGCATAAATAGTCATTTCGGTGTGCCTGTGTCTATGGGGGGGGGGAGTGTGTTTACATACGCTCCCTCTCTCCTCCCACCCACCACTCTCTGCCATTGTTCAGCCAGAAGAAACCAGGATTATAAATACCATTTGTCTTTGCAGAGCAGTGGAGGATAGATGAAATATGCGCCTTAGGCTTATCAGCTCCAGCACTGCTAAAGGGAAAGCTGGCTTCTGAGGCCTTGGATGGCGGCTGTCCTTTTCAGAAAAGAATCAAAGGTCTCAGGAGAGGGGGGAACATAATGGAGTGACCTTCAGCTAATAAAGCCCACCCCAGAGTCCATGGAAGCTTGGGGAATATTGACAAAAGTTCATATTTACAACAGCCTGGATGCCTTCCAGAAACCATTACCAATTTAGAGAGCCAGAGGCTGGCAGGCATCTCTCTCTCCCTCTCTTTGAGGGGAAAGAATAAGCAAAAGAACAGAAAATATCTCCTCTTCCTTCCTTTTCCCCTTTCCCTCATGTGAGCTGCAAAAATGAGATGGAGCACAGTAATTCTTCATTAATGAGGCCCATATGCTTCCCTCCCTATAATGAAGCTAGGGTTGGTGTTTTGTTTTGCAGAGAAATACAATGAAAATCTGCTGGCACACCAACAACAATGCAGAATCCTTGGACCTTAAAAAGAGGGTATCTTGCAGCCTTTATGACAGATCTCTCAGGCATTAAAGTGACCAGAAAAAGAGGGAAGGAGAAATCCACCACTGGTAGGATTGGGGCAAGAGTTTCAAAGAGGGCCCAGGGTCATATGTGGCAATGCCCAGCGTTACATAAAAACAGAGATCTCACTTTTAGGAACAGCAAAATTATTTGCATGGTGCAAGGAAAGAGAAGCTTGGCACCAGATCACACATGAATTCGTACATCAGATGAACCCTGAAACTGAATCCATTACTAGATACACTTGTGCAAACTGGTTGTGTGAATATTCCATAAGGGCAGTTCAATAACCAAACTTACGCCTCATCTTAAATCAGTATAACCAGGATAGAGAACCTCTGGCTTGTGGGCTGAATGCAGCCTCCCAGGCCTCCTCTCCCTGTTGCCCTCAAAACTCAACTTTCGCCAAGTTGGAATGTATCCCTGAACTGTGATAGTGCCTCTTGCTTGTATGGATGGAAGAAAGATGTTGGCAGGAGGGATGTAAAAATCTCTGAATTTTGTTATCTCAAATGTAGCCTACTGTTAAGGAGTTACAGCCACTGCTCCACCCAGTCTTGCCTCTGGCATCACCCACTACAGGTACATGGCACGTGGAAGTTTGTCCATGGGGGAAGGTGGCTGAGAGTTGTTAGGAGACCACTATTATCCTCCCAGAGCTACAATTCCCAAAGTTCCCTGGGAAGAGGAATTGATTGTTAAACCACTCTAGGAATTATAGCTCTGTAAGGGGAATACAAATCTCCTAATAACTCTCAGCACCCTTAACAAACTACAGTTCCCAATATACTTTGCAGGACACCATGACTGTTTAAACTGCTATATTATTTAAAATTATGTATAGTGTGGGTGTGGCAAGAGGTGCACCCTACCTCCCCAGCCAGCAGCAGTGCCGTTAGGATTCACGCTGGAGTCCACAGAACTATGGAGCAGTAGGAACTTGACACCTTTCTCATGTGAGACAAACACGATAACCACTACACTAGAGTGTGTAGACTGGCATCTACAACAAATGGCAAGTGGGACTTATTTTTTTAATATAAAAAATGGTCAATTCCACCAGTGAAGTACCAGTGATAAATTGTTGTTGATGATAATAACAATAGTAAGAGTAATGATATAAGTTAATTTATATCCTGCCCTTCCTCCCAAAGGAGCCCAGGGTGGCAAAGACACCAATGAGAAACCATTAAAATGTCTTAAAACAATCCTGATACAGACACAGACTGAGAAAGGTATTTTTTGGCAGAAGTCTTCAGCCGGCACCAAAATGACAACAGAGATGTCACTTGCCTAATTGTTAACAGGAGGGAATTCCAAAGGGTAGGTCCTTCATACTGAAGGCCCAATTCCTACAATATGTGAAACAGGCCTCCTAATAGGATGGTATCTACAAGCAGCACTCAAAATTTGCCAGGCACAGTTTGCACTTGGCTATCGACCACTTGCAACCAAGTGAAGATGCCCGGGTGCCAGGATGGCACCTGACGTCTCCACCATCCGGAGGTGCATGCCTAGGGATCCTTGGATCGTGCCTGCTTTCACCCACCAACAACACATCCTGTAGAATTCAATCCGTGGCATTTTATCCGCACAATCAAAACGAATTTCAGGAACCAAAAGTCGTACTGAAAAATAGGACTTTAAAGCCATCTGACCCCCAAATGGCAACTAGGCATTCCTTTTTGGCGACTATAACCCTGCATGGCGAGTGGGACAGTGGTCTTCCATTAGTGTTATATGGTTAACGCGCAACCATTTGGCACCTAGCTTATATATCCGAGTTTCTAACACTGCCTGCAAGAGGCCACCACTTGCAGAGCACAGTGACTGATTGAGAGGGGTAAAATGATCTTTCAAGGGTACCCTGATTCAAAACTGTATATACAGCAAAACCAGCACATTGAACTTAGTAATGTTACCATTTGTAGACTGTCCCTCTTACAAGTATGAATGCCAGTTGTTACAGAACATCAATCACCAGGGGTGTCTCCCATTCCTCCAGTGGTGCAACATCTTTCCCACTACCTAAGTGCGTCTGATTTCTGCAGGTCATGTGCACTCTCCCTATAGGAGTTAATTAAAACAAGGCAGGTGGTTTGTCAACAGTGTTAAAACAGCTGTCAGATAACAGTGTGTGCAAAGCCTTTGATATCTCTTAAGAGAGGAACTGTGCAGTTGCCACTACCATTTGTAGCCTCTGTCGAAAATTTGACAACATCAACCCTGGAGGTTTCCCTTCCACTCTCTTTTCCAATTAGACCTAGTTCTCACTGAGATGGCAAAGCTGCGTCTGGAATCTACCACTGCAGACAGGAGGCCAACATGTCAGAGTCTCTTACACACAAAGAACAATCACAAACCCTGCATGGCGAGTGAGACAGTGGTCTTCCATTAGTGTTATACGGTTAACGCGCAACATTAAAAGGAGGAACTGTAACTCAGCAGTAGTCTGGTTGAGCACATGGCCTTGAATGAATCCTTATTCATTCAATGAATGAATCCAAGGTTCAGTCTTCAACAAGCAAATGTGGTGAGGCAGCAGAGCTAACATGACCTCCAGTCGGCCACATCACTGTTGTTTAATGTGAGGTAGAGAGGAATGGACGAGGTGGGCTCATTGCAAATGCACCAACTGAGCTAATCCAGCACTCCCACTGTTGAGTTTGCACCATGCCTACTTTCTCTCTCCCCTCTCTATCCACCTCCTGGTAAGCAGCAGCAACACTACAGACTGAGGTCAGGGGAGCACCACCCACCCCACCATGCTGGCCACTACTGTCCCTGACATCTCCATTTGAGAAAAAGATCAGGAAAGCAGATGATAGGAAAGATCCTGGAGAGTGGAACTTGGTCAGAGCAGACATGAGCTTGAGGAACAGTCAACCTGATATAAGGCACCTTCCCTGTTCCTACTGAATGCTGATATACAGCACGTCAGCTGTCTCTCACAATAGCAAACCAGTAATGGTTGTGGTTCAATTATTCACTACATCCTCAGCCTCATGTTCAAACAAGCAAGCTGGCATAGCAGGGGGTTCAAACATGAGGGAGGACATATAGCTGTTTAAGACCAATGGATTTAATACCGACTCAGTCCAAATGGGTGTGGCTGTTTAGTGCAGAGAGTTTGTCCTGCGTGACCAGAAGGCTTTTGCTTAAGGTTTCTTTTTCTTTTTCTTTTCCCTTCCTTGAGCAACTGCTTGGGTAAAATATAGCACACCCTACCCATAAAGTCCTTTGTTACAACATCCACGCCATAAAGCTGCAAAACCTTGGCTCCCAAGTACATTAAATTCTTATAAACCTGCCTTCATTTTAAGCATGCAATATTTCAACACACAAAGCGCCTCTTCTGAAAAGATAGCACTTTAATGAGGAGACAGGTAAAACATATAAACCAAAGCTCATTATGGCATAATTTCTGGGAGATGACCAAGCTGTTATAAAAGGAAGTTGTGGCAGTCACATTTCGCTGGAGCTTGAATCTAAAAACATGAAGAAAAGGCCACAGTACGGTGCAGGAGAGGTCTGCAAAACCTGTTTACTGCTGAAGGCAAATGGCTGCATCCTATTTATGCAAAGAAAGGCTCTTACAAGACTGTCACAGAACAGGCGACGAGTCAGAGAAGTTGTAACCCACAATACTTGAAAGTGTACCAGTTTGGCTGCCTCAAGAGTTAGAATGGTAAAACTGAGAATTCTTGGGACCGTTGAGTATACACCCACCCCTAAGGTATAATAATCATCATAACGATACCCAGTTCTACCTCTCTTTTAAATCAGAACCAGTGAGGGCAGTGAAGGTCTTATGTGAATGCCTGGAGGTGGTTGGAGGATGGATGGCGGCTAATGGATTGTGGTTTATTCCTGACAAGACAGAAGTACTGTTCTTGGGGGACAGGGGGCGGGCTGGTGTGGAGGACTCCTATCAGATGTCAAGGAAATAAGCAACTATCCTACTTTTAAAAGACATCTGAAGGCAGCCCTGTTTAGGGAAGTTTATAATGTTTAATGCTGTATTGCATATTTAATATTTGATTGGGAGCCGCCCAGATTGGCTGGGGAAACCCAGCCAGATGGGCAGGGTATAAATAAATATATTATTATTATTATTATTATTATTATTATTAGCCTATGGCCATTGAAAGTAAAGGCACATACTGAAAAAAGGCCTTAAGATAACAAAGCAAGAATGCAATTAAAAAACTAAAACACTCAAATCATCTCCATCAATGTACAATGTTTTGTTTTATAGGAAATCTATTCCAAATTTGTGGGTTAATGGGCCACAATTAATGTGTCATGAAAAGCCCAGAACTCTCCTTGGCAGGCGCCAGGGATCTTTCTCACATCCTCTTCTGGGCAACCTTCCCAGGGTCACACGCCAGTGGCGGTTGGAGCAACAAATCTAAATTTTGCCTTCGCACAGTAGGTTACATTCACATACATTCAGATACACCCCTCTCCATCATCCATGCAGGCAAGCCAGAGGCAGTATCAGCGTTCAATGACATGTTCCAGCCAGGCAAAAACACCTGGGGTACAAAGCAGGACTGGAGAGGGGCATGACCAAGGACTGCCCTTGGTCCCCAGTGCTGAGGTTTCCCACCCCTGCTCTATAGGAAACCTTTTATCTTTGGATATGAGAATCACATGTGCTTCTGCTTACTCACCGACAGAATGAAGTTCAACCCATGAATTTATCCACCCTCACATCTGTAGTTTCCGAGAATTCATCTCAGAATCTTACCACAGGCAAGATTCACATATAGGATAACATCCACATACGATGCTTTGAGAGCAGGAAGGTGAAAACTGTACTAGCTGCTCATGCTAAGAACAAAGTGTCCTAAAACTATGAACCCCACCCTTCTTGACTGTACATAGAATTCTCAGAGGGAGCAGACCTCAGGGCCTTTTTACACATTACATTTCGGGGGGGAGGGGGTGTTGTACAGCATGCGTGCACGCACACAAACACACGCCCAAAAGTTGTAAAGTTTGACAAGCAGGGGCTGGAAGACGGACTGGCAGACCTCAACGATCCTTGGTTTATCTTTTCCAGTAAACCATCTCTAGATTGCAGGCTGGCCACCTGTCAACCTCAGCCTAATTCCATGCACCTGACAATCAAAAAGCCCTCTGCAAGAAATTGGTTTGGTCTCTCGGGTGACAGCAACCTGTCCCTCCCCTGCCAGCCCAATGGGTGGGAAGGAAAAAGGGAAGGGGTGAGAAGGGGTGTCAAAAAGAGAGTCAGGGAGAGAGAAAACAGGATGCCCCTACCTCACTTTTTACTCTGGCCCTGCCCACCCCTCCCTGCCATGTGACCTCCTCATAGATTACTCTCAAAGGAATTTGGCCCTTGGCTGAGAAAAGGTTGCCCATACCTTTACCTGATTATTCTTTTTCACTTTACCTTCCTAGCCACTAGAGGAGTCGGCAAGGTTTACTTTGCCTGGGCTGGTTCACTCCAGTGGAGATCACTCTGTGGGCTGGATCGTGCACCTGCAATTTCCAGCGTCTGTGCAGAAACAATTTCTGACGTCTGCGCAGATGCGATTTCCGGCGCCGCAGAAGCTAGTCCCTGCACCATGCTGTGCTGGTTTAGCGCAGCATGTGGGGACTCGCCGAGCGGGCAGCTCAGTTTGAGGGCAGCTTGTGGGCTGGTTAAATGACTCCCGTGGGCCGCTTGTGGCCCATGGGCCTTAGGTTGCCGACCCCTGCACTAGACTAAGATAAGACTAGAGGACCATATTCTGACCTGCCTGTATCCCACGTTCTATGGGGTCCTGTTATGGGCAAGAAAGCACAGACAGAGGTCAATGGAGGGTATACACAGCATAAAGGCAAGGCTAAGTGCAGCAACTAACCCGCAAAGGAATTGCTCAGGCCAGGGGGCATCAACCTTTATAGGCCCACGGGCACACATCTGGGTAGTTGAGGGAGGGAGTGCTTTGGGTTTTGCGGGCATCAGCGTTAGACACTAAGGGCACCTTGGCACTCGTAGGCACCATGCTGGCAACTACTAGTTCAGAGCCACTTGCAACATGATGGATTCCATAGGAGGGTGTGTGCAATGTGCCTGTTTTGCTGCATGTGCAAGCAGCATATGTGCACTGGGAAGCCATAACCTAAAACAGCTTAATGCCATGTGTAAACCCAGCAAAATGGATTTATGCAGGATGACCACATGCAATGCACATAAGGTGTGCATGCTTTTTAAATGTGCCCATGCTCTTCCTCCCTGAAGGAAATCCAGTAGGTGGCCATGAACGAGATGTAGCAGGTTTGTTAAGCAGAACCGCGAATCAGGCGTTTGCCACAAGTCACCTGGGCATAATTCAGCACCAGGTACAACAATTCCACCACCTGGACAGAGTTTAGTGTTGTGGTTCTGCCTTAGGCCGCAATGCCTGTTTGCCCAGAATGAGGTTCAAAGCCAACACAGATGCCGGCGAGAGACTTGCCCTAGTCTGAACGGGTAAGCCTGCATTAATAAGCAGCTGGGGGGGGGGATATGCTCCTTCCAGCCCAGAATTCCATTTATCATGAGCTTACAGCAAAGAGATAAAGGGAAATAATTATCTTAACGTAGTTCCAGTCATCAGTAACAGTGTCAAGGTTTTGCCCTGCTGCTGACCCGGAACATGTGACTGTAACACAAGAGAGAGGGCTGCTGTCAGCTGAAATGGTGACCCTCCTACATTATTGTCAAAAAAGCAGAACAAAAGATCCTTTTGTTTTATTGTTTTTGCTGGGTTTAATTTTCTTGCAACGGCTGGGCAATCAGGAGGTCCTTCTTCTCCAATAACAGATGTACCTCCAGCTTTGAATCAAAGACACAGACAAGTGAATTCTCCAGCTGAGATTGTGTTTGTGTGTGCGTGTTGTTTTTTTTCTTCCATCTAAACTAGCTTCCTCTTTTGGTCCTCCTTTTACACTCATCTTTTCACATCCCCTCTCCTTTATTGACTACAGTAAATAGCTAATCATTGTTAAGCATTCATTTTGGCAGTCTCCGTCGGCAAAGGGGAATGCACAAATTATAATCAATGACAGCGTCTTGATTAAATTAAAATGGGGGTGAGGAGAGTTCCTTAAACTCACAAAGTGTGAAGCAAGTCTTCCATAGTTATGTTGTGAACTGACCTGAGATCTATGAGCGGTATACAAATTTAATAAATAAATAAATAATAAAAAGATCGGGCTTAGTTTGCATTATTCCTTTGATTTCCAATGTTTGGAGGTGAGTGCTGTTGGTTATGAACAGCAGAGGCTCTCCAGGTGGGGAAGGAGTCATTACACTAGGCTTCCCAGCAGGCGGGTCACTGTTGCTTACCAGGAGGCGGGTCAGGCAGCAGAGAGGTTGCTGTGGTGCAAACATACTGGCAGGGGTGTCCCATTGGCTCAATTTGTGTGTTTGCGCCACACCAACCCCCCTGCTACATGGGCATAGCAGCTCTGCCTCACCCAGCGAGCAGCTTCTGGATATGAAACTAAAACAGCTCTACCCATGCACAAGAGAGAGTCTTCAGCAGGCTTGATGGGTCTTCAAGGGTTACAGAAGGATAAAAGATCTTTTTTGGGGGGACCCCTAAACATCAGAATGAGCATGCTCAGTGATCACAGAATGTTGATTGAGTGTTGCGGGGCGATATGGGAAATTGAGTAGCAACAGGAATGGAATGGGGTGTCTGGACTTTGGGAAGGACAGGGAAAGCGCTATATATTGCATGCAGAAATCCCAGGTTTAGTCCCCAGCACCTCCATGTAGGGCTGGGAAAAACTCCCGGCCTAAAACCCTGAAGAGATGCTGCCAGTCAGTGCAGGCAATACGGAGCTGAATGGCCAGCTATCTTCCTATGTTCCTGTGACTCTTGAACAGGGACACTCTACACTGCAGCATTTTGTTGCAGGTCTCATCCACCAAGGCCAGGGCTACAGTCTGAAAGCACACAAAGCAATGAACATGCTAAAACTAAGTAGTTCTTAGTCTATAGTAACTGCCTGAATGGAAGACCTCTTGTGAATCTTCTATATGCCGCCTTGAATTCCACGATGGAAGTATGGTGAGATACGAAATTTAAAATAAACAAATAACTTCTAGTTTTTGTTTTTCTTTTAAATCTAATTGCCGTTTAAATTTGGTTCATATTTATACCTTGTCTCATACAAAAACCCAGAACATTTTTTCAAGGCAGCCTATAACTGCAGAATGAAAATAAGAACACAAAACCAGAACAAATGTAAAGCAAAAAGCAGCACAGCAGCGAATAAAAACAGATTCTATGGTTTTAATTTCACTTGCATTGGAAACCTGCAATGTGCAGAATCCACGCAACTCCTGCCTACACTTTAATGTATTTTTAATCTTTTGTTGGAAGCCTCCTAGAGTGGCTGGGGAAACCTAGCCAGACGGGGTATAAATAAATAAATGATGATGATGATGATGAGGTTAATAACTCTGGATTTTGCCATCCTCAGTTTGCCTTGAAAATATTATTTCTTGAAACCCTACAGTGAAACTATGACAGACTCTCTGATCCTCAAGCATTGTAGAACATACTTCAGCATGTAATATTTCCACAGGCAAATAGTATGGTTTGGATAGGCCTGAATAAGCCCATCAGTAATAACAACAAAGTGATCCCCAACCACATGCACACACAAAGCCTAGCCATGGAAGTCCATAAAGCACAATTCACAATATTAATTTGTTTTCTTCTTCTAATTGTACAATTAAGTTGGAAAATGAAATTTTATAACACGTGTGCACTTTTTGGATCCAAAACAATGGAATTTGGAAGCTTGGCAGCATAGCTGGGGGAAGGGAGGGGAGGAGGAGCTGCACAATTGCAGGGATGGGGACATACAAAAGAGCACATGCCTATTAACAGAAATAAAGGAAGCGCCAGAGCAGGGTTGGGGGAACCTGTGGCCTGCTAGGTTTGTTGGACTACAACTCCCATCATTCCTAACAATTCTCCATGCTGGCTGGGGCTGATGGAAGTTGCAGTCGAACGACACTTGGTGGGCCTTGGCTGCCCAACTTTGCACTAGAGAAAGAAAACGAAAGACAAAAACAGAAGAAGAGACTGCAACTCAGTTCAGGCATCCCAAAGCAAAACACACACACACACACACACCCAGCCCCAGATGCCCATTTGGAGAGACTTGATCTCATACCTTGCTTGCTACCAAGCCACTCCTGATACGAGGCAGCTCCAGGTCCGCTGAGTTCTACAGACAAAACAAAAAGTTCTGTTCACAATCAAACACTTTTAACAGAAATCTCTTTTTCACCTTGGGAAAAGGGGGTCATTTCATGGATCTGAGTCCGCCTCTGCCCCTTCATTTCTTGAAAGAGGTATGGGTTTAACTAATAAAATGGGAAGCAAATTTGGCTAGCGAGTGGTCCCTATCATTAACATTTATTACATTTCTATCCTGCCTTTCTTCCACAGAGGTCAAATAAGTATACACAGGATTTCCAGGCGTTCTCTTATTTAAGCACTGACCAGACATACACCGGCTGGATTCAGCATAGTTGCTGTGCCTTCAGTACTACAGAAGGTCAAACATAGGGTTTGAAAAGGCTTCCAAGATGTATTAAGTCAGTGCAATGACCTCTGTGAAGATACCACAAAGGAAGTCAACTGGACTAACCAATGGTCTGTGGATTCTCTTGAGTAGGAAAAGGGCTGGCCAATGTGGTGCCCCCAGCTGTTGTTGGACTCTGACACCCATCAGCCCCAGCCAGCACAGCCAATGATCATGGACATGGGAATTGTAGTCCAACAGCATTTGGAGGGCACCACCATGGCTACAACTTGAGTTGGTGGTAGGGCCCAACTGGTCCCATTTGCTGGCACAGTGAGGTTTCCTTTAGGAACACAGATCATTGGTTCATCTAGCTCTGTACTGTCCAAACATAATGATAGTTGACTTTTTGCGCAGAGAAGTGGCTTTTGGCAATCCCTGCATGAGGCTGTTCTCCACTGCTCATTGTATGGGTAGCTAGAATGGGGGTGGGGGGACTTTGAGAGGCTCCACAATAGCAACAGCAATATCTATTACCTACAGCAATGTTCTTCAATCTTGGGCCCCCAGATATTGTTGAACTACAACTCCCACCATCCCCAGCCAACTTAGCCAATGGTCAGGGATGATGAACACTGGCCTAGAGAGTGGACATTTTCTATTGCCCCCTGCTCAGGCCTTCAGCAGTCATCCCGGTCACCAGGAAGAACCAAGAGGCATGGTTTGTCTAGTTGCCTTTCCATTCATTTTAATATTTCATTTTAATATTAATTAAAGCAAGGGAAAGAGTTTGTTGTTGTTTTTAAAAAAGGGGGGCATGTTGCAATCTGCCATAGAAATTTGCTATTGTAAGTTTATGTTGTAGTTTATCTGGGTCTGAATTAACTTCTGTTGACATTATCTTCCTACTGCTAAAATGTGTTTCGTGATGGTCTGACAACTAGATAAAAACAAATGAATCGGCTCTGCTTAAACGGCCTTAAAAGAGTCACCGTTTCAAGGTGAATCTGCAAGTATTTGCTTTAAAAGTACAGGCATGGAGAGAAGTTCCTCTTTATGCATAAAGACTTTTAATGAAAAGTTTGACAGCTTTGCCTTAACTTGACTCTGCTCTAACACAGGGCATACTAGAAGCCAATGTCAATGATAAAAGTGGCCCAACACAATATTCTGTACACCAGTTAAGTAAAATAGGAATCACAGATGACAAAGAAAGAAATTACAATGCAACTCAATGGATGTGAATATTTTTCCATTATCTCAGCGCACTCTGAATGAATCCCAAGAAACTGTCAGGTTGATAAGTCAATATTACAATGGCTTTAGAAAGGGTAAAGGGTTGAAAAGAGGTGCTATTGGGTGCTGCAGAGTCAGATCAAAGAAGATGAGGGATGAGAAAAACCCAAAAAATGGTGTGTTTAAGTGAAATGAGCTGTCTAAGCATATATTTCCCTATTGCAGAAGCGGGTACATTGTACCTTAGAGGGTGCAAAATGATTATTTAGCTAGTGATAAAAGATAGTGGGATAAGGTTAGCACATTTGAAGATGCCTTATACAGAGTCCATTTAGCTCAGTATTATTATATGAACTGCTTTCCACAAATTCAAACCAGTGTATTTCCCAGTCCTACCTAAAACGGCTGGGGATTGTACCTGTGGCTTTTAACAAGCAAAGCATATTATTATTAGGTTTGTTACCCGCCCTTCCACGGGCAGGTTACAATAATATAAAATACTGCATTAAAAACAGTTTAAGGCAAATTAAAGCCACTGCCATAGCCGACCCACTTGATTGAACAATACAGTAGTCACATATCTGTGATTAGATAAATATTGCTAATGCCCCAGCTGGTCTATTCTTTTTAAATTACCGTTTTTCGCTCTATAGGACGCACCCAACCTTAGGACGCACCTTGTTTTAGAGGGGGAGAACATGAAAAAAATAATCTCCCCCTCTCTGGTCAGCGTCCCTTCAGCGAAGTGGCAGGAGAAACGGAGCCCCTCCCATTTCTCCTCCCGCTTCGCTGAAGGGGCGCTGTGCAGCTCTCCCTCTCTGCTGAAGCCAGGAGAGTCTTGCTCTCCTGGCTTCAGCAAAAGGAACCTGAAGCCTCCGGAGCGCAGCGGGAACTCACGCTGCACTCCGAAGGCTTCAGGTGGCTATCCCTGAAGCCTGGAGAGCGAGAGGGGTCGGTGCGCACCGACCCCTCTTGCTCTCCAGGCTTCAGCGAAAGCATCGCGAGGCCTCCAGAGCGCAGAGGGAGCGCTCCCTCTGCACTTCGGAGGCTTCGCATTCCTATCGCTGAAGCCAAGGAGCCTGCATTCGCTCCACAGGACACACACACATTTCCCCTTAATTTTTGGAGGGGAAAAAGTGCGTGCTATAGAGCGAAAAATACGGTATACTTTAAAAATATTTTTTTAATTACTGTTTTTTATTTTTCACTTCTTTTAATAATAATAATAATAATAATAATAATCATGTTCTATCCTTACAAGTGGTGCTTTGGTTTTGATTTGCTTATATAAAATTATGATTTTGCAGATTCAATTTTGTTTTTATGCTGAACAGTGGTTATGAACATAGGACAGAGATCACCAAGGAAGAAGACTAAGGGCAAAAGGCATCTGGGTTCTCTCGATATTTCCTGAGTTATAATTGTCTATACTGCTGACATTTCGTCAGCATACACTGCTGTTGCTCTGAAACAAACTACTCCACATTTTTCGTTTTTAATTTCCATTTGAGCCTATGTAATGTTCATTTATGTATCAAGCTGTTTATGTCAGCTTGTAAGAGTTAACTTTGGGATCCTCCTTTTCGTCACACATCCCCTAAGCCTCTCCTTGCAAATGCCTTCCTAGGTTCTTCCTCTGCCTTCGCCCAGCAAACAGCTGCCAATGGCTCCTGGCAGCAAGCAAGCCCAATTGAATTTTAAAAGATTTTCCATTCTACTGCACTATTTAGCGAGCACAGAAAGGAGGTTGGGGTGGGGGATGGAACTCTGTGTTGCTTCACCATTTATGTTGTGTAAATCTGAGATAACAGATCTTCTGCCTAATCCTAATGAGGCCTCCCCATTAAAATCTTTATTAGCTTCCAGCACAGTGGATTGCCAAAAAGCTTGTCAGTCCAGTCCCGTCCAGTCCCCCCCCATCCCACTATCTCTCTGTACCAAGATCTGCTTTAACTTTTACAAATAGCTCTAAGATATTTCCCCTGCTTATCAGCATTGCCAAGCAGCTTGCCTTATCACTGCTATTGCAGATAAAATAAATGAGCTACGAATGATATGAATAATGGCATTTTCTGTAGGCTGGTTTCCCATTACATTCTCAACAGATTGTAGATTTAAACTTCAGCACAAAAGAGGCAAGGAGGAGAAAGAGAAGGTTCCCCCCCCATCGCCAAATTACCTTCCTTTTGCTCAACAGCCTCAGATTCCTGGATGTATTTTAAGCCTACCTGAACTGAGGAGGCAATTAATTTTGAAAGGGACAAGAAGAAAGACAAGGTTCGGCTTCTCAGAAAATCCCCAGGACTAGCTGTTCTGTGACTTTTAGAGGGTTGCTGCATTCCGCGGTTGGGGGGGGGGCTTTAAGGCTACACAGGGCCTAATAAAGCTGTCTTCATTAGACATCCTTCCTCCACCCCACCCCACCCCCTAGCTGTGTACAAGCCTGGAATCAGAAGAGGACAATGGACTCATGGAAAAGGAAGCAAAGACTGGATGCAGAATAATACATCTCTTGCTACCAATGCACACCTGATCAGATTTTGCCAGATGTGGTACATTAGCAGTGTAGGGAGGGCCACAGAAAAAGGGTGATAACAGTAAGGAAGGGATGGGTAACCTGTTTCATGCCAGAGGTGGGTCGGACCAAAAGTCAGTGGGGTAATTAATGGAAATTTTACCTTTGCAAAGAAGTAGGCTAGTTTCTAATCTGGTCAGAGTTCAAGGACACAGTCCTGCCAGGCAAAAACTGTGGAGGTTTGTGCAAAGCAGGGCCAGTGAGGTGTGTGGCCGGGGGAAAGAGGGTGTGGCCTGAGGGGGTGTGGCCTGGCGAGTTTTTCCAGCGCCAGAGGTCTGGAATGGTCTGAGGTTCCCCACGTCTGCAGTGAGAGATCAGAAAGTCCTACTGGTACAACAGGTAAATGGATGGACTTGGATGAGGAAGCCAGAGCTGGCAAACCTTGCCCTGCAATATACAACTAAGGGGAAGGCCTTTAACTCAGTGACAGAGTGTCTGCTTTGCAAAGCAGAAAGCCCTAGGTTCAATACCTGGCACTGCTGGAAGTGTGCCCTGCCTGAAACCCTAGAGAGCTGCTGCCAGTCAGTGTAGACAATATTAAACTAGATGGATCAGTGGTTTGACTCAGTGTAAGGCACCTTCCTATATTCAACTTGGGCATGTCCTGCATAACTACTTTTGTACTGAGACCAAATGAAGTCCATGAGGGAAACTGCTACAGAAATGATAAAATATCTTCTAAAGGGGAAGATGATTCTTTGCCGCAGTAGAGATGACATCCTCAGGGCTGTGATGTAAATAAGTGGTGGTGGTGGTGGGGTTGTCAGCATGCTCTGGCTTACAACAGTGGTTTCTAACAGCAGTTGCCATATTCATTTTCCACTGTCATAATACTATTATTTTAAATTGCTAATGCACCACTCCCATGATGGAACTCAAAGCAGTGTACATGAAGGTTCCCTGGTAGTGTCCTACTCAAGCACTGGCCAGGTCCAGACCTGCTTACCTTCAGTTTGCTGCATCATATATCTTCAGGCTATACCCTGGGATGACTCACACTTATTCCTCCCTGCTTGTGGATTACATTAAGATGCTTCTGTACACTGGAGTGTATGAAAAGCTCTACAGTGTGATGATAACACGCACACATAATCCAGGAGCTGAGAAGCAATGCCTATTATCATGGAGGTTTAGACAGCGGAAGGTGGTTGGTTAGGACACACGCAGCACTGCCCCACCAATCTCAACCTGTCCCCACCGGCCTGCTTTCCTACTTACACTTTTATTTATTGCATTTATATCCCACCTTTTCTCCAAAGAGCTCAAAGTGGCACACATGCTTCCTCATTTAGGTCACCCAGCAAGCTTCATGGGTGAGCAGGAATTCAAACCCTTGTCTCCCAGACCATAGTCCAATACTCTAGCCATTACACTACCACTGGCTCTCAAAACGAACTCAACTTACAACCAACCCTATCAGCTCCTTCATCTTTAGCTCCTCTTTGCTCAACAAGGAAGGAGACAAAATTGGAACTAGTTGGCTCTGTCTATCATTCATGGTCTGTGGTTGTGCTTATCATTGTCTCTGGCTCCAGCTACTGTTGACCTCCCTGCCTTCCACTCTAAAAGACCCAATGGTCACCAGCCACCACTGGATTTAGATTTTGAGTCATATCAACCATCACTATTTCCCACTTGCTCATCCATGCTGATCCTGCTAATATCAGTACACAAGACAGCTGGGTGTTCAGCTGTGCCAATAGCTGCCAACCACAAAAGCACCACAGTCACTATCTGGAAACATCCTTAAACTTTTCCACTGAACTGAACAGACCCAGGGAGATGACAGCAACTGATTAAAATTTAATAGTAATTTAATTCACTGACAGAGGGCAAAGTGTGTAAAGAGAAATACTCAGACACGGTAAGAAAGGGTGCAGAAGGTAATCAATATCCAAGTCTTCCCCACCAACACCCTTCTCCATCTCCCATCTCTGTCTTAGGGGCTGGATCCAACATTCTGTGGTGCTAGAAGGCAGGTGAGTTTTAATGATGTGCAGCAGAGGAATCCAATAGAACAGCTGTGCTAGGTGAAACTTGTTGTGCAACTGATTGCACAATCTATTGTGCAACAAAGCTCCAGAAACCTGCTTATGCATTCCCCGGTGCAGCCATGTTCTGTTGGTGCAAAATATTTCACCAGTAGAACAGGATAAAGTTACTCTTACTTTGCACTATATTGGATACAACCCTAGGACCAGAGTTTGGGGCATGAACCCCACTGAAACCAACAGGACTTGTTTTGGTTGGATGGACCAAAAAACCCCCTGGCCAGACAGGGGGATGGAAATGTAAAACTCAGCAACACCTGTCTTGTATTTTCTGGACACTTAAATCTACCGGATACATGTAGGGATGAGTAACACACCATTTGCTGACTGCCATACTATGAACTCCTTGGTTCCATCATGTTACAAAAGTGTATCTACAACATTTGACAGAGTCAAGCGAAAATGGTCTTCTCTCACTAACCCTTTTTTTTTTTTTGGCCTTCTGCTACCAGCACAGCAGGGTTAAATGATTTTCCATTCCCCCACAATCCTAGCCCTGTCACTGTATCAAGGTTATCTATTATTGGCAGTGACAGGTGAAAATTAATCTCCTAATTATTTCTTGCTGCGTAATCTCCACTGAAGAAGTAACATAAAAGGATTACAGTGCAGCCTTCGTGGAAGGCTTTTCGGGAGCCAATCATACGGTTCTAAGGGAGGCATGTGTTGGAGAGGTATTTATGGAGGATTTCTAATCATCTGAAGACACACACACACATACACACACACGCAACTGCTTTAGGACCAACACACTCTGGACTAAGGAGCCACTTGGAGGTCTCTTAGTGGCACAAAAGAAACAATCTTTCACTCTCTTGCCAACAACTCAAGGGAGAAAAGCAGGTTAAACACACAACATGTTTCCGCTTTCGCTTGCCGTTTGTTTTGTCAAGTGTTCAAAACATGCCTCCAACAGCACCAGAAGGAAGTTAATTTTTCCCTGCAGACAGATTTTTTAAAAAAACACACACACACACACACACACACACACACACACACACAAAACAATGTTAGACTAGCATTCTGTTATTTATTGCTTAGCCCAGCCTTCCACTCCCAGCTGAGCGCAATTCAAAGAAACAAATCAGACTGGCAAATAGATATCCCAGCATGGAATGTTCCCGTTCAGGATTCCAGCCAGCCACTTTCTTTTCCTGGGATATTCCATTCCGTCTTCTGATCACAATGAGCCTGCTCAATCTTCACTGGACCATTTTGGGTTCTCAACACCAGCCCAAAGAATTTTTCAAAGTATTTTTTCTACTTCTGCAAACCTTTGGGCTTCCCTGCGAGGCCGATACCACCCACTTGTGCATGGATGTTGCCATTTTGGATACATAAGGAGCCTCACATCCACACTATATATGTGAAGTACTCTTAAAGCAATTTAACGGTGACAGCTCCCCCACCCAAGAAAGAATCTGGAGAACTGTAGTTTGCTGAGGGTGCTGGGAATTAGGGATTCTTTGTGGGGAAACCAGAACTGTTAAAGTGTTAAAAATGTGCTGCAAATGTATGGTGTGTATTTGAGAATGGAAAATGAGTTCGCTATTAGTATACAGAAGGTTGTGGAAGGAGAGCCAGCTGCACTCTCTGTAATGCACACAGGACCTACTCCTGTATTGCGTTTCCTGTGAGGACACCAGACTGTTTCCTCTTAATGGAAACGACAAAGAAGAAGAAGAAACCCACCCAACAACACTCAGAATGAAGACAAGTTTTTAAGCTGAGGCTGGATGCCGTAGCAGACATCTTGCATTGGAAGGGGGTTGGACCAAATGATATTTTGGGTCCTTTCCAATGGCAAAGTTCCCATAGTTTGGTCACTCAGCCTAACCCCTGTAACTGGCACTGGTTCTCCAAGGTCTCAGATCAAGGGAGGTCCTTCTCAGACCCTCAACCTGAGATGAGACCAGGGATTGAACCCAGAAACTTTTGTATGAGAAGCTTAAGGTTATAACTGAGCTGTGGTCCCTGAACTACAATACATTGGGTTGTATCAAATGTTAGTCCTGCTCAGAGTGGACCCAATGGAATTAATGGACCCAAGTCAGTTATGTCTGTTAATTTCAATAGTTCTACTCTGAGTAGGGCAAGCACTGGCTACAGTCCTAAGAGCCATAGGTTTGCTGTCCCTTTTCTAGATGACCAACCCTGTTAAACCATGAAACTTGGATTTAAACCAGCTGGATCCTCTCAGTTCAGCATCTTAAATGCAAGTAAATTGACTTAAATGAGTTTACAGCAGGCTGTAGGAGAATATCCATTTCTACAGAAATAATGTTTTGCTGTTTTAAGGCAGAAAGCAAAAGGAGTCCGGCTTAAATTCGAAGAAAAAAACTTACAGAATTTGAAGGGAAAATAATATAAAACTGCTTGAACAACACAATGTACACCACACAAAGAAAGATCTGGGTGATGAAATAGTCCGACCACAGCTCCAATTACTCTGCCTACGGACAGATCTGTTTTTATCAGGTTCTTTCTGCTCTTCACTAAGGGTGAAGACAGACAGACATTCTAAAGTGCTGTGGAAAGTGGTCTGAACATAAATGTTCTTGCCCTGAAAGCCAGTTTGTTTTTAAAATGTGCTGCCTGGAACTGTGCTGTAGTGGTGAATATTGCATCATGACAGCCCCAGTAGCTGCAATGAGACTTCAAAATATGCAGGCAGCTGTGTGGATCCATTATACATTATCGCCACACATATGCAGAGATACATAGATCAAAGAGCAGCAGAACATATAATACCCAGGGACTGCAATCCTATCTATAGTATCCTGCAAGTAAGCTCCAACTTCTGACCATAAAGGCTTAAGCTTGCAAAACAGCCTTAGCTTTAAACAAAAGGTTCCTGGAAGCTGAACTGCAACCCTTAGCTTTTTAATTCAGAATGGAAACAATCTTCCACAGGTGTGTTGTCATTTAAACTGCTAGCCCAAAGAAGGAATCCTGCCAAAGAAAAGAAATATCCAACCTCCTCTTATTTTCCTCATTCTCTGACCTCTATGCTCACAAACCTGAAAGTTTCATTATCACTTTATTCATTTGTCACAGCAAAGAAATTCCCACAATCACCTGGACTGTTTGGCAGATGATGTCATCACTCCGGCTCTGAAAAAAATGTCTTGGATCTGCACTCCTCTGTTCATTATGGCACCGCTGCTCAGTCTTGGACTTGAAAGGTCTATGCCTTCATGATTTTTCTGATACAAATATGGCCTGAAGTTTTGGGTCTTCTATCACCGCTCTTATTTCTCATGTATTGAGCCTAACTAGGAGCACAGAATGAGTATTCAAAAGATGAGCTGGTAAAACTGGGTCTCAAAGGCCATCAAATTGGACACCATAGGATTAATGTTTATAGTCTACAAAAACCTGCCTGCTGCTCTTAAACAGGAACTCTTTATGTCTGGCTGTTAACCAGAAACTTGGTGGTTTGAGTGGACGGATGTGGGCAGAATTCCTGCATTGCAGGGGATTGGACTACATGATCCTTGGGGTCCCTTCCACCTCTACAATTCTATGATTCTGTGGAGGTAATCAATATAGCCATGACCCTGACCAGTTCCAGCCTGAAGACACAAGAAGCCCATGATTCAATATCGCATCAGGAACTCTGTGTCACCTAGGCAATTCATGAAAAGAAAAAACTCACATCACATGCCTGCCTTCTGATAATCAGCAAACCATATATACTTGTGATACTGTCATGTACATAAGTAACCACAAGATGGCATACAAATTATTGCAAAAATAAATATTTTTAAAAATGTGATTTGATGAGGAAATTTAAGTAAGTCAACAGCAAGTATTGTATATCAAAAGGAGCACAGCTATGGAGGTCATCATTACCAAAACCACCACCAGAGGTCACTGTGCTGCTTGTGTGCCCCTAAAAAGGAATGAAAGGTGATGGTATTTTTAAATAAAATTATTTCTAGGGTGGTGGATGAAGAAACACAAACACCCATTTACTCCTCTTTTGACAACAAGCTTTATCAATGCTCCTGGAATGAGAGGAATTTGTGAGTATTAAATTAGCATTCAGATGGAAGTATTTTCTCATCTGCCTGAAAATTTTTTACAGCTCCTATTCATCTGCTGGTCTGAATATATTTAAATCCACTTTTAACAGCAAATGCTGTACTTTAATAGCCTGGATTTTCAGCTTCCATTAAAGAGGTTAAGAGGCCCTGCTAGAGGGCAACACAGAAGTGCCATCAGTGGGCTGAGGAAATAAGGGGTGGAAGACTTAAGTCTTATTAATGCAAACATTGTTGAATATCTACAAAAATAGCCAGACAGTATCAAATATCATATTGTTTTCCATGCAAAATTTGATGCACCCTTTACTGGGTGACTCTGCAGATGAGGTGTAAGGCAGCAGTGTTTAGATTAGATGATTCATTAAACCCAACAAGTTACATAAACAGTACTTGGGGGCTTAAATATATAGTTAACAAGGGGGGAAAGACTATAAATACAATAAATAGAAATGCAAAAAAGCAAGTTTTGCCCCTGTAAGGACACAACTGGCCGAGTTTTACTGCCGGGTAATACAGGGATTTTCTTTCCATTTGACTGTAGCTGCAGTAGATAAACTGAAATAACTAAACGAAAGCTGAGACAGAAGTATAAGCCTTTAATGTTTTGTATCTTCAGCATTAAGCCTGTCACACAGAATTAAGATTTTTGTCATTCTGCCATCTTGGGAGATTTGTGTGTATGTATGTGCATACACAAAATAAAATGATTACCAAGCCTCTGAAAAAACACACATCATTGCACATTAACAGAGTTCTCCCTAATGGCTCCACACCTCCACCTCCAGCATCCCCTCCCCAGCCCCCCCCACTGCATATGGACACTATTGATATAAATTCGTGTGCATAGACATTTCAAGACAATGCTTCTCCTTATATGACACAGAAATTCTGAGGTATTAGGTAAGGTATACAGTGGTGTTAGGTAAGGACAATTCCTCTCTCGCTTATTACATCCTCTGACTCATCAAGCTAGGAAATGGTTTCTGGATAGATCCATTTGCTTGATCTTAGGGTCCCATCCAAACAGTGAAATACTCTTAAGAAGCAATGATCTGTCCACCTTGGGAGTCCCTTCATCTATTGGCAGTTTTAAATAAGCAATGTGATATGCACAATGAACGTAGCCTTGTGCGCTTGGTACACTGCCAGTCTGTATTTCTATAGCCAGTCATCGAATTTCACTGCTTTGCACTATCTTTATAAACAGGTGACCAAGGGGACAACACATACAATGGTGCTTCTGCAGGCTGCATCCTTGACATGTAAGCAGACTGTGCTGCCTTCTGGACATGCTGACATGTAGGAAGCCACCATGTGAATACTGATGCCACAAGCAGATTCTGCGCTTGACTTCTTGGGAGGTGAGGCAGGAAGCATATAACTGAGCTGCAAAATAAGGGGATGGCAGATAAAATGGTTCAGTTCTGGATATCACTAGGTGTACAGATCCTGCACAGCAGGGCTACAGAAGAGCTCCCTCCTGGAGGGACCGCTGCCAGCATAAGGAGACACCACTGAGCAAGATGGAGCAACAGTGTGTGTTGGATCAGTACAACCAGTATGGGGGTTGTGGCTTTAAGTGCTTGTTGGACTAGGGTCTGGGGGAAAAAAGATTTAACACTGTTTGGCTATAAACCTCATCTTGGGCCAGTCATTGTCTCTCAGACTAACGTACCTCACAGGATTGTTGTGAGGATAAGTGATTAAGTTTCCTTAATAATGGTTTGGTGCAATGCCTGATAAGAACCATTGTGACTTGAACCATAGTCTGGTCCCAGCTTATTCACTGGCACAATGCAGCATCAAGCAGCCATAGGCTTGATTCGCACAACACGCCAAATTTTAGGTCTGTTACATTTTGTATTTGCATTGAATACACACACAGACACATATATACACACACATTGTTTTATTCTGTCTGGAGATGCTCCATGAGATGCTCCATGAAGAGCATTATATACATAACTCTCCTTGGAAAGCTCATGAAAAAAAGCTTGTGTGCATTTAATTCTGCGTATGCAGAAAGGTGATCTATGTTAACATTTGCATGCAGTGAGTGGTATGATGGAAGACAACACAGGTGGCTTAAAAAGACATAGCTCCCAAGTACTGTACTGGTTAAAAAAAGAATACCTGCATTTCTTGCTCAAACAGAAAAATCTATGTTAAGGAAGACTGGCTATTTTTGTGTAATATTTTGACACCACAAGCTAATGAAGACCAATCACCACTACCATCACACCCACAAAGGGAAAACTAATTTGCAATGCAAACATGGTGATGGCAAGGATGAGGTAAGGTGCTGCTCTCACACACCTGTCTCAAAGGGTAACAATGAGAGGACAGCTAAAAAAACAGATGCAAATGCAATTTACAGCAGGAAAAAAATGTGCTTGGGGAGTGTTTAACACACACACACACACACACACACAGAGAGAGAGAGAGAGAGAGAGAGAGAGAGAGAGAGAGAGACTGCAAAGGCTTTTATAGAGGTTCATAATATTCGTGGATGGCTAAGAGTCAAGAATATTTATTTCACGGCAGAAGCAAGGTTTGAACTAGGAACCCCATGCTCTCATGTCTTCTCCAGCAAAACTCCTTCAACAATATTCTGATAAAAATCAATATAATACCCCTCTGAGGTTGTTTTGTTTGCAAAGGTAACCAACTATGTCTATTCTCTGCCAAATTCTATTTTCTCATTTCACATTCAGCAGTCTTCATGCAAAATAACTTATCACTCTCATGTAGAGTGGCCAGATACAGACCATAGGATTGCATATACTTAGGGAAGGTAGGTTTACATTTATGGATGTGAATTTTAAGAAAAACAGCTCCAAAAGTTTCTGGTATTCCTTGCTGCACACAAACTGCCTTTACGATCAAATCTGTGTCAGGCCTAAACAGAAATCCATATAAAAGACTTACTTTATCCAGTGACATTAAAATGCCTAGTTTCCCCTCTCCCCAAAGAAAGGTGAACAGAACAGGTTGGAGATCCTATGGTGGCTGATCTTACTGTGTTTAGAAAGCCAAGCGGATATGGTGTGGAGAGCACAGCATTTTTAAGACATTAATGTACCAAGGTCCTAACAAAGCTTTTCTGCCACCTAAGTCTGTATGCGGAGAAAATCGGATTTAATGCATAAACATAAACCCCTGGAGTAAAATTCTGAGCAGGGATGACCAGAGGTTTAACTTCTTAGGAATGAGAGCCGGCAGGTTCGGCTAGCATATAATACCTTAACAATCTTTTCCAGCTAAGATAGACATTCTTCCAAGAGTAGATAATACAGTAAATAATTCCTGCTCCCATTGTAGAGAAAACAGTGCTTCAGGATTTGTATAATAGGCAGCTTTCATGACCCCTCCAGCAATCAATGGGAACAACAAATGTTTTTCCCTTTATCTCTCTGTAAACATCCCCACTGAAACTGTTTTTCACCCCCCCAAAAAAAAGTAAAATAGGATTTTGGCACCATTTATGCACAGAGGAATGAAATATACATTTCGGAGGCACACACATACAGCTTCTGCAGTACTTGGTCATTCCTTTTAAATGTTTCATTCCTGCGAGGTGGCCAATTTTTACTTTTTACTTAAAATCCTTCCCCCCCCCCAAATCCTACCAAGGTTTCTGCTTTTCTTGCAGCCGCAAAAACCAAAGGAACACAGAAAGCTGCTTTATACAGAATAGGACCATTGGCCCATCTAGCTTAATACTGTCAACACAGACTGGCAGCAGATCCATTGGATTTCAGGCAGAAGCATCTCCCAACCCTACCTGAAGATACAGGGGATGGGACCTGGATGCAGAACAGATGCTCTGCTTCTGAGCTATGGCCCTGTTTGCTCAGTGATGGGGAAAAGCTCATTTCACACTACAAAATTTGCACTTTTAAAAGAGCTGCTTTTAAATGTCTAATAGTTCCAAATGCAGGAGATGAAACCATGGCTTTTCTTGCAAGCCTGGAATGCATATTTCATTACTTTATTTTATCACTTGCGAAAACATTTGTTGACCTTCTTTCATATAAAATAAAAGGCAGCTGACAGAATAAAGTCAGTGCAAAAAACAATTAGATACAAACAAATACTACAGATATCCAGAATTCCTAATAAAACCAGCATTATTTATGTATTAATATGCTAATATGATTCACCTAGCTTTGGAATGCTTTTGAGATCCCACTGACACCATGTTATACTGGAAAGGTCCCTGGAGATCATTTTTAACTTGATAACCTGGTGTGAGCTGATTTTTTCCCCCTACGCTGAAACCCCCACCTTGGACAAGGAAAGCAAAAACAAAACTGCACACGGTGTGGTAATTAATTACTATCTAGTTTTACTTAAAGATCTTACTCTCAACTTTTGTGTTTCAGTTAATACTAATCTTTTACAAATTCAAGCCTCTTTCACCTTTGTGCTTTATGTTACCGACCTGTGTGGATGAGTAAACATGAAACGTATCAGTACAATGCCACACCTGCCAAAGAAATTGCCCAAGAGATCTGCAACTTAGATTTAGAAACTGCAAAGTGTGTACGCCCGCATGGAAAAGGGTAAGAGACAAAAGGCAGAAAAATGAAAAAGCGTTTCACGAGCATGGAATATTAAAACATCCACTGCCTCATTTCACACATCCAGTGCCTCTCATGTATGTCAGTTCCTTCAGTTTATCTTAACAAGAATTTAATTCATTAGTTTAGGACTCCAGACTATCAGCCCTCAGGTTATCATCTTCCCTTTGAGAAGGTGAAGCACACCTTTGTGAATTACAGGGCTGTGTGCATGTGTGAGCATGCTAAGAATCTGCTAATGGGATGTGAGAGAAAATTTGTCTCCGCTTCTGTGGTTTCTCTTCTCATTCCCTTTTGCTGTAGTCATTTCGGTTTTACAACTTTCTCTGCCAGAATCCTAAACATTCTCCATACACCCCAACACATTTGCCCCCTTCTCCAGAAGTCTAAGGAAACCAGACATCCCAAAGAGACTGATATTTTCACAATCTCCATTCCATCTGCAAGGCTGAAACCCCATCCCAGATGCATCTAACTCAGAAGCAAAGCTCCTTCAGCTAAACTCCCAATAACTTTGGCACAAGATCCAGTTCAATTGCTCCAATTCTAAGCACTCTTAATGCGCCATTCAAAACCTGATTTAAATCCTGGTAATTATTTTTCAAGTCAAATTTATCCTATTGACTTCCAATGTGGCTAAACACAGCTTAAATCCAGACGCTTTGGTTTTTAAAGTATGTGCATGCCAGGTTAGAGGAGTCACACATAATCACACTCACAAAACTATTCAGATTTAAGTCCCACTGAACCCAGCGGGACAGACATCCTTCCTAGCAAGTGTGCTGGTTTAAAATGGCAGTAATAGCTGTTTCCAAGAACACTCACTTGGGAATTAAGTTGTCCTGGAAGACCTCCAGGCTTGCCTCAAAGTTGGTATTATTATTATTTTAAACAGAGACAAACATCACTGAGTGGGCCAATCACCTCCTTTTGTGGTGTTTCGACCCTTGTTAGTTCCAGATTCATCCAATTTTTGTTGGTCTTCTGCTCTGGAAAATATAGTCTGGATTTCCCCTGCCCCCCCTCCACCCATGAAGGCAACCATTCACAGTTTAATATTTCCCCTTTCCTCCTGTGCTGTGTACAAAATGAAAGCAGACATCTATAATGGATATTTTTTTGGGGGGGGAGACATGCTCACTTTCCCAGAGCAGGCTAGCCTCCCATCATTTCAGACCGTCTCCACTGCTTTAAAAGCTCTGCTTTGAATACATTTTTAACCCAATTGCTAAGATTCTATATTGAGAACTGTCACATATTTACCGCTCACTTAAACAACAACTGGGAAAGCAGTATCCTCCTCAGCAATATCTCGCTATTATTCAGTTTGTCCTGGTGCCTTAACGCAACAAATACCATTTTTGGAGTGGGGGGAGGAGGTGGAAAGAGTGCAATTTTAATAATAAAGGACGGCGGAGTGGGGGGAAAGAGAAAGGAAGCCAAAGACCGAGGAAAATACGGCAAACGGCGGGGAGTAGCTAATGTAACCAGTTCGTCAATTCCACCGAAAGCAGGCGAGAAGAAAAAGACCAATTCACCGGCAGAGAGTGTGTGTGCGCGCAGACAGACACACGGCAGTTCCCCTTTTGCGCCTGTCCTGCTCGCAATTGGGGCCCAGAGCAAATCCCAGCTGCGCTCGCCAAGAACCAGAGAGATAAGAGAGAGAGAGAAAGGAGGGGAAATCTAAAAAGGCACCGATCCGGCTGTTGTTGTTTTTTTTAAGGATAGTGGCGGGGGAGCGGGAATTAAACGTGGATCTCCCCCTCTCCCCGGCCCACCTTGCAACCCAAACGGTTTGCTGTTTCCTTGTTCATTCGCGTCGTCATTAATATTACTATTGTTTTACTTACCCCCCTCCCCGACCACGCTGCTGTCCAAGCGAGGCGGGTCTTTAAAATGCAATCAAAAGCACAGTTGGCAACTTGGCGGCGGAGGAAGGGAAGAGAGATAATCCACAAGGCGGAGAGGGGAGAGGAGCGCAGGGAACAAGGGAAGCCTCCCCAAAGGCGCGCGCACAAAACACACTCACACGCGCGAGGCGCGGATCGAGGGAGAGACGGAGGGGGTGGGGAGGTGGGGGCTGGCGGATCAAGTCTTTAATCCATAGGCGAGATGGGTTTGATCGGCTTCGGCGGGCGATCAAGGGAAAGCCAGCTTCTTTGGCACAAAGGAACATCCATCCACACAACAAGGACGGCAACTACAACACCCTGCAGGCGGAGGCGGGAGGGCGAAAGAGGATCGGAAAGAGCCCGGCAGCTCGCTCTCTTTTCCAGCCGACTAAACAATCCCTTTGCCGAGGCAAGCGGCGGCGGGAGGAGGAGACAGACCTCCCTCGTCTCTCCTTTTTTTCTTGCAAAAGGAAGAGAGAGAGATATATGGACATACACACATGTATGTGTATCTTTGCTCGCTTTGCTTCCAGTCGCTCCCCCGTTGCTTGAATGCAGGCAGATTCTAGGTGGGCGCCGGAGGGAGAAACGCAGGTCTTAAGAGTACGGAAAATATATTTATGTGCGGGGGTGTGTGTGTGTTAAAGGTGCCTTTAAAAGAAAATAAAGTTTTCCCCTCCTTTTTTTGCTTCTCCACTTGCTTCGCTGGTCTCGCTTCCTCTTTCTTTCTTTCTTTCCTTTTCCTTCCTTCCTTCTCACCCCGCTCTCGACCCAGAAGATCAAACCACCACAATCGAAGGCAACGAGAGAACTGTAGCAAAACCTTCCGCTCAAAAGCCAAACGCAGGAATCATTTCCCCCCCTCCGATCCCAGACTGCGGGGTCATCCTAGCCGGAGAAGGAACAGGAGGAGGAAACGCGGCTCCGATCGGCATCAATAAAGCAACGAGCTGGCGGGGGGGGGGAATTTTAAAAAAAACAACTAACAAAAACAATAAAAAAGCAAAAACAAGTCACAGCTGCCCCCCAGGCACCATCACAGCCAGAGACAAGTCCCCCCCGGCTTTGGAGAGGTCTCGCTTTTTCTTCCTCTCTTTCTTCCTCTCTTTCTTCTTGTTCAAGTCTTGGTAGCCATTATTCCCAACCATGGAAAAATAAAGGCGGCGGAGGAATGAATTAAAAAGAAGAACAAGACGTTTGGAAAACCTCAAAAGCTGCTTCTGTCTTTTTCCTTCCCCTCCTCCCGAGGAGGAGGAGGCGGCGGCAGAAGCAACACGCCCAGGCGAGCGAGCGAGCGAGGATCCCCTTCGCTTTCCTCCCGCCGCGGTTCCCTTTTCCCAGCTAGCGCTTCTTAAGCAAAGCCGCTCCGAGCGGCGACTGCTCTGAGCGCAGGCGATTGCGAGCGACTAAAATGTAGCAGAGAGAGACGGGGAGAGAGGAGAGCCAGGCGAGAGTAATCCAGCCAAGAGAAACAGATCCTCTCTCTGTGTGTGTCCCCGCACCTCGCCCAGAGGCTGGGGTGGACCCTGTTGCAGGCACAGCAGCAGCTAGTCTACAGTCGCCTAACCGCCCCCCCACCTGCCCCCCCCCGCTCTCCAGAACAAACCTTCGCCCGCTCCCACCCCAGCTGCGTCCTCCCCTTCCCTCTGGGGGCTGGGAGGCAGAGCCAGATTTGTTATCTCAGTTATAGCTGGAAAGGGGGCGGGCGGGGAGGACGTGTTGCAACTCAAGCACAGCCTTGTGTCAGAGTTTAACGGGGGGGGGGGAGAGAACTGCTGCTCAATCAATAAAGGGAGATATGTCAGAAGGCAAAATTTGGACAAATGAACCCAACAACGTTGCAGCCCAGCCTTAAGGTCTTGGTCAAAGGCGGGCAGCCAGCCCAAGCATGTTGGCTGCTGAAGCCAACCACAAAATGGTCTCTCTCTCCCTCCCCAGGAAAGAGAGGCTGCTGTAGAGGTGGCAAGGAGGAGGGGGCTGTCAGGGAGGCAGCAGGTCTGGCCTCCAAGGAGCAGCAGCTGGCAATGCATTCCTTGGAGGCCAGATCTGCTGCCTCTGTAGGCCCTGCCATCTGAGGTGGATGTCTCCCCTTGGCTCATGGGTGGGCCGGCCCTGATCCCCTGTAACTAATTGGAGGGAGGGTTGCATATCTTTGGCTTCCCATCACCTTCCAAGACAATGATAAATGAAAGAATCTGGCTCAGATGAAAGACAAAGAGCAGAAGAAATCCCTTGGGAACATGTCTCCATAACCTTCATCCAATGTATCCTTCTGGTTTCCTTGATCTCTGTGCAGTTAAAGGCTATGGTGATACATCCTACCTGGGGCTGCCTTTGAAGGCTGCTCCCAAATTGCAAAACTACAGCTGTCTGGCTGCTAACTAGGATAATTACAAATGCTTCTGCAAGTGCAATGGTGAAACTTTGGTTTCCAAGCTCAAAGGGATGGTGCTCACCTTTACAGTCCCAAAAGGATCGGAATCCCAGATATCTGAAAGATCACTTTCTCTCACTGTACATGCCCTTACATCAAATAGCATTGCCCTGCCTTTAACATGCCTTCTGGAGAGATGCTTGCCTGGCACCAGTTCTTGGTTCATTTTGGCATTGTGACATTTATTTTTTTAAAAAAACTTTTGATTGAAGTTCGTTTTATGCTGCTTGCTGCAATTTGATTTCCTCCCTGCTTTATTTGTTGATATATTATTTTTATTATTTGAGGTCATTTGTTTATGCTTTTGTAGACGGTGCTGATCTGGTGAGCATCTTCAGGGATGTATTTTTGCAGCAATTAACACCATTTCTGTCCACACAAAGCATTTTATGGGACTGTAATTCCTCTGTCTAATAATTCCATGTTTACAGTTTTATTGCATATTTATGAAATCTGTACAGTACATGGTTAAATTTATGTATTTATTTGATTCCACTTATGAATTGCTTCCCACAAAATATCTTGAAGCGATTTTACTGTTGTACACTGCTTTTGATACTTATTTGGAAAGTGGCACAGAAGCCTTGAAATTAAAATTTAAAAAACCAAAAAAATAAATAAACCAGCAATGGAAAAGAGGCGTTTTGATGTAGCTGTTGCATCAGAAATGCTGGCCCAGGTAGTCACGAAGCATGGACACCTGGCAGATTGAGGTTTCCAGTAATTGCTGCTGTGCCACTCATATTTTGTCTACATAGCCTATGTAAACAAAGGAGATACGGCATGTTCATATGCGTGTACAACCAAAGATGAAATCAAATGCATTAAAACACATGCCACAATTATTACCCTGGACCGAAATATTGATGTCAAATCTAGTTTTCTTGAACAAGACGGTTCCAATGTAGTTAATAATCACTGTAAGGTTCCCAGTCACTGCTTGGCAGTAAAAGTGTCTGAAACCCTTTACCCAAGTCCAGGTCACTGAGGTTCCTGAATTTATTGGCAGGGCTGCTCATGAAACTGCAGATGTTGGAAGGAGTCCACATCTGTCTCTTTACGGTGGGAGAGCAGGATGCCAATCAGGGTTAATTTGGGATAAATTTACAAGAGCACACAGTGTGACCTCTAGAGTACTTCTTTATGGCTCTACTAGCGGTCTGCTAAATAGATTGCCCTGCCATAGCACAGAAAGCAGCCTGGGCCTACAAATTCAAAATGAGTTTTACAGGAAGACCTAGCGATTGCAGGAAGGAGAAAACTGGTGTCACAAATGACATCCAGATGAGAGCAAACTGTAAATACAAACATCAAAAGGGTCAAGCTTCGCCGTCTGGGGAGGATAGAGGGGAAACGTCTTTCAGTTTGGAATTTTTTAATATAAATCTTTCGAGGAGGAAGGAAGATCTTGCTGTCCCCTATGTACCAAACACATTCCTACTGACTTTAGGCAAAAGCCTACAGTTATGATCACATCACCTTCTTATGCAATGACCTCATGAAAATGAGTGGTGAGTAGCTTTGGAAAGAATAATAATAACAACAATAGTAATATTAATAGACCTTTGCTTTTAGCAACATAAGCCAAGAGTATTAGTCATCCTTTTTACCATACAGTGCTTTTTAGTGGACCAAAGGCTTCACAGATCCTTGCATCAACCCTGTGAGGTAGGTTATGATGAGATCCCCCTGTGAGCCTCACAGGTTAGAAAAGGAGTAGGGGAACTTTTTCAGCTTGAGGGCCAGATTCCTTTCTGGGCAGCCTTCCAGGGGCTACAAGAAGTGTTATATTGAGCCAGGCAAAAACATTCAAGCTGTGTGTGCAGGCACAAAACAGGACGTTTGGCGAGTGGCCTGGGGAGAAAAGGCATGGCCAGGAGACAGTCCTGAGGGCTAGACAGGGAGTTCTGGAAGGTCACATTCAGCCCCCAGGCCTGTGGTTCCCCACCTCTGGATTACAATATGGCAACTCAGTGGTTCACTGGTCTATCAAGGCAAATGGGCCACTGCCCTACCAGCCTCAGTCTGCCCTCAGCCAGTTCCCACCTGCCTGCCTTCTTATTTAAATCCAGTCCAAGAAGCGGTCCTGGATTTGTTCTTGCAACCAGTTGCAATTGGTTGGAGAGAAACAAGCCACAAGCTCTGGTTCAGGCATAATGCTATGCCAGCCATTCTATGGTTTGTTTCCCTGCTTAACTAACAGAGGAGCAGAGTGAAAGCGCTGGCCTGTGTGCACCAGCATACAGTTTGTGGCTAGCACAGTTAAACAAACCATACTCTGTAACTTTGTGTTATGTGTAAATGCAGCCAGTGTTTCACAGACACACAAAGTATTTATAGCATGGTGTGCTGTGCTATTTCATGTATAATTGCTGAGTTTGAAATGAAATGCGATCATGAAAAATGACTTCCATGTTCATTAAGCCTTGATGACTTCAGAGCTTACCATTGCCAAGGTTGTGTAGGGTCACAAACACACATGTAGGCCTGTAGTTTCTGCAAATTAACACCTAAAATGTATTTCTTTTGCTAGATTGGTTTACTACTAAATTTGGACCTTACTTTCACATCTAGCTGTTCCAGATTGTGCTGCAGTTGGAGTCTGCCATTCCTTTCAGGCATGGTAGCAGACATACTTTGCATGCAAAAGGTCCTAGACCTAACCCTTGGCATCTTGGGGTAGGGCTGAGAAAGACTCTTGCCTGCAACCCTAGGGAACCACTGCTAGTAAGTGTAGATAATACTGAGCTAATACGCTTGTACAGCTACTGCCACTGATTTTAAGAAATGAATTCATTTATCTTATACATATGCACATACGTTCTATTGTTTTCAGTAAGACCACAAACACAAAAAACATAAAAATATAAAATATTCAGATAATTCCAACCTTTAAACCTCCTAATGAGTGCACAGAAGTCCTAACCAGCATCCCCAACACCAAAGAAACTCACAAGACACAGCTAAAGCAGATAAACAGATAAAGAAAAGTACAAATGAGAGACAAAATTAAAAGAGATGTCTCAAAGCAGCCATTTACATGTAAGTATTAGAGAAAATGCTCCAGTGAAGAAATTAATTTCAAAGGGAAACCACTAAATCATCAAGAGGTTCAATTCTATTCATTTGGGTCTGAATAAAGACTATGGTTTCCTTTCCCAGTACAGATGCTAATTAACTCAGCATTACCAAGTTGAATGTTTTATCACCTACCACTGCTGTTGCAAAGGGTCACTATGTTTTTGTTTTTACATACATTCTACTTCTAATTGAATTGTCACTGTCTGTGTGTTTTCCATTTCATTCTCCTCTAACTTCACTGCATATGACTTCTCCCTCCCATTACCATCACTGGATATCTTTCTGCAACTGAACATTACACTTAATGCACCGGATGGTGGACTCCAGTCCATGAAGGCTTTTGCCATAATAAAATTTGTTTGGTGCCACAAGATTCTGTTGACTTTGCATTCAACTAGTTGGGAGATTTAGTTGCTGGGTTATCCCTGGGAAGCCCAACAGTAGTTCCAAACATTCCAAGGAAGCTTAGGTCAAAGAGAAAGTTAGATTGAGTGTCCTGCTTTGACGTTGATGCATTTCTATTCTGCAAAGAATCCTATTGCTGTAGAACAGCGATGGGGAACCTGTGGCCCAGCTCCCATCAGCCCCAGCCAGCATGACATCAGCATAGCTAATGATCCGGGAGGATGGAAGCCACAGTCCAAAAGTTTCTTGGGGGGGGGGGCTGCAGACTCCTCACTTCTGCTGCAGAAATCTCAATAGGGGAGACACAGCATTGTATGGAGGCTACAACTAAACAGAACCTGCCTCTTGCATTTACTGTCAGGGCAAAAAATTGGAAGGTACCAAAGGGCAGCATCCCAATCTTCTGCAAAGGCATAGGATCATAGTTAGATCATTGACCATCTTTAGACTTAGACCATTGGCCCATTTTGCTCAGTAATGTCTACATACATTGACTGGCTTTCCAGGGTTTCAGGCAGGAGTCTCTCCCAGTCCTACCTAGAGATGCCAGGGATTGAACCTAGGACCCTCTGCATGCAAAGCTGATGCTCTGCTATTGAGCAATGACAGGACGGATTGAAGAATCAACAGTGCAACAGAGGTTGCAGCCTAAGAGGTCTCTCCAAGCTTTGAATGTACAAATCTAGATGTAAGATTGGGTGGTATTTGTTTAACCTCTCACCTTCACACTGGGTGGTCAGGCATCAGGCTGGAGAAGCAACTCTGAAGTCGCTATCAAATAAGCAGGTTTTTATTTTTACTCTTGGACTGGTTGGGCACTGCAGAAAGCACTGTAGTTTAGAACAGGATGGATGGAAGTCTTCACCCTAAGCCATATATCAAAACCTTCATATAGCCATGAAAATACTTTCCATTCTTCTTCATAACCTCCATTGCTGTGGCTGCTTCCTTCTCCTTCTTCTAATTAGCTGACCATCATTGGGAGCCCTAGCTGTCTGAGCTGTCCTGACATAAATGCAATCCAAAACCCCAAAGCACTTGGGGCTGCAGTTTAGTTTCCTCCACCTACTTGCTAGGTTTCTTTTTCTGAAACTTCTCCCCTCCTTAGGAGGATGACACTCACTTGGGTCTCTAATAGTCCTTGAAGGGATGCTGCAATGGGACAACTGTGCCATTTGTTCAGAAGATGGCTTGTTCTTCCAGATGGTCTTATTCATACTTCCTCCTAGGCATTTCTAAGACTCAGCATGTTCTTTCAAAAGGGGAATGGAAGATGTAATTGAGTCTCTAGCACTGCCCTACGGCCAGGCTGGGATTATAAGCATGAAAGGCCAAAGCCTAATATAAAAGGAAACCCAAGCAGTATATATTCCATACTGCAATTTTTAATTATTATTATTTTGAAATCATGAAGTCATCAAATTAACTAAAATTAACATATGTTAAGTTCAAGCATAAATAATTTGATGCACTGATTTATTCAGACAATGAAAAACACACATACACCTAGCTTTGGTTGTAGCAAAGCCAGATTTCATCCCCCTTTCAACCCTCACAACAACAACAACCCTATGAGGAGCTCAAGGTCACCCAATGAAACCCTCCCCATCAGCATGAATTTCTCAAGCTGAAACAATCCCTTTAAAGGCAGAACACAAGAGTATTGGAAGGGGAGTCGGTGAAGGAGGCCCACAGCACAGCCTTATTTTGAGGGGAATGAATGCTTTCAAAAATATCTAAGAGTGTTGAAATCAGAACAAGAAAATGCTTGACCAGGGAGGCAGATGAAGGTGGGAAACCACTGCCTCATGTCAGTCATTTCGGGTCTTTGTGTTTCACATGGTGGAGTAAGGTGGGGAAAAGTTCAGGAAAAGAAATGATCTAGAAATCTTTCTCAGAACATTCTGAGATGTTCTCAAGTCTCAGGACTGCTAAAGCTATGGCTCTCATTAGTGGCAGTGTTAGAATATGGAGGTGGCTTGATTGCTTTTGCCTAGGGCAGCTCAGCTTCATGAATAAACACCCATTCACTTCTGCTCAATTAACCATTTGTTTTCAGGACCCTTTGAAGAGCTTTCTCCTTTGAAAATGTTGCTACTGTGGTGGGAAACTGGGCATTATGGAGGCAGCTGTCTGAAGTGACTGCATTCCATTCACGGAAGCGTACTGTTGGCTATTTAATTTCAAAGGCATCATTTTAACATTTACTATCCCACCTTAATGCAGCTAACAGATCAATAATGAAAACGGTAAAACAAAGCACAATCACACACACACGAAAAATCTCATCACATGGTTAAAATAATTATATAACAATATTTGGAAGATTGAACACTTCCAGCAGCAGAAGATAAAACAAAAACTTAAGCCAGTGGCGGGTCACTTCATTAACAAAAGGAGTTTGTAAAGAACCAGGTATTTACCAGCCACCGAAACAGTGATGGGACCGGATTGGCTTCATTCCATAAGGCATTCCACAGAACATGAGGCACATGAGAGAAGGCCTTATCCCTAGCTGATGCCAGCCTCACTTCACAAGGTTATATCAGGGCCTCAAATGGCAATTGAGCATACAAGGAGGGACATCCTTTAGTATTATTTCAATACTTATTCCAGGAGGTTTGTTATGTCTTGCATTCTGAGGTCAGACTGTGCCCTGGGACCAGCTCCTCTCACCTGCATGTTCACTTCATTGCTAAAATGGAGCCCTTAACACTATTTCTATGTGACTGAGTTTGTTCTGTGTTTATAGCATCATATCTCATTTGGCCCAGAGAACTAGACCTGTAGTGGCACACTAGACTAGGCCTGCATTAAGAGGAACAAGGAAACCTGCCCTACAACAGGGAAGAATAATGGTGCATCTAGCCCAGCATTCAGGTGAAGGTCCAGAGCTCGGTGTTAGAGCAACTGCTTTGCATGCAGAAGGTTTCAGGTTCAATCCCTGACATCTCCAGTTAGGGCTGGGAATGCCCCTTGTATAAAACCATGGAAAGCCGTGGCCAGTCAATGTAGACCATGCTGCAGTAGAGCAATGGCCTGGCTTCATATAAGGCAGTTCCCTATGTTGCCTTCTTGGAGTGGCAGTGGCTCTCTGCTTAGGCAGAGACAGCCATAGACTACCTGATCCTTTTGAGAGAGAAGGAAATGAGCATGATGCCTCCTGTATGCAAAGCAGATGCTCTGCCCTAGAGCTATGGTTCCTCCCCATAGTTATAGCTGTTTATTCATACTGGGGGGAAGAAAACTAAACAGGAGCACCCCGTGATAAGCATTAAATGAATAGCTAATGGAACCTAATACACATGAAACGGAAAAATAAATATATGTAATATGAATACTTGGCAAAATTCAATAAAGCACGAATGAAGTGAACATATGGCAAAATGTGTTAAACAATGACAGAAGCACTCGTCAGCTGTGCTATGAAGCCTTCGTACCACAGATGATGCTTAATTTCGCTTCTGTCATTGTTTATTGACTTATACCAAGTATTTATAATACATATATTTATTATTCCGTTATTTGTGTATTAGGATTTCATTAGCTATTCATTGTTTTAATGTTCATTAGGGTTGTTCTTTCTCTTCTATATGTCCCCGCCCCTTTGCTGAAGTGGGAACATGTTCCTTTATTTTCCCTTCTGTTCCTCTTCTCTGCTGTGCTTATTCCTTCTGCTTCGAAGTAATATTTAGACAAGGAAGGAAAGAAAAGAAGGTAAAAGATTAGAAGGGGGAAATTGTTGCCCTCGCTATATATTGCTGGACTACAGGTTGCACGTGCCGCTCCTGTGCCACTGTGTGGTTCAGCAACATCTTTGGAGCTACAAGTTCCCCATCTATGTCTTATAATAGATGTGAGGGACCACTGGCTTTCCAGAGGTTGCTGAACTACAACTCCCATTATCCCTGGTGATTGTCCATGCTTGCTGGGGCTGAGCTGCTGTTCAGCAACATCTAGAGGGCTACAGGTTCCTCATCCCTGGTTTTGTATGGCTGGGAAGTATCTGATGAGCAGCTTCAAGAGCACTCCATTGTGTGCTCTAAAATAACTTAGTGGACTAGCCTTAGGGTGACCATGTGCTATGCTTTACGGAGGACATTCTTCTACTTGAAAGCCAATTTGGGCCAAGTCCAGTTTGAAGAAAGGACCATAATAAGGAGGGAAAGGAGAGGTTGTGAAGTTGTCTATCAACAGGGAGTACCTGGTCAGCAGATTGAGCAGGCACACAGTTCACAGTCTTTCCACTATAGGAAGATATATTGCATTTTTATGTAGAATGTAATTATTTCTAAACTTATGTATATACATATGCAAATTTTATACAAATTCATCTGTTTTAGTCTCTCCTCACCCATTTTTGGGGGTGATGCATTTCTTCTTTTTGGACTATCTGCAAATGACCACCCAAATTATCTTCCTCTTAAGTCTTTGGAATGATGTATACTGTAACATATACAGGGTATGATTATAGTCTCCTAATTATCACAGATCTTTAGAGCTGCTTCTGTTTCTTCTTGCAGTGGCAATTTCTATCTACAATCGCTGCTTGTTTTGTACTTTTTGTGCATCTGTTGTGAACCTTGAAAATACACAGCCCACTTTCCAGGTGCCTCTCTTTGTTTACCACAAAAAACAAAAAAACAAAAAAGCCATTGGATCAATCTTTGTACGCACAGGCTGTGCTGGTTGGCTTGGAAGCTGGAGAGAAAGGGAGCAGCTAGTGGAGGGGGCCAAACTTAAGTCCTTCTAGACCCACCTTCAGGCAGTTAGGGAGACCAGGGTGCAACTCGTAATTCAGAATGCACACTAAATAGGGGTGCAGGAGAAATTTGATTAAGTTCACATTTAAAGGCAAACCTACAAAATTTGCCCATCTCCAAATTTTGCAGTGCAGTTCACCAGTCAAGTAATATGTACAAGGCATATTGTATGGTAAAACGTGCATTATTAGTGAAACACACATGGCAATTGCTTTGTAAAATGTTTCGTTAGGCAAAATTGCATATAAAAATGTATATATTAGTAGAAATTTGCACTAAAACACACATAACGTTTCATGAGTTAAAATAAATAAATATTGTGAAACGCTGCAGAAATGTGGAGAACTGAAATTATGACTGGAAAAATAGAAACACATAGACGTGAAATGGACTGATCCATCTATCCCTACCCATGAGATATAGTAAATTGACCCCAGGTAGCAGAGCGGTCCCAGAATAAGCTTCCCTTTTATTCTCCTCCGGGAGATCCCCTTGTCTCCATGGAAGGTCAAGTGGAAAAGTGAGGTAAGAAGGGGAGACACAGAAAAGACACTCTGCTTCATTGGGGCTGATGCATAAAAATAAGTTGCATTATGGTACCGTGGCTCAGTTCGGTTTTTTAAAACTTTGGTTGCAAACCTTTCGCTAGTTTTAAATTGGTTTAACTGCTTCTAAACTGGTTTATTATGCGGGTCGGTTAGGACAATTCTTATATAAATATGCATGTGTTTGTGTTTTAAAAGGTTACCACCGTGTGGTGGCTTCTGAAATCAGTTTGATGCTGTTTTCTAGATCAGTTATCATATGGAAGCCACCTCGGGAGTGTATTTACCTTAAAGCTAGCTAATAAATATTGTAAACAAACAAACAAACAAACAAACAAACAAACAAACAGCTTTGCATGCAGAAGGTCCCAGGCATCTCCCGGTAGGGATGGGAAAGATCCCTTGTTTGGAAGTTGGAAGAGTTGCTGGTAGTCAACGTAGGTAACAGCGAGCTCGATGGACCACTGGTTTCATCCGGTATAAGGCAGCTTCCTATGTTCCTAACACGGTGCTCCACAACAGCTGCTCCCTCAATGCAAGCTGTTTGTCTGGCACAACCTGCCACACAAAGAAATCTACTGCCACCACAGACCCACATTTCTGTGGTGGTGGAAGTAAGTGGCATGAGGCTTCACAGCACAGCAGGCAGCTTTGTATGAATGGCTTGCCGTGCTGAGGCAGCCACCAAAGGGAAGTGATTTAAAATGGCCTCCAAGCAGCAGCCGTGTGTGTATTGACCCTTAGACGGCCTTTTAAAATATTGTTTTCACCATGTTTTGATTCCATCAATAGAGCTGACAAGCCAGCTAGGGCCGGCGGGGCGGGGGCAGGGGGGGGAGTTCACATCCTGCTCTTGATGAATGCTGGAGAGGGAGGGAGAAGCTGGAGCTGACATTTCAGCAGGATACCTTATCTAGTGCAGCGAAACTAGTACTTAGGACCACCTGCTATTTGTGGTCACCTGAGTCAGTCAGCCCAGTCAAGATTGCCCATCTCCTCTGTATTAATTTGGGCTCTAGCAGCTGGCCACCTGCCTAATGCACTTCCAGCTACCCGCCGGCCTACCCAACTGTGTAAACTGCATTGCAATGGATGTGCTATCGGTGGCTGAAAAGTCAAGCATGGAAGATTCTTTGTTTATTTAAAATGTGCAAGAAACGTCAGGCTCAATTGTTTGGGGGCCATATAGAGAGTGGGGGCTGGTGGTGGTGTTTATTTGGCTTGTGAGTTTGTAGCTGCATTGATCAAACAGAATGGGAGATCCAAACTGAAGCAACCAGTTGAGGTGGTGAATTCAGCAGGGAGAAAACCACCATGGGGGTAAGCGATTTCTTTTTGCCTGGTGATCATATGTGCGAGTGCTCCTTCCCAGAGCACACAAATGGTAAAATCAAGGCTCTCCATCTTCTGTTTCAATCCAAATTTCATTATTTCTTTCTCTCTTTCCTCCCCGCCACCTCTCTATATAAAGGGCTCTACCTCCTGTGGGTGTTTACAGTGGCCTGCATAATTGGGCCCAAAGCCGTTTCGGCTTCTTAAAACATAGGATGACGGTGACTGTGAGAGGCAGGAGCGACACACATAAAGTGAAACATCAAAGCCTCTTTGTTTTTAAGTCCAGTGTAATAAAAATTGCATTTCCCGTTAGCACTCTGCATGAGGAAATATGTATTACTAAAGGCAAGATATTAACAGAAACCCATCCTCAGCTTGCTGCCGCTGCCAAAATGATGTATTTCAAAATCATGCTGGGTACGCTAATGATCTGCAAGGTAATAGAAGGCAATCTCAGAGAAAAAGTCCTTGGGTGCAACCACAGTGCACCTCTCATGTTAAGCAGTCAATTTCCTTCTACCCACCATAAAGAGATTTTTAACGACATGTTTCATTCTGCAGAACCCTATGGCTCCAGCTTGCATTTTCTCCTGAAATAATTTCAGTGCACAATACCCTTCACTTATGTCCTATGGGCTTACTAAAAACAACAACAACAACAGTTGCTTATTTCGGATAGAGGCTAGCAACCATATGCTATGCCACGATGAATTCTCACAAGACCGTGGAGTTGGAAGGGACCCCAAGGGTCATCGAGTCCAACCCACTGCAATGCAGGAATCACAGCTAACAAATCCCTGACAGATGGCCATCCAACCTCTGTTGAAAAAGCTCCAATGAAAGAGACTCCACCACTTCCCATAGTGCTGTGCTGAGGTTACTAGGTATCCTACTGTTTGGCACACCTGCCTTGCTGCACTCTCCTGCCACTTACAAGACCATTAGAAGAAATTACCAAAACATTACATTTACTTTACATTACATTACAGCGGTACATTTTTGTTAAGTGGAAGGAGTGACTGGTGACAGTGGTTGATGATTGAGTGGGAGATAATGGAGTGCCCAGGTGGGTGGTGTGCTTGTCTGTACTGATGGATGTGCATGAGGTGTGGGAGCAGAATGTGATGAGTGATACTGAATGACTGGCTGCTATTGTATGATTTGTGTAAGGCAGGATTTGGGTGTGATTAATATGTGCTGGTAGGGCGAAGTGTTGTATTTTGTGGGTCGGGGTGTGCCTTGGCATGAGGGAGGATGAAAAGGGGACCCCAAACCCTATAGAGGTGATGTTACAAAATGTGCTGCTTGTTTGGGGAGGATTTTATTATTGTGTTGCATTAGTCTTTCAGTTTCATTGTTTGTTATACATACACATGGTATCTGCTATTTTGTAAACCACTTAGAGACCGCCTTATGTATATAAATGTTAAACAAACAAACAAAACATATTGGGTGTTGTCGATTTGTGTCAGCTATTTATGGATTGCCAAAAAGGTCTTTCTAACGACATATATATGAGCCACTTCCAGATCTGTCCAATGGTACTGCTGCTCTGTTTGCTTGGTTCTCTGTCAATCAGTAGTGATGACAGAACATTATGAGCTCAGGAGCTGAAGGGTTTAAAGAGGGAGCCCTGTGGATCAGGTACTGGCTCCTTGTACTGCTGGGACTACTGGCTAAGGGATAGAACCATAGGCTATTCTACCCTGGAAATCATGAGGAAATCCTGATCTGGAAGGTCCAGTCAGCTACTACTGGGACAGGGGTGGCTAAAGACAAGCACGCTCTCTGACTTCCTTCCATTTGATCAAGTTGTTGTCAATGGAAGAGACTGCTTTGTCCTCTCTCTGTTCCTCCAACCAGCGTAGGAACACAGGAAGTTGGCTTATACCAGGTCAGACTGTTTGTCCATCAAGCTCATTGGTGTCCACTCTAAATGACAGCAGCTCTTCATGTCGTAAGGTAAGCAAAGGCCTTTTTCCTCACTTGCACAATGCATCCATGCATAAAATGGATCCATGCATAAAATGGATCTTGCTCTATCACAAAACCATTCCGTAAAATGGCATTTGCCCATCATTGTAACCATAAGGTTACATCCAATGTAAGGCTACTTATTTTATGTATTTGTTACATTTATATCCCTCCCTTTTCTCCAATGAATTCAAGATGGTGTACATGGTTCTCCCCCTCTTCATTTCACAACAAGCCTGTGAGGTAGGCTAGACTGAAAGGCAGTGATTGGTCCAAGGTCACCCAGTGATCTTCATGGATGAGCAGGGATTTGAACCCTGGTCTGTGAGGTCCTAGTCTGACACTCTAACCACTACATCACACTAATGCTAAATAAGTTGTTCCCACACATGCCCAGTACCCTCCCCAGATCTGCTCTAGAGGGCTGGAAGAAATCCCAGAACACATTTAGGGGATGTGGATGACTGGGGTGGGGGGGGGGAGAGTTCCGTTGCACTTGTGTAAACCCTTATGCTAAAATAACAAGCATATTGGATACCACCCATAGACCCCAGTTTACAATGGGTGGCTGATGGAATAAGGTGTGGAACTTAGCACTAGTGGAAAAATTAACACAACAAAGACCACAGACGGTTAATAGAATCTGAGATATTTATTAGAACATGGTGGTCACTCCAATGCTTATGAATCAGGATGAGTGCACTGAAATGCTCACCATCCCTCTTCAGTCTGGTCTGATTCAGTGGTGGTGAGCCAGTTCAGGTCTGCCGTTGGCAACTAATTTAGAGCTGGTGAGTTTGGTACTAGCTTCTCTCTCTTCATTTGTTCTGGTGCTTTGTAACTTTGTATACCACCAAGCTATTGATTTTGTGTTTTATTTGTATGTTTTTGTTACTTGTTAATGGTTAATACTGTTAATACTTGTTTAAAAAATTAAGGTTTTAAGTGTTAACGGTTCGCAAGAAACTAAAGCAGGGGTAGGTCAACCTGGTATTCTCCCATATGTTGCTGAACATCCATTGACCAACACTTGGAGGGCGAAAGCTTTTTGAGATGGCAGCTTGCAATATAGCTGCTCTGTTGAAACACTGTCATTTCTAGAACCTTGAGCTTCTGGATCTGACACTTTAAACAAACACTGTAACTCTGTTTAATGGCACCAAACAGACTGAGCTTTCCCCACCCCCACCCCAAAGTTCTGCTCACTCACTCACTCACACAAAGAAACTTCTGTTTACACAAAGAGCCCAGGCTTAAAATCTACAGTTTGCGAAGCTGTAATTTGTGGTTGGCAATTGTGGTTCGTTTAACAAAGGAAGTCTTCTAGTTTGCAATACGCGCAGCGCTTGCTTCCCACTCCCGCCACCACATAAACTATTGTAGCAACAGCCTTTCGCCATGGCAAATATATGATGATCCAGCAATGTGGCACCCTTCCAAACTCCTATTTCGTGGTACACCATACACACAGAAACACTACATCAGTTCTGCTGGAGCACAGGCCTGTAATTAGGGCTGGCAAGCTACTAATTACATACTGCCATCAAATCTAACAATTTTCCCAATAAAAAGAAATAACTACTTTGGTGCAGGGTATGGCAAATACAATTACACACATGTGTTTTACATTTAATAGATATGCACGTATACAGTACACTCATGCTGTATGCATAAAATGTGGGGTTTAAGATGGCTGGACAGATTAACATCTTCCTAAGGTTCTGGCTTTATTGTGCGATGCATACGCACGTCAGAAGCCTACCAATTTGTTCTCAGACAGGCTGGGAGGAGGGGAGAAACTTTATTTCCCTCAAACCATACAACCCAGAAAAAATAAAACAAAACACTGCCCCTTCCAATTATTCTGTAGTTCCACAGAAAGCGGGGGCATTTTAAAATCCAGGAAAAACTGAGGACAAACTGAACAGGAAAGAAGGAACCCTGATGGGATGGAAGAATGGGGCAGCTTCAGGAGGTTTTGAATCAAAGAAGGTGAAGGGCATTGGGCCTAATTTTCAAAAGCTTTTCTTTCTTTTTTTAACTTTTGCAAAAGTGGACAATAACTCCTCAGAATAATCCAATAAATACAGGACTTGTGCCATTACAGCATAATTCTGCTGTAATATTTTGCCATTATTCTAATATTTTCCTCCACAGATTTTGCTTTAATTTTTCCATCTCCACATTCTGGCATAACCAAAGGCATTTGTTACAGGACTGTTCTTCACACAGCGCACATGGAATTCTCTCCCACAAAAGGCAGCGATCCCTACTAGCTTAGATGGCTTTAAAGGAGGATTAGATTCACGGAGGATAAGGCTATCAATGGCTACTAACCCTTGATGGCTATGCTCTACTGACTATGTTCTGCTTGCACTGTTGGAGGCAGTGTGCTTCTGAATACCAGTCATTGGAAACTGCAGGAAGGGAGAGATGTACTTGGCACCAGCTTGTGGTTCAGATAGCTGGATGGCTACTGTGAGAGCAGGATGCAGAACCAGGTGGGCCACTGTTTTATCCAGCAGGCCGTGATTATGTTCTTACGTTCTTATAACTTGCAATATATTCTTTCTACAGTATGTTCCTTAACCAGGGCAGTTCAGGACATCAATTCAAGAGTGGTAAATAGCTTTTTAAAAATCTGTATACGTAGGGGTATCTTCTACATTTTTTTTTTTAAAAAAACACCGCTTCCCCCATGCACCAGATCAGGCTAGAGACATTTACATGCCTTTTATAAGGCGGTCCCAGGATGGAGTGCAATATACCAGCACAATGTCATAACTTTGGGCACTGTGCTAGAGTTACAAATCAACTTGCAAATGCTATGCTGATGCAACAGTTTAGGTTGGCATTATTGTACTGGCAACTGCCACAACTTCCAAATGTAGTACTGTATTGCACAAACAGCAATAGAATAACTGTATACTTATTCATCTGAAGACCCATCTGGTTTGGCCTATGGGAAGCCTGCAAGCAGGAGTTGCATGCAACAGCAGCTCTCCCCACTTGTGAGTTCCTGCAAGTACCTCCCCTCTTTGCTTTGGTACTACCAAAAAAGTATGAAGGGACAGGTATTTTGTGGGAGAGAAGCGCATGAGTGCATACTATAGTCTCAGTCACTCTCTTCCATTTCCAAAGGCAACTTAGGTAGTCACCAGAATGAAGCAATGGAGAGGCAGCTTAGGCATCTGAAAAGCCAGAGAGCACCAATGGTGGGGGCTACCACCTGTCAATCTTGCAGCAAACAGCAATTCTCCATTAGAAGATGTTCCGATCAGCTACTGCTGCAGACCCTGCCCACAAAGAAATATGAGGATTCAGCTCAATTTGATCTAGAATCATGTCATATTTTCCATTGTGAGTGATTGTGGCACAGTGATTAGAGAAGCCTTTTCTCAACGTGGTTTCCTCCAGATGTGTTGGACTGCATCTCACATCATCCCTGACCATTGGGCCTGCTGCCTGGAGTTTATGGGAACTCTAGTCCAAAGGGTACCAGGCTGCGGGAAGTTGCAATACAGCCAAGGAGATACATTGGAGTCCTGTCCCTACTAAAAATCAAAATTTCCGATTGACAACAATGTGTTACAGCTTTGCAATACAATTCTCATTTTTGAAGGCAAGTATCATGTCAAGATGGGCCTTCTCTGGGAATTGCCTGTCACAGTTGCCTCACAAGAAAATCCCTTTTACCTACAACCCATCTTGAAAATTTCATAGATACCTGGAAAAAAAAAGGCTCAACGTTTTTATTTTATTTTACAGGTATGAGATTCACTCGGCATGAATAACAACCAGGAAAGGCGATTTTCCCTGTCTACTTACAGGTTTGCAATGATCAGAGCTGGGGATTAGCTAGCTAACACAGCATCTTTGTAGAGAGATACATTTCCCCCCCACAGCGAGGGCAGCTTAGCTAGTTCATGCACCAGACTCTGCAAAGGTTAGCCAGATTCTTATGTCAATACAAGACTCTGCTATTTATCCATTTAGAAGGTCTTTACCGCAAGTTGCTGAGCACTTGAGATTGATTTTTTTTTTAAAGCTCCTGTTTGTTAGTCACATGTTTACATGGCTGTCCTTTGGTGTTCCCTGGCCACCTGTCTCCCTCTCACACACATCATAGGGCTCAGACGAAAGGACTCAGTATGTCCCAAACGAAAATGAAACATTGAGCGAGATCAGCAATGTGATTTGTTCACTTAGGAAGAGCAGTGGCAGAACATATGCTTTGCATGCAGAACGTCCCCTGTTCAATCCTCAGCATCATCAGGTAAGGCTGGGAAAGACCACTTTGCCTGAAACCCTGGAAAACCCCCGCCAGTGTGAACAGTACTGAACTAGATGGACTAATGGCATGACTTAGGATAAGGCAGTTTCCTATGTTCCCACGGTGGAAGACATCGGAATGAGGCCTAACCTACTGAGTACAATTAAGCTCCAATTGTATAAGAGACAAAAAACGGTTAATATACATGTAAAGGGAACCTCTATATTGGGGATGGGGAATCCTGTGGCCCTACAGGGGTTGTTGGACTGTACCTCCCATCAGTGCAGGTCAACCTGAACAATGGTCAGGAGCAAGGGGAGTTGCAGCCCATCAGCATCTAGTGGGTGACAGGTTCCTTCATCCTTTTCTGTGCAAAACCAAGAGCAGGAGAGATTCCTCAGAATGTGCTGTGAGTGCCCAGGGTGAGTTCTGGGTTTTTCTGCTTGCACCAAATGGATAAAAGAACACATTACTGTACATCACTAAGGTTTCTCAGTCTGTATTCCTACTTGGTATGGAGTTAGAAAGAGGATTAGACAAGAGATCCCTTGACACTGGACTTAAGGGCTCCTGAATACCTGTGACATACACAATGTGCAGAGGTACAGTGTCCACACCTGAGCACATAGACATGCACCCATGCAACCTTTCCTACACAGAGGTCCCTGGTGCCTTCTGTTGCCCAAAACCTATGGCCTGCTTCTTATCTAAATATTGGTCTAAATATTTTTGTTCAACCACTACTCATTTCTTCTGCACCTTTTTCCTTTGTGCTATCACATCTGCTGGGTTAAATCACCATGAAGGTACAAACCCCTCTTGCCCCCAGCATGCCCACCCCACTCCTGCACCTCCCCAGGCCAAAGCAATACTACTTCAACAAAACACATTATAAACAGCAATCTGCACAGCCTTTGCCAAACCACTCCATCAGCAATTTCTGGAGTGCATGTTTCCCTCTCAAATGCATGGCACATTGCTAAGATTAGGTAGCAATGGAAAATTATAGCCTTGCGTCCATGTTGGGACTGAGCATCAACAGCAGTGCTATCTTGTGCCCCACCTGCAAGATCATCAAGGCTACATCCACCCTCCTCCCTCTCTGCTCATGCATCTGTCAGTCCCTGAGGGCTGTAATTCAGCTATCCTTCTCTCACTCTATCCATCACATTTACACAAATTCCCAAGGTGGACTGCCTTCTAAATGTCTTTACCTTGCGCATTATCCTGGGGCTTAACAATCCAATATTGGTGCAGCCAAGCATAATTACTCTCCATTGATGATAAAACACCCTGAATCCTGTCAGGCTTGGCTATTTGCATCTTACAGTGCTGAGGATCAATAGCTACAACAAAGGAGTGAAACCTGATTAGATGCTGGCTGCCTCTCCATAGAAAGGAGAGAGTTGGCTGCTTTGCAAGAGGGAAACTCTGGTTAAGAGGGAAACAGACCAATCCCCTTACAGTGCTGTCTCTGAGGTCTTGCTTTGAGAGTCTGCAGCTTGAATAAGCAAAAATGCACACCTAAGAAGAGAAGATGGTGCTCAGATATCTTTGATCACTTGCTTTATCACTTCTTGGTAAAGGAAAGGATGTTGGAGACCAGGATTTTTGCGGGTTGGTACATCATTTTCTTCTTTATCCAAACTTCAAAGCTGAGTGCTGATGCTAATGTAATCAAAACAGCACCATCCATGCACAAGAAGGAGGCATTATCAGGTTTGGGGGAACCTCAAGATTTGCAAATGTTCAACAAACAACAACCCACACAATGCTTGGGGGGGGGGAGGGAAAAAATAATCAAAAACCAGGTAGGAGAGAGAATGAAATGGGGTATGTGCATGGCTGGCTGAATGAACAGGAGCATTCCACACTGCAACATTTTGCTGCAGATTCTACTCATTGTTTCATAAATGTCAGGTGTAGCATCTACATACAAACTGATTTTCTCATGAATTGTTGCTGTACCCACTACCTGAATTAGCAGGCTGGGACACCTAGCTGTTTTAATTGTTGATAGGTACATGAACCGGCCATTTGAGACAGCAGTCTGGGTTGCCAATTCTCAAGTAGACTTGACCACCAGCAGACATCTTAGTCTGCCACAAAGGTGCACTCAGAGGACAGTGTCTAGCCATTGTATAGAACATTGCTAGAAAATTTATGCCTCGTTACTATAACACTGACATACAGTGGTATCTCCAGTTGTGAATGGGATCCATTCTGGAGCTCCAGTCAGATCCCAAGGAATTCACAATCAGAGGTGCCGCTTCTGCGCATGCATACGGCACAATTTAGCGCTTTTGTGCATGCACGCAGTGCAATTTAGCGCTTCTGCGCATGTGTGCAGGGAGAAACTCGGAAAAATACTTCCGGGTTTGCCGCATTTGCATCCTGAAAGATACACAACCAAAGGTGTGTGTATCCAGAGGTTCCAGTGTATTCATAACAAAACACAGAACTGGAGCCATAATCAGGCCCTGGATAAGCTGGGAACTGCATCAGTGACTGTCATGGGAGACTTCCTGCAAAAAAGAAAGAGCTGGTAAATTTAGTATTCTGCAATGAGGACAAATTTGTGTCCTTTCTCCCACTCCTGGTGGCATAAACCTATTTTAACAATGTCCCAGAATCTTCAGCAACCGTGATTTGTATAAAAGAGGGCATTTCTCGAAAAGCTTGCTTCTTATCTGAAGTCACCAGCATGTACTCTTCACTGACAGTGTGGCCATCCCGGATCCACTTTATATCTTGAGAATTCATCATTCATCATGAAGAAAGGGACATGATTATGGCTTTCCACCTGTCAGTCCAAAGTGAAATGTAACTTTATATTGGTCTCTGCACTCTGCAGTCAGGCATGGAAGATTTAGCACTCACAGCTATATTTTTGAAGGGGACGAAATTGAAACAAAGCTGCTGTGTCATGAGAACAGGAGCCAATCTTGCCAGCCATTTCTCTCTAGGGGGAGAAAGAACCCTCCACTTACATGCCTCTCTATGCACCTGGGTGCAATTGATTCCTTCAGATTTCCAACACACTTAAACCATCTCAAACCGCCAGAGAGGAGCATTGATTTGTTCTGCAGCAGAGAACAGAATGGATATAATGGAGATTATATTTTTTAAGGCGATGATTGCTAAGGGAGGATGAAGATAAAACTGTATTAAATAAGAGGCCATTAGGTCTTAAAACAGAGCCACTCAGCCATCCATCCCTGCCCTCTGCAAGGAAGGGTGATAACTCTGTCACATGCCTCCAACACAGGTGAACAGAAGTGTAATGAATTCACAGGATGTAATAAACCTGATGGAAATTGGCTTAAAATAGACTTGTTGCAATAATGAATCCTCTTTACAGCACAGTGCACTCAAGGACTCTGTCCTCATCAAAACGACATTACGGATAGTGGGAGAAAATGGAAGGAGGCCTGCAAAGACTGGGCCCCTTCTAAACAGACATGACAGGTCCTGAAAGCTGACCAATGGTACCCTATCAAAGAAAATGATGTTGAACGCTTCAAAGCAAAGTGGAAATGGAAAAGCCATCCACCGCATATGTGAGTGAGAGGCAACCAAACAGGAAGGTAACGAGCATTGTTAGAACTGCGTTTGAACTCCAAAGAATTCTTATACTTGAGGAACAATCCCATGCAATGTTGGTGCATGAAAGCTTTCAAAACAGCTGAAGGTGGTCCATTAAAAGTGAAAAGATATTGGCTCCCAGGGCTGCATCCAGGGAGGGGGATCACCAGAGTATTGGAAAGAATGTTTCTTTGGAGGCTCCTATTTTTCATCCGTGGTGGCAATGTCCTTCAGTAGATGTGTTTTGGGATGATGTCATTACTGAGCTAATCCTCATTATCTGCTCCTCCACAGTTAAAGCCTTTGCTTGTTGCCCATATTATCTGATGATGATGTGGAAGCCCCTTCGAAGGACTTGATGATGTTTATGCTTGTGGCAGCATGTGAGTGATTATTGCACGCCACTGAAAAAATGTTTTGGGACTGAATACTCAGAGCTGGCACACCAAACTCTGGAACTTGGCAATAATGGAGAAACCAACACAGTCATTAAGAAACCCAAAGGCTGATTCTCAACAACTTGGAGTGACTTTGTTTTTGTTACTCAGGAAGATGGTGACACACAGTCTCAACCTGGTACCCATGGATATGGGACTCACAGATTGTTCATTCAAATTTTTAACAGCAGTTCAGAGCTGGGATATGTTACTTTTAAGAATAGTCTCCAATATGACCTAAATGTGAGAGAAACACAAAAATGTAATATGGAAATCATATTACATTTGCACTTTGGATTTGCTCTTATCATGCATTTTTATATATAGCTATACTGTTTAGATGTGTTTAAACTGTATATGCTATTTTGGAATCTTACTTGTTTCTTATAACAAAACTTTTTTTTAAAAAAGATACTAGAATCCCTAAGTTGCATATTTTGAATGCTGAGGTCAATGTAGCCATGAATATCTAGAGGAAAACATGGATGCAATCCAAACTTGTCCAGCAAGGCCACCTGACCCACACCTGATGTCACGTGTGATGTCAGGTGTGGGTCAGGTAAAGGCACAGCTGCAAAAGAACAATTGGGTGCCTTAAAGTGAGCTCCTGATTGTTTCTCAGCAAGCAAGACTTGCTGTCACCATTAGTCAGCTGCTTCGCAGTGACAGCAAGCCCCACAGGGATTGACCGCACTAGGGAGTTCCCAATCAGGAATTCTGTAGTACAGCTGTTCCTTGCCCAAAGTGGGACTTGCTATAAGCGCCAATAAGCTGATTGGCACTGACAGCAGGCTTAGCTTGCAAGGGGACAACCACGAACGACTCCATAGTGCTCCTGATACATGCTTTTGGAAGGGATCTTCCTTTGCAGCCTGGCTTGAATATCCGAAGATATCACCTCTGCCACTGATTTATTAAGTGGCTGAGTCCTTCATCCCAAAGTCTGTACAGTGGTACCTCGGTTTACGAATTCAATCCGTTCTGGAAGTCGGTTCTTAAACCAAAACCGTTCTTCTACCAAGGAGCGCATTCCCTAATGAGGCCTCCCACTGCTGGTAACCTTTCATCACTTGGATTTCATTCTTAGACCGAGGTAAAGTTCTCATACCAAGACACTATTTCCGGTTTTGCACAGTTTGTAAACCAAATCGTTCTTAAACCAGACTGTTCTTAAACCGAGGTACCACTGTAATTTCGGGATAAGAATACAGACCTATCTGAATAGGGTTCTGGTAAGAATTACTAGACGTCGACTGAGATGCTTTCGAAACTCTATAGTACAATATAAATGCTAAACCTGTAGATGTGCTTGGGTTACATTTTCATTCATTCCTTCATTTCTTCAACCCATTAGCCTCTAGGCCATGCCTACTGAAACGAAGATTAATCACACAGAGCTGAAATGAACTCATAGTCCTCTGACTCTACTGTGTCAAATTTTAGATTGCAAGCTCCCTGAGGCAGAGAATCCCTCTTGTATTTTGTGAACTCTCATATCCTTTGACAGCACAGTATAAATAAAAAAATGCATTTTATTCTTGCCATTCCTCTGAGCAGCTCCAGGTGGCATCCCTTTCTTCCTCACCCATTTTAAACTCACAACAACCCTTTAGAGTATGGCCTCATCCACACTTCTGCTTGTCCCATGGATCCGAGCAGCTTTCCATATGTCCCATGCTTTCTAGGCACAGGTCTGAGTGGTTTTCTGTTTGCCCCATAGCTTTCCTCTGGAAAACCCACTCATTAGTCCCGAATTGGTGCAAATGTCAATCCATAGAAAACCAAATTGATGTTTGCTCTGATTCAGCGCTAAAGAGTGGATTTTTGGGGGGAGGGGAGGACACTTAATGCCCTCCCTTGCTTTGGGAAGGAGGCGTGAGGCTCTGGCAGGGTCCTAGAGCCCTGTTAGACTATTAGGGGAAATGGGGCACTGCCCCACCAACCACGAGCTGCCTCAGCCATTCTCTGCTTTCATGCCTTCTTACTTGCAACCAGTCTGGTGAGCAGCATTGACTGTCACCTTCCTCCTCCTTAGCCCCAGTGTTGCTGGGAGGAGAATGGAGGCAAAACTTGGATTGGTTGGCTCTGCCTGTCATTGGCTTTGACTCTGCCTATTATTGGCCCTGGCTTCACCTACTGTTTGGGCTCCCTGCCTTCTGCTCTACTGGTCCCCATGGACACCAACCTCCACTGCTGGAGCAGAGCAGGGAGGGGGAGAGTGATCCCTTCCTCAAATACCTTTCTCCCTGCCATGGTTACCCTGCCATGGTTACTTCCATGATCAGAGCCCTGCTTGAGGGGAGGGAGGTAGAATCTGAGTGATGGACTGCAGAGGGGTAAGTAGCTGTGCTATTCCTCACTCTGCACCCCCTTTGTTCTTAAAACTAGCCCCTGCCATGCTTTGCACATGACTGGGGCAGATCTTGTTGTAAACAGAGGCCTGCTGCTACATACAGTTTTGACCAAAACAACATGTACATAAAGACACCTTGTAGGCATCCGATGTTGCATACAACAAATGCCATTTCAAGCATCATTTATTATGCTGCCTTTCACAGGCTTTTTACAATCCTCAATATGGTTAGCAATTCCGCCTGACTCGTAAAGCGACCTTAAAATTCATCATTTAAAAGAATGTTTATCTCCTTGTTTTTCCCTTTCCTCCTGTCAACCCTCTGCAGTCTGGGAGCAAAATAAAAAAAAGAGGGGGGGTGGTTTTAAAAATTAGACACATTCCAAAAGACAGGGAGAAAAAGAAGGGGCATCTTTCATTTTGTCTGGAAGAGAATATAACTTGTGATATGAAAAAAATTAATGAGTTTAGAAAACTAAAAAGGAAATGAAGTGGGAATAGATTATCAAGAGAAATAAAGCCAACCACTGGAGAATATACTAATATTAAATATTAGGTTTCTAAACCAAATATATATATAATCCATTTAGGGACTTAATGGTAGTTCTCAGAAGCACATTTGTCTGCTGCTTATGGTTCAACAACCAATATTATAACTCCGTTTGTCATCGTTAAGCAAGGGGGTTGGAAGTCAGAGATATGAGGGTCAACACAGGGGGAGAGATGCTATATTGACAGAAGGACACGTCCACAATATGCCACACTTGTATTCTAGAATCCTTCTAGGGGTGGGAAACTCTCTCTGCCTTTCTGTCTGCCACTCTTTTAGATCCATGATGAAGCAGTAACATTCATAGATGGAGAGCACATCTGAAGTCAATGACAAATCCCCTACTTGATTATAAATCAAGCCATTTATAATCACTTTCTTAGCATATATATTTGTGTTTGCACAGTTGCTTTTTTTTTTTTTAAGATACAGTGGGGGTACTCCCTTTGTTCAAGTGTTTATGTTGCCCCGAAAGATGTCAATCACATGGAAGGAAACAGTCACAGGGTTGCAGATGGAAGAAGCTTGTTACAGGGGAAAGCCTGTTGCCCTCCCCTTTTCCCCCATTAACTGCAGCTTGCCCAGCACAGGGCCTGTCTGCACTATGCATTTAAAGCCACGTTAAACAGCCATGACTTCCCCCAAAGCATCCTGGGAACAGTAGTTTGTTGTGCACCTAGGATTCCCAATTCCCATCACCCCAACTGGCATGGTCAATGGTTCAGAAATGATGAGATCTGCGGCTGTGGAAGATGTTAAGAAAGAACTCTGCAAAAGAAAACAGCCACTGCTAGTCAGGGTAGGCAATATTAAGCTAGATAGACAAACAGAGAGAAGGCCTTTTTAGCTATGGCACTCCAGCTATGGGTTTCCCTCCCCAAGCTCACCTGGTGCCAAACTTGTTATTCTTTAGGCACTGGACAAACTCCTTTTCATTCACCCTCTGCACTGGATGTAAGAAACTAGTAAGGTGGGCATTGGCTGAGAGCAGGCTGTGGTTGGAGGGCAATGCCCCATTTGTCCTAGTGACCTATGGCTTTAAATCAAGAGGTGAGGGATTTTGTGTTTATGCTGGCTTTTAAATGGTTCCCCCCCCCTTCTGCTGCTTTGTATTGTTTGTAATTGGTTTTATTGTTTTATTGAAGTTTCAATTGTATTTTGTATTTTCTAATAAGTTGCAAACCACCCAGAGAGGACTGAATTATTTGGGCAGCATACAAATTCAGTAAACAAATAAATAAATGAGATGCAGTAAGTAAGTAAGTAAGTAAGTAAGTAAGTAAAATACAACAAGTGGGGGGGGCAGGGGTTTATTGCAACGATCAGTAATTACAGTCATTGGGCTACTTAGCCAACCCATTTCGCCTGACTCTGGCTTGCCTGATTAATTTCACACCCTCTTTCACTTTACTGGTCCATTTCACACAGAGGCTGCAACTTTAAGTCTGGCACTAATTGACTTTCTCATTGAAAGCACGAATGCATTCCTATAGTGGAGAGGCTGTCAGGACAAAAAAAATGCACTTATTCAAGGTTGTCATGTTGGCCTTGAGAGGATTGGGGTAGAGAGAGACAGACAGAGAAATGTTGTAAGCAGAGTTAGATTTTCCATTCCAAGTAACTACTACTACTACTACTACTATTATTATTTAAATGTTTAAACATACTGTATATTTAATCAGGGCCAATTTTCACACATGGATTCAATGTGCCAACCAGCCCTCCACTTCTTGATCATATGAAGCTGCCTTAAACTGAATCAGGCCATTGGTGTATCTAGACCAGCCTTGCTACCTGAATGTAAGACTGCCCAGTTGACATTGACCCATGGCAAGGCCTTTTCAGTGGTGGTCCCCTGCTTTGTGGAATGTCTTCTCTGGTGAAGTGCAGCTGTCTCTATTATTATTTGGGGGGGGGGCATTTAATGGCTGAAAGATACTGTTCTTGGCAACCCTGAAATCAGAGGTGAAGAGAAAATTCTTAACAGTTTTTAGAATGTATTATTAATTAATTAATTAATTAATTAATTAATTAATTAATTAATATGAATGCCATGTCTCCTATTTTGGAGGAAGGGCAGGATACACGGTAAATAAAATTCATGTGGGGGGGGTGCGTGGGTGCGTGGGTGTCAAAGATAGGAAATATCAGACTTGAGGGCCTTGGAATTAGGGGTGGAAGGATCTGTCAATTTTGGTTCTCCCCACTTCTCGTTCTTCCAATTTTAACTCCTGCTCTCCATTACTGCAGCAATTTGCAAATTTTCTTTTTTTTAAAAAACTCTCATGGAAACTCTTCAGGGTTTAAGTGCGAATTTCTCCTAATAAACACAATGTTGTATGCAGTTTTGACGATGTTTTTGGCAGGCAATTTCTCCTAATACAACCCATTTTTGTATGTTATTTTCAAAAATGTTTTCATTTTTAGGCATACTTCGTACCTGCCATATGCATTTTTGTAAACATCAGTTAGTTGGAGAACTTAATAGCAAAATCCAGACAAGCGTGAATGTTGGATGGCTATGTATTGGTTCTTGTGGTTTCATGAGGAGGAGAGAGGTGACCTTCAGGTCACAATAGATGATGACTTGGTTTGGTGGTATGCAGTTATGTGGGACCACCAAGAGAAGTCCTCAGTCACTGAGGTGGAGCATTAAAAAAAACCAAAACAAAAAAACAAAAAGGGCAGTCCTCTAAGTACTTTAGACCCAAGTTGTTTACAGCTTTGTGAATTAACACAAGAACCCTGAACCTGGTCTGATAGCAGATTGGCAACCAATACAGCTCTCTCATCATAGCTTTTGAGATATGCAAGAGATTATTATACTACTATTATTTCATTTCATTTCATTTCATTTCATGCAAGAGATTATTATACTACTGTTGCAACAAGTATAGCACCACACAATCCTGACCCAGAACCTTATGGTGATGGGTAGATAAGAAATCTTACCGCTCAATCAAAATATGCACAAGCTAGTATTAGTAATGCTGTTCACCTTCCATTGGACTCACACTCCATGTAAACAGGGATTCGTATAATCACTGGTGAATGCCACTCCTGCCAATCATACTCATGTGCCATGCATAGTTACAGCTCCCCCTGATCTTGCTCCTTTGGAAGCTTATACATGACCAACGCAGAAAAGAATTCCCTTATCTTGAAATAGTCTCTGAAGCTATTATATAAAAAAAATTTCTTTTGATGCTTAGGAAAAAGCAGGAAACTACATACCAAATAAGAAAAGCCACCCCCTCTTTCTCATTTTAAAAGGAAAGGGAAAAGAAAATCTAATTTAAAGGCATCTGCTAATTGGAACACCAGGGGAGAACCCTATATTCATTAAAAAGGCAACAAATGTATAATGCCAGCACTGCCATATTAATGAGAAAGAAGAGGAATGTAGTTAGATTTTTTTAACCATCCGTAATGAGAATCTTTTGCTTTCTGTATAAGGCTGTTGTTGTTGATTAGCTGTGTATTTCTGCATAGCTAACATCCATTTGCAGAATCTTGCAGAAGCCAACTGAATCATTTCTGTCAACTTCTACGGGCAGTGCTCATCTAAATGGAGCCAGCAGTACCTCAATAAAAATCCAAATAACAGAGGTTCTCAAACTGTGGCCTGTGAGCTCCATTCAGGTGGTCTGCAGAAAGCCTGTGGTTTGCCCCCCCCCCCCGACAATAGAGACCAAAGCCATTTTGGCTGAGGAAAGACTAGCTGGGGCCAGGCTAACCAGGCTCTGTTGCAGGACTATGATTTTAATATTCGGGCACCCAAGAACATAAGAAGTGCCTGCTGGATCAAGCCAATTGCTCATCTAGTCCAGCATTCTGGTCTCAGAGTCGTCAATCAAATGTCTGAGTGCAAAAGTACTCTCTGCACTTCTAACTCCCAGCTAAATGGCATTTGGAGGTATACTGCCTTTGGCAATGGAGGTAGAACGTAGCCATTGCGGCTCATGGCCACAGATAGCTTTATCTACAAACACAGTCTACTCATTTTCCCCATAGCATTTATCAGTTGACTTAGTGGTCTTATGAGGTGGGAAGCCTTTCTTCACATGGTAATGCCTATTACTTAACGTACTTCAAATTGTGGTAAGCCAGTTCTGCTGCAGTTTAGTTGTTGTTGGGGGGGGGGCTCCTGCTCATTCTGCTCAGTGGGGCACTGGATTTCCACCCCAAAGTCCTGTGCTGAGAGTACTACTGAGCCCAGGGCTCCACCCAAGGAGCAAAGAAAAACCTAAGCAACTGAAGCCTTTGCAACAAGAAGCAAACCGAACAACCTGCTTATTGCACTGAGCTAAAAAAAAACTCTTCCAAGAACCAGTAATCCCACTTGCAAAGGTAAGACTTCTGGCATTTATTTCATTCCAAGGGACACAATGCCACCATTTCTTCAGCAATATTTCATGAAAGGCTTCCTCAGCCAACGATTGTATCTAATGTTTTGTATAAACATGCAAATTTCATGGCTGTGTAGGCGTAAAAGAAACAAGAAGACAAGGACAACAGTGTAAATGATATCTATTCCCTCTGCCATTAATTACTGCTCGGCTTTTCTTGTTTTCTCCCTACTATAAAATTTGGGGAAGCAGCTACTCATATTAAGTGGAGGAGCTTGGCCCCAATTCCTGTAGCCAACCTGAAAGGAGGTCACAGTTGGCATTCAGATCCAGCAAATGTAAAATGGAAAGCACACAGTACTGTCATCATTGTCACTCGGGGAACGTGGGAGAGGAGAGGCAGACTCTAGAGGCCTGCTGTTCTTTGCTGTCATATTCACTTTGGGCTCAGAGGAGCCGATATGTGTTAGTGTTATGGGGAGAGACCACAGCAGAGTGGCAGCACGCTGCTTTGCCTGCAAATGTTCCCAGATTCAGTCCCCAGCATCTCCTGTTTAAAAGGGTGAGGCAGTGGCATTGGTGGCTGGTGCCCTTTGGGAAATGGTTGGGGTGGAAAGCAGGGAGCCCAACCGTGGATGGAGTCAGAGCCAGGTACAGGCAGAGCCAACCAACTCCACTCTGGCTGCAACCCTCCTCCCTGCCGAGTCCTACTAAGGGCAACACAGAGGGTAAGGAGTTGGAAGCTGACAGTCAATGCCAGCCTCTGAATTGAATAAGAAGGTATGCAGGTTTAGGCATGCTGAGGTTGTGGGAGTGGTACCCCATTTGTCCTAATAGACTAGTCTCCACTGGGTAGTACATGATAAGGAAGAACTCGATATAGGACAACTGCCTGGTGGATGGGTGTTATTAAGTCTGCCATATATGGTATATGTGATAAATGTACAGACCTGCTTTGCTTCAGCATGCTTGATGCATCAAGAGCTTTCTGTTCTGTTCTGTGAGATCTTGAGGCTCAAAGGGGAAGCCCAGCAGCTTTGCATAAAGTCAATAGTTTGAGTCAGGAATTCAAAGCAAGAATCCAAGAAAGCACCTGCAGGACCTTGGAGAGCTCCCAGAATCCTGCTGAGTTAGCCATGCAAACTGTTGTCTCTCCAACCATCTACTACAGGATCATGAATCCTTATATATGTTAAGTGGACCTGTAGTGTACTAAGCCCCACCTCCCCAGAGGAGCTGGCTGGTTGCTAAAGAGCCTTTGCCTTATATTGCAGTCCAGCTCCCATGGGGCTGGGGAGTTAAGGAGGGGTAGTGTGGGAGACTCCTCTTCTGAATCAGAGGAGGGTGAAAGGCCTATGTCCTCCACCTGGAAAAGTCCCAAAGAAGGTCTGGCAGTTCTTCTTCCAGCAATGGAGCCATAGCCTCACCCTTCTCTGAGTCCTCTATTGTACAGTGTATGATTCCCAGGTGTGGGTTATGATACTATCCAACTGTGCCTTGGAAATCAATGCTTCCCCACCATGCTTTGGTACTATAATAAAGCAATCAAATCTATCTCCATAAACACAACTTATTTTCTTTGATAAAGACATGGAAGGACTTTCCAAAATATGTACTGTTGGGAAAGCAAAAACTGACTGAGATGCAAAGCAACGAAGGATTATGCTGTAGGCTCCTCAAGAAAGCATCAGGGTCACCAAACCTCCTGATTTAGTCTACATCTGGCAAAGCCATTTTGTATTGGAAAGGGAATCACTGGAAGACACAGGAATACTCTTTGTCAAGAGCAAGTGAAGATGGCAGCAGCCTTCCAAGGAATCACATATTTTCAAGGGATTGGGGGAGGAGGAAGAGTGCAGGTCAAAGGCTCAAGATGTCTATCTGTACAACTTGCCAAAATTTGGGGTCGTGGGATGTAGGGGGAGAGGCCAACAAATCCTCACCCTGCAAGCTTTTCTGAAAGTAATTCCAGTAAAACTACACCAGGTATTTCTGAACAAGTTGAAGTATACTGAAATGTCATTCTATAGATCTATCAAAACCAGAAAACATTGGAACAACTTCATATTGGAAAATGGTGATGATAGAAGCAGGCTAAGGCTTATGCACACATGGATCTTCCAATTCAGTGGAAGGAAGGACTTTATGTGCACACAGACCAGGTTTATTTCCTGCATTTTAACCTCACCTTTCCCCTAGGATGGGCATCTATGGGATAGTTAAACAACGCAAAACAATATATAGAAGGATGGTAAATACAGTATGTAAGTGGCAGAAAAGTAGATCAACACTTCCAATGGTAGTATGTTTTCATTTCTTTCCAAGAGGTAACAGTGTCAAATTAATATCTGCAAAGCAGTGATAGGCTAAAAAATAAATGCTCTCCCTTTTTTTTGCTCACTTTAAAATGTATGTTGTGTTATTAGTTTCTTATGTTGACTTCATTGCCATCCCCCCCCCCCAGCCCTCCTACTTAACCGTTTCCTCTGAAATCAGAGGGTAAGATTAAACCTGTTGTAGCGGAGAACCTTATAACGGCCCCGACAGACATTGTTTTTCCTAGGCCTCACGATCTGGGAGCTAACTAGCAGAGCCCTTGAAAACCAACCAGGTCAGCTCTTTTTAGTCGGGGTTTTTGTGTCTAATCAGCCAGGAAGAAGGAGGCCTCAGGTCACACATGGAAATCACTAGAGCTATTTAAGTTGCCAGAGGTTATTAATAAATCTCCCACTATTTCCTTAAGTAAATAATTGGAGGCCCATCTTTCAAACGAGTTATGTCTGGCTGGGTTATGGTACCAATTTTATCCTTCCTTTTTCCCGTCACCAAGCAGGAAGCACAAATCTCTGGTGACAACAATGGCAAAACTGTGAATTATAAACATCCATGTGTCTCTCATTTGAATGCCTCCTCAAGTTTCCTTGACAGCTGGGAGTAAGAGAGAGAGAGAGACTTAGACTCTCTCTACAGAGACCCCACCACCAGCCGCTTGCTGAAAAACAATGGAGTTTGTGGCCAAGTCAAGCCGTTTCAGCAGCTTTGTACAAGGAAGCTTTAAGTACTGGGTGAAATGTGAGACACTTCATTTCGGTCAGGCACTTGCAGTGAGCAGACTTCAACAACTTCTTTTAAAGTGGGTCTGCAAACGAACTTTCTGAGCTTTGGTTTTGGTGATACGTTACTGCAAAACCAGAGGACACAGGAGCCATGTTCCCAGTGGAGGGGAATGACACACAGGATGAGTCTGCAGCAAAGCTGCATCCTTGAGATACCTTTCATGTCAATGCACTTTCTAGACAGCTTTTATTGCTTGGGATTACAGGCTGATTTGATTGGGTTACCGTATTTTTCGCTCTATAAGACGCACCAGACCACAAGACGCACCTAGTTTTTGGAGGAGGAAAACCAAGGAAAAAAATATTCTGAATCTCAGAGGCCAGAACAGCAAGAGGGATCGCTGCGCAGTGAAAGCAGCAATTCCTCTCGCTGTTCTGGCTTCTGGGATAGCTGCGCAGCCTGCATTCGCTCCATAAGGCGCACACACATTTCCCCTTACTTTTTAGGAGGGAAAAAGTAAGTCTTATAGAGCAAAAAATACGGTATATCCAATGTAGAGCTGAAGTCACTTAATGGTATACTTCTGGCGAAATGTTTTGTGCCAGTGGAATGTTGTTGCACAACAGAACGCATAAGCAGGTTGCTGGTAACAATGTTGCACAATAGATTGTGCAATCTGTTGCACAGCAGTTTCCACTAGAGCGGCTGTTGTGTTGGATAGCTCTGCTGCACAGTATCAAAACTCACCCATTTGATAGTGCAAGAACCCTTGTGCTAGTCAAGGAGAGAACACTGGATATAGAATTTTGTTTGCTTGTTAAACAGGCACTGGCTTTTTACTATGTTTTTAGGCTCTATCGATTCTCTTTAATATATATATATATATATATATATATGTATATATGTTAGTAGCCATATTGAATTTAATGAGAAAAATGGCAGGATAAACATTGTCCAACAAACGTGTAACCTGAAAAGTGGGCCCTGAAATCACCCACTTCTACAGTGGGAAGGAATCAGGAAGTGGCAGGAATCAAACCTATGGCAACAGGAGTAAATCTGAATCCTTCTCTTGCAAATGACCAATTCGAGCAGGAGACTAACAATGTACAGTATATTTACTAAGAATTGAATTCCACTGAGCTCAATGGTATTCATGTTCCCTTGTTAATATGCATGTGACGGCAGCCTTACTGTGCAATCCTAACCATGTTTACTTAGAAGTAAGGCCCTCTAATTTCAATGGGACTTACTTCTTTCTATGTTTGCAAATGATTGTAGTTCCAGTGTGATGTAATGGATTTAGAGATTAACGTGGACTGGGGAGATATTAAGCCAATACCTGATATCTTGCAGCTCAGCCACCTGCCTCACAAGTTTGTTTTAAAGATAAAACAGGGAGCAATCTTCATGTAAGTCAGAACTTCTCAGAGAAAAGGTAGGACAGAAATGACAACAACAACAGCAACAGAACAACTATGTATGTTGATTTTAAAATGGGCTCTCTTCTGCTTCCCATTTTTAATTGAAAATATGCATGCCCTTAAAACCATATGCCAAAAGTCGGAAAACCTGTGACCCTTCAGATTTTGCTGGACTACAACTCCCATCATGCCATCAAACATGCTGGTTGGGGCTGATGGGAGTTGCATTCCAACAACATTTGGCAGGTGACAGGTTCCCCATCCTTGCCTTAGGCTGTTATCAAGAACACAGCAGAGGATAAGCATGGAAAGAGGCTGACCACAGAACAAAGCTAGCCACAAAATCAGGAATCTCAAGATGGAGCAGGGCAGAGGAGTATGGGGAGTGCTGAACTTTGGCTATGCTTGAGAACATGTAAGTAGTGATGTAAGCCAGCACCAAATTCAAAGGGACTGACAACTCCTTACGCTGAAGCTAAATTTGCAATGTCCTACTGAAGACCCCCCAAATGGCTTGCTTTCCATATGGGATTCTTTCAAGTTAAAAGGAAAGAGCAGATGACTGTTTTTTGTTAATCATAAACATATCAATCATCTGCTCATATGTGCATAAGCATAAAACACTTCTTTGTGGATTAAAAACATGTGCTGATATTCACAGATCATCCTTCAAATAGCAGTAAGGAAAGGGACAATCGATTCCACTGGCATTTAAGGGTCAAAGCAGATATGACATGGGTGACTGGCAATCAGATCTTCCCATTTTTCTGTCTTTTAATTAGAAGTTTCTGGCAAGGGTGTAAAGTACATTGAGGAAGCCGCCTCCTATGCATCCTTGGCGGAAGTGATGCATTATTTGGGAGGCAGCAGTTAGGAGTTACCAGTCTCTCCAACCACAGCAGGAGCTGTGATTCTCCAGTGGTTTGACTTTACCTCCAGAGGTGCATTCCATTGTCTCTAAAGACAGACTGATGCCAACAATATTATTATTACCCAGCCTTTACCAGCATGCCCCAGGAAAGGCTACAACAATTTAAAATTCAGAATTAACAACAGTGAAAACAGATTGCAATCAGAAGGGCCAGGGTGAAGAGGCGTGACTTCTAAACATTATTTGAGGCTTAGGTATTTTTATGAGGACAGAGAAGGTACTGATCACAGTGGTGCACCATATGTAAGAAACTATGAGTCAGGGTGGAAAAAGAGGGGCTGAGGTGGGCTACCTGGAAGCGGGAGGTGGGGGTGAGTTGGTGGCTGTGGATATTGACTTTGGGGGCCTTACAAAGGCTTTGAACTCTGAATCTGAAATTCGGCCTGTTGCAGCCTACACAGTATTGTCAAGCAAAAGGATACCACAGGTGTCATTTTGTTTTGTTTTCCTCACTTACAGAAGAGGGCCGTAGCTCAGGAGCAGAACATTTGCTTTGCATGCAGACGGTACCAGGTTAAGACCACATCATCTCCAGGTAGGGATGAGAAAGACCCCTGTCTGAAACCCTAGAAGTTGCTGCCAGTCAGTGCCAACGCTACTGAGCTAAATGGACCATTGGCCTGACTCAGTATATGGCAGCTTCTGATGTAACACAAGGCGTTCAATTCTCCTACAGTCTTCCTGGTCATAGGGAGGGAGTGTTGGATGGGCAGAGGTTCAGTCTTTGATATTTTCTGAGCAAGCAGCAAGCAGCCTTGTCCAAGATAACATATTGTCTGCAAGAGTGTGAACATATGAGGGAAGGAGTGAGGGAAGCGGGGGGGGGGGGGGGGTTGAGAGTTGAAAAGCTCCACTCTTCAAGCACCCATCCTGTCAGCGAGAGAGAGCTGATGTGGGCACAAGAGGGACTAGCTTGCCAATCTTTCTGGCAGGAGAAATATTGCTACAGATGGCAGCTGCCAGCAGGGGAGCAGCGAGTGAAAATAGAGGAATTTCGTGACAAGAAATTGCCAGGGAGACAGGGAGGGGAGCCTTTCAAACCTATCCATTTTATCTTGAGTGTTAAGGCAAAACCAGACATCAAACAGTCAAACAAACAGAACGGGCCCAGATGGTGTAAATTGGTATTGACTTCAATAAAGAGACATTAATGTATGTGAGAGGAGGGAGAAGCTACCTGTCTCTAGGCCACGTTTGAAAAGAACCTTTGCGGTTTCACACATTTTGGAAAGCGACAGGAGGAGCAGAATATGACTTCCAGAGCAATCGTAGGTGGCTGCCTTATAGCTGGTTGTGTTGTGGTAAACCCTGAAGTGCAGGTGCTCATCTTGACAGCCCCTACAGCCATGCCCCACAGGAGAGTCCCAAACTGCAGGCAGCTGCATTGATCCATTTTAATGCATGCATGCCTCCCCAAAAAGCAGCAGTAAAAAGCATAACGTTCAATTTTTAGGATCAGTGTGACTGAAATGCCTTGTATAGTTTACTAGGTGAAAGTTCCTACTTATGACTGCAGAGGTTCAACTTGCAAAACAAACTGCGCTGTAACAAAATACCTTCAACCAGCTCAAATGCAACCTTTTAAGCTTTAACTCAGAAATGCAAGCAATCTTGCAAGGAAGCATTGTCATTTAAGCTGCTAGTATGAAGTAGGAACCCTGTCAAAGAAAAAGAAAGCAATAGCCATCCTCTGCTTGATTATTTTCCTCACTCTCTGCCCTCCTCTCTGCTAACTTGTCCCAAACATATTTGAAAGTTTCCCCAACTCATTCATGTGCAAGTGAAAGCAGGACCCACTACTTACCCTGCCCCTTCATCGGATGAAGTCATTGCTCCTGCTCTTTAAAAAAAAAAAGCACTAGGGCTGTGCTGCCCCATATTTCCCCTCTGTTACACCCCTGCTTGTGTAGGTTCATATCATTTGTCCACCTGAGACTTAAATGGATATAGTTCTGCATGGTTTACCAGGTTCCAGATCATGAGATTTCTGGCTGGATCCTGGATCCCCTGGCACAAAAAATCACCATGCAAAGCTGTAGATGCAAAAGCAAATGTCAGAGGGTAGAGTGGAGGAGAGCATAAGCAACTTCGTTTCCCCAAAGAAAATCCAATCCACCAAGTAAAGATGCTTAAAATGAGTTACTAGGGGCTGACCACTCAATCCTTTAAGCCCTGTCAACACTTTTCTATGATTAGTTAGTAAATCTGGAAAGACCTGTGTTTGTTCACTGCTTATTGATAGAAGGGTATTGATAAAGCAATATCCAAGCTGGGTTTGGAGGAAGGGTGGGGGGTGGGGGTGGAGTACAACAGACCACACACGGTTTACTCTTTCAAGCCTTTTCCAAGCCTCAAACAAAAAGCACCCAAGTTCTCCCCCTTCCGTCCCCAACATGAATTCATAGTCGAGAAACAAAAGCTAAGGGGAAAAATGAGGTTTTTGAGACCACAGTTCTTATCTCATTGTTCAATAATTATTAATCGACTGGAGAGACATTAAACACTGGTGAGGGAAACCAGGACACACAAATCAATTCCTGTGTAGGTTTCCGAGCTGACAATGTAGGGGCCGGGGGCTTATAAGTGGGAAGAGCAGCTCCTTGGGGAACTTCTCTTTTATTTATTTCTCCCTCATTTGTTTCCTCCTCTCCCACCCCCTGCCCCAAGGGATGCTGTGTGGTGCTGATAGAGCTGTCCATCTTCAGCTCCCATAGCTTCTGCGCTTTAATCACTCGCTTTTCCTATACCCTCGAGGATCTGTGTCACAGTCACCATCTTCTGGAAGAGAACAACTGACTACCAGGCCTCCCTTTGGAACCTGTTAGCACCAAGTCATCAATCAGTCAGAGGGGGCCTGCAGTGACCAAGAGAGGAAAGCAAACTGAATCTGGTTTTCACCAAAGATGACTGCTGGAGAACAGTGGGGAGTAAGAATTGGGACTCACTGTGTTGTAAGCGCATTCTGAGCAGCTGGAAGGTCAGAATGCTGGGGGGGGGGGGAGGCTAGCAAACAGGAGCCAGGAGAATGTGCCACCATCACTCTCTCCTGTTATTTTTTCAGCTGGAAGCAGGTGCAAACTTTAGGAAGCAAAGAAGAGAGAGTCTGCGAGATTTGCTGCAGATACAATGAATGATGTGCTGATCTTTTAAAATAATCTGAAACTGTGGCTTTAATTTGGGGTGGAGGTTAAGGTGGAAAAGGGGTGGGTGGGAGTAACTGCATACCCTCTTCAGTATTTCAGGGGTGTGATACTAACAGGCAGGTTCGTGGAACATCTGTGGTCCCCTTGCTACTTTTAGCCATTTGTTTCGTTCTAACTTTCCAAGAAAGATACTATAACATGATGTTGACTTCTTCTGGCGCATTTCAGAAACTGGGGGCAGGGGAGAGGAGGGATGGTAGATGTAAGGAGCAAAGAGAATGTGGCAGCACTGAGTTCCGTTCCCAACCCATGAAGTGTACTCCCCGCCCCCCCACACAAAAAAAATAGCATGACAACAAAATAATGTAAAAATGGCCTGGCAATTTCTCCCTACCCTTTGTTTCAGTGAGAAGTGATCCCTCTCCAGAACAAGGGTGGGGAAACTGCAGCTCTCCAGATATTGCTAGACTTCAACTCCCACTAGCCTAGCCAGCATGCCCAATGGTCAGGGATGGTGGGAGATGCACTACAGCCACAACCAGAGTCACAGGTTCCCCATTCCCTGATTTGCTGCCAAAAAAAATATCATTGGGTGGACCCCAAGTTCCAGTCTTAAGAGTGCCCCAATATTATACTGACTCTTAATTTGAAGCGTTATCCCAACCATACCAAATAAACACCAAATGTCCATTGTATATGTCACTGAAGGATCTTTTCATAAATTTCCATGAATACACCTTTGAGATCCTACTAAGCTGGCCTATAGCCAGACACTATAGCTCTTTGGGAAGGGAGACTGTGTGCAGTTCTACACACACACACACACACACACACACACACACACACACACACGAGAACAGGCTCCTGTTTGGCATCAACTGCATACCAGCATCACTGGGAAGCAACACAATTGCTCCTCAGGCTGGCATATTATGCAGCCTGGGTCACTGACAACCATCTCCAATAACTCACCTGATGCCCTGAGGGACTGCTGTCTTTTGCACAACCCCCAACACGCAAACATCACACCTGTTGCTATCTAGGTCACTTGGGACTTTGGTCACGAGGGCTGCAGTGTGAGATCTGCTTTGATTTCACCAACATGCTAAACTGTGTGGGCGAGAGAAGATGTTGCAGAGAGTATTCCCATTATTGTCACAGATTGCATCTGAAAGCCATCAAACAACCTCACAGACAAGGAGGATTATGTTTCCAAGCTACATGTGTAGCGCTAGAATCTGTACGGGAGATGGATGTGGAAATGAGCCTTTTTATCATCCCTAGGGAGGGAGCACAACATTTGTAAAACAAGAGAGGGAGATAGAGACACAGAAGAGGAGAATTTTCTCCCCCCCCCTCTTTCCTCCTCCTTTCTTTCCTTTCCCTGGCTCCTTTCCTCTTCCAATTTCACCCTGGTTGCACATGACTAAACATCAATTTTGACACTAATGTGGAGTGTTGCTCTCCTCAAGGTTTGGTCGCCTGATTTGTTGAGCGATTGTAAAATCGTTAATGGTGTGTTTTACACCCCATTTTTAAAAGCCACTTCTTACCAAAGGAGAAATTATTCAACTCTGGGTTCCCAACCCCCACCCTCACTCCACAGACGCGCGCACACACATACACTGTAGGGTTGCTAATGTTTTTCCCCTATATGGATGTAGAGGAAATGGGTTCACCAACAGTTTTCACTCATCACATGCACTGGGATGTTTAATGCAATGCATGTATGGGCACATGGCAAAACTGATACAGGCATACAGGCTTTACACAGATGTGCACTTAAGAAAAAGGAACCTAATCTGCGTAAACCCATGTCGGGAAACTGTACTCTGTGAAATGGCCTTTAAACATCATGTATATCTTAAACACACACAATCTTGTGTGCAAATAATAAAAAAAGGAATCAGAATCTTGAACATATGTGCTTATGTCTGTTCCCTCCACCACCAGCACCTCGCTCCCCCAGCCTGAAATGACAAAGCAAAGTTTGGCAAGGCAATAAAGGAAGGACTACAAATCAGTCAGGATTATCTGGCTTCCTTTAAGAATGCCATAAATTGTTTACAGCAGGCTTGGTCTTTAATGGAGTGGGGAGGGGAGGGAGAAAGGTCGAAGGAGAGGAAAGCTTTAATCTAACAATTTCAACACATTTGGAGAAGTCCCTTCTTGCAGCTTGCAATTAAAATGTGTTTCCCCCCGCCAAAGTCTCTAAAGGCCAAAGTCCCAAAGCATTTTATTATTGAGAAGAAGGTTAAATTAAAGTTAATTTAACGGAAAGTTCTAAAGGCTTGTTTCACCACTGGCTTTGCGCACACACATTCCCATCTCCCAAAAGAATTCATCGCCGCATATTACTCAACCTAGACTTGTCAGCCCTTTGACAAGGTTACCCCACCAGGGTAGCCAAGGATTATTTGGAAGTTGCCCTTAGCAGGCATCCAAGAACAACTGTCGGGCTGGCCAGTTCCCTAATAATATACAGATCCCCTCCCATTCTGGAACTCTTGAGTTGGGGTGTGATTTGGAGAAAGAATAAAAGCGTATTAGTCTCATATGAGTGGTGGAAGAGACTCCTGTTTAGTCTTACTCACCCCACCCTGGTGCAAATGAGAGAACAGCACAACTCCACCTAAAATAAAGAGGCCTCTTGAGAAGAAGAGAGGTGGTGGAAGCCACAAAAAATGGGCTAACTCAGGGATAACCAACTTGGTGCCAACTGGATATTGCTGGACTGCAATTCCCATCATCCCTGATCATTGGCCATGCCAGCTGTGGCTGATGGGAGATGGACTGAAGCAGCATCTGGAGGTTCACAGGTTCCTCATCTGTGCACTGTAGGAATAAGAAGAACCCGGCTGGATCTGAACAAAAGTCCATTGAGTCTAGCATCTGTGGCCAGCCAGATGCTTCTGGGAAGAAGACATAAAGGCAAAAAGATACTGGAGGGAGGGAAATGTCGTGAATCCAGTGTTGGACCTTGAGGACTTGAGTTCAATATCCCCATTCAGTCAATAAGTCCATTGGATGATGCTGGGTCTGTTAGTCTCTCTTCCAGGGTTATTATCAGGGCTGAATTAAGACCTTTAGGGGCCTTAAACACTTAAAAGATTTTGGTGCCCCCATATATATATAAAATTCAAAATACAAACAATAATAAACCGTAAAATAAAATTTTGTTTTTTGAAATGGAACAAAACCTGTATATCTGTATAAATAATGTTTATTCCTTTGCTCAGCTGCACCATATGGTAAATCCGGCAATGGGAATTTTTTGTGGTGCCCTCCTTCCCTTGACACCATGCTTATTTTGCTTAATGCTTAATCCAGTCGTGGTTGTTGTGATGATAAAATGAAGGGCTGCGCATGTCACGACGCTGCAAATCTCATCACCTGCTTTGTTTAATGTTCCCATCCCAGTACTATCATTCTTTCTTAGGGCAAGAGGCATTCTTTTGAGGGGGCCCCAAACATGCTTTTCACCAGAAAGCTGCACCTGGCAAATTACTCCTATGGATATTTTAAAAAGATACAGGCAGGTACTGCTTCCCTGTTGTATTTTACAGCAGGGGGTAGCCAATGTTGTGCCCTCTTGATGCTGCTGAACTTCCATCCTCCCTGACCATTGGCCATGATGCTGGATGAAGCATTCTGGAAGGATGTATGCATCTTGGGATCAGGTTATGCGAAGAGCTGCCTGCTGCTGCACAAACCTGTCATATCATTTAGATAAGGTGGGGATATTCTACTTCTGGTGCTGCACCCTAGAGAATACCATAGGACGAATACCGAAAACAGGCACTATTCCCCCTAGCTATGGAATGCCCTTCCCTTTCTCATGCATGAAGCAACCCAAGCATCAGTTGCTCCAAACATTGTGCAAAGACTTACCAGTATCTTTTTGCCCAGGCTTTCCCCGACTGATAAGATCAGACCCTATTTTTATTTGTTTGAATTCCGGTTTTAGTATGCTTCTATATAACCACTGGTTTGCTGGTTTTGTGCTGGAATTTTTATTATTTTATTTATTGTTTTTACAATGAATGCCACTTAAGAGATTTTTTTTAAAAAAAATATTAAGCAGTTTATAAATGCTTTTAAATAAATAAATGAATAAATCATATACATAGGCACTCAGAAGTTAAGTTTAATTGAATTCAAGGATTAAATCCCATAAGTGGGTATAGGGCTGCAGCCTTAGGCAGCAATCGTATATTCACTAACTTGGGAGTAAGCCCCACTGAATTTAGTGGGGCTCCCTTCTGAGTACATATGCACAGGGCTGTGCTGTTAGTCTGTTTAAAAATGAAACAAAGCAAGTCAAACTTTGGATCACATGCCCAAGCCATTTGGACATGCTGAGAATAAAAATAGTCTTTCGATCTGAGAGCTGGCATCCTTTCCAAACCTGTGTTTCTCATTTCCTTACAGGGGGAACCACAACCCAGGTTTTCCTTTTCATCCTCATCGTTCTTAAGCTCTCTATCCCAGGACAGAAATAAATAATAAGAATGGTTACCATCTCCGGCTAAAGTCCCAATAGTGTTGCAATTTTTCTTTGTAGTCTTACAACCTAGTATTCTGTGCTCAGAAACAAACCTCTGTAACAGTATGGCCCCATACATCCCTACTCAGGAGTCAGCCCAACTCCCAGGGTGTAGTGGGTATAGGATTTCAGTCAAAGGCCTTGTTTGCACGTCACAATAAACTACAGATTATCTTAAACCAGGCACCCCCAGACTCGGCCCTCCAGATGTTTTGGGACTACAAGTCCCATCATCCCCGACCACTGGTCCTGTTAGCTAGGGATGATGGGAGTTGTAGTCCCAAAACTTCTGGAAGGCCGAGTTTGGGGATGCCTGTCTTAAACCTTGGTTTAATTGTGAATGTACCTCTCTCCTGCCCCTCCCCTGCAAAAGAATCATTCTCCCGGTGCATGACTGAAGCAAGCCATGTTATGGTTTGTTGTGTCATCCAAACCAGACCATGATTTGTTCATTTGTTTCAAGCAAACGTGTATAAGTTTATTTTTGACTTGGTTTACAAACAAACCATGGCATAAGAGCCATCTCCTAGGGGCCGTGGGAGTTTGGCCCCCACAATAAAATATTTGAGCCCCCCCCCAGTTGATGGGCATTTCTATTGAGATGGTTTGTGTACACTATGTCATGTGATTGATTATGCGGGATGGGGCTTACCTGGGCACCCACAATATTTCATTCAAGTTGGCACCCCTGAACCACGGTCTGGGTTTGGAAGATACGACAAGAGATATTATGGCTTGTTTCCACTGCACAGAGGTTGGGGGAGAGTGAAAGGGAAGCTGTGCAAGAACCTGAATGGCAGGGGCAAGTGAAATCACAACAAAACCATGGTTTAAGGGAAACTGTGACTTACTATGACGGGCCTAAGAGTAATTTATAGAGCTGTCACTCTATTTATTTATTATTATTTTTTAAAAAAACCTTAGTCATGTAATGAGCTTAAACACATATGCTTAAGAGGTTGATTAAATTTATGCAACTATAAAAATATAGTTCTGAAGCAGAAAGAATGCTTCTTTTGGCTTCAGATGGTGCACACATTCCATGTCTGTATAAGAGAAAAGGGAAATGCCTCTTACTCTGGTATTCGCCCTTTGCAGTTTTTATAGGTACATGCATTAATATATTATGGGACTCTTTGCCCAGGGACATTCGACCGGTTCCCTCTCTTGCAGTGTTTTGCCATATGGCAAAAACCTTTCTGTTTAGGCAGGCATTTGCTTTGTCCCATAGATCAGGGTTTTTTTAAATTATTGAGTGCTTTTATTTAAATCGGCTGTACTGTTTTTATTACACCATGGGTTTTGGGCGGGACTTGAATTGCATTTTATGGTTGGTTTTAAGTGTTGTCAGCATCCCTGAGTGGTGTGTAGGCACCAGAAGAATGGGACATACATTTTTTATATTTTATATTATATTTATTTATATTTATTGAGCAGTGCATTTAAATATGTCACCTCATCTCCCTGCAAACAAATGAGGATGAATGCTCAATACGCAGGTCACAGGTCATCTGGACACATTCTTCCACTTTATGGCAAGATGCATGGAATCTCTACTTAAATTATAGTTATTGTTTCTAAATTGACAACTATGCATATAAATTAGCATACACAAATTTTTGTGCCATTTTATGCCATTCTGTCCTCTCTTTCTGGCAGTGCTTAAGCACCTACTCTCTTACTGTTGCCACTTTCCTAGTAGCAAAATGTGGGATTATTTGGAACAGGACTTCTAAATGACTTCCAATTGTCAGCTTTTGTATATATTATACACACATGCACACCTACCCTATTGTGAGGTGTACTATCCCTAATGGATTCCTGATGAATGCATGCCCAGGGTTTTCTGGAAAACTTTCAAGAATGAAGGCTCCAGATCTTTCCCAGCCTTCTTATTCTATTGCTAGGCTGCATTTTTTTTTTAACCTGGAAAGTTTCCCCTAATAACCAATGTCTACATCGGGGCTAGGGAGCCTGTGACCCTCCAGTCTCATCGACCCTGACCACTGGCTATGATGCTTGGGGTTGATGGGTGCTGGAGTCCAATAGCACCTGCAGGCCTGCAGGTTCCCCAGTCCTGATCTACATATTTTACAGCAGAAAACCATTGTTCCTTGTGCTATACTTAGCAGGCAGCATGAACAACTTGTTTTCTTCTCTGGTATCACAGTTTTTAAACAAACGTCACCTAAACATAATGACAAGAGCTACAAACATACAATTAAACAATTCAAAAGCTGAGAGAGTCCAAATTCTGACAGAGGCTCCAGCTTTTGTGCTCTCCTGTGAAATTATGGCTGCCATCCTGCACATGCTTACCTGGGTGATAAGTCTTGCTGCATTCAGTGGGTCTGTTACTTCTGGGTAGGCATGTGCAAGATTGCGCTGTACAGTGGTTAAATGCTTCACATCTTCTGCCATCCCTCTTGACCCTACGTTTCCTGCCACTGGGCATTTGGGGTGGGTGGGGTGGAATGGAGTACAGTGGTACCTCAGGTTACATACGCTTCAGGTTACAGACTCCGCTAACCCAGAAATAGTGCTTCAGGTTAAGAACTTTGTTCCAGGATGAGAACAGAAATCGTGCTCCGGCGGCACAGTGGCAGCAGGAGGCCCCATTAGCTAAAGTGGTGCTTCAGGTTAAGAACAGTTTCAGATTAAGAACGGACCTCCGGAACGAATTAAGTACTTAACCCGAGGTACCACCGTATCTCAGAAAAGGGCATGGCTAGCTGGCTGGAACACTGAACAAGAACATTTCACACTGCATCATTTTGTGGCATCCTGTGTTGTTTTATATTGCACACTCATTGAGGTTAGCAATTTGTACCTGAATCTAAATTTAACCTATTTATTAATGGATGGGTTGATTAAAATCCAGGGGAGTAGCCATTTGGATGGGCTGACTGCTCTGTATCTTTGTGTAAACAAGTATGGACTAATTTCAATGTTTTCTGTAGAACTGCACTGCTCTTGTGACCTTTGCTGACATGCTTCCTGACAGTGTCAGGAACGTTCAGTTTGACTGAGCACTATGTGTTGCACCACAGGGGTGGGTTGGTGACCAAGCTCCCCCCTCCATTTATTTCTTTTCAACTGTGTTTCAACCTCCTTCAAAACTAAGAGCTCCATGCAACTCCTTCAAGGTCTTAATTATCCTTCAAGGACTACAGTTATAAAATCAGGGCAGGAAATGCTGGAGGAATATGATGTGTTGAGCCTCAGCCTAATTACAAAGCATTGTCACTGTTCCTGGGTAAGGTTGCCTCACGTTTTGGAAGCCTTCTTTTCCTCCTCTGCTTCTTCATGGCAACACACTAAAACAACACACTAAAACAAATCACGTTTTCTAATCAAACAACAACAATGAAGTCAACTGGGACCCTTCTTATCCCCCCCTCCTTTTGCAATTTTAACTTGGTCACTTGGACAGTCATAATGCTTAGGTAGGATTCAATTGCATACTGGCAAATTCAGGTTGCAGAATTGTAGTTGATTGGGAAGTTTTTAGGGGAATATTTGCCTTGCATTACAGAAGGTCTTAGGTTCAATCGCCTACATCTCCAGGTAGGCTTAGGGGAGATTCCCCATCTGAAATCCTGGAAAGCGCCTGCCAGTCAGTGTAGTAGACAGTGCTGAGATAGATGAACCAATGGTCTGACTTGGTATAAGGCAGATTCCTATGTTCCTAAAAAACCTGCTTCCCCCCAAAATTGGACTTTTTGAGAAAAGGAAAGTGACAAGAAAATGCACTGGAAAGTGTGGGATAAAGCTTGTTTTGATGCAGTGTCATCTAACCTCCCCACAAACGAACTGGAACAAATGCCCAATAAACAGTCAACGTTGTCTGATCTCCCTGCAAATAAATCAGGATGACGGTCAATAAATAGGTGATCTGGAAGCACCCCTTGTTGCTGAAGGATGTCTAAAATTGTTCGCAATAATATTTCTTTGTAAAAACAAAAACAAAAACACCAAAAAACCTAAAACAACATTTCTCTAAGTAATTGAGCCTGTGCTCTTGAATCAGACATTCTATGCTAATTTGGAGTCCTGTCTTATCACATTACATACATGCAACTGGGGCCTCCGTTACACCGAGAGCAACAAAATAGCTACACTCGGCATTATTAATGAAGTAGATGGATTAATTTCCTATTTATGAGAAGCTAACCAACTGGCTAGCTTGCTGACAGCACTATTAATGATCCTTAATGCCCCACAGGCGGTAATGGGTCCCACTGGGAGATGCAGAAACTCTGCAATTTGTATTGAGGATTTAGACATAACAAAAAAGGGGGGGGGAGGAAAGGAAAAGAAAGCACTCTTGGGAGCAGGCAGTTGATCAGCGGGCGCCCCAGCGGAACACAGCAGACAAATAATAAATGACAGCCTTGCGATTAAATCAAACCTTCTACTTTAAGTGTTAAAGTGTCTGACTGTCACTAACAATCTAGAGCTTGTTAAAGCCTCCTGAGGCCCCCAGGAACAGAGGCAGTGAGCTGGAAGGTAAAGAGAGAGAGAGAGAGAGAGAGAGAGAGAGAGAGAGAGAGAGAGAGAGAGGAAGAAATGAGGCAGCAGCAGCAGCAGGAGGGGCCCTACTGTCTTGACAAGTGAAACTGCTTTAAATAGCAGAAATGTGGGGAGCAACAGACACTGCCTTACCCTGGATTTAAAGGCAACGGCAACCTGGGAAGCAAGGACCTGGCTAACTAGCTTGCTAGGGCATAACTGAGAGCATCTTTAGTCATCAGCAACCCATCTTTAAAGCTTCATCTGTGCAAGCTGATAAACAGTGTGTGTGGTTTGTTTTTTTTAAAAAAAGAAGCTGAAATGACAATGGATTTAAAAAAAATAAATTACTAGAGGGCTGTGGCTGTTCTGATTGAGTAAGCAGTTTGGGTTATTGGGTCTATTGACCATAAACAACATGCAGATTGTGCCTTTTAAAAGAAGGGTATAACAAAATTCAGGATCAAAAATACAGGCAATTTTTACTTGGATCCTCCCTTTAACAACTGTGTTCTAGGACTACAGAAAGGAACCTACCCATATGTTCCTGAAATTTTAGGGTTGGAGTTTGTCAGTAAAACTGAAACATAAAATTCGCATGAGTCCCTCAATTGTAAAAGAAAAGACTGGGGAGATAAACGGCTGCAACCATTTAAATTCAGTAAGCGAGAGTCAGTCAACTTATGGGTAGAAGCTCCTCTAAGTAACATTTTATTCTGGATGAGAGGTAGAAACACAGTAAACTCCCAGAAAGACTGGAATATGTGCTTCTTCTTCTCATAAGAGATTTATATAGAGCGCTCCCTTCATCATGTCCACTCCCCCCATCCTATTATGCATGTACAAAGTTCCTTTGCAATTTTGTGACCACTTCTTAGTTCCTTCTCATTTGACTTTAAAACACTCCAATAAGTACCTCCTTCTTTTAAGCTTACTTCTTGAAGGGCATGACTCCTTTTTCATCTTAAAAATGACCAGAGCTTGGAAAGTCCCTTTTAGGCCAATCAGAAGGCCGGGGGTTCGAATCCCCGCGACGGGGTGAGCTCCCGTTGCTCGGTCCCTGCTCCTGCCAACCTAGCAGTTCGAAAGCATGTCAAAGTGCAAGTAGATAAATAGGTACCGCTCCGGCGGGAAGGTAAATGGCGTTTCCGTGCGCTGCTCCGGTTCGCCAGAAGCGGCTTAGCCATGCTGGCCACATGATCCAGAAGCTGTACGCTGGTTCCCTCGGCCAATAAAGCGAGATGAGCACCACAACCCCAGTCGGCCATGACTGGACCTAAACTAGTTGGGTTTGCAACAAAATTCAAGTTCCTCCAAATAATTCTCGGCAATCCTCTCCTCCCCACATAATAGAATATTATAAACTGCTGTGCTGAAGTATAAAATATTCCAGTCAACCCTTTCTGACAATTCCCTCCTCCCAAGGCTGCTGGTGGGCACTGCTGACACCTTAAAACTTGGATATTATTTCCAGCCAGGGTGAGACTTGTAGTTTCTTATGCCTCAAGGTCCAATTCAAAACTTAGTCGCTGGGAAGAAGCAGGAATTGGTGAGGAGGATTTGGCTTCTCTGAGTTTTCTTGGAAAAAAAGTTTGAGAAAACCAAACCAAACACCAGTAAGCTTTCCCCCCTGAGAACATTAAGAAAACACAAGTTTATTTTGAGGAGAGCTGGGCTGGGGTGTTATGAAACTGTACAGTCCCAAGATGGTTGTACCTTGTGCTTTGTTTTTGTTTCCCCCCTGAACTGCTGTAAGTCTCCTTGATAGCCTTATCTTGAACATTAGCTTGATATGGTGCATATAATTTGTGGTTGCCCTGTAAAAGACAGGAACTCCAGGATACGTTTCAACCAGCTTACACAAGGAACATAAAAATATGTCCTTATCAAATCGTGTCTCATAACATCAGGGTGTTCCAGGAACAGGATACATGCAATAAAGAGAGTTAGGATCAAACAGTATTTCTGCTTTCCTTTCCACAGACGTCCAAAAATATACAACATCCTTAAAAGGAGGCAGTCTTTCCCCACTTTTTATAACCACTTACAATTTAATCAGGAAAAGATTTTCTTTTGGGGGGTGGAGGGGGTGTCAATATGCTTTGAAATACCCTGATTTATTTATTTATTTGCACAGTGAGGAAGCAATAGCTTGCTTGTTTTGCTTGCCTGAAAATCATAATGTTGCACACATTTACTCTCTAATTAACATCACTGTACACACAGCTGGCAAGACCCACAGTTTTTGAGAATTGCAAATCAACTCTGAACTAGGAGGCTTGCTGGGGTTGGGTAAGACTTGGGTTATTCTGCCTACATAGCATCCTGGAGAAATGCTGGCCAGAAAGCCAACTACTTTGGACCAGTTCTGAATATCTAATACTTGGTGATAATCTTTTGTGTGTGAGAGAGATTTGCCATAAAAGGCAGAGGATGGATGGACTTGCCTTGTTCAGATAAGCATTGGACCATCCAGTTTTCAATTCTATTTTTGGCTTCATGTCACTTGTGGCACTAAGCATCTCCCCAGAATTGGAGGGCGAGTCTATTTAGCCGATCAATGGTTGCTGTTTCTTAAAGTTTCCAACAAGGCCAATGTTGGGGATTGGCACTATCAGGCGCCTGCTGAGACCCCCCTGCCAATTCTAGGAGCCTCCACCTCCTCGCTTCTGTTGCCTGTTCATCTGTCCTCCCCAAACAAGCAAGAAGAGGAGCGAGGAAAGGAGGAAAGCAGCACACCTTAGCCTCCATCTGGGAGGTGGTATAGTTTGGGGCCAGAGGGAGAGGCAAACAAATGTTCAGTGGGAGTACAGCAAAGAGGGGAAGAAGATGAGGCCACCTGGAGGGCCATACTGAGAGCACCTTGTCCAATCCCACCCCCAAATCTGGATTTTTAGTTTTAGCAGGGGATTCTGATGAAAACCCCTGGGAAAAGGAACAAAGGACCTCCACTATCAACATCCTACTGCTATACATGCATGGAAGGACACAGCATGAATCACTCCTTTATTCAGTGATATATTTGCTCCACCTTTTTCTGATAATGTGTTGAAGACAATAAACAACAAGGTGGGAATAAATATGTTGTCAGGACCAATGACAGGAATTGCAGAAGCCTGGATATTTGTTAATCCTCTTTTAGTTGAGGAAATTGGTGAAACCGACTAATTTCATTTGGATAAAGCAAGGAGTATCTTCTAATTAAAATAGTTTAGATGTATTCAAAATGGAGCAATAATTATTTTAGTGGTACAGATAATATAGAAGCATTTCTTGCTCCTTAAATTATGAATGTGTGTTAAAAGTATAATTTATGTGACTTAGGAGTGTGTGCGTGTGCTTTAAGTGCACCATCTCTGCTGAGATCTATGGTTTTTTTTGCAGTTTTATGTCTATGTGAATAAAATAAATGCAAATAATAGAGATGCAAGGTTTAATTGATTATATTAATCAAGGCATCCTAATTAATTCAGCAGCATTTCCACACAGGTATTCATTAATACTGCAGATGGGAAGTACCTTGCTAAAAGAGGCATTCCTCCTTCTTTTCTAAATAGGAGGGAACGCCTCCTCTAGAATTATACCTATTGCAACATGTATGCGAAATACTTCTTTTCACTTCAAAATGATTTGTTTAAATGTAATATATTTATTACAAACACAACGTATAAAACCAACGTATAAAAACAGGTGTTACAGGGTATGACTGATTTACCTGCATATGAGTAAAATATTCGAGTTTATGCAAATTTAACTGATTAATCAAATTAAACTCATATGACGCTCCAATGACAGTGCTAATTGCTCCCACTAATTTTGAAGTTCAGAGGTGAGTGCCAGTATTTGGATAGCCAAATCAACAAGATGGAGGCATCAGCAGGCGTGGGGCAGTCCCAAAATTTGCAGCAGATCAAAGTATATTTAAGGGAAAAGCTGGCTGTGCAGAAGAGACTCAAAACAGCTCAACAAGGACTGAACATCCTCAGTGGCCACAAAATGAACGACTAGTGGAAGAAAAGTAGAAACCTAGGCAGGACGGGGAATGCAATGGAGTATCTGTGTGTGGGAAGCCACACTTTACATGGAAAGGTTTTGTTGTAGGTCCCACTTGCAACAACAATGTTTGTCCTGGCAAAAAGTCTCAGTGGTAGACAATTCACTTCACATGCAGAAGGTCTCAGATTCAATCCCAAGCATCTCCAGGTAGTGATGGGAATGTCCCCTGTGGCCACTCAGTGTAGAAAATACTGATCTGGATTAATGCTCTGACTCAGTAGAAGGCAGCTTTTGATATTCCTAAATACACCCACACATCACTACATCAGAAAAAATGCTGCAATAGGAAAACCTACTTTCATTTAGGGCAGGCATGTCCAAAGTCCATTTCGGGGGGCCTAATCCAGCCTACCAGTCGGTTTAATCCGGCCCCTGCAGCAGTTTATTTGCTGGGGTAAAATCCTTAAAAAAGCTCAACAACTAAAAAAAATGTTAACAACTTTGGCTGGCCCTTTGGTCGGCCCTCATGGCCCTTCACTTCATCAAATCTGACCCTCTTTGAAAAAAGTTTGGACACCACTGATTTAGGGAGAGGACTTAGCACAGTGGCAGAGTGTTCAATGCCTGGATAGGGCTGGGAGAGAGCCTTGCCTGAAGCCCCAGAGAGACACTGCCAATCTGTGTAGATGACACTGAGCTTGATGGACCAATGGACTCTTACTCAGTATAAGACAGCTTCCTCTGTTCTGAGAAGACAAGGACAGTTTTCTTTGGGACAGTCCAGCATCCCCAAAGTGAGGACTCAACCACACACAATTTATAACCCATGCCTATGCCAGTCTAACCCCTGCAAATTGGGGGGAGCATTCCGCTCTAAGCACACGCTATGTACAGGTGCCCAGCGCCCTAAGCACAATATGTGCCCATGCATCAAAGTCTTAGACATTTAATCTCTCTTCGTTGTATAACATCCGTAGGAAATTATACCCCGAGCCCTGTCTGCTTGATCACATTCTGCCTCCTTTGCCCTCCCCCATCCTCTTCAAGTCAGTGCAGAAGGGAAAAATAATAGTGACAGGCCCCTTGGGAGAGCCAAGAGGCCTGAGCAAAGTGCAGTGGGGAAACAAACGCGCCTGCTCACTCATCACATTTAGCATTCGTTCTGCCACTTGCTGTCAAATTAAAACGCGGCCAACAACTCATTTCTCCTGCTCTCGCAGTTACAAATTAGTCCATTAAGCTGTCTGCAGCAAGCCTTTTTTCCTCTTCCCAGTAATGGCCTCCGAGAATTCCTTCATAATCGCCAAGTTCTCCTGGGATGCCCATGGAAAGCAGATGGGGTGGCTGCCGGGTAATACACGACACTTTTTAATGACACAACATGCTGCGCTTCCCCCCCCTCTCTCTCCCTCTCCTACCCCCGCCTCCCATATCCCTGTTACTCTGCCACATGCACGCACCTGTCTCAGTACATGCCATTTCGTTTACCAGGACGAATATGAATTTAAGGGAGGGTTGGTATTGTGATGGGTGGGTGGGTAGGTAGGTAGGTGGGAGAATGACAAAAATACATAGGCAGAAAAAATATAAGAGGAATGAGAACATTTTAAACATTTTAGAAAGGAGGAAGATGCTGGAATCACATTTTTACTTATGTAGTAGTAGAAATGTCAGCAGAGAGCTGCATTTCTCTGCAATCAGGCTGTGGCTCAATCAATACCCAACTGGGAGAGATCCCTGCTTGAAACCCTGGGGAGCTGCTGCCAGTTGATACCAAGCTAGATGGATCCAAAGTCTGACTCAGCAGCTTTTTATTTATTATAACCCTTGCTTGATGAATGAAAAGTCTTCATTTCTGGACCACAGTGCTTGGAGTTGCAACCTTCTTGGTTGCACTGAGATGCACCGAAGCACGTAATAGAATTCAGCAGGGCTCTCAGCAATGATATTTCTTTGAAAGGAAGAAAAATCCGTTAAGAAAATTTGAGGCAGCAACATTCTCCAGTTGTTGAAGAAATATAGAATGAGTTTCAATCCTGCATCATGGTTTCAGTTGTCTCTACACAAATGCACAGAGTATGGGAAACAAAAAAGATGAACTGGAGCTTTTAATACAGGATGGCAAATACAACCTGGTAGGCATTACAGAAACCTGGTAGGATGAGGCTCATGACTGGAATGTAGGAATTGAGGGGTATAACCTGTGCAAAAGGAATAGATGAAACAGGAAGGGAGGAGGAGTAGCGTTATATATAAAGGATGTGTACACTTGTAAAGAAATCCATAACCTGGAACATGAAAAGCAGATTGAGAGTGTATGAGTAAAAATTGTAGGAGAGAGAAACGACAGTGACTTTACTGTGGCTGTCTGCTATAGACCACCAAGCCAGACTGAAGACTGGATGATGCCTTACTAGAGTAGAGATTACCAAATATTCAAAAAGGAGAGAAATAGTAATCATGGGGGACTTCAAAACGACCTTAACAGATTGGAGAACTGGGTGCAAACAAACAAAATGAATTTCATTAGGGACAAATGTAAGGTTCTGCACTTAGGCAGGAAGAACCAGATGCACAAATATAGGATGGGAGACATCTGGCTTACTAGCAGTACATGTGAAAAGGTTCTAGGGGTCTTGGTGGACCACAAACTTAACATGAGCCAACTGTGATGCAGCAGCAAAAAAAGGTAATGCTATTCTAGGCTGCATCAATAGAAGTATAGTGTCCAGGTCAAGGGAAGTAATAGTACCATTCTATTCTGCCTTAGTCAGACCACACTTGGAATACTGTGTCCAATTCTGGGCACCACAATTTAAGAAGGATGTTGACAAGCTGGAACATGTGCAGAGGAGGGTAACCAAAATGATTAAGGGTCTGCAAACTAAGCCTTATGAGGAGCGCTTGAAGGAGCTGGGTATGTTTAGCCTGGAAAAGAGGAGTCTGAGAAGAGATGTGATAGCTATCTTCAATTATCTTAAGGGCTGTCACACTGAGGAGGGAGCATGCTTGTTTTCTCCTGCTCTGGAGGATAGGACTCGAACCAATGGCTTCAAGTTGCAAGAAAGGAGATTCCGACTAAAGATTCGGAAAAACTTTATGACAATAAGAGCTGTCCAGCAGTGGAACAGACTCCCACAAGAGGTGGTGGACTCTCCTTCCTTAGAGGTTTTAAAACAGAGGTTGGAAAGCCATCTGTTATGGATGCTTTAGATGAGATTCCTGCATTGCAGGGGGTTGGACTAGATGACCACTGGGGTCCCTTCCAACTCTATGATTCTATGATCATTTGGAGAATTGTGTTATTGTTTACATGTGCTGTATTGTTTGGGAAAATGCAATGTTGCTCACATAGCAGCCTGTCTACATGTTTATATTAATATAATTCTTAACTCCTGTGACTTTGTTTTTTTGTTACTGTCTCAGTATGTGGCAGCTTCCTATTTTCCAAAGATATCCTCTTTGTTCAGTTCACAAATCAAAATGCACCCCCTCCATCCTCTGTTCTTTTGCCAGCACTGGCCCTTCTGGAAGATAATTGTTTGTGGCAGAGTAAGTTGCTTAATGCTGGATCCTCTTGTTTTAAGAGATGGCCCAAAGATCCAAAGAGGCTTGCCACAGAAAAGATCTGTCTTACATGCACAGCTGAGAGCAGGTTTCTTTGCTCTCTTTTACACAAAGCACCTTAGAATACAACGGGGAATGTAAGAGAGGGACATATTAAATACTACTGCTACTACTACTATTAACAATCCTCTGGAGTGCATTATATACATTGTCTTGTTGTAATTTGTGCAAAATAATAAACTGCATGGAAATTGGCTTAATTTGAATAATTTATGCATTTTGCAGCATTTCATACCTTCCATCATTTCACAGTTGAAAATAGGGACATATCTGTAATACCACTATTCTCCTACCAAAGATCATTGTCAGAGCCCCTGCTTATTATGCATTACTGAAGGCTATGCTGTCTCTTGTATTTGCTGTATTTATAGCCCATCTTCCACTGATTTAAAAGCCAAGGCACTGTTTGTTATTCTGACTAAAGATAAACATAATGGTCTGATAATATGCTATCAACATTCAAAATATACCTCAACATCTGCAATATGTGACATGGCAAGCAGCACACAGCGCCTTTGTGTTCATGGGTGTGCATTTATTTATATGTATGTACAGAAGAAACAAGTCCCCCCCCCCACTCCAGCAGATACTTAACTTTTAGAAACCCTGGAGAGGGAGCTGGCTCCTGAGAAAGGGGCACTGCTATGTCTTAAAAGAAAAAGAAAATGTTCATAGCACAAATTTGGCTACATAATCTTCTTTGGGCCCATGGGCTACAACAAAATGCTTCTTTCAGGCCTAATACCAGCAGAGGGAGGGGAGCTTGCTGGTGCAAGGGAACGTCTCGGTGCATAGGTGCCAATCCCCTGGCATCCTGGGTGCCCAAGCACCCAAAGAATTCCTCATGAAGGGGCCAGGCACCCACAAATTTCGGTGTCAGGGCCATGCACACTGCATGGCACCCACGGCCCCGGGCACCCATGGCCGCAGGCCTAAGTTGGCACTTCTGCCACTGTGTGCACCTGGGCATCTGTGTGCACCATGCTGGTGACCCCTGTACTGATTTATATGTATAGATGCAAATTGAAGCTGAGATTTAGAGGGAAAATTACTGTGTAAGCTCTCTCTCTGGTGGTGGAGAAGGTAAGAGATCCAGGGCTTGATGTAAAAGACATCCGCTGAACTTTCCCCTGCCTGCTGTCTTCCTCCACACCCTTTCCCCCCATATTGTTTTTCTTCTGGTTATTTGAATCTTGGTGAAGGGGAGGAGGAGGAGGAGGAGGAGGAGCATCCCATCCATCTGCATACCTTCCAACATTTCTCTGATGAAAATAGGGACGTCCCATTCCATAATAATAATTTTACTATTTATACCCCATACATCTTACTAGGTTGCCCCAGCCACTCTGAGCAGCTTCCAACATATATAACAAACATAACTGAACATTAAACATTAAAAAATAAACTTCCCTATACAGGATTGCCTTCAGACGGCTCAGGGGTCGGATAACTCCATACCCTCCAACATTTCTCCAATGAAAATAGGTGCGTCCTAAGGAAAAGTGGGACGTTCAAGGATCAAATCAGAAGCCAGGATGGCTTCTCTAAATCAGGGACGTCCCTGGAAAACAGGGACACTTGGAGGGTCTGCGTCTGTGCTACTCAGTCTGAAATTGTCCCCACCCTACTGCTTTATAACTCTTCATCTGTGAGCTACTTTCAAAGAAATGGGATGCTACTGTGATGTGCATTTTAGCCTTTGACAGGCTGCATTTGAACTTCCCACTGCTAGGGCAAATGGGACGATAATGCCTCCCTATATAGATATAAAAGGAGGAAGGTGGTGCACGAAATAGAAGCCAATTTGCTACTGGCCAAGTCAGTTTGAAGACATGGAATGCTTCCCTGCCTCTCCACCCCCACTTTCCCACCTGCATAGCAAGTCCAACAAGTTAGAACAACCCCAGCTTCTGCCTTCTTCGTTCCCTCTCTTAAAAACCCCGAGTTGGGCTTGGCGGCTGTCCTGCGCTACTCAGCTCAGGCTTGCTTTTGAGTGACAGGCGTGCCATGCTAACACTTTCCTGGTGAACAGCCAAGAGTTTTCACGGAACTCATTCCTAGACAGGCCGTGCTAAGGCTGTTTTCATGGCTATACACACGAAAGGCGAGTTATAAAAGGAAAGCGGGAGGGAGGGAAAGTTTACAGTCCCACTGTTACTTGTAAAGAATGCAGAGTGTGCCAAAGGGCAGGAGTGGGGTTGGGCTGTGGTGTGTTCCATTAAAACTGTGCACGCATGCACACACCAAGTGGAGAAAATCCAGGTCCACACAATTAAAGTGGGGAGGGATTAGTTGTCTCTGGCCAAGATGGAAAGACAGAGGCAGGATTTTTTTAAAAAATAAAAAGGCTAGGTGGCTCAGGATTCAAATTCCTCTATCCTTTTTAAAAAAGAGAGGTGTGTGTGTCCACATTTTACCCTTCTGGGAAGGGTAAAACAGAGATGGCAGTGTGCATTTACACAGTATTCCTACATGAAATTATTTATTATTCTGACAAGAAAATAGGCAGTTTCCTTGTAAAGGTAGATGATTCCTCAGACAGTAATTCCTACTGGGAGAGCGCAGAAAATACCCAGACTATTCAAGGAATAATACAGACCTCTCCATCTTTGGCTCTTGCAGCCCTGGCACAGCTCATTTAGCCTTTCCCTCAAGACATAAAGATGCCTTTCTTGAATAAGAACAGGCTGCTTGGGGCCCATCAAGAAGTCACATTGGTCTGTGATTCCTAACCTTTGACACTAGTTCTTTTTGGAGCAATGGTGGCTGCTCCAACTTTCACTTAATATTAGGAATGCTTATAAAACCCTCCCCATTGGAAGTTTTCCCCAATATGCTATTGTTCCACTGAAACAATCCACACAAACAATCTGGGACATCTCTTGATTCCTTCCATGCATCTTGCAACGAGTCAGACTACCAGCAGTGACTTGGACATGAAAAGGAGACAGCAGAGGCAGTAGTAGTAGCAGTGGCGTAGCGTGGGGGGTGCAGGGGGGGCCAGCCGCACCGGGCGCAACATCTGGGGGCTAGGGTTAGGGGGCGCAAATCCACGGGTTAGGGGGTGCAAATTACTTGCCTTGCCCCGGGTGCTGACAACCCACGCTACGCCACTGAGTAGTAGTAGTACTAAGCATAGGAACCCCAGATCTGGGCATTGGACACTGTCCCACAATCCAGGCCAGTGTGAGGATGAATGAGCCATCCTTACAACATTCTCAACATCCAAGCTAGCTGTCTGTTGGTTATTTTAATCTAAACGATGACGCCCTAGATTAGGTTGTGCAGCTATGAACATTATTTATTAGAGAGAAATTCCAGTTCTGAGGCATACTTCCAAGCAAATTTTAGGATTAGCACTTTGCTTACAGTCTTCTGAAAATACTATGTCTCTCTGTGTATCTCTAATCAGGGATCACATGGCAAGTGTGATGATGCTGTGGCACGCCATAGCCAATCAGATTTAGCTATCTGATGACATCACAAGGACAAATCAGAGTAGCAGCAATAAATTATACCCTCACCCTGAATGAACACTTTTTTTCCACATTTTGCAGTCCCTACAATGAAATATCACCAAAATGAGTGGGTTTATTTCAAATGGGATGAAAATTTTAGCATAAAAGAAAAGAAAAGAAGTTCCTCTCCATGCTAAATTTGGCTCAGCCTTTGTTTAGTGTGTGTGCATGCCTAGGACAGTTCAGCTGTTCTGTTAACAAATTACCCACTGATGGTAACCATTCCTTTTAGGTGAATAACATTGTTGTTGTTTTTTTTACATGCAGTTGGGCAGGGCTGGCCAAATGTTTATGTAGGTCAGAACATTTTTTTTGGAGGAGGTAGGTGGGTAAGTCATCTGTAAAACAGAAATAGCTGTAAGTAGAATATACTACGTATTACTTCCAAGTATGTAGACTGTAAATCATGACTGTAAAACCTAATGCTATAAAGAGTGAACTCTCGGCAGTTTGCAATTTCTAATCATTGAAGAGAAACGCCAAGGCATTTTCAGGCAGTGCATATGTGAGTAACTGCATTGTTTTAAAGAGCTGGCCTCTGGTTTCCATAAAGTTTTCAAAACCAATGTGTATCCATTCAGGACAAAAATGTGGACAGCATATTTTCCATTCCCCCCCCCCCTCTCTCTTTTTAAAGTACATGTGGGGAGTGTGTCTGCGAAGTTGCAGCTCAGTAGTTCTCTGTCTGCGTTACTTGGAAACATGTCTCAATGGCTTCTTGAAATCCCTCTTACCCCCCTGCCCCCCTCCCCGTACCCCTGTCTGAAACTGATTTCTTTAATATGCAAATATTAAGAGAAAGGAAGCTTTATGTTTCCTCTTAGGATCCTTCACAATCCAGACACGATTAGGATGGAAAATTAAAACTCCGCTAGCAGTTTGCTGGCTCCCCTGAGCAACAGTCACTCTGTGATCATAACACTTTGCTTCCAGCTATGATATTCTAAAATTTGCATCTCTTTCACTTTGGGATTGTTTCATGTAAAAAAAAAAAAAAAAAAAGGTAAACAGAGCAGAGCCAGAACCCTTTCAAAACAACCATTTTGTCTTACAATCTGAGCTCTGTCTCTTTCTGAAGATGAAAAGTGAGGATGGGGACGTGGGGTTTGCAATGTGCCAGAGCAAAAGAGGCACTTTTCAGATGCTACTTATTCCACTCCGAGGCCATTTCTGATGTAACATTTTGCATCTCTGTGACAGCTCCTGGAAGGATTCCCACAGGAGCAGACATGTGAACACATTCAATGGGAATGTGTCATCCATTCAATCTGCTGCTTCCAAAACCATCTTGCAAGCTGGATCATAGCAATCCAGCCTCCGTCTCACGGAAGGATCATCTTTTAACAAATTGAGGCCATGACCCATTCTAGCAAATGAGAGTTTTATGTGTGCATAAGCTTGGGAAACTTTCCAAAAACCATCCTGGCAAAGCAAAAGCCTAAAGTAGGGTTTTCAATATGCAGACATTGAGAAATATCACATCTACAAGTGGGACCTACAACAAAATGTTGCAGTGGGGAGTGTTCAGGTTTCCAACAAGCCAACCATGTCCTTTTCCAGGACAGAGACATATAAGGAAGTTGTGTTATACCAAGTCAGACCACTGGTCCATCTAGCTCAGTATGTTCTACACTGACTGGTAGTGGCTTGCCAGCATTTCAGGTGGGATTTTCTCCCAGACTTACCTGGAGATGCTGGGGACTGAATCTGGGGCCTTCTGCATGCCAAGCAGATGCACTAGTCTTAGCTGCAGCCCTTCCCCTTTTCCTGCATTTCATTGCTCCCTCTATAGTAAATCTGTGTGGCACACCCATTAAGCATGCCCTAGTCCTGATTGGGCTGTTATGGGCTATCCCACTTGAGGATGTTTTCCTCCTAAAAGGTTTTTTTTTGGGGGGGTGGGGATATGTCTGAATACTTTGGATCTCATTGAACCTGCTGATACCTCCTCTCTCCTATATCTGGTTGGTGTCACACTGGCTGCATAAGGACCCATGCTTGGAGAATGGATTCGTTAGGACTATATAAGATGTTACGGAAGTTTTATCTGCGGAAGCAGCAGTGGAACGTGATAGTAGAATCTTCTGTGTCCTTTCCATCTATCTCTGCTTTTTTGTGTCTGCAACACAGCTTGAGCCTTGAGGCTCCTTTGAAAGAAAGAAAGAAAGAAAGAAAGAAAGAAAGAAAGAAAGAAAGAAAGAAAGAAAGCTCAAGCAGTGAACCAAAACGGGGAAAGGCGGGGGGAACAAGAGAAGATTTAACAAGCTCCAAGCCATAGATTATAAGCCGCTGCTCAAAATTTATGGACGTTTGGATCTTTGCCATGCAGAACAGATTGGCAAGCTGATCAGAATCGCAGCAGGCTGCCTAATGAGTCCCACACAATTTTTCACCCCATATTTTTCCAATAAAAAAGCAGTTAAATACCAACCGCAGCCACAGCAGAGCCTGCCATCTGGCTCCTTTTTTCTCCAGCCATCATTAAAATGGTTCTTGGCAGTTTACACCTCGCTTCTTTCTTTTCTCTCTCTCTCTTCCCCCCTCCTTTTCTCTGTACAGATGTGGAACGAATTTTCTGACAACCCTTGGATGAAACAAGGGACTTTATTGAGCTTTACAGATTAACTGCCTAACTTCTGGGTCTAATTTTAAGTGTCTTTAGCACACCAGCGGCATCACTTTAAGTGAGCTAATTGTAAGGATGTGAGCCCACTGGCAACATTTGGGCAAGCCCAAGTGAATTTGGAAAATTAGCATTTAAAGGGGCTATGTAAACCAGTCCTAACATACTCAGAGAAGGCTGGTCCACAGTTTTTCATTCCAGGGGGATGATACACACACACTTACTTTAGTCCATAGAATTCAAATTATAATACAATACAATATAAAAGAAATAATACAAATGTAATTAAAAATCTATGTGAATAGGAAATGTGATGGATGTGCCATCTCTTATCCACAAATCTACAGACATTCAGAAGCACCTGAGTGAAGCTCAGTTTGGGAACTCTGGGTTTAGGTATTCATCTGTTTAGAGACATTTCCTTTCCTACGTCCAGGTTTCAACAGACTTTTAAACAGAACCTGTGGAGGGAAACCCTGAGCTAGATGGACAAATGGTCAGACATTGGTCACATATGCAACACGCATTAAAGCACATTTTACACACCTTTAAAACACATAGGTAAAGGTCAAGGTAAAGGACCCCTGACAGTTAAGTCCAGTCACAGACAACTATGGGGTTGTGGCGCTCATCTTGCTTTACTGGTCGAGGGAGCAGACGTTAGTCTGCAGACAGTTTTTTCCGGGTCATGCGGCCATTTTAGTCTTTGCTTACCAAAAAATAAGCTGCCAGGTGTAGAAGGGGGGGAAATGAAGGTGGGACTGTCAAATTAGGGGGCATCCAAATAAAATGGCCAAATTAAGTCTCATGAGTCCCAATGAGTTCCATATTTCAAGATTATTCTAATTTCTCATTATGAATATGTTTGTGTGTACATCATATGCACACTTTCCTGGGAGTATGCCACCATGCAATAATGGGACTTACTTCTGAGTAAACATGCATAGAAAGGTTCATACTACATGACATGTCCAACACCATATATTTCTAACAAGGCTGCAAAAAGAGACCCATGTCTTTCTCCCCATGGTATTAACACAGTTCTTACACAGCATCCAGGTACCACAAGGGAAACTGAAAAATAAAATACAGAAGCAAACATAGAAAATTATGATATTAAAATCCATTAGGTCTCTGTCATTACCATGCATCAATGCTGGCTAAAATGGCACACTGTGTTTTGCCAATTTGACATTGCCATTCTTTTAGATAACGATGTCTGAAGGACTTTAGCCAAGATAAATGCACCCACCCACCTTTAGCACTGAACATGACTAGGCTGGTTATTGTAGGAGTCGCTGAAAAAATAAACCCTGTTGTAGTCAGGTCATTTCCTTATATGATAGACTTCTTTAAAAATTCCAAATCTACTAAAGATTGGCCAATCATGGTGGTAAAACTCAAGACCCATGTTGTTTGAGTCAACAAAGAAGACAACGCAGGGATACAGTGCTCACGGTGCACTACAGTTCTTCATCTATGAAATAGTGTGAGTAATAATAATATAAGAAGAGGCCTGCTGGATCAGGCCAAAGACCCATTTTGTCCTGCATCCTGTTCTCACAGTGGCCAACCAGATGCCCATGGGAAGCCTGCGAGGTGGACTTGAGCTCAACAGAACTCTCCTCTCCCTACTCTCCCAAGATGGCTTCCCTTCGATCCTGAAACGCAAAACCCCCACAATAACGAGCTGAACACAAAGCCATCATATGATAATAAAGAATATAAAATGTAACAATGAAAGAATCTAAAACAACCAATCCCAGCCATACCTTTAAAAACCCTCAATATAGCCAATTAAAATGCTATATGGGGCCACAGAATATTTAGCCGGAATAACTGTTGCATGATTCCCATTGGATTGTAGTCAACTAAGGGCACGCACTTCCAGAGGACCTGTTTATTGAGTGTTCATCCTGATTCGTTTGCAAGGATATTAGGCAACATTAGTTATTTAACAAGCAAACATTCTGATTTGCTTGCAAGGAAGTTAGATGATGTGGTGTCAGTGAGTGTTATCCCACACTTTGCAGTGGGTGCATTTCCCCACTACTTTGGTATTGCAAGAAGATTGGTCTTTGGGTTTGTTGTGCAAGAACACCAAACCTACTTTAAATATGCGCCCCGAATTCACCAGTACAGTATGTGGCTGAATCCCACCGGAAAACAATGGCAGTCCGGAAGCACACTAAGTTTTCCTCAGAGTAAACCTACTGAATTTAGTCAACCTAAGTTAGTCACGTTCATCAATTTCAGTAGGTCTGCTCTGAATATGGCCAACTTTTGATACAATACAGTCATTCTAGGTCTGGGGTCAGCAAACATTTTCAGCAGGGGGCCGGTCCACTGTCCCTCAGACCTTGTGGGTGGCTGGACTATATTTTTTTTGGAGGGAAAGAACGAATTCCTATGCCCCACAAATAACCCAGAGATGCATTTTAAATAAAAGCATTCTACTCATGTAAAAACACGCTGATACCCGGACCGTCAGCAGGCCGGATTGAGAAAGCAAATGGACTGGATCCGGCCCCCGGGCTTTAATTTGCCTACTCATGTTCTAGGTTGTGGCCTTTGGGTATAATCAGTGCTTTTTTTTCTTTAAAAAATGCTTAGGGGTACTCTCATTTTCTCCCTTATATTGAAATACTGCCCCTCAATGAGGCCAAACTTAGATTCATAAAATGTTTAGGGGTATGCGTCCCGTCCCCCCCGAAAAAAAGGACTGGGTATAATTTACTGTGTCTGCACTGCCTACTGAAAAAGCAAATTAAGAATATGCACAACAGATATATACCACACAAATCTGCCTGTTAAAACAAGTCTACAAATGTGTGAGAGTTTCCCCTCCCCTTGCTGTTACAAAATTCCTGCATGTATATAAAATCTTCTTGACTTTTGCACTCTTTTCCTATAAAGAGTTTTACAATATTCCATAACCTCAGGACAAACCGGCTAATAGGCCCATTGCAAAAGCTGGTAACAATCAAGTTTGGCTCCTCAATGTTTTTTCTTTTTCTTTTTGGCCCAGCAGGATGGCCAACTGGGCAGTAAAGCTACCCATCAGCCAGGATTGTCTCTGCCTTTGTCCTCCTGTGCTGGGACCCACTATGATACCGTGATGTGGAAACAGATTCTGTGGCCAAGCAGCTAATGTGGGTGGGGGCAGAATTCTTAAGTTTCAAGCTGTGTTGCCTTCAGCTATTTCAGAATATCCATATACAACCTCACCCCCTGAGAGTGCACGTTCTTTCTAACCCTCCCCCTTTCTATCGTGCTCTCTACCAACCACAACATTTCGCTTTCTTAATGTGGTTAGGGAGTAAGACTACTACAAGGGAGGAAAGAAAACTGTCTGTTCTTAAATGGTTTCCATCCAATCACAATTACGTTGCCGGAAGGCGTTCCTTCCCACAATAGGGTTTGCGCGACTTGTTTGTGAGCTCTCATCCTACCCCCTTTGGCGGCTGCTCAGCCAACAAAGGGAGTGCGGAGATTGCTGCGAACTTGACCGTGATCCAATTTTTATTGCGTTTATCTCTCTTTTTCTCTAAGAATTATTTCAGCCCCATGCTTGCTAGGCAGTGGTGGTGCATGCACACTGCAAAATAGCCCTTTCTTTTATAGACTCCAAATGCCCTGGTTTTGCAACTTGGGGTCTTTTTAAGAAAGGAAAGAGTTTCATAACTGGAGCCAGGCCAAAAAGCACATTTCCCGTCCAGTACATTTGCCCCATGTGGCAAATCTGGTACAACCCCACGAAGAAGGAATGTTTCAGTGAAGTGACAAAAAACAACAACCCCATCCTTAAACAATAGCCGCCTGTTTCTGCAGCACCCCAAACTATACACAAGCAAAACAATGTACTGTACAAATACACACACCTGGCTATTAGGGTCCCTAAGCTTCACGTTATAGGGTCCCAGAGTTGCTCCTGGGTTTCAGTTAAGTTTATTTTTATTAGTTAGCACCATTGGGCTTTGTAACTGCTGTGTTACCTTTATGGATTATCCAGGTACAGTAGTGGCCAAAGTAAGTGCTGTTACATTATAGGACTGCAAGGGACCCTTAGCCCCTCATTGGTTTTCTAAATGGTTTACAACCTCATCGTAAATCTTTTGCTCTGAACTAAAAAATTACTGCACAAGGACTGACTTTAAAGTGTCTAAACCACACATTAATCCACACATAACAAACAACACTGCTGTGAGGATGCAACAGGGAAGAACATGAATCCCGAGAAGCCTTCCTGAGAAGGCTATGTGCCTCCTGGTCCTGAGTATGCAAGACAGTCCAACCTTTCAGCAGACTCATCAACTACCCAACAGAGGAGGGGCTTAATATGTCTGTGGCCATGCTGCCTGGGCCCCTTCAGTCAGCCTAATCCCAACTATTCTGCAGATCCGTCCAGAAAACATACCTGTATAGAATTAACCTGCAGAAGAGGGAGAGTCAGGATTGCACCTCCTGGCTCTGCTCTCCATGTCCATTGCTACTCCTCCAACAGCAGAAAGTTGGGTAAGAGAGTAAATGTGTGAGAGAAAATATCCCAAAGGTGCACAAGAAATGTTTTATTTGGACTGATGCATCTAAAGGCTTGTGCCTCCCAACCAGGAACAACTAGGATTAATCAAATCCAAAGAAGAGCTAAATTCTTTTTTTTATACTTCTGAGACAATCTAGAAGTCTGCTTCGCTTCATTCCCCTCTTAACTGATTTGAACCAATTGTGTCTGAAGAAGAGTAGCAAGACCCAAAGTGTGGCAAAGTGCAGTAATGGAAATAAATTTTATTACGGGTCAACATGTGGAATGTACCCTATTTTCAGAGAAGTACAACCTGATCTCCGTTACAAAGAATTGACTATTTTTCTTCTGGTGGCACAGAACTGGAAAGGACTGGAAAACTTGCATATATCTCACTGGAAACAGATAGTAAGGACGATTGCTGTATCAAAACAAACAAACAAACAAACAAACAAACAAACAAACAAACAAACAGACTACACATATTGAACAAGAGACATAGATGACTTCATTGAAGTTTGGCATCTCAGCTCCTGCTGGTGGATTTTCTATAGACATCTGGTTGGGCACTGTGAGAACAGGATGCTGGACTAGATGGGCCGCTGGCCTGATCCAGCAGGCTCCTTTTATATTATTAGGAGTATTTGTGGGTGAGAATCAGCACATAGAAGTTGAAAGGAAGAGTAACAGAAGCAGACAAAACAAGAGAGCCAAGACCTTTTGGCTGGAGTTAGCTTAAATTGAGTGTGCAGCCCAAAATGCTATTGGAGCGATATGGCTGCCTGCAGCACTGCTCCTGGAACCTGCCACTACTCAAAAGAAGTGGGAAGAATGCAACTATACAGAGAGAGAGAGACTGTTGCTGATCTCCTTCCTTTGTGCATATTTGATTGGTACCAACCCAATAACTGTAATAGCTGACAGCAGGGCTGGGCATGATGGAGTGGAATAAGCAGAGGCCATCCATCTGATTTGGCAAATTAAGCCTCTGTGTCTTGCGGATGCCATGTGCATTTAGGTGCCAAATTTCAAATGCAGCAGAGTGACCTGACCTTCTGACCCTGACCCTTTGTCCCAGAAACTTGAATGGGGTCTCCAGTGCATTTCAGGCCTGAAGGAGAACAGCCAAATTTGGGGGGGGGGTGTTATTTACGATGGAACATTTGTTTTCATCTATGTGGAAATCTAAGCAAAGCCTTTGTAAGCGTACAAAGAAATCAGTCTTGTTTCACGAAGGCTATTGCTATTTCTCCGCAACAGGTGCCTGGGCCCTTTTGTTAAAACGCTTTGGTTAATAGTAAGATCTCAAACCTAGTGAATGTCATTTAAAAACTGAACAGAACACATTCACAGTTCTACCAGTTGAACTATTTGGGGCTTGTAACCAACTTCCCCCCCACTCCACCCCAGTAAAAGCAAATGAGGCCTCCTCCCCCTTTTTGCCACATATTTAATAACAGCCATGAACTGAGACTTCATATTACTAACACCTCAATGTTTTGTTTTATTCTCAAACCTCAAATGGTTTATAAGCGTCATATGAATAATTTACACCACACTTGTCAGAGAACGTGTGTGTGTGTGTGTGTGTGTGTGTGTGTGTGTGTGTTGACAGGGGGGAGGGAGACGACCGCTTTTCTTCTATTTCCCCAAAGCACTTCTTTGAAAATGATTACTGTTAATTTATCCTTTAAAGTGGTTCCCCACCCACAACCATTTTTACACAGCAGAAAAAACCTACCCCAAATTTACGACCAAATTCATGAGGCAAGAACACTTTCAATAGGGTTGACTAGCAAACTAAGCAATTTAAAACAGGGTGGCCGTGTGCCCCAATATATAGAGGAGACTCCTCTATTTGAATAAGTTATTTATTTGAAGAGTCGCGAGTCCAAGTGTGGCTGAAAGGTAAGGAACCCAAAGAAGGGAGCAGGTGCTTTGAAGCTAGCCACCTACATTTCACCTGGACAGCAGTCTGAGCATGCACAGAAGTTGACTGGCTGCAGCCTTCTCTACTATGCTGAGATGCACTGAGTTTCTTTTAAATTATAGTAACTCTTTCTAAATGTGCATCCTCTTTCTTCCTATGGTGTGTTTCCTCTTCGAGGGCAGTGCATAAAAGGCCAAGGTATTTTAATAGGTAGACTGTTCCCGATGCTAATATGCCAAAAGTGTTGCTTTCTGCAAGGAGGCTAAGAAATAATAAAAAAATCATATTAATTGAGAAATACTGGTTCACATGTGAAGTGATATAAAGATGTACAGATCGATTTCGCCCTTGTGCAGGTTGCTCTGCCTCAGCTTTCTCTAGAAAGTTGGGACTACAATTCCCACTATCCCTAAATATTACCTATGCTGACTGGAGCTGGTGGGGGTTGTAGTCCAACAACATCCAAAGGGCATAATGTTGGGGAAGGCTGCCTAACCAAACAATACATTTGGAGGAGTTTTCCATAAATGCTCTCTTGCAGATGAACATGGGTCATTTTCAGGTCACCACCTCTCTCTATGGAACTATGAAATCCATTCTCCAGAGAGATCAACCCAGCCACTGTTTACAATATTATTTTATGGGATTAAAAACAGATGTGGATCAAGTGCCACTAACATGCAGGTGCAGCTACACTCTGCAGGTGAGGGCCTCCTGCAGAAACCATTTTATCAGGAGGTCCGTTCCACAATAGAGCGGCCTTCAGTGTTGTGGCAACTAAACTTTGGAATTCCTTCTTCCTTGAATATTAGGCAGGCAACATCACTGTTGTTGTTTTTGGGTGCCTATTGTAAAATTGTTTTATCACTTGTTGTTTGCTGCTCTGGGCTGCTTTGGGAGGAAAGATGAATGAATGAATGAATGAATGAATGAATGAATGAATGAATGAATAAATAAATAAATAAATAATAGTGTCAGGGGCTTTTTAGCTCATTTGACTCTTTTGGCTATCTATTTACTGATTCTGCATTTAGCTCACTCTTATTCCAAGGAGTTATGGATGGCATGCTGAGTATCTCCCTGGCCCCTGCTAGTTTGCCTGCACTGGACGCTGAGCCGAGAGGGCTGCAGAAGGCGCTGCAACAATGATGAACAATGGAGGGGGGGCAAATTTTGGCATTGCACAGGGCGCCACTGACATTTTAAAGCCCAAAGTCTGCCACTGCACTCCCCTTCCTGAGACAAGATCGCTGAATTTAATCAGGGCTGAGTCTGCTCAGTGCTTCAACCAAAGACCAACTGGGGATTCTCATGTACGTGCATAGAATTCCATCATGGAGTTCCATCCATGGCCTGAATGACCACCCCCTGTACAGACTTGTAAGATCACCCAGATCATCTTGGGAAATTCTACTCATGGTACCGCACCCTGTAGAGTATCATAGGGCAGTTACCCGAAAGCATTTTCTGATGTTGCCCCTGTACTGTGGAATCCTCTTCCCTCTGCCATATGTGAAGCAGCAACCATCAGCTGCTTCAGATGTCTTCTGAAATCGTATCTTTTTTTGCCTAGGTTTTCCCTGACCTTGGAATCTGAAATGAAGTGCAGCAGGTCACGACCAAGGAGATGGACATCTTTCCTTGGTGGCACCCTAGCTATGGAACAGCCTTTCCCATCACTGTGGTCTTTTTGCTGCTAAGTGAGAATCTTACCTTGCACCCAGGCCTTTTAAAAAAACACAACACTTAGGTAGGCAGGGCTTCTCAGTTTCACTAACTCCAAGTAAAACGAAAAAGAAAGTTCAAATAATATATATAGTTCCAGCTGATATAGATATAGCTAGCCAAAGGGTCAGTTTAGATTTTAAAAGAATGGCCTTAGCCTTTCAGAAACACCCTCAGTTTTCCTAGGTTAAAAAGGTTAGGCTTTTTATGTATGTTGAAAAAAAAAGACTCAGCTGAAAGTTTCAGCTTTCAGTTCGGCTTAAACTCAGTAAAAGACAAGGATAGCTATAAACTGGTTCGGCAGGTGACTGACCAGGGGCGAGACCTTGGGGTCATAATGGATAGCTTGATGAAAGTGTTGACCCAGTGTGCAGCAGCTGTGAAAAAGGCAAATGCCATGCTAGGGATCATTAGGAAAGGGACTGAAAATAAAAACGTCAATATCATAATGCCATTATACAAATCTGTAGCGCAGTTGCACATGAAATACTGTGTACAATTCTGGTCGCCTTACATAAAAAATGCCCAGCTAGCTCAGTCGGTAGAGCATGAGACTCTTAATCTCAGGGTCGTGGGTTCGGGCCCCACGTTGGGCACAGAATTTTTAGGGACGCGGGTGGCGCTGTGGTCTAAACCACTGAGCCTAGGGCTTGCCGATTGGAAGGTCAGCGGTTCGAATCCCCACGATGGGGTGAGCTCCTGTTGCTTGGTCCCAGCTCCTGCCAACCTAGCAGTTTGAAAGCACATCAAAGTGCAAGTAGATAAATAGGTACTGCTCCAGCAGGAAGGTAAACTCTGTTTCTGTGCGCTGCTCTGGTTTCGCCAGAAGAGGCTTAGTCATGCTGGCCACATGACCCAGAAAAACTGTCTGTGGACAAACGGCTCCCTCGTCCAGTAAAGTGAGATGAGCGACTGGACTTAACTGTCAGGGGTCCTTTACCTTTTACACATCAAAAAGTATATTGTGGAGTTGGAAAAAGATTCAGAAAAGGGCAATCCAAATGATCAAGGGGATAGAGAATGAGGAAAAGCTGCAGTATTTGGGACTTTTAGAGAAAAGGCAAGTAAAAGGAGTTGGGTCAAAAATATATAAAACTATGCAAGGCATGGAGAAAGCAGATAGAGATAGGTTCTTCTCTCTCTGTGCTAATTCTGGTACTTGGGGACATCCAATGAGCCTGGATGTTGGAATATTCAGGATAGTCAAAAGAAAATACTTCTTCCCACAGTTCATGGCTAAACAATGGAATTCGCTCCCACAAGAGGCAGTGATGGCCACCAACTTGGATGGCTTTAAAAGAGGGATGGAAAAAATTATGGAGGAGAAGGCTATCAGGAGCTACTAGCCATTATGACTATGCTCTGCTTCCAAGGTTGGAAACCATAATGCTTCTGAATACCAGTGGCTAGAAACAGTAGGAGGGAAGAGTGCTCTCATACTTGGGTCTTGCTTCTGGGCTTCCCAAAAGCATCTGATTGGCCACTGTGAGAACAGAATGCTGGACTTGATGGGCCACTGGCCTGATCCAGCAGGGCTGTTGTTATGTTCTTAACTTTGGGAGTGCAGTGAAAGTTTTTATTTTTTCATTTATGTAGCTTTTTATTTAATGCCCTAATTGTATCCCCCCCTTTTAACTTATTTATTGTAAGCAAAGCAAATAACTTTATGCCTAGGGGTGGCATACAAATGCTATAAACCTATGGACAGCCAAACTTCTCCCAGTACACAAGGGTATAGCTGTATCCCCACTGCAATGGTACTTGTATCGCCCAAATTTCAGTGCTGTGTGAACAACAGCACTACCACTGAACCTGCTGTTGCAAATATCTTCTCTCAGCATCACTCTGCTTTCCAGCAGTAGGCTAAAGCACCAATTAAAAAACAGCCGCTGTGCTTTGCAAGCCTTCACTCCATGTCACAGGCCCCCGTCCAGCTATTTATTAGATAATCCAATTACTCCAGCATGACCTTATTCTGTGCAACTGTCTCTGCTCCAACTGGAGGGAGAGCCTGTCAACCGAAGCATCTCTCCTACAGGAACTCCTTGCTGTAAACTCTAGCCCTGCACTTTTACAGAGATTGTACAGAGATTGCAGCTACTGCCTAAAAATGATTATTTTCCTCTCCTGTCTTCTTCATGAAGCATTTAGCAACTGTTTGGTGGGCTGTTTTAAACAGGGCTGGGCACACAAATTTGCACGCTATGCAGTTTCATTACACCGGATGCCACATCCAGCAGCTCAAATGTTTTTTTCCTTAAACCCTTGCACCAAGTATTCCATTTAACACCGTAGGGAAAAAGAAAGCTGCCTTGTAATAATAATAATATAATAATAATTTATTATTTATACCCCACCCATCTGGCTGGGCTTCCCCAGCCACTCTGGGCAGCTTCCAACCAAATATTAAAATACAGTAATAATCAAACATTAAAAGCTTCCCTAAAGAGGGCTGCCTTCAGATGTCTTCTAAAAGTCTGGTAGTTGTTGTTCTCTTTGACATCTGGTGGGAGGGCATTCCACAGGGCGGGTGCCACTACTGAGAAGGCCCTCTGCCTGGTTCCCTGTAATTTGGCTTCTCGAAGAGAACCGCCAGAAGGCCCTCGGCGCTGGATCTCAGTGTCCGGGTAGAACGATGGGGGTGGAGACGCTCCTTCAGATATACTGGACCGAGGCCATTTAGGGCTTTAAAGGTCAGCACCAACACTTTGAATTGTGCTCAGAAATGTACCAAGTCAGATGACCTGTGCATCAAACCCTGGTAGCAGCTCTCTAGAGTTTCAGGCAGAAAGATCAGCTGCTATGTCATTGTTTTAATGGTAGATACTAGGGGTTGAACCTGGGGCCTCTTATATGCAATGCAGATGTTCTGCTACCAAGCGATGGCCACCAAGAAATTCATTTATTTATGCATTTATATTTATTTATTACATTTATATCCCAGCTTTTTCTCAAAGGAGCTCAAGGTGGTGTACATATCCCCCCCCCATTCACTTAAACCCCACAACAAGGTAGGTTGGGCTGAGAGGCAGTGACTGGTCCAAGGTCATCCAGTGAGCTCCATGGCTGAGCCAGGATTTGAACCCTGGTCTCCCAGGTCGCAGTCTTGCACTCTAACCCAGCCTTTCCCAACCTTGGGTCCCCAGTTGGTGATGCTGGAGTTGTAGTCCAACAACAGCTGGGGACCCAAGGTTGGGAAAGGCTGCTCTAACTACTAAACCACATTGGGTCTCCTATGTAAAAGAAACTTTAGCCTACAGTCAGTTCCAGAACCTTACCTGAATGCTCAGTCCTACAATGTGCCAAGTAATAAAAAAGAGAATCTCTAAAATTATGCAGAGTGTTTATTCTATGCCAAAATATAATCCTCCCAATTTTTAGATCGAGATGAAGGAAAAGAGTGACCTAGTCAAATGAATTTTGTATAAATTAATATGCTAGCTCCTTGCACTATTGGATTTGTCCATAGATATTCCTCTTAAGAGATCCTGAAGCTGAGGCTCCAATACTTTGCCCACCTCATGAGAAGAGAAGACTCCCTGGAAAAGAACCTGATGTTGGGAAAGGGCACAAGGAGAAGGGGAAGACAGAGGACGAGATGGCTGGACAGTGTTCTCGAAGCTATGAGCATGAGTTTGACCAAACTGCGGGAGGCAGTGGAAGACAGGAGTGCCTGGTGTGCTCTGGTCCTTGGGGTCACAAAGAGTCGGACACGACTAAACTACTAAACAACAACAACAATTCCTCTTAGGCCTTGGTTAACAGCACTGACAGTGACCTCACTGGCTTTATCCAATCATGTCAGGCTCTGCCGGATTAATCTGTATGCTTAGATAGTATTGGCTGGAGAACATTAACACCAAGACAGATGCCTTTGGAATTTTGACACTGAGATTGCCTTTAGGCAAGTCACCGGCTTTTTCCTTCCTCATTTACAAGGATGCTGTGAGGATAAATGTAGCCATGATACTGATGTCCTCGTGTATTATGGTAATAAAGAGCATCTAAGCACCTGAGATAGGTAGCTCAATAGGGATTCCTGCTGTGGATTGGCAGTTTCAGGATCAAAGGCAGAAACTCAGCTGTGATAAGAGTTCTCTCTGAGGTTCAAAAGCTCTACTTATGTAAATGTTGGGCTTTTCCATTTCCTTTTAGAGCAGTGCTTTTAAAACACTGGTCATAGATTTGGAACAAGGGATGCCTTCCCACTTAATCCACCTCATGCCCTAAGATAGTGGCGTGATAAAACTGAGAATATCAAACTGTATTTACAGAGAGGCCAAATTCAAATATCCGGGCACTTAGAATCATAGAATCATAGAGTTGGAAGAGACCACAAGGGCCATCGAGTCCAACCCCCTGCCAAGCAGGAAACACCATCAGAGCACTCCTGACATATGGTTGTCAAGCCTCTGCTTAAAGACCTCCAAAGAAGGAGACTCCACCACACTCCTTGGCAGCAAATTCCACTGTCGAACAGCTCTTACTGTCAGGAAGTTCTTCCTAATGTTTAGGTGGAATCTTCTTTCTTGTAGTTTGGAACCATTGCTCCGTGTCCGCTTCACTGGAGCAGCAGAAAACAACCTTTCTCCCTCCTCTATGTGACATCCTTTTATATATTTGAACATGGCTATCATATCACCCCTTAACCTCCTCTTCTCCAGGCTAAACATGCCCAGCTCCCTTAGGCGTTCCTCATACTTGTCACTGAAAATCTCTTCTCATGGTGGTCGGGGCACCACACAGCTGATGGAATGAATTAATTCACTGCAGACTTGGGTAGTGAATTAATATACTACCTCTGTGGGTCTCCCAGGTGATCAGCGGCACTGTTAGGCAATTTTAGACTCCGGACTTAATGGTCTTACCATTTTTAGATGTTAATGTGTATTGCTTCATTACTTCCAAATGTGATAAGTCAGGGCTGCTGTGTCGGGAGGCCCTCCAGCTCATTCAGTTGAGTGGGGTCCTAGACTTCTATCCCCAAAGTGCTACCCAAACAGCAGCACTGCAGGTGATAGAGGGGAAAAACACCAGTGGGGCACTAACAACTAAAACAAAGACTGTGGGACATTGCCTAGGGTGACCTGTGGGCCTGTTCATCCTTTTCACCAAGAGCTGTGAGTTTACAGTATGTCAGAACATTTCATATAGATGAATATCTAAAGAACTTGACAGTGGTCAACTACCACAGACTTTTTACCAAGGCCAGACTGAATGTGTTTCCTTCCAAAATGCTCCGAGGCAGATATGCGGGTATTCCTTACTCTGCTAGATTATGCCCCTGTACAAATCAAGAAGTAGAATCCGTACAGCATAGTCGACTGCCCTGCAGACTATACAAACAGATCTGACAACAACAACAAATACCGTATTTTTCGCTCGATAACACGCACCTGACCATAACACGCACATCGTTTTTAGAGGAGGAAAACAAGGGAAAAAACATTCTGAATGAAACAGTGGATGTATCATTTTTGTGCTTCATGCTGTGGCCACAGACATGTGATCTGATGGTGAATTTGGGGTGACCCAATGCAAAAATCCTGAGAATCCCTGTGGATCCATGCTTTGTAACCACGTTTTTGCACCATTGCAGCCCCAGGCAACAGTGGGTGTGTGATTTGGGGGGGGGCAGGCTGTAGCCATGGACATGCTATGTGCTCTGATGGTGAATTTGGGGTGACCCAATGCAAAGATCCTGAGGATCCATGTTTTGTAACCACGTTTTTGCACCATTGCAGCCCCAGGCAACAGTGGGTGCGTGATTTGGTGGGGGGGCAGGCTGTAGCCATGGACATGCTATGTGATCTGATGGTGAATTTGGGGTGACCCAATGCAAAGATCCTGAGGATCCATGTGGATCCATGCTTTTTAACCACATTTTTGCACCATTGCAGCCCCAGGCAACAGTGCGTGTGTGATTTTTGGGGGGCAGGCTGTAGCCATGGACATGCTATGTGATCTGATGGTGAATTTGGGGTGACCCAATGCAAAGATCCTGAGGATCCATGTGGATCCATGCTTTTTAACCACATTTTAAGTGGGGAAGGAAGGAAAAATACAGAATGAACAAGGAGCACGAGAGGGGTGTGCAGAGAAGCAGCTGGCTAAGAATGCAGGAGAGGGGTATAACGGGAGGGAGGAAAGGAAGGCAAAAGTTTTCCCTCACCTACCCACCCAAGCCAGCCAGCTCTCTCTCTCTCTCTCTCTCTCTCTCTCTCTCTCTCTCTCTCTCTCTCTCTCCCTCCTGCATGTTTTCAGCAGCACCGGAGCACAGAGACGACACTCTGCTTTCCCCTCTGCTTGCCTGGAGAGGAGGGGCTTTCCCTGCTCTTTGTTCCGTTTGAGCAAACACAGCAAGGAAACAGAGGAGGGTGGGCAGTAAGACCCTGAGGCAGAATGCAGGAAAGCAGCCACTTCCTCTTTTCAGGTTTCCCTTCTCCGAGACGCGCGATTTGATTTTTGCCTGATTTTTTTTGCCATTTGGCTCCAGGGACCACACATTCGCTCAATAACACGCACAGACATTTCCCCTTCCTTTTTAGGAGAAAAAATCTGCGTGTTATAGAGGGAAAAATACGGTATTCCTTTAATTGCAAACCTTCCAGGAAGACCTGCACAATTTTGTTAGGTACCTTATAGGGGATAGGATTCCCAGCGTATCTTTGGTAGTTGCAAAGTTTCTTTCTGAGGCGGTCAGGATCAGAGAGGTTCCTAGTCTTTAAACCAAACATGGAGCAGACAGCCCTTCAAAAAGCAGGGTGTCCTTGGACAGAAGGGCTATCTCTTTGGACACATGGCCATCTTAGCTGTCCCTGCTTTTGTTTAACTGGAGGGTGCCAGGAACCAAACCTAGGACTGTCCCCATGCAAAGCTTGTACTCTACCCCAGTGCTCTGCAATTAAAAAGACTCTCAGTAGCTGAATGTTTGGATCAGCAGCCCCAAGACTCCCAAGCAAAAGCAGAGTGTGTGTAATTCTGCCCTTAGAACTGTCTGCATAAATCTAGCTGAGAGATTTGTTATGTTTCCCTGGTGAGGCCTGACAGGAGGAAAACTAGGATCTATTGCAATGCTTCAAGATATGTTTCTATTGTAATATCCTAGGACATGCTTCCAGAAGAGGACTTTGCAGCATCAAGGCGGGGGTGGGGGGAGTGAGGAAAGAGAATAAATTTGTAGGGTCAGAGAGATAATATCTCTTCTTCAGGATAGAATCTTCTGCTAAAGAGAATGCAGATGCCTGCGAGTGCATGTCCCATGGCTGATCCTGGCACTGAAAACAGGTTCTGGGGAATGGCCCTGGCTCAAATTAAGCCCTGAAGCAGCCTTGGAAAAATAAAAAGGCAGGCGACTGATCAGACCAGGAATCTCAATCATCCAATCAGTTCAATGCGCTTGACAGCCCCCTTATGTGTAATAAAGGTACAAGGCATGTATTTCTGTGGATGTTTTAAACGATGTGTAAAAGCAGCTGCACTACTTGGTTGGGATCACTTGAGCTGTAATGTTGGAACAGGGACTGATCTCTGGGGTGGGAGGAGGCTTATAAAACAGGGACGGAATGCTATTGGTATTAAAACGCCTGATGGCAACATTTGTGACAGAATGAATGTTTGATGTCTGGTGCAATCAACAGAGATAGCACCGGACTTGAATACCAGGGTTCAACACACCAACTCAGCTGCACACTTTTTGTTGAGGTCCTGGGCTGTTTACTACTTGCTCAACTTCAGCTCCCTAACTAGTAAATGAGTAAAGCAACTAACTTCCAGCTTGATACAGTATATAGAAGCTACAGCTGGTGCAGAATGCTGTGACTACACTGCTGATGGGGGCAGACAGCCAACAACACGTGATACTCAGCTAAAGTCTGGCATTTAATGTCATGGGCCTATGCTGAGGAACACGCTTCCAGCAGAGATTCAACAGGCACCCTCACTTTTAACTTTGAGGCATTTCTTGGAGAATTTTTCCTGCCAGCAGGCTTTTGTACCTATTTCATTTTAAATTTTTTTAAGATAGATATTCTTAATGGTTACCTGCGCTGTTTTTAAATGGTGTTTTATGTTTCAATGTTGCATACCATCCTGATATTTCTGTAATGTCCTATCAGAAAATAAATAACAATGAACTTGCCCCATCCTTTTGTGCTGTCACATTGGTGCATTTAAAACGAGAGAAACATGCATTCTGAATGATGGTTCGTGCATTAACTGAAACCAGGTGGGGTGGGGGACAGATTCCCAAGTAAAGGTCTAAGTGCTTCAAAAATACATGTATGATTTTGGCTTGATGGGAAAAGAAGGGCTGGCAGTGACCCTTTTCTCCATACACAGGATCATCCTTCAGGGATTGAAGGTCTTAGCGGGCAGGGATGCTGAACGACTCCAGCCCCAACTACGGATGATGGCTCTCAGTGTTTTACAGTCAATGAACAAAGAGGATAAAGAAAATGGTGGGCAACTTATCCCTCCCACGGCACTCACGAGAGCTCCGCCAAGGAAATCTGTAATGTGTTTGGGTTTAATCCTTCTACTGAGAGCTGTACCAAATGCATCTCGTGCAGGAAAGAGTGTCCATGTGGTTTCTGTTTGCTTGTTTTTGAACTTCCATTTTATAAGTTGTGGGTTGTTGGTTTGTTTTGTTTTTTGCTTTGCTTTGCTTTGCAAGTCATCTTCTTACTTGACATGCAATATCTAATTAGTGTTAGGTTGCTATTCTTTCAAGCTTTTGTTTTTCTCATGTGACATTTTGCCTAAGCTTAATGCTCTTTCTTCCCGTCCCCATTTTCCTCTGAACCATAATAGTTTTGGTGGGCTTTTGTTTTGTTTATGTTTTAGCCTCATTTGAGTACTTTCTAATACTAAGGTGTTTAAATATGTTTTTAAAAAACAAAACAACCGTAAGTAAAAGAAACATACATTCCTTTGTTCCCAACATGAGCACGTACTGGCTTTGTTTTGCTTAGCAGAAAGGCATTTCAAAAAGAAAAGGAAAGTCTCCTGCACATGCCTTTTCAAGAGTAGCTAAGGCATTTTAGCTGCAAGCTTCTGTGTGTTTACTTGGGAGTAAACCTCAATGGGACCAGCTTCTAAGTTAGCTTGTGTAAGACTGCAACCCCATGCCCATTTACCTGGAAATAAGTACCATCAAATACAGTGTGATTTAGTTCTGATTAAAAGTGCTGATTAAGATGCATAAATTTACCTAAGCAAAATATCTCTTGAAACTTCAGATCTAAGAGGGGAGAGGACAGGAGGAAATCTACTAATTGAAGTGAAATAGCTCATTTGTCTTAATTTCTGAAGCCATGGTTTCTTAGTTGGGTTACTTGCCATCTCCTGCTTACCCCAAAGGCTGTAACCTAAGCGACTTCAACGCTATGCAGTCATTTGATCAAAATCTGCTCCTTATTTAAGGGCCAACAATATGCAAGCAATTACAGCGTGGGTCACGTTTATTGAATAAAACCACTTAGGCATTATGTTTACAAAGTTGAAGAAACATTAAAATCCAGTGAAAAACAATTATTTTTACAGGATACATCTGCAAGCAATTTTTTTTCCTGGAGTGATCTTTTTTTTTTTTTTTTTTAAAAAGGGGGAAATTGCTAAATCTGTCCCTAATAGACTTTGTTGGTGGTGTGGAAAATGTCCACATCACAGCGGTGAATTATTTTTGAAATGCCAAACTTAATGATATTATATATATATATATATATATGCGCGCAAATATCACAGGCCTTCAAAAAACCAAAACAGTCATGGTTTCCTGACTAGTCAATCCTCTTAGTCTTGGCAGAATGCTTCAGACTAATCAGGAAGAGTTAGACAAATAGTTATTTTATTACAGAGACTGTCAAATAAATCAGGATGTGGCTGACAACTATTTCTGATCCCTGCAGTCTGGCTGACTAGTTTGTTGTTTAAAAAAATCTGTAGAAAAACTGTTACATACAGATCTCTGTGTGCGACTTTTTGTAGAACAACATGTCAGCTTCAAGACTCCAAACAAAACTTACTCCAAACCTAGCCTAGCATTTTTCTTGGCCTCCTCCAACACCTGGGCGATGCACCGTGGCTCACACAGGACTGTGGATGTTTTATAACCCACTAAATGCAATCAAACTTGTTATTCTTAAAGAGGAACTTTAGAATAACTTCATGCTGAAAAGGTAATTTAAATTAAATGCCTGCTCTCTCTTTTTGGTTTCATTTTATAAATGACACTGTCAATTTAATTAGGCCTCAGAGCTGACCTGCTTTGACATTAAGATTCTTTGCTGCTGTTATTTTTCTGACTGCTGCCCCCCACCCCTTTCAAAAAGACAAATCATAAGCTTTGCACAAGTTCCAAGAAGGGCTAAAGACTATCTAATGCAGGGGTAGGCAACCTAAGGCCCGGGGGCCGGATGCAGCCCAATCACCTTCTCAATCCGGCCCGCAGATGGTCCGGGAATCAGCGTGTTTTTACATGCGTAGAATGTGTCCTTTTATTTAAAATGCATCTCTGGGTTATTTGTGGGGCATAGGAATTTGTTCATTCCCCCCCAAAATATAGTCTAGCCCACCACATGGTCTGAGGGATGGTGAACGGCCCATGGCTCAAAAAGGTTGCTGACCCCTGATCTAATGCATGAATTTAAGAATGCTGTCAGTGAAAGTATGTCTGACATGCTATGTACTTCCCTGAAAATAAAATAGGTATACATTATGAGGTTTAACCTGAACAACCTGAATAACTGAATAATATTTTAATTAGGGGAGCTGAAGACCCCTCGGGCCCTAGAAGTTGGCTCCTACGGCCATGCCCCCTTCCATGCCTGTCCCATGGTGTGAACCCAAACAAAATGAAGCTGTGCTGACCTGAATGGCTTGGAGGAAGAGCTGTGAAAAGCACCCAAAAGCACCAGTTTAATTGCCTATTAAGTGGGCAATATGAACACACCCATAGGAAACTCCTGAACCAAAGGGAAACCTGACAAACCTGCTCACCCTACAGGAGGCCTCACACCTTGTAGACTGTCTTCCTTTGCTAAGTAATCGGTTAGTGTGATAGGAAGAAATGGCCTATCAGAGCTGAGGTTCACACAGTCAAGCTACTGCAAATAATTGCAATAAATGTCCTTATGACATGTGGAGGAGGAGGAACAAGTAATGCCTGAATTACTTCAAGGCCTGTAAATAATAAGAAAAGCAGAAGCGTTTTTGGCTGGGAGAGCAAACACTCCCTGTCCGCCACAGAGTTACTGCTTCAATAAAACCCCATTGACTTTCTCTACTTGCACTATGACTTGCATTACACTCTGCTAATTACAGAGCTGTTATTCTGGGCCATAAAATAAAGGAGTATTGATACCAACTGCTACTCAAAAGGAAATAGGCAGACAGTAAATGAAACTTTAGGACAGCCTTGCTCAAACTAGTGCCCACTGGATGTTTTGAACTACAGCTTCCATCCATGTCTAAATTATCTAGAAGGTATCAGGTTAAGGAAAGCTGCCAGGGCAGCCCTTTCACTGCATGTTTGATATCTGCAAACTAATTAACATTGCATGAGAAATGTGTGTGTGCCAGGCCAGGGTGGAACTGTACAAAGGCTTGAGACCATCACTGAGCTTGCAGTGAAATATTTGTGACTGGTAGGGGGATTGAACGAAGGGCTATATTCCTCTTAGGATGGTATGTTAACAGTCTAAGTACAACCGTCTTTGGAAATACTCTTTTTTCTAAAGGATCTAGGTGAAGGCAAGAAGGGATACAATTATAGTTCACAGAATATTGGCAATGCTTATAATCCTTCACTGTCAAGTGGCCTGCAGGGATGAGCGTACATGTCATCATCACTGAGTGCCCAGTCAATATAAAATGTATAAACTATCCATTTGTCCTAAGTTTGAGAGGTTGCTAAGGCTGGGGTTTCTGAATGGAACTTTGGAACCAATAAAGATTAGCAAGTGGTTCATTGAAAGCAAAAACAAACAAGCAAACATAAAACATCCTGCTGATGTTTCTAGCGAGCTTATGAAAGAGCAGAATAAGATAATATTAGCAGTTAAGAGATGGCCTGGGCTCCTCCTCCTGTTTCCGTCCAGACAATCCGTTTATAATGCATCAGGTGTGCAAATTTTGCTTTTTTGTGTGTTGGGATCAAAAGTGGGAACTTCAAGAGTGTGCTTCTGGTTTGGGAGGATGTATTTTTCCCTGATTTCAAATTACAATTGCCACATTTGCATGTCTCCGTAAACCATAAAGCAGGGGTAGGCAAACTAAGGCCCGGGGGCCGGATGCGGCCCAATCGCCTTCTCAATCCGGCCCGTGTACGGTCCGGGAATCAGCATGTTTTTACATGAGTAGAATGTGTCCTTTTATTTAAAATGCAGATCTGGGTTATTTGTGGGGCTTAGGAATTCGATCACCCCCCCAAAAAAATGTAGTCCGGCCCACCACATGGTCTGAGGGACAGTGGACCAGCCCACGGCTGAAAAAGGTTGCTGATCACTGCCATAAAGCATGCTTAAATGCATAAGTGAATCACACCTTAGTGCCTCCTAACTTGAACTGGAAGTAAGCATACTACAAAACCTGGTTTGAATATAACACTAAGGCAGCAATAATAGAACCATAGAATTGGAAGGGATCCTAAGGGTCATCTAGCCCAACCCCCTGCAGTCATCCCTGGGTAGGCTCGAATCACCAACCTACTTGTTAACACTGATCCATTGTGAGCATTTGTTTCCTCTATTAAATATAGTTCATCATGGTTTGTGAACTGGGCCACTGTGGACGTGGGGAAATGCAATTATTTCCCTGGAGAGAGAGGGAAGGTAAGTGTGTGAGTGAAGGTTTTTCCTTGCCCCTCGCTTCTCTCTCTGCTTCTGTTAGATGGTGGTGATGTTTGGCCCCAATGAGGTCAATTTCCATTATTGGTCAGAGGTAGATCATGGCAGGCAAACTTACAGCTACCCTTTTTGCAAACAAAATAAACACATAGAGAGCAGTGCTGTGTCCTTGGACGTGACTTTAAATGTATTTCCCCCCTTCTCTATGAAAGGCAGAAGAAGGGTTAGCGAATGAGTCTTTAAACTCTCCTTTCTTAAGACTTAATAATTCACATTGTCATTGGGGAAAGGAATTAAATGTGCCAGCAGCTATCCAGATAGATTTTAAAATCTCCTTTTTTGCCCCTCACTCCCTCCTTCTCCTGCTGCATCCCTCAGCTTCAGAGAATATTTTCCCCACAAATTGGTTTTAAATTAAAGGAGGTGATGAAGGCAATGTGCCGTCTCAGCATTTTCCCAGGTGCACTTAATCTAATTTCATTAAGGAGATCAGAACTGATGATTGCTACAGCCGAAACATTAAGTCTGTCCATTTTTGTATAAAAACCATTAACTCTGTCAAAGTATCTGTGGGTGGGCTGTTTATTATTGGAGATGAAGGCACGCTTTGCTTCCCCAATAAACTGTCAGGAGCAGTAAGCCACAAATTAAGTCAGCTGCTGACAAAGATTTAGGCAAAAGGCCTTCAACTAGTTTTGACACAGGTATACAGGAAGCCTTGGGAGAGGGACCTTTAAAGCAGCCTGCAAATGTGGAGAGGCACCCTTCAGAAAAATGGGCTGGGGGGACTTGAGGTTTAGTTTCATAGCCTGCTAATGGCAGAAATGATCATGGCTATCTTCTGCTGACCATGGCTGTGTTATTTAATGTCCGCAGCTCACATTTGAGTCCAAGCGCATTAATGATGTTTGATTATATTTTATTACTTATGTTTGGAGATATTTACTGTTGCTTAACTAGGTCACGTCAAATGTGGAATTAGTAGCATTGCATAGTACCGAATGTGGAATTTACACTGTATTATTTTTTTAATGCTTTTTTACTTTCCTGTTTTTTTGTTGTGATATGCAAACTGCTTAGAGATTTCTGTTGAAATTTGAAGTGGTACACACATGTTGAATAGTAAATATGCTATTTTAAATGTTAGGCCCTGCTCTTCCATTGCCAAGGCAATCTTAGGGCAAGTGACACTAAAATTAATACAAAAGGAATTAAAGTCAACAGCAACAGCTTGACCAGAAGGAGGCCAAGTAAGTGATGCAGTACCACTGCACTGTTTGCTACGAAGACTACTTCAATTGCCAGGGCAAATACATGAGCAGAAAACACCATGGAGTTGGGATCAGCCATACATGAGAGGGAAGGGAATTCTATAAATTGGGCACTGATACTGAAATAATTATATTGTTAATATAGTGTAAACCTGGCAAGCTACATCTTTCTTCAACAAAACTATTAAAAGGTGCAGGAGCCCTGACCTCTCTTATAGCTAGCCACCCTAGTATACATGACACTAAAGATTGCAAGGGTCCTTGCCTGGAGGAACTTGCGATCTAAAACTCAGCACCAGAAGGGAGGAAAGTGGAGGGGCAGGGTTAACAAAGGAATGATGTGTGACTGATCTGGTTCGGATTAATACCCTGAGATATGACCAACCCTTTCCCACATGCATGCTGCCCTGTCCTCTTGAGCTATGATTAAACCAGGAAGTGACTAACCATAGTTTCCCAATCCTATTTCATCTGAAATCAGGAAACTATGGTTACCAATTTTGGAAGAAGCTAGAATTTCTATGCTGCCTTGCTCCGAAACTGGTGGCTATCGTTTCCAAGTTCAGATGAAATGGGGAACTATGGTTAATTGGAGGCTTCCTGGTTTGAACAGGAACTATAATTAACTGAAGACTTCCTGGCATGTACGCTCATGTCATGGAGGAAAGACAGAAGGGGTTATGTGCACAGACAAAAGGTTTATTCAGAATAAGGTGAAAATGTCAGTTACATGTAAATTAGTGCCAACTGCTCAAAGTATACTATAGCACACAAAAAGCTATTTTTCTAGAAAAAGAGGTGCTGAAACTCACCATGAACACCTCCCTCATTCTCTTAGAATGGCAATGGTGCCCACCTGAGAGTTGCCAGAAGTGAGTTCCTGTGAATTCCCCCTGGGGGAAAAAGCCCTGAGCACATGTAATTGAAAAGCTGGCCAGGGGGTGAGTTTTCACCAGAAATACTACAACGTAGGTGCCATACAAGCCTCTCTGGGAAGGGCATTCTATAACTAGGGCACTGCCACCAAAAAGGCCCTCTTCACAGAAACCACCCACATCACCTCATTTAGTGGGAGACATAGAAGGCATCTGAGGAAGCCTTCCCCAGTCTTGTGCCCTCCATATCTTTGGGCCTACAACTCCCATTTGCCCCAGTCAGCATGGCCACTAGCCAAGGATGGTGAGGACTGCTTGTTGAAATTAAGCTTGTTTGTCTTACTCCTGTTTTCCATGCCTTACACTGTTACCCTTGGTGAGTTAGGGACTTCCCCTGCATGTGAAGACAAGACCACTTGGTCAAGAAGGCAGTTTCTGCGTGTGACATAGAGGGAAGTGAGGGGCAGATGGGGCTCGTCAACCTTGGAAGGTAGCACATCTAGGAGAAGGAAAACTCTAATCCTAAACCTCCACTGCCTTGCAAGATATCTTCAGGAGAAGAAAAGGCTAAGGAGTAAACCATATACAAAATCAGATTGTATAGGAGTAAACCCTATACAAAATCAGATTGTACCAGATGCCTGCAGCCAAGCTGGTGCCAAATGTATTGCTCTGCTTTTCTTTGGACCACATCAGTGAGGCTGAGAGGGGGTCTTGTCATCTGGGCAGTCCTCCATGCACACCCCCCAGGCTTGCACCCCCGGGAGGTCAGTTCAGTGCTAACACAGCTGTTTAACTTAACCGCTGGAGGCACACTCCATTACCTCTTGAGAGAGATGGATGCCAACAACAACAGCACTGTTACCTCCCTTCTCAACATGGGCCTGTCACATAAACATAAGCTTTCAGGTTCCCCTCCTCTACTCTCTTTTTTCTAAATCTGCTTTATTGATTCTGCAGACAGCTCCTCTTCATCATGCGTATATGTATTTAGAGGCATTAAAAAAGCAACAGCAGTGGATTATTGATCGGGGAGTTGATGCAAAGGTTCCTCTTCTCTCAGCAGCAAAGTAATAGCGACGTGGGCAAACATAGAGAAATGCTACTTAGTACAACATTAATGTCAATACATTGCAGACTCCAATCTTCTGATGAAAACAGCTCACATTTGTGCTGTTTCAGTGCTTCATTCCAATGCCCACTTCTTTTAAAGCCAACTAGACACTTGCCCATATTTAACTCTGGATATCCTTCCAATGTCCATTACCAACAGCGCCAGTGGCATTTTGCAACTATTTTGTAGTGGCAAACTTATGAATGAAGAGCAGCCCTACTGGATCAAACTAAAGGTTCATCTACTGCACAGCACCTGGCTTTTCAAAATGACCAGCCAGATGCTCCCAGGGAGTCAAGAAAGGTATAAAGGCAACAGCTCCCTGTGATTGTTGATCTCTTGCAGCTGATATTCAGAGGCATTTCAGCAACCAAGCATGCATTTTGCTGCTATTATGACATATGAGCAGCAACACTTCACAATTAGACTGAAGAAGGGCAGCGAATCTGTTGACAACCCTGGGTTCACGAAGGAACTCCATTGTTGCAAGCCACTGTGCAGTCAGAAAAATGGCTGCCTTATGGAGAGCCAGCTAATTGTCTGCACACAACTCTGTATTTTCCCCAGGTATACATCCTGGTAGTTACTACCTGGAGAAGTGCCAAGGATAGAATACAGGACCTCATCCATGTCAAACATCTGCTATATCCCGGAACGGCAGCCACTCTTCCAACAAGACCATCAAAGCTGAGTTTGCAATTGACCACTTGGTCACAGAGATCAACTGAACCCACTCCAAGATAGCAAATAAACTTTTCATTTTTTAACTAATATTGAGTTAGTTACTTTTATATATGAAGTAAAGAGCAAATTGAGCAATTGAGGAACTTTGACAACATGGTGAGGTCAGAGCAGGCTACTCTCCTCACCCCACCCGGGCCCTTGTGACTGAACTAATCACAAGCGCCCAAATAAATTATCTCAGTCAACAACAACAAAACTGATATGCCAGTAGAAAGCCAGCAGGGGTGAGGATAGCTGGTGAGAATGTCACATATACAACTATACCTGTTGGATAGAACTCAAGTATAAGCTCAGTGCAATGGGCTCCTGACCTGGATAAGCTTCTAAATACTGAGTAAGTTTCTGAATACAGTGGTACCTCGGGTTAAGAACTTAATTCGTTCTGGAGATCCATTCTTAACCTGAAACTGTCCTTAACCTGAAGCACCACTTAACCTGAAGCTAAACGGGCCTCCCGCTGCCGCCACGCCACTGCTGCGAGATTTCTGTTCTCATCTTGAAGCAAAGTTCTTAACCCAAGGTACTATTTCTGGGTTAGCGGAGTCTGTAACCTGAAGTGTCTGTAACCCGACGTACCACTGTACCAGGAATCACAAGTGGAAACAGTGCTGTTGCATTCAGGTTCTGCTTTCTGGATTACCACAGGTATCTGGTTGGCTGCCATGACAATAAGATGCTGAACTAGATGGCACTGGTCTGATTAAGCAGGGGTCTTCTTACATACTGCAATTTTTAAAATTTTATTTGTGGTCAGTGCACTGCAAATAAATTGAATTAGAATAATCCTTCCCGAGTGATTACAGTTATTATGTTCATCTTGTTTACAGTATTATGTCACTAAAAGGCTACAATGCTACTCTAAACACAATATTGTGACCATGTAATAAAGAAAACAGATGTTTTCAATATGGAGACACTGCTGCATCTGTGAAACTAAGGCTCTCCTTTATTAAACCAGCCACCTTTATCCAGGCATTAAACAGATGTCAGTTTTCTAACTCTTATTGTTTTGTCCTTCAGCTAATATCTCTGGGTTCTCAACTTTTTAATCTTTAGGAGCCAGGAAGTCTGCTCCATTCAGGAGGATCACATACCTTAACTGTGTGTGATTTTTCCCCTTTTGTGTGCCTATGAAGACACTAAAACCAAACACACATTCTTGCAGCGCTAAGAGGAATCAGAGAACAGGAAATGCTCATTGAGGTGCCTTGAATAAGCAGAGACAGGAAGGTGCTCACTTTGTTCTTCCAACAGAAGTATGACAAATGATAGACAATTTGTCAGCTGCAAAAATGTGCTGTTGCAATTGATACCTCACCTTTCTTTATAAATATAACAATCGAAGCTTATATAAAAAACAACATAACATAATGTAAGAACATACAATCCTAATTTCAAATGGAATACATATGAATAACTTACAAAAATCAACCTCAGAGAGTAGCAGCACTTTACAACAAAATATAAATCTACTCCACCCCACTAAAAGCTTTCAGAAATGGTCATGTTTCAAACGGACGGCTATAGCAATACAGTGTCGGGGCCTGGTAAATCTTCTTAGGGAGGGGATGCCAAAGATACCACAAAAGAGTTCGCTAATTGTGATCTGGGATCCTCCAAAATACAGTAGATAAGTATACTTTGCAGAGCACAATGGCACATTCAGCAGGTAATCCTTCAGTTCCTAGTTTTGTATATAAATAATTTTATTGGCAACAGTAACATATTCCATCAGGCTGTGACAGTGGTGGCTGGTGCCCACTGAAGCAGAAGGCAGGAAGCCCAACAAGTAAGTGAAGACGGACCCAAAGACAGGCAGAGCCAGCTAAATCTAGTTTTTGCAACCCACCCCTCCCGGCTGAGGTCAACAAGGGTTAACACTGACTCAGGGCTCATCCAGACTTCCTTTTGTGCCGCCTCTGTAGGTACAGGCTCTGTGTCCGAGAATATGTGTGTTTTTTGTCCTGGCACTTTCCCCAGGAAAAACCCGTGTTTTACTGCTGAATCAGCGCAAATGCCAACCTGAGCTTTAAAGCGCAGACCTGTACCTAGGAGTGGTGCAAAAGGAAGTCTGGATGAGCCCTAAGGAGGCACTGGCGGAGGAAGGGGGATGCGGTGGGTGCGGTCCACCCTGGGTGTCATCCCTGAGGGGGGCGACATCACCGCCCCGCCCCCGGGACGCTCGCCCCTCCCCTGCACAGCTAGCCCCGCCCCTGGGTGCACAGCATGTGTGCTGCTCCGGGTGCCGGAGCAGCTAGCTCTGCCTCTGTAAGCAGGAGGAAAGTAATTCAACCCCTGAACTGCTTGTAAGCAGGAAGGCAGGCAGATAAGGACTGGTTTGCCCTTAAGGACCTCCACTGGGCTGGGAGAGGAAGAGAGAGATGGCACTGCAGGGCTTCTCCATTTGCTCAGCTGAAATACCAACAATTTCTGGCCATCTGCAAATTTTTCCATTCCTGATATTTGCTGAAATATCTCTGTAATTAAAAATTAGTGCCTGAACTCCCCGCCCCCGTCCCCTTCCCTTTTGTCTCACGTCTCTTAGGCTCCGAGCCTGAGGGTGTGGACTGTCTTCTCGTTGATATCTGTAAGCCACCTTGGGAGCAGGAGGAAAAGGCTAATGCTTATGATACTCAGTTATGAGAACTCAGTTAAATTCACTTAGCGGCATACTTGTTCCACTGGTGAGAGGAAGAAATAGTAATAAGCAGGTTGCTGGTAACTTTGGTGCACAACAGATGGTGCAATCTGTTGCATAATGAGTTTTGCTAGCACAACTGTTGCGTTGGATTCCTCTGTTGCACATTAAAAAGTGCTAGTCCTTGCACTAATGGGCAGGGAACACTGGAGGCAGCCCAGTGTCTTTGGAGAACCGTCTGATCATGAAACGTGGAGAGCTGCATTATACCAAATAAAGTCGGACCACTGGGTCCATTTAGCTCCATACTGCCTGCGCTGAGAGGCAGCAGCTATCCAGTGTTTCAGACTACCCTTTCCAGCCATAAAGCATTTCCCATGTTAAAGCATATCCCACAGAGCCACAAACTTTCCCCACAGATGGAAACTGGTATCCTAAGGCTTGGACACCAAAGCCAGCAGAACAGAAGTTATAAAAAGGGAGAGAGAAAGGGATAAGAAATGTAAGGCTCTGAAAGGAACAGGTGCCTGAAATTTTCTTTTGATGGGTGAAAGATTGTGTCTGGAATCCGGCACAGAGGGCTGTGCCATTTGGGGAAAACATCATGTTTCTAAAGGTTCTTCCATGTCACCCTAAAGGAGCACAGGTAGGTCATGGCTCAGAGGATGGTTTCAAAGTAGGGTGGTTATCCTATTAGAAAAATCTTAATAAATTAATCATATGAGTTTAACCTGATTCATCCATTAAATCCCAATCATTCTGAGAAAGAAAGAAAGAAAGAAAGAAAGAAAGAAAGAAAGAAAGAAAGACCTATCCCTTTTAAAGACTCCGTAGTAGCTCAGTAGCATAGCTAGGGAGGGCTGGGAACGGCCTCACTGCCTGAACCTTTGAGGATCCACTGCTGGTCAGTACAGACAATGCTGAGCAAATGGACCTGTGAATTCACCTGGTATAAACAGCTTCCTGTGTCCCTAACCATGGGACAACTATGCAGGAAAGCCAACCAGTACCAAACTTTGACCAGATGCCACTGAAGAGAGGCTGCCACATACTGGTGTTTAGGCATTATGTCAATTAAACCATCATGTGTTTAGGCATTTCAACAATTACACCAGGGAGGAATTTCCTCCCAATGCAAACGGGAAGAGGGATTTGCCTCAGGACCACAGCAGGGGAGGAAAGGGTTAAATTGTCTCTCCATGCCTGTTCTGGCCTCTGATCCTATTAATTATGCTGGAAACTTGTATTTCCAACTTGTATTTTATCCGAAATCTGTAGTTTACCCTCTCACAGGGCTACCATTTCGAGCTCCCTTAAACATAATACAGTTCCTCGGCCTCTCTTACACAGGGGTGGATGAATCTTCTAAGAAAACACTGAATTATCTGACACCAAAGTCCATGATATGAGGCTGCCATGTCATAAAAACTTTAATACTGAAAACTAAGGGCTGCCTTTGGGGGGAAGCAGGTGCACACAGAACCCCACCCCTTTTCGTTTCAGCTCCAGGTCTTAGCTACTTGAGGTTTTAAGCTTTTTCCTGCCACCATTGTAACACAAAATCAAACCACAGCATAAATATGCAGCGAACGTTTAATTAACTTAGAAGTGCAATGCCATTTGCACCCCTACCCCTCCTTCCTCAGTGTCTTATTTAGTAAATGAAGAAATGCCTGATATCTAACCCTTGATTTGTAGAGCTCGCTTATGCTCTGGGTCCATACAATTAAACTGACAACCCATAATTTCACTCGCAGCAGTTGGGAGCCCAAGAATGAAAGAGCACGAATGTTGAATTACTTTGAGGGAAGGTAATAGGTTCTCCCTCCCCCCCCCCACCGCCCCACATCCCACATTTTATACTTAATACTGCTCCAAACATTGTTATTAGCAAAAGTCTCAGCAACATTTTGGAATAATGATGAGAAGGAATTAGTCATTCCCTTGTTTTACGCAACTTGACTTTTGGCTTTTCGCAGAATGCCATTTAGCGGGAGCACATTACCAAGCTGCTCGCCTCTTTTCATCTGAACGCTAAAGCAGGTAAGAGACAATAAGAGGAACTGTTGATGGTTTATATTACTCTATTATGTTAATGTTCACTAAAGTATGCCATAAGCTCTCTCATTACATGTGTATAAACCAATTCTCTGTGGTGTTATTCCTGTGCTAAATGCTATAACTACATAAATCTTGAATTAATGGAGACTTTATAGTTCCTGAAAATGAAGGGTAATTGCTGTCTGTTAATGCTGTTGTAGCTAGTAAAGGAAGTATATATTTTCAGTAGCAATGTTTATGGGCCGTCAGAGCAATGCCACCGTCACTGCTACGTGCTGCAGAAGATCTCCGGACAAACTGGGAGTCCCTGTCTTTTTCCCCTCTGAGGCAAATGAAAAGCAAAGGAAAAACAAGGGAGGGACGGAGGGAAGACATAGGAGGCTCTTTCCTATTGTTCATCTATCTCGGTGTTGTGTACACTGAGAGGCAGCAGATTTCCGGGGTTTCAGGCAGGGAACACTCCCTGGCCTTTCTGCATGCAAAGCAGCTGCTCTACCACTGAGCTACAGCCCCATGCAACGCTGTCCTAGATGCTCAAGGATAGTGGTTTTCAACCAGTGTGCCGTGGGATGCCTTGAATGATGGTTAGGGGTGGCGCAGGCAACACTGGCCTCTGTCTCTCTTTCCTTCCCTCCCTCCTCTGACGTCCTCCTGCGTCTCTGCCTCCCAAAGGTTTGCACAGCTGTTTATTGCAGCACCCCCGGCTATAACCTCCGTAGGCAAATGGTGCCTCTGGAGGCTCCTCTCTTTGGGGTGGGGCGGGGGCAGCTCAGAGACCAGGGATGGCAATAGCAGCTGCCTGGAGGACTCCCAAAGAGAGGGGAGAAGAGGCTGAGGGAACTCTCCACAAGGGAGGGTGTTCACACAAGGGTGAGAGGCTGCCAGCTCTGCCGGCAAAGGGTGACAAAACTGGGCTCCTGAGCCTCAGAGTGGTGCTGCAGAAATTATGTAGTTGGTTAAGGAAGCCATGGACTCAAAAAGGCTGGAAACCTCTGCTCTAGGAAACAAAACAAAAGCACCTCCAGATTCTGCTAAACACCTTCTCTCAAAATCAATAAAGCTCTCCCTCCTTTTCTGTCAGATGGCTGTTGCGGTTGCTCGAGAGTAACCAGGCAGGACTCCAACCTGTCTTTTACAGGCTTTATTTTGGTGCAAACTATTTACAGTGAAGAGCCCCAAAGCTCATGTCTGGCTCAATCGCTAGCAGAATCCGGGAGTGGTCGTCTTTTGGACCTCCCCCAACATAGGGGTTTCGTTACCCCCCGCCTTCTCCTTCCCTCTCTGCGCCTTCTACTACTGCGCAGGATGGGTGATGGCAAGGGCGTGTTTCCCTCCTGTCCGGCTTGCCCAGGAGCGGTGCTAAGGCTCCTACCAGCATCCTCTGGTCCTTGCACCTCTTTCCCACTGGAGGTGGGGCTTTCCTCCTCCCCGGAAGAAGAACTGCTTCGCAAGATTTTTGGAGGCTCCCTGTAACACAACTGCCCTTCTGTTTCTCGCCTCTAAGCCGATGGCAGTTCCCTGACATTTTCCTTTGTTTTAAACAAAAAAAAGGTGGGCACACTCTGAATGCAAGACAGAAGATCTGTCAAGCAGATTTGTCACTGATAGTCATTTGGAACAAAATTTTAATACTGCAATTATGGGCCCATTCTCTGATCCCAGCTGGTATTGCAGTAGTAAGAGTACTTGTGAACTCTTTCATCCCATCCTTTATTAAACTGGATTAAGAAAAAGGCAGAGGACACTCAGGGGGGGGGGGAACCAAGGTTTGGTTGGGCTGTAGACATGAATGGGACCCAAGACATCAGTCTCAAGCCTCTGTAAACACCAAGCTTTAGAGACCATTATTTTCTAAGGTCTCCAGGGCACATGGGCACCCCTGCATCCCACAGTATGTGGCCTAGGACAGGTGCACATGAGGCAACAAATCAGCATCACCTGCCAAAACACTGCTGCATCCAGGAACTGAGGCAAAGGCTCACACCTCTACTTACAGTGATGTGATGCATGCATTTGTCTTTTCTGTCATGAAATATAGTCCTGTTTAGAGGCAGAGACCTAGTTAAAGAAACTGATGCCTTGCTTTTTGTCTTTACAGATCAAGAAAGCAATACAGAGAAAAGACACAGAGGCATTCTCTCTTCATTTTTGTGTGTGCAAAGGCTCGTTGGTTAGTCCATAAGTTGAAATGAAGCGTGACGGCCATCTCCACCCCCCACCCTGCTCTCAAATATCATCTGTACAGAATGATATAATATTCTTCCTTTTCTGAGAAGGACAGTTAGGTTACAAGCCATACGCAATGCAGCTTCCTCTGAAGGTAACCTCAGATCCCACATTCTGAAAGCTAATCAATGTTGTTCAGATTTCAATTTCTTCACTACAAGGTGAAGTCAAACCTAATCTAACAAACGTCAGTCTCAGATGTAATGCTGCTAGCCAGGCCTACCCAGTGTAATTTAGATAATCATTAATAGCATAGCTGTATACTAAAACTACATGTCACTTACAACTTCATCTGAGCATTGACTGGCAGATCTTTCAAGTAGTTTTTCTAAATGATTGCTTTTTTGCCTTCTTTGATTGGGGAAATGCGAGAAATACTGTGATCCAGCGTCGGAAATAATATGAGGGAATTGAGTCTCACCATGTTCAGCCATGTAACACTACCCTCTGTTATCAGGAATCTAGACGGGGCAGACAGAAATCTAAAATATACACGGTAAAGAATAATATGGAGAGATGTAAAAGGGGGGGGGGGGAAGAATGCATTTCACAGAAGAACTTAGCTCTGGCAGAGAACAGCGACTTGTGTGGCACAGCAAGTTCCTGGCCATCTCTACCAAGCAGCAGCTACAAATTTTGGCAGGCACCAACACTTATCATTTAGATGACAGGTTAAGATCCTTTCATTCTCCAAGGCTTTTAATGGGTGATTGGTGCTGGCTGCTGCTTTTATCCGTCTGTTTATTTAGACTTCATCGCTTGTTGATACTGCTGTGTACATTTGTTCTTTCACAATGTCTTCTTAATTAAATTATGAGAAACTTTCTGTGTATTTATTTTAGACATTTCTATACTCTCCTTCAGCCACAGGCTCCCAGAGTCGATTCACTCCATAGAGCCACGCAATAACGCTCAAGCAATCCAAACACCAAAACACACAGGTAAAAAGCTGCAGATCAGGCAGCCACAGCTCAAATATTTGAGAGCCTGGGAAAATAAACTTTAAGTATAACAAAGTGGGCAGCCCTTTGAAAGAAGGCGCTCTGCTCCCAAGGGGCCATCACTGTGGAGACCCTTTCTCTGCCCAACACCCACTTCACTTCAGATGGTAGAGGCAACCAATGCTGTGCTTCTTCTACTGATGCATTTGCACAGAGCGGATCTCTTCCCACCTTGCCCCTCTTGCTCCCCTTCTCAGTAAGCAGCAGCGACTTCTACTACAGGTAAGCACCCATCATTCCACTGTCCGACCGCTACTGTTGATGTGAGAACAGGCACCAAGCTGTGTGGAGCTATGCTGCCAACAGATTAGGAAATTTTAACACAAAAGCTAACATACCATATATGCAAACCAAATAAGGGGAGAGTTCATGCACCACTGCTGGGAGATAAATAGGGGGTGGCAGTGTTTTCTGCCCATTGCAGACACTGGACGTGCCAATAATGTGATGGATTTATGCTAGCACAGGCCACTACTGCTCTTCACACCGGCGTGAAATGGTTGCACTTGCACCAGGTAGACTCAGTCTCATCAGTCCCTCTTCTCCTTTTGGCCTCAGCTACTTGACTGTGGCAACCGAAAAAATATCAACACACACCATAATACAAGCTGTTGTTGCTTAATCCAGCCCTCTCTTTTATGGCTTATGTGTCAAAACACATCTGTGATTTCATCTGGGGCAACTTTAAACATGCAGCAAGACTTTTAAAAGAAGGCAGTGAAAGGATGAAAGGCAAAATACATTTTCCTGATTTTGAACAGATGGGGGAAATCTGCTTTATTAGTGTAGGCTTCCCAGGTATCTTCCTGCATTTGTGGTATTTTTTACCTCCTGTGGTTTTAGCAGAGGTCAAACAGAAACACTTTATAACTCTCTAAGCCAAATGACAACCCAATTCTAAATTTGGAAATGTGCAAATTTTCTGCATCTCTCTGTTAGTTTTATAATTTGATTTTTTAAATAAAACTTTATTAATATTATTATTATTATTATTATTATTATTATTATTATTATTATTATTTTATTTTGAGGTGGATATCTTGTTCAGCAGTGAGGGTTGCACAAAGCTTCCACTATCCCACCATTCAAAATGATATCTGCAACACTGATAGCTAGTGAGATGGGGAACATGTCAAAGGAAATTTGAAATCAAAAGGGTTTAACTATGAGTTTAATCACCTTTCTGTGACTTAAGTCAGCCCAACTTTTTCTGGAATTCACCCAGTCTTTGTAAGATGAGAAAGTGGAATTCTAAAGGATGTTGAGACTTACAGAATCATGGATCCCAGTTTGCCCATTCCTAGTTTAACTGAAAACCAACCACCAAAGCTGGTTTTTTCCAAATAATATTTTTCATTTACAATGGAACCTTGGTTCTCGAACTTAATCCATTCCAGGAGTCCGTTCGATTTCCAAAATGTTTAGAAACCAAGGCACGGCTTCCGATTGGTGCAGGCGCCCCAGAAACAATAGCCGGCAGCCGCATTGGACGTTCGGCTTCTGAAAAAAGTTCGCAAACCAAAGCATTCATTTCCGGGTTTGCGGCGTTCGGGTTTCGATTTGTTTGTCAACTAAGCCGTTCAAAAACCAAGGTTCCACTGTCTTTTAAATACTTTAAATCTTGCATTAGAGACCAAAATATTTATTGTGGCATAAACTTTGGAGGACTCGAGCCTCCTCTTTCAAATAATACCTCTTGCCTCTGATAAAGTGGGCCCTAGGTCATGAAATAAATCTGTTAGCATTTAAGCTTCAACAACAGGGGTCAGCTAGGCTTATCAGGCATGGGCCGGATCACTCCTGCAGAGATCATCTGTGGGCTGGACTGATGCAGCGCAACGCTGGAAATCGCTTCTGCGCATGCCCAGATGCCAAAAATTGCGCCTGTTCAAAAGCAATTTTTGGCATCTGGGCAGGTGCAGAAGCAATTTCTGGCACCACGGACATGCGCAGACGCGATTTCTGGCATCTGGGTATGCACAGAAGTGATTTCCGGAGCCGCAGAAAAGAATCGCCAAGCCGCGCCGGTTTAGCACAGCAAGCAGGGACTCACCAAATGGGCGGCTCGGTTCGGGGGCGGCTTGTGGGCTGGTTAAATGGCCTCTCCCGGCCCATGGGCCTTAGGTTGCTGACCCCTGTTCTATAAGAATCTTCTCTGTTTTGTGTATTGGAGAGATGAATATTGAAGCTTCTATGGAAGGGACTTGACAAATGACACTCTATTATATTGGTATCTGTGCTATGACCAAGTGAGGGGCTGATACTTTATTGTAAAAGGTAGGACCCGTTCTACCCAAGCAGTGGTTCACAGCACTCTTGTTTATGAAAACGTCCTCCACTACCCTCAGACTGTGCCTCATTCAACGACTATATCGTTCTGGACTTTTTTGGATGCCAAAAAGGTTCCATAGCAAATTATCTCCATCCCAAGACATTAGTGATGCATGGCAGAAACTGGGTACCTTAGCTAAATGGTGTGGAGCTGCCCAACTGCAAGCCCCTATTGGGGTTAATCTTCCTGCTTTTTGAGAATTTACTACCAAATATACATGCATGACAGCCAGCCAAATGTACAGTGCTTCAACACTGGAGGGGGAACACCTCCATGCAACACCTTCGAGGTGGCAGCACCTCAGCTCTAGAACTCTCTTCCTTCTGAGATACAAAGGGTGGTGTTGCTATTCAACTTCTGGTGCGAGGTAAAGACTTGGTTATGTCAGATCTGGTGTTTCCTGGATTCATTTATAATTCATTTGCCTTGTTTTAACCTGTATTATGCTGTCACTTATGCTGTTTTGTATATACGTTATTGTTACCCATCCTGGAATTATTTTTGCAGTGAAGAGTGGGAGAGTTTTAATTAAATAAAAGCATTTAACAAACAATTTGTAGTTCCTGTCTTTATCTGAACTGGAAATGTATTGATGTGAGTGCAAAGAAGATAGATATGAAAACATTTGATCAACATTTCTTGAGAGTTATGACAACTCAATATATTTGTATTTCTAATTTATATGGCCAAAACAACTTCCATATTTTAACACTCCCTTTTTGTCTGAATGTTACTTTAATTGTATTCTTCAAAAATTGCAGTAAAAACTTCAGCCCACTCAAAGACAGAACCAAGGCAGCTGTAAATGTCAGCATGGCCTGAGACTAATATCTGATGAACTTGAAGGTTATTTACAGGCAATAAATTTTTCTTTTAACACAATGTCAGTCTGAAGCTCACAATGGAATTCAACATAGTCTCATAGTGGTCTCACTGCAGTCAGTGGGAGTGCTTCAGAGTTTAGTGATGTTAATTAAACTTGCCTCTTCTATAGGTGGGACATTTTTAGGTCAGTGGAGGTCACTGGGTTTAAACAAGAACCCATACATACATCTCTCCCCATCCCAAACATCTGACTATAATCTCCCAATGACTAATGCGAGTATCAAGCAAAAGGGTCAGGGGTAAAAAAATCTTTGCTGCATGATAAATATGTATGCATGAAGCCAAAATATACCTTGACAGTTACAACATCATCTGCAAAGACGGCTTACTGGTTGTCCATCTTCGAAACCCATTACGAAAACTGACATATTCAAAAGTCATTATAAATAAAATATTGCCTTTCAAGCAGTTACTGAGGGAAGTCTTCCTCCAAAATAACATGATAGGAATGCTATTGCAGTCTTGAGTGCTCTTCCAATCAAAGCACATTAATCAAAGAAGGTTGTCATGTTAGCAACAACAAACCCTATTTTATGTACATAGTAAAGCCCAAGGGAAAAGACATCTTGTATAGTGACCCAAGGCATTTGAGGTTTAGCAATCACTATTTCTAAAATCTGGCATAAAAGCAGATAGTTTCCTCTTACTTTCCTGGAAAAAGAGTTTCCAAGCTTCAGGAAGGCAGTAGAGTCAAAACAAAAAGGAAAGGACGTTTGGACTTACCTTATCGTCAATGTCACTCTCACTGTCACACTGTAGATTAAAAAGAAAGAAATAGAAGACTCTGTTATGAAAAGATGCAGAAATTATACACATCAACGTATACAACTCAAAGCCTTCTTAGCACTAAGGGCCTCATAAGATATGTAGCACAATTAGAAGGGACTGCAATAACCACATTTATTTGAATTTTAGAATTCTTTGAGAGTATTGGTAAGCATGTAGATAATGAGGTGTGTAAATTTTATGAAATTAATAATAATAAACTTATCTGTGTGAAAGAAACACAAGGTAATATCAATAAAAAATGTCACAGACTCCCTCCATTTTTATTTTTACAATACAACCAGAATTTTGAATTTCCCTGGCAAATCACATCATTTCCCTTTGAAAACGTATTCCCTATTTTAAGATTGAAATAAATAATCTCAGCATGTTAACATGAACTAAAATAACATACCCAAATAATGCTATTTAAATTTTGATAAATACATAAACATCCCAGTAGATAGGCATTAGCTGCCCTGAGCATTTGGAAAAGTGAGATATTTTGGGCTGGGTAAAAGGCCATTTGATGAAGTCCTTCACTAAAAGTTCCTAGCATATCAGTCATGGCATATGAAGGCAAATGTTCCTCCTATGTATTGGAAACTGTTCTGAGAGAGGGCTTTAACACCCAGTGAGGTTCATCCCTAAGAATCTGCATTGAGATCAGGACAATTTAATTTGTTCATAAATTATTTGGATTTAGAGATGAATACCATAGCTTGCAGTAGCAAACTGTGCAGATGACCCAATTTATTAAGGACAGTGAAGTCCTGAGTGGACTGTGAGGATCTCAAAAAGGATTTTTCCAAACTGGCTGCCTGGGCAACAGAATGACAGAAGCGTCTCAATGTCTGTAAGGGCAAATTGGGACATAAACATTGACTCTTATCTGCTGTTCTGTTGACTAGTTAGCCAATTTGGAGAGATTCTTCTACAGATCCTCCTCACAGTCCATTTGGGACTTTACTATATTGATTCAATGTCTAGACGGGTACATTGGGACACAGAATCCAAAATACATATATATTGACTTGGGGACATGTGGAACCTAATTTGGCTGTTACTGTTCAGGTTTGGGATCAGTGGACGACCTTGGGGTCTCAAAGTTCAGCGACACCCTGTGTGATGCTAAAATTTGGTGCCCTCATCTCTTGCCTTCCATTCTACAACATACTGTGGTTATTGCGCCCCCTGCAGCACTCCAAGGCTCCGCCCCCAGTGTGACCAAACCAGTCACACTTCCATAAATCCGCCTCTGTTGGGCTCATAGTAGAAAGCTTACTAAAAATGCTGACTGTATGATTTCTATCCATTGCCTGGATGTGACCCTCAAATGCCTTTGAGGGAATGCAACCCTCAACAGAAAGAAAGCGTTGCCTACTTCAATGTGATTCTACTGGGAAAGAGCTATCTTTATTCATTCATTTATTTGACATATTTATAAACTGCTTCGCAGGCAAAAGTTGTTGAAGTGATATAAAATACAAAAGACTTAAGACTGTGGGGCATGCAATACTCTCAGCAGTCCCCTAGAGCTAAGGAGCACAGTTGCTGGCAAGGACAGCAGCAGAGGAAGTGGCACGCCCAGGGGCAGGGCAAAAGTGGGGTGCACTGCGGGGGCCTCCAGAGTCTGCCTGCCTCCTCCCACTCAGCCACTCTACAGCTGGGGGGGACGCAGTGGGCGGACCATTTGAGGCAGCGCAGAGCCTGTGAGCGCCCAAGCTACCGTGTCACTCCCAGGAGAGAAATATGGCTCAGGTGCGCTACAGGCCCCACAGTGAGTGCCACCTGGCATTTTGTCACTCCCCTCAGTTGTGACACCCGGGGAGGACCGCACCCACCGCACTCCCCTTCCTCCACCCCTGGGCAAGGATATATGGGGCAATGCAGTCTCTTAAGTAACCTAGTCTCAAGTTTATCAATTTGTAGTACAGTTGCTCTCCTGTGCTTAAAATCTTAGGAGACTAAAGTTCTTAAAACATTTTCTAGATGGGAAAAAACCCATAAAGTCAAGAAGGAGAAGGGGTGGCAGTCATTTTACATTGGACACACTTGCTGGCATTGAAAATGGAATAGTTCTATATTCAGCTGTACATATGGCAGGATAATGACACCTTGGAATGTTTAGGGATGCATAGATCTCACTGGCTGGAGATGAGAAAACATTACCATTGCAAAGTACAAATGAAGCTATTGCAGCCTTCTCTATGGGCAGAAAATGACCTCAAAAGCAGCAGGGGGGTGGTTTCTACATTAAAACAGGGAATCTCATCTTCCCTGGAAAATATATTATGGCACATTTTGTCAGTTGCCCACCAAGGGCTGCTTCTCAAGTTACATTATTTTAGACAGAGGATATGAATTAGTTGACTTTGGATTTTGCGGTCAAAGCACTAGCAACCAGTGGGAGAGAGATTTGATCTTTGGCATCTTACACTGGTTCTCCCTCTGAGGGATACTAGACGTCTGCTTCTATCAAAATGGACAGAATGGACAGAAAGACCTCTAAAACCTAGGAGCAGTTATTTGCATGCCATTTCCACTTCCCTGAAGGCATGTTCCACTGTCTGAAGGCATGTGAGGCAGCTGCCTCAGGCAGCTAATTCTGAGTATCCAGAAATTCTGAGTATCCAGAAAGGGCATCAAATGTTCATTATTGTTGTTGTTATCCAAACACAATGAGGTCTATGGAAAGAGTATGTTAGGTGAGTATTTGCATAACAAGTCAACAATTTCCACTGATTCCTATGGGGAATTTTCTAATGCATTCCTGACCACAAAATGTTGGAAACCCCCCCCAGCTCATCACGCCCCCCAGAAAACCCAGGAAAACTGCTCTCTGATTTGTCCTATTCAGGGCCATCTTGCCCATAGCTTCTAGGGGTGCGGGGCACCCAGATGCCAGGCTCTCAGGGGTGCCAGGCCGAGAGTCCGGGGCCTGAGAGTTGAGTCCGGGGAAGAGCCCGCCCGTTGATCGGAGCGCCACAGTGGGCTCTTCTGCTGTGGGCGACTCTGTGCCGTGAGTTTGGGGGCGACCGAGCCAGCGAAATGCTGAGGTGGCCAGCCGGCTCCACCCTCCCGCACACCTGGGACTGGGCAACCTGGGGGTGGGCTGCCGGGCGGATCTTTGGACCCCAGTGCATATGCTTAAGACAGCCCTGGTCCTATTGTTCCCTCTCAATTCCTCAGCCAACCAGCAAAAAGTAAACAATGAAGTAAAAAATGCTTGTTGTTCGAATATCTGAATCTGCAATGTGTATAGCAAGGATTGGGTAGTAATTCCTCTCATTTGGATAAGTGAATTTTCAAGTCTCTCCAGGTCACATTTCCTCTCTAGGCTACATCCTCTTTTCCCAGGCCACACCCCTCACTGGTCTTGCTTTGTCTTGCAGGACATTGGACTAGATGACGCTTCCAACTGTACAATTCTATGATTCTATAATACTTGCTTGCCTCAATGGAGGACAGAGAAGGATGCATGGGTGTGTGTAGAAACAAAGGTAAGATGGACATTAATTGTTCTGCTCACATTTGCCTCACATTGACCTGCAGGTGGCTCCCAAAAGGTTGCCCAGAAGATAATGTGGCCCCTGGAATGAAAAGGTTTCCCCATACCTGATGTAAGACATTTAGAACACTAAAAATATTAAGGAAAATAATAATAATCAGAAAATGCCGTATGGCTGCAACTCTTTAATGCAACGAAGAACAAACAAACACAGAACACACATTAATAATAGCAATATTTACAATAGCATAAGTAGGTTCACCTTACAGATCTTTTTTTAATTGACACAAATCAGAAGTATGGTTAACAATGTACATGTTATAGTACTTTAACATGTTCTTTGTTAACCATTCTTATGATTGATATTCCTTAAAAAAGAATGAAAAAAGATCTAGAGCATTCCTCAGCAGGAGTAAAAGGGAAATTTGTGGTCTGGTTCACACATGTGGTACTGTCTAAGTACATTCATGTACAGTTTTTAATGCAAGACTAACAGGGATTTGATCTGCTTCTGGATTAAGTAGATAATTTCTGTGTTGTTTGCAGTCTAAATTTTCTGGGCACGAGTGATTAGTCCTGGATTTCCTTTGATTTGTTTTCCCGCCTCACTGAACTATGGGAAGCTATCCTGTAATCCTTTGGAGAGGTGGGTTTTTGCGTGGGTTTTTTAACGACATACATTGCTTGCCAAGGAAATAGAACCTTTTTCTTTCCTCTTCTTGAACAGTCCCCTCTAAATGGATGTGTCAGTTTAGATGCATTCTGGGGACAACAGCAAATGAACCATTTAACTTCTGACACACATTTAAAACAAGATGCATCTAAACTATTGATACCCAGGAACATTTTCTATCATATAAATATTATTATTTATGTGTATATTATTAGTATTAGTATTGAAATGTATATTCCACCAGCACATATAATTAATAAGAGAGATCCTATACTGTAAAATTCCCCAGGAGTAGCTGTCTTAATCTCTTGCAGCAAAAGCAATGAGGGTTTCTGTAGCACCTTAAAGGCGAACACATTTGTTACGCCATGAGTTTCTGTGGACACAAGGTGAACTTGCAAGTGATGAAGTGGGCTGGAATCCATGAAAGTTTTATACCATAGCAAATCCATGAGTCTTTAAGATGCCACAACACACTGTTGCTTTGGGCCTGCTTTGCAGTAAAGGTAAAGGTACCCCTGACCTTTAGGTCCAGTCGCGGACGACTCTGGGGTTGCACTCTCATCTTGCTTTATAGGCCAAGGGAGCTGGCATTTGTCCGCAGACAGCTTCCGGGTCATGTGGCCAGCATGACTAAGCCGCTTCTGGCAAACCAGAGCAGCGCACGGAAACGTTGTTTACCTTCCCACCGGAGCAGTACCTATCTATCTACTTGCACTTGATGTGCTTTCGAAGTGCTAGGTGGGCAGGAGCTGGGACCAAACAACAGCAGCTCACCCCGTCGCGGGGATTCGAACTGCCGACCTTCCGATTGGCAAGCCCTAGGCCTTTGGACCACAGTGTCACCCGCGTCCCTGAGGTACCACTGTACTATTGTTTATTGGAACCATACAAATCAGCCACTCCTCCCTAGTTCTCTTACTTAATTACAATCTGTACCCAAGTTTTGCCCTGTGGGCAAAACCAAGACTTATACAGCAAAAAATAATATTTAGAACTTACCTGACTACATTACGCTTATTTATGGAAGGGCTATCTAAGACATCTAGCTGCTGAAGACGTAACAGGGACAACAGTTCTTTAAAACACATGTTCTTACAATGTCCTACATTGGTAAATTTTTGGCAGAGGGTAATAGAGACAATCAATGCGACTGTATGGAATAATCTTAAATTTGCTGAGGAAAATATCCTTCTGAATGAAGGATGAATGAATATTTGGAACCTAAGAAAGGGACAATATGAGTGGACTCTCCATGCCTCTACTATGGCAAACGGACAGGTATTGATGAACTGGAAAAAATTAAAATGCAGCTCCCTTTAATGAATAGATCAGGGGTCAGTAAGGTTTACCTCGCCAGGGCCGGTTCACTCCCGCAGAGATCGCTCTGTGGGCCAGATCACGTCTGCACAGACGCGATTTCCGGGGCTGCAGAAGCGAGTCCCCGCTCTGCGCTGTGCCGGTTTAGCACAGCACACAGGGACTCATCAAGCAGACAGCTTGGTCTGGGGGTGGCTCGTGGGTCGTTTAAACGACCCTGTGGGCCACTTGTGGCCCATGGCCCACAGGTTGCCAACCCCTGGAATAGATAGAAGATACGTACAAATTTGCAACACAGGAACACATCATATGTAAACATAGACTTGCCATGGAAATTTTAAAGAAATGTTTGGAATTCATTTTTATAAACACTGTATTACGTTAACTATAGGATAATTACAATAACAATCTTGCAATATTTATAAGGTTCTTTTGTATTGCATATGGGTATTATGTATTTTTCTTTTTCTCCCCCCTTTTCATGACTTATTTTACCCTGTGCACTTTCAATTTACACACACACACACACACACACACACACACACACACACCTTTTTATCTTTTTTTATCTCTCTCTCTCTCTCCCTACACACACACACACACAATTAGTTTTTATTAAGGTTTTTGTGTTACAAAGCAAACAGATAAACAGGGAAAGGTACATCTATTTTCTCACCTTTCAATTCATAGTCTTTCCCACAGTTTGTTTACATTTGGTGAGAGACACTTTTGTCATAGACATTTTGCAGTTGGGGGAAAGGGAATGGAATATATATACATATATATTGTGTTTGCTTAGCTGCCAGGCCACACTGTGCTAAAAGAAACTGGGTAGAGCAAAGTGCGCACAAACTACTCCCCAAGAACCAGCACATCCACATGGTTTTAATAAACTAAAGTTTAGCTTATTGTGACGTGTGCAAACAAGTGTCTTACAGGTTGATCTGCTGGGTCTACTCAAGTTGCCACTGTATCATCAAAAACCCTTGAAGTAATGGTAAGAATTTTTGAGCGTGGAATAGGAGAGAATATTTGAAGACACACACACATTAAAGGGGTAAACTAGGTGAGACCTACGGCTACAGGGCAGTATACAAATTTAATAACTAATAATAATAAACTATATTAATATACTGGAGTATATTGCTGGTGCCCAACACCTCCTGAGTGTGTGTAATTCATGAGAACCCAAGCCCCAGAAATAAATTGGTTCTGAGTCATCCTGCTGTGCAACTATTATCTGGAAAACCAGAGAAGCAGCACATTCAGAAGAGTGGGGAAACAAAAACCAAGGCGAAAGTTTGCTGGTTTAAGCCATGCAACAAGCTTTTGCGTGGCGAGTTCCCGCCCCGCACCAGGATAAATAAAGACACGAAACACCATAATTTAAGGTTAATTGGGCGAATTAGGCCACGACTTTATTGAATTCACGAATGAGAGGCATTGGCTTAGGCACTGGTCCTATCGACTATCCGGCTCCAGCCCATTTGCTGGAGACACGGGGAAGGGTTAACACTATATTGGGGGAGTCTCCTGCCGAGGCATGTCGACTCTGGAAAACCAGAGAAGCAGCACATTCAGAAGAGTGGGGAAACAAAAACCAAGGCGAAAGTTTGCTGGTTTAAGCCATGCAACAAGCTTTTCTTACAGAATGTGAGCCATGAAGGAATTTAAAGGGTGGAGGGAGAAGAGAAAGCTCTCCACATCTTCACCTCCCACGCAGCTGTTGTCAATGGGACAAAAGCCCTTGTCAAAATACACAGTTAAAGAAATGTGAGGAATGGCAACTGCTGACAGCTATGGGGGCTCATTTAAAGACAAAAGCCTCAATTACCTGAATTTTCCTACAGGCCTGTTAACACGCCAGGTCTATAAGTAAATCTGTAAACAGCCTATTGTGTTGTGTTCATAAAGGCTTGTAAAGGGATTACTGGCAGAGTTGTGCCAATTGCCTCTTAATTCCACCAAGAATGTTTGCAAAGGAGATCCTAATTGCCCCACTTTTCTTCTTCTTCTTTTTTTTTGTAAAAACAGTTTGGGGGCAGAGGCAGGTTTAAGCCTGAATCTTGCTAGTGGCAAGTAAGCTTTTTAAAAATGAAATCCCAAACAAACAATACTTTCTGGAGTTTGCTTGATCTGCTATCAACGAGCTGGTTGTTGCCAAGTGTGTACTGGAAGTGAAGGCAAGGCTGATCTTTCCAGGGGCGAGACACAGAGAAAGAGAGACTCCCGTATTAGAGTTCCCAAGTGTCCTTGAAAATCAAGAAAGGCCTTGATTTGGACCTCATTTAAACCTTAATTATTAAATGTTTCTGATTTTCAAGAAGTTGCACTGACCCTCTTGATTTACAAGCAACAATGTCTAAAGGCAGTGCTTTTTTTATAAAAAAAATGTTTAGGGGTACTCTCATTTTCCTACACATATTGAAATATTGCCCCTCAACGAGGCCAAACTTAAGATTCACAAAATGTTTAGGGGTATGCATACCCCTGCATACCCCCAGAAAAAAACACTGTCTGAAGGTACTATTTTCCTAAGAGGAAAAAGTAAACCAATTTCAAGCTGCTTGAATTGTCGTAATTCCCCCCACCAAATATGAATAAAACCAGCAGCTTTTAAAATAGAAATTATAAAATAATATACTCAAGCACCCATGAATAGTGCAGTTACCAAGTGACAAAAATGTAACTTTGCCTGAATCTAGGTGACCTCAAAAGCTTTTCCTTACTGTAGAGAGCAATAAACATGATAGCAAAAAGTACCTTTGCTGAAACATCTTCCAAAGTTGTGCAGAGCAAACAACGTTCTACAACAATGCAAGAATTAGTAGCAAACCTTAAGAAAGCTGGAGATGGCAGTAATCCAAAACGGTCTCTTAAACTGGCCTCTTGTTGGGGGTTATAATATAGGGCATACTGGGAGGTCACTGGATAATCATAAGGGCAGCCTCTGAAGGCATGGCAAGCACTCACCTGACCTCTGGACAGCTGAGACATGGCTTCTTATTGGGAAGGAGAGGGATGATGTGGCAAAAAGGTCACCACAATGCAAGTGCACCACTTGAGCCAATCTGCCACACCTGTTGGGTGCATTTGGACCATGCCACACTCCCTGCTGCTTCACTCCACCCACCATCAGAGTAAGGAGCAGATAACTTAGTGTTAGGTGGTCAGGTGAGCCCTCCTGCTACGCCATGTCATCGGCTACTGTGAAAGAGGCTCTATTGGTTGCATCCAACTACAGTTATATTCAAAGATGACCCACTAAAATCAATGGCTCTACTTTAGTCATGCTTATTATTTTCAGCGGGTGCCTTCTGAGTAGGACTAACATTGGCTACAACCCTATACAGATATATTTGCACACATATAGCAATATTGTATTACGCACAGTATATGCAACTTTTGCAGAAGTTTACATATTTTACCATGATTCTTAAATACATTTTCATGTTCATTTAAATAACCTTGTTAATCTAAGCTAGGTTACAAATTCTTTGTTTACAGCCTGATTTCTGGTGGCATTATGATTTAGTATTCTGTTTTATGTTCTGTTATGGTCAATGGTCAAATAAACTCATTCCTGTGCTTATTTTAAACAGCCTTTTTTGTTTAATCGTGGTTAATGCTGAATGGGTGCATTTCTGTACTGTTCAGATTAATAGCAGTACTATCTTCTCTCTCTATGGATCTTGCAAGTACAACAGCAGGGATCAATCAGTTTGTAGGTGTTTATTCTGTTAATCTTAAAGTCAACTAACCAAGAAGGGGGGTGGGTTGAGGTGGTCTATAGCAACTAAGCAGAGTGGTATGATATTCACAAAAAGTAGCAAGCGTCTGGATTGGCTGTGTAGTTCTAAGGGAGTTTTTCCTTTGTATGTTTAGCTGACTAGCACCCTGCTACGTACAAGGCCTGAACCAGAAAACAAAACAAAACCTCTCTGTTCCTTTCTTCTCAAATTACATAGTTTTCATTCACTTTCATTACTGAAGTGTTATCAGGCGGCCTTGTTTTCTGGACTCCATTTGCATTATTTAAGTGACCTTGGCATTTTCCAATACTATATTTGAATGGAATCTAAACCAAATGAATTACATATTTCCTCTTCTGCCTCTTAAGTATCTCAGGTAGTGGGGAACATTATCAGGGTTTTTACAATATTTTAGTTAGCTACACAGAGGGATTGGTGCCAGTTTGCATAGCTATTGATCCTACTGGACAAGACTTATTTGTTAAAAGCCAAATTTCATCTTTTTTATCTTCTTTCATGGTCCAGACCTATTCCCTTAGTCCTCAGTCCTATAATACCACAGTGAAAGTAAACCGTTTATATAGCAGAGTTTGAGATTACAGAGGATTCTCAGATGGTACAAGAGAGAAAATAAAAGCATTGTAAAAGTAATGTAGGAAGAATCACTGTGTAAAAAACAACAACATAGTTTGCTGCTTTAAATATACAGCAGACATATACTTCACATATGCATATATTACTAGAATCAGTGTTAAATATTTAAAACCAGAAATGGTTTGGGGCTGCCTGGAAGGCAGGTACTTGCACAGCCACTTAATGCAGATACATTCAAACTGTGCCATGGATTCTCAGCTGGAGGGGGGAGGCAAAGGTGGCTATAGCTGCAGTGCTTGAGGCCCATGAGGGCACTGAACAAGGCTTTGGGGCAATATACCAGGAGCATTGCCTGCAGCAACAAGCAGTAGCTAACAGGCATTAAGGAGCCAGCGGAAACGACTACAGGGCTTTGCATTGTTCCTAAAAAAGCACAGACACTGCTTCACCAAATCAGAGATTAAACAAACCCTTGAGTATTGGACTAGCCTGAGGACAGCCCAATGATTATGTGCAAACTGGAAATAAATAGATGATAGATAGATAGATAGATAGATAGATAGATAGATAGATAGATAGATTTGGCATGGATCCTTGTAGCCCAATGTCTCTTAACGTCCTCCAGAGCAGTGTTTTTCAACTAGCCAGGATAGCTGTTGGTAGAGCATGAGACTCTTAATCTGTGGACCCACCTGGAACCCATGAGTGCATGCCCTGGGTGTGTGTGTGGTGCAATTGCACTCCCAAGGCCTAGGCCAATAAGAGGAAGCAAAACGCAGGCTCAGTTTTCAAGTTATAAGGGCGGAAGGAAGCAGTGATGCAGGCATTGTCGCAATCCATCTGGGGTGTCATGTAGCCTAATTGTGGAAGGCCAATGCTCTAGTCAGAAACAGCAGTTGCATGAGGGCTAAGCATCCTTAGGTGGTTGGTGTGGAAGAAAGTTAAAGTCACTTTGTTTGATCAGACTTAGAAGCAAATTCAGAGAGCAAGGCCATCCCTTAGGTTGATTTGGAGAACATGGGGCCAAACTCCTCTACCTTTGCACCAGTACTTAAGGTGTTTGAGAGCTGAGGCATGACAGCACCCTTTTCAGTGGCAGTGACAGAAGAGGACGAAATGTGCATTGGCACTGGGCAAGGTTTAAATTGAGGTTTCAGTCTGTGGAATCCAAGGTTCAAGTGTGTTACGTAGTTTCATAAACACTCTCCAACTTCCCCTGACACAATATCTGCTTACATATAGCTCCCGCTTCTGCCCAATCATTGCATGTGCAAACTGGAAAGTTCTAGGAAGGTGCCTTACATTAGATAGGCTATATGTTCATTATTCTAGACCAATACTGTCTGCTCTGACTGGAAGCTGCTTTCCAGGGTTCATGAAGATGGCTTTTTGCAGCCCCTGTTACCTGCTCCTTTTTACTGGAAATGTCAGGATTTTGAACACAAAGCATGTGCTGTCCTACATAGTTACCGTCCCCCTAAAGAGACATAAAAAAAGAAAGAAAAGAAAAAGCTAGACATCCTTTTATTCAAGACCGACAGTTGGACTGCCCAGAGAACACAAGTGACTCGTGAGTCATGCCTCAGTCCACACTTGTAACATTTTACGGTGCTTAATTTTCGGAAAAAAGTAACATCAGGCTCAAACTTACAATGAAGCTATTTCCAGAGGTGAGTGCATAGGCCTTGATTTGTACCAAAATGCAGCCATTAAAGGAACGCAAGTGTCTCTGAACATGTGCGGAGTGCCGTTCTTCCCTTCCAGCTACCCCAAATCTGGGATTATGCGATGAGTCTTTAGTGGCAAGACATAGGAAGCTGCCTTATATCATTTCAAACTATCTGCCCTATCTGCCCATTCAGAGCAACTATGGCTACTACTCTTCAGAGTCTCGGGCAGAGTTTTACCCCTAGCAACCTGAATCTTTTAACTGGGGATGAAGGGGATTGAGTTGATGATTTAACATGCAAAGTACATACTCCAACCACTGAGCTATGGGTCTTCCCCCTAACATTCAAGCAGGCTTGAGCTGCAGGCCGTTCCTTTCGGAACTCTAGAAGTATGTGAGCACTAGTTGCATTTACAAAGCAGCAGGGAAAAGGCACTCTGCACTTCCTCATAAAAGTCTGCTGCTATTTCACATCTTCTAAAGCTGAACAGGTCCTGGGGTTCATATGGTTTTGAGGCCTAGCTGATGGAGCCCCCTGCTCTCTGCACCTCACAATGATTTGGTGGTAGCAATGGTGGCATGGTGTGTGTGTGTTTCTGTGTGTATAAGGGATGGGGGGGTGTTGGGTCCCTCTGCCACATACTCAGGTTTGGCACCATATTAAAGTCTGCAGGGTGTTGCTTAAGAAGATGGGAAGAAGGAGCTTTATCATGAGCCAAGCTGACAGAAAAGCCCACTAATGGGACTTGAGGCTTTACGCACAGAAACAAAAAAAAAAAAAACAAAAAAAGAAGGAAGAAACTGCCAAAACATGAAGCTTCCGCCAAGTGTCGAAGGGCTACTGATTTATTGCAGCAATTTTGCCACTGTGTCCTTTATAAGGTCCCCGGAGCCTTTCCCCACTGGCAAGAAACTGTGAGCTGTTGCGGCTCAGGGAGAAGCGTAGAAGCTAGCCAAGAGCTTTTGCGGGGTGGGGGGCTCGGGGAGGGAGAGAGAAGATAGAAAGGAAGAAAGGAAGGGGGAGGAAATTGAATGTTGACTTGAACTTGCCCCAGGCAGGAGAGAGTCCTCTTAGCTCCACTAGCTCTTTGACAGCTTGATGAAATGAGTCCAGGGCCTCCCCATGGCTAGACCAGCTCTGGCTTCCGAATGCTGAGGGGGAGCAGGGCGGAGGTGGGGGGTAGGGGTAGAGCTGTAAGAAACAGACTGAGCCTCAGGGCAGCAATTTCCTTCCTTCGCCACTACCCCCCCTTTCTTTTCTCAGCATTTGGCTGGGAGAGGGAGGTCATAAGCACTATACATGTATAAACTGAGCTCTCTCTCACCCCCCTCTCTCTTTCAATCTTAGTGGTGGCAATTTGGCAACTGAGGATAGCCCTGAGCGCTATAACTAATTTTGAGAGGCAATGATGCATCAACATGGCTGGTGCAGGCTGAGCCAAAGGTGTGTGAATGGGTGTGGGGGTGTTGTTGTGGAGGCCATTTTGTTAAGTGACCAACAGCTGTCACCTGCAAGCTGAGAGAAGGGAAATCTCTCTCTCGCCCCCCCTCCCCCGTGTGTCTTACATGAGGGAAATTAGGGTGGATTTTCTACCGTTCCCCTTTTACCTCAGAGCACGTTAATCTTCCAATCCACCACTGTTTTAGCACAAAACAATAAAAAAATAAAAAGGATAGAAAAAGAGAGAAAGGAAAGGCCCAGTGTTTGCACAGGAAGCAGTTCCTTGGACTCTATTATTGTCTCTGCACCCCCAAAGCTGCCTCCTTGTGTTACTTCCATGGGTCAAGGAGCCAACGGTTTAAAAAACACTATTTAAAAGTCTCTTTTCATTCCACAAAAGTGAGTTGATCTGCTACAGCTAGGGGTCGATTCCCAACGGGCCTCCGTATTCCCCTACCCCCCCTCCAAGCCCCCTTTTCTCTTCTCTTTTCCTTAGTCTTCATAAATTAATCAGGAAGGCCCTGACTAAGTCATTTCATGCTGTACAACATAAAAGGAAGTCCCCTGATGCTCCAACCTAGGATCTATTAAAAGCAGAGAGAGGAGGGAGGAAAAGCAGAGGGGGGAGAAAAGCAGCGGAGGGAGGAGGGGAAGGAGGGGGGAAAAAAACCCTTCAACCTTTTTGATTTTTTGTTAGGATAAAAGCTGGAGGACTTTGTTACAAATTCTAGCCTACATCAAAACACCTTAAATAATTCAAAGAACATGTTTAAAGGGAAGAAAATGAATGTTGCTCTGATGTTCAGTTGCTGCAAACGCAGAATATTACCCCAAACAGCATAGCCTGTTAAGGGAGGCAGACAGGGGTGGGGGGAGCAGCCTTGAGCATTCCAGTTCTTTAGAAAAATGTCAGAACCTGTAAAAATCATAATTTCCAGCAACTCCCCCCCCCACAAATGTGTGTCTGTTTGCGTGCATGATATAAACTCAGCGAGACTGAAATGTAGGTTCCTGACAAGCTGTTAACAAGACAACTTTCGAAATTCTAGTCTGGAGCTCTCTGGGAGATGGGCTGCCATTTCACTGTTCTGAGGAAGTTCATGACATGACAAGCAAAAATCAGGAAACAGAGACCTAAAAACCACGGTGTAATTTTCATTTGCTTCTGTCGTGAAAGAATTCAGGCAGAAATATTAGGAGGCTGCACAAAAAAGAAAAGAAAAGAAAAGACGAGCATGTGTGTGTGAGAGAAAATGAACCGGAAAGTAATTGTTGGGATTTAACAAGCAGATCATTTATACTTAAAAAAATTATATAAGATAGGGGATTCTATTACGTGTGTGTGTGTGTGCGCGTGCGTGCGCCTGGTGCCAATGGTAGGCCAGGTTGGGTACTGGTGCCACTGGCAAAGGGCTACAGCAGCTCAGAAAGACCCTTACTGCCCTGTTCACCAGGCTCCCAGGTGGCTGTTTTAGCATTGGGTGGGTAGGAGCGCCACTTCTGGATGGGAGCCATCTGAGGCAGCTGCATTGTGTGGGGTCTGTGTGTGTTGGGGGCCCATTTGTGGCCCTGTACTAAGGGCCCTCTGAAGTCCAACGCCAGCCCTGACAATGAGTGGCAGCTTCTAATTTACTATAGGGCAATGTTGGTGGATGCTCTTGTACCTGCGGAAGCTTTAATAAAATAAAATTGCTAGTATTATTTTAGAGGGTATAAGGAATCAGGTTCTGAAGCAACTGAAAATCAATGGCATAAACCACACTAAAGACAGGCGGTTTTGCCAGTCCTTTAAAAAATGCTAGGAAGTCTGCAGATTTGATAATAAATGGATGGATGAACAGAGATATATAGATAGAGAAATAGAGATATGGTAGAGGTGGCCAAACTGTGGTTCATGAGCCATACAGGGCTCCTGGGAAATTTAGGGAAATGAATAAAAAGCAGGATGAAACGAAGCAATCCTTAGTGTACACTTGAGGCACAATGAAAACCTAAGCCTTCCTCCCTACACCCCCCCACCGTTTTCCAAGCTACACTCTGAGACTAAGGATAGGGATTGTGATCTGGCCACAAAAAAAAAGAGGATGGGAGAATTATGTGTCAATTTGAACAACAGAAGTGTAGCAAGATTAAATGGGTTTAAGAGATTGTAGAAAAAATTCTAATGTGCGGTTGGAAAGATTGATGGGAAAGTGGATAGTCTCACTCATTAAATATTAACCCGAGATAAAATGATTAGACAACAGTGCAGGCCCAATACATTTTGCTGCCTGAAGGAGAGATGAAATGCTTTCCCTGGTCTGAACCAAAGTCCAAATGGTATCTTACCACAGGGCTCAACATTTTAAAAGTTCTTGCTGCACCATTCGGACAAGTCCTGCCCTCATCTATACACCTCCCCACCCCTACAAGCAAAAACAATGTTTAGCTAGGATATTTGGGTAATGGCGTTATCACCAGCTGATGCTATTATGGATAGCATTGTCAACATGTTTATTTTGCACAGATTTTGACTTTAGTTGAATTGTCATAAACTGCACATTTTGTATTTTATTGTCTGATCCCACTGTTAAAAATGTTTGTTATTATTATTAAATTTTCATATTGCCCTTCATCCAAGGATCATAGGGCAGTTTACAATATACCAGTAATTTTCTCTCTACACTCTATTATATCTTCTCCCTCTACATCAGGGACAGGGAATTTGGGCCTCCAGGCGTTACTGGACTCTCAGTGGCTCTAGCCAACATGGCCAATGACCTGGGATTATGGGGGTTACAGACCAACACCATCTGGAGTGCCACAGGTTCCATATCTGCCAAGCATAGATAACACTTCATACATCTGATGACATGGATTCTAGTTCATGAACGCTTACCCATTCATAAATTTGTTTTAGCAAAACTAATGGAGTAAACTATTTAGATATAGCCAACATGGTGCTCCTCAGAAGTTGTTGGACAACTCCCTTCATCCTAGACTCATTGGTCATGCTGGCTGGGGCTGATAGGAGTCCAACAAAATCTAGAGGGCACCATGGTACCTTCTCCTGTACTATAGCTTCATAAATTCAACTCTTTTTCTTTAGTTACTAAAATGTTCTATGGAAGTGAAGCACCAAAGATTAGCATAGGCTACAGTCAAATCAGACAGTATCTTGTCTGCAAAATACTAAAAACAACTAGAAGTCCCAACTGAATGGTTTGTCACAACGTGAGAATGTGCACCAGTGTCAAAATGAAGGAGTGCAGTTAGTGAAGGATAGGCAAAGCAAAAAATAATTTACGATATACAGCTTTTATACTAATCTTCCCCAACTTGGTGTCCTGCAGCCCCAGCAACCATTGCCAATAGTCACAAATGATGAGAGCAGTAATCCAATACATATGGAGGGCACCAGGCTGGGGAAGGCTGTTTTATGTACTTCTGGAATGCAACATATTAGGCACATACAGTAATAGGATTTGTTTGAGTTTGTTGGAAGTATTTGTTCATGCTGACATTTGTATAAATGTGGCACAATCTGGTCCCACCCACAGTGACAATGACCGCACATGCATTCCTGAAGGGCTCAACAGAGCCTTGCTTCCCCCGCTGGTGTGCTTGCAATCAGCACAACCTGCTATTAAAGGGAACTAGCAGCTGTTATAGGGAACCAACAGACAAACAAACAACTTTCCAAAATATACAGTAGATTGTAAGGATTACTGAGATGTGTTGTTATTTAGTACTCCTGGTGTGATAGAGAACATTGAAATTATATAGCCCTTCTATGTGTCAGATGGAGATAAAAGAAATTAATGTGGTTAAAGAAGATGAGATGGGAAACCAATAATTTTAAAATGACTCTCTCTGGGCAGTGAAAAGTAGCAGCATCCTGCAAGAAGCTGATAACATGATAACAGAGGGGGAAATACAGCTCTTTGTCCTATGATATAAAATAAACTTTCCTAAGATTAAGTCACAGTATCTCAGTCTGTTCTACAGCCACTGACTTAGCATATTTTCTTAAAGGAAGGAGGGTCATTTTTAATATGGATAATATTAATAGCTTCAAGTGCACTTTTTTGTATTGCTGAAATTTCCTACAGCAGTTTCCTGCCAGCTCATAATAGCCTTGTGCTGAGAAAAAAACAACTAAGCATGTTCTCTGCTGAATAAATATGTTAATGAAGTCCCAAACAGAGCTGCATGACAGGCAGTGAGAGAGAGCCAAGAAAAGTTTAAATGTATTCTAGGATGAATAGCTGCAACATTATATATAACAAAACCCATGTTGCCTCTAAGCATTAATGAGTTTTAACCTGCTGACAGGAACACAGATCTCACACTTATTCCTGGCCTGCACTTAACGAGACTCAACTTAAAGGAACTCTTGCTGTGAATTGGGTGGTTGTTTGAATGGCTACTGTGAGGCCTGTTATGTACACACACAGTAGCCCTCTTCATTTTATTTATTTATTTAGTTTTTCTACCCACCCTTCAGCACAAGGGCCCAAGATGCGTCAATGCAGTGCTGTCCACAAAGCTTTATATAGTGCATAATTTGCTTATAACCTGTAAGACGAAACAACCTGAAAATAAAGTATCTTTGCGGAAGGCAGGTAAATGCATTTTTAAAAATGCTTGCATTTATTTTATTTTATAGAGATATGGGAAATGATCAATAGATATATTAAAACTAGACATTCGGGCCACGATCCAGCCATAGTGCTGACCGTGTGCTATTTGCATCATGCATCACTCAGAGGAAACCTGCTCTTCCTATTTGCAGCCAAAAGGGCTGTGCTTCAGTGCTGAATGGCTGTTGCACATGTCAGTTAAAAAGCAAACTCCCTCCCCTTGCTCAGAACAGTTTTACAAACTCACATCACTGCAGAAAAACTTTCCAACTGTTCCTAGTCACAGATATGTCTGCATGCAGCCCAAAAGGGTCTGGTTCTAACCCTTGGGACCGAAAGACGATACTGAATTTTGACACTTTTTATAAACTCTCCCCCGTCCGCACTGCTTTCTTTTCCATGCAGTAGAAATATAATTCAGGCTGGACCACTTTGTTAGCTCAGCCGCTTAATGAAAAACTGCCACAATTACTACAACAAGAAGCCTGTTTCCCCATTCCTTGACACCATTTTTCATATGCAGAGATTTAAAAGAAGCTGCTCTTGAAACCATGACTATTTTTTCCTAACCAAAAGAAGAAAGAAAGAAAAAAGAACTCTTCCTAGCAACAGCAATTATGATACTTTCATGTCAAATGAATTATATTACTGAAAATAAATCTTTCTAAGATGCACAAGAGGGTTATCTGGCTCCAGTCAGACTTATGCATTACTGGTTTTATATGTTGTACTCTAGTTGATTAATATAGGTAATCAAATTATATAGCTTTCCACTGTGCTCTCAAATTCAAGGCTATAATGTTTTCAATGACAAAGTTCATAGAGTTGTATAAAAATGTACCTTGCGCTGTACCAGGCCTTTATTACTGTAGTAAAACACCATTTTCAATTTAGTAATAAGTGATATAAAACAGAGTGTCTTGATTGGCAGGGTTGTATTCATTATATGGGACATGAAGACAAGGTGCTAAGGTTACTGACGTGAGGCCATCAAAATCTGGGCCAAAATTATATGGCCCACCACCCTGGAAGGTGAGGAGATGCTGGGAACAAATGGGTGTATTCAATGTTCTCCGTTTACTAGTGCAAAGGCGAGTTTTAATGTTGCTCAACAGAGCAGCCCAACACAACAGAAACCCGTTGCACAACAGATTGCGCAGTCTCTTGTGCAGCAAAGTTTCCAGGAGAAACAACAACAACAACACCCTGCCCAGCCACTCTGGGCAGCTTCCAGCAAGATATAAAAACGTAATAAAATACCAAACATTAAGAACTTCCAGATATAGGGCTGTCTTCAAATGTCTTTTAAAAGTTGTGTGGTTCTTGATCTTCTTGATCTCTCTGATGAGAGGGCGCCACTGCCGAGAAGGCCCTCTGCCTGGTTCCCTGTAACTTCACTTCTTGCAGCGAGGGAACCACCAGAAGACTCTCAGAGGTGAATCTCAGTGAGTAATCTACTAAGTGACTATGACTCAGCACTAAATTGGGTTTAACCCTTTGCTTTGTTCCCAGCATCTCACTTTCTAGGGAATGAAATGATGTGCTACATAGTGAACAGTGGATTAGGAGTCCCCTCCTCCATAAAAATGGACAACTCCCTTTACTAATATGCTCACTAAGGCCAGGAGCTCTCAGGACTAGTTGCAGCAACCCATGGTTCTCGGTAGGACTGTTGACATCACTCCCTAGGCTAGGGGCAGGAAGCCTCAGGCCTGGGGGCCAAATGTGTCCCTCACAAAGGAGATGCAAAGGAATAATCCTGAGCGCACCTATGCGTATGCTCCCTATTCTTTCTTTGAAGTTGAATCACTTGATATAATATGGAGGCTCTGTCAGTTCCCCACTCCTGCTTTATTGTATTCAATGCAATCGTCCCCACCACCCATGCACACAATTACTTCAGAATAACGCATAATGTAATTTTAGAAACAAAGAAATGTATACAACAAAGTCCTATTAAGAGTAAACCAATTTAAATTAATAGGCCTAAAATAGCCATGCCTGCTAATTTCAATGGGTCTACTCCAAGAATGGCTAGCTTTGGATATAACCCAAATACTTACAGAGCTCATTTTAGGGGAGTTGTGTTTCTAGTTTATTCTTCTCAGCCAATCTGCCCGTTCTTATGTAAATAATTTATTGTTTGGTGAGTTTTTTTAAATAGTTTTTTGGGTTGGTTTTTTTTTTTTTTAAAATCAGCTTCTTCTAGGTGGCTCTTCTTAAATAATTAGGTCTCAGAATATCAGCTCCTCAAGAAAAATGAGTTGTTTCTAACTTTGGGGCTTCCCAGAATCATCTGGTTAGCCACCATAGAAAGCAGGACACGGGACTAGATGGATTTCTCTTATGGACCGTAACAGCTGGAGATTGATACGTTTCCAAAGGTCTTCAGATGCTCCTCTGCTGTGACTGGATTCCCAGCTTGAGGAAGAGCAGCAAATAGTGACAACCCCACCACCACACCTGCAAATAAAGGTGTGTATTACCTAAGAAGATTCAATCTAGTCTAGCATTCTGTTCTCACAGTCACCAACCAAGTGCATCCCAAAAGCAGGGTGTGAGGAGAACAACACCCTGCCCACTTGTGAGGCACACTGGCTCTGAGTGTAGTGATAGAACTCTCACTTCTTTTTTGGCCTTTCACAGTGTCCAGACTCTAAAGGTAAAGGTAAAGGGACCCTTGACCATTACGTCCAGTCGTGACCGACACTGGGGTTGTGGCGTTCATCTCACTTTATTGGCCTAGGGAGCTGGCATACAGCTTCCAGGTCATGTGGCCAGCATGACTAAGCCGTTTCTGGCAAACCAGAGCAGCGCACGGAAACGCCGTTTACCTTCCCGCTGGAGCAGTACCTATTTATCTACTTGCACTTTGACGTGCTTTCAAACTGCTAGGTTGGCAGGAGCAGGGACCGAGCAACGGGAGCTCACCCCATCACGGGAATTCGAACCGCTGACCTTCTGATTGGCAAGCCCTAGGCTCTGTGGTTTAACCCACAGTGCCACCCATGTCCAGACTCTGCCTAATTTATTTATTTATTTATTTATTGCCTTTATATCCCACCTTTTCCTCCAACCTGCTCAACGTGGCATAAATTTCTCCCCTTTCCTCATTTAATCCCCACGACAACCATGAGAGGTAGTTCACACTGAGAGGCAGTAGTGACAAGGTCACCCAGTGAACTTCATGGCCAAGTGGGGATTTGAACCCTGGTCCCACAGGTCCTAGTCTGACACTCTCAACTACTACACCACACTGGCTCTCCTGTAGGAGCAGTCCTGTTTGGGATGACAGGGTACATTCAGCCATCCATACCTTACACCAAACAGGCCTGGGAAATGGCCTAGTGCCTTTTTGGTACCATGTGACTCAGGCAGGCAGGTGAAAGGCTCTATGTCTATGGAGTTGCTATGGACAACCTCAAATCCTTAGGAGCTCGGCTGTGTGGTTCTTGACACATTCCCTCAGTTGTCAATTAACATTAATCTTTCACTGGAAGTGTAAGGAAACAGAAGGAACATTTTACCATATGTGGTGGGAATGTAAGAAGGTAAAAAGCTTCTGGGAGATGATCTATAATGAGTTAAAGAAAATGCTGAAATATACTTTTGTTTAAAAACCAGAAGCTCTCTTGTTGGGAATACTGGATAATGAAATTAGTAAAAAAGATGTGAAATTAGTTTTGTATGCAGTAACAGCAGCCAGAATTTTGCTGGCACAGAAATGGAAACAGGAAGAGATGCCCACGAAAGAAGAATGGAGGATGAAACTGATGGAATACGCAGAAATGGACAGATTGACGGGGAGAATTAGGAACCAACATGACCAGAGATTCTCCGAGGACTGGAAGAAATTTACAGAGTATATAAAAAAATTCTGTGATGAGCAAATAACGTTCGTTGGCTTTCAAGAAGCTCTGTGAAATTACTGTTAGAAATATTGTTTAAAAAATATGATGTGATTAAGAGTATTTGAGTGCAATATAATATTGGGAAATGTGAGACGAGGATAAAAAATAAACGGAAAATTATCAGACAAGCTGAGGGAAGTTCTGGAAAAAAGGGTTTAAGTTAAAAATGGATGTATAATTTTGTAAAAAAAAAAATTTTAATGGAAAATCTAATAAAAAATATTTATTAAAATAATAATAATAATAATAATCTTTCACTAGCACCTTTATTCGGCTGACTGATGTCTGGGGGCAGCGGAGCTCAGGAGGAGGAGGAGGAGAAAAGACAGCTTCCAAACAGGCTTCCATTATAGACTCATCTCCGAAGGACGTGTTCACTCCACTAAATGAGTATTAAAGGGTGAACAAGGGATCTACTGTGTGCATATGAAATGAATGAAATAAAGTTGCAAGTGGTTTCTGAAAACATTTTAAGGGTTATTTTGATAAGCCTCATTAAACCAGGATCTTCTCAAAAAAACACAGCATATGTAAAGTGATACATAATATTGCCAGAAATTAATAGGGTTTTTTCTGCCTTGTTTCCTTGGCAACTTGGCCTTTCATAATGTTTCCAAAGATGTTTCTGTTTGTGTGTGTGTGTGTGTGTGTGTGTGTGTGTGTGTGTGTGTGTGTGTATTCATATATATATATATATGAATGAAACATATCCCTCCCAAATCATACCACAATAATCTTGTGATTAAAAGCACCGCCAGAATGTGGCCTTGCCGCAAGATGGAGAATTAATGACTCTGTATTAAATGATCCACTGATGTTAAATCAAATTAAAGTAGCCTTGCAAGAATATTTAACGCTTAATGATAGCCTCTGTATCAGAGCAGGTTTAATCTAGGATGCAGCTATAGATGTCATGAAAAGGAATTAATCAGCATTGCTCCCACTAAAACAGAAATGCAAAATTGCTGAACAGAATGAATTAGAAACAGATTAGAGAACTAGGACTTAAACATAAAAGAAACTAAGCTGATGCCACCCTCAGAGAGCTAATTTGATATACAGGAGAACTTAATTTGCCTTTAACGGTGGAATCAGACTGTTTGATGTTATTAGAAGAGGAGCCTACATTATGAAGCTGGGAAGGGGCACAGATATTCCTTTCCTTGTCAACTGAAATGAAAACCCATCCAAAATATCAGGGGCTGAATAATAATAATAATAAGCCAGATGAATGTGGTTATTGCTGCCTAAGGGACTACGAGAATATCCTATGCTGAACTCTTGCTAAAAACCGTGGGCTGCAATAAGTTTTATTCATATAAAACATCTTAGAGCATGTTTGCAGCAGATTCACAAGTAAAACCCTGCAGTGACAGAGAACTCTGTATTAAGGGACCATATATGCATGTAGTTGATGCCTGAGGTGGTATAGGAAAGTGAAATCTGATTCCTGTGCATTCCGGATAATTTGCTAAAAAATCTATTACAGAAAGGGTTCTGTACTTTCGCAGTAAAGGCATAGTGCATACAGATAATTTGAGAGGGGGTGCTGACCAGAGCTATGCCAAGCACAATTAATTTCAGCCATTCCTTATCAGCAGTTCTCCTTAAACCTGCAAATTTGTTTTGAATTCCCCTGAATTTAGAGAGGAGCCTGAGGGGTGGGGATGAAAGACACCTCCAGTCTATTGGTGCTTTGATTTATTAAAAGTGCTCATCTTCCTGCCTCAATCTGACATACTCTAGGCAGCTCATAAGCACCTACACTCTTATAAGAGTAAGGCTCAAGGATGTGGCCGAGGTGCCTGGATCAGTCAGAGCCACCACTTGTGCTCAAGACCCTTGCCCCTCTTGGCTGATTAAAAACCAGCAGGGAGATAACAGCGGGCTGGGCCAGGGAGGTGATCAATGCCTCTTTACAAGAGGGGGTGGTCCCTGCCTGTTTGAAGGAGGCAGTGGTAAAACCACTCCTTAAGAAACCTTCCCTGGATTTGGAAAACCTACCGTATTTTTCGCCCTATAGGACGCACCGTCCCATAAGGCGCACCTAGTTTTTTGGGGGGAAATAAAGGGAAAAAATTATTTTCCCCCCAGGCGCGGGGCTGGGGCAGGGGAGGCCCGAGCTTCCCCTGACCCCAGCCCCCAAACAGGCAGCTCTCTGCAAGCCGTGGGAGCCCAGCGCTGGCTCCCGCTGCTTGCTGAGAGGTCCGCAAAGCCTGGACGCGCTGATCTCAGCGCGTGCAGGCTTCGGCATGCTGGCAACTCTCCGCAGGCAGCGGGAGCGCTCCCGCTGCTTGCGGAGAGGTCCGCAAAGCCTGGGCGCGCTGATCTCAGTGCGTGCAGGCTTCGGCATGCTGGCAACTCTCCGCAAGCAGCGGGAGCGCTCCCGCTGCTTGTGGAGAGGTCCGCGAAGCCTGGAGAGCGAGAGGGGTCGGTGCCCACCGACCCCTCTCGCTCTCCAGGCTTCAGCGAAAGCCTGCATTCGCCCCATAGGACGCACACACACTTCCCCTTCATTTTTGGAGGGGAAAAAGTGCGTCCTATAGGGCGAAAAATACGGTAACTAACTACTGGCCAGTTGCTAATCTCCCTTTCCTGAGACCAGATCCAGGGGCTATTTTTGAAAAAAAAAAAGGTTTTCTGGATCCATTTCAGTCAGGGTTTAGGCCTGGTTTTGGCACAGAGACTGCTTTGGTCATCCTATATGATGACCTCTGTCAAGAGAGAGACAAGGGAAACATGTCTTCTTGACCTTTCAGCGGCTTTCGATACCATCAAACATGGTATCCTTCTGGAACGACTCTCCAAACTAAGAGTGGGTGTCATCAATTTGCAGTGGTTCCAGTCCTACTTGGATGGTCGTTCCCAGAGGGTGTTGCTTGGGGAATGCTTTTCAGCCCCGTGGAACCTTCAATGTGGGATTCCGCAGGGCTCAATCCCATTCCCCACGTTGCTTAACATCTACATGAAACCGCTGGGTGGGGTTATTCAGAGGTTTGGAGTACATTGTCAGCAGTATGCTGATGACACTCAGCTCTATTTCTCCTTTACATCTGCAAGTGAGGCAGTGGAAGTGCTGAACCAGTGTCTTGCCTCGGTAATTTACTGGATGAGAGCCAGCAAACTGAAACTCAATCCAGATAAGACTGAGGCACTGTTAGTGGGTGATTCCCTAGACCAGATGGGTGGGAGATCGCCTGCTCTTGATGGGGTTAGACTTTCTCTGAAGGAGCAGGTTCATTGCTTGGGGGTACTCCAGGATCCTTTACTGTCGCTTGAGGCTCAGGTGGCCTCAGTGGCCCGAAGTGCTTTCCATCAGATTTGGCTGCTGGCCGAACTATGCCACTGTCTGGAGAGGAATAGCCTAACTACTGTTGTCTATGCCCTTGTAACTTCTAGGTTAGATTACTGCAATGTGTTATACATAGGACTGCCTCTGAAGACGGTTTGGAAACTTCAGCTAGTGCAGAATTCAGCTGCCAGGTTGCTCACCAGAGCAAGATGGTTTGAGCATATTACAACAATCCTGGTTCGACTGCCCTGGCTACCAATTAGTTTCCAGGCCCAACTCAAAGTGCTGTTTTTGACCTATAAAGCCTTAAACAGCTCAGGACCGCAATACCTCAAGGACCACCTCTTTCCGTATGAAAGCACCCGGACCCTGAGATCATCTTCTGAGGCCCTTCTTCATGTCCCTGTTCCTCAAGAGGTCCAGAATGTGGCAACACAAGAATGGGCCTTCTCTGCAGTGGCTCCCTGTCTGTGGAATGCTCTCTCCAGGGAGGTTCACCTAGCGTCTTCACTATGCACCTTTAGGTGCCAGGCAAAAACGTTCCTTTTTAACCAGGTCTTTGGTTGATTTGATTGACATCTTTTAAAATGTGGCTCTTTTTTGGGGGGGGGGGTTATTGGGTTGTTGTTTTTATTTTGATTATATATTTTGTGGTTTCATGTTCTGGTTTTGTTCTGTGAGCCGCCCTGAGACCTCTCTCTCTCTATATAAACCAGGGATCAAGCAACAGAGAAGAGCTTATTCCCCTTTTCCTGCCAAATGCAGCTCAAACATTGAGGGGCCATGCAACAAGGTATTTCCCAATGGTCATCCACTTGGGTATCGCCAAGGCAGGGGTTTTCGTTGGTGAAATAGGAGAAGTGCCATCAGTACTATCATTCCACCAGCTATTGAAGACACATACATACCTGTTTAGACCAATGTTTCTCTGATCTCCTGACTTGAACCTCCTGTTTTAATTGTGCTGTTTTATTGTATATTTTAATTGTGGATGTTTGTTGTATGGCTTTGATGAAATTGTTTTATTGCGTTTTTAAAAAATTGTGTGTCCGTCTATATAGCTTTATCATTGTAGACTGCTTAGTAGCCACCCTGGCATTTCAGTGCAATATCAATTATAAAAGGGTGGCTCTTGCCTTCTGCAGTTGTCATGAGTAGTTATATTAAAAATCACTCAGACATCTGTTAACAAATTAATTGGGGGCAACTTTCTGATCAAAATGGTTGTAATCAATTAGCCACTCTGCCAGCAGCACAACTGTATGTCTACTCAAAGTTAAGTCCCACTGAGTTGAATAGGGTTTAATCCCAGGTAAAAGACTATAGCAGGGGTAGGCAACCTAAGGCCCATAGGCCACAAGCGGCCCATGGGGGTCGTTTAACTGGCCCACGAGCCGCCCCCAAACTGAGCTGCCCGCTCGGCGAGTCCCTGTGCGCTGCGCTAAACCAGCACAGCGCGGTGACTCACTTCTGCGGTGCTGGAAATTGCATCTGCGCAGACACTGGAAATCACAGGTGTGTGCGCTCATGCGCATGCGCGATCCAGCCCACGGAGGGATCTCCGCTGGAGTGAACCGGCCCAGGCGAGGTAAACCTTGCCGACCCCTGGACTACAGGATTGTGGCTTAGTTGTACAGTGGTACCTCTGTTTACGAACTTAATTCGTTCCGGAGCCCCGTTCTTAACCCGAAACTGTTCTTAACATGAAGCACGCTTTCGCTAATGGGGCCTCCTGCCGCCGCCACACGACTTCCGCTCACATCCCGGGGCAAAGTTCGCTACCCGGAACACCAACTTCCGGGTTAGTGGAGCTTGTTACCTGAAGCGTTCGTAAGGAGGATGGTAAGTAACCCGAGATTCCACTGTATTGCCTTTATACAAATGGTTTGCAATGTGTGGTGCATGTCTCTATAACAGAGATAGACAAAATGGTGCCCTCCTGATATTGGTGGACTCCAACACCCATCATCCCTGATGACTGGCCATGTTTGATGGGGCTGATGGGTGTTGTAGTTCAACAATATCTGGAAAGCACCATGTTGGTCTATAAGGAGGCACAGACAGTTGCTCAAGTTCCCTCCTTGACCCTTCTGTTACCTTTAATATTCAAAAGAAGGGATGTTGCTAGGTACTGAAAACAACAACAACAACAACAACGGGGTACACACTCCAAATCTGCATAAATCTGCATATGTTAATTTATATGTGTAATGATACAAATTTGGACTGACTTTCAGAGTAGAAAACTCTGGCTCTTGCTAGCATGGCTTAAATTGCCTCTGAGCAAATTAAGTGTGTGGACAGCATGCTCAGCTGTCCTGTAAACAAAGTTCTTAAGAAATTTAATTTAAAAAGTAAGTTTTTCAAAAAAGGGCCTCAGTCCCTGGGCATTCTCCCAACTACAGCCCTTTAAAAGATATTTACTCAGAAGCAGAAGAAAGTGGGAAGTAGGAGACTGTTTAGGAACCACACTTGCCTTAGCAGCTGAGAAAGCAAAATAACACCCCATAATTCCAAAACACCACAGAGAATAAACAGGAATACTTTGATTAATCTTTTTTTTAAAAAAAATATATATATATCAAAGGACTATCATAGTATTTCCAAAGCTCTGGTCATCAGTGTGAAAGGTTGTAATGCACAGCACACAACAAAGAATATGCAAGTCAGTATAAAATTCAGGGTGATTAATATAAGATTAGCTAATGTTTGTACAGAGCTTTGAAGATGTAAAGTACTAATTAGAATTTCTAGATTAGCTCGATTTATGCCCCCAATGCAATCCAAATCAGTAAATAAAATGTGCCAAGATTTAAACACACGCTGGCCCATAGATTAGGGCACCCAGGAGGCATTATGAAACACTTTAATTTTTAAGAGGATAAATAAAAATTAATAAGAGAGAAACTGGAGTCAGAAAGCAGCAAGGAAAGACAGAGAAGCCAAGGCTAGTAATATGCAGAAATCTACTACTTGAGCCAAAGACTCCTCCAATTATGATACCATCTTAGAATAAGCATTATACCCCTTCTCTTACACCTGGTAGAGAAATGCCTTTTTTTATATTGTGGTCTGCTATACCACATTGATACAAAATCGTAAAAAGCCCCATAAAGAAAATATGTGCTTTGATTCAAAGTTATGGCATTATTCCCTAGCAAATGTATGCAGATACCATCAACTTATCCGTTAAATCTAGCACAATTAATCGACCCAGGTTCCTTTAATCAGAAGGACATGCCTAATTTAAAGAGGAAAGACCTTAAAAGAGTAGGGAAATGTATCAACAAATGTGTGCAGGGGTGAGAGAGAAGCTGGCACGAGTACGGCCAAGAAAATAAAGGTAACTAGTGTTTTCAGAAAGAAGCCAGCTGAAAGCATGTAGCATGTCACTTTTCTCAGACAGACAGTTCAGGACAGAAGCAAGATGCCATCCAACAGAGAGATGTTGCCTCTGCCACCAATCTGGCCTTTTCCTGCTTAATTAAAGCTGCCGAACACTTGAGCTGGAAAACTGTAATCCCCATTAAACTGTCATTTTAGCTGTAGGTGATCAGACCTTTCAAGCTACACTAAGTAATTATGCTAGCAGGAACCGTGTGCAGTATTAATGGCAATACAGGACAGCCACAAATGTGAAGGCTCATTGTTGCTCGGTAGCTCTGCTTAGCAAAGGGAGCAATAAGGCAGTTTCTGTTACACTCCCAAAATCAGCATTTAAGACACCATTTTTGTTGTCCCATCACTCAAGGAAGACAACACCAGTTCCATGTACACCCAACATGGACATGGACATGCCCCTATGGAAATGGAAATTTCAGGAAGCACAACTTGTAGTGCAATGTCATCATACTACCAAGTTTTGAAAAGCCCCACCTGTCAATCCTATAAGGGACAGGAGCCCAACTGCTGAAAGGTTGGGCAACTCTGACTTTCGGGAGAAGGCAGACACAACACAGGCAGTTTTTGGACTGAACTAATGAAGATTAATTAATTCACTGAACTAATGAAGATTAATTAATTCACTGAACTAATTCAAACGTCTCAGAATTATATCTAAAGGTTGTTTCTATGATTTCTGGGTGAACTAAGTTATTTTGTGGGGGAGTTTGGGTGATTTTTAATTCAATTCCATTTTAATCTGAATCCAATAATTTATCTCTATAATTAGAGATTTAATCACACTTAACTCTGTGTTTGATTGTGATAATTGCATTTATCATTTTTACCTTTCTGAAAAGTGATGAAGCTGTTTAGGCTTAAAGATCATCATGGTTGCAAAAAAATAAATAAAGCAATTGCTGACATTATACTGTGTGTGCATCTGTGTGTGTTCTGATGTTTTCTTATCATCTCCTAAAGTATATTTTATGCTTCAGCACAGCTGCTTGTAACTCTCTGAATCCTGGGTGGGGGAGATGCCAAGGTAAAAGATTTGTGAATTGAACTGGAAATGAATTAGTTCTTTTTCAGAGGGGCTGAAGAGGAACCAAGCAGCCACAGGTTTGGCTGGGGCAACTGGATTATTTGTTTATTGTGATTAATAATTATATTTCTGATATTTCCTGTCAGCATCATCGGTGTTTATTAGATATCTTACTGACTTATTATTGTTGCTATTGTTATCTTACCCACCATTCACTTTGCGGTCCTAGGGTGGGTTACACAATTTAAAAATACAATGATTAAAAAGTTAAAACAAATTACAATTTAGCAAATAAGGCAGGCCCTAAAGTGCCACAGGCCCAGGTAAAGACCTGAGTGCTATGTAATGAAGGTGCCAGACACACCTCTGTGGGGAGTAAGTGCCACAGCTTAGGGGCTGTCCCACAGAGTGCTCTCGTCTAGGCCGCTGCCCCCCAAAATCCTGAGGGTGGTGGAACTACGAAGAGGGCACCCCTCTGACTCTTTAACACCTGAGAGGGTCTGTAAGGAAAGACCTCCATAGGGGGGCTGCACACACAACCTCCTTCACTGGGATGAACAGGATGGTTCTTTCGTGAGCCTTTGCAGTTGTGCAAATTACAGCAGCCATGTGCACAGATGTTTATCTGTAACCTCACTCAGACCTAAGCTCAGCAGTAACAACGCCATGTGCTCCCTTAGGTTCCCCACATGGACAAAGATAAGTGTGGAAAGAAGAGAGGATTTGACATATCTCCTTCCAATTGCTTTGTGCTAAAACTCCAAGTTGGCAGGCATACAGGGTTTTATGTCAAATATTTAATTGCAAATATTTTGCAAAGCATCTTGGAGCATTTATTTTGTTGGGCATAAAAGAACCCTAGTGTACAGTATTCCTCCCCCCTCTCTAGTAAGTGGATGTAAAATGCGCACTGCACGAATCCTTATAATTAAAAAAATAGCAAATCATTGTCATTAATGCACAAGCAAGATCATAAATGAATGCATTATTAAGTCCTACTGAATTAATGTTTAACTGCAATAGAGTTGAAATTGAATGAGGCAATTAATCAGAGTAAGGATGGGGAGGGGAGAGAAAAGACACATCTGTCTTGCTTCAAATGCTTTGAGCAAAACGACCTTCAGGATGGCACTGTCAATCAAGGCAAGCTGCCTACCATTTTGGCGGTCCTGATGCCACCACAAGGGGGGGATGGGACTTTAGTCCGTATGGGATAAAGACAATTCTTCACCTCTGAACTGCTTGAGTGATCCAAAGGGAACAAAATCTGGCACCTGAAGGACCTCATGCTATAAAGCAGAGGTGAGGAACCTTTTGCCTTCCAGCTAGTTGTTTGCTTTATAGATTGATAAACCACTTCACAGCCAAAAGCTACTGAAGTGGTGCACAATAAAATAAAATGAGATAAAATATAAAAGATACAAATGCTGAAAAAAAATGTGTTGTATCCAATGCTAGTCCTACTCAGAGCAGACCCATTGAAATTAATGAACACAACTAACTTGGGTCCATTAATTTCACTCAGTCTGCTGTGAGTAAAACTTAGTTGAACACATCCCAATAAATCAATCTTCTACAGTATTTCGTAAAATAACTGGGTCACACTGGGGAAAGCCTTTCTGAAACAAAAAAGGCCTTTAATAGCCACCTGAATATCAAGATGCTAAAGTAGTTGGACTCCAGTTCCCATCAGCCCAGTGGCCAACAGTCAGGATAGGTGGAAACTGGAGTTCCTCCGATTGGCAGAGGGGGTCCTTCTTCTTTTCCTACCGGAAGTATTGCTTGCTGTGTGAAGAAAAGGGACGGGGACTTGATGGCAATTTTACTCGGATGGTGGAACTCCCTCCCCTTGGAGTCACGAGTGCTGCGTTTTTGATGGACTTCCATCACCTAATGAAAATTCACCTCTTCTCCCAGCCTTTTGGAAGACTTGGTTGACTTTGCTTTGGTGCTTAAAGGCTCTGGGTTGTATTCAACTAAGTTAGAGTAGATGCACTAAATTATTATGGCAGCTTTTAACCATTGCTTCTGCTTTCACTGATATGTCGGTTTTCTTTGGGTTGGAAACAGGTTTGGGATCACACTGTAGTGAAAAGCAGCAAATAAAATCCTTTAAATAAATAAACAATAGCGTAACATCAACTGGAGGGCTAAAGGTCCCCAATCCCTGCTCTAAGTGAAAGGAAATGTAGATACTAAAGATTGGATCTGCTGCAGATATGAACCACTAGTAGTCAAATATTCCAGTAGACTTTCATTCATTATCATCACCATAGCCCTCACACTGGCCCAAAGTGATTTATCATGCTTGTCTCAGTGATCCTCTCAATACCCTGTGAGGCAGGTCATTACAGGTCATCCTACAGATAAGTAGTTAGAATGTGGATGGAGAGAGGGACAGAGAGAGAATGAGAGAATTGCGGGACAGGGTGGCAAGGGACCAAGGTTACCCATGAATTTGTGGATGAATTTGTGGACAAGTAGGAGGAACTTGGAATCAGGTTGTGGGTTAGCAGCAATGTGAATTCAGAACTCCCAGATCCATAGCCAAAATCCGGATTGAGAGGATGTTGACGGTAAGATATATATAGCTTTTTTTTAAAAAAAAGTTAAAAACGGTAAGGAAAAAATAAATAAAATTAGTGCTCTGTAAAGAGTAGGACTGAACTGGTACCTCCCCTTTATGGTTATCAGCATATTTCAAAACCACTAAAACAATCTACCTTGAAACTTTAAAAATATATATTAATATTTCCTCCCTCAAAATCTTTTAACACTAATTGTTAGTATTAATGTATATTTTATCTCTTCCTTTCTTTTTTGTTTGTTTGCTTGCTTGGTGAGGGTCCCCCCCCTTTTTTGGTTAAAGCAAATTAATAGCGACTTGTCAGAGTTCCAATTGTCTTCCTCCTTAGTGGATTGCCAGAGAGACTAGTGCAATGAAGATAATCAGCATATTCATTTCCACCAAGGACTAGGTTCAAGGCATGCTATTAAAGACGTCTGCTCTGATATTCTTTGATGAATCAACTAATTATTGCAGCTAAAGAAAAAAAAAGTTACTAAGATGTATGTGGGGGGGGGGAGGTGTTATTCTTTTTTAAAGGAAAATAGTTACCCATCAAGTTTCTGTTCTCATGCAGCATCCAACTGATATACATTTCCCTGACTAATATGTAGATCAGAACAGAGTTACCCTTCATTATTATTTTTTGCACTTCCCTATGTATTCAATAAGAACATAAGAAGAACCCTGCTGGATCAAGACAAGGGCCCATTTAGAACCAGATGCTCCAATGTGCAAGCAAAACCTAAGCACAACAGCATTCTCCCCATCTGTGATTCCCAGAAACTAGCATTCTCAGAAACTAGCTGCCAACCATGATGGTTATGTTCTTCATCTACTGTTGGAGGCAGCATGCTTCTGAGTGCCAGTTGCTGGAAACAACAGAAGGGGAGTGTGCTCTTGTGTTTTGGTCCTGATTTCGGGTTTCCCACAGGCATCTGGTTGGCCACTGTGAGAAAACAGGAGGCTGAACTAGACAGGCCATTGGCGTGATCCAGCAGGCTGCCCTTATGTTAGATCCCTCAGCCCCATTAGGCTTCTTCCCAAGACAAAACCAGTGGACATCAGCCTGGTTACCAAATTGTATTTTTCCTTAGCTGTGGCATCACAATTTTGCTACTTGCTCTGTTGATTCCGAGGCTACAATTTGTGTGTGTGTGTGTGTGTGTGTGTGAGAGAGAGAGAGAGAGAGAGAGAGAGAGAGAGAGAGAGAGACCTACTGCAGATACAGCATAATGCCTCATGGGAAGAGAGGAAGCTTCCTCAGCTGCAGAGCATGGAATTAGTACCAACTTTTCTAAGGAGTGGGAGGCAGAGCAAAGGTTTGGACAGCAGCCTTTCCTCGCAGCTTGAAAAAGGCAGTTGAATTCAGGGTTTCCCTGCAGCGACTCTAATTCAGGGTTTCCCTGAAGAGGCTCTGCTAGCCAAAAGAGGAGCGACTTGACAAGTGGAAGAAAGAGGCCGAGCGGCACCAAAGCAGCTGTGGGATCAATTATTGTTCATTATATGAGCACGTCAATAATTATAAGGCTGTCAGGACCTCTGGCAGAAGGGAGACTTGGACCTGGGTTCTTCTAGGAGTGGGAACCTTGGCTCTCATCGCTTCAAGCTGATGCCACAACAAATCTGTTACAGCAGTTCCACAGCATGCATTTAAAGCACACCCAATGCAGATTTAAAGCACATGGCTCCCTCCAAAGACTCCAGGGAACTGTAGTTTTCTCCTCACAGAGCTACAATTTCCAGCACCCTTAACAAAGGGCAGTTCCCAGGATTGTTTGGGGGAAGTCACACACTTTGAAACCGGTGTGGTGTAGTGGTTAAGAGTGGTAGTCTTGTAATCTGGTGAACCGGGTTCGCGACTCCGCTCCTCCACATGCAGCTGCTGGGTGACCTTAGCTAGTCACACTTCTTTGAAGTCTCTCAGCCCCACTCACCTCACAGAGCGTTTGTTGTGGGGGAGGAAGGGAAAGGAGAATGTTAGCCGCTTTGAGACTCCTTAGGGTAGTGATAAAGCGGGATATCAAATCCAAACTCCTCTTCTTCTTCTTATTTGAATGAGCTTTAAATGCATGGTTTGGATTTGCCCAAAGTGTCTCTTGACTTTACGGGCTAGAAAGAACAATACATCTTCCTGATCTAACCCATACACATGGAGGGGAGCATGAGCATTCCTCCCCCACCTCAGACACCCCTGGATGTTTTTTTGTAGGGGCATCATGCATACCACAGGTAGCCAAGATGATGCCCAACTCCCATTCACCCAAACCAACATGGTGATGGGTGATGAGAATGGTAGCCCAACACATATTGAGGTCACCAAGCTGAATTTATGGAGTAGAAAACTATCGGTGGCTGCTGGCCATGATAGTTCTGCTCTGCTTCCACAGCTGGAAGAAGTAATGCTTGCAAATACTAGTTGCTGGAGACCACACAAGGGGATAGTGCTTGTGTGCTTGGGTCTGGCATGAAGGCTTTTCACAGGCATCTGATTGGTGACTGTGAGAAAAGGATGCTGGACCAGACAGGCCATTGTCCTGATCCAGCAGCCTCTTCTTAAGACGACTACCCCAGTATATATGGTGATACGAAATTCAGTTATCTGAATGTGGATCCTTATTTAGCCCCAAATGGCAACATCCATGCACAAGACAAAAGTACCAGCAGGCTTGGGAGAACCCCAAGGTCTGCAGAAGTTAAAAATAAAAATAAAAAAGTGGGTAGGTGGAGGGAGTCTAAAATATCCAAATGAACACTGTTCTGCAGGCAGAAAGTTTCAGGTTCAATCCCCAGCATTTCCATGTACGGTTAGGAAAGGATCCTGTCTGAAATCCTGGAGACCCATTGGAAGTCAGTGCAGACAATATTGCACTAAATGGTAGACGGCAGCTTCAAACTAAGGGAAGGGCCATAGCTCAGTGGTATAAGAAGGTACCCAAACGCAAACCCTGAAGAGCTGCTTCAAGTCAGTGAGTCAGTGTTGACAGTACTGAACTAGTTGGACCAATGATGAGATTCGTTGTAAGGCAACTTCTTACGAATTCGGGAACACTCTCTCTCTCTCTCTCTCTCTCTCTCTCTCTCACACACACACACACACTCACTCATGATAAAAATCAGCAAAGCAATTAAGCTTCAACAAAAACAAGACAAGGTTCTCCCCACCCTCAACAAAGTGAATGTTAATTACTATGCTTTACAGGAGAGATAACAAGAGGGGTTTCCCCCCTTTTTTCCCCTAAGAAGCATTTTTCAAACAAAGAAATGAAAAATTCATGAGCAGGGGGAAACCTTAGTGCTATGCTTTGGCTTTCTTGTCAAATAGTTCAGCTCTAGAGGACCAGAGGAACTTACAGAGTAAGAGCCGAGCCTTAAAGACAGCTGTCAGGTGGGTCAGGAAGCAAAGGCCACGGATCACACCCACCGCCAACACTTATTCACTGGTTAAATGCATCTCAGCCACAGTTATGTTTCCTGATGTAAAAGCACCCTGAGCCCAAGTCTAGCAAGGAGTTACTTGGCCTTTAGATGCTCTGAAGAGATGTCAGCTCAAAGGGCAGCATTCTACAATCGAGTCCCATCAGTGCAAGGATTTCTGCTTGTGCACCAGGAGCTCCCCTCCCCTCTATCAAGATTAGGATTTGGAAATGACAACTTGTTTAGGTTGGCAGGATTTGGGGACCGTTGTTTTGGCATGGAAGAGGATCTTGGAATGCAAGCCATGACATGTGGGAAGAAGTCCAAAAGGCTATGGCAGCAGGTTGTTTAGTGTGGCTGGATACAGTTTTTGTGGGTGTGGGGCAAATAAATTTGCTTTCTTTGATAGGTATGATCTGAAAGTGGTAACATTAAAGCAAAGCAATCAAGGAGAGAAATCCTGCCATTTTTCAAGTTGTGGCTTTTTAAATAAAAAATAAAAATAAAAATAGCAGATTTCTCTCCCTAATAGCTAAAAAGGGCTTTTATGCACATTATAAAGAAGTCAAAAAGACCACAAGTGTTCCTCACGTCCCTTTCCAAGTTAGCTGTAATTACTACACTACAGTCTTAGATTCTTAAACATACTTGCCTAGGTGAAGAAGTAGAAGAAACATGTTCAATGCCGTGGGGTGAAAATACTAAAAGACTAGTAAACAGGCCTTCTGGTTTCACCAGCTCCTTATCTTGGGCTAATGACAAGGTAAAAGCAAGTGCATTTAACCTCAACATGTTCCTCTTCAGCACACACAGCAAACTATTCTCTGCAGCTGTAACCACTGCAATGTTCTCAGCTAACCACACACTTGAGGCTTTCACATCGCAATACTGAGCCACTTAAGAGATGAAGCACAGCCTTCTTAACCACCATTCTCCACTCTCTGCGCCTTCAACAAGCTCAAATCTATCACTCCTGGCCACTTGTCCTTTACTGCTGCAGCATTCCCTGGACATCCACATTTATGCAATCACACACTATTTGAAATGTATGCATATCCTCACTTTCCTCTCCATCAGCCCTTATGAACCACAGGCTGATCTATCTTGGCTGCAAAAAGAAGAACCTCATAAACAGATTGCACTTGAAGTGGGGGGGGGAGAGGTAAAAGTGCTTTTGTGTCTCTATGTGGCTGGCTGTTGATATGTTGGTCCTTCCCCAGGCAGCATCCAAACCAGTGAGATAACTGGCTGAAAACACTTGGGGAGGAAGCAATAGGACAAAGAGCCAAACTACATGACAGCCAGCAAAAGATTATAATGCCAGCTTGAAAAGCAGGGGGCTAGAAAGCCTACCTGCAACTGATGGTAGGATATCTGGTGCCCACCATCCCCTGACAGCACACACAGAGAATGTGCTGCTGTTTGGCAGCCTAGCTGCACCAGGTGACCTGAGGAACTAATAGGTGCCTGATTGGCCACATAGTAGTCCAGGTTGCTCCAGGTTTGGTTGTTCATCTCACAGAACAGCCACACAACCTTTTTGCAATCTGACAGACACCTTCTCTTTGACCATGCCATTGCATATGACACTTTCAGAGCATAGTAGATATGCAACAGCCTTTACAAATTTAAATCAGGGTAGTCAACCTGGTGTTGTTAAACTACAGCTCTCGCCAGCCTTACCCAGCATCGCTCTGGGATGATGGGAATTGTAGTCCAACATCATTTGGTGGAATCACATTGGCTTCCCCTGCTTTAACTTAGAGGCTTTTTGTTTTACAATCAAGCAACATATAAATGTTAAATAATAAATAAACAAATAAATAAACTGAAAATTATCCTGACCAACAAAAATAAATATTTCAAATTTTTAGCTGCTTTCCAAAACACACACACAAAACTAAAGATTCCCACCCCACACAAAATAGATAATTTGTTTCAACTGCTTATTTCATTTCAAAATAGGTAGCCTAATCTGTGTTATTTGACTTACTTTTGTTAGTGAAGGAGATTCAAAGCAACAATGATATCTTTATAGAAATAATATTTCATAAGGGAAGCCATGAGCTTACAATGAAAGATTCAAACTTGTAACAATTTAGTTAAAAATTCAGTGAAGTTGCTGCGAGTTTGAGAAAATGGCTGAAGAGAGGTGAAAGAACATTTATTTAAAGGTCAGGAAGATACTTTATGTGATGGAACTGCTAGTTTAGTACAAATGTGTTCAAACTGCCTTAAGATACTCACAAAAATAATATACACAGATTTTTTAAAAACGACTACACGGTTTGTGATTTCCATTCAGCACCTTGGAGGGTGCACATAAGCAAAAACAGCACCAAACTCACAAACAATTGCACAACTTGGCACCCCGAGTAAAGCTGGCAAACCAAGGCTTAAAACACTGTTCTTGTGGTTGTGTGTCAGGATGATACCACAGTGGGAAGGCTTATTCAGCAGCTGCATGTGTGATGTGCCCTGGCTCTTTCACCCTTTCTCACTTTCATGAGAACCAAAATCCAGCCTCCCACACATTTGCCACAAACAGGAAGAGCTCCAGAGAAAGCAGAGCAGATTGCAGCTGTATGCTGAAACTTGGGCAGTTTGTTCTTAGACGAAAGAGGCAGAGTACCTGCAAATTTGACAAGGCAGTCCAGTGGCCAAGCCTCCATTCCCCGCACCCCTAATTGCCAAGCATCGTCTTGCTACTATCTACTGGGGAAAACATGGCCATTGCCCAGTTTCCATGACATCACATTGCAACATTTCACAGAGGTAAATAGCGACACATGTTTTTTTTCATGTCCAACACACTACTCTTTGCTTCCAGTATAAGCTTGCTAAATTTGGATGCTTTGTTCGGAATCCTGCTTTGATCAATTTGGATTTTATTGTTTTATTAAAAAAGCAAGGACCGCTGTAGTTAGCAGCTCATTTTCCAAACAGCCTCCAGAATAAAGAAGGTTGCCTTTACATGGAAACCACAAACTGATTTGGCATCTGTTGTACTGACCTTATTTGTGTTTATTCATTCATTGGTGCTTGCTTCCCACATAAATGTGCACTGCAGCTTTTCTGAATGCATGGATTGCATACACACCATACATTTAAAGCACATACCTTCCTCCAAACTATCCTGGAAATTGCAGCATACCCCTCACATTGCTACAATTCCCAGCACCATTAACACACTGCAATTCCTGGGATTCCTTGGGAGAAGTCATGTGGTTTAAATTTAGTCATAGGCTCCTGCTATTTTTAATATCCAGGAACCAAGAGGTGGTCACTCACAGGCTCTTTCTGGAAAAGTGTGAGTGTGTGCATGTGGATGTGTAAAGAATCTGCTCTAGCAATTATACATTTTCCTCCATTTGTTATTGTTTTGTTACAGCTTCCACATACGGTACTTGATCAGTAATTTCTTTTAGAAAAGCCAGTCAACAGGTCTCTAGTTGTGCCTTCCTTCAGCAGTACCTTTGCAAATCTCAACCAGCGTTCGAAACTCCCATTGTTCTAGGCACATTTTGCGACGGAATTTCATTAGAACGAGGAATTTCTGAGTTCTGAGCGCAGTACTGCGTCTAAGATTTGAGATTAAAACTGCAGAGTGGAAGGAAAAGAGGACCTTTTTCTGCCTCCCCACTTCCAGCTACTCTCTGAAGACTGGCGAAGAGACCCTCTTAAGAATATTAGAGGGGTGGGCAGGACACAATATTTTAGCTGCAGTTCATTCATTTTCAGATTTGTATTCTTGTTATAAAAAAGTGTGCCTAGACATTCCATTGTTGCGCTCATAACCTAGGTTTTAAGGTGTCCTTTGGTTGACTGGAAAGGTCCTTGATCTGTGATAAAGTCTCTTGCTTGCCTGGATGGTGGATGGGTAGAGGTGTGTGTTGAACACCTAACTTTTGTGTGGCTGCCAGTCTACTGTACCAGGAGCCTAGAAATATAAATTCTCATTCAGGAGTGAGACATTTAAAATGAGATTAATCTTGCAGTGAACAAATTATTCATAAGAGGACAGATGAAGATAGGTGTCAGATGAACAAGCCAGTTCCATATGGAATTCAGACAATGGGTTATTCACTGACAGTGGTAGAGGAAGGTTAGTAGCCAACATGAACAATAAGGTATATACTAAATTCATTCTCCATTCATGCTCTTTTAAGGGAAGTGAACCACAGCAGCTGAATTTTAACCCTTGCTTCCTTGAGGTTTTCAAAGCCAGGATATATATAGGTTTTACATAACAAGCAGGTTTAAAAGCACCATAGATCCCATCTCCATAAGATAGGAAGGACACAGCAGAAGGCACACAGCTCAACTCATTATTATATTTAAAATGTTTCAGAAACCTCAAAAACAGATTAAGTAATGCAATAATAAAACTCTCAGTGAACCTGAGCAATAAAATCCATCAACAGAGGAGACGGGTAATATAATCTCTTTAGGAGAGAAAAAAAATCTCCTCTCTGCCTCAATTACCTCTTGCAGCACAAGATAGAGGATTTAGACTATAGCGATGGATTGAAATCTCTCTTTAGGGACATCCTTCTCATAATTGTACATTCATGCCTCTCTCCCCAGTAGTAGCCTAAATACAATTTACCCTTGCACACACTTTTATAGGGTTTTCTGTAAATCCCCCACTTTATTACCACCCTGGTTATAATGGGGAGGGGGCACATGGCAATTCCTGAGGGCTCGCTAACTGTGCAAGATATTAAGTGTGAATAAAAAAAGAATCAAAAGAAGGTCTATCTGCAATTTATAGTTCTCCATAAAGGACCTTGGGGAACTGCAATTTGAAGGTGAAAAGTAAATGGAAAGCAGATTTTAGGCTGGAAAATTCCATATGATCGATGCAAAGGGATTACGAGCTGGAATTAGCCAGAAAAAGGGTTTCAAAGGTGGGCTTAGAATTAAAACACATATCTTCAAATTATACATGAACTACAGAAGGTGCCTTAGTGTTGATTAAGCACATTGATAATATGCAAATGCTCCATTAACCAATACGTGTGTGTGTTTTTATATATAAAAAGCAAAACATACAGGTTAGTGAAGAGATCTCAATTATTCTCCCAGGCCCCATATAAATAACTGAATTCCACCCACAGAAAGCGGTAATTATCGGCTGTGGTAATTTTCATTCACAGTTCATATATGTATTTCTCCAGAGGTATATATAAGGGGCAATAACACTCCATTCGACACACAGGGGAAAGATCACTGCTGCTCAGTGCAAGCAGCAAGTTTTGGGGAAGATGCCCTAAGAGTAGGCAGCGGCAGAGAACCCGATCTCAGCCCAAGGGACTCCTTCTCTTCTGAGCAACCTTCCATGAGACAAATACCAGTGGTGGGCAGGGCCAAAGGCGAAAGTGGGCAGAACAAGGGTATCTTTGTACAGCAGCTTAGTTTCTGTATACCACTCTCTGTCCTCCACCCAGGGAAGCAAGAGGCATTGTTCAGGGGCACATTCTAGGTGGACAAAAACACTCAAGAAGTGTGTGGTTAGTGAGTGGCACAGCCTTGGGAGACAAGAGAGTGGCTAGCTAGGGAGGGGGTTATGGCCTGGGGATAGTCTCAAGGGAAATGCAGAGAGGACTGGAGGTGGTAGTGATCAACCAGGTGTTTCTGGGAAGCTCACGAGCAGGACTCAAGCCCAACAGCACTCTCCTGTCCATGTTAACCCATCAACTGGTATTCATGAATGTGACTAGCACCCTTATTGTCTGTGAATTTATCTAATCCCCTTTTAAAGACATCACTACAAACCTATGGTTCTGATCTTCCCTGTGTTGTTACAGCTGTTCTTTTAAAATAAAAAAGGAACGACAATCTATTTTAATAGTAGTCTTCCTCATACAGTAAATATGACCATGCCAATAGTCTTGGCCACAAATTGGTTTTCCTCCTCACACAGTTAAAGTCCTGGTCCGCTTTGAGACATCAGGTGAGGGTAATGCATGTATGATGAACTTTTGCCTCTTATTTTACTCTTTACAGATGGGATAAAATGAGCCACAGGGAGCAGGCTAAGCAGCTGTAATAGTGTCATAATGGTACAAACAAAACTGGACCTATAGTATGTCAAATCCCAGTTCCCTATTCTTCCCTTACCAGACCACTTCCTCTGTTTATGCTATCTGATTCCTATTAATCCATAGGAAAATAATACCATGGTGGCACAGCACATCTGCCTTTTGAAGCTTTTGAGTGGCTTTCAGGATTTGGCATCTTGAACTTTAAGGTAGGAGGAAAATGTTCTGCTGTTCATAAATCTTGAAGTTTATTTCCTGAAAGTGTGAACTGCTTTCATTTTTTCCTCCAAGTAACTTTAAGCCTTTTAATGTAAACACTGATATACAGGCTTGAGTCAGGAATTAAGTCTGGGGCATATACACATTATGTCAAATGCTCTTAAGGAAGACCAGCATTCCAGCTTAAAAGGCAGTTGTACAGTTTACTTTATTTTCGAGAGTCTGCATAGCCCAGTGCCTTGGTCAGTAGATGTGGACTTAGGAACAACATATTCAACTGCCTTATACCAAGTCAGTCCATCTAACTTAGTATTTCCTGCACTGACTGGAAGCAGCTCTCCAGGGTTTCAGACAGGTGTCTCTCATAGCCCTACCTGGAGATGCCAGGGATTGAACCTGCAACCTTCTGCATTTCAAGCAGATGCTCTACCAATGAGTTACAGAGCCCATCCATAAGAAGAGCAAATAGGTTTCAAAACCATGTTTGGACCTGGATTGCTAGGGTGGTTAAGTCGCTACTGCTCTGTTCTCTGGTATGTGAAATGGGAATAAAAATGTCCTTCCCGACAAATGTTGAGATGATAACATATTAGATGTGCTACTGGATTAAATACATCCTTGAGATATTTTGGGACTCCTTTCATTAGCCCAAGTCAGCATGACCAATGGCCAGGGATGATGGGAGTTGCCCAAAACACATGGAGGGTACAAGGCTGAGGAAAGGCTGGTCCCAGTGATGTCATTTCCACACACCTACAGTCAAATGCATAGACTCCTTTGCCAGTCCAGAGGTAGGTTGACAGCACCAAGTTCAAATATGGTGCTCTACAAGCACAGTTGAAGACCTGCTGCTCAGTGGTACAGCACATGCTTTCATAGCTGTCAACTTACAGATTTGAAAATAAGGGACCAGCAGCCTTGAAAATAAGGCACCTGCAGCCAAAATAAGGGACCTGCAGCCTCACCTGTTCCAGGCACTCCAGTCTTCCTGTCCTCCTGCAGTCCGGTCAAACTCATGCTGGTAGCTTCGAGAACACTGTCCAACCAACCTTGTAACCAGAGGTTCAACTGAATAGAATCTGAATCACATGTACCACAAGGCCTATGCAGCCTCAACTTAAGATGGCTCCCCGGCCTGGCTTTGCACTGCAAAGTTTGCTGCAGCACGTGCAACAAAATGGCGTCCAGCATTCAAAAAACCCCTCAGCTTGCATTAACTAGCCACACACAAGGCATGCAAGCTCCACCCCCCAGTCGTTCTTAGACTTCTTATTGGGTGAGCAACACAGCCAAACAATACAGTTGGAGCCTCCCTCCTCCCTGGCCAGCAGGGAGGGAGAGGAGCTGCTTCCTTTGAAATTTAAGGGACATCATTTAAGGGACATCCATCAATAAGGGACAGCAGCGGGACATGGCGCTGGAATAAGGGACTGTCCCTTCAAATAAGGGACACTTGACAGCTATGCATGCTTTGCCATCCACACAGTCCTAGACTGAATCTTCAGTGGCAAATCTGGGAGAGAACAAAGGTCTTGGAAAGCTGCTGTCTATCAGAGGAGACAATATTTGCTAGATGGGCCAATTACCTGACTTTGTATAAGGCACCTTCTTGCATTATCCATTAGTCTCACTGGAAGACCCATGGTTGTGGCTCCCAAGATGAAAGTAAGGAACCGCATAAGCTTTGCCCTCGAAGGGCAACATAGCCTCTTCCTGCTTCCCAAGTCTTGCCTAGAATCACACACTCTTGGATAATGGCCAGTCGTGAAAAGGGGGATGAAGGGCAGATGCATATTTTGCTTTTGAATGAAGACATGATTCCTAGACAACTTGTCAGTCACTGACCTTTTCTTACCACATTTAGTTGTCTTTTATGTCAGTTTTCATATCCAAAGGGCAAATTACATGCTCAGTTGCATTATGATAAGGCCATTGGTTTTGAAGGGAGCTACAGGATAATTTTTGACTACATGGATATTATATTTCACTCAGAGGGGAAAGCTAAATTGCATTTCCTCCCCACACAAAAAAAAACATATCTAAGGTGCTCTTTTGATACTGATAAACCCAAAATCAAAATAAAGAAAAGGAGCACAATTATTTCTTTCAATATTGTGCTCCTTTTCTGTATTTTGATTTGGGGGTGATGAAAAGGCCAGTTCACAAAGCTGCTATTTGTGGATTTGGCAAAATGGAAGGCTGCCAAGATTAGCACAAGCTAGGGTTGATGGGGTGGGGGGTTTTTTGACAGTAAAAGCCTTTTCCCAAGCTTTTCCTTTTCTTTTAAAAATATTGTTCTATCTTTAAAGGAAACAAGTGTTCTGACAAATGTCAGTTTTTATTCTGATTAACTGATAGCTTAAAGACTGGTGACATTTGCAGGAGAACCCTCCTACCCAAGTTTATGCCAGAAACATGAAGTAAGAAGCGGTGGATTTTGGGTATCCCCCCTCTGCTAGTAAATCTATATTATTATAATGTCAGATTCACAGTGCAAGCCTATATATGGCTACTCAGAAGCAAGCTCCATCAAATCCAATCTCCTGCTTAATCAAATGTGGGATGCAACTGCAACATCCTTAACAGCCATCTAGCCTTGAAATTGCCGTACAGTAGTTCTAGTCCTGGTCTTTGGAGCAAGAGAACACATTTGCTCCATCTGCAGGAGGTGCCAAGGCTGGTAACACAAGATGGGCCTTCTCAGTGGTGGCTCCCCATTTATAGAATTAGAATGCTAGCCCCAGGGTGGCACACCTGGCATCATTATTTTTCAGTGTAAGCTGTTTGTAAGACCCTTTAGGTGGGCAAGTGACTAGTAAGTTAAAATGAATAAATAAATGAATGAATGAATGCTCTCTATTTTTAGGTGTTAGGCAAAAATATGGTGCCTTTGTTCCATGTTTTTAGGCACCAAGCACAAACAGGCCATAAACCTATTGAACATTTTATGGCCTTTTACTTGTGTCTGGGGGGAGGTATACTGTTTTTTGTTATTATATTAATATTTTGTGTTTCTATTTTGTGTTTTTATACTGTAAATTGCCCTGTGAACTTCAGGTGAAGGTAGTATAATAATAATAATAATAATAATAATAATAATAATAATAATAATAATAATAATGATGGTGATGACTTTCTTCAAAATGTGGTAAGCTAGGCCTGGGTGGGGGGACCCAATGACACCACTGAATCTGTGATAGATAGATAGATAGATAGATAGATAGATAGATAGATAGATAAAATGTTAGCATATGTTGATACATAATTGCTTTATCCTGAGATAATAAGATCTAATATCATGTCAATTCCTAGTCTAGACAAGGCCTATGGCTCAAACCAGCTCAGAGATTTTTCACTACAAGTGAAAGAAAGACAGACAGATAGAAAGAAAGGAAGATATTTTAAGAGCTTGTGGGGATTTTCCATCATGGCTTTCCCCCATCCTTAATGTTGGTTTCCGTTTTCTGTTTAGAAGATTAACAACCCACAGTGTGAGATGTTGACATTTAAAAGCAATGGAAAAGAACTAATGAACACAAGTGTTTTACACACAAACGTTAGAGTTTCTGTCTGGCTTTAGTGTTAAAAGGGATTTAATGTGATCCTGCTTCTCACCCCCCCCCCCTTTCCTGGCCTAGTATGCTGAACCGTAATCCCCCAAAGCATCATTGCTACCAATTAACACTAGCTTTGGCCAATATTATTTTGTATTTTATTTTTGCAAGGCAGCTGATCCTTTCCACTGCTAGCTACTTAAGAGCACATAATAAGGCACCACTAGTTAAGATGGGCCTGTGACCTGGAATCAACACTTAATGTCCCATTGACATTTGGCACAGTTTCGCAGATTTCTCTCTTCTCCTGCCCAGAGCTCTTTTTGTTTCCAATATTTTCCCCCTCCCCGGGTGGAAGAATTACATAATATAAGGCCGCCCCCAGCGGCCTGGCTGGCGGCATTCCTTGGAGTGGTCTTTTTGGGGTGTCAGTTGTAGATTTCCATTTCCCTTCCACCTGCAGAGCTCTTCACAACGGCCAAGAATGGAGGAGAGACTAAAATGTCTCAGTTTCGTTTACTTAAGGCCAATTAACACAGCCATCTTGAGCTAATTTTTGTGAAAGCAAAGTCAACTTCAGTTATTTTTCCCAGGTGGAGAAATGGTCATGAGATTGTTTCAACATGTCTCCAGCACACAAGGAAATATGCCCCTGCAAAGCAGGTTGGGTGCAGATCTGTGACTTGGAAATGTGTCAAAACACAGCCAGCTCATCACCTGCAGAGAGAGCAAGAGACGTCGCCTGGTGTTGACATCAATGTATCATAAAATGAAAGGGGTGTATGAATCAGCCCATTCTGGGAGAGGCATGCAAAAGGCCACAAAGACAACTGCAACAGTGGAGGTCGCTCCATTAGGGTGATGGGGCATTGCCCCACCAACCTCAGTCTGCGGTCAGCCAACTGTCTGCCTTCTATGACTCACAACCAATCCCAGCCCTACCAGGAGATGACAGGCATGGAACCTGGGACCTGCTGCATGCAAGCAGCAACAACCCCTTCTCATATTCCTGAGAGTTGTTGATGTTATTCCTGGGAGGCAGCAGAAGCAGCCTCCCAGGGGCCTTTAATCTCTGGCAGAGTGTACTTCCCTTCTGCAATAACCTTTTGCAAAAAAAAAAAAAAAATAGAGGAAAGGAAAAAGCTACCTCTGGAAGGATATTGCCTTCCAAGTGAGAATGGTGAACCGTCTCCCAACCACACTCCTGAGCATGAATCAATTTTCCTCCCGTCGATAACTAGCACAAAGGTTCTAACCTTCATTTGCGCTCCAAATACTCAATCTGGGATGTAGAACACATACCAATTAAGCAATTCAGCTAAAATAAGAAGGCCGTGAACCAACATCATTGCTGCTGCTGCCCCTGAGGGATCGAGGGTTATCAGCTTGGGGAAAAGGTAATTTATTGAGCTTAATACTCTGCGAAATGTTCTCATGATAATAAGATTGTAAGATCGTTTTAATATCTGAAGTCATGTTGAAAAGGTCATTCCTCATCTTTTACGCCTACCTAAGTTATGTAAATTAGAGCTACTCAAACAGAGTTGAGGATGTTTGCTGCCGGATTCTTTAAAAAAAAAACTTTTTTGTTTGGATGAAGGACAAGAGAAGGTCACTGGCCACAGGTCAAACCAGGTCAGCCCCAAATGCAGCAGCTCTATCAAGTTACTCTTTGAGACTATCTCAGATTTATTTAAGTAATTATTTCCACTGCTTCTGAAGCAGAAAACTTATTTTCACTTATTAGACATATAAAATCGCAGTTATGTTACGTATGCCAGAGAACTGGAGCCATAACTAACATCAGACTGCCAGACTGTCTCTTACTGAGAAGGCCCAGGGATTGGCAGAGGAACAGGACAAAGCTTTTTCCTATTTCCAACATTCCCCAAGAAAGCCAGTTTAGAGATCATCCTCCTCCTCCACTTTCTAGGCAAGAAATGCACATTTTATTGCTACTGTGCAAGTTTACCAATATGCTGAAGCTGTATTTCTTTTCAGGTACCGTATTTTTTGCTCTATAAGACTCACTTTTTCCCCTCCTAAAAAGTAAGGGGAAATGTGTGTGCGTCCTATGGAGCGAATGCAGGCTGTGCAGCTATCCCAGAAGCCGGAACAGCAAGAGGGATTGCGGCTTTCACTGCGCAGCGATCCCTCTTGCTGTACTGGCTTCTGAGATTCAGAATATTATTTTTTTCTTGTTTTCCTCCTCCAAAAACTAGGTGCGTCTTGTGGTCTGGTGCGTCTCATAGAGCGAAAAATACGGTATTTCCTTATTCATGTCAGAGGTGGGGAAGCTCAGGCCTAGGGTCCAAATGTGACCCTCTTTATCTACCCCATGGGACTCTCCCCAGGTCATGCCCCTCATTGGCCCTGCTCTGTTCCCTTAAGTACTTTTGCCTGGCTGGAATCTGTCCCTGAACTCTGGCAATGTCTCTTGCTTGCTTGTTTGCATGGATGGGAGGGATGTGGGAGTGTGGGAAGAAACCTCTCACTTTTGTCTGGCCCACCATACAAGGGGGAAAGTCACAGTTGTTATTGCTCCATCCACTTTCGCCTCTGGCCCCATGCACCACAGGCCTGCAGCCCTACGACTGAAGAGGGGTCCTCATACCCGAACCATGCAATGAACATTTTGTGGAAGAGGAAGCATGGAGAAGCATGGACACTTCACAAGTAGAAGGAGCTTTCTGAAGCAGAGAGATTGCTCTATTCACATAGGCCTCCTCTTGAGTTTTAGAACCCTAATCTTGTAGAGGCAGCAAAGAGTGACACACCCATCCCTGTTTCCTCTACCGCTGTCATGACCCCAAGAGTCCAGAAGCAATTATGGTTCAGCTGGAGGCTGTGGAGTCTTTAGCTAAGGAGGTGGACCAGGTTCAGGGCTCTGCTGCTGGAGATCAGCAGACCACCGAGTCTTGAGTAAAACAGGCAGGTGCCCCTATTGAATTAGGGCTTGGAGGGACAGGATCATAACCCTCACAGGCACATTGCTGTGAACCTGAAGAACCAAATACCTCCCACAGTACCTCAGCCCTGCAGTGGAGAGAGCACACCAGGCAGGAGGCTACAGAATGGAGAAGGAGCAGTGGAATAAAATGTTCACATTTCTTTTAGCCATTACAGCAGCAATGTGTGTTTGGATACTGGAATTGCACTCCAAGTCCACTAATGTGGACACCTCCTATTTGTCCCAAGTATCTGGTACTTTGGGGGTAATGTAACTGAAGATTCAACTATCTTGATAATAGCTGGAGCCATTGTAGTCCAGCAATCCCAGGTTCTGGGACCAACTGGCAACAGCTCTCCTGGATCTCAGCCGGAGGTTTTTGCTAGCTCTGCAAACCAGGAATCTTTTTGATCTGGGGAATGAGCATAAGTTCTTTCTACTTCCTATGCACTCCTCTTAGTAATGGGTAGGACTCTGAGGTGTGTGTGTGTGAAAGATATGAAAGATATGACAAACATTGTTCTAACTCTCAAGTCTTGTATGTGTGAAAATTCACTGTCTACTCCACTTATCAGCTTGCAGCTGAACAGGCTCTGTGGTTAAGCATAATTCTGGGTAAAACCTCAAAGCGTGCTCCAGTGACAGCGGTCTGATGTCATCACAATTTCTTTTTCATATACACTGACATGCAACCACAAATACCAAAGACAAATACATCGAGATCTCACCTTACTGTGGTCTCTTCTCACTTTAGAAGCTACAGCCAAAACCGTTTTAATGCAATGTTTACTCAGGGACTTAATATTATTCAGAACAGTTGTCCATGGATTGCAGAGATGAAGGGCAGCAGGCTTTGGGAAATGTAGCCCTACGATGGGTAATCTACAGTTCCCATGATTCTTTAGGGGAAGCCACGTGTTTTAAATGTATGGTGTGTAAAAAAAATTCACTCTTTTAAAAATTAACATGAGTGGATTTCAAAGGCAGCAACTGTAAAATGGGGGGGGGGGTAAAAGCAATTTAAAAAGGGGCCCTCCAGGCATCCTTTTATTGCACATTCATGATGATCTGTGGCCATGACGGTATTGGGCTGCTCATATCTGATTCCCACTTTCAATACTGTTTGTGACTGTAAAAGGTTTGGGGTGGTCACACTGCCTCATTTCCAATTAGTGCTTATCCCATAACTACTTGCTGAATCATGTCACTTTTTATACCACAAATGTTCTGCTTTATTTTTGTTTTGCTTTCGTTGTCCTTTAGCCCTTCTAATCAGCAGTAATGTGGTCACATTAGGGAAACATCACAGAACAAACTAAAGCAGAATAAATCTACCACTAACATACTATTACTGTGTCAAGAACACGTCGCAAAATACACTTGCAATAAGACACCAGTCTGAAAGGGCCCTGCACAAACAAATAATGTTTCCACCCATGGGCATGCATGCCCAGGCCGAACACATCTTATTGTATATGTGTGAAGGGAAAGACCAAAACTGTTATGTCACAATGAAGCTTCTCTAGCATAGTTAAGAATGTACAGGAATGTTGGGGGAAAAGAATGAATGAATGAATGAATGAATGAATGAATGAGGAAACATTCAGTGATTTGATCCCCCTATTGCATTTTGCTCTGGACCAGTATAGCAATGGATAAGAACTTAATAAGAGCTCTGCTGGATAAGGCAAAAGGCCCACCTAGTTCAGCATTCTGTTCTCACAGTGACCAAACAGATGTCACCAGGAAGCTCTCAAGTAGGACCTGAGCACCAGTCCTCTCTGCACTTGTGATTTCCAGCAAATGCTATTCAAAGGCACAATACTTCCAACACTGAACATAGCCATCATGGCTAGCAGCCATTGATAGCCTTATCCTCAATGAATTTGTCTAATCCCCTTAAGAACATAAGCAGAAGCTGGCTGGATCAGGCGAAAGCTCCATCTAGTCCATAATCCTTTCCCCACAGTGATCAAACAGATGCCTCTGGGAAGCACCCAATCAGGGTTTGAGTGCAACAGCGCTCTTCCCACTTGCGCTTCCCATCAACCAACATTCAGAGTCATGCTGCCTCCAACAGTGGTGATATATCAGGAGAGGCTTCCAGTTTTTGTCTTGTATCTCCATGCAGATCATACTAGTAGCAACCCGGTCTGTTGTGTGGTATCACCAAACTACCTTGCAACACCTGGCATCCTGACACAACAATCTCAAACCTGAAAGTTTCCTCCTCTACCCTCTGGCACATATGGGGCTGTACCATGAGACCAAGTCATATATAAAGAAGTTTACTTATTTTCAAATAGAAGATCTATAAAAATGTGTGCATTCTCCTGAGGTCTCTTAAGGCTTTATTTTATTCTGTAACTCTCCTCTCCAATCTGCCTACCTGATGCAACTGCTAGGAAAAGAAAGAATTATAATAAAAGGTTGATTAATTATGTGCAATAACCTGGACAGCATATCATGAAAATTCCATTCTTGTTTACTCAGCTAATTCACTTTTTATGAGTGTTTAGGCTTTAAAGCAAAACAAAGCACTAATTACCCAATTAACGAGCAATTAAGTTACTGCAGCCTAATAGCCTCTACAGTGGCTGCCTTTATGAGTCTGATGGTGAGTTAAGACACCCATTAAACAAATTTATACACAGCTGTAGCAAACACTACATTTCCGGAGATGTTACATTACATGCTAATATTTTTTTCACAGCCCAGCCCACCCCTTCAACGTCGCGCCTGTTTTAGAGAAGGCAATTTTCTGTTTTAAGGAGCCAGTGTCTGATTAAAGGAAATATGCATGTTTTTGTTTAGCAAAGTGACCATCAAAAAGAGGGATGGTGGACAAGTGAGAAAGGGCATGTTGGATGGCCTGTCAGAATATCCAGCTGTTTTAATGCAGCTGTGCATCATTCATCATTGCCTTGGAAAAAAAAGCTGTGCAGTGGTTCTTATGCTCTGGAGACCAGCAAATTGCCATTAATCCTTGGAATTTCTCATTTGGACCATCTGTTCCTGGTTTCCACCAGCATCAAAGTCCAAGGCTGAGTGCAGGCAGGATCCAAATGTATGTCAGTGGTTGCCCATCCTTCTGGGAGAATGACTACCATCATTGTCCATTGTTTGGTCTCTCTAGAAAGTCAAGAATTTGTCTGAAGACAGCTTATCTTTAGGTAAATGTCTACACACCAGTGCCTTTCAACCCTTGGGAATCCTCCCCAAAGATCCTTTGAGGAGAAGACTGGTGGTAATTAGGGGTGGACTTTTGTAATCTTGCGTAATATGGCATAATATGTTCTAGTTCAAATTCTTAACATGTCTAATTCCAGTTCACCCAGCAAAAACAGTAACTACTTTCTGTTCTAGTTCAGATTTTTGGACTAATCCGGTTAATTTTTTTACATACTTTTTCCATCTGTTTCCTATGCATTTGGACACCTCTTAAGATATCATAATCCTATTTCACATGATGCTTCGTGAAATCAAGGAGCAGATTCTTCATCTATGTTTAGGTACATTCTGATGCCATTTGGATTCAAGATGGTGGACCGAACCTTTAAGAACTGCACTGATTCCTTTGGTTTCTTAGAATTCTGATCAACGCTGGGTACAAGGCTGCTTGCAGGTAATAGAGGAAGAAGCCTTACACCAAGCCAGACTAACAGTCTGTCTAGCTAGCCTAGTATGGGCATCAGATTTCCAGGGTCTTGGGTAAAGATATTTCCCCTGCTCGGTATCCTTTTGACTGGAGATGCCAGGATTGCACCTGGGACCTGCATGCAAAGCAAGTGCGCTACTTCTGAGCTATGGTCCCTCTGCATACGCACACCCAATGTGCATCTGTGCTTGCTTCTATCGTCCCTCGTTCTTCTCCGGCAAAGCAAGCCTGTTGGTTAAGACACACTGCTCAGCGTCATACCTAGCTGAGCAAGTCCACGTTCTTCCCCCCCCCAAGTCATTTCAGAGAGCGGGTGTCAGATATCAAACCCAATATCCTTTTTCTCATTAGCGCTTCTTCCCGTTGCAGACCTTCAAATGTGGTAATAATTAATGAGTCTGTGTCAGAAAATGAATAAAAGATGGCTCAGATGCTTCACCATTCAAGGCTGACCTTTCGCTGAGTCTACTGTATTAATATATTCTTGTGTTGTCGGACTCGGGGAAAAAAAGAGAGGAGCTAACTGCCTTATGAATTATTTATCAACACAAAAAGTCTTAACCAGAAACAGTGTTAACATTAATTCCTAACCCTCTGTGTCACAGCAAAGCCTGCCTGCGCTGAATAATTGAATTTTAGTTTTAGACAAGCAATCAAAGCACAAGGCGCTGTTGTCGTCAGCGAGGGCAGGAGGGGCTTATCTTTTGCACATCTGGTGGCACCATGCAACGCCAGGGAGGCAGTCAGACATGGAAAGCTGTCAGCAAGCTCACTGTGGAGCTCTGTGGTGATCCTCAAGTGAACACAGAGGCAAACTTCCCCTTGTGCTACCAAGAAACAGCCCCATCTATTGCTCCAAAGCCACAAAAAAATATTATATATAGCTTAGTACTGTTTACACTGCCCAACAGCAGCTCTCTAGGATTTCAGACAATGATCTCTCCCAACCCTACTTGGAGATGCCAGGAATTGAACCTGAAACCTTCAGCATGCAAAGCAGATGCTCTGATACAGAGTTATGGGCCTTTCCCCAATCTATGTTATGGCCTTATTCCCATGCCTTAGGCCATGTCAGCCTATTTGTCTGTCTAGCCCAGTTTTGTCTATTCCAGGTATGTGGAACCACAGGGATTGGGGCAAAATGCGAGCCTCCAAGGCTCTTCAGACAATTACCAGGCCACATTCCTCACTGACCTTGTGTCAGGAGCGATTCAGCAGTAAATCACACCATGCAAGTTGGTGTTACTCAAATAAGAGTGGAATAGATGGTCCGAGGGTTTGCTTCCAATTCTACAGTTCTATGACTATTCAAGTTTACCCTTTTCCACTAAAAGGAATGGCCATAGCCAGGTTCAATCCCCAGCATCTCCAGGTAGGCTACTGTCTGAAACTCTGGGGAGCTACTTCCAATCAGGGTCAACAATACTAAGCTAGATGGACCAGTTTGGTCTGAACTGGTATAAGTCAGATTCCTATGCCCCTAACATCACTTGCCCTTTACCCTCAGCACCTCCAGCACAAACTGATTTTGAAGTGCAAAGCTACGGTTTTAGCAGTTGCTGGAAACCACAGGAAGCGAGACTGTTGTGCTCAGGTCCTGCTGTGAAAGATTCCCATAGGCATCTAGTTGGCTACTGTAAAAAAAAGATGCTGAAGTAGTGGAGCCATTGGCCTGATCCAGCAGGGCTCTTCTTACCTGCTTACATTATGCCTTTCCTCTTTCTTGTTCTCTTGTATACTCTAAGGGACATCAAGGGCCTTGAAGTTGCCTATCAACAGTTCTATATTGACAGGAGACTATGCAGGCCCAAAGGTCAACTGGTCACAGTCTTCCATACTATAGCGAGAAGCTTTGTGCTCCATTTTAATATGGTAACTATTTCTACAGCTGCATCTACACAAATTACTATGTATATGGAAATTTTATGCAAACCAGTGTCCTCTTTTCTCTGCTTTTATAGTGACACATTTCCTCTTTTGGTGCAATGTGTAATTGGTCACCTTAACCCAGTCTCATTTCTTATGATCCAATATGCCTTTGGACATTTTTCTACTTACCAAGTGCTGCTTATGAATGTTCAGAGCAATTTTAACGGGATCTCAAAGGCAGAGCAAAGCACTATTTCAGTGAGATTAGGAGTTAGCCCAAGTCTCTCCTTAAGGTCAGTATTTATTAGGTCCTTTCTCCCAAATACATCCATTTCCTTTGCTTGGGATCATGTTATATAAAAGATGCCTGGCTGGGCCGCTCAAAAGTTGAGAGCTTTATGTACACCCCCAATAAATGGGGTTTAGCATTGACTGCTATGCAGAGATTGACTTTTGTCCAATCTAAAGCCTTAAGGCAAGCAGCTTCCATTTCTCATGCACTGCAGAACTTTGTAAATGGGTAAAAACAGCTCTTCAGTTTGTCACTGTTCACAGACCCAGTGACCTGCTTACTATTCCAATGTCTTCAGTGCCTAGAAACACTCACTGTTTGATGCGTACGAGTGGGGATTTGACAGGGGAGGGGAGTAAAAATTCCCATTTCAATATACCAAAGCAAGCTAGTAAAAAGAAAGGGAGAGAGACCAGTCATTCTCTTTTAAAACGACTAAACACCCACTCTTGCAGTTATGACATAACCTGGCAGATTTTTCATGTTACTTTGCTGTTTTAAGTGCCTTCCTCAATGTGAATCCAATTACCAAAAAGCCTTTGTTTTCTCTAACAAAGGGACTGTGTTTTGAGGGTCTCTGGCTTCGTCTGGCATTAATCAGTTCTCAGCTGGGGAACTCCATAACAACCACCTTGGGGTGCGTTTTATGACAGATGTACAAAGGCAGGGTGATTTGAAGAGTGTGGGAGCAACACAATTCCCTCTTGACTCCTCCACATTTTTCCTGAGAAGTATATAAAACACCCAAGGCCTTATGTGAGGTGTGTGTGTGTGCCCTGCATAGTGACCCAAGCTCACATACCTCCCCAAGGCACATGTTGCCTCCACCAAGAAAAGCAACATTGGAAATATCTCTCTCTCTCTCTCTCTCTCTCTCTCTCTCACACACACACACACACACACACACACATCAAAGGTGGAAAAAAATTTCAGCCTGAGGGCCACATTCTCCTCTGGGCAACCTTCTGAGGGCCACATGCTAGTGGTGGATGGGGCTGGTGGCAAAGGTGGGCAAAGCAACGAACGTATTTTTTCCCCTTCATACAGCACAGCCATTTCTACCTTCCATCCAGGCAAGTAAGAGGCACCATCAGAGTTCAAAGACACATTCCAGCCAGGTAGAAACTCCTGAGGAGGGTGCAAAGCAAGCCTAGTGAAAGATGGCATAGGGACAGTTCAGAGGGCTAAGCATATTGAACATTTTAGATATCATCCAGTGAAAGTGTTGATAACATCCAAGGTGGATCTCAAACCGGGAACCTGCAGGATGATAGGCAGGGATTTAACCTACATTGCCACCACCCAGATGCGGCCAAAGAGTTTCAAGGAGACCAATCAAGACAGTCAATGAAGCCTCTCCGTCCTAATAGGCCACACTGAATCCTGGCTCAATCTTGCTTGCTACTACATATCATCACTTCCTTTGCTTCACTCACCTCAATCCACCCTCCAGTACACAGGAGCTGGCTCTGACAACCAGTGGTATAAATTTTGGTCATGCACATGTCTCTCTGCTCTCTGGCTGGTGTTACAGTCAGCTTTATTTATTTATCTATCTGCACACTCCATGCTGAGAGAGATAAACACTGGATCCGAAAGCACAGCTGACAACGGCATACAAATCATTGTGCTTTATGCCACTTAGGTAACAACCCAGCCAGCATGATTTACCTTTACAGGAACCATCATACATTTCACTTTGATTTACTAAGTCCAACATCGAGTTCCAGAACTAGATGGCAATACAGCAACAAATACAAAAACTCTGGAGCACAGCTGCATGGGCTCGGTGCCCCAGTATGGACCAGAATCTGCAAAGAGACTGCAGACCATTCTAAGTCTATCTGCAGCCTTGCCTGTTGACTTGCGAGTGAGTTCTATGGGGATTCACGGGGAATGGAAAATGAGGGTGAGGGGAATGGAGTGGAGTATCCTGAAAGATGCCATTGCTGGCTGGCTAGCAGCCTGAACAGAGCTCCCCACCACTACAATATTTTGCTGCAGGTCCCACTTAACAGTTATGACAAGCAACAATAAAGGGTTTGCAACAATCCCATTGGCCAGGCAATCTAATTTGATGTATTTTGCCTGACATGCAGAAGATGGTTCTCTAGCTACATTGCTGTAATTTACATTATGTTTAGACTGTATTATTTTTATCTTTTGTTTTGATTCTATGCCACTTTGGACACGCATTGGCCAGAAAAGTGGAATATAATATTTTTAATACTTTAAATAATAATAATGTGCATATAGGTAGGGTTAGATGCCAGAACACATGATTGGAACAGCAATGTGGTAGAGCTTAAGAGGGCTCCATCATTTTAGCTGAGGGACTGAAACAGCTCAAGTCAAGCCAATAGAAGATCCATATACCTATAGGAGGCCTGTGGTTTTATAAGTCTAGTTTGGATTTAAGAAGCCATGATTTTCTGGTCCAGCAATGAAAGTAAAAGATGGAAATTTAAAATGGAGAAAAATTTCCACTGGTGAATCAATTGCAGAGAAAATAATAGAAGCATTTTATTCCACAGTACAGTACAATAAACTGCTCAACTGGCTGCATTACTTGGGATTCAGATTATGATTTTCCATGGATTGGCTTCCCCTTAACACACTTTCTCTACTTCTTTATCTCTCTTCCAAGTGCACGTTTACAGGTGAAATTGCAATGATGTTTTCTGAGTTGATTTTCAGGCAACCTCTAGATTGCGTGGCGGTGGGTATTCACAAAGAAGTATGGCTCAGAGGGTTAATTCCCTTGTCTTCTTATAAAAGGAGGGGTGTCAGGTTTTGTTGTTGCATTGAAGCCTCCAAAATTATTCAGAAACCAGATTGAGTGGGCTGAATCACTGATGACTTGTACTGCCCGAGTCTCATACTACTACCTTCAAGTGGAATTTCCCTCTTTGAGATTTACATGACCACAAAGCCAGATGCTGGGGGAGAGGGTGGAAAGGTCTGACTCTAATTTGGTCTAATGGGATGACAAATTGCAAAACAAGACAAAATTACCAGCAGTCTCAAGTAACAGAGTATAGATTGAGGCTAAGTAAAGTCTGACTAAGAACTCTTCTGTCCCTGTGTGTTTAGCCTTATTTGTTTAAAGTTTGTTTAAGTTTATTCATTCATTGATTGCATTTTTATTCAATCCTCCCTGAAAGGAATTTAGGACAGCCTCAAGTAATGAAGGATAGATGTGGGAGAGAAAACATTTTAAACTGAGAGGGCTTCTAGCCAACCTTTTTTTGGGGGGGGGGGGCAACGGGACATGCCAGTGTTTGGTGGGGCCAGAGGCAAAAGAGGGCAGAGCAAGAGATGGGAATTTTACATCTGAATAGTAGGCTAGTTCTATATACTCAGGCACCCTTCTCTATCCTCCATCCAGGAAAGCAAAGTGTCAGAGGTCAGTGACAAATTCCAACCATGCAAGAACACTAGAGGATGCAAAGAAGGCTGGTGAGGGGTGTGGCTCTGGAGGGAGTGGTCTGGGGAGAGTATCAAAGGCCAGACAGAAAGCCCCGGAGTGTGGCATTGGCCCCTGGACCTGAGGTGTCAGGATTAGTAGCCAAGGCTTATCAGTGGCTACTAATCCTGATGGTTCTGCCTCCAATGCCAGAGGCAGTACCGGTAAATGCTTCTGAATGCCAGTTCCTGGGAATCACAAGTGGGGAGAGGGCTGTTGTGTTCAGGTCCTGGTTGTGGGCTTCCCAATGGCATCTGGTCAGCTACTGTGAGAACAGGATGCTGGACCAAATGGGCCACTGGCCTGATTCAGCAGGACTCTTCTTATGTTCTTATGACACACACTCCCACCAGACAGGATACATGCTGCTTCATGTTAGATCAGAGGTCAGCAACCTTTTTCAGCCGTGGGCCGGTCCACCGTCCCTCAGACCATGTGGAAGGCCAGACAATATTTTGAAAAAATAATGAACGAATTCCTATGCCCCACAAATAACCCAAAGATGCATTTTAAATAAAAGCACACATTCTACTCATGTAAAAACACCAGGCAGCCCCCACAAATAACCCAGAAATGCATTTTAAATAAAAGGACACATTCTACTTAAAAACATGCTGATTCCCAGACTGTCCGCAGGCCGGAGTGAGATGGCGATTGGGCCGCATCCGGCCCCTGGGCCTTAGGTTGCCTACCCCTGTGTTAGATTCTCACAGTCACCCAGCATCTTAAGGTTCTTTATCTCTGAACCAGACTTAAACCAGACAGCCTTTTAAAAAGATAACTCCTTCAAACAAAGGGCTGCCAAGCAGGGCACACAGCCACCCTACAGGCAGGTCGAGCGTCTTCTCGAAGACAAATATTTTCACATGGCCATCAAAGGAAGGGGCAAAGCGAATCTCCCAAAGAGGAAATGCCAAAACTGTGCCCTCTTCCACAACCCAACCAAATGAATCCAGCAGATTTGAAAAGTGCTATCTTGGATTTGAACAGACAAACCCATAACTTAGATCTGGTCCGGAAACAAACCAGAATAATGCATCCATAGTGCTTATGAATACACCAATAAAACCATGTCAAAAGAAGATGCTTTGGTGCCTAATGAAGAAAAACCTATTATTTTTTTGTCACCACTTTCATGACTCCCAGAACAATTTGGAAGACAAATATCCATCTGGAAAGAGCCTCCCTGAAGGAATATGAGTGACTGTCTCTCTGCATCACAGAGGCGCTCTGCAAAGCCGTTTCCCCTGCCATTATGTGGAATGTTTTGGGTGGCTTGTTTGTGAGCCAAATGAAAAATAGCTCAAACATCTGGAATCAAAATCTGCAGCTTTAACAAAGAGAGAGGTCCAGTAAAAAGAATCCACGGTTAACCAATCTTGGACACACAAACACCAAATTCTAGTTGGGGCATATTAATAATATTCAGAGAACTATTAAGTTCAAAGGAACCTGCCTTCCTATGGAGCGGCAGCTGGTCTCCCTTGGACCTGGTGTGGGTAGGAAAGTGATCTGGAGGTAGAGGTAGAGATCAGAATAGGTGGAGAAAACAGGAAGTGGGGGCACTTTGGTCACATCCACACCATAGACTTAGCACACTATGATACCACTTTAAATAGCCATACTCCTCCCCCGCCCCTGCCAAAAATCCTGAGAGCTGTGGTTTGTTAAGTGTGGTGAGAGTGACTAGTAGGCCCCTATACAGTGGCACCTCGGGTTGCGTACGGGATCCATTCCAGAGCTCCGGCTGGATCCCGAGGTTTCCACAACCAGAGGGACTGCTTCTGCGCACACGGTGGTAGAGCACTTCTGCGCATGCGTGCGCGGCCAAAACCCAGAAATATAATTTCAGGTTTGCCACTTATGTATCCTGAAGTTTACGTAAGTGGAGGGATACATAAGCGGAGGTACGACCTTATTCTCCCCTCAAAGCTACAATTCCCAGAGTAATTTGACATTAATTTGAAATTTGAAATTAAACGGGTGAAGTGACTCATGGCATGGCTATATTAATGGTGGAGGAAAATATCCAGCCAGAACATGTATACAGTAAGCCCCGTTGAGATCAAGAATATTCACTCCTTAGTGCAGATAGCCAACATGGTGCCCTCCAGATGTTTTTTGGACTCCAACCTCCATTAGCCCCTGCCAGCATAGCCAATGATCAGGGATAATGGGAGTTGTAGTCCAGCAACATATGGAGGGCACCACACTGGCTATCTATGCCATAGGGAGTAGGATTGCAGCATTGATTGGTGTGCTTTCTGTACCCCATCAGGGTGCTGCTAAACTTTCCTGGGTTTTGCATTTCTGTCAATGGCTCCACTTCTGATGCATCTGGCATCTGTTATACACAATCAGAGCTGGTGTAGAGGCAACGAGATCCACCATGGTCTCACTAGCAGCTTTAAACCATCATCCAGCAAAAAATAAAAAAAAATGGCAGTCCTGCTGCTGTCATGTAGCCTAGAAAGATGCCTCAGGTTGTGTATCTGTAGAAACAAGGAGGCGTGAGGCCTCAATGAAAGGTGGAGTAACTGTACTAAATAAATGACAGACGTACGGTGCTTGGTTGCTTGCCCTTGCATGGAAATAAAGAAAAATCTAGGCGGTATAGGCAGTCCCGAATTCTATGCAGAGCACAGGAAGTGAATACCGCTGCCAAAATGATTAGAAAAAGTGATATCCAGATGGGAAGTGTTGGCTCTGAGGCTTCTCCCTAGGAGACAGAGTAATGCTGTATCTGGAAGATAGCTTTAGGGGGCTGAGCGAGGATAAGAGGAGCTCTGGAAGGAGAGAGAATTGCAGACGTTTCTTCATGGATGCTCAGACCAGATATTCCCCCAGCAGCCATATGTGGCTCATTTCAGATGCTGACGTTTGGGGTTTGGAATGGACACACTTTATGGTTTACCAGGAGGGTAGAGAAACTACATTTGCATTTCTCTGCCATAAAAGACCTATATATTGACTCTACTTCCTGAGGAGAGAAAAGCCCTGAGTGCCACTACTTCCCATCTGGATATCTGTTTGAAGACTGTAAAATAAATTAATGGAGGGATAAAAAGAAAAAGAAAAAGATAAAGATCCCCCACTGAACAGGTGTTACCCCTCCCAATCTCTCCTCCATTCTCCGCCTCCCCCCGCGTCCGCCAAATTACAAGTTGCCAGGAAAAGACGTGGGCCCAGCTCGGTTTTATTTCACTCCCAGCTCCTTCCATTAAAATAATAACAGGCTTTATGTTCCTGAAGCTGTAATTAAACAAGTGCTTTGGGAGGAAGTCCTAAAGCTTGTTGTACTGGAAATAAAGGGGAAGGCAGAAACTGGGTAGCTTCCGATTGGCTGGTCCCAATTCAATTCCACTATTGTCACGTGACTGGGAAATCAGGCACTAATTTTTTAAGCAGTTCTGTGTGCTCTAAATGGATCCCTGCATATCAATCAGCAAGGTATAGTTTCTAACTAGGGTTTAAAAGGAAACTGCAGAAATATCAGGTCTTCAAAGAGCCCCACAGATGAGATGCTGCATTTAGTTAGACAAAAGCAGGCTTTTAATGGTGTGCATTCATTACCCTTCTGGGTCTAGCAGCAATGATTGTACCAATTATGTCTGATATTGATCTTCACTCTTCAAGTATGAAGAGTTTAGTTCTGTCTAGAAAGAGTCAGTCATATCAGGAGGAAAAAATTCTTGGCTCCTGTTGGGCCAGAAGCTTCACTGCTGTATTATTAACATGGAGAAATTCAGAACTTGTTCTCAACAGCCTTAGTGTGAATTCAGGTGAAATAATCATTTAGGGGCAAATGTTACATAGAGGTGACTGCTGGTTCATGCTGCCCTGCTGGGTGTGATGTCAAAGAACGTTCACAGATATTCTAACTGAGGAAGGAGAAGGGTCACTCATCTAATCCTGAAAAACCATTTGGATGTTGTGAGACTCTGGGTATGTGTGGGATATGTGTTCTATTGGTTTGAAGAGGTTTGGTAAAAGGAATGCATATACTGATTTAAAATATACTGATTTAAAATTTAAAATCTGTGTATCTGACGAAGTGTGCATGCACACGAAAGCTCATACCAAGAACTAACTTAGTTGGTCTTTAAGGTGCTACTGGAAAGAATTTTTTTTTTTTGTTTTGATTTAAAATAAGCAACCAAGGTCTCTATTTCCAAGTGCGTAGTATAAGCAGTGGGCTGCTAGGGGCTTGTGATAATAGTTTGTAAATTGCTAAAGAGCAGCAATAACTCACACATCAATACAGAAGAGTGCATTGCCCCAAATGTCCTTCTCTAATAGGTGATGTGCATTAAGTAGGAGGAATTATGGTGAGCTGCATGTCAATGGGAACACTTCGCCATTGATAAGCACATTTGACTTTTTAGGGTGGTGTGGGGAAAATGTAATTGGAGAGGCAAGTGGAGGTTTGAGTATGTCTCAAGGCACAGCACGTGGCATGGAAATGAGGGGCAAGCTCTTGTCACAGCTACACGGAGAGAAGGAGATCTGTTCAGACGGTGTAATTTAGTGTTGTCATTTTCAATGAAACATAAAAGAGAGTTTGGAAACCTAAGGCGTGTAAAAGTGCCAAAATTTATAGTTTTTCCTTGAGACTCTGCCATGATACCCTAAGCACAGGAAAGCCATTCCAATAAAATTGCTAGGTTATCACGCCCAGTTTTGTTTATCACATTGTTTCTTAGGTCTTCCTGCAAGGATTTTGAGGCAGTGGAGAATCATTCTCCTAACAACAAGGGAGGGAGGGAGGTTTGTGGGGGTGGAGAACGGTGATTTGCCTGAAGTCACAGGGCTGGTTCAGATATCATCTTAAACCATAGTTTAGCATTACAGGAAGAAGACCACCTGCCCCCCCCCCAAGTTGGGCTCCTACGCTTCTGCCTTCTGTCTCTTCTTCCAACACAGGCATGCAGAGGAGAACAGAAGCTTTTGTCCCCATGATTCCTTAAGAAAAGCTTGTTGGACGAACTGTGGTTCATCTAAGCCAGTCTTCTCCAAACTGTTCTGCCCATCAGGTCCATCTAGCATGGACAATGTTCAAAACATTTGGAGGCCACCAGGTTGGGAAAGGATGATCTAAACTGTGGTTGTTGTGTGTGTGTTTTTTGGGGGGGAGCCAACTCCAAACCAAGAGTTAGGAAGATAGCTCATTTCTTTAAGGGCTCACAGCACCTCTCCCTCCCATTAATCACTCTCTGAGCTAGCCAGTCAATCTCCTTTGGTTAGGTTTAATAAGCTATGACAGGTAAAGATTGACAGGTATTAAAAGATATTTACCACTAGTTTGGAGGAAGGTTAACAGGCTTCCCAAAATCCTGGTCAGAGGAGGCATGGGAGCAGGAGCAAAGGTGTTGATGTACCTCACCTCTTGCTTTCCCAATTCTTCTTTCTTACCACCAGCATTGGAGCATTGAACCCCTTCCACCCCATGCCCCCCAAACATGGTGTCATTCTTCATTTACTAATGAGGCTAACACAGAAATACAGTGGGCACAATCAATTAGGATCACACCCTACTTCTCATCTCAGATGCAAATACTATGTGCTCTTCTCTATCTCTCACCCAAGGGAGGCTCAACCTTGCCACCTAACACCATACACTTGTAAATACAAGGGGGGCGGGGAATCAGCTCCAAGTAATAATTGACTATCTGTCCCTTTGCACAAAACAACAACAACCAGCTGATCCATTAGGTTGGCCTGTTGGCAGTGAACTGACAGCTATAGATGATGTTAAAATTGCTCCTGAACTACTGAAGACTACCCACTGTAGTTGCTGCTGCTGCCTCTCTGCTGAGCTGGATACTCAGCAGACCAGTGCCAATGAATCCTTAACTAAGCACACAAAACTACAAGCCCTTGCTCTGTTATGTCTATCTACAACAGTGCTGGCCAAAATTGGCCCTACAGCTGTTTTGGGACTACAACTTCCATCATCCCAAGCTAATGGGACCAGTGGTCAGGGATGATGGGAATTGTAGTCCCAAAACAGCTGGAGGGCCAAGTTTGGCCATCACTGATCCACGACAACTACACTAACAGGTATTGGGAGATGGGAGAAAAGGAACAACAAAAAACGCTGCAGAATGTTTTATATTTCTAATCATGAAATACGTTGCCTCATTCAGAGTGGCCCTTGAGAAATGGAATCTCAAAAACAGAAGAGGAAGGCTTGCAAATGAAAGTTAATATTTTAAAAAATCCTTTGTCTTGATTTAACCCAAAAGTGATGACACTGAACTTCTTGATGAATTGCAATTCAATTGTGTTCTTCCTTTTAATCTCATTTGTTCTGAATGGGCCACCTGAAGATCAGTTACAGAGTGCCTTGGAAAGCCGAAACCACTGTTTTGGGGTTTCTGCCATTTCTGGTGTCAGATTTGTGTTCATTTATTGTTTTGTGTAGAGGCTGGCCTGTCTGTCCAATGTAGAATGCAGAAGGGCACTGTTGGCATAAATCACGATTGGAAGATGAACAGATGAATAGAGAGACATGCTCTGTGAGTTGAACTTGCTTTGCCTCGGTTTTCTTTCCTCCCTGTACATGAAAGAAAGGTGCTCAGAGGCCATACTAATCAGATCAAGCTTCTGCGACCTTTTGACAGACAAGCCTTTTTACTGCTACCTTGGCAGCAGGTAGAGTCAGGATAAAACTGGAGCTGTTGAACTGAAAAGGAAGTCACTGCATGAACATTTTTGAGTGCAAGAAAAGTCAGTATCCAGGAGGCAAGTCTTAAAAAATGCTGCAACTGCTATGCTTGCAATATGGCCATCAAAAACTTAAGTGCCAGACAAAGGACTCCTGGTTCCATTTCTGCTGAAGTGTTCAATCCATAAATCAGATAGTATATAGGCCAAAGCACTGGTTAGATTGTTTATAAAGGTATAATTAACTGGCTAAGTGCTGGCTAAGATGCTGATCCAAAAAATGATATGCCTGATGCATCTTCCATTTAAAGAGCTTGGCAGGTAGTAAGAGCTCTTAGTCTAGCAAGTGAATGGAGTCTCAGGACTGCGCAAGTAAATGGTAAGGTAAAGGTAAAGAGACCCCTGACCATTAGGTCCAGTTGTGACAGACTCTGGGGTTGCGGCACTCATCTCGCTTTATTGGCCGAGGGAGCCGGCGTACAGCTTCCAGGGCATGTGGCCAGCATGACTAAGCCGCTTCTGGCACACCAGAGCAGCGCACGGAAACGCCGTTTACCTTCCCACCAGAGTGGTACCTATTTATCTACTTGCACTTTGAGGTGCTTTCGAACTGCTAGGTTGGCAGGAGAAGGGACCGAGCAATGGGAGCTCACCCCGTCGCGGGGATTCGAACTGCCGACCTTCTGATCGGCAAGTCCTAGGCTCTGTGGTTTAACCCACAGCGCCACCCGCGTCCCTTTAAGTAAATGGTAGTTATTGCCAAAGAAGAAAGCCTGACCTACTCTGTCAGGACATTATCTTTGGTTAGCTTGTAAAGCAGCAAAACAGCACATCTCTACACTTGGTGTCACTTAGTGGTTAGGGACCACAAGTCTCTGCATCTCAGCCTGAATACATATGTATGAACACCACAGACACACATTTGCAACATGAGGAAAAACAAAACAGACTCAGCTGTTGTAAAGATGACAGAGATGGTATATGCAAAGTGCTCTAAATAATCTAGACTGTATACTAGTCCTACTCAGAGTAGACCCATTGAAACTAAGGTATATGACTAACTTGGGTCCATCAGTTTCACAGGGATTGCTCTGAGTAGCTTTATGCACACCCGACATTTATAGCATAAGACATTCCCTCCCCCAGAGAATCTTGGGAACTGTGGTTTACCACTCACAGAGCTACAATTTCCAGCACCCTTAACAAACTGCAGTTCCCAGGATTCTTTGAGAGATGTTGTGTGCTTTAAATGCATTGTCTGTATGCAGCCTCAGTTGGAAATACCATTGTGTAAATTGTTGTTGTTGTTCCTAACCTAAAGTATTCGTTCCCCAGTTGCAGAGGCTCACTGGAACAGGCCATCAAAGAGGCAAATCAATCTCATTTCTAATTAACACTCTCCCCCCTCCCCAATGCCTTTTAGGAAAGTGCCTTCTAAAATGTCACACAGTTCAAAGGAAAGCTGGCAAAGGAGAGAAATAGCGACTCATTTATCAATCTGATTATTAAAATGACTTTATATAATCTGTGCTTCACATTGCGGGCTGTCAAAACGGCCAGGTAATCATATTAATGAGATGGACTGAAGAGGAGAACAGCACAGTTAGTGTCTGTTGCTTTGGGGGGATATACCTTGGATATGCTTACATGCTCCAGGTTGGTGGCATTGGAATGCAGAGGTTTAAGCCTGACACACAAATCCAAAGAGCAACAGCTCACTGTGACACTGCAGCCAGTATCAACCATGTATGGTTCTTCTGCGCTTGAAATATAATGTGCAACAACGACACTTCATAGCTAAGAAGCTGGCCTATACCAAGTCAGATTGTGGTCCACCTAGGTCAATACTGTGCACTGACTGGCAGCAGCTCTCCAAGGTTTTAGGCAACGGGTTTTCCCAGTACTGCATGGGGGCACTGAGGGCTGAACCTGGGACCTCCTGAATGCAAGGCAAGTGATCTACCATGGAGCTAAAGCCCTTGCCAGCTCTGAATTAACAATTAGGCTGCATATGTGCTCCAGCATCTGCATATGTGCTCCAGCATCTGCTAAAGGCCCTGTTTTGTAACAATCTGATTTTGCTTCAGCAGGACAGGTCCTACCATTAGGCAGAGGGAGGCAACTGTTTCAGGCAGCGGATGCTGGGGGGGGGCACTCAGTTTCAGCAGCATTGCCAACTGTTCCTCCTGAGTCATACACACACACCGGCCATTTCCACCTGCCTGAGGACAGAGATATGTGCCCCACGTCTGCCCTGCACCAGCTAAGCTAAGCTAAGCTAAGCTGCTGCCCTTAGAAGCAATGCAGCATGCTGTTCCATAGGCACTGTTGAAGTAACATTCATTTGCTAGTCCAGTAAGCGTCTGGGTGTGGCATAGAGGGTGGTCTTGTAGGGAAGGGCCATGGCACAGCAGCAGAGCATCACTCACACACAAGCAGCAGGGATGGGGGAGAAATTAGATTTGGTTTGCATTTATAGATGAAGTGACCTAATTTGCACGTTCCAAAACAAAATGTGAACCAAAAAGCAGACGTCCTTCAAAATACGCACTTCTCTGGATTCTGCAACCTAGTTCCCTGGCTGAGTAATTTGTACACTGATGCATGTACTAGGGTGAAGTGTGCATAAAAATGCATGTATTTGTGAAAATAGCATACAAAAATGCATTACGTAAGGGGAAATGGCTTCGCAAAGATGTGTACATAAAGGCAAAATTGCACACAAATATGCGTATACTAGGAAAAATTAAGAGTAAAATGCTAATGAATTTTTGTAAGGATTTTTTTTTTTAAGTTGCAAACTGATGTGAACTTGAAGAGTGTGCAAATGAGAAATCGAAGAGAAACCAAAACTGACTTTCATCCATCCCTGGGAAGTAGAAAAGGAGACTATTCTTGGGAGAGTCACTGACTGACGAACCTTGTTAAGATATGGCCAGCAACGCAAGTAAGCTAATCAGGTCTTGGCTAGTATTAAGTCTAAAACAATTTCCAGCAGAAATGTGATTAATCCATGCATGACAGCTTAAAGGTCAAAGCTAGAAATGCAGTCCTTCTTGACTGCAAGGAAAGAACTGACTTATTTTTATCTCTTCTTTAAAAATTACAGCAGCCATGAAGTGGCTCAAGGAGCAGAGTAATGAATGCCATAAACCTGCCTCATAAAAATGGCATTCATGCGGTAATACAGCGGGTCAGATGAGCAGGGAACATTTCATTAAAAATTCCCCTTTCTTGCCTACCCAAGAGAGGCTTAAAACTAATCATATAAAATGGCTGAGTGACACCATTAACGAGCATTAATATTTTAAAGCTTTAATAGTACAACAGAGCGGGGCTGTTATATCAAAATTATACAGCCTTATTAGATGGTGCACTTGGCTGTATTACACTTGAAGTGTCAGTTTCTCTGGAAGAAAATATTGAGGTACCCAAGATCCATGGCATAAATGTTTTAAGGTTTTTGTTTGTGTGCATGTTTGAGCTCTGGAGGTGGTGACGGATCCCTGATGTGAGCCAGCTTATGATCGCTTGTTTAGTGTCGCAGAAAGAGTGAGAGAAAGGCATAAAGCTTTGTTGTGAAGGTTGAAGGCGCAGTCCAGACCTCTGGTCCAGCACACTGAGAAGGGTTAGTCAGATGGGGTGGCAGTCTCCCTCCACCAAGCCCAGAGCATCTCTGCCAACTTCCAGCCATGGAGTGATGCCAGCACCACTCTGACAACACATTGCTCCTCTTTCCAAAGGCCAAAAGGGAGACCCTGGACCAGAGCTGGATTTAGATTTGATGAGGCCCTAAGCTACTGAAGGTAATGGGGCCCTTTATCAACAACAAATTGTCACTGTTTTTGTGTGTGTTGAATATATGCTCTATGGTAATTTATGGACCTAATAGGCATCTAAAGCCATTTGCACATGTTGCCATGCAACCAATCCATGCAGAACGTAGGCACCTTATATATAGAAATGAGCAAACCAGTGATATTTTAAGGAGCAGGCTAGCAGGTGAAGCCCATTACTTACATCATAGGAGCCTACACAACACAAAACACTGTTGCTGTATGTAAGTTTTGTTTTATTTGTTTTTTATCTTATACAGTGGTACCTCTGGATACGAACGGGATCCGTTCCGGAGCCCCATTCACATCCTGAAGTAAACGTAAGACGCGACTGCGTGTCTGCGCATGCGCAGGTTGCGTTTCGCCGCTTCCGCGCATGATGCCATTTTGAGCGTCTGTGCATGCGGCAAAACCCGGAAGTAACACACTCCGTTACTTCCGGGTCGCTGTGGAGCGCAACCCAAAAATACTTAACTTGAAGCTACTTCAACCTGACTGTATTTTGGAAATGTTTATCCAGGTTTTTTTCCCTTTAATTTTTTTTTGGGGCCCCCAAGAGAGTGGGACCCTAAACTACAGTTATATAGATTATACATAAATCCAGAACTGCCCTGGATTGGGATGTTTGAGAGGTGAGATGGTCAGGCCATCCGGGATCTGCTGAATCCCAAGCTGGCCCCACTGCTATCACTCGACAGGATCAGGACTGGCCGTGACTGCCGTTCCACATTGGTGCAGCCCACATCAGGCTTTTGCCTCCCCTCCACCTTCCGCCTCAGCCAGGATGCATGATGAGGCTGTAGGTGGGGTGGTGGCTACTAAGACGCCCCACCACTGGGCTGGACTGGCTGGGGTTTGGATTGCTCTGCGACTTACTCCATTAACGTCTAATACAGACAAACAGAATAGGAGAGAATATAAGGCTGTACCACACAGAGGTTTCATTCACAATTAAGTACACAAAACCTGTTGGTGAACAATGTATGCTATCGAAACAGGGATTCCTGTATAAAGCCAAGGTACAAAAACAAACAAACAAACAAAAAAACCCTGGGTGAGCTCACAGAGCAGGAAAGGCAGGGTAGAAATTTAATAAATAATAATACTTTTGGTGCCTGGCAAAGACCTTTTAATTTTTCAAGGCTTTCTAATCATACATTATATGTATTTATACCTGCTGATCACTTTTTAGGCTGATCTGTCTTTGTCTTATTATTGCTGACTGCTTTTATGTGGCAGTCTTTATTTCTTTATTTCTATTTCTTTTCTTTATTTCAGTTTCATTTGCTTTTATTGTGATTTTTAGATCTTTGTGCCCTGGGAATGTTGAAGGGTGTTAGGCTGCAAACACATTCAATCAATCAATCAATCCATATTAGATGAGTTTCAAAGTAATATATGAGTGGGTGGAAAGGTGGGAAATAAAGTGAATCTGCTTTTCAATATAAATGTTAGCCACACCAAATTCATCGCACACATCTAACATTTCAGACTTTCAGCCATTCAGAAAATATTGAATGGCTCATATTTTCCAGACTTTATCAAACCACAGCTTAATATAGCATTCAGTAGTGCAATGTAGGAGGGACAGAGGAGTACAGTTCTGCCACTTTATTCACAGCAGAAGCAGCCTGGGTAATTGACATACCTCCCTTGCTCTAGCAAGTGAATGAGGAGATAATGAGGCTTTCAAGTTTGTTTGTTACAGATTAGCATACAGAATGTCAGAAAATGAGGAAAATAATTAAACCAAGGCTGGATACTTCTTTCTTTCTATTTTGACGTTGATTGTATTCACACTAGCAATTTAAATGGCAAGACTTCTTTGCAAGATTACATTTCTAATTAAAAACGAAAGGTTGCATTTAATCTGGCTAAAGTGTGATGTGTTTTACAAATTGAACTGATGCAGTCAGAAGGACGCATCACTAAGTTCAATGGAGCTTACACTCCCAGGGAACTGTGCATAGGATTACAGTCATGCTGATCTTGTTACAATGGGTGTGTTATACTATGTGCTGTTGCTCTTTGGGCATGTGTATATATAATACTACATTAAATTTGGGATGTGACTATGGGGGGGTATTTTTTTTTAATCCCCTTAAATTTCTATACTACCCTTCAGGTGTGGTCACAACATAAAAATATAGCATAAAAGCACAAATACAAGATAAAAAACAAGATTTTTTTTAAAAGCAAGTCACTAGCTCCCCTCTCCTAATGTGAGCTCCAACGTTCAGAATGTGCAACTACACCACCAGTTAGTTTTCTAAGCGGATGGAGGCATAAACATAACCCAATTCCTTTAGAAACGAAGGAAATTGCTATACACTGAGTCAGATTATCTACACCAGGGGTAGGCAACCTAACCACCTTCTCAATCCGGCCCGCTGACAGTCCAAGAATCAGCGTGTTTTTACAAGAGTAGAATGTGTCCTTTTATAGAAAATGCATCTCTGGGTTATTTGTGGGGCCTGCCTGGTGTTTTTACATGAGTTAGAATGTGTGCTTTTATTTCAAATGCATCTCTGGGTTATAGGAATTCGTTCCTTTCTCCCAAAAAAATATAGTCCGGCCCACCACATGGTCTGAGGGACGGTGGACCGGCCCACGGCTGAAAAAGGTTGCTGACTCCTGGTCTACACGGACTGTCAGCAGATCTCCAGGGTTTCTGGCAGGGGTCTCTCCCAGGCTTAGCCTGAGATGCAGGGGACTGAATCTTGGACCTTCTGAATGCAAAGTAGATACCTTACTCTTGATTCATGGTCCTTCTCCTGGCATTATCTAGAAATGTACTGTATAGTAATATCCATCAAAAGCAAGATTTGATGTTACTACGTTTTACGGTGTTTCCGTGTGCTGCTCTGGTTCGCCAGAAGCAGCTTGGTCATGCTGGCCACATGACCCGGAAAAACTGTCTGCGGACAAACGCCGGCTCCCTTGGCCTATAGAGCAAGATGAGCGCGCAACCCCAGAGTCGTCCGCAACTGGACCCAATGGTCAGGGGTACTTTTACCTTTACGTTTTTAGAATTTCTGCAGCATTTCACCAGCTGCTGTTTTGCAAGGATGGGAAGTCTGGTGCATGATAGCTTCATATACAATTGAAACTGAAGTTCAATTGTATAACGACAAACTAGTCTCAGTTCAAACATTTGGTGAAACTGCTAAGAGCTCGGTCAGCATTCTTAATATTTGGATAGCTTGCAGCACTAATCTGATCTTATTGATTGCAGAATTTTCCCTGTGGTCCTTTTCCCTGCCTTAAACTTTTATGATTTGTAGGGTAGCAATTAGCCTACGCTGACAATAACATTTACAGTACGCTACCTCCTTAAGCGAGCATTCTGCTTAGGGAACATCTGAAAGCTCAGCAAAGTTATCATTTAAGAGCACCTCTTAATTACTTTGGCATTATAATGAAGGCTCCTCACACAGGCACCCAGCTGTTTTGTTTCGCCTTGTATAAAGACAAAAAGTGGAGAATTGCTCAACAGCTCCCTGAGTGATAAGACACTAGGATTCTTGAGATTGAAGAGATAATACTGATAACTTTGGGCTATTTCCTCTCTCTCTCTTTTCTGTCTAAATGCTATAATTTTAGTGAGCAATTTCAGAGTGCAGGCAGCAATGTCAGGAGTCAGCACAGTGCATGTTACTTAGACAAAGCTTATAGTCAACAGATCCTATGATTTCATAAGTGTCTGTTTGTGGAGGGGGAAACAATCAAAACACAAAGAAAATAAAAGAAGCCGTATGTTTTGAGTACTCCCGCTTTTAAAAAAAACCTCCCTGTACAGGGAAAGCTAGCACAACAAAGATCTAGCCTGGTCTTCTCTCTAGTGCTAGATTTCAACACCCAGAGGCTTGTCAATGTGGATACCGAACACTCAAAATAAAATTGCAACAGTGCAACATTCTTCCTGGAGTCAGAGTGAAGTAAGCAAACCTTCAAGAATAATTTTTAAAACTATCCAACAGATAGTTTTAGCAGGTTACTTCCACAGCTATAAATCATAGTATATATTAAGGTCCTATATAGCATGAATTTAAATCCTTGCTCCCAGAACAATGGTCTTTGCCATCCTCTTCAAAATTAGTTTTTCTTTCTTTCTTTCTGGAGCCGCTCCTGTTTAAGACTATAATTTTTCTTCCCTTTGTGATAATCTGTGCTTTAATTCAAAACCAAACCAAAATAATATACTAACAGCAAACCCAGTTCTCTAACCACAATGGCACAATCCTTGCTCAAGAAGAAGGCTTGGGGAAAACCCAGAGATTTGCATCCCCACATACAATAGTTGGGGAAACTCCCTAAAAACAGCCCATAGAAGACTGAGCATGGACAGTGGGCATGGCATGCGGACTGGCTCTTGTGGAACAGAATGAAGTACTTGTGGAAAAGGGCATGGCGGGTATAAATCCTGAACAAAGCACTCTGCAATGAAGCATTTTGTTCCAGTTTTCACTTGAAAATTGTATATATAGAATTAGGAACCAACTCAAAATTAGCTATATAAAAAGGCAGACAAAAAACGAATTTGTAGTCATAAAACATTTTGTGAAAGGGCTTCATCTTAGCATAAACAGATTGTTAAGATTCTAAAAAACTCCTCCCTGCCAAAGACCACTTCAACATTTCTGAGGGTCTTGGCAGCCCACTTAATGATTTTTCTACCTTTTCTTCAGCAATGTGACATGATGGGTGCTAAAGGAACTATTATTGTATAATATGGAATTTAAATTTTAATGGAATAGAATAGAATAGGCAATAAAATAAAATAAAAATTAAAAACCAGTATGGATCAATATAAACTGACAACTCCTACTCTGAGCCACTCCCTTTCTCTTGCACACAGTTTCTCTTAGCTTCTTCTCCACTTCCTCACTGTTCCCTTTGTTCCCATGTACTGACTCTCCACTCCTTGCAAGTGCCTGTCAGACCTTGAGGACCTGACGCTCGAGGATCACTAACGGTCTTGTTCTCTGTCATTCTGTGTTCTTAGATTGTTGTAACGCCTATGTACTACAGTCACCTTGAAGATTTTGGAAGAACAAGCTGGATCTGACCAAAGCAGTCACCTGCAAACAAGAAAGTTATCTGCTATTATCTCTTTGTCTTCAAATGTAAGATCTGACAATACTTCATAGGGTAGCTGTTTGGTTTTCCCATTCAGTACTTACTTTAAGAGAATGATTGCCTACTCTTGGGGGTGTGGGGGCAAACCCCTTGTGCATGGGTGTAGCCAAGGGGGGACAGGGAGGGGCAACTGCCCCCCTAAATCAATAAAAATACATAGCAAATCGAGGTTCTGTCCCCCTAACAAAAGGCCTGCCCCCCTAACAAAAATCCTGGCTACACCCCTGCTTCTTGGTGCTGTTTTAAGAGATGCAATTGCTTGGTTTCTAGCCCAGTGGTATATGTCATGCCAGTATAGTGGTGAATTTTGAAGTGCAGGAGTTCATCATGTCTGCCACTATAGCATACCCTCCACTGAACTAAGTGGTGCTTACTTCTCACTCACTGCCTCCCCTTATGAAACACAGCAAGCTACAGCAAAATATCTGCCACCAATTGAAATCAACCATTGGCTTCTAAAACCATCTCGCAATCTTACTATTTCAACTGATATCGTGAAGTATGAACCACATCAAAGAAAAGGAAAGAAGCATGCAGCATCTGCTTATTTTCCCCTTCTCCAAAATACCTCCATTCAAGCACCCTTGAAAGCTCATTGTCACCTCATTCACTAGATCAGGGGTCCGGAACCTCAGGGGTCCAAATGCAGCCTCCTGGCCTCTTTCCCTGGCCCTTGAAACTCTCCCCAGGCAGCACACCCTCTGGACAGACCACTTTGCACCTCGGATTTTTGCCTGGCTGAAATGCCTTCCTTTAACCCCCAATAATGACTCTTGCTTGCCTGTATTGAGCATAAAGGGGTGTGTGTGTGACTGTGTGTAGAAACTACCTTACTGTGCAAAGTTAAAGCACACGTTTGTTGCTTTGCCCACTTTTGGCTCTGTCCTCACCCACCACTGGCATATGGCCCTCAGAAGGCTACCTATAAGGGATTGTGGCCCTTGGGCTGAAAAGGGTTCCTCAACCCTGCACCAGAGCAGTGGGTGGTTGGTGCTCATTAAGGCAAAATGCTCAGAGCCAATGAGAGGCTGTGCCAACCTGCTGGACTGGGTGTAAATCAGGAAAGCAGGTGAGAGCTGGCTGAGGCTGGTGGGGCAGTGGCCCATTTGTCCTTTCACAGCACTAGAACAAAAGAAAGATCTACGGACCATCTGTCTTGGATACTTTAATTGAGATTCCTGCACTGCAGGGGGTTGGACTAGATGACCCTTGGGGTCCCTATGATTACTCCGGGGCTCCAACAGATGATCTCATTGTTCCTACTCTTAAAAAAAAGAAGTCTCAATACTCTGCTTTCCTGCGTTCCACTATACCACTGTTTTTAGCCTTAGCAAATCCAAAGATAAATCACTACAGCCTTTACTTTCTGTCTGAGCCACCAAACTGTATAAGCAAGCAGCACATCCTGAGGCAAATGCTTTATTTCAGTCCCCCTTATCAGTTGAGGAACATCACCGTTGCTCTAACGATTCATGTTTTCTTCCCTTCCCAGCCCAGAGGCCACTCATCTCTCATTTAGACCCGTGGAAGGAACACCTCTGCCCGCTATCTGCAAACATTTGGAGATTTGACAAAGGATCTTTGCAGTTGGAAATGGCGTCGATTTATTAACGATTGGCATGCTGTTCTCTTCTTTGATAGCCCTTTGGTTATTTTGAAGATACATCCCCCTTTCTTCACATTTGAATCAGAGGCTCTTTCCCCGTAGGAGAAAAAGGTTTTTTTTGAAAAACACAAACCACCCTCTCCTTCTCTCCCCCCTTTTTGATTGACACCCAAGTCCTAGCACAATGTAGCTATACAATCCTTTGAGCACAGAGGAAGCATCATAAACTCTGGGCAGATTCCATTCTGCGAGTTTCACTTCCTTTTATTATTTCTGTCCAGCCCTAAGCTGTTATCAGCAGGCCTAGCAAGATATTGCCAAGGACAACCTCATCTCTTCCCCATCAAGAAGAGAAAAATGAAGAAAAATCAGATGTGCAAAGATAGCATGTGCACACCCCCCCGCCCCCGCCAAATGGCTACACACAGTGGGCATAGATCAGGTCTGACCAAATTATTTTTTTTAAAAAACTAGGCTGAATAATGTGATGATGACTTCACCTGCAAGGCGCAAACCACTTAATCCAGACAAGTTGCAAAAACACTCCTGAGTGGGAGGTTTTGATGTCTGCATTTATTTGAGGTTATAGAGCCCCATCTATCTCAAGTGCTGATGGCAGGAAAAAGCATTGGTGGGTGGCAGTCGGGCCAGTCCTGCCATAGAGTGAGTTGACTGTCTCAGGCGACTGATTTTGGTTGGCATGAAAGGGCAGCAAGTCCTTAGTCACTTAATTTATTATTGTATTTTTACTGCTGAGGGGTGGGGAGAACTGCTTATGGGGTTCTCTGCCTCAGGTTCCAAAATAAGTGGGCTAGCAATGTAGCCCTATTTGGATGCTCAGATTACTCACAAGTAAACAAATGAGGGCAGCACTGTTATGACAGTGGCAGAGATGGAGCTAGCTGCGGCGAGCGTCCGGGGGGGGGGTGCCGCCTCCAGAGAGCATCCCGGGGGCGGGGCGGTTTCCACTTCTGGAGAGTGTCCTGGGGAGGGGGTGCTGCCCCGCAGTGAGCGTCCCAGGGGGGCATAGCAGCGCTGTCACCCCCCCTCAGGGATGACACCCGGGGCGAGTCGCCCCCACCGCACCCCGCTTCCTCCGCCAGTGGAGAGTGGAGTCAGATTCTTCAGGGGATGACGACAAGCACTCTGAAGCAGAAGGGGAAGAAGTGCTTATTAGGTCAGTTCCAGGGGCCAGAGGCCCTCTCCCCAAGGATGTAGCACTGTCATCCCCTACATCAAGGGACTGCACTGCAGAAGACCCAGGAAGACCTGAGGTTTCCTCCCCTCCCAGCTGGAGATTATCGGAGAAGGCTTGGCCCCTTTGAGTTAAGCAGCACCTTGCAGAGCAGGCAGTGATAACAATTAAGCTGCCCCTGATGTATAAAGGCTTAGTTGCAGCATGTTCCTTGCTGGAGCAACTTCAGAGCTCTGTGTTCCTCAGAGCACATCCTGAACCTTGTCTTGGCTCATATCCCACCTTAACCATGTCCCAGCTTGTGTTGCCTTGCCTTGAATTACACCCTGTCTGGACTTTGCTGCATCACAGAACATGACAAGTGCACCGCCAAGACCCACCCCAGTCTGATGTGTCCCCTACATCCTGTTTACAGTCCAGTCTGAGGTCAAAAGTATGGAGTGAGAAGCCTTCTGTATCCATGCAATCAGGTTCTAAATTACATGGGGAGCGTCCACAAATAGAAAAGCCCCCCTGCTTCAGTCCTTTGTCCTCAAACTGAGGGCATATATCTGCCATATGTGGTGGTGCTTGACAGTGTGCCTCTCTCCACCATTCCTCTTTGCCTGCCTGATTGTTTACACATGAGTAATCTTTTTGGCCACTGTGGGAAGCAGGCTGATGGACTTGATCAGAGCTTTCCAAACTGTATGTCACGACACGTTAGAGTGTGTCGGCTGCAGTGTGTAGGTGTGTCACATGAACTCCTCCCCGTGCTCCTCCTGTTTGCTAGTGAAACTGAATTACTGTGTCGCGAAATGATACATGTCTAAAAAGTGTATCACCAACATGAAAAGTTTGGAAAGCTCTGGACTAGATGAATCTTGTGGTCTGATCTGTCAGGACATATGTTTCCCTTCCCTACGAGGTGACTTCAGAGCTAGCAGGGGGCTGTTAAATGCTGAATTAATCTGGTATAAAAGGAACATTTGTTAACCAGAGTGAGAAATGAAATAATTATATCAATCTACATTAGAGGAACTAAAACCATTTTCTACTAACACCAGACCTGCCAATCTCAGCTGGTCCTTAGACAGCCCTCATCTGTTACCTACAGATCCAGCAACTGTAATGCATCATGTTGGCTACCCTTTGCCTACAGGGAACACCCCAAGCAATGGAGGCTGGGCCACTGGAGCAAACGGGGCACTGACCCATCAACCTCAGATGGCCCTCAACCAGCTGCCTTCTTATTAACAACCAACCCAGGGGGTGGCCCTGCTTGTTAACTTCCTCCTTCTCAGTCTCAGTGTTGCCCTTGTAGAACCCAGCAGAGAGGAAGATGGGGATCAAACTACAATTATTTAGCTCTGCCTGTCATTGGCTCTTGTGCCACCTACCATTGGTCTCCCTGCCTTCCCACCTTCCACATGCAAATGGGCACCAACCATAATGGACACCAACAGCTCACCCTGCTCTCTTTTATCTGAGCTACCAGACACCCCTTTTGATAAGTAGCTGAGAATCTGATTTAGACTTCTTCCATAGCCTGAGGTTTGTGAAACTTATCTTCCAAAAAGAATTGAGGCATATCTTAAAACCAGTCTCTTGATCTGATTAGCCTGGATTTGTGAACACGGGGAGATGTTTTATATAGAAATATAACATCACAGAAAGGAATGAGAGGTGCTGTTTGGAACTTGGCAGCAGCACTGTGTTGGAGTGAATTGAGGAGCTCTGGGGGGAAAATGGAAGGAATTTCTTACAGTTACACTCATTCATCTTGCCATGAGACTCTGATATGGAAATGCTAAACTCTAGCTGGCCTAGTAGTTAAATCATTATGACTGTTATGAACCTCATCTTGTACAGCAAGAGGCAGGTAAAATATGCCCATTGGTTCAAAGTGCTGCTCTCTTCCATGTGCCAAACTACAGTGTATCTGGAGGACATTTATGCAAATAATTGCTGGCAATAATTGTAAATGGCTACATATGACGAAATGCTAATAAGCTGTGTGAGATACAGTGCAGTGTTGGGCAGCCAGGCAGTCAGGGTGTGGTGTACTGTATGTGTTTGAGGTGGGGACAGGGACAGGGAGGGAGATAGACAATAAATATTTTGTAAAGCAATGTGAAATCCTCATTCAGATGCAATACTAAACTGTGTTTCAGCATTAGATAGACAAGTCTCAGGTCTTCAAGCTGCAACCTTCTTTCTTTTCCCCTGGCTGCAAGGTAGCGAAGAGAAACATTTATTCCTGATTTAAACTAACTACAGTTACCTGTTTTGTTTGAACCCAGATGAACTGTAGTTAGTTCTTAAATATGGGAGTAGGGGAGAAAGCCAGGTTCAAATCATGGTTTACAATCCAGGCTTGTTTCCCCAAATCATAGTCAATATTAACCCTAGTTACAGGTTGGAAGTAACAATAAGCCACAGTTGATTGAAAGTAGCAAAAGCTTACAATCTGCTCAAAGCGGCCACACCAGAGGAGGAAGCGGAAAGCAAAATGACCTAAGATTCATGCATGTGATATTAAAATAGCAGAGGAGTGTGCAGTCTTTTTCTGTTGAGGGCCGCAATCCCACTGGTGATGGTGAGACAGTATAAAAAATGGACATGGTCAGAAAGACAGGTAAGGCCACCACCTTTTCACTCTCTTTCTGCCACTTCTCTATCTCTCTTCCATCTCCTTCTCCTCTCTCTCTTCTTTATGCTATCCCTTTCCCCCTTGTTATTTCCCCATAGATCTGCTGGTCTTCTAGGTCCTGGTTTGACACTCTAACCATTTCACCACACCAATGTTCTGTCTACATGACCTTTCTTGGTGAGGAGGGGGATTAGAAATGCACACATAATGCAGCCTAGCCCAGCCTTGCAGTCCTTATGCATTCAGTATTCATTTGTTTATTTCAGAATGTATAAACTGCTCTACATTCAAGGAATACATGTACAGAATATATGTTTGATATATAGGAGGCACACTCCTTAATTTCATCATATCTCTGCAGCATTTCAAATAAAGGTCAATGCCAGACTGCCAAAATGAACTGTGAGTCTCAAAGGGCATATCTGTACTACTTAAAATAATAGCTCAGCAGTAATTCCTTCTTCCCAAGGAACTGTAGGTCTGTACAGGAGGAGAGGGACAGGTAGGTGGATCTGTAATAAAGAATTCTTCAATTCCCACTGGGGAAAGCCATGGCACACCCCTTTAGATACATCAAAATGTCTTCAAGAGACGCATGAAAGTTAAAACCAAGGGTGCTTGCTGAATCTCTGCTGGAAGAGTGTTCCTGCTATGGTGTGAGATGGACAACACTAAATGCCTAACTTTGGACTGAAGCCAATCTGGCCTCTATAACATGGGGAGAACTAATAGAGCCCCTCTGGATAATCTCAGTGATATAAGTGCTCAGGAGGTCCTTACAATACTCTGGACCCAAGTTGTTCAGGGATTTGTATTATCAACACAGAAGCCATGAACCTGGCCCGTAGCGCTTTGTTTCTCCATTCTTAAGCAGAATAAAACAAGAGTTTTGCAAAAGCGCAGAGCCAGTTTCAATGGCATTCAGTTTCTGTGGATGAGTTTGTTAAAGGCAAGGCTCAAGGGTGGTGAACTCTTTGTTCATCCCCCAAGCCCATATATATATATATATATATATATATATATATATATATATATATATATATATATTATCCCCACTAGCTGCCACTCAGCTTTATATATTTATTTCTTTAAATTAACAACTGGATTCCTCTTGTGAAGCTCTGGGGCTCAGCTTAAGGATGTGTGTGTGAGAGGGAGGGTGTATATGCTTCAACATTTCCCCTTCAACATATTCCTTTATCTAATAAATCAAGTCAGGCCTTTGTGAGCAAAAGTGGCGTTCTTCGTCAAAGAGTGAAGGACTGCCTAATTTGACGACATGTGAAAGGATGTAGGGTGGAGAGTTTGTGGGTGGGGGGAAACAGAGGGACCCATGGATGTGCCTGTAAAGTTGGGGGGTGGAGTGGGGAGGGAAAGAGCCATCTTAGTGTCAAGGTGACACTGTGAAAAGAAGCGAGGGGGGGAGGACAGTGGCAGATTGGTATTCTGCAACCCTCCACACGGCTGACTGACACGGAGATCCTTCGGAATTGAGGGAGTCTCACTCCATTAATTCAAAAACTGATTTGAGGCGGAGGGGGAAGGCAGAGCAATATGTATTAGGTATTTGTTACAAAACTATTGTGTCAAAGCAATATTTAGTGGTAAATTATGACACTATCGAGAGTACGATGCCACGTACATAAATCAATTGGTCTCCCATACCTGGCAGGAGTGTGACAAAAAGATAAGAACTAATCAGTGATATTATTTCACTTGGCTAGGAGAGGAGAGAGAGAGAGTTGTGGAAGGGGGAGAGCTGAGATCAGAAAGCTTAGGGAGATGCAGGGAGACAAAATGCAAGTGACAAAATCTAGGTAGGTTTTGAGCTTCCATGAACAAAACAGTAAGATGCTATCTCTTCAGTTAAAAAAGATAATAAATTGTGGGGTGGGGAGAGCCAAAAGCAATGGTCACATACCCGCTTGTGGGAGAGGGACAGCAAATAGAGGATGGAGGAAAAGGAACTGAATCTATTAATTTATTTCCCCTCCACACAAAACCCATATATAACAAGGACAGCTTGAAAAAATGTAAGGATTAAAAACAATAATATTTGCTCTGCCAGAAGAGGAGAGGAGAAAGGGAAAGTAGAGAGCTTTGTCTAGATAGAATAAAGGCAAGTGTGAAGCCGGCATACAGCAAAATGGTAATTATGTCTTTATGGAAATATCTTGTTAATTACTATGGCAGATTATTTGTTTTGTTTTTTGTTTTGTTGTTGTATGATTTACAATTCAATTGTCAGTTTGCAGTTAATTTAGCCCCTGCCAACCTATTAGCTATTTACAAATCACACAATCGCTCAAGTGGGAGAAGTATTTGGCCGGTGGGCAACAGCTGCCATCTTGGGAGTGCCAAAGGCTACCAGTCTCCTGCAAAAACTAGTTACTGACTGAAACAGCCTTGGGCGCCCAGGTTGTAAATTGGGTGGGGGGAGAGAGAGAGAAGAGGAGAGGAGAGGATAGAGCGAGTTTTAGTATAAGATTAGCTAGCCATTCACTTTCTTAACAATAAAGTAAACTAATGGCTTTCTTTGTGTATTTAAGCAACCCCAAACTCTCTTTGCCCTCTGATCAGTCTATACCAGCGGCTTCTGGGCAACTCTGGAGCTTTCCAGAAGCTCAAAAGGAGGTTCCTCAACAGATTGTGATGGGTCAAGATAGCCCATTTCCATCAGGTGTGTCTGGCGCTGGGTTGCCACCTCTCAAGTACCTTGCCTTAAAAGGGGGTTTATTTGCAACCAAGTGGCAGTTCTCAAATACCTGGGGTTTGTGGGGGGCTTTCTAAGGAGCAGCTACTCTACCACTTCATTCAGGGTGGCAGGCACCACCCTAACAATGCATTCACTATAAACTTTACACCCCACTTCTGGCATGATGGGCAAGAACTGAGAGGGTAAGTGGCTGGCTGAACACTTAACAGGAACCTTCACCTCATCCCTGGGCCTTGAGAGCTGAAAATAATTCTACAAAATCTGACGAGACAGTGCAATGGACACTTCATTAGGACCTGTCAAAACAAGGGCACCTAAGTTGTCGTGGAGCTGAGCAATCTTATGCTCAAAGTGCTTAGCAAACAAGTTGCAGCAGGATTCTGGGGGCGATACAGTTTCATCTGCTGAGTAAGATGTCAAACCCACCCACCATTCAGAAAAACTCTGCTGGACTTGAGGACGCAATGGAGGCAGTAAACAAGGCTCTATTTGCAGCTTTCACTGTCACGCAATAGGCTTATTTTTTCCCCATCACTGCTTCCTGTTGAATGTTGTTGCCCAGGAAGAGAGAGGAAAATACTGGAAGGAAACCACTGGCTGTGCAGATGGTGGTATCAGAAAAGGCTTGGTACGGCAATGCATCTTAAGAAAACAGAAAAAATAAAAGTGATGTGAAAAGAGGACTTCACTTAAATCGCCAACACAATTCTTGAGCTTTTGTCTATTAGCATGAGGCCTAGAAACTTGGAAACAGCAAACTTCCAGTATTCTCTGGCCCCACCTCGTGATGAATGGGACACACTTGGCTATGCCTGTTCCCTGCTCATAGTCTCTCCTCCTTCTAAGGAGAAACACGTGTTTCAGTGCCTTCCGTTGCAAGCACAACACATAAACTGCTACCAATGGGGGAATTCTTCTTGCTGAACCATCTCAATGATGTTAGGGTAGATAAGCCTTTTTCTAGTTAATATTCGTCCCCAGCCACATTCTAACTTTATAGATTATCATTTCTCTTTAATAAAGGGAAAAACCCCAAGTCCCCTAGGTTTGGCTGGTGATGGATCTTTCATTTATTTTGTTGCAAGAAACCAAATTAAGAAAATTACTTTCTAACTAATTTTATAGTGCTAGAGAATACCAAATGATGTGCTAGGGAAAAGCTTCAAGCTCTCCAGATGAAGCCGTTAAAGAAAGAAGTAATAATTGGAAATTGACTATGAATAAATCTTGGCAAAATTAAAGCAGCATTTAAAATATGTGCAATAGTTTTGAACAGGTCAAGAAATCAAATGGTAGACATCTGAAAACATCTAGGGTTACGTGTGAAGAAGAAAGAAACCTCCAACAAAATTCACTGCTATTTCCAAGCTCAAACCTTGAAAAGCTTAATATGTGTATGTGTTATGAGAACACTGTCCATGAACTCTTGGAAGGTGCATGGAACTGTGGCTATAAAAATGGGCTGCACCTGAGTGGCTGGGCAAGTCCTGGTTGCTGCTCACCTATGAAAATTCACATTTATTCCTGATCATTTGATTCTAAGTCTGTTAAGCATGGTGGTATTTGCCCTTTGGTCACTAGATTTGAGACATGAGTGGGGATTGGCTGATGCCATCATTAAGGCACTCAGGGCTCCCCTAAAGCAGCCATATTACTTATTTCACTCTCCTTTTCCTCCAAGGAGCACAGAGCAGCACACATTTGCTTCCCTTCTTCCATTATTTTATCCTTACAACAACCCTGTAAGGTAGAACAGTAAAGGGTAGTGCACGGTAAAGGCTAGTGTGCCAACTGCATCCATTCCCTGAAATGTTGGATCTAACCATGACAAGTAGAAGATGATGGGAAAGTCTCCTATCTGAAACCTCAGACAGCTGCTACTGCTGCCAGTCAGAGACAGCAATGCTAGTCGGGATGGAGCAATGACTCAGTATAAGGCAGCTTTGTATGCTGCGGAGGATCACTTGCTCAGTGGTAGAACACCTGTTTTGCATACAGATGGCATCTCCAGTTTAAAAACACAACAAAGCAATGTTGAACTGCTGCCAGTAAGGTCTTTCTGTTAGGTGTAACTGGACCAGAGCTTCCAAAGGGATTGCTTGATTGTTTTTATGTATGCTGTGATGGTGGCAATAATAGTTTATGCGCAAAAATGAAAAGAAGAAGTCCCAACGTAAGAAGATTGGCTTATGAAGATGACAGAATATGCTGAGATGGCTAAATTGACTGCGAAAATTAAAGAACAGAATGAAGATTTTTATTTTTTTTAAAGAATGGAAATGTTTTGTGTGATATTTGAAAAAAAATATGGTTATGTTAAAATGTATGCAAGGATTTGAAGTATAGCAGCAGATGGGAATTGCAGTTTAATAATTATATAACTAATGTATATAATGGGTAAAAATATAAGTAATATAGCAGCTCTGTAAGATAATAAAAAACACAATGGAAGGGTGGGTGGGAAGTTAATGGATATGAGAGATGTATTCTGATGGTTGTTAAGCTAATTTTAATATATATATATATATATATATATATATACACACACACACACACACACACATACACACGAACTGCTGCTAGTATGAGTAGACCAGGGATGCAGAGGTTGTAGTCTTCCAGATGCTGCTGGACTCCAACTCCCAATGGCCCCAGCTAGAACAGCCAGTGGCTGGGCATGATGGGAGCTGTAGGCAAACCACATCTGGAGGGACACTGCTCCTCAATCCCTGGAGTAGAGAATGCTAGGCTGGCATAAGACAAGTGAACGCTTAAGCCAATAATACATTTAAAAAACCCCCAAACCTTTTCATCACCCATTGCTGAACTTAAAAAATAATGATCAAAAATCATAACAGTAAAAGGAAGGGAAGTTGGGGGTGGGAGGATTTAAAGCCAAGCCAAGAAATATTTGTGCACAAATGGCTACACAATCTGTGAACAATCTGCATCTAGCGCACAAACACCGCAATGAGAGAGAAGTGGGAGAACAAATATGGCAAACCATATGGGCAAATTCCCTCCGAAGCTGGAGCTTAGTTTGGAACTACATCAGGGCTGACTTTGTACACATCACACACGCTTGTGCATCTTTCAGAGTTCAGGCTTGGAGTGTGGGGTGGAGCGCAGTGGAAGAAGTGGAGATACTACTGAAGGGTATTGAAGATATTACAATTTAAGCCACAGGGAGGGAGGGAGGGAGGAAGGAAAAGCTCAGCAGGAAGGAACTTACATTTCTTTCCAAAAGACACACTATCTAAAGCAGGTGCATGCTGGCTGTCCTTTTGTGGGATTAAACAGCATACATCTGCTCAAAATATACGTATTAATAACTGCTAGTTCATGCCTTTGTTGTGTGTTGTATTTATTACTGAGAAAATAGAAAACTCACACTGCTGATTCTGATATTTTCATACTATTTTTTTTAAAAACAACAACACCCTGCACCTTTTCTGATAGTAACGCTTGCTCAGCAATGCTTCGTGTCAGAAAAAATAAACCTGTAACACAGGGAGAGGAAACCCTTTTGACTTAGTGGGTCAAATTTTTATCTTCCTGCCCCTGCAACCACAATGGGCTAACACAGACAGGTATGCTTGAGGTGTCCATCAGCTGAAGCCACAATGACATCATTCAGCCTTGCTTTTTCCAGTTCCCTCCAAGGATCAACTAACATTACCGGCCCATCAAAGTAATGCCACTTGATTGACAGCTGGCTGTGGCTTCAGAAAGATGGCTTCACGGGCCAAGCTGGAACCCCTGGAAGACCAAGGTTATCCTGTGGGTCGAAGCTTGACCATACCTGTTGTAACAGAAAACTGTGGAGGGACTCTCAGATGTGATCTTTGACCTAAAGGCTTAAAGCGCCTTTGTCAAGCTCATCACTCTCAATGCCTAAAATTTATAACAGTGGACAGCAGTCCTCTAAATGAGAGGTGTTTAGGAAAAGAAAAGGGGGATTGAACGTGTTCCCATAAATTGGAACGAAGCACTAATTTATGGATAATTGTGTACATCTGTGCAAAGTGGGACTGTCTACTTGGAGTTCTAGGTAAGACTCATGAGGCTTCAGGAAAACATGTCCGTTTCTAACATCATGAAGGCTAGGATGGCTTCATATAACTAACAGGGGCAGCTCATACATACATACATTATTTTAGATGTATGCCGCCTTTCCACAGTTCAAACCATGCTCAAGGCAGCTGGCAAGGTGAAAAAATACGTAACTACAACATAACAAAGGTAGTCAAACACAATAAACAAAACATTTAAAAAAATACATAACTGAACAATTTCCACATAAATCACAAGAAAATTTAAAATAAATATACAAAACAACAACAGCAACAACCTGTCCCTCAACAAAGCATTCAAAACGCTCCAGGAGTGCCAGGGCAAAGGCATGAAGCCACTAGAGCTCACATGTGCAAAAGGGATTTCTTTATTAACTTTTACATGTGGGGCAACATGTATAAATGGGACTATTCTCAACCCGTAATTGGAGTGCTCTTATTTAGAATATACTTGCCAGTCAGTCAAGCCCTCCTGCAGGATACTTTAAAGCTGTTTCTCTCTCTCTTTATCTACCTACCCACCCACATTTGATGGATACTGAACATAATCCTCAAGGCCATGTGTCTTCCATAGGCATAGCCAAGGGGGGGGGAGCAGTTGCCCCCCATCAAGTAAATCAATAAAAAATACTTAATTGAAGCCTGCCCCCCTAACATGCCCATGACGTCTTCTTCAGGTTTCAAAAACTTCTTTTTTTCATGTCTACAGTACAGACCTTGAGTTTTCCTTGAGCATACCTCCCTTCTTGTTTCTCGGTGGCTCATTTCTGCCAGCACTGGCTACCTGGGTTTGCTAATAGAGGGAATGATCCAATTCCCCCCCCCCCCGAGCTCTCTAGAAAACACACTCCAGAGCCATGTGCAGCTCACGAGCCATTGGTTATCCTCTGCCCATTGCTCTACCTTCCATCTGCCTCACCTTAAATACTACTGAAAACTTTTGGCATCAATACCAGGTATCCTGCAGGCCATTTAGCATTCATTTAATGTCCGCTTGCAATAAAGTACTATGGGGAAATAACACACATGTTCTTGGACGAGGTGATTACAGTATGAAGCTGATTGTATAATGAAGACGTTCCTCTGAAAGGTGTTTTCCATTGTTAGGTGCTTCTCTGCACTCTTTTGCGGCAAAAATGCTCTTTGTTTTGACAAGCAAACTGAAAATTCTGCTTATTGCTTTAACAGCAACATTTTAACTGTCAGTCTCAGAGAGAGTAAAACACTCAGAAGTTCAAAAACACACAAGCTTTGGGAATAATTTGGACAGGCTTTCAATACTGTTTACATACATCTTTTTTAAAACTACCAAAATGCGCAATTAGCTTGGCAGGCTGCATTTCCTATCTGAGCTGGTAGAGTCATTCCTAGCAGAGTGCAGAGTTTCTCAAGGGGCGTGTCAGGTCATACACTACATTCTCCTTACACTGAATGTGCTAATGCAAAGCCCCTAAAAAGAAAGCTGAAATATTGTGACTCCTAGAAGAATGTGTGTGATGGAGAGAATGCCCAACATTCACCATCCATGCTAGCTCAGGATTTAATATTGGTGTGATGCAATCCCTGCTGCTGTACTTTTGGGTTTTAAGAAATAATTATAATTTTAAATGGGTTGACAGTATTTTTTGTTGTTAAAAGAGGCAAGCGGCATTTGCAAGATAAATAAATAAATAAAAACAAGACAGAACTGCTAGGGTCCTTCACTGTAACAGAAAATAAAAACTTCCTTATGTCTCCTGGAAATCTAGGTGCCAGAGTAGTGCCCTTACTACATAGCCTTTACAAAATGAGACATACGGGTCCATTTATTAGATTGGACTGGTTGGCTGAGCAGATGCTGTATTAAATCTCACTGCATAGAGCCAATCAGCAAAATGAACAGGGGATCCAATTTCTATCAGCGAAGGAAATCTGAACATAAACGTGAAGTGGGGTTCCCACATTCCTGCTTCGAAAAGGGACAGGGCTTGGGTTTGCTCTCTACATGCCCCAGTTCTCTACCCCCAGCCCCGGCCCCCGCCCGTCTTCAGTAGATCATCATTTCACAAGTAATGCTATGGATGCTTTGACTTAATGAAGCCAATGGTGTGAATAATTAAAATTAGCTGATGAAAGCGAAATCAAGCAACACCTTTTCTCATAAACTTTGAGAGGAGCTATGTGATCTTAATGAAGAACTAAACAGACTGAAAAGGGAATTATATTTTACCCTCAAAAAAAAAAAAAAGCTATTCCAGAAAGCTATAGAAATCACATTATAAGCGACTAGCTGCATTTAATCAAGGATCACGGTAAGCGCTCTGCTTGAATCGCACACAGCCATTTTGTGAGTAGGTCTGTGCACTGTATCTTTCCAAACTGCTTTCTGACAAATAATAGGAAGCATCAAGGGAGGAAACGACTGTAACGTCACCAGCAAAGCTGTGGTGATGACAAAGAACATATGTCTAATTAGCTATGAAGACAGTTGTATAAACATTGCTGTGGAGAAGACAGTTGTCTCTAAACAATTAAATCCGGGGAATTCTTTAACCAAACCATTGCTAAAGCTGGCTTTTGGTCTGAACGCCAAACACTTTTAGTGCTTTGCCTGGGCCCTCTTACAGCAACATAATCATTCAGCAAGCAATGAATGTGTGACCTGATGGCACATGGCACTTTTTGCCCATCTTTGCAGATAAAGCAAAGGAAGTTGGGATCCACTGGCTGATTTCCTAGACTCTTGAATGCTTAAAAGGAAGCTCAATGGAAGCTTAAGAGGCTGGAGATGGGAAACCTTTTTCAGTCCAAGGGCCGCATTCCATCCTGGGAAGCTTCCAAGGGCCACATGCAAGTGGTGGCAGGGCAAGAGGCAAAGGTGGGGAGAGCAACAAATTCAATGTTCATTTTTGTACAGTAGGCTAGTTGGAGCTGGCCCAATACATTTTGGCACCTGTAAAGGTAAAGGTAGGGACACGGGTGGCGCTGTGGGTTAAACCAAAGAGCCTAGGACTTGCCAATCAGAAGGTCAGTGGTTTGAATCCCCGCGACAGGGTAAAGGGACCCCTGACCATTAGGTCCAGTCGTGTCCGACTCTGGGGTTGCGGCACTCATCTCGCTTTATTGGCCGAGGGAGCCAGCATACAGCTTCCGGGTCATGTGGCCAGTATGACTAAGCCGCTTCTGGCGAACCAGAGCAGCGCACGGAAACGCCGTTTACCTTCCCACTGGAGCGGTAACTATTTATCTACTTGCACTTTGACATGCTTTCAAACTGCTAGGTTGGCAGGAGCAGGGACCGAGCACCGGGAGCTCACCCCGTCGCGGGGACTCAAACCGCTGACCCTCTGATCGGCAAGTCCTAGGCTCTGTGGTTTAACCCACAGTGCCACCCGCGTCCCTTGCACCTGTAGCAAACTACAAAATGCCCCTACCCCCGCACACACAGCCAGAGAAGAAGGAATGAGTGAAGATCTGCATCAGGAACGAGGGTGGACCAGTCTTGAGGCTAGTTTCTGCACACACTCCCACATCCCTCCCTGTCCTCCATCCAGACAAGATACAGGCATTACTAGAGCGTAAGGGCACCATTATAGATCTGCGATGCACAATTAGATATTACTTTACAACATAGAAAGTCCAAGATCAGTTGATCCAAGATCAATAAAGAAAATGGGAATATTATTTTCACAGAAGCAAAGAGGACTAATAGTAAGGAGTATTCACATGTAATCTGTACCAATTAAAATCAAATTTGGTAGAAACACACCAGCTATGAGTCTGTTTTTTAAAATATACATCAAAAACATTCCCCATCCTATGGTGTAGTCCATTGACGTAGCAGTGCTTCACGAAACATGTATTGAATGAATCTCCCCCACCCTGAAACTGCAATATGCAGAGTCTTATTAAATCAGATATTAAGGGGAAAGTTCGTATTTTAATGAGAACTTACCAAATTTGCACTTCTTGAACCAATACACAAACCCAAATGCAGCTCTGCTTTTTATTATTTTATTTAACATCTCCCCCACCCCCGAAAGAATAGGAACTACAAACAAATAGCAAGGAAAATACTTATCAAATCATGGTATGACTTATAAAATCATGAGAATGAATACATTAATATATTATAGAATATTATATCAGAATAAATGCATTGCTTTTATGAACATTTAGGCTAGTACAAATACTTCTAATTTGCTCTAATTCCACTTTTATCATACAAGCACAGCTCTCCTTTGAAATTCACACTTCTCCAAATTTTGTGATGCTGTTCTCTAACCATACATACAAATTGCCACGCTGGCTTGAAAAGCACACAGAGAAATGTATGTGGAAATGGGTGAGCCAAATTTAAGATTGGAAGAAAAGACAAACTGAGAGAAACAAAAATGACGGCCTCATCTACTCCCTGCTTGCTGCCCTCAGCTATGACAATTAGGGAAGGTTTGATTCCTGCATTGTAGGGGGTTGGACTAGATGACCCTTGTTTCTTCCAACTCTACAATTTTATGAGTCTAGGTAAAAAGTTAAATTAAGAATAAAAACTAACTAAATCACCGGGGAGGGATGGTCAAATCAAAGACAGAGATCAGAGGTCATGGCCAGAAATGCTGCGGTTTTTAAAATGTAACTTTAAGGGGCAAATCTGAAAGTAATCTGTTATTAAGGAGTCCCATTTGAATGTAGAAAATACTTGGATATTGTCTAGTGTTTCCCACACATGTATATCCCTGCATATACCTGGCATGTTATTTGTGTGCCCAGAACACACTTTACATTGGAAAGCAATGTATGAACTGACAGGAGAAAGAAGCAGCCACAATTAATGTAGCAGAATCAACCCTAATGCACTTTGAATGAGGGAACAGAAAGGTCTACTATTATAAAATGTGGTTGTTATAGTGAGCATTCTCCTACGGTATGAAGAATTAGAGTCCCCTTCTATCCACTTATTCCTGAATTGTGAGTGAACATGGTCTCCCCGTCAACCTTAATATCACCTTGAAAAATTGGGGGATGATAACATTTTATCTCTAGCAAACAACTTTAAAAGCAGATAATTCCTAAAAGCAGTAAACTCTTCCTCACGGTAATTTTATTCCTACTGAATATGCAGAGTGTCACTATTGCTGCGTCAAGGACAGTTATTTACCAAAAGTAGATTGCTAAGGTGTTGCATCTAAATGTAATAATCTTCTAATGCAAAAAACCATTAGGACTTTTAACTTGGGAAATTTCAAAATCTAATGCATCCAACTACATCTGGTAAATTGCAATTTAAGTTACTGTGGGTTCAGAGGTCTCATTTCTATATCAAAAAGAGAAATCTGCAGGGGATTAGAAGCTGCTTACAAATGATCAGGTGACTGATGTTCTGCAAATCTATATTCACATGCAAAATGGTCAGATGCAAACTAATGCAAACTTGGTACTTGCAAAATTTCAGAGGAAAAAGATGGCAAAGATCAAGGGTTTATTGACCACATCAAGGTGCATGTCAAGATTATTTGGTTGATGTTTGTATTAAACTCCCCTCCACCTGCTAGACATAAAGTCTTTGTCTCTCTCTAACAGGAGAGTAACCAGTTCAAGTATCAGCTTGTAACCTTTCATTGATTGCAATGGATTTGCTCTGAATCCATAATTAACCAACAAGTACAAAAAAAAACCAACCACACACTATGATATAGTGTTTGGTATTTCTGTTGATTTCCACTGTTGGACAAAAAATACCCTCGGTGAAATAAACAGATTTAAAATATGTCAGCCTTCTCCAAACTGGTGCCCTTCATAGGTTTTAGACCACAGTCAGCAGCCATGCTGAGTGTGAATTCATTTAGTAATCTTTTGAATTTATATCCCCACCTTCCTCCCAAAGGGGCCCAGGGTAGAAAGCACACCCACATTTTCTTTTTAAAAGCAACAAGCATACTAAAACAATTAAACCATTCTAAAAACAGTTACAGCTAAAAACTGTAATCCAGCTGCAGTCCAAACTTCTGCAATAATTCAAAACTTATATATAATTTAAAAGGTAATTTAATGCAAAATGTAATGCAACAGCCTGTGCTGAATTCTATTTATTCTATCAAAAGTTATAGCCAAATAATCAGAAAATGAAAGCACAACTTGCCTTACATAACAGGAAGGGGATTTCCTTAACTCAAAACTGACCAATGACAAACAGAGTGGAAAGAGTTGACTGGCCACCTAGAAAGCAATGTAATAGCCCTTACATTGAAAATATAGACATATAGAAATATACAGAAAATATGTAGAGCCGATTAAAGAAACTTGTTAGTCAGAAGCAACCAAGGAATAAAGAACAAATTGGCAGAAGCAATCATACCATCTACATTTCACACTGTAACACCTGACAAATTAAAATCCTTGGTTTACTCCATGGGACATGTTTGTAGGGCTGTAATTGCAGCAAAAGGTTTCACACTAAGTACCAACAGAAATGGTGGGAAGTTATGAAATACTCCTTATCCTGGTTATTTTGTGTATAGGGTCTTTTATTTGGCTATAACCTTTGATAGAATAAAGTTTCTTGCATTAAATTCTGCATTAAATTATATTTCTAATGACATATAATTTTATGGTATTATTCTAGAAAAGACTGATGTTATGAACCATTGCAGGGGTTTGGATTAGATGACCCTTGGGTCCCTTCCAACTCTACAATTCTATGATTCTATGAAACCTCAGAAATACCTATTTTCCAAAGGTTTGCCACAATTTTGGCCACTAGTGTCAGTTGTACAAAGCACACCATGGTTCAACTATTCATTAGTGCCTTAACATTATGAAAGAGTTCAATCAGTTTGCAAAATTGTGTGCCATCCATAATTAAAACTGTCCAATGAGCTTGCAAGATTTGGTTTGCCATCTATAATTTACATTCCCTCCTTTTGCTATAATGCAATTTCCACTTGGCCCAAAGGGGGTACTATGTGATCAGTATTAGCACTTTACTTTGTAAATTAATCAGAATCACCAAGCAAATAATTACAGTCCTCTCTTCCAAATCTATTATCTTCCAGCTTAAATTTGAGCAGATGGCTAGCTTGGGGGTATGTATTATTCGAGGTATGGAATTAATTGAGGAATTCTTACATTGCAAATAGAGAGCATTTTATTATTGTTGAACAGCACACATACTTTGCTTTCTTATTTTCTTTTGCTCTCATGCTAGGTAAACATCTCACAGTGAGGAAGTTTCATTGTTAAATGCTTAGACCAGAGCTTTCCAAACTGTGTGTTGTGACTCGTTAGTGTATCGGCTGCAGTGTATAGGTGTGTCGCACGATATGTGTCCGTATCTCTTATAAGGGGTTATAGTTTAACCTCTGGTTTGCTAGTAAAACTGAATTACTGTGTCACGAATTCAGTGTGTGTCACCAACATGAAAAGCTTGGAAAGCTCTGGCTTGGACAGTTTTGGTTGGGAAACAGGAATTTTTCCCCTTCAGTTTTCAACAGCCTTCATGATTTGAATAGCTTTCGAGAAAACTACTTCAGCTGGTTGCAGGGCCTTAGTTTTCAGGGAAAAGGTGCAAGGGCCATCCTCAAGTTTCAGGTGACCGTCAGCAAAATGTCCACTAGGAAGATTCTCTCCTACACCTGTGGGTCTCCATGGCAGTAGGGTGGCCTTTGTCAAACTCTACCTCTTTGGAGGGCTGTCTGGGTGCCCGTGTATCTTGCCTTATAGGAGAGCCCTCTATTTGTCCAAGAACAGTTCTCTGAAGACATCCTTAGGAAGATGTCCTATGTCTGGTTAAAGAATCCAGTAATTCACAGTCTGGTCTGCATGCAAAGGCACCTTACCTTTTTTTAAAAAAAAAAAAAAATGCTATTCCTCTCAAAACCTGTTCTCCTAGTGTTGGCAAGAGGGGAGGTGTGTGCTACGTAAATCATGACAGCAATGACAAAGTTCTGGGAGCTCATTCCTAGCTTCCTTCCTCGATTATTTTTCTTTATAACTTCCCTGCTTGGACTCTTTCTTGTTTCATAACACACAAAGGGAAAACAGAGCTCAAAAGCAGCAATATATGTGGCTGCTTTTCCTCCCCACCCCCCAACAACCTTTTGTCCATGTGCCAAAGAAATAAAAGAGAAAGAAACTGAAAATCCATGAGCCACTTTTTCCTGGCTGGACTAAAGCAAGATGATCTGTTATCAATTTATGACAACTTTTGTTCCGATAAAGCTTTCCTGTGGCTTGCTGTCAATATTGCATGATGAAATTCTAAATTCATGGGTGAGGATTACAACGCTGAACTTGCTATGAAATGCTTCTCTTTACTCTCAGTGAAAGCAATCAATGCAGAGGTAACTATGCTGTGCAGGGCAGTTAAATTGGCCATGGCGAAAATAGAAGGCTTTGGTTTCTTTTTAATTTTGCTGAGCAACTGTTGTCCACAACAATTGTTGAGTGAGCAGGTTTTAGAGCCATTAATGCCCTCTTGAAGTGCACAGTTCAAACTTTTTTGGGGGGGATGTATTTTTATTGCAGGGATATCATATTTTGGGATGCGGGTGACGCTGTGGGTTACACCACAGAGCCTAGGACTTGCCGATCAGAAGGTTGGCGGTTCGAATTCCTTGACGGGGTGAGCTCCCGTTGCTCGGTCCCTGCTCCTGCCAACCTAGCAGTTCTAAAGCACGTCAAAGTGCAAGTAGATAAATAGGAACCGCTCCTGCGGGAAGGTAAAGGGCGTTTCCGTGCGCTGCTCTGGTTCGCCAGAAGCAGCTTAGCCCTGCTGGCCACATGACCCGGAAGCTGTACGCCGGCTCCCTCGGCCAATAAAGCGAGATGAGCGCCACAACCCCAGAGTCGGCCACGACTGGACCTAATGGTCAGGGGTCCTTTTACCTTTACCTATCATATTTTACCCAGTACTAGGGAATTTCCCCAGTACCATATTTTGAATCGGGGAAACCAAGATTGGGTAATTGATAGGTGGAATTTTAACTTCACAAAAGTAACTGGCACCTGTTAGATATGCAACGTAACTTTTCATTTTCACCTAGCGATTCATCATAAAAATATCACTCAAAACAAAAACAGTAGGAAGTGTATTATGCCCCCCCCAAAGTTAGATATTTACATAACATTTAAAATACATTAATTTATATGTACAGTGGACCCTCCGGATATGAATTAAATTTGTTATGGGGGTCTAGCCGCAACCCGAAAAGTCCACAGGCAGAGGCGCTGCTTCTGCGCACACACATGATCGAGAGCTTCTGCGAATGCGCGTGCGGTGAAACCCAGAATTATACACTTCCGGGTTTGCCACGTTTGTAACCCGAAAGTTACGTATCCAGAGCGGTACATAACTAGAGGGTCCACTGTATAGGCATTAATTTAGAATTAATTATTATAATTATTATAACCACCACAACACTGTGATCAAGTAACCCATGTGCCTGTTTCAAAGATCAAAGTACTGTAGATTCAGAAGGGACCACAAGGATCATCTAGTCCAATCCCCATGAACCAACAAGCCTGAAATTAAGAGTCTCATGCTCTCCCAACCAAGCAATCCCAGCCTTCGAACTGCTCAGTCTGTGATCCTGGTTGGATTAATGGCCGTAGTTAAATGGTAAAGCACCTGGCTTGCATGCTGGAAGTCCCAGGTCCAATATCCAGCATCTCCAGGTACAGCTGGGAGAGAACCCCCATCATGAAATCATGAAGAACTGCTGCCCGTCAGGGTAGACAATGTTGAGCCACTTGATATGGGGACCATTTCACCACTACCATCTCTTCTGCCACATCTCATCCTCCTGCTCTTGGCCTTCTGAGTGGTCTTTGCTCTGAGTGGTCCTTTTTGAGAATGAGGTATTGTGGGTGAAAAGGCCCGGAGAATGCCTGCATCACCACCACTTCGCCTCAAGGTAACTTTAAGTGGTCATTTCCCACCATTGTTTCAAAGCAGTGGTAGTACAGATATTCTCTGGCCAAACTCACGCACAAATCTTTGCTCTGAGGAAGGACTCACAGGTGAAAGCAGCATCAGTTGTGCCTCATGGGTGGTCCTGAAGTCAGCAGATGAGATGGTGGTGGGTTCAAAATCTGAGACCCTCCCAATCTGCCATCTGAGTCAACATGGCTCATGGTAGAGCAGACTCTTCAAGCAGAGGGCTGTCTTGTTTATAGCAGGAAACATGATCATCCTAAACAATTGTGACTTTTCAGGAGCAAAGAAAGATAATACAGTATGGACAATTGCAGCTGATGTGAATAGTACTATGACTTCCTTATATTTAAAGATTATGAACAGCATCACAAGCAAGTATGAACTTTTAGAGTTAGGCCAAAATCCAGGTGTACAGTAGGTTATGGGCCCTGTGTTACAGAGCTGAATCCATTTTCATATTCCTTACAAGAGAAACTGTGTGTTTACTACACCCTGTTTAAAATCTGATAATGTCTCCAGGAGATCAAGGCTGGACTAGCCTGCTTGGCTATTCCAATCTGAGAAGCGGCTCATTTCTACTTAAAGTAAGGCTATTTGCATACCATACATTTAAAGCATGTGACTTTCCCCAAAGAATTGTGGGAACTGTAATTATTTGGGAGAAATAATGTGCTATAAATGTACTGTATGTACTTAGCCTTAGAATAACAAACGTCAGCAAGGTACCCTCACCTTACTCCTCCACATTTGAGCAAGGTGCCCCCAGGAAGGAATGTCCTGCCACTCTTACTGTTTGTTTGTCTGTTTTTCCTTCTTTAAGGCTATGGGGTTCCTGGCTCCAGGTTGGAGGACTGTACCATTTTTTTCTGCATGTAACTACTAGCAATGCATAGATATATTAGATGCACTGATCTAATGTTTAAAAAGATGAAGCAAAATAAATCCAGGACCTTTGTATCATGAACAAGCTAATCCTTGTGAATATATATATATATATATATATATATATATATATATGAAAGTCACACAGTTCTGCCTTAATGCAATAATTAAAGGGTTAATTATATGTGCCATAAAAACTAAGCTCTGTGATTTATGGTGCACACCCACCCCCTATAATCTGGTCATAAATAAAAGGGCTGGTGATAAGGAAAAGCTGCAGGCAGGAGAGCAACTCACCATCTTTAATGGGCAGTTATATGACATGCTTCTAGTACATTGGCAGTAAATCAGCAGAAACATCTTTTATAGAGTTCTGGGTTTTATGATGTCATTAACTTTCCTCCTTATACTTAAGGGATAATGAAATAAAGTTGTGAGGAGGGATCAAAGGATGAGCCTGGGCTGTGTAAGTTTGAGGTTGCCACAGGAGAGCTGCACTCATTCCTCCTTGCAGGCGAGGATCGTGGTAGCGCTGGTGGTAAAGAACTGGGTGATTTGGGGAGGGGAGCGAGAAGGAGGTGAAAGACCACAAACTTTTGGCAAACTCTGAATAGCGCACAGAACATTAATGAGCAGTTTTATGAGAAGCAACTCTTTAATCAATGGTCTGTGGCTTCCAAACATAGCAATTTAGCCTGAATTTTTAACATGCTGGATGGCAAGATCAACCTGAAGTTCAAAGCCGTTTTCAGTCACAGAAGCTGCATTTTAAATTGAAGGTTAACGTGACAGTCTCAGAAGGATAAGCATCTGCAACAGTGTAGTCTCGTAAACCAGCTAGAGCAGGCTGGCAGACTGTTTCAGAAACCTAGCTTTTTTGCAAAGCACAGTTGAGGATCTCAGGAGTTAAGCCCACTCTAGTAGATGACAAATTCCATCAGTTGCACCATTTTCCCCCCTCATGAAAGACAGTGAATTCTGATGTGTTTTGGGCCATAAACCTACTGCAGTAGAGAAGAGGGATATCTTGTAGCAGATAATGCTAACAATCCTGGTCTGCCTGCCCACATCTTGCACAGGTTTTTATTTTTAACTTCACAACCCTTTTTCAGATGTTTGACACAGCAAATGTGTAAAGCAAAGAGTGTGTGCACCCTCTTGTCGCATACATTCGCGAGCAGATTCAGTTCACACATGAAACAAAAAAACATGTAAGTCAAACAGTAAAGCAATATGTAAACACTGAAACAGAATGAAAGCCCAGAAACACGTGTGTGTGATGAACTAACACAACCCACACAACTAAAATAGGCAAGAAAGAGGCCACAAGTATATCCTTCAAATTAAAGGCCGAAAGCCTGGGTGTAAAGAAACGTGCCTAAATATAGATAATGATGGTGCCAGGTGTGCCTTCCTGGGGAGAGGATTCCACAAGTGGTCAGCCACCACTGAAAAGGCTCATGCTCCACCCTCTATACCCCTCTCCGGGGGGGGGGGGGCACACAGAGAAAAGGCTTAGATAACAAATGCAAGGTCCAGCTTGGCTAGTGTGGGGAGAGACTTTAAAGATAAACTAAACTATAAAACTGCAAAAATGACAATGATCACCAATACACAGTAGTTGGCGAACATAGATGGAGTGGGCCATGGATATGAGCTGACACCAAGCAGGCTGGATGGGAAATCAGTGGGAAGTGGTTGTGCTGGATTGTTCCAATAGAAGACAAGAGACACTATTTACATTACAGGAGTGGCAAGTGGTCTCCTCTGTGGTCCAACTCATAAATGGGGCACCCAAGTCCAAGGCCATTTAGGGCAGGAGTAGCCAAGGATGTGCCCTCCATATGTTTTGGGACTCCAGCTCCCATCAGCCTCAGCCAGCATGACCAATAGTCATGGATGATGAAAATTGTAGTCCAATAACATTTGGAGGACACAACTCCTGAAAAAAAGTAATGTGGAAGAAGCAGAAGCAGAAGCAGAAGCAGAAGCAGAAGAAGAAGAAGAAGAAGAAGAAGAAGGGGAGTAGTAGTAGTAGTAGTAGTAGTAGTAGTATGGATTTGATTTCCCACTTTATCACTACCCAAAGAAGTCTCAAAGTGGCTAACATTCTCCTTTCCCTTCCTCTCCCACAACAAACACTCTGTGAGGTGAGCGGGGCTGAGAGACTTCAGAGAAGTGTGACTAGCCCAAGGTCACCCAGCAGCTGCATGTGGAGGAGCGGAGACGCAAACCCGGTTCACCAGATTACAAGTCTACCACTCTTAACCACTACACTACACAGGGACTGACAAAGTGATCTAACCTTACTGGAACAGTGTGGTATGGGAGCTGTGCCTGTAATGTAGAAACTGATCAAATTATGTTCTTTCAGAGGGTGAAGAGCCTGGGATACCAAAGCATATTATTATATTTTAATTATGCCAGAAAATATCCTTTATTAAGTATCGGGAATGCATTTGGTTAGCAGGCGTGAAGCTTAGGCTGCTGTTACTCATCACTTTATTAACAAGAATTGACTTTGCTTGAAATATGAATGCCATAGCTCAACTGAAGAGCACACAGCCTTGTTTCACAATGAATGATAATGGCCTAAACCAAACGTGACCATCTATCTCTTGCCTATCAGTATGCACCCTTCTTGGTGCTGTGGTTTTAACTCTCATCAAGCAACTGCATGGATGAAAGGTATGTTTTGTGAGGTTATTAACAAAATAGGGAAGGAAGGAAGGAAGGAAGGAAGCAAGGAAGGAAGGAAGGAAGGTGGATAATCTTGTGTACTGTGACACCTCCTTAAAATAAGAAAATTTGTTATGGCAATGTTTCTTAGAGAGCTTTATGCATCCAAATATCTCTAAATGAAGGACTGCTCCATGCATTGAACATAACAATCTAGATGATTGTATACCATTACCGAAAATTGAACTCAGCCTGTATAACCTATGCAGAGCTCCAATTTATCACGAGAAACATTTCACCAGCCTATTCACATAATGAGTGTGGATATAAAGTTAGCACCAAGGAAGATGAGAACCCCTCTGGGTTGTTTAACTCAGCCTCTTCTGTCATTCCCTACATTATTCTTTAGAAAATATGTGGAGGAAAAGAAACCACAGGGACCTTGCTGTAAAAACAACAACAAGAAGAGCGATTGGTGAGAGAAGGGTAAGTGAAGTGTCTATGGTGGGATTTAGTAAAATCTAATGTAAATTAAGGGACTCCTGTCCTATCAGACAAAAATAAGTTATCCAGTTCCAAAAACATTCCCCCAACTACTCTATTGATTTTGCAATAATATACAATAGATGGACACAATAACATCCATAAAGAAAAACATGTAAATGTCCTCCCTCCTCTTATCAGAAGCCTGATGAGTATTCTTATTCAAATTCTATTGTATGATCTCTGCTCCTATTTGTTTACCATCTATTTTTCACCCAAAGGAGTCATGATACCCATGAACATAGTTTTAACAAAGGGTATGCAATCAAGTCCAGATCTGTACTGTACACTTACACAGTGGTCTCCATTCCAGACATAGTAACGTGTAATAAATGGCCACCAACTGGCATGGAAAGTGTCTGGTTTCTTTAATAATAATAATAATAATAATAATAATAATAATAATAATAATAATAATTTTTATTTATATCCAACCCTCCCCAGCCGAAGCCGGGCTCAGGGCGGCTAACAACAATAAAACAGTACAAAAGTACAGCACAAACAGCACTCTAAAATCATTCATTATAAATTAATTCAAATCAAGCCACTGGCAACCATTGGGCCAGAGCTCCGCGAAGATTGCCGAGGGAGGGAGTCAGGCTGTGCCCTGGCCAAAGGCCTGGTGGAACAGCTCTGTCTTGCAGGCCCTGCGGAAAGATGTCAAGTCCCGCAGGGCCCTAGTCTCTTGTGACAGAGTGTTCCACCAGATCGGAGCCACAGCCGAAAAAGCCCTGGCTCTTATCCCTTCAATACTGCTACACCATGATGTACCTAAAACAATTTTGATACATGCAGCTATCTAAAAAAAATTAAAGATTAATCCTATGTACTTTTATTCAAAAATCAGCTCATTGTTTCATGGGGCTTCTATTGAGGATGAAGTACAGATTACAATGTAAGAATTAGGTTGGGACTTCTGCACAAGCAAACACTGCTCCTCGATTGCAAATGTCATAAGATATTTAACACCTGATGTTCTCCTTGGATGCATGTGACACTCTACTCAGTTGATTACTCAATAATTTTTTACACATGAAGTTGACCCTGAAAAATGTTAAGCAAGTTCAACTGGTTAAAAATGTGGGTTGCTAGTTGGTAAGTGGAGCTCACCAGTGATTGCATCTCCCCAGTACTGAAATAACCTCATTGCTTATCCATTTGCTTATGGGAATAATTCAGTGTGCTGTTGCTGATCAATAATGCCCCTAAATCCAACTCTACAATTCTAGGATACCATTCTGGCAGCCTTTTTGGCTAAAGAGCACAGATGCTCTTAACAAAAATATCAATATTTTAAGGGCCTGTTCCACATACACCACCTTCAGGTGGGTAGCTTCTGGTTAGGGTGGCCCTGTGCCCTATTTTGAAGTTCTCTATTTGAGGAAGTCTATCTGGAAGGTTATCCAGTTTAAAAATAAAGAAACATCAGAAGGAAATGTAGCAGGCTTTGAAGTTGTCCATCAATATATTATCCATCAATATACTGTCCATCAATATATTGTCCATCAATATATATTGTCCACCTGTATAATTATAGTGAATATTTCTGATGCATATCTATTCATATAAATTGGCATAGACAAAATTTATGCAAATTTCATTTTTTAATGATTTTAGACCTTCCTGGGGTGACAACCTGACTCTGGAATTCTCTCTCCAGCAGGGCTAGTGCAGTACATTTTGCTGTCTGTGGCAGCTGCTTCACATTGCCTAATGGTATGGCAGGCCCAACTCCACAGGGAGATTCTAAGAATCATAGAATTATAGAGTTGGAAGTATCCCCAGGGGTAATCTAGTCCAACTCTCTGAAATGCACAAATCTCCATTAAAACATCCATGACAGACAAAGCAGAGTCCACAACTGCTCAAGGGAGTCTGTTCCACTGTCAAACAGCTCTTACTGTCAGAAAGTTATTCCTGATGTTTAGTCAGAATCTTCTTTCTTGAAACTTGAATCCATTGGTTCACTTGATCCATCTTCCATGTATTAGCCCTTTAGATATTTGAAGATGGCTATACAGTAATATTTCCTCTCAATCTCCTCTTTTCTGGGCTAAACATACCTAGCTCCCTCAACTGTTCCTCATAAGGCTTGGTTTCCAGACCCTTGATCATCTTGGTTGCCCTCCTCTGCACATGTTCCAGCTTGTCAATAACCTTCTTAAATTGTGTTCCAGAGAACTGGAAAAAGTATTCCAGGTGTGGTCTGACCAAGACAGAATAGAGTGATACGCTTACTTCTCTTCATCTAGACACTATACTTCTGTTGATGCAGCATTAGCTTGTTGTTGCTGCACTACATGACTCATGCTAAACCTGTGGTCTACTAAGACCTGTAGATCCTTTTCACATGTACTACTAGTAAGCCTGGTGTCCCCCATCTTATATTTGTGCAGTTGCTCTTCCTGTCTAAGTGTAGAATAGTGATGGGCAAACTTGACCCTCAAGCTGTTTTGGGACTACAACTCCCATCATCCCTAGCTAACAGGATCAGTGGTCAGGGATGATGGGAATTGTAGTCCCCAAACAGCTGGAGGGCCAAGTTTGGCCATGACTGGTATAGAACCTTACATTTGTTCCCACTGAAATTGTTAGTTTGGGCCCAGTTCTCCAACTGTTAAGGTCATCTTCAATCCCAAGTCTGTCTTCTGCAGTGTTAGCCACTCCTCCCAGTTTGGTGGCATCTGCAAATTTGATGAGCCTCCCCTTAATTCCTTCATCCAAGTCATTTACACAGATGTTGAACAACAAAGGGCCCAGGATAGAACCCTGCGGCACCCCACCTGTCACCTTTTTCCAGGATGCTGAGGACCCATGAATGAGTACTCTTTGGGTTAGGTCAGTTAACCAGCTACAAATCCACCTAACGGTTGCCTTGTCCAACTCACATTTTACCAACTTCCCCGTAGGTTAGTGATAGAGTGTCTGGTTTTCATGCAGAAGGTCCCAGGTTCGAGCCCCAACAATTTCATGTAGCATGAAAGGAACTCCCTGCCTGAAACCCTGGAGTGCTGATGCCAATACTAAGCTAGATGGACCAATGGTCAGATTCGGTATAAGGCAGTTCCCTAGGTGTCTTCATTATTACTGTTTTGGTGCCAGATTACTCCCGTGCTATTTACCTGAGCTTTTAATTAACATGTAATGATTTTTCATGGCTTTAATTGTGTATTGCTATATTATCTGGCCTTGTAGCTTTATTTTACTATTGCTAGGTCTAGGATATTTTATTGTTATTATTTTTAGTGTCTATTGTAAGTCACCTTGAGGCTTTTTTGTAGTGGAGAAGCACTGTAAAATTGAATTAAAATAAATAATAAAATACAGAATCTTTGTATGTGAATATATTTAAGAAATGCATTTAGTGGCCCCAAATTTAGAACAGTGAGAAAATAACTACCCTTGGGAGGAATATGTACTAGTTGGTCAATATTAATGATCAAAAGATTTTATCATTTTCATGTTACTCAAATCTGCAATACAGCTAAATTGCATTCAATCATTTCTCCTCTGAAGGATTAGTGACTTGGAAGAACAAAACCCACAACCACCAGACTTTGAGCATCATAATTTCTCAACGCTATGCTGCAGAACATTAAGACAGGATGAGGAATTAGCTGTGCCAAGGAGAAAATTTGCTACTGTCAAAGTTATTTAGTTTTTCATTTACAAATACGATGTGATAGAACCAAAGAAGGGGGAAGGGAGGAGATATATTAACCAGCCAATGTTAAAAACTGTAATTCAATATCTGGTTATAAATCTTTTTAATAATGCAAGGTTCGGGATGATGTTATTTTTATATATTAAGTATGAGATATTGGTTTCTTTTTAAATTAATAGAAGTCCAGATATATTTAAATACTTGATAGGGTTGACATTTCCTAGAAGGAAGGTGGAGTTTATTTAGTGCCCCACCCTTAAAAACAACAACAAACCAACTTACTAAACTCAGACCATTAATGTGGCCTGCTGGGCGTATTTTGCATTTAACCACTGAACAGTTATTTATTATTCTTCCCCTGAAATTTTCACAGTGCCTCTTTCATCAGTTAAATTCCTCCTTTTGAAACAAGCAACATTTGAACAAAAACAGTCTTTCTTCCCCGCCCCCCTTTCTTTCTTTAAGAATCAAAGCATTCCCCCCCCCCCACTCCCTTCTACTGAAATTAAGTTTTCTGGACTGAATTACCCAGCTTACACCATAGCAAGTTCAGCCACTGGAAATTATTTAGAAATAGCCAAACTAGAGGGCCAAAGGCCTCAGGCCTTTATCTTAGACTACATGATTGATGTGTTGTGGGCCCTGCTGTGTTTAACAGTGATTTCTATCTGTTGCTAGCGGCAACAGTCAGGGTCTCAGCATGAGGCCAGCAGCAGCAGGCCTCGCTGCAGCAGCAGGGCCGCACACAGGGACAGACAAATAGTCTTTTCAGCTGGACAGGTCTCATGGGGGGGTTTGACATAAAGGGCCCTTTGGAAAAGCTGGAATTGTCAGTCCTTTGATGGCCCCATGCTGGGCCATTAGCTTCTGTTACTAATTTGCAGCGTATGTGCGAGGGCAGAGCGGCAGGAACACCTGCAAGCTGCTCAAATGCATTGTGGGAAGGATTTTATGGGGAGAGCAAAAAAAGGAAGAAAGGACGAGGCATAACCCCCTCCATCTACAAGGGCGTTTGACACTGCCTATTATCATTTTAAGCCATCAAAAGATGACTGTGAACTAGCAACAAGGGCTCCAACTGAAACTGGAAAAGCAGAAAAGCAGAAAGGAGAGGGAAACGCTTTTTGGATTTTTATTTTTATTTAAAGGCCATCCACCTTAACACAATGAGAGGTTTTTCAGGATCCCCCCCTCCCCTTTTCAGACAGAGGAGGCAATCTTATATAGGCCAAAATACCCAGCTAGAGTGGAGTTTATTAGGAACAGAATTTCTAAATTAAAGCTCAATCTCCCTGCTTAACTTTCTTTGCTTCACTAATTCCACACCTGGAAACAATATTAAACTAAAGCTGAAGATCAAAATGTCGAGGAGCAAAATGTTAGGAGGCAGATTCTTTGAGACACGTATTTTTAAACAGGAAAGGACACTTTGGTCCTGAAGATTTTTAAACAGGAAGAACACTTAAGTTCTGAGGATTCAAGTGTGAAAAACTGAAAGTTTCCAGCTACTTAATGGAAGGAAATTTCTAATGAACTCTACACTGGATGTTGCTAGACATCCAGGACTGCTCAAAACAATGCATCACCAACAGACATTATTTCCTGATGTTCAGAACAGTTTTAATACTTGGAAACAAGGGGTGTGATATAAAACCCCCATAATGCAGGGGGTACATAATATTGTGTATGTTAATAGGTATGTGGGAAATGTTTGTGGAAATCCCAATGGAAAACCTCTGTGTCCAAGAAAACCTGCCGAGTGCCCACACCAAATACAGTATCTTATTCACAAACCTTCCTTTGATTTGTGTTGATATGCAGGATTAGGAAACAATAACCCTTCCAAGATTGCAGCTTTAGCAGGCAGAGGATGTCACTTTTTTGTTTTCAGTAAATGACTAAAATAATATCAAGCACATGCTGTAAAACAATGAACTAATTCTGTCCCTCTCCCCACTCAAAATGGCTAATGAAAATGTTTGTTCTCAGGCTGAGTTGCCCTCCAGAGTACATTTTTCCCCTACCAAGCTATAAAACATGGGTGCATAATTGAGTCACTGACAGCGCTTGCAGTACAGCGGTGCTCACAGATGGCTGTTTAATAAAAACAAATGGTAATAAGGGGATCAATAGAATGCCAAAAATAATCCTGACTTTTACAATGTTTAGAAAACCATAAGCCACATTTTCCTGCTCTCACAACTTCTTCTGTGATCACAACACTCCAGTTCCTCACAAAGAGAGTTTTATAAATATATGTAGCACAGACTCCTTTCTTTACCCTTTCTGTAAATCCCTAGAAGTCATTTCCTTATTGTGTTGTGAATCTCCTTCCTGGTGGGTTCTCTCTCTCTCTCTCTCTCTCTCTCTCTCTCTCTCTCTGTCTGTCTCTCAGATATATTGGGGTCTGTTCAGATACTGCTGTACTTCAAGCGACTGCAGTGGTGAAGAGACCAATTGGTTAGCTAATTAAATTGTGAACCTAATTCTACTTTCACTTCAGAATGCTGCCTTCTGCAAGCCCCTTTCTCTTAACCCCAGGCCGCTCTGCCCAGTTCCACCCCTACCTGCTGTAAGATACTGATCTTGGTCAACTTAATAGATTCACACTGTATGGTAGGGAATCTGCAATCCTCCAGATATTAGACTGCAGCACCCAAGAGCCCCACAGCAAACAGTCTGGGATGAGGGCCACAGGTCCGTCCTCCTTGCTGTAAGGTCTACTGAGATAACGGGCATGGGAACTACTAGGAGGCTGTGCCAAACGGTTGATGGGAAAGGTGAGTCTTTGAGAGGCAGGCTTGGAAGGAAATGAGAGGTGACATTCACATAGGTGTTCTGGGAAACAGTTTCATACATAAGGGGCAGCAAGGGAGAATGAACCTAAGTCATTTTGAGGGAGAATGATTTGAAACTAAGTCTCTCCAGTCAACACTCTTACCCAGTGTGACACCCTGGCTCTCAAAGAGGCCAAAGCTCTTACACTTAGGAGAGGAATTTGGAAATTTCATGGTCTGGAAAAGTTTACACTATATTGTTCGGTTTGGGTTCCTACCATTTTCTTTTATAATGTCAACTGAATAATGAGTTTCTCTTCAAAACTGGGATCACCAGGCTCCAGTCCTGTTTGCTATAGAATTTCCTTGTGTCAAAGATAATGGAAATATTAATTGTAATTTTGTACTTATTTTGATGATTCTGGAGTACCGCTTTCATGTACTGTATGCCTTATAATAGCGGGTACACTGTGACGAATACATTCGTTGTACTTTGCTTGCCATATATTCTTTGTATGCTAGCCCGAACCCCTGGGTTTTTTTGTATTTGTGTATGTACCAACACTTCCGTGTGCTGCGCTGGCTCGCCAGATGCAGCTTTGTCACGCTGGCCACGTGACCCGGAAGTGTCTTCGGACAGCGCTGGCCCCCGGCCTCTTAAGTGAGATGGGCGCACAACCCTAGAGTCTGTCAAGACTGGCCCATACGGGCAGGGGTACCTTTACCTTTACCTTATGTACCAACACAGTGGGTTGCTTATTTTTGTGCTTACTGCTTGAACAGTGGCAGACCTTGGGGTCTCAGATTTCAGCAGCGCCCTGTGCGATGCCAAAATTTGGCGCTCCCCACCTCTCGCCTTCCATTCTACAACATAGAATTTTTTGAAATATCACATTTCATTTTTTTCGGCAAGCAGGGAAGTTTTATGTTTATGTTTTTGTTATTTCTGGAGAAAGCAGGGCTCACTTTGCCATGTCTGGCAAGGCTTTCTATTTTAAGGGAAATATTTGACAGAAACAGACACACATGTGCTGACAACAGTTGCCACTATTTCAATGAGTGCAAGTAGAGTAAGCAGACGCCACAAGGGTGTCAGCAGAGCTGCGTGAACATGCGGAAATGAGGCTCCAAAGAGAAGATGCACATTTAGTAAGGCTCAAACCGATCGAAAGCATTGTTGGCCAGGAGATGGAACAGTGTGTCATTCTGGAAGGGGAGGCAGATGGCCTTTTTGGCACCCTGGCATTGGAAAATATTTGTGGATTTTCCATCACATTCAAGATGTCAGCTGGTGGAAATGAAGAGTTGTATTGAACATTAGTCGTACTTTGAGAAGACCCATTGAAATTAATGGATCTGTGTGAGTTGGGTCTATTAAAGCCAGTGGTTCTACTTTAAGTATAACTTAGTGGAGCATGGGCCCAAAGAACAAATCAGTCTCTGGAGAGGGGAAGGGGAGAACCTGCAACCTTCTAGAATAGCGCTCACTAAGGGAACGGACCTAGCAAGGCAATAGCTGTTCCTCATCCTTGTAGCCAGCAATAGAAAGAACACCTTCACATGGTTGGACACTGGAGTGGTGGACCCACCCTCACAAGGACAAGGAGAATTGGAAGCTGAACATATAATAAATAATTTGTTGGCATCTTCTCACTTCCAAATTCCTTGTGCCTCAAGGTATGTGCCTTGCTTTACTGACTGTCTCCTCTGTGTCTGTAAATCTAAGCAACATTATTAGACCAGGCAGGCTATTATTCATCCCATCATAATTTTGTACCATAATTAATGGGAACCTTCTATTTACCAGGAGGCACTTCAGACACAGTCTCTTTGTGCCCCCCTCCCTCCTAAGTTCAAATTCCAAGGGAATTCTACAATGAGCATGGTAAATACCTTATTACTGGGTTTTTTATTTTTTAGAAAAACACAATAAACTAGAAGCTTCCAGACATTTAATTACAAAATATATGCAAATGAAAGACATCAACAAGCCTACAGGAAGATTCCTGCTTCAGTATTCTAGAGAAGCCTCAATAAATATTTCAAGGTTTCAAATGGATGCTTTGCAATCGTATGCTTTTCATTTGCATGAGTGCCGGAAGGAAGCGTTCAAAACCGCCTCAGAGCAAACACAGAGTATTTTCCTGTAAAACTTTAATTGGGAAACTGACACTATATAATCTGTACATCATTGCCTCTGAGCTGTTGTTAAAAAATTAAAGCAGCATCAAAGAGCTGCTTTGTTAAATTAACACATGTTGTATATCCCAGACGTGCTCTGTGCCACAGAAGGAAATTGCTTTGAGCCGTAAACAATTTGACTAGGAAAGCTGGCAGGGCAGAGGTAGCAAAAGCATATAAATAAGAGGTTCAAAGCTGAGGCTATCAAGAGCCAATAGGTCACAAGTAAATGGGCAATGAGTTGTGGTTTTGTATGGTTATGAAAGACAGGTAATTTTTTTTAAGAAGGAAAACCAATGTCTGCAAGAAAGATGCATTAACAAACAGTTTCCTAAATGTGTTTCAAAAACAAATGTCCTCGCCAGGGGAAACCACTCAGAATGAATTATGAAACCCATGTTCTGATTGAGTTCAGTCTCCTCCAGCTTTACTCTAAAGCAAATAGACTTACAATACAATACAATACAATACAATACAATACAATACAATACAATACAAATGGCTTGTTAGTCTTATTTAGAGAAGACCCACTGAAAGTTAGGGACATGACTAATTTACATCTATTAATTTGAATGGGGCATATAATTCCAGGGGGGCAATCACAAATTATGCAGTCGAGTTTCCTATATTTGGAGAAATCACAGGGGGTCAGCACACCTGCAGTGCACTAGATAACTTCAATCTGAGTAAAACTTACTTGGATGCAACCCTATGTCTACTTGAGCCCCACTGAGTTCAGTAGGGTAGGTGAGAATAGGATTAGAACCTTAGCAGTTGCAAGAAATAATTCAGTTCAAGTTTAATGGACAGGGAAGGTGCTCTCTAGAGCAGGGGTTGTCAACCTGGTCCCTACCGCCCACTGGTGGGTGTTTCAGGATTCTAGGTGGGCGCTGGGGGTTCTACGGCACAAGCTGAATCCTCCTTCCATCAAGCCTGGTGGGTGGTAAGGAAATTTTACCATCCAGAAAGATGCATTAGTGGGCAGTAGGTATAAAAAGATTGACTACCCCTGCTCTAGAGGATACTGAATGCAACTAGGAATATTGATTTCATAATTTCTGTGTTGAGTGGTTTCATACAGGGATGACATTTGTGCTAAAAATTCACTGGAAAATCAAGAAAGCACGCCTCTTTCAAAATCTCCTTTCCATCCAGTCACTTGGGCTTCTCTTCATTCTAATGAACAAAGTGTCCCTTCTCTTGATTTCTCTTCTTTCAATTACAGATGACACTCCATCATCCCACGAAAAGGTGGGTGCTGCCTCTTAACCTGTGCTAAATTTTTGTCTTGGGCTCAATAAACCAGAAGGCTTCCTCCCTCAATCTGGTTGTCCATTTCTGCACACTTTTCCAACTCTACAATGTCCTTTTTTATATGTCGCAATCAGATCTGTTCACAGTAGTCGGCTGGGATCTGCACCGGTGGCAATGTAGCAGTAGGATAAGCTAAATATTCCAGGAGTGTAAGGAAACTGGCTGGCAAAGCTGTTTCATGGCCTGAAAATCCACAACTGAGCTGAGATGTCACAAACTTTTTATATCCTCAAAGTCTATGTGCTGGGCACTATGGCTCGAATTGTGCTACTTGCAAAAGATCAATCTCTCAGATCTTTGTTGTCAATTGAGAAGTTAACCATGCCACTATAGGCTATAGACCACTGGTAGCTAACACAGTGTCCTCCAGACGTCGATGGCTTTATCCCATTATCCCTGACCATTGGACCATGCTGGCTGGGGCTGCTGGGGGTTGGGAGCTGAGCAAAATTTGGAGGCTATCCACCTGGTCCATGAAGTTGGTTTAAGAGTTTTGCATCTTAACACAAGCCAATCCAATGAAGGGCTTCTGGTCAGTACTGCTGAAGCAGACTAACCAAGCAACTCTTGCAGAAATAAGATAAGTATTTTATCTCCAACCCCACACTGTAAAACCCTGTGGGAGGTTAAAAGCAAATGTCTTCCATACATAAATGAGAGTGCTCATGTAATTTTATCAGCCTCTCTCGAGTGACCAGCTATTCCTGTCAGAACCACTCAAATATATCTCTTCCTTGCCATTACTAGAATCCACAAGGCAACTAGAAACGCTACTCAACTGCACAGCTTAACTGATTAAGTAGGTGGGAACTGATGCCAGATCAGCACAAAAGTGTCTCTCTGCTAACCAGAAACCAGCCGCAAGCTGTGTCAGGGGACTGACCGCAGATATCATGCTGATAGCAAAGAGGCTTGAAATTACAACTTCCTGTTTCACTGCTCTCACGGTCACATGCAACCTCAGAGAGGAAACGCTAGCAGGAAGAGAAACGCCTTCAGATGGTCAGACAACTGCTTAGTGTGATACATGTCCCTGTGGTTCATTTTTTAGCAGTGATCATTCACCGCAAGACAGAGATGACACTCTTAAAATGTGTCATGATACGCCTCTCTCTCTGTCCAAAAATACACATGCACAAATTGATTTGAGTAGAGCCAATCAAGGTGGGGAGATAGATTTTTTATATATATATCAATCTACAAGTGTGGGGAAATTGCACCAGAGATGCATACTATTTTTAATCATGTTTCCACAGCTGCTGATTGTCAGGTGAAAAGACTGAGTGTTCAAAGAAAGAGAAAAAATGCCAAAATAATACTTGCACACTGTAAGGTGCTTCTGTGTATGTGTGTGTGTGTGTTTGTGTGTGTGTTTGTGTGTGCGTGTGTGTTGAACTGTGGCCTGCAGTGCTTCACCTTCTGAAGTACCAGCTTGTGCTCTGGGTCCTCAGGAGGCCAGGCAGATTAGGTTTTAGGGGAAATGTGTAATATAGGCTGCAGTTCAAACTGGGGAGAGTCAGCTGCCCTCCCAGCTTGATAGCGTCAGCTGACACTCAATCAGGGCACACCAAGCCCTAAAAACTTCTTGCCGCCAAGCCAAGTTCAACCAAGAGTCCTGAGGAAGACTCTCCTGCTGTCTTCTCCTTACTACTGTCTCACATTTTAATTCCTGTTACAGATAGATAGCCATGTTGGTCTGCCATAGTCAAAACAAAACAATTTTTTTTTCCTTTTCCTTCCAGTAGCACCTTAAAGACCAACTAAGTTAGTTCTTGGTATGAGCTTTCGTGTGCATGCACACTTCTTCAGTGTGCATGCACACGAAAGCTCATACCAAGAACTAACTTAGTTGGTCTTTAAGGTGCTACTGGAAGGGGGAAAAAAAATTAATTCCTGCCTGCATTTCACTCCACATCTACTTCTGGATCTTGAAACTTGACATTCTGCCTGGCTTCAACTTTACACTTGCTACTCATCTTCCTGAGCTGGTGCCTGAACTCTGGACATCTGTTGCTCTTCTGATCCTCTTGCATCTGAGCTGAACTCCAGCCACAGTGCATCTCTGCGTTAGGCCAAGGCCTGATGTCTCATCACATACACAGGACATGATTAGCTAGGTAGCAGCAGTAGCAGAGAAAGGGGGGGGTGACGAAAAGGGCAGGGAACACTGGGTGGCACTTACCTTGGGGTGGCACACCAAACCCCAAGGTGCAGGGCCCTCCAGCCCCTAACCTGCCACCTCCCCCTCAGCTGCCCTCCAGAAGAAGGGTGCCTGGGAGGGACACAACACCTTAGCCCCACACTGCTTTTGCAGGCAGCGTGCACGCACGTCATGTCCCCCTGACTGCCCCCCAAGTGGAGGGGACCAGGGAGGGACGCAGCTCCAGAAGTGCGCCCTGCCCCCAGCATGCTCCATCCTATGGAGTTGTGTGCTTCGATAGCGTGTGTACCCACCCCGGGTGTCACCAGGGTTCCTACGCCACTGGGAGGCGCTAGATACATGTTCTCTGATCAGTGGGATCATACAGATAACGGAAAGCGGGGGAAGTCAAAGCAACTGAAAGGGGCTATTGTGATGGCTACTGGCTATAAACAATAAAATCTACTGACTGACAAATGAAAAGGGCAACAAACAAGAGCAAAAAAGTGCAAAAATGTGTGCAGAGTGTCTTTCAAGAAACTTTTTTTGGGGGGAGGGTACTCCCTGTTTTGCACCAAAACAACCCTTTAAAAATTTGTTGCAGATTTAGTCCTTACAGTGAAAAGTAAAACCCAGCCTGCCTAGCTTTGACCTAACATCTGCCTCTGGCCACCCTTTACCTTTTATTGCTTTTATAGCTCCGATTCCACACTAGCCTCTGGCCTTTTGATCCTCATCTGCCTGATTCAGTGTGTGACCCCTAGTCCATTTCTGACCATGTCTGTTGCCCTTCTGATCCTCACCAGCCTGCACTTGGACTCGATCCCTAGCTGCAGTCCATTTTGGAATTAGGCTGAAGCACATGCAACCAAATGTTTTTATTGAAATCATAACTGGGCTGCATGAAGAGAGAAATGGCAGAAATTTCAAAAGGAAGTGGAAGAGAGAGAGAGAGAGAGAGGGAGAAAGAAAGAAAGAAAGAAAGAAAGAAAGAAAGAAAGAAAGAAAGAAAGAAATGGTTCATTGTTGACTGTTGCAGTTAAAAGTACGTCTGAATTTTTAAAAAAGCTGAAGACCACAGGTCTAAGTGGTCTCTGGAATGCTTGCAGTTCACCACACTTCGGAAAATGTTGCAAAACTGTATTCAAAGCAGAGCAATCTGGATATATCATCAATCATCCATCTAGTTTAACTCAACAAAATCCACAGGGAAAATTCAAAGTGAGTAAACTTTGCACTGCTAATTATTTTCAAGTATGTAGTTCAGTGTAAACTGTCCCTAATAAGATGAGGGGGAAAACTAGCATCTTAGTGGAGATAGTATTGGCGCCCCCCCCCACTCCCAATTGTTTACATGACCCAAGTACTCAAAGTGCTTGCAGTGTCCCAGCAGGGCAAGCCTGGGGGTTGTAGTCCAAAACATCTAGAGGGCACCAGGTTGGTGAATACACAAGGGAGGAGGTAGCATTCTGCATGTGTTGCGGGGGGTGGGTGGGTGAGTACTATCCTCTTTATTGGAACCTTAGGACCCTGGCTGAAATTAGCTTTCAACACACATTTACTTGGGAATAAGTCCCATTGGACTCAACAGTGGCTTACATCTGAGTAGTCACAAATAGGATTACACTGTCAACTCTGCATTCATTTCCCAAACACACCATTGCTCCAGAAAGTCTCTCCCCATGCCTAAACAAGCTAGCTATTTATTTATTTTTATTTTTTTTAAAATACATTTGGTGTGCAATTATTGAAAACAACAGCATCCCCACTGTGCTCTGCCAAAGGCCACCAATTTGCATGGCTTTAAAGAAGGATTAGACAATTTCACAGAGGATAAGCCTACCAATGGCTAGTTCTACCTCCATTGTTGGAGGAAGGGTATTTCTCAACATCAACTACAAGCAGGGCAGGGTGTGCTGTTACACTCAGGTCCTGCTTTTGAGCCTCCCATAGAACAAGATGCTGGACTAAATGAGATTTCGGTCTGATCTACATGGATCTTCTTAAATAGGCAACATACCTGGCATAAGAAAGCAAACAGGCAGCCTGAAGCACGATTGGGGGGCAAGGCCCAGAGTTGCACCAGTGGTCAAGTTTGCATGTAAAGCAAGTAGCAAAGTTGCATTCATACTTCATGAGAAGAGTCATGTCATGACTCTTACTGAGATTGTTATATCCAACTCGACTCTTAAATATACATCCTGAGTAGCAGACTTGTTACTGTAGGCTATGTCTCCTGAGGGTGAACAACAAGCCCTTTGTGAGAACCTAGAGGGAAGGAAAGCTGGTGATTTAACAAGGAGGAAAATGTGTAGTATCAAAACAGCTCTCTTGTGACTTACTCCTCACTTCTGTTCATGCCTGACCAGCTTGTTTTTAGTAGCATCTTGACTATTACATCTTCCCTTTGCACCGTAAATCCCAGCTGGAAAATGCAAGAGAAAATGTGGAAGACAACAATTTAAAAAAATCAGAAACTTGGACACAAAAATTATTGGGAGAAGCTGCAGGCAGAAATAAACGAAGATGTGACATGTACAATTGGATTGTTCTAGGTTCAGAATTCTAAGTAAAATTGTTCACACATATATTTAAATTCTGGAAAGGCCTCCAGACCCACAAAGCTAATGTGCTTGAAAAGTGAGCGAGAGATGCAGGCAGGGCAGGAATACAAAGCTCAGCATCTTTCCCTAGATAAAAGTTTTTGATGCTGAAGAATGAGGTTAATAATATAGCTATGTGCAAGGACTCCTCCCACTATCCTCCACTTTTTCTCTCAGGATAATGAATGAGTTTGGGTTTTAAAGAGACCCTGGAGTTGCAAGCACCCTTGTGGCACGCTGTACAGGTACATTCCTATCAAAAGAAAGAGTGTACAAACTAAAATGTTGTGGGTGGAAATGAAAGCAGCTCAGGGGCAATGATGTCTGGTGCCCATTGTAGCTGGCAAGGCGGAAGAAGGCAGGAACTGAAGCCCAACAGCAGTTGGTGCCAGAGCCAATGGAAAGCAAATCTAACTAATTCTAATTTTGTCTCCATCATACACTCTTATTTATATAAGGGGAAAACACTAAGACTAAAGAAGAGAAAGCTGACAAGCAGTGCCACATCCTGGGCTGGTTCGAAGGAAGAAGGCAGGCAGGTGGGCAAGTGATTAAGGGCAGACTGAGGTTGGTAGGGCAGTGTCTCATTCAGCATTTTGCCTGGCTTCACTGCTCAGGGGGATTTTTTCCACGCCAGCAGGCTGGTTGTGAAGCCATTCTGTTAATGAACAACATTTTTACCAAAGAGCTAAAAGAAAAAACCCAGTTGAAAAAATAGCTTTATGAAACCACAATGTCTCTTTTAACTGTTGCCCAGGGATGGGCTGCAAAGATGAGGCAGCAGCTGTAATTGGAGGGCCTGTGAGCACAACAGCTACAAGCAGTTGCTGGGAAAGCTTAGACTAGCTTTTTGAAGCTGGCAATAAGAGCTGCCTCATGAACTCAGCCTGGCAGCTCCAGAAGATTCGTTTTTCCAAACAATGGGGTTCACAGTAACCAAACAGCTGTTCGGCTTCCTGGTTGCCATGCTTGTAAGCCTCACAGCTGATAATAATGTGAGCCATTTCAACATAGGATGGTTAGCAGCAGGAAGTGAAGATGCAGTGGGGATGAATTGTGGCATGTCAGCAAAGTCACTTAAATAATGCAGACGGGAGACCAGAGTGAAAATCCTGAGGAAACTGAACAAACTGAAACTGTATTAACTTGAGGAGAAAGAAACAGAGAAGTTTTTGTCTTTTTTACTTCAGGCCTTGTACATAGCAGGGAGACATTCAACCAACCAGAGAGAGGGAAACCACAGAACTACACAGCTAATCAAAGCACATGCTACCCCATGAAAGTGTTGGGAAAAAGCTTGAGCAGCTTGGGTGGATAAAAATCCTAACAGAAAGACCCTCCCACTCTGCCTGGTTGCTATAAGCAATACCTCAAGCCAACCCCATGGTTAGCTGACTGATAAGAGAATTAACCCTTGAGTTACAGCTGAATGATCCCTGCTCTTGCACTCCCAACATGGTATAGTGTTTCACATCCCTACTTTCAACCCCATGCACTGAATGCACTGTTGCTACTAGTCAAGTGGCCTTAGTGACATATACAGTACTGCCTTTCATCAGCCAAAGCTGCTTGTGTCAAGGTGTGGCCCCACTGGGACACACAGGGCCTGGTTACAGTCATCCATGTTCTGGCAACCTCCAGGTTAAGACTGCTGCAATGCGTTGTACACTGGACTTCCTTTGAAGGCTGGCCAGAAACTGCAGTTTGTCCAAAGCACAGTTATCGAGCTACTAACTGGGATCAAGCACAGGGAACATATACAGTCAGCCCACAACTTGTGTGGGGGTTATGTTCTGGAGATTGCACCTAAAGCCAATATCATGTTTTGTCAAAACACATTAGGTTCAGTGGTGGGTGCGACTGCCAAAGTCATTTGTCCTGGAACTCCACCCCCTTACCACCCCTTTTATTTTATTTTATTTTATTTTATTTTTTATTTTATTGCCACACACGTAAAGCTGAATGTGCACAAGTTAAAGGCAAGTAAGTCGCAAGCTTACTGTATCACCAAAATTTAAAGAGCTCCACTGGTTCCTGATCCATTTATGAGCACAATTCAAAATGCTGGTGGCTTACTTTTAAAGCTCTATCTTGTCCTTTGCAGGCCTTGGCTTTTAATCACTCTGCTATGAGACTCTTAATCTCAGGGTCGTGGGTTCGAGCCCCATGTTGGGCAAAATATTCCTGCATTGATGGTTGGACTAGAGGACCACTGTGGTCCCTTCCAACTATTTGATTCTATGATATCCCATATACACATTTCTGTTATGATTGCTTTAAGCATTTGTTTTCATTAGTTTTTTTCCTTATATGTAAAACAAGTGTACATAAACAGTTATATTTTTATTATAAAATATGCAGTGTTTAACTAACTGAACCTGCTACTAGTGACTCCCTTTCTTTCCAAGGCTTGGTACTACTGGCATGAAATTCAACTGTGTATTCTACCCAGCCATCTTAGCTCAGTCCGAGTCTAAAAATAAAGAGGAATGAGGTGGTTAGAATAAATCCCCTTCAAACTACAGATGGGGGGGCACTTTTGAATAGATGTGATGTTGATGATGACTCTGATTCAATATTGCCACATCATCCATATGTGGGACACCATACTTTTAAGCAACCCCCTTGCCCAAGAATCCTGGGAAATGCAGCTCTCTATAATTCCTGATACCAATCCAATCCAAATAACTTTATTGTACTAGCCATTGGCCATGACAAATCTGAAACCAAAAGAAATAGAAGCAAAAGGGGTGCTGCGTCACAAATTAAAGTCTCTATTTAGATCTCTGTGTCTCCTGTCCAGTTCACTGTTATGTCTTCTTTCTGATCTTTTTGGCCGCCAAAGCAAAAAGGGTGACTTTATGAGTCACTGAACTGTTTACCATGGGACTTTCTCTGTCGTGCAGAGACATCTTTCCTGTATGTTCGATAACGTGAGAATCGCCTCCTGGGTCCAATGTATAGCTTGAAAATGCAGCTCAGTAAAAACGAATCTTAGTGAGGCTCTCCGTAGATTCAACAGGTAACTGGCTCTCCTGGTACTATTAACAAACTACATTTTCCAGGATTTTTTTTTTGGGGTGGGGGGTTTAAATGTATGGCGCTCGTGCAGCCTAAATCTCCGGAACCTTCTTTCCATATATGTGATAAATCTACTACTGTACCTTTCTCATTCATATAATTTATTTTGTACTTGCAGTAATCTAGAATAGCAAGACACCTGTAGTTTCCCCAGGGAAATTGTATTATTATTACACTTTGATTCTCATATTTGGGGAAACTATCTTAGCACGTGGAAATGATGGGCATCCTTTGCTCATGTACTTACTGAACAGTCTAGATGTTCCTTTTGGTCTTTGCGGTACAAATCCAGTGCACAGAAACATAGGAAGTTGCTTTATGAGTCCATCTAGTTTAGTATTGTCTACACTCCAATGGCTCTCCAGGGTTTAAGGCAGCAGACATTCCTAGTTCTACCTAGAGATGCCACGGGTTGAACATTGTACCTTTTGCATGCAAAGCAGTTGCTCTGCCACTGAGCTAAACACCTACAGGTGTGAGAATTGCAACTAGATAATGTATACAAAGCAGACTGTTGGTTGAGCTAGCTTAGTGTTGTCTACACTGAACAGTAATTAAGCTGACAGGGTTCTGCCAGGGATTGGAAACTGGGACCTTCTGTGTGCACAGAGAATGTTCTACCAGTAAGCTATGGCCCTTCCCCAAGAGTCTCTGCCTCTGGTATTTCCCTTGTTCTTGCAACCTTTTCATTTCATAGTTAAACAGGCCAACACAGCACACCATTTACCCCTTTTCTGCTCAACCTCAGCTGCTGCTGTCCAGTGTTGTTCCAACTTTAATGAACACAGGAAGAGAAACTGAAGTGGTGGTGGTGGGGACAAGCAAAATACAGAACAAAAACTAGCAAAGCATGGCACCCCCGCATGTTAATTTTCTATTATGAGTATGTCACAGCATGTGTACAACGAAAAGGCCATGGCTGCCTTTGCGTCATTAGCAGAAAAAGAAGCTAGGTACCAAGAACCTTTGCCTGGGTGGTCATAGCTCACGTTGACAACACGGACTTTGGACAGCAGGAAATAAATGGGGAAACACAAAGCCTCAGCTAACCCCACCTGAGCCTGCTTTAGAGGCAACATCAAATAGCAGTGCTGGCTTGCTGAGAAAGGAGGGCTTCCTCTGCTTCCTGTAATGCTTTTGTTTAGGAGAGAAAGAGAGAGGGCAAGCAACACACACAAGTAAGACACATCATTCTCAGAGTCTGTGTCTGCACCAGCACTTGTTCAAAGGTCAGCATTGATTTGAGGCAGGTATTAACGTGCACTGCCTGAACTAACAGTGTATGGGAATTGGCATATACGCAGTGGTGTTAAAAACAGCACTGACCCAACTGATGGGGGCAAGTTTGCTGGCTTCCCTTTCTACCTTAGCGGAAAGGTTTGGGTGTGGAAATACGTTTGTTCCTGCAAATTGTGTTAACCACAACTTTTCTATTTTCTTTTGGGCTAGGAGGGAACTTAAGAAGGAGAATGAATGCCAGAAACTATGGTTACACTTGCTTAGAGAGCAGCTAAGATGCACAGCAAATGGATAGGGGATGAAATACAAATATGAAAAAAGATTAACAAATTACAGTGGACACAGCTGAAGTGAACAAACATCTCTCCAATCAGGAGTGTGCTGGCTACTGCTGTTACTCCCATGAGCACATACTTTAGGTCCATGTAGAGGGCCTTCCTTCCAAAACAGGGTGCTTTCTACAATAATTTAAGCTTAACACCTGTCTCTTCATATGGACATCCCTCAAGGTCTACCACCCTTCATGCAGCCTGCCTAAGAAGAAAGCCATGTTTGCCAAGGCTTTCCATTCTGTGTTTTTTTTGGGGGGGGGGCTTGCAGGAGGAGAGGTGCAGTAAGAGCTTCTAGAGGAATAGGATCCTCATAAGTTTTCCACCTACTGTCAATGAAAGGTAAGGTGGCCATCAGTAAGTACCAGCAGGGCGAAGTGGTGGCATTTAACCAACCTCCTATTATAAGCGTTGTTGCTTATGGGCAGAGGCACATTCAGCAGGGTGCAAACACACCATTGGGAACATCTGATTGGCCCCACCAGTTTATTTGCACTTACCCTCCTGGTAAGCTGTGGCAATACATGTGATAGGAGGTCAGATAAGTGTCGACCCCCATGCATTCTAATTTACAGAGCACAACCCTCTATTTAAAGGGATGTCTGGCCCAAGTTTGGTTTAAAGACAAATAACAACAAGAGGGGAAAAGAAGGGCGGCCTTGAAGCTGCCCATCAGCAGACAGAGCAGGCATGCAAAGTCACTTGTTCTCAGTCACCTCCACTCTGGTGAGATCACTGAGATGTATTCAATTTCTATTTAAACAGCAGTGAGTATATCTAAAGTTGCATCTATGGCTGGTATTCAAATAAGTTTTACTCAGAGCAGGCACATTGAAATTAATGGACCTAACTTAGCCATGGGACGCGGGTGGCGCTGTGGGTTAAACCACAGAGCCTAGGGCTTGCCAATTCAGAAGGTCGGCGGTTCAAGTCCCTGTGATGGGGTGAGCTCCCGTTGCTCAGTCCCTGCTCCTGCCAACCTAGCAGTTCGAAAGCATGCAGTGCAAGTAGATAAATAAAGGTAAAGGTAAAGGTACCCCTGCCCGTATGGGCCAGTCGTGTCCGACTCTAGGGTTGTGCGCCCATCTCACTTAAGATGCCGGGGGCCAGCGCTGTCCGGAGACACTTCTGGGTCACGTGGCCAGCGTGACGAAGCTGCTCTGGCGAGCCAGCACCAGCGCAGCACACGGAAACGCCGTAGATAAATAGGGAAGGTAAATGGCATTTCTGTGCGCTGCTCTGGTTTGCCAGAAGTAACTTAGTCATGCTGGCCACATGACCCGGAAGCTGTATGCCGGCTCCCTCGGCCTGTAAAGCGATATGAGCGCCGCAACCCCAGAGTCGTCCGTGACTGTACCTAACGGTCAGGGGTCACTTTACCTTTACCTTTAACTTAGCCGTGCTCATTAATTTTGATGGGTCTGCTTTGAGTACAGCTTAGCTGAATACCACTCTCTCTATATATACAAATTAGTACATGCAAATTGGTGTCCTTTCCAGGCCGAGGGAGCCGGCATACAGCTTCCGGGTCATGTGGCCAGCATGACTAAGTTACTTCTGGCAAACCAGAGCAGCGCACAGAAATGCCATTTACCTTCCCTATTTATCTACGGCGTTTCCGTGTGCTGCGCTGGTGCTGGCTCGCCAGAGCAGCTTCGTCACGCTGGCCACGTGACCCAGAAGTGTCTCCGGACAGCGCTGGCCCCCGGCATCTTAAGTGAGATGGGCGCACAACCCTAGAGTCGGACACGACTGGCCCATACGGGCAGGGGTACCTTTACCTTTACCTTTATTTATCTACTTGCACTGCATGCTTTCGAACTGCTAGGTTGGCAGGAGCAGGGACTGAGCAACGGGAGCTCACCCCATCACAGGGACTTGAACCGCCGACCTTCTGAATTGGCAAGCCCTAGGCTCTGTGGTTTAACCCACAGCGCCACCCGCGTCCCATGGCTAAGTTAGGTCCATTAATTTCAATGTGCCTGCTCTGAGTAAAACTTATTTGAATACCAGCCATAGATGCAACTTTAGATATACTCACTGCTGTTTAAATAGAAATTGAATACATCTCAGTGATCTCACCAGAGTGGAGGTGACTGAGAACAAGTGACTTTGCATGCCTGCTCTGTCTGCTGATGGGCAGCTTCAAGGCCGCCCTTCTTTTCCCCTCTTGTTGTTATTTGTCTTTAAACCAAACTTGGGCCAGACATCCCTTTAAATAGAGGGTTGTGCTCTGTAAATTAGAATGCATGGGGGTCGACACTTATCTGACCTCCTATCACATGTATTGCCACAGCTTACCAGGAGGGTAAGTGCAAATAAACTGGTGGGGCCAATCAGATGTTCCCAATGGTGTGTTTGCACCCTGCTGAATGTGCCTCTGCCCATAAGCAACAACGCTTATAATAGGAGGTTGGTTAAATGCCACCACTTCGCCCTGCTGGTACTTACTGATGGCCACCTTACCTTTCATTGACAGTAGGTGGAAAACTTATGAGGATCCTTGGCTTTTATTCTCTGCTATGAGATTCTGAATCTCAGGGTCATAGGGTTTGAGCCCACTTCGGGCAAAATATGCCTACATTGCTGGAAGTTGGACTAGACAACCATCGTTGTCTAGAACGGAGCTATTTATTTCCACAGCAAACCTTCAGCAATGAGTTTTGGGAGCCTTTGTGAAGATGTGCTTGTCTTAACATAGTAGCTTTCTTTATAGACTGCTTACAGATGAGGTTCCCCTCTCCCTGCCCTAACTTCCTCCCTTTAAAATGATGTGGTTAAAAAAAAAAAGAAATCAGAAAAGGAGTCACATACCATCCACGCCTTGAAGGGTTTCAAGAAGATCTCCATGTCAGAAAGGCTACATTTGCATGAAAACTTGTAGGTTTATGTAAATCAAAATCATCCAATTATGCTCAGGCATAATAAACAATAAACAAAGGAGTGTGTGTGTTGTATATCTATTACTGGCAGAAGCATCTGCCTCAGCAAAACAGCCTTTTAGCAATGCCTCAAAATGCTGAGACTGATGTAGATACCCAGTTTTGGGGAAGGGGAGAGTCTCTCCCTCTCTCTCTCTCTCCCTCTCTCTCTCTCTCTCTCTCTGTGTGTGTGTGTGTGTGTGTGTGTGAGAGAGAGAGAGAGAGAGAGAGAGAGAGAGAGATTTTGGGGATGAGTGACAATTTATGGGACAATTGATCATTATTAAAAGCAGAACACAGTTTAATTGGAAACAGAGGGAGGTTATTTTGAAAGAGAATTAATGCAACCAATAAACCAAAAATATACTTTATGAGAGACGTAGCAGGGTCCACATGTCTACTTGCATAATGCAGAGAACACTCCGCCTGGCACTAGGCCTGGGACACAGCAGCAGCCTCAGAGCTTCTGCTTCATTTTTATTTTATTTTTGCATTCTCCTAGTCTTTATGGTTCCCCTGCAGAGGCTATACAAGCAGTATCTAATAGCGTACAGCGACTCCAGACCATCCTATCGAGAGCAAGGAATGCAGTGCCAATGCCCAATATTGCTACCTGGGTTCTCTTCCCCCATAGCTTTTGTTTCCTGGCTGCTTGCTTCCTAGGGGCAGACCATAGCTCAACGGTAGAGCATCCTGGGCCTTATCAAGTTATACTTCTAAGTTATGAAGTTACTTTTCTAAGACAAGCATGATTTGAGCGGCATTGTATTGCTTGGGGGGCATTATATTATTTATTCATTGTTTCTGTTGTTTATTGATTCTATTTTTGCTAGAGGAACTGGGTTTATTTTATTTTTTTAAAAAAAGAAAAATGTGATACAATTTAAAACAAACAAACAAACATTACTTTAGTCTTTTCTGGATTAAGATTTGTTTGCTTGGCTCCCCTAAAGGCAATCCCTATAGGCACTGAGGATGCACTGAGATTGCATTTTGGGAAGGAGCAACAAAGCAGAGTTGTAAAAGAAATCAACAAAGCGCCTTTATGTATATCAGTTCGCAATGTGTCTAAAAAGGTGTTTCACTGAAGTGAGAATTGAGTGGATGGAGTGATGAGGTGGGTACAAGGAGACTAAAGTTATTGTGAATGTGGGGGTTGTGTGTGTTTGGATTAGTTTTGTGTAGTGTGAATGTGTACTTTGCATAGTGTGAATGTGCAAGCTAAATAGTTTTGGTGACTGTTAGATTTTTTTAAAAAAATATGTATTTGATGATATACTATATTTTATGATAGTGTAATTACACTGAATTTTGATGCATGCTTTGATGGCTTTTGTGGTTCCTAGGTGTTTTCTGTTGTTTTTGTCCATGGAGTTTTCTTGGCAGGGATATTGGAGTGGCTTGCTGGTTCCTTCTCCAGGTGGATCACATTTACTCTAAACTCTCGGCTATGACCTGTCCGTCTTGGGTGGCCCTGCACAACATAGCTCATAGCTTCTCTGAGTTATTCAAGCCCCTTCGTCATGACAAGGCAGTGATCCATGAAGGAGCAGTCACGAAATTAAAAGTCACCTGCTTCTTGGGAGAAAAGCAATGACAAACCTAGACAGCATCTTAAAAAGCAGAGACATCACCTTGCCAACAAAGGTCTGTATAGTTAAAAGCTATGGTTTTCCCAGTAGTAATGTATGGAAGTGAGAGCTGGACCATAAAGAAGGCTGATGGCCGAAGAATTGATGCTTTTGAATTATGGTGCTGGAGGAGACTCTTGAGAGTCCCATGGACTGCAAGAAGATCAAACCTATCCATTCTGAAGGAAATCAGCCCTGAGTGCTCACTGGAAGGACAGATCGTGAAGCTGAGGCTCCAATACTTTGGCCACCTCATGAGAAGAGAAGACTCCCTGGAAAAGACCCTGATGCTGGAAAAGATTGAGGGCACAAGGAGAAGGGGACAACAGAGAACAAGATGGTTAGACAGTGTTCTCGAAGCTACGAACATGAGTTTGACCAAACTTCAGGAGGCAGTGGAAAACATGGCGTGCTTTGGTCCATGGGGTCACAAAGAGTCGGACACAACTAAACAACAACAACAAGGTTTTTTCTGTAAATTGTTTAGATATATTTATTATGTTAACTAAAGTGTGTAATTATGATTATTAGTAGTTTGTTTGATTTTGAATGTGGATTTTTTTTAAAAAAAAATCTTATACTGATTCCTTTTTCTTGTGATTTGTAAACCACTTAGAGGTTTTTGTTGAACTATGAAGCAATATATGAATTAGCTATATAAAATAAATAAGTACATTTGTATTATGATATTTTTCATCTGGCTCTGTGCGAAATGCAGACAGGCCACATCATGTAGAACTGCAAAAGTTGCATGTGTAACTGTGATTACCCTCAAGTTCTACATTTTATGCTATGTTTCTTGCAGGTAATGTCTGGCAAGAAGCAGCATATTTTAGGGACCTTGAGAATGCCACTGTTAAAAAAGTGGCTTGGTACTTAAGGAGACGATAAAATAAAATAAAACCCAAACAAAAACAAAAAACGAACCTAACCCCAAAATATCAGAAGAATGAATCCCCCTGTATTATCTTCAGAGTTCCTCATGGAATTGAATGGTAGTTAGACCTGGCGGCATCAGAGAAATAATGGATTCTTGCCTTATGACACATCCATTTAGAAACGGTGCCAAACTCCAGAAGTAAACAGCTTCCTCAACAGCTGGCCCATGATCAGGCAGAAGGTAGTTTAATGGAGAAGCAACACATTGTGTACACCAGCAGTTTCTCAACCTCTCATACCTAACGGTGGAGGTGGGTAGTTTTAGACTCTGGACTTAATGGTCTTGTTTATCCTACTCCATATTTCAACAGCAACAAATATTGCTTTACACATTTCAGTGTACAGTTACAATGTACATTGCAATGGTGCAATATATAATAAATAGGACTGGCTTTGAATGTGTTAAACCAGGAATGCTGCAATTGGGAGCCTCCAGCTGACTGTGACAATGAACATTTATCTAATGCATAAAATATATATACTGCTTGATTGCAAGAAAGAAAGAAAAAACTCAAAGCAATTTACAAAAAGAACAAAATAAAATTATCAATACAACCGTTAAAATATTCAAATAATAATTAAAATCAAATTAAAACACATGCTAACACTCTACATATCTGGGTAGGCTTGCCTAAACATATGTGTTTTTCATAGAATCATAGAACTGTAGAATTGGAAGGGACCATGAGGTTCATATAGTCAAACCCCCAGCAATACAAATATCGTTTTGCCCAACACGGAGCTCAAACCCACAAACCTGAGATTAAGAGTCTTGTGCTCTACTGACTGAGCTATCCCAGGTGGGATAGCAGGCAATGAAAAGGGCACATGGCAGAGGCCTGCCAGATGTCATGGCATCATATAATTATAGACTTAGAAGGGATCCTGATGGTCATCTAGTCTATCCCTTGCAATGCTAGTATCTCAACTATGTCATACATGACAGATTGCCATCCAACCTCTGCTTAAAAACCTCTAAGGAAGAAGAGTCCACCACCTGTCGTGGAAGTGTCGAACAGCTCTTACTGTCAGAAAGTTTTTCCTGATGTTTAGTTGGAATCTCCTTTCTTCTAACTTCAATCCACTGGTTTGGGTCATATAGCGTCCGGAGCAGAAGGAAACAAGCTTGTTCCATCCTCTATGTGACAGCCCCTTAGATATCTGAAGATGGCTATCTGCTCTCAGTCTCCTCTTTACGAAACAGGCAGGGAGGGTGAGTGCTGCCACACTGAAATATTGATTTCTGAGAAATGTGGATCATGTATTCTGAGGCACCTGTAACAGTGCCAGTTCAAAGACTGCAGCAGTTGGGTAGATAGATATGAGATAAGGCAATCTCACAAGTGAACGGGTCCAAAGTTGTTAAGGGCTTTATATACTAATAGTAACACCTTGAACTTGGCCCAGTAGCAAATCAGCAACCAGTGTAGTCTCTGAGCACAGGTGTTACATGCTGAAGTGTCTCACGCCTGTCAGCAATAATGCTGCAATAACAGTAGCTTCTGGATCACAAGTGCATTGCATTCCCTTTACATTGAAATGAATGACATGGAATAACGTGATAACAATCTAATTTATGTATGTTATGTGATTAGTTATGCAAATTCAGCAAGTTGTGTAATTTTGCCACAGCAGACAGCGGGACAAATGATGTACTTTTTCACAGAAGATGAACTGGGCACATTTCCCTTTATTATTTTTCATCACTATTCAAAACATCCCCATGGCTCAGATTACTAACAACAAATTTATACACACTAGTTCATGTAGAAAATAAAAGAAAGAATGTGTTTGGCAGGTGGTGAGAGGGAAACAATCTATGATCTTAATTCCCTCACACACAAACTGAATTCTTCCTACCTTGCAGAAACTTACCAGGTTCCTTATTGATGCTGAATTCTAATTTCACAAGCAATGGAAGTTGTGGGAAAGGAAGTGGCAGTGATGAGGGGATTGCTATGTGAAATTGTTTACCCCCTTTTTGCAAATTTTGGAGAGAGGGACTGCAAAACTGTATTAAAATATTCACCTATTCCCAAGTGAGGGCCCTCACTTTGACTTGGCTTTGTGACATCACCATACTAAGCTATGCGATTCTTGACAATTTGAACTGCATAATCAACAAGAAGGATCACACTCTTATTGAAATGAAGTATCACCAAAACAGCTGCTTAAAACCAATGAAAACAAAAGCAACAAAACAAAACAAAATCAGGACAAATAAAAAAAGACCCAGTATGAAAAAGGAAATGTTTTATGGTTTGGCAGAACATTTTCAGGCCCATGAAATGCTTTTTTTTTTTGGCATCAAGGAAGTACACACACACACACACACACACACTATGCTCAGGCGATGGGTGAACCCTAACGCTCACAGCCCACTTTGGGGTGTGTGTATGGAATCTCTACAGACCACAGTTTGAGATATCAGTGCTTATTACTCAATCTCTTTATAGCCCAGCAATCAAGAAACTAACTTATCAGAACTCCAGTGGCTTTCAGATAAACAGCTCTATACTTCTACATGCCTGTTTGTTCAGCAGATCAAAAGGAACTTCTCATGAAGGGAGATAAAAATGCCTGCCCATGATTTATTAACACCAGGGTGGTGGCAAGGCCTCTGACCTTTTTCCATTAAGCGCTCTCTCTCTCTCTCTCTCTCTCTCTCTCTCTCTCTCTCTCTCTCTCTCTCACACACACACACACACACACACGAGAGAGAGAGAGAGAGAGAGAGAGATACTCTACAAGTGGAGTTGTTCCTCCCACATTTCTCACTAGCAGCCCAAGGCAAAAGGTTTACATTCAGTCACTCAAACATAAAATGAAAACCTGACCACAATTGTTCTGCTTTGCATAGTGTTGGCAATTGGTGCTTGAGGGAAAAAGCCACCCCCCACCCAAATAAAAAAATCAGGAGATAAGCTTGAATGTTTCCCTGGTAGACACAAAGATTTCAAAATTCCCGCCAGATGCAAATCATGTCCATCTTGCAGACTCAAGAATTCTCTAAAAACATTCAAAACCACGCTTAATGATGAGTGACGCTGTGAGCGGTTGTGCTGCTGCCATTCACCATACCAAGATAGTCCATCCAGGCATCATTCCAACCACTGGCCATCTGAAATATGTACCCCGAATTGTAAAAAACACAGACCTTTTCCAGTTACAGCTTTTGCAACCATAGTTACTACTGGCAATTAGAAATGCTAAAAGGAATTAAGATTTCCTTCTCTCTTTCTCTTTCACACTGGCAAGGGAATTAATTTAAGGCTTCAGTGAGAGCAGTCAAAAGGAGACAGGACTTGTCTGATGCTATTTGGCAGTCAGCTTTGGTTCACTTCGCTCAGTGCTATTCGCTTCTCCTTCTCTTTTTAAGAAAGCTACTATGATCAAAATTAAGATTCAGAAGCACAAGTAAAAACCCAGACAATATTTGCTTTATCTGGCAATTATGATTTCAAACCATCTCATCCCTTCCCTCTGAATGAGCAACCACCCACAGCAATTTTACAAAATACAGGTGGAAGCGAATACAGTTCCAGCTGTATAGGTAGAATTACAGAATACCACCTTGTTCTTACACCACTATTTATTTACTTAGTAAGTATGTGTTCAGTAGCAATCTACCTGGATACAGAGTGCTCTTTTACTTTTTTTTAAAAAAAAAGGAATAAAAGAATCAAGAACAGCTCCAAAATTACACTATGGTAACTCTGAGTTGATGGCCAGATATTTATGAATGTTGTTGTTGATGTTGTTGCAAACATTTTTGAACCTGGTTTTATCACATGGCATTGCACATTTGGCAAGTCAAAATCTGAAAGTCAGAATGTTTATCTAAATGTATTTTTATTCTGCCCTTCATCAAAAATTGATTTTATGGCCCATTCTGCACAAAACACTGGACCGTACGAGAGTAGTAGCAAGCCCCAGGCCCATACACTTCCCCTCCTGCTCTAGAGTGGCTGTTTCCTGTTTGAAACTACCCAGTGTCTGTTGTTTCATACAAACTGAGGGGTGGACTCTGGTTAGTTTAAATCTGGAATAGGGACTCCTGCTCCCATCAACTTCAGCCAGAATGGCCAATGGTCAGGAATGATGGGAGCTGTTGTACAAAAATCTCTAGAAAGCCGCAGGTTCCCCACTCGCAATTTAGAGAAACTGTGGTTTGTTGAAACAACTCAGGATCAAAGAACACTAGATTGCAAGAGGGGGAGTACACAACCCCAAGACTCGTTCACTTAACACTAAACTATGGTTTAGTAAATCAATCTGGCTAACCTGATCCAGAAAAACACACCCACCCCACTCACACATGAAAACAAAGTTCACCACAGCCAATCACAAACAAACAACCACACCCTAGGCCAACGCCAACCTCTCTCACCACCAAAGGAATACAAGCAAATAGTAAAGAGGACCCACACAATTGATGCTTACACAAACCCCACACAGACACTAAGTAGAATTGCCACCCGATCTCACCCCACTCGCCATGCCCCCCTCCACATCTTTCCCCATTTTCTTCCTACTTTAACACTAATGTCTCAACAAATGAAACTGATCTGTAGAAAATGTAACTTGAAAATAGAGACATTGCGCATACTTTTGTAAACCAAGAAATCTTTAATAAAAATATATTTTAAAAAAATCAAATATCAAATAGTATTATTCTGAAATAAGCCAATATTTTTGAGGCAAGCCTGTTTCAGAAATGACAAGCCAAGGTTGTAGGCTGTAAGTGCTGTTACTTTCAGGAAAGAAAACACCTTTGTACAAGCATTTTCAGGCAAAAACAAATTCAAGCGAACTCCATCACACCTGACTGATTCTTTCCTCTCCATTTTTGGAGTTGGAGAGAATTCACATGAGTTGGTGAAGCCAACATTACAGTCAAACGTATGTGCATATGTTCAACTGGACATAAAATGTAACGTGGCAAAATGGGACAATAAAAGGCTGATTTGGCCTTACACCGAGAAAGTCAAAGGTATGCTGCAGGCAATCTATTATCTTTGGATTTGTAGATACATGGTTTGCATGAATGGAAAAGCAGAACAATAAAACTGGAGAGGCTCAGAAAACAAACTGTTTTAATACTCTCTCATGCAGAGAGAGGCGGTTTAGCAATGTGGCTGCGCTTTTCTCAAAGCCTCTTTTGCATGCTCTGTATTCCCACAGCGTACATGAACATGTAACAGGTAATGTAATCTTCCACAATCAAACAGCGATAGAAGAGAAATCGAATAATTAGCTATAAGGTGACTTACCGAATAACCTTTTCCTGAAAGTGATTGAGCAGAACTCTGTGGAAAGAAAAGGTACATCAGTGTAAGTAACAAAGGGAGTTATGCGTAATGTCACGAAAAATTGCAAGTTTCCCTCTCCATGCAATTGCAAAGTGCCATTTCCTAGGTAACTCTTATCAAGATCCAGGAATGCTGCTGCCAATCACCCCACACTTGTAAAAAGATGCAGATTTACATGCAGGTCTCATTTGAAGACAGACTCAGGTTTTGCCAAGGAAGCAGGCCCAATAGCCCTTGAACATGCATAGCTTCATAAAGCAGACCGCTACATAGTAAGGTCATTGGTTCATCTAGCCAAGTGATCATCTTCTACAATTCACAACCGGTCTCCAATGAAGCCTCAGCTACAGGTCTTTCCTAGGCAATAGGAGATGTAAGTTCATGGCTCAGTGGTAGAGCATATGCTTTACATGCAGATGGTCCCAGGTTCAATACCCAGGTAGATAACTGAGATAGACCCCTGTCTGAATCCATGGAGAGCTGTTGCCAATGAGTGCAGGTGAGGTAGTAGGGTATCTATGGCCCTCCAAATTTCATTTAACTCCCATCAGCCCCAGTAAACATGGCCAATGGCCAGGTTGTGTGGAGTTGTAGTCTAGCAAAATCTGGAAGGCCACAGTTCCCTACCCCTGGTCCAGAAAACAGTGATGGTCTGACTCAATAGGAGGCTGCTTCCTTTAAAATCTATCACTGTGGGGAGCTGGTTAGCATATAATGTGTTGCCTTATACTGAATTAATTGTAGCCAGGTATCGTGCATTCTCGCTCTCCCAAGAGCATTCCCATTTGTGAAACCAGAGACTGGATTGGGGGCATTCTATAGACTATGGATCTAATTTGGGACCTCCTACTCGCTTCTATAGTTCAGGCCCAATCCCTATAGTAACCCTTTCCATGTTTTCAGTTACTACAATCCTTGTACAACTTGTGCTAAAGGTGATCCTACCCATCAGGCACCAACCCCTTTTATGGGTTGTAGCCAATTAAGGCCTACTCACTAGACCTGCTAAAATTCATAGACCTAAGTTAGTTAGGACTGCCTTGTGGGACATCTTCAGGAGAAGAAAAGGCTTAGGAGTAAACTCTATACAAATCTTGAGTGGAGTCCCTAAGACAGTTGGATGGCTTCTTGTATGTCTCCTTCCGGCAGCCAAGCTAGTGTCAAATGCATTGTTCTACTTTCCTTTGGACTACATCAGCGAGGCTGGGGGGGGGGGTCTTGTCATATGGCCAGCCCAGGTCCTCGATACACATTGCCCAGGCTTGTGCCCCAGAGAGGTCATTCTGGAGCTAGTAACACAGCTAAAACAATGTGGGAAGCAGCAGTTACAAGTTACTGGTCTCTGTAGTCACAGTGGATGCTGTGATTCTCCAGCAGTTTGACTTTGCCCAGGAGGCACAATCCTTTTGAGACAGACAGATGCCAACAACAAAAAAACTCTGAGTAGGACAAACACTGGACACAATCATTTATTTTTCTGGGCATTTATGCAATACCAACAATATTATATTCTATTGTTAACTGATTTTATTTTGTGTGTGTAATTTTATTACAGTCAAACCTCAGTTGTCGAACGTAATCTGTTCTGGAAGACTGTTCCAACTTCCGAAACATTCGACAACCAAGCCACAGTTTCCAATTGGTTGCAAGAGCTTCTTGCACTCAAGTGGAAGCTGTGTCGGAAGTTCGGGTTCCGAAAAACGTTCGAAAACCGGAGCATTTACTTCCGGGTTTTAGGCATTCGGGAGCCAAAAGGTTCGAAAACGGAGCCGTTCAAGAACCGAGGATTGACTGAGTTATATTTTCTTTTATTTGCAAATTGCTTTAGGGCTTTTCAGTAGAAAGTAACATGACTGGATAGCTCAGTTGGTTAGAGTGTGGTGCTGATAATGCCAAGGATGCAGGTCCAATCCCCGTATAGGACAGCTGCAATGCAGGGGGTTGGACTAGGTGATCATCAGGGTGCCTTCCAACTCTACAATTATATGAAATTTAATATTAAGCTAACGTCACCTTTTTAAGAAGAAAAGGGGAGGGGGATTGTGGTAAGAATTCACCTCTACACCACCTTGTTTGTTACCCAGGTGAGGAACAACCACCTTTTGAATAAACCACAGAACCAAGGAAACTATTTTCAAGTCCAGCATCCAGATTTAGGAACCCAGCTAAAGAACTGGAATAACATTGGCACAATCGTGGGGCTATTGAAGCTCATACTGAGAGTACTCTGCTCCTACACCAGGAGGAAAAAGAAAATCCCTGGAGATTACTATTGTCTGGGCTGGTCCACTTTAAAGTGTAATTAGAATAATTGCATAGTTGAATATTGCCACATTGGGGAAAGAGGGAAATCTTTAACATATAAACTAGCATGCCAAAGAGAAAGTGAGCCTAGAAACCTCCCATTTTACGTAAAATATTTGATGTCACACCCCCCCCTTGCAGTCCCAAGTGCTACAGCCTAGACAAGAGTTCAACACCTGGTTTGGTTTGTCTTCCAAGCTGACAGTTTTGAATATTCAGAATTTGTAACCCTTTTAAAGATTTGTTCCTTGCAATATTTCCGCTTTACTTCAGCCACTTCAGTTTAAAACTATCAATGGTTAACAGGACAGAGAGCGAGTAAAAGGAAATAGCATGTCAGCCTGGTTTATTGCTGGTTGGACCTGTTTAAAAGATATTAAAGCAAACACTCAAGGCTAACACATATCCAATACAGGTTCCATTATGCAGCTATTTACAAGTCTAGTCAAAACGCAAGATTCCCATCACCTCCCTTCCAAACCTACTTTACAACATGGCAGTGTTCCAAAATGTTTTTATTGATTTTGTCATATTCACTCATGTTGTCGAAATGGACATGGTTTTTCTGTCATGCAGCGAAGAAGAATGACCAGATGGAGTCAACTAGTCGATGGGGTTAAGAAAAGGAGATGAAGTTGCCAGCAAGCTGAACCAAGTTCTTAAATCTTCTTTAGACTGCCACTCAAAACTGAAATGTACATTGAATATGTATGAGACACCCCTAGAACATAAGAAGAGCCTGCTGCCAACGACCCATCAAAGCCCAGCAGTGGTCAATCAGATGCCTCTGAGAAGCCTGAAAGAAGGACCTCAGCACAAAAGCACTCTCCCCACTGCGGCTTCCAGGAAGTGGTATTCAGAGTTAATACTCATAAAGACATATAAGCACAGCTTTATTCTACATGGACTATCTTTTAAAAAGATCCAAGTTGGTGCCTGTCACTATCTTTTGTGGGAGAGGACAAAGGAATACTGTGATATATTGATACATTGCGATGTTTAGCTGGCAATATATTGCGATATTGAAAACCAGTTATTGCCCATCCCTAATCCACACCATACATTTAAAGCACATTGTTGTTGTTTAGTCGTGTCCGGCTCTTAGCTTCCCCCAAAGAATCTGGGAACTGTAGTTTGTTAATTGTACTGGCAATTATGGCTCTGATTTTCAGGCCATAGCGTGGGGATGGGACAGGACTTCCCATTGGCCACTGTAAGAGCCAGATGCTGAACTAGATGGGTCATTGGCTATTATGGTTCTTAAATCAGTTGAAATTACTTCTGAGCAAATACACATAAGACTGAAATTACAAGGTTTAAGTAAAAGAGGGGTGTGGAGGAGGACAAAATCCAGCTGTTTCATTCCTAATTCCCTGCTGGGATTTTAAACACAGCCTGCAGAGTCCTTTAAAAGGTAGAATTGGCACAATACTTTGCAACACATGCAACTTTTCTTTGGAGTTTCAGAGGTAAAAGTTCCCTATGAAGACGAATATATTTTCCCTGTTTAAGATTAACATTTCCTGGAACTCAACACTGGATGCTTTCCTTTAGAACAGGATTTGTTATTGCCTGTGTAAAGCTAGTAAAACTGGTGAACTCTTGTGGATCCAGCTCTTTAAAACCTTTTCCAGCAGTTGGACTGACTGAGAGCAAACATTCCTTCCAGAAAAGCCCATACATGCTTCTTCTTGCACATCAAGTGCCGTTGACAAGTTTTGAAACAAACGTGTGCTTGCTTTACATAAAGTTTTTTTAAAAAAAAGAAAAAGTGCAGTCCGCACTGAAGCCAGTCCAAAAGGAAAAAGAATGTGCTGGGTAGAAACGATCTGGAAAATTATTTCCATTAGTACTACCAAGGGATGCTTGAGGAATTCAGTCTGTGTGTATTCCAGAACAAACTGACCTGATCCACAATTCCTGGACTAAAGTTCCCCAAATATTCCAACACAGTGCATAGGTCATTTAAAAAAAAATGCATAATTTGCAATGAAGTATTCATTTAAACATGGGATTGCATCCAACTTACTTCAAAATAATCGATTTCAATGAGCTACTCTGAGTTAGTTAGCTCAACCTATGTATTTTAAACCATTTTTAAAAATAAATGATCTGAAGATCAATGTTGCATACAGGACAGAGCAGACCTCTGGTGACCACATGAGAAAGTGACACAGGCCCCAACAGTATGATACATTTAAAGCATTATCATATCACTTTAAACAGTCATGGCTTCCCTCAAAGCATCCCTATTCCCCTGACAGAGCTACAATTCCCAGAGTTCCCTGGGAAGAAGAACTGATGTTAAACCATTCTGGGAATTGTAGCTCTGTGAGGGGAAAGGGGGGGGGCGTTCTCCTAACAACTCTCAGCACTCTTAACAAATTAAAGTTCCCATAATTCTTTGGGGGAAGCCATTAATGTTTAAAGTGGCATAATAGTATTTTTAATGTATATGGTGCAGATGGGGCCACAGACTAGGGACCTGACTTATTCTTTAGATTTACCCATGCAATTCATGCATTACCAAAGCAGTGTGGGAAACATTTTCTCATGATCAGGCCCCACACCACTCTCATAGCAAGTCTAGAGAAGAACCAAACAACCTGGGTGAATAATATTCTGTCTAATGCATATTTTCCTCTCCCTGGTCTGGAAAGGAACCATGTCACTCATTCATCCCAGTGCCTATAAAACCTAAAACCTAGGAGTGACTTGCAATCTGCCAGGATTCAGAGAATCAGCAGTTAAGGTGCAAAATGTTCCTTCAGCCTCTTTAACCAAAAGGGTTCCTGGCCTCCCTCCTGTAGAGAAGGTACCAATTACCATTAAGTGTAATGTGCTGGCGCCTTCATAACTGCAGACACCTCGCCATAAAGGATCCAACAGTTCTTTTCATGTAGACGAGCCATTAGATGCCTTTTGGTAATTTTACCAACCTGGGCTGAATTTGACCCACTGAGGATTTAAGAGTTAAAAGGCTTCATTATCCAATTACCAAGGCTCTTGAGACATCCCTTCAGTCTGTAATTTTGGTCTTTTTTTTTTTAACCCCACAAGATCTCCCCTCAATTTCTTAAAGGGGGGGACAATCCGCAACCAACAACTTTCTCTGCTTGTAATTTGGAGGGGGCGGGGGGAGGGAGAGAAAAGAACTTGCTAGTAAAGGCACAGCTGAACTGCGGGGGTTTCAAAGCTGATGTTTTACAAGCAGCTATGGCAAGTTATTTCATTTATAATAAGATGCAATGTAGGTATTTTTGCACTGTGTGTCTGGGAGAAAGCAAAAAAGCAAAACAAAAGGGAATGTGATTTAGTGTGCAAAGGCAAGCTCCACTAAATTCAAGTCTGTGCTTAGGTATCAAGAAATATACCCAAATAAAATGTTGACACAGCTTTCAATCAAGTACCTTGTGTAGGAAGCAGAGAGCTGCATCCAACAAAGTTGCCCCAGTCTTGACAACTGGCTGTTTATATCTGAAGCACCCTCCTAAAATTCACTTGCAATATGGCCAATTTGCGCTAATCCCTGAGGAGTGTCCCTACATGACAAACCACATCCCAGGTATATGCCTAGGAACATAAATTAATGAAGTGGCCCTTATTTTACAGTACTTTTATATTTTCTTGTTAACTATGTATCCTACCTTTCCACCAAATGTCGGACAAAGCACCTAAGAAGGGTGGTCAATGCAGTGCCTTCCAGATGCTGTGGACTACAATTCCCATCATCAGTGACCACTGGCCATACCGGCTGAGCAGATGGGAGCCATAATCTACAACAGCTGAATGGCACCATGTTGGCTATCCCTGCCAGAAATAATACAGTTGAGGGGACATCATACATTTTAAACTTCTTCCTCGTTACTCTTCTCTTCCCTCATCCAACTTTAAGCTACAAGCTCCATGGAGAAGAGGCTTTTTTCATAGTCTTACCTTTTCAAAATTCCATTTAGGAAAATTCATTCCATGTTTTTTCCCCTCCAGGGGTGGCAGGTAGCTTATGCATTTTAAAGATCTTGTTGCACTGATATGTGACAGAGTTCAAACTTCCTGTCAGCCTACCCAGCCCAAGTCATGTCTCTGCTCTGGGAATTTAGCTTTCTAAGCAAAGGAGATACACAGCAAGTCTTCCCTCCAGACCATACCCGCTTTAAATTGAGGATCTGCGGCTAGGAGGATGAGATCCCCTACACAGAAGGGCTTTTCTTTTCCCCATGGCCATGCAGACACAGTCCCTCTCCCATGTTTCCAGAGGAATATCGGCTGACATGTCAAGCGTCAGGAATGCATCAAAAACTTAGCCGCGCTCAGAGTTCAGGGCCTGACCTTGGAAACCACAAGAGATGGGGCAGCCCCTGTTAGTGTCTTCACACTTAGGAAACTCTGAAATGTCATTTCTCTACTTCAGTTCATGTGCATGAACAAACAAAAGAAGCAGCCACGCAATGTTGCTATCCTTGGCAAAACATACAACCCTTTCTCCTCAGCCACTCTAAAGTGAAAGGGAATTTAAAGCGCTTGGAAGTATATGACTCCTGGTTTTTAAAAATGAAAAAGAAAAGAAAAGAAAAGAAGGACAAAAAAACATGATGAGGTGGAGGGGATGGTCAGGGAGAAGGAAACTACTAATGCATTGTAAGTGATCCCTGGAGGGAGAAGCTCAGGTAGGGTGAGGCCTAGTCTTCTGAGGCTCAGACCCAGCCCAGGCCACACCTATGCCATACACCTAAAGCACTATTGTGCCACTTTAACAGTCATGACTTCCCCTAAATAATGGTTGTAGTATGATAAGGGGTGCCTATTCCCCTCACATAGGGTTGCCATATTTGAAAAATTAAGCTTTTAGGAAACCACCATAATTGTTGACCTTTTTTTAACGCCCTCACAGAGCTGCAGTTCTCATAGTTATTTAACAATCAGTCCCTCTGGGAATTGTTGCTCTGTAAGGAGCTCTGTAAAGTGAGATATGGGGTGGGGGTCCAGAGCCCCTCACACTATCGCTCTCTCTTTTTCACAGACAAACAGCCAGCCAGCCATTCACACTTTCCCAATTATTTCGCCTTCTATCTTCTCCACCTCCTAAACCCCCTGTAACCTAAGAGGTCCTATATCAAGGCATCATTGTTAAATAAGAATTTAAACCTGAGCCATAAAAGTGGAGGATGATTTCTTATAATTTCTGGTTTCCACTCCTTCGCCGCCAGGTAGATTTCTCCTTACCCCCAATAACATTTTTAAAAGTCACTTCATCCAACCTGACGGAAGAGAGCTAGAAAAAGTGAAAGAAAAAAGAGCCTAAAATGGAGTCTGTGAATTCTGACTTTTTTATTTTTAAAACGTTAAATAAACACCCGGCACTCTTATCTATGTCTCCATCCATCCATCCAAAGTGGCCAACACCTCTTGCAACATATTTCCTAATCAGCTGGTATTTATGGTTGATATTTTATATTTCCAATTTCCCCCTCAGGGCTCATGAGAACGCTGCACACCTGCCAACCTTTTCGACTGGGTCCATAATTGCCAATTTGCTCTTTGCCTTAGTATATCACTCAATTTAGCCCTTGCTGTGCCCTGCATACATCCTCATTCATCTAGATGCCCCCCATGACAATTAGAGTGTTAGCTTCAGCTAACTAGGGCAACTATTCTACTAGGGCTGGGAGACAATTATTAGTCTATTTTCCCATCTTGGGGGCAACAAAATTGAGAATCCATGACAATTACATCCAGCAATTCCACACTCAGCGGCTGCCTTCTCCTCCTTTCCCTCCCCTTCCCCATCTTCCATACATTTCAAATTAACGCAGCTCTACCACCACATTCAAATGTTCTGTGTTTGTGGGGAATGAGGGTCCTATTTAAATGATAATGAGGAACGATCCATTCAATTTAGTGACGGAGAAAATCCATTAAAAAACGCAGGCAGTTCTTAAGCTGATGGGTCAAGAAAAAGATAAACCCTTTTTTAAAAGCCATTATGTACGGCTCTGTGTGGATTTTTTACACTGTTCAGGACATCAGGAAAGATTAGGACAATTATGGAACAAGGAGCAGGGAGGGAGGGGTGGGAGGCAAAACAGAACACCCTCTTTCCCTCCCGGGACCACCCCAAACCGCCCTCTATTTAATTTCAATCAAAATAAAGCACAGGAATATTCTGTCTTTTAATTCTCTCTTAATACCATGTGCCTAACTGTGAGGAAGAGGATTTTTTGTTGTTGTTTTACGTTTTCGTAAAAGTAGCTGGTGGTTCTACCAATAGTTACATTGGATAATATTTTAACCACGTGTCATAGGGACTAAAAAGGGATTTTTGCATAGGTGTGGCAAGTTGCTGACAAGAACACAAGGGCAAAAGAAAGAGCAGTGCTAAATCAGACCAAAGGCTCATCCTGTTCCACCTCTCTTGTTGGAGGCAGCAATGCTTCTGGAGGCTTCACCCGGGGCAAAAAACCTGGCTAGTGCCCCTCTCCCCATAGTTACGGCTCTGGCTTCTGAATACCAGTTGCTGGAAACAGAGTGCTGTTGAACTCAGAACTTGCTTGCAAGCTTCCTTTAAGAATCTGGTTGGTCACTGTGAGAACAGGATGAGCCTTTGGCTTGATCCACCAGACTCTTCTTATGCTCTGATGGACAATGGTCAGAGGTGGTAGAAGTTGCAGCTCAACAGTTCCCCATCTTTGGTCGACTCTGACTAGCAACAACTGTCCAAGGTCTAAGGCAGACACCATTCTCAGGCCCGCTACCCAAGACTCTTTAACTGAGGAGCAAGGCACCTCTTCCAGTCTGGGGGGGCCCACATTCCTTTCTGGGCAAACAAAAGAAAGGACTTATTCATACAGTGCACATGGAACTCACTACCACAAGATAGAGTGATGGCCACCAAACTGGATGGTTCCAAAAAAGGATTAGACAGATTCATGGGGAGAAAACTGTCCATGGTCCCTAGCCACAGATCCTTGGGATCACAAGTAGGAAAAGTGCTGTTACACTCAGGTCCTACTTTAGGCCTTGCAGAAGCAGCTAGTTGACCACTGTGAGAAAAGGACTCAGGACTAGATGGGCCTCTTGCCTGATCCAGCAGAGCTTTTCCTAAGAGATGGTGCTAAAATAAATTAATGAGGACCCAATTATTGAAAAGGAGGAAAGAGCTCGGAAATGGACATTTTATATTGTTTTACGTGAGCCACGTCGATGTTTTGGTGATTAAGTGGTATGTAAATCCTGTAACATAAAGCAAGATAAATCAATAGGCGTTTGTGGCCTGAATCAAGAAAAAAGGCAACATTTTAAAAAATCCTTGAAGGGTGAGCACACTAAAGGTGACTAGGCTACTTAAAAATGTAAAATTGGTATTCCCAGGAGTGTGTGTGTTTGTTAGAGAGAAAGAGACACACAGAGAGAAGCAGACAGCGAAAATCTGCCTTTTCTATGGATGTTGTGCAGTACAGTGCCAGTATGTTAGCAGGGAAATTATGTGTGTGATACGAGCATGTCCTGCAACATGCATGCACAGCCACCAGGGAATTTTGAGGGGGTTCAGCCCCCTCCTTGAAAATTTTGGGGGGCCCTCGGTCCCCCAGCTCTCCAGCAGATGGCACACCTGCTCACAAGCATATATATATGAGTAGACAGAGGGACAGCCAAACTGCTGTGTTGCCGTGATTCACCACTTCTGCTGCCACTGGAATGCCCCCTCTCGCTGAAATTGTTGAGAGGGGCATGTTCCAGTGGCGGCAGAAGCAGGGGGGCAGGGGGGCCCTGCCTCCTGCACTTCTGCCACCTGAGGCCGCTGCTTCACCCTACCTCATAGAATCATAGAACTGTGGGGTTGGAAGGGACCCCAAGGGTCACCCAGTCCAAACCTCTGCAATGCAGTAATCTCAGCACACAGTCCAATTTGGAACCCTACTGGACCCTGCTTAGCTTTGCAAATCTGCTAGCTGTGTGTGTGTGTGTGTGTGTGTGTGTGTGTGTGTGTGTACACACACATGTATGTGCATACAGAACAACTTGTGGAGAGGGGGAGTGCATTTAGGTAGCTTTAACATAGGATTAAGCACACCCTCCCATCAGATGTCAAAGAAATAAACAACTATCTGATGTAAGCCCTGTTTAGGGAAGTTTTTAATAACTGATGTTTTAATGTATTTTTAATCTTTTGTTGGAAGCTGCCCAGAGTGGCTGGGGAAACCCAGCCAGATGGGCGGGGTATAAATAATAAAATTATTATTATTATTATTATTATTATTATTATTATTATTATTCATGTCTGCACATCCAAGATCAGAGGCAGCATGCTGGAACATTAAGGGGAATCCAGTCCAGTTCACCAGAGTCTGGAGCCCTACCAAGCCCAGGACCTCTAGAGACCAGGCCCTGAGGTAGTTGAAGACACAGCTTTCTGGTGGGCTTTTTCACTCCAAATGCATGCAATAGTTTATTCATTTATTGATTGCATTTCTATCCCACCTTTCTCCTCTAAGGAGCTCAGGGTGGAATGCATGGTTCTCCCCCTCCTCATTTAATCCCCAAAACAACCCTGTGAGGTAGGTTAGGCTGAGAGACTATGACTGGCCCAAGGTCACCCCATGAGCTTTGTGGCCAAGTGGGGATTTAAACCCCTGGTCTCCCAGGTCCTAGTCTGACACTCCAGCCACTACACCACCCTGGCTCTTTGTTCAGTTCGTTCCTTGTGGTACGGTCTCCACACTTCCTCTAAAATTTGTATCTCGCACATGCCCAAGTACCAACTGCTGAGGAACAGAATAGGGCTATTGTCTGTGGGCCTCCTAGAGTAAACAGGGTGTTGGAATAAATACACCTTTTGGTGTGGGTGAGAGAGACAGAGGAAGAGGGAGGGAGAGAAGCCATTCAGTAGCTGCTGCATGCATAGTGTGGGTGAAGAGGAAACAATTGTTGTTTTAAGGGGGGGGCACAACTGCATCAACAACTACCCAAACCAATGCTGGATAAACAAAATCATTTACCACAAAGATGCCAAATCCACCTCCCCCTTCCCCCTGCTCACTTTCCTTTCTGATTCACATGTTTTATTTTCCCTGGAATCAGATCAGAGGTACAGGGATGGGATTTCCCCACCCCACCCCTCTTATTTCTTCCCACACTACACAGGATGTTTATAGCACCCCATTCCTGCTCAAAACATGTAGAGTGAATTCCACACGCACACCCTACAACACCAACACCATCACATTTTGCTGTCAGAGCTGTCAAGCTGAATCCCGCTTTAATCTGCCAAAAGCACTTTTCTGCTGACATTTTTAATAAATACTTTCAGCTTTTAAACACATTTGTGGGAGCCATTTTGCCCCCTCCTCTCTCCCTTCCTCTTCTCCTCCTTCAGGAGAATGAGCTCTGAAAGCCTTAATAGCAAATACATTATGCTTATCAAAGGCTTCCTCCCCCTTCCTTTTTTGCATCCTGAAGCAGAGGTAGTGTTTTCAATTTTAAAGCTAAATTAACTGTCCAATTGAATTTGGCTGGTGTGAGCTGCTTTTTCCTGTGACAGGTTTTAGTTATGAAGCATATTTCACATTAATAGAACGGAACATGAAAACCCCACTCTCTCTGGGATGTAACCGTGGCTCACCATTGAAATGTTAAATTTAATATTTCAGACATGACTCGTGCCAGTGTTTGATTATTGTTCGTCATTTAAATCTCTCCTAACGGGGGAAGGTCCTAATTAGCAAAAAATCATGTTTTAATGAAGGCAAAATGCTAATTGCTAACACAAAAAAGCCTTCACATAAAATTATCCCAGCACTTCCATTGATTTCTTGGTGATTTAAAAAAAGTAAAAATAAAATAAAGAGCCCATTTGTGTGTTTATACACTTAGACGTCGTTTTGCATTGGGTTTATCATAACATTTCCTTCAAAAGCAGCGTTTCCAATCACCCCCTAACCCTACCCCACTAATCACAATCTACCCTAGCCCCCAATTCAGAGCAGGAGGAATCATCAAAAGAGGTGAGCTCACCCATGCAGCCCAGAATAATTGGAACAACAGGTGGTTGTTTTTTTAAGTACAAAAAAGCACATAAACAATTTCACGTACACCCCAGCCCCCCCCCAATTTCCCCCCTCAAAGTAATCATCTTGAGCCATCTTTTGCTCCCAGGAAGCACAATTCCGTTTTGTTTTCCCTGCCTCTGATCTTTCACTTATCATACTATTTGCGCTATGATTATAGTGTTTGCAAGGGAGCTCAGCCACTTATGCCATAACACTCAATCATGACATGGGGGGCGGGGGGAGAGAAAGTTATTACACAGTGACCTCTGGATGCCAACGTTTGTTCAGCGAGATTTATGAAATTGCCACAACACAGTGCCGCCCGTTTCTCAGTGGTACTCACATCGCTGAGGTAGTCCCTGGAGCTGCTGAGCTGGGAGCTGGTGGCCTCCCGGATGCTGTCGTCCTCGCTGTTCCTGCCACTTCGCTTCATGGGGACTTTCATCTGCAGTGATCAAAAAACATCATCCCATTGAAACAGGTATTTTAGTAAATCCCTCTCAGTTCATTCACCACCAGTCAGTGCTGAAGCTCATCTGGGGCGCAAGGCACAGCCCCATCCGTGTTCTTAAAGCAGTGGCAGGGTAGCTTTTTCTCTCTCAATGGCTTACATGCTCTTTGGCAGGGCGCAGCAAACTTTTAAAGCAGGGAGCCAGTCCACTGTCCCTCAGACCTTGTGGGGGGCCGGACTACATTTTGGGAAAAAATAAATGAACGAATTCCTATGCCCCACAAATAACCCAGAGATGCATTTTAAATAAAAGGACACATTCTACTCATGTAATAACACACGGATTCCCGGACCGTCCGCGGGCTGGATTTAGAAGGTGATTGGGCCGGATCCATCCCCCGGGCCTTAGTTTGCCTACCCATGCTCTTTGGGGTAATTTCTTGGGGGCTGAAAGCCAGCAGTGGCTGTGGCTGGAGCCAATGGTGGGAGGAGCTGGAACCAATGGTAGGAGGAACTGAAACTAAAAAAAAAGGGGGGGGAGGGAAAAAAAAGGGCAGGACCAGTGCCAGAAGCCTAAAGAGCACATTTTCCCTCTTCCTGGCTGCCCCACACTTCTCTCCGCCTTATCACCTGCACCCAGTTAGGCCTAGGGCCGCATGAAATTAGCCATGGGACACATATTGCCCTTGAGGCCACAGATTTTCTAATCCTTGTTCTAAACCATCGTAGAAGAAAAATGGGAACAGTTGATTGTCTGAAAGGGACCTGTGGCCAAATGTCTCTCTGGGCAAACATATTATATTCTGTATATTTTTAATGACTTGCATGTGCTTTTGTAGGATTGTGTCAGTACAGTACTGTAATTTTCTTACGTTCATTTTTAATATGCTGTAAGGCCCTTTGGAGAGTAAACGAAAGAATTGTCTCCCAACATACACAATGACAACAAATAAATTGGGATCAGAAAAATAAAACGATACTGGTAAAATAATGTAGGTTTGTAACACAAATGTATTCATAAATAAAACTTAAGTGTAAAAGACTAAACAGTTTTTTTCAGTTGCCATTGGTGTATGAATGTGTACACACACATGCTTTTTGACATTCATACATTAATGAAAACTGAACAAGATTTTTTGGTCAAAATATGTTTGGTCTTTTGCATTTATATTTGTGTTTGGGGTTCTTAACAGAATCACAGAACTGTAGAGTTGGAAGGGATGGCAAGGGTCATCTATTCAAACCCCCTGAAGTGCACGAATCACAGCTTCATTGGAGTTTTCAAAACAGAGGTAGGATGGCCATCTTTCTTTCAGAGATACTTTAGCTGAACCAGTTTCCAAAGCATAGTCCACTGCAACAATCTAATCTGGAGGTTAAGCGAGGATGGAGTCCAGTGGCCAAGTCATCTTAATCCAAAAAGCATCAACAACTGGCAAACTAGCGAGAGCTGGAAACAGGCAGTCTTGGACACAGATGCTGTCCAAGCCTTCAGTAGCAGTACGGGATCCAGGAGCAACCCCAATCTCGGCACCTGCTGCTTCTAAGGAGACACAGTCCTCTATCTAGAGCAAGCTGTCTCCTCAATTATTGGACACGATAATTCAGATCATATAACACCTCCATCTTGTCTAGATTCAGTTTGAATTTTTTGGCCAAATCCAGCCCATCATCACCTCCAGGCACCCATCTAGCACCTGAACCACCTCTCCTAATTCAGATGTTACAGAGAGAGTTACATACTATTTGCACGTTGGTGACACCTCACTCCAAATCTCCTGAAGAAATCTCACGACAGCTTCATATTGGTGTTAAATGGCATGTGTTAAATGGCATTCCTGTGGAATGCTACAGGGTAGTTCCCATGGCTCCAAGTAATATCCCCTATTGCTATTCTGGAGAAGCAACCATTAGAAGCCGAACCACCATAAAACAGTTGTGTATCCTTCGTCCCAACCTCACAGACTCCCTCCAGGAGCATACCATAGGCAGCAGTATCAAAATCTACAGAGAGGTGAGGGAGAATGAGCAGGGGATCACTCCTCCATCTTTCACCTGATGAAAGTGATAAACCAGGGTGACCAAGACACTTTTGGTGCCATGACCAGGCCTGAAGCCAGATTGAAACAGGTCTAGATAACCACTTTCCCACTGGGAGAAAGTAGTTTAGGACTTCTGCGCCCAGGGAGGGACCCTAAATGAGGGACACATCTCTGCCTCCTTCCAGGAAGATAACACCTTAGCCAACACACACCTGGAATGACCCGCTCAGTCACGTTCCTTTGTCTAAATCTAGTAAGTCAAGATGGGCAGGACCAAAGGGTCAAGTTTGAACCCCTCTAAGAAATGTATTCACATCCTCACACCGTAACAATGGAAACTGATACAGTACAGCCAGACCCAATGATGCTCTGGATACCCTCTCCAGACTCACTCTGTGGCATCTAATTCTGCCCAGATCTGTATGGGCAGAATTACTACAGCATGTCTTCAAGGATGGAATAGCATTGCTCGGCTGGCTAGATAAAGAAAGCTCACTCGCCATACAGAATAATATTGCTGGATGGCTACTAGAGGATGCAACGGTAGCAGAAAAGTAAGCTTTCTTCACCACCGTCAATAGGTGCAAGAATGTGCTGGTTCAAACTCAGACTGGAATTTGCACCAACTGTGCTCCTGCCATCGACCTTCCTTCTTCATCATGCACAGGTCTCTGGAGTACCATGGAGGTTTGCGTACAGCACAGCATCAGTGACGATACTCAGGCACAATCATACTGATGGCCCTACACATCTCCTGGCTCCACAGTGAGACAAGGACCTCAACAGGAGCACTAGCAAACACTGGATTTCTAAGGGGATATGTGCTGAGACCTTTTGTGGGAGTCATAGGAGGCACTGGTGGGAACACTTGTGCTCACAGAGCTTTGCAACTGCATGTAAGTTTGTTGAGGAGACTCATTTAACAAAGTCAACTGATCTTTGCTGCTTTATCAGGTCTCCTAGCCCACGGATTGTGATGCTAGTCTAACCACCCTAACATCTCCTTTGGGATTAGACAATCCGTAAAACAGCAATACCTCATTTTTCATATATCACACAGGATGCTGCGGCCTTATACCAAATCAGACTATTTGTCTGGCATTTCAAGCAGTCAGTCTCTTGCATGCCCTGCTAACTAAGATCCTTGTAATGGGAGAGGCCAGAGAATGAACCCAGGACCTTTGCAGGCAAACAGCATCCTCTACCACAGAGCTAAGCACTTTCTCCAATTTTCTAGTCCCTGATGTATCGCTGTCCCTAATTTAACCCTGTCTTTGCCTTTCGGCGACTCCTTCTTAGTGTGAGTTGCTAGAGTTGCCATCCTCCAGAACTCAGCTCCACCCCCACCAGTATTTAAATATTTGAGAGTGGGGTGGGTGGGTGTGGATGCATTTTTGGCTCTAATGCGCCTGCATGTGCGTGAACATTAAGATAGCATGTCATACACAGCCTGACACTTTGCACACTGGGGAGGCTCGTACTCAACTGCTGATAACAGGTTGTAGGGCAATTATGCTATTCCTGGCCTATTTTTAACTGAAGGAGCACACAGAGACACATGCAGATGCAGACACACTGCCAACTTTTAATTCAGTAGAAGGACAGTCTGTTGCAGAATAGTGAGTGCAGGGTACTGAAAGAGAAGCTCAATCTTCATTTATGTGGAAGGGCTCACATAGTAATCCTTGGAAAAACAGCAACACTACAAAAGTGACTGCTATTTTCAGCACTGAAATGCTGGGATGGGAGTTAGAATATTAAAAGGAAGATGCCTTATACCAAATTAGATCATTAGTCCCACCGGGCTCAGTTCTGTCTACACTAACTGGCAGCAGCTCTCTAAGGTCTCAGGCAGGGAGTCTTTCCCAGACCTACCTGGAGAAGCTGGGGGTCAAACCTGGGTTTTTCTGTATGCAAAGCTGGGACCCCATCACTGAACTATGCCTGAAATACAGTGGCTTGCCTAAGGCTACCTACTAAGTTCATCACCATGGTGTGAATTGAAATAGGAAAACTGGGGCAGAGCATATGCTTTGTCTGCAGAAGGTCCCAGGTTCCATCTCAGAAAACCCTGTCTCAAATCCCGGAGAACTGTTGTCAGGCAGTATAAGTAATGCTGTGTTAGATGGTCCAGCAATGACATATAAGAAAGCAAGCTTCAAGACACAGATTCAAAATGTATGCATGCAGGTCATGTGTTCAGCTTGCAACCTCAGCCCTGCCCATCCCATGCGCAGAGCCTACACACTTTGAAGGTATGAATGGGGATCCAGATCACAAACTGCATGCACACGCCCACACACCAGCTCCTCTACAAAGATGGAACCACTGTAATTACTTCAAAGCTATCAGTAAACATGGCTAAGTGCAAAGTCGTTTGCAACTGAGAAGCCTCCATATCACATTTCCTTCTCAACAGCATCATATGGACTCGTTCTCTGTCTTGGTTTATGGCAGCTTCCTATGTATATATATCCACAGAAGAGAGGAAGAAAGTTATGAATGTAAAACTGGCATGGGACAGAAATAGGCTCATCCATCTATCCCCAATTAATCTCCCTCCCTCCCTCCCTCCCTCCCTCCACATACATATCTATATACATCTTTACACATGCACGCACACACACACACACACACACACACACTAACTAACTAACTATCTATCTAACTAACTAACTAACTAACGGGATGGATGGATTACCTTGTTCCGTGTCAGTTTTGCATGCATTCATAAGTCATACAAAATGTGCACTTTAATCATATACACTGTATACACAATTTTGTATGCACTTTCCTCCAAAAGAAGCATTTTCTATTTCCCATGCCCCTCCACACATATTTCTGGATATTTTTTTCTATGCATCCTCCCTAAAATACTAATTTATATATGTATTCTCCTTGTGAAGCATGCATTAAAAAACAAGCAAACCCATCGTCACAAAAATCTGAAGAGGTGCTCCATCCAATCAATAACTGCATTATGATTTACCTCTATGTTTGGGAATGGGAAATTATAGGTCAGTTGACTTTAAAAATGTGGACCTGATGAAATTCTCCTCCATCTTCATTAACTCATCAGCTGCTTTTATGGTTTTATTTCAATCAGATGACATGAGAATGTGCTTTGGGGCAGGGCAGTCATCTCTTTGCTGTCTCTCCTCTTTCCAAAGTTTGCATACGAAAAACAACTGTGCACTTCCAATTCGCACACAGAAGTAAATGGAGAGAATCTGACCTAACAAGGTCTTGCGTGGGCAAGCAAATTAGAAGCATCACTGCTGCCATTAACCTTTCAGAGTAAATATCAATTATGAAAACTTGCTTCAGTACCTATGTCCCCTGTTTGCTGCCGTGAATTAAGAGGGTCATCAGCCTTTTCGACAGACCTTGTTCATTTACACCTGCTGCCTGCCAGCAGGGGAGCCCACACCCCCGCCGCCAGTGCACTGAGCCAACCTGCTTTAATTCATTGGTAATTATCTTAATGAGACACACGCAGGACTGAACTAGGAGGACAACTTGTTCTGCTAAATGGGATGTGCTGGTTTCAGGGGGTACCCCTTGGCACAGCTGGGTGTTGTAAATGAAGTTTGTTTCTTCAAAGCTGATCCTTGCTTGCTTGAAATTTGACAGATCTCCCTGTCATTTGGAGAAGGTCCCAGGTCCAATCTCTGACATATCCAAGTAGGGCTGCGAGAGAACTCTGCCTGAAACCCTGGAGAGCTGCTGCCTTTCAGTGTAGAAAATACCTAGCTGGATGGACCACTTGTTTGACTCACCAGAAGGCAGCTTCTTATTAAGGAAAGGGCTGTAGCTCCATGCAGTGGCAGAGCTTCATGCTCCAACACCGGGGGGGCAGAGAGCAGGCGTGGGTGTGGCTGGTGCATGTCCTGGGGGGCGTGGCGCGCATCCTGGGGGTGTGGCACGGCGCCCGCAGGGGCATAGTGCACATCCTGGGGGTGTGGCACACCGCCTGCGACGGCGTGGCACCCAGTGCGGGGGGGTGGGCGGCAGCCGCGATGGCACCCCACTGTGATCGCGCTGCTGGGCACGATGCGCTCCCCCTGCCCCCCTCTTCCTCCGCCAGTGGCTCCATGGCAGAACCTGTTTTGCATGCAGATTCTCCCAGGTTCAGCTCCCTCCTAATGTTTTTACATAACATTTCTTTACATCCACTGCCACAATATTTAGTGATGGCTACCAACTGTGGGTTAAACCACAGAGCCTAGAACTTGCCGATCAGTAGGTCGGCGGTTCGAATCCCTGCGACGGGGTGTGCTCCCGTTGCTCGGTCCCTGCTCCTGCCAACCTAGCAGTTCGAAAGCACATCAAAGTGCAAGTAGATAAATAGGTACTGCTCCGGCAGGAAGGTAAACGGCGTTTCCATGTGCTGCTCTCATTCGCCAGAAGCAGCTTAGTCATGCTGGCCACATGACCCAGAAGCTGTACGCCGGCTCCCTCGGCCAATAAAGCAAGATGAGCGCTGCAACCCCAGAGTCGGTCATGACTGGACCTAATGGTGAGGGGTCCCTTTACCTTTTTACCAACTTGGAAGGCTTCAATATAGTATTAAACAAATTCATGGAGAATGAGGCCATCAGTGTCTACTAACTCTGATGTTTGTGTTCTGCCTCCACCATCAGAGGCAGTATGCCTCTGAGTGCCAGTTGCTGGAAATCACAGGGACTGCTGTTATGGAAAGTCCAAAAGAAGGACCTGCGCACAGGCACTGGGTTGACCACAGTGAGAATAGTATGCAAGAGTGTGATGGATCCAGGAGGACAGTTATGTTCTTAACACCAACATGGTGTCTTTCAAGATTTGAACCAAATGGGCATAGGTTCTGGTCCTAGGCCCCTCACCTGCTATTCCATTTCAGTTCCTCCTGGTTTTCAAGAATAAATCTAGAGCCTATAATATAAATATGTGGAAGGAAAACCCATTGTACTATCTGAAACATTTTCACAAAGATGGACAACCCGTTACTATTAATGAGATGCAAATTCAATTGGGAAACAAACAAAAACAATTAAGGTCCTTTTAAACAAAGTCCTAGGATAGAACTGGAAAAAAATAGTGGAAGAAAATATAATGCCAAAAGGACTAATATCATATTTGTATAAAACCATTACAGAGGTTCAATTTTGTCCACAGCAAAATTTGAGACGGTGGTGGGAAGTGAATTGGGATTTAGAAGCTGAAGAAGATGCATGCAACAAACAGTGGACAAAAGCGCCATACAAAGCCAATAGAAAACAACCAGAGAAATAAAGCTTTAATGCAACCTTTGTGAACCAAATGTTTTAGACTACAACTACTGATGTGAGTTGCAGTCTAAGATATTTGGAGGGCACCATGTTTAGCAAATAATGCTTTTTTACAGGGATGGGAACCCATGTCCCCAGATGTTGCTGGAGCACAACTCCCATCACCGCTGATCATTGGAGGCTGATGGAAACTGGAGTCCAACAACTGCAGGGCCAAAGATTGCCCAGGAATTCACGTGCAGGTGAATATAAGCAGATGTAGCTAGACTGAATTTTTCCTGGTTAATAAAATGAATATCATCCGCTATTATCTCTGATTCAGGAAATCCTATGTGAACCAGAGGGAGAAACCAGCAAAGCTTGAACCGTTCCAACCTGCTCACAGGCTCCAGGTGCTTGTGAGTAATCCCAAGCCACCGTGCCAGCCAAGAATCATGAGCCACATGCCACTGGATATCATGTCCCATGATTAAACATCATAACTCATTCCAGCCATAACTTCTGCTCGTTATATTCTAGCTTTCCTTTTCCTTTCCTGCCATGGCTCTTTGTTCTTCCCTGAACAGTAATTTTTTATTTTATTTTATTTATTTATTTATTTGGAGTGGATTGGGAAGGACAGGAAAGGACAGGAAATGGAAAAGTGTTTTCACCCCGAAAACCCAGTCCCCCTTCCTTAGCACTACGTATGAGTATCTCTGCCTCCACCACCACCTGACTTCCATTTCATCCAAACAGCTTGACTCTCCAGTTAAAGCAAGAGTCTCTGCCCAGGTCCCAGGTCATCAGAAAGATTATTTTTATTTAGGGTTGCATCTATTTTCAAATTGCAAGCATTCCCCCACCCCCACCCCCTTTGCTCATTATTAATAAATACACTTCAATTTATCAAAAGCTCCCTTTCGAGTGCTACTGGGAGCCCTGGGGCAAAAGGAGACAAATTCTTTTCTTAAGTTGTTCTGAAAGGTGCTGGGCTCAGCGACCCTCACCCCCATTAACCTACCAAAGCTAGTTCACTCCTACTGGGAGCTCTGCAGCTTGCACAGCGGCAAACTCAAACTGATCTTGTGCCATCTCAATATATTTGTTCATTATCTTGCGCACACACAGAAGCATTTGGAAATGTACTTGGGGCACAGGCCAAATTGAATCATCTGCCTTCATTTTCTACACGATCTGAAGCTACAGCTGCTACAACAGGCTGTGGGATTTCTTCCCCCACCCCAATTTCTCCCTCCCTGACCCCCCTCCATCTCTCTCTTAAAGCCATATCCATCTGTTTTTGCTTGTTTTTTTAAGCACTTTATAAAGTTTGATTCTTAGCATACATTTTTTTAAAAAAAGTATCACAATTAAAACTTCAGGAAGATTCCTTTTTGTTTTGCAGCAGAAAGGAGAGAGAAAAGAAGCAGGTGAGGGAAACTGTGTGCCTGCCCCCATGTGATAATCCATATGCAGAATCTTTGTACTGCAAAGTTTACAAAGGAGATGAGTACAAAATGTGTACCGGATGCTTCCAGGAAATGCATTTTTCTCCAACTATTGTTGTAGCGGCAACCGTTGTTGGATTATTATCATCATGCTCATTATCATTTAATTTATTACCTGCACTTCACCCTAAGGTCCCAGGGTGGGTTGTAGCATTAAAACTCAACATTATGCAACACAGTATTTAAAAGTAAAAAATAAAAAATAGTTACAGAAATAAGCTGGGTCCTAAAAAAATACACCTCAAGCCAGAAACCAAGGCAAAGAAGGTGCATGTTCAGCATCCACTAGAAGCTGCATAATGAGGGTGCTAGAGCGGGGGTCAGCAAACTTTTTCAGCAGGGGGCCGGTCCACTGTCCCTCAGACCTTGTGGGGGGCTAGACTATATTTTGAAAAAAATAATGAACGAATTCCTATGCCCCACAAATAACCCACAGATGCATTTTAAATAAAAGGACACATTCTACTCATGTAAAAACACGCTGATTCCCGGATCATTCGTGGGCCGAATTTGGAAGGCAATTGGGCTGGATCTGGCCCCCGGGCCTTAGTTTGCCTACCCATGTGCTAGATAGAGGTACCTCCGTAGGGAGTGAGTGCTGCAGAGAAGGCCCTCTCCCGGCACCCCACTTCCACAAGAGGAACTCTGCCAATCTGGCTCTGTAGGGAAGGAGGTGCTCTCTCAGGTATCTGGGCTTTGATCACTACTGCGAGCATCCTGAATTGAGCCCAGAAACAAATTGGAAACTAGAGTAGCTGTTTCATGAGATCGAAATGGAACTCCAGCCAGTAATCTGGCTGCTGCACTTTGGACCAATTGAAGTGTCTGAGTCTTTTCCAAGGGCAGTCCCACCCAGAGCACATTGCAGTAATCCAGTTTGGAAGTCGACAGCTCCTGACATCTCAGATCACTGCTCATGCTAGCAGGGGCTGACTCGTGTATGTAGTCAGAACATTTCTCAAGAGTCACAAATGGGACTAAACATAGGAAGAGCCCTGATGAATCTTATCTATGCCAGGCACAAAACAAGGAAGGGTACAGCATTTGCTTTGCACTCAGAAGGCCCCAAACTCAGTCCCTTTCCAGGTATGGCTGGGAGAGCCATGTTGCTGATCAGGCTTCCTACCACCTAGGGGAGAAGCCAAGTAGTAATACTTAGAGGAGCATTCTGGCTCCCATTGAGTTTAGCGAGAGCAGGAACATGGTGGCAGAAAAGGGCGGGTGTGGTGGTGGGGGGCAGGAGGCAGCAATTCCTGTTTTGCCTCAGGTGGTGAAACGGAACAGGTTGCCCCTGACTACAACTCCCATCAACCTTGACCACTGGCCATGGTGTCTGGGGCTGATGGGAGTTGGGAGTCCGACAATATCTGATGGGCCAAAGGTTCCCCATGCCTGGTCTAGACAATACTGAGCTAGGTGGAGCAGCAGTCTGACTCCATATAAGCAGCTTCCAATGTTCCTGATCAGCTCCCATAGCGACCAACCTGCAAGACAGTTGTCTCCTGATGGGCACCTGGTATTTAGAGGCATACTGCCTCTGATTGGGGGTAACATAGCCACTGTGACTCATAAAAGGTAAAGGTAAAAGCAGTGCTTTTTCTGGGGGGACGCAGAGGTACGCATACCCCTAAACATTTTGTGAATCTTTGTACTTTTGTCCATTTACTGTATTTATTTTCTCCGGTTTTAACTATAAAATGGTGAGAGTACCCCTAAACATTTTTTTAGGGGAAAAAACCACTGGGTAAAAAACCCCTGGATGGTTAAGTCCAGTCAATGGAGACTATGAGGTGCAGTGCTCATCTTGCTTCAGGCCAAGGGAGCTGGTGTTGGTCCACAGACAGCTTTCTGGGTCATGTGGCCAGCAGGACTAAACCGCTTCTGGTGCAACGGAACACCGTGATGGAAGCCAGAGCGCACGAAAATGCTGTTTAATTAATAGCCTTACCTTCCTTTTAAAGCCATCCAAGCTGGGGACCACCAACACAGATTGTGGTAGCAAATTTGATAGTTGAACTATGCACTGTGTAAAGAAACACTTACTTTTGCTTCCTCCAAACCCCTCACTCTTTAGCTCCACTGGATGACCCCATATTCCAGTATTATGGAATTATCCCCCTGTCTACTTTTCTTTTTTGTGGGGTAATGCAGCCCCCAGGGCTGTCTTAAGCGTATATGGGTTGCAAAGATCTGCCCGGTCCCCCCCCCAGGTTGCCCAGTCCCAGGCACGCAGGAGGGCGGAGCCGGCCAGTTGCCTCAGCGTCTCGCTGGCTCGGTCGCCCCCAAACTCACGGTGCAGAGCTGCCTGCAGCAGAAGAGCCTGCCATGGCACTCCGGCCGAAGGGTGGACTCTTCCCCAGACTCAACTCTCGGGCCCCCGACTCTTGGCCTAGTGCCTCTGAGAGTCCGGCGCCCGGGTGCCCCGCACCCCTAGTGCCTATGGGTAAGATGGCCCTGGCAGCCCCTATGCTTTTCTAACATTAGGAGATTTAAATACACACACCTTGTCATTACGAGTGCCCAGTCTACTTTAAAATATCTAGGAAATTAGGTGAAAGCCTATTGTGCAGGTGAAGTCATTACAATTGCACCCACAGTTGAGTCAGAAGATTTTGAGCAGGCGAGCTTTAAGTGGCAGACTATGCTCAGCTGATGTACAGAAGGTGCCAAAATTATAAATGCCTGTTCTTGCCAGAATGTGGTAAAAGTCAGTGAGCTGCCTTCATTTTTAAAGCTTGAAGCAAACAAAACCATTTGGCTTTATAAATGCATTTCTTTGACTCTTACAAAAAAAAAAAAAAAGGACCTATGTATCAAAACAAGATGGAATCATATTGCATCTGACTTGTTTCCTTGAAAATCCAGCCCTAATGCATTCTAACAGAATTTATCTATCCCAAGCATACCTCATAATGAGATCAACTGGGAAAAATATCAGCCTTGTTTGTATATTTTATACGTGCTCTAACTTGGCAGTTTGGAGATTATGTATTCCCCAGGTCCCTCCTTAAATCGCTTCACACACTGCAATTTGATTTTCTTTGCTTGCCCTTTTCCACAATTTCTCCCCCTTACATTTCATTGAGTTCTGGCTCACAGGGCAACATTCCCTTTGAATTAAGGGTGCAATCTTTTTTCCTCTCAATAAGGATATGTGGCACGAAAAAGCAACGTTACGGTTTGAAGATTTTATGATTGAAAGAGGACTCTGGTGTGCGCATGCTTGCGTGGACGTTTGTTTTGTTTTAAATCCAATGAAAAGGCAAATCCTGCAATTCTAAGTAAGGTCTGTAGATGTGTGTGCCTTCTGATCTCACCAGTCAAGAGGGATGACTACCCAATCACTGTAGCATGCATTGGACATAGGTATCACGAAACGTGAGACTAATCTTTCTAAATTGATGGATCTAAATTGAGGGGATGGAATGTGGCCTATTGTGCAAAAAAAGAGATTCACATCCATTGTTCCACTCACTTTTACCTCTGGCCATGCCCACTGCTAGTCTAGAAGGTTGCTCCTGAGTGAATGTGGGCCTCAGGCTGAAATGTGTCTGAAAATAGGCCTTAAACTGCTTCAAACCCAAAGCTAGGCTTTATCTCATCCTGGTCAAAGACCTAGTTTGGCATCTCCCATGCACATTTGTGTGTACACACACACACACACAGTGGGAGCCTCAATGGTGCCCCTCTGGAGGCTTCACCTGGAGCAAAAAAACTGGCTAGCTCCCACTCCCACCCCCTGTAGCTACGGATCTGTCAAACATATTATGAAACACACAGCATTTACGCTGCTTTAGGAAGTCCGGAGGCACAAGATGCACCCATCAAACATTTTGTTAAGAAAATTCCCAGGTGGGTGAAAAATTAGGACCAAAAAGAATTGGGATCTTCTGTGATAGATGATACAAGACAATCCAACTTTCCCACAGGAAACCACTTTTAAAAAGCCTCTTTATCCCATGTGTTTCCAGCTAAAAAGGCTCCCAGTGTGCCTTTACGATCAATAAAACAACAACAAGACAGTCTTTGCCCTCAGGCTTACAATCTAAAAGACACAACACAAAAGAGATAGGAAAAGGCTCTAGGTATCAAATACTGCCTCAGGGATTGGAGCCTGTGTAGAAGAGTGTGGTCTTGTAAATAAGTCCAAAGTTACTATTCTGTATAAATCTTTACTTGGTTGCTGGGTGTTAATGTTTCTGGGTCCAACAACAGGCACCAAGAATAAAGAGTAGCTTTATAAAAAGAAGCTTTGGAGTAGCCTCTAAAACCCTCTGCTAGAACTGAAAACTGAGGCCGAAGGAATTGTTTGGATCACGTGAATCCAGGACAAGTTCTCAAACTGCCAAGTCCTTAACATTAAGGGAGAGTCCGCAATTTACAAGCTCTATCCTTACACTGGGGGCTAGGGAAATAGGAACGGAAACTGCCTGTACAGTGGTACCTCGGGTTACATACGCTTCAGGTTACATACGCTTCAGGTTACAGACTCCGCTAACCCAGAAATAGTACCTCGGGTTAAGAACTTTGCTTCAGGATGAGAACAGGATGAGCTGCGTGCTCCGGCGGCGCAGCAGCAGCAGGAGGCCCCATTAGCTAAAGTGGTGCTTCAAGTTAAGAACAGTTTCAGGTTAAGAACGGACCTCCGGAACGAATTAAGTACTTAACCTGAGGTACCACTGTATTCACTTCATTTATGTGTCCCACGTTCAGAAATCAATCCAGCAAATACGATCGGTATCTGCCGTTGTTCTTCCTTTCAGTCCACAAATATGCAGTTGGTTACGTTTACTGCAGACACCCCATTTGCATTGTGTTTCCTTTTCACTGAAACAGATGAGGTGGAGTAACGTAATGACAACGTAATTATGCAAATCCCATAAGTTCCATGATTTCACCACAGTGGACTGCAAGATGACTTGTGCAGTTTTCAAGGGAAGATGAACTGTAGCAGAACGGAAGCAGCGATGCATAGAGGTTGGAGTGGAAAATGATGCCTTCTTACATCCCTACTGGGGACCGACAGGAGAAGGAAGGAAGGAAAGCTTTATCCCTCCTGCAACATCCCACCATTTTTCTAAGCTGGGGGCAGAGGAGGGGACTCCCCTTCTCTGGCAGGCCACTTGTCTCCTGTGCTAGGCATTGAGGTGGAACAAAACATTCCATCTCTCCCCAGTCAATCCACTCACTTGCCCAAATGGATTTTCTTTTCACCTGTGGATACCAGGCTAGTATTTAAATCAGGGATGGGCAACCCGTGGCCTTCCACATGTTTCTGAACAGCCTGAGCCCACCCATGTTTAAAAGTCCGGTCACTGGGAAGCAAGTGTTATCAAATACAACACAAGCCACTGATAAACTGAGGTTGAATTGAGCAAGGCAGAAGATGATGTGTTAGTATGAGACTCAGAGAGCAAGCTAGACTAGGTTTACACGGTGTTTTCCCCCCAACATCACACAGGGAAGCGATGAGAACCGACAGCTTTAATGTTGCTGTCATCTACACATAAAGATACCATCTATTAAAGGCTAATATCAAACAGCTGGGATCTTCAAAGCAACTGTAAATTTAATATACATATTAAATTTTCCAAATGCAGGATGCGACGTCTCATAATGTTACGGAACCAAAGAAGAAAAACTATCCTTCAATTTACTGATGTGTTTCCTTGATGCAAATGAATAGTCATTCATCAAATGCTAGTAGCTGTGAATAAAAAAAAAACCCAGCATGTGTGTACACACAAACATACACGGACATCTGGAAAAGAGCTATACTAAGAAGATCTGGAATCCTGGACTTGGATCAAGAAGTGTCACGGGCAGCTCCCAAGGTCTGAGTGGACACAGAGGGCTTTGCACAGCAGAACCCAGGCACAGTCTATACAAGAGCTTAGATTGGGAAACAAGCCGTGTTTGGATGGATGGGTTGGCAAACAGGCTCTTCCTGCTTTCTTTTGCTGGGCTTCTGGGAGGCTAGGGGCCAAATGGAGCAGAGCACAGCTGGAGGTAATTTAGGTAGACAGAGCCTAGCCAACGTCCAGTGAGACTGACTTGAGGAGTGATAGCTGGCAGGGAGATTATTACAAAATGGATAATGGATAAAATACGTGCTTAAGAGTAATTGAGACTGAGCTGAAACAAGAGGGGATTTGGGAAGCAACTCCAGCTTCTATCTCTTGATCACAATAGCCGGAATTTTGTTCCTTCCTCTTTTCAGGTCCAGAACTTCAAAGAAGTCAGCGACTTACCGTACTCTGGCCAGGCTACAAGCCCTTTCCATTAAGACAGACCTGGGTCACATCTGCACCAAAAGTTTAAAGCACTATGATGTCAGTCATGGCTTTCCCCAAAAGATCTTGGGAATTGCTGTTTGCAAAGGGTGCCGAGAATTGCTAGAAGAACCCCTCCCTTTCCCCTTACAGAGCTGCAATTTCCAGAGTGCCTTGGGAAGAGGGATTGATTGTTAAACCATTCCTTTAAAGTAATATGGGGTCTCTATACAACTCTCAGCACCCTTAACAAATTACAGTTCACAGGAGTATTTTGGGGGCCATTAGTATTTTAAGTGATATGATACTGCTTTAAATTTATAGTGCAGATGGGGCCTCAGTCTGATTTACCTTGAGAGTAGTTCCAGATTAAAATTTATGGTTAAACCATACATTTATAGTTTAAACATATAGTGTAGGTGTGGCCCTGGGCTCCACCAGATATCACGCAGCAACATAGGTTGGTAGCAAGTTCCAAGGTAGAGCAGTCAGGCTCTGCAGAACCAAGGAGAGATTCCAGTTTAGAGCTTCTGGAAAAAGCTAGATGTTGATCCAGCAGAATCTAAAGTCAACTGAGCCTGCCTCTACTGTTTTTAATTTTGAATAAACAAATAAATCATTCTTTATATATTCTTAATTTTTATTTGCTGCCCTGGGATCCATCCCCCTTTGGGAGGAAGAGGATAAACATCTCACAGCCATCACAACAATAATGCGCCTCCAGCGAAGCTTGCATCTTGACAGAGCGCTACATCACAAGCAAAGTTTCAACGTCTTTGGTAGGTTCCTAGGCTTGTAGCTGAGCACTCTGAACACAGGAAGCTGCCTTAATTCCGAGTCAGTCTGTTGGTCCATCTATCTCAGTAATGTCTACACTGACTGGCAGTGGCTCTTCAGGATTTGAGATGGGTGACAATTTCCAGCCCTACCTGGAGATCCTGTGGATTGAACCTGGGGCCATCTGCAAGCAAAACAGATGTTCTACCATTGTGCTATGGCCTGTATTTCCCCTGGAGGCAGAACACTGAGAAGGGGCTCGTGTAGCTTCTCCAGTGGGGATTTATTTAGTTATTATTTCAGTAGTGTCTATATAGCTTAATGCCACAGTTTCTATGTATACAATTAGCTCAGCACATGGGCTGCAAAAGGGATACCACATAAAAATCGGGGGGGGGGGGGAGGCTTACTTAAATATATGCTGAAATAATAATTAAAAAGTCACAAAGCATTGGAAATATAAATGAGAAAGTATCCAGCTCAAAACTTCTAGGTCATTGAGAGGCAATATGCTGCTGCCTTATGGAACCATTTACATAAAGCTGTAGAATATAATTGTTCAACATAAGGAAAATGTATTTCCAAGGACATCCACCACTTCTATCATTCTACCATTTAAAATTTTCAAACATAATTTATGTATTTGTGATACTGAAATGCTAATAAGCTCAACATTTAGATCATCTGAGCCTCTGATGCCTTTAAAAAAAGAAGCCTTGAACATCAGGTCTGACCATTCAATCCTAGCCAGAAGAATATGCAAATACCAAAAACTTTTCCCCTACTCTCAAGCTGGTTCACTATAACAGCATCTCATTATACATTTACAGCCCAAATGGACCCAGAAAAAAGCTCCACTGCATCCATCGGGCTTATTCTCCATTATGTGTATTTAGGACCACAGTTTTAGCTTCGCATTGAGTGAGTCATTTAGGATTGCAGCGTTAGCTTCTTACCTGTGAGTCGTGGAAGATGTACTGCTCAGGAGGATCCCTAGAGAGCGACCATCAGGGTTGAGGTCTTATTTAGGACATTTTGTTGGAGTCAATATTTAATTTTGGAGACAATTTTTGTTATCATTGGTATTTTTGTATCTTTGTTGTTAGATCTTTGTTGTTGTCTAATCTTAATATATTGTTGCACATACTCAAATGTGGCAAGAGACTCAATGAGCGCAAGCGCTTACCAGGGGTTTGCTTTTCTTAGAATGAACGTCAATGGAGACCGCAGTGTCTTTAAGATATATGGTTTTATATCCTGAGCATAGGATGGAAGGGCTCATGGCATTAGCCATTTGTCTCTAAGCCACCAGGGTCCTCTCTTGAGGGTGCTAAGTCATTATCTTACAAAGAAACTGGCTTGACCAGATCAACAGGTTTCCTCTACTACAATCACAGCCTTGGTTGGGGCCCACAGATATCATAAAGACCAACCCCCCAAGCCTATAAGAATATATTTACTGAAATGTTTTCACGCACTGTTTATGACTACTTAACTTTTGTTATATTTCTTGTAATTATGAAAATCCTGAAGACGTGGCCCCTGGTGTGTAAATACCCATATGTCTGAGGCATGGGAGACCAATAACAGAAATCAACCCAAGTTACTGTCTCATAAATCTCATATATTCTGAGAAAAATTCTTTCTAGAATCTAAACTGACTTTGCTTTATGTTAGCTTTTGGGACCTTGAACTTGTTATGAACACACAAGCTGTTCCCCTGACAAGAGTCTACAGCAGAGCTTTCCAAAGTGTGTCACGACATGCAGTGTGTAGGTGTGTCGTGCAAACACTCTCCGTGTTCCTCCCAGGGCTGGAAAGGGGTTAGTTTAACCTCCAGTTTGCTAGTGAAACTGAATCACTGTGTCGCGAAATGATGCATGTCTAAAAAGCGTGTCACCAAGATGAAAAGTTTGGAAAGCTCTGGTCTACAGAAGTAAAAATTGTTGCAATAAATGGCAGATTTCCTTCCTGATAGTCTATCAAGATTTTATTAGTTCCAACACACACATATGTATGGATACGCTTATAAAGCTTCCATGTGGAATATGTCTGTATGTGCATGTGCAAATAGGTGGAGGGGGGGATTATTTGCTATACAGACTGACTAATATATAAAAGGGTTCTTGTTTAAACAGAAGTCCAACATATTCTGATCACAAATACAGCAAAAAAAAATGCCAGACAAATGCTTGACATTTTGAACAGAACGATCCTTTTGCTGCCATGCTCACCCAGTTCTAGCTGTCTCTCTTTGGCCCCATCTGCACTTTATATGTAAAGCACAGTGGTGCCGCTTTGAACAGTTATGGCTTGTCCACAAGGAACTTTGGGAGCTCCCCCCACAGAGCTACAATCTACTGAGAGGTTTAACAGTTGATGCCTTTTCCCAGGGAATTTTAAGTAGTGTAGTTCTGTGAGACAAATAGGGATTTGATGCCAAAAAAAAAAAAAAAAAGAACACAGGCGAGCCTCTCTCGGACCATTTCATAGCCACAGTTGATTCTAGTTCTGCTGGGTCTGCTCTGAAAGAACATGAGACCACAACTTTGCTGAAGTTGAGCACGTCAGGGTTTGGTCAGTGCTTGGAGACTCAGCCGTAGAGGAAGCTGCTCGGGCGCTTGGGCCAACCCTCCCATAGGGGCGGGGCGCACTGCGGGGCCTCCAGAGTCTGCCTGCCTCCTCCCACTCAGCCGCCCTACAACTGGGGGGAGGAAGCGGGTGGACCATTTGGGCAGCATGGAGCCTGCGCACGCCCAAGCCACCGTGTCTCTCCCAGGAGAGACGTGTGGCTCAGGCGCGCTGCAGGCCCCATGGTGAGTGCCGCCTGGCATTTTGTCACAACCCTCAGTGGTGACACCCAGGGCGGACCACCCCAACCGCACCCCCCCTTCTTCCGCCCCTGTGGAGACTTCCTGGGAAGCAAAATTTTGCCACCTTCCTTTGTTTCCATGGTGGAAGACAAGTGGGCTATAAATCTATGAAAATAAATTTTATTTTATTTTCCCTGCAATTTTCTCTGTTCCATTTAAAAATAATTTCACCCACAACAAGAGGGGGTGTAGTACATGGAGAGTGGGAGGATCTGCACCTCAGGGTTAGAATACCTGCTTTGCATTGAAAGGGTCACGGGTTCAATCCCTGGCACCTCCAGCTAAGGCTGGGAAAGTTTCCTGCTTGAATCCTGACTGAGCTGCTGCCAGGCAGCATAGACAACCCTGAGCCAGATGGGCATTTGGTCTCACCTGGTATAAGGCAGACATTCTGTTTGTAAGCACAATAAGCTATGAAGATCAGGAGCTGTCGTAGACTGGCTTGGATGCAGAAGAGTGGTGGGAGGCACCAGCCGGGGAACCCCCTAGGGAACCCCCGGGGGAAGAAAGCTCAGGTCCAGGTGAGTGGCGGTGGGAGGCGTTGGAAGCTGGAGGGGCAACAGGGTGAGCAAGAAGAGTCTGTGACAGAGTGCAGTTCAGATTCTGAGGCTGAAGCAGAGGCTGGAGAGGAGAGGGGTCAAGACGCTGCTGAAGAATCCAGATAAATAAAAAGAGCAGAACAGAGATTAGCCGTGTGCAGATGCAGTTTGAGACTGCGTGGGGAAAACCCGGGAGAGGAGGAGCCTTAGAGTGGGGTAAGACTTCCAAGGAAGAGTTGCTGAGACCACTAGGCCAAAGCTGTGGCCTGTTTCCTTGAATAAATATTTAACTTCACTGGCCTTAAGTGGTTTATTTTTTGTTGCAGACCTATGCCTTACTCAAGCCCTGACAGGAGCATGCTGGCAAGCCCCTACCCTTTCAAGCATGCCACTATCTTCCTTTTGCAGCTCTCAGTGAGCCGGGAGGTGGACATATGGAGCTAGGAGCTTCCTCTACTTCATGAAGTTGTCTTCTGACTCACGGAGGGCTAAAAAGCAAGACAATGCCAATGTGGGGAGAGGAGGGTTTGGCGACAAGCTCAAACTGTCCCTCGCATGACTGTTATTTCATGTGCGAACAAACTCATGTGGAAGGATTACTGTATGGAGGACTATTATATCATGCTTGCCCTCACCTAACAATCTGAGATTACCACCTCAGTGAGGAACAGGCCTATGATTTGTTAGACCAGGGGTGGAGGACTGTATTCTGACTGGGGGCCACGTTCCATTCTTAGCAGGGTCCCAAGGGCCACATGCCAGCACTGGGTGGGGCAGCAAATGTAAATTTTATCCTACCGATTGCAGGCATCCCTACCTCTCTATCCTCCATCCAGGTGAGCAAGAGGTGTTACCAGAGTTCGAAGACACATTCCAACGAGGCCAGGCAAAAACTAAACAATCCTCAAAAAGGGTGCCCAGCAGGACCAGTCCTGGTGTCACTTGGGGAGAGGGTGTGTGGCTGAGGAGGAGAGCTGCAAAGAGGGCTGGAGGGCCACACTCTGCCCCCTAGGCCTGAGGTTCCTCATCGCTATGAATGACAGTTGCCGTGGATACTTTCTGTGAGACAGGAGTGAGGAGCGATGCTTCGTACGTCACTCTTGCCATTGAGGTGTTTGGGCTCTTATAACAAAGCTGGCTCTATTAGGAATCACATAGACAAATTCCCCGGAATACCTCAGGGACACATCCTGTTTTTTTGTTTTTTTCCTGCTGGGGAAGAAGGGACACCCTGAACCACATGAATTATTTATGCCCCAGCATTTCAGGTGAAGTCACTTGATAATGTTCTGCCCTGAATAGCTAAAAAGGGGGCGACAATTGTTTCTGTTAATTATTGTCGTGTTTAGCTTGGTGATTAACATTCACGGCTGAGGAATAGGAAACACGTTTTGTCATCCGCTCCCCCCCGCCCCCGAAGTCGCGCTGCGATAAGGACATGCACGGGGGCCTTGTGGAATTGTTGTTTATCACTTAATATAGAAAACGGATCAGCTGAATTACCCAAAGAGCCAGGGAATAAACAAAAGCTGGGAAAGCTGGATGCTGGGGATGCTGTGATTCGACGCCAACCATTCATGTCCTGCTACTGTGCAACTGGGGGGAAAATCGGACTTTGCCCTCCAGCCACTAGGACTGACTACTAAATCTTGCTACACAGCACACCGCCTGAAACTAATTGCTAGCTTTGTCATCTTAAGGCAGAACTGGGAAACCTTCTCCAGTCCAAGGGCCACATTCCCTTTGGGGCAACCTTTCGGAGGCCGCAAGCCAGCATCACAAGGGGAAAGAGACAGAAAGAAATGTGTTTAGGACCACAGTGTACACAACTGCCAATTGTTTCTGCTGGTTTTCGATGTGACGTCTGACAAGATCGTTGTCAATAAATCTGAACAAGTTAACGCCACAGAGCCCCCAAGACTGGTGGCTTTTTGTTTTGTTTTTGCAGGTGTATTCCACAAAAGATCAGAGATTGTCTATTAGGAAGTTGTTTTATACTGAGTCAGAGTACTGGCCCCCACTTAGCTGACTGGCAGAAGATCTCCAGGATTTCAGACAGGGGTCTACCAAGATATGCCAGGGATAGAACAGGAGACCTTCTTTAAAAAATAAAATAAAAATAAAAATGCTTTTCTTCTTAGAGATTGAAGAACAACGTTTATACAGCAAAAGAAACCCTTAGTGACTATGATGCAGCACAAAATAAAGCCAAGTTACTGTAACACAGCAAAGGAAAGCAAGAGTCCCAGTTATTCTGCACAATAAAAGAAAAACAGCCCAATATCAGGAACCAAACCAGCCAAAAGATTATATATGCTGTAGTAGGAAATCCCTTGTGGTCCATCTTGTTCGTATGCGTAACCAAACGGTTCCACTCCACTGTGAATTTGTCTGTGGCCTTTTCCTTTCTCCCCCTTGCCATTTTAGCTTTCATTCAAAGCCATCTGCCAAATACTTTGGTACTATAGAGTGCTTTTCTTCTAGAAAAAAAGATACTGGTACTGCGTACCCTTGAGTACTTTCAGGAAAGAAAGAAAAACCCCAAATGCACTAGTGCTATGCCATAGGAAGCGCTCCTTCTAATCCCTTCAAAAATCTGGCAGTCACCAAACTGGCCGCTAAATATCCAACCAACGGTTTAAAGTGAACATTCCAGTTTTCACCTTGAAATAAATTCAACAGGCTAGCTCACTTGTGTTTTAGGACTGGGGACTTTTTTGCACACGAAGTAGATGTTCTACCGCAGAGGTCGGATCTTTCCCTTCATCTTCCATGTAGCAAGGGATGGAGTTAGCCTTACGGCTGTAGATATATTCGCTCAATGGCAGCAGGGGAATAACAATCATAAATATAATATTGCTGTTTATCATAGGGCAGGAGGTACTGTCCAGACTGGGATTCTGAGTCAGGCGTATCTGTAATTCCTAACAGTACAATCAAATGTGAGGTGGTAGGGCCCAGTTCTGGCCATTCCCACCTGTCCTTCCCACAACTGAAATCTTCCCCACTTAATATCAAATTGTCAGTGCCCTGTGTTGTATACAGAGATATCCTTCCATCCTGCATAGTTTGACCTCAGCTGAATATCTCTCTGCTACACAGCAGGCATGCATCTGCCTTGCCTAGCGCACTTTTCTGCTAGCGCTTTTTAGATTAAATACCGCCCACATTATACCTGTGAATCTGCAAATCAAAGCAATATCAGTGTTAAAGGAAACCATTAGCACAGGGCGATGGGAAACAGCCTGCCTCAGAGAGCCAACTGTGTTACCTCCCCAAAACAAAGCAATTAACATCTGAGTTTACAGGGAAATATGTTAGCACAACAGATGTGTGCGCATGTTTTCTCGGCCCTTTGGTAAAAGGCACTGTTTTGGGGGCCAGATGTTTTCGTTCATGCCAAAGAAGAATCCAGCTGCATCAAGCTGTGAAAATTTCTTCTGATCTGTCAAAGCCTGCCATGAAAAGGAGGGGGAGGGTGGGGGGGAGAAAACGAACCTTAGTTTGAAATAGAAGCCTGTTCCCCATCGGGAATTCCTCCACCATCTGTATTTAAAAGCTTTCGACTACTTGAAGCCTTCTGCAGAAGTTTGGAATGCACTTGGTATAACACACACACACACTCTCTTCCACCGTCCCCTTCCCTAAAATATTACAGCAATGCTTCGATAAATGATGCAGTAGATGTGGGCTTGCCTTCCTACAGGTTTTAATTTGAAAGCCCATCTAATTTTATTTGTGAACTCGAGGGAACTGCACACAAACTAGCACATCTAATTCCTGAATCCCTCCAATTGAGTAATATATTTTCACTTCTCGCCAGCTTCTTCACAGGCCCAATTTGAATGCAATGCCAGGCAAGCTAAAATAATAACAATAATAAATTGCTTACCTGGGAAGCATTCAGTGCAGCTGCTTCACATTTTACCATGTCCTGAGCTCTGTCACGATTCTAGCATTAGCATTCCATGGACCTGAAACCCCTGGCATGTGTTGTACCACACATGGAGCACAACAGCCCATGGTCTGACTTACACCATATCCACACCATACATTGAAAGCACAAAGAATCCTGGACACTATAGTTTGTTAAGGGTGCTGAGAATCGTAGTTCTGTGAGAAGGATTCTTTTTTTGGGGGGGGGGATGTGCACATTTCCATAGTTCTGCAGCAGGTCCATAGCACACAATTTCTACACTTTTTACATATTAACATTCCACCATCTGCCCTGCTTGTTCCAGGTGTGCCTTTCAGATTTCTCCCCTCTTGCAGACTTATCTCTTTGGTGGGGAATTAAACACGAGCCACTACAAAGATCATCACGATGGAGTTTCTTAGGAAGAAGGCGGGTGCCTCTGATGGACAATTTAGGTTCCACCTGGTGCTTCTAAGAAGATTTGCAGCTCAAATTATTAATCAGCACCTCACACAGCCGGTGCTGAGAGCACACTGCTGGTGCTACATGTCATCAGCTGTTAAATCTGGATTTGAGAGCAGACTCAGGAGAAAACGAGGCATGATTGCAAAAATGGATGTTTTTAAACTGGCAAAGGGAGCTGGTATTTCTTCTCTCGAAGAAGGAAAGGATGGGTGGGGCAGGTGGAGAAACATACAGGGCAACTGCCCTTTGACACTCTTTTGCAAAGACCAGAAGTGTTTACTTTTCCCATGATGACAATTGCCGTTTCAGAAGTTTCTGCAGGAAATGAAGAATTTAGTTATAATAACCACTTTTGCACAATGCAGCTCCTGTTAATCACACATAATCATGCTGTGAGTGCCTCAATTTGCATCGGGCTACCTGTAAGTATTACTTTAGTTGACCTTTCCATTTAATCTGTCCCTAGGAAAATCTACAGAGTTACACTTTAAAATCAGCACCTGTGAAAGGGAGGGAAAGAGAGGGGGTGGGTGAAATCTTTCCAAGGAAGTGATGCAAGTATTTTAAGCAAACAAACCCAGAAGCTAATGTTTAACAGATAACAGACTGTGCCCAGCATACCACAGTATCTTCTCCCTTAGCATTAGGAACAGATGAGCAGCTCTGTTCTGCTACCTGGGGAAGGTTAAGATGTATGAGGGCTCATAGCAGGGCCTTTTCTCCACTGGCCCCTAAACCATGGGTAGGCAAACTAAGGCTCGATGCCGAATCTGGCCCAATCACCTTCTAAATCTGGCCCATGGACGGTCTGGGAATCAGCGTGTTTTTACATGAGTAGAATGTGTCCTTTTATTTAAACTGCATCTCTGGGTTATTTGAGGGGCATAGGAATTCATTCTTTTTTCTTTCTTTTTTTCAAAATATAGTCTGCCCCCCCCCCACAAGGTCTGAGGGACAGTGGACCGGCCCCCTGCTGAAAAAGTTTGCTGACCCCTGACTGTGCAGCTACTTTCTAAGAGAGACTCAACTGATTCGGACATTCTGTGCTTTCAGGAAACATATCGAAGGCTCACATTAATTTGACATTGTTATGGCCTTTGGGTGGGCTAGGGTGAATGTCTACCCCCATTTTTAGTTCTTGGAATAGCATACCCAACATTTCTCCAATGAAAATAGGGACATCCCATTCCATAATGATAATTTTGCTATTTATACCCCACACATCCTATTGGGTTGCCCCAACACTCTGGGCAGCTTCCAACATATATAAAAACACAATAAAACATTAAACATTTACAAAAACTTCGCTATACAGGATTCCCTTCAGACAGATTGAGAGTCAAATAACTCCATACTTTCCAATATTTCTCTAATGAAAATAGGGACATCCTAAGGAAAAGTGGGACTTTCCGGGATCAAATCAGAAACCAGGGCAGCTTCTTTAAATCAGGGATGTCCCTGGAAAACAGGGACACTTGGAGGATCTGGAATACCCAAACTAGCTTCCTGGTTACAGAAAAACAAAAAACGGCTAGCGCCCCCCCCCCCCCCGGATATGGCTCTGCAAAAAGTTTGAATGATGTGAGCTAGAAGAAAAGGAAGGCTTTTCAAGATATATAATCTTTTCATTAGCTTCCTTTGATTCATAGTTCGGTGGGTTAGGGCACTTTGTATAGGGTTGTTAGTGTTGTGCTGAACCAGATTCTCCAATTTCTGGAAAGTTTTGTTCCCCTTTGGAAGAGGGTCCAATTTCACTACCCCATTTTCAGGGCAATTTACAATTTCTGTGGGTGTGGGGCTACAGCATATTTTATTGCTGCGAAGTGGTCATGGGTGGCACATGCATTTTTCTTTCCCAGGCAGGGATCTGTATCAAGGGTGGGGGCGAGAATACAATACTTTAAAACATACAAAAATACTGAACAGATTAAAATGCACACCAACATTTCTAAACCTCTGGGCAGGCTTGCCTAAGCAAGAACATTTCTAGCAGGCTCCGAAAACAATACAGTGTAGGCGCCTGCTTGATATCAAGTGGCAGGGAGTTCCTAGGTTTAGGCACTGCCTAAACGATCAAGTCTTTACACATGCGGAATGGGTATTATGTAGCTCCTGAAGTAGTGCCAATTCCACTGATCAAAGCGGCTGAGCGGACACATGTGGGATAAAATGACAATATAGTAAGGGTTCTTGGCAGATCAGCAACCAGTGCAGATCTCTGATCACAGGTGTTATATGCTGCCAAGGCCTCACTCCTGCCAGCAATCGTGCTGTAGTTTGTTGACGGTGGGGGGAATTATAGCCCTGTGAGGAGTAAGCTACAGTCCCCACAATTCTTTAGGGGGAAGCCCTGTGCTTTAAATGTACTTCAGACGTATAATGTGTATTCAGCCACCTCCACTGTCTCCTTTCTGCTTTCCTCTCCCCAAATTTTAGACAGAGTCACAAGGCAAATCACCAACAGCCTTGATAAAGGAGTGCTAATTTTTTCATTACAATCTTTCTCCCGAGGTTTGGCATTTTAATAATTTGTTCCGTATAAAATTTAACATGTGGGAAAACTGTTCCACGCAACCTTTCCAGATGCTCTCTTCCCCCCCTCCTACTGCTAATCATGTGAGCCCCATGGCTAAAGAAGTAGATTTAGGCCATAATTAAAACTTTATGCTCTTTTGTAGTTATATGCAACACACGATTATATTTATATGAGGAACACGCCACATTTGCAAATTCTTGTTTTACTAGGGATTGCCTTTCAAATAAGCATTGAGCTCCATCCCTCTCTGCTCTTGATCTGTCATGAAATAGGATTCTTTTTTGCAAAGAGCAGCTGCAGTCATGTCAGAAAATACAGGATATGCAGTAAAATCTTTTTCAGCCTCCCTAGAATGGATCAAGGGCCATTGCTTATGGAACACTTTTGCAACCTCTGGTGCTAGACGCATGTAAGGGCAGACTTTCTGGGTGAGGTCAGAAAGCAATTTCAGCCTGAGGGCCACCTTTCCCTCCTGGGCAGCCTTCTGGGGGCCACATGCGATTGGTGGGTGGGGCAAAAGGCAAAAGTAAATGAAATATCTGGAAGACCACCAGCTTGGGAAAGGCCGCAAAAAGCTGTTAGTGCAAAAGAGATCTACTGGGGAGAAAAGCACCACCAGACCCTATTTTGCAGGGACATGCCTGATCCGTCCCGGTTTCTGATTTGATCCCGGAATGTCCCTCTTTTCCTTAAAGGTACCCCTGCCCATACAGGCCAGTCGTGTCCGACTCTAGGGTTGTGCGCCCATCTCACTTAAGAGGCCGGGGGCCAGTGCTGTCCGGAGACACTTCCGGGTCACGTGGCCAGCGTGACGAAGCTGCTCTGGCGAGCCAGCACCAGCGCAGCAAAAGGAAACACCGTTTACCTTCCCGCTATAAAGCGGTACCTATTTATCTACTTGCACTTAGGGGTGCTTTCGAACTGCTAGGTGGGCAGGAGGTGGGACCGAAATACGGGAGCTCACCCCACTGCGGGGATTCGAACCGCTGACCATGCGATCGGCAAGTCCTAGGCACTGAGGTTTTACCCACAGCGCCACCCGCGTCCCCTCTTTTCCTTAGGATGTCCCTATTTTCATCGGAAAAATGTTAGAGGGTTAGCAATGTTAGCATGTCTCTATTTTCATTGGAGAAATGTTGAGGGCATGGAGCTATTTGACTCCCAAGCTCTCTAAAGGCAATCTTGTATAGGGAAGTCTTTGTAAATGTTTAATGTTTTATTGTGCTTTTATACATGTTGGAAGCTGCCCACAGTGGTTGGGGCAACACAGTAAGATTTGTGGGGTATAAATAGTAAAATCATCATTATGGACTGGGGCGTCCTTATTTTCATTGGAGAAATGTGGGAGGGTATATGCACCACTGAGCAAAATGTAATTTACTTCTGTGTAAATGAGACAGGGATCATGCTGCAAGTGCTATTAGCCAATGATATCAGGGCTGCTTCATACGTTGGGTTTTCAGTACATTTAAATGGCAGCTGCACTGCATTATTTTTTTCATGTAGACAGGAAGACATGGTGAAAAGTCTTGTACATGCCCTGGAGGTGTGCAGAGGAAGAGATCCCACACTGCATGTACACAAAGCAAGCCCTTGCCTACCATGACTTATGAAGCAGACTGAATGGACTCAGGTTAAACACTGAAGAACAGGTAGCTGGAGCACGCTTAGATGCCAAAGCACATTAAAATCACCAGGGACTTCAGTGCTTGATTGATTCTGCTGTTCGGTTGTTTGGCTATGAGAAACTGGGTCTCCCAACACCCAAGCACAACACTTTGTGGGTGAGGCAGCATGGGCTCTCAACAAAACAGTGTGCAAATGTTTTATTTAAGGACTGTACACTTCTATATAACTAGAGAAGACAGCACAACTCCGTCGTGTCCTTTAGTATTAGGATTCTGGGTTTGTGTCTGAAACATTGTGGCAATACTATGCCATATACAGCAAAGCATCCTCCATCTAATCTACTTACACTGCACATAATATCCTCGAGCCATTTTGGGTTCTGGTTACACACACCAGAGCACTCACATAGTTATAATGTGTCATGGAGCAGCTTTAACTTATTACTTGTGTAGATAAGTCACAATATTGAAAAGACACACGTGTGTGTGTGTGTGCGCGCGCACTAGGGGTAGTCAACATGATTGGCGCAAAACAGGAAAAATCTAGTTAGGGTTGATGGGAGGCAATGATGATACAACAGTTACAATGATTTGGGGGCGGGTGACCATCCCTAAAGGGTGAAAGCTAAGTTGTGAGCAAGCTCTAAACCAGGGTTTCCCAAACTTGGGTCTCCAGGTGGTTTTTTGGACTACAAATCCCATCACCCCTGACCACTGGTCCTCCTAGCTGAGGATGATGGGAGTTGTAGTCCAACAGCTGCTGCAGACCCAAAGTTTGGGAAACCCTGCTCTAAACAAACGACATGCCCATGACATTTTGTCACAAACCAGAAAATGGAGTTCCCCCTCATTGCTGCCTCCACCTCCCCACTGCCGCCACGACCGTCTGAGGCAACTGGAGGCAGCCCAGAGAAGGCCAGGTGCTCTGAAGGATGCAGGGGAGGAAAAAAGGAGGCAGGAGAAGAGCCAGAGGCAGCAGCAATGGCTGTGCTTTTCTCAAGCAGTGGCCACAAGCATCAAGTGCAGGAGGAAGCAAGCCGCGTGCCCTTTGGGAGCCCAGATCTGCTGCCCCTCCAAGCTGTCCCCAGCCTGCCGCCTGAGGCAACTGCTTCTCCAAAGCTAATGGGTGGGTCACCCCTGTCTAAAGACATGTATGGCTAATAGAAATAAATTAACTAAATTGCTTAATTTTAAAAAAGTGAAAAGGAAGTCATAGAGCCAAATCATAGCTGAAGCCACACCTCCTGGCACCAGAAGACCTGCCCTATAATCCCAGATATCTATGTGAGAAGCCTTTGTTTGCTTCGTGCTCCCTTAACAGATTAGGTAAAGGGACCCCTGACCATTAGGTCCAGTCGTGGCCAGCTCTGGGGTTGCGGCGCTCATCTCGCTTTATTGGCCGAGGGAGCCGGCGTACAGCTTCCGGGTCATGTGGCCAGCATGACTAAGCTGCTTCTGGTGAACCAGAGCAGCACACAGAAACGCCGTTTACCTTCCCACCAGAGTGGTATCTATTTATCTACTTGCACTTTGACGTGCTTTCGAACTGCTAGGTTGGCAGGAGCAGGGACCGAGCAACGGGAGCTCACCCCGTCGTGGGGATTCGAACCACGACCTTCTGATCGCCAAGTCCTAGGCTCTGTGGTTTAACCCACAGCGCCACCCGCATCCTCGCTTAACAGATTACAGCTCCCCAAATTCTTTGGGGGAAGCCGTGACTGTTCAAAGTGGAACTATAGTGCTTTAAATGTGTAGTATGAATGCGGCCAGAGTGTCATAGGCCAAGGCTGCAATTCAAACCATGTCTGGAATTAAATTCTATTGAATTCAGTGGAGCTTCCTCCTAAACAGCTTTGAGGGAAGGACTTTGGCCCTAGTTGTTTCTGTCGTGGTGAAATCTGTCCCTGGACTGAACAACTTCACACAGAATATGGGGACCACATGATTTACCATTTTGGGAAACAAGCCCCCTCCTCAGAAACTGGGTATACTGGGATTATACGAAAAGAACTAGTATGCTAGAACCAAGTGTCCTGATATGCTCGCTTGCCTTGCAATTTATTTATTTTGTGTATAGAATAATATTCCGTCATAGCAGTGCACACCTTCAAACTCACGGGGGACAAGCCAGAGACAGGTTCTCCCACCTGCATGAAAACTGGACCTTTGTTGGAAGCAGGAGCTAGCACGCAGTCTAAGAGCATTGAGAGGGCACCACGTTGCCTACTCCTGCCTTAAAATTGTTGAAAAGATTTACAGACCTGGCTATAAGAGAATAAAATCTGCCAGGCAAGGGAATGGATTATTCACTTCTCAGCATCCAGATGAGTGTTGTGAGATGAAAGTCTATGGAAACAGCTACAACACTGCAATGAGAACCTGGTTTATTTTACAGTGGTACCTTGGTTTACAACCATAATCCATTCCGAAAGTCCATTTGTAAACCAAAACAGGTTGTAACCCAAGGCACGCTTTTGCCAATGGGGCCTCCAAAGAAAATTTGTTTGTAATAAAAAGAAAGGGTTGTAATCCAAAAAAAGGTTGCAAACTGGGACACGCACTTCTGGGTTTGACGTGTTTGTAATCCAAGACATATGCAAACCAAGGTACCACTGTATTTTTGTGGGTTGGGAGGGTGAATGATTCTACCCTAGAGTAATGGCAAATACCTGAAGCAGTAGAAGCTGTCCCAGCATGGTCGAATCCCCCCCCTTTTAAACAAAGCTGCCCTGGGGTACAAAAACCAGGGGGTAGGGGTGGGAAAGCTAGGAATATTTGCCACAAAACCTATTGGGTTTGTGTAAGCCTTAGTCCAACTTGAGGTGCCCTGACCTACAGCCACAACTAGAGAGATGCCAGCAGCATGTGAGACAGGCACTGGCTGAATGCTGCACTCTTCACTTTGCTGATGAATATAAAAATGACCTCGAACTAAGAAATCACGACCTTGGAAGGTGAGTGCTGATTTCTAGCTTTATCCACCTTTAATATCACAGCTTAAACTAAATCAACAGTGCATTTTAAAATCTATATTGTATCCTTCCAAATCTATTTGAGAAACGCTGAAAGTCTTGAAATGTCATTTGTAGGAGAGGGGAGCTTATGGTAGGTCAGAACTGTATATGTCTTTGAACTTATTATGAATGTCACTTAAACTTTCTGATGCTAGGCCAGGAAAGCAAACCCCATTTACTGCAAAATGGTTATTTTTTTGGTGGTGGTGTGGTGGGGAAGTAGGGTGACATATTTATTTTAAAAATGTAATTCTCTAGTTGCTTAATGCTCTCCGAGTTTTTGTGGAAGTTGTGGTTTGGTGTACGGCAGGCCCAAGGCCCAGATGTGTATGTGGGCAAGCTCTGGTTACCTATGCACTCTACACATGGTCAGAGAAACTCCTCCACTACGTCTGTCTGGATTCCTTGCTGTTTCTTTTCCTTTAAAACAGTTAGGCCTCCTTTCGGCTTTTTCTCCTATCTTCCTATCTCCACATGCTGTATCCCTGTGCTTCTCCCCCCCCCCCCCCCGGCTTATCTGAGCTTCTGTGACCTCACACTATCTCAGCCAATGGCAGGAGGACTATACAGATATTTCAAGAGCTGAGGCCTGACAGTGAAAACAGTTCTAGAGCTCTCTGGAAGTCCTCAATAGATTGAGTGGAGTGATAAAAAGGCAACATGCAGGTATATAGTGTTTTTGCTCTCTGTTGAAACCAGCTCAGTGGTGGAGTATCTGCTTGCACTCAGAAGATCCCAAATTCAATCCCTGGTATTCCCAAGTGGGGATTGGAAAGATCCCTGGCTGAAACCCTGGTGAGCTCCTCTCAGTCACTATTGACAATATGGAGCAAGATGCACCAATGGTCTGACTCTGTTCCAGGTTGGAGTAGCTCTGACTATCTCATCACCGACTTGATCAGGCAACGGCAAACATTTCCTGGGAGCTTAACTTAGCAACTCAACCATACGCTACGCTGAAACCAGAGAATTAAGCATGGTTGTCCAAATTCCCCCAACAGTTCACTCAACACAAAGGTATTTTGTGAGCTTAGATCCATCTCCTGCAGATAAGGCCCACGGGAAATAAAGGCGACAAGAATACAGAATTTACTAATAGGCATTATTTCTCTGATAGCAGCAAGCTAAAGCTGTGTATAGCTTGGCAACGAAACTGTTCTAGACCTGATAAAAGAATAAATGCATAAAAGGAATAATCCCCCCCCCCAAATCCAAGGAGCATTCCAAGGGTATTTATTCACTGTTTTTCTGAAGGCTCCGTGCTAACTTGAGCAGAGACTGCGGCTCAAGAAACAGCTGCCCACATCCAAACCAAGCATTCACACACACACAAAGGATCCTGTTACAAGTAAAAAATTTTTTTATAAAAAACCCAATCACCATATAACAAACTGCAAACTTGACAGTCTGTCCGTCTGAATTAATGTCAATGGCCATGTGTCATTTATTTCTGCAGAGAGATAGCCGTTATCTGTGGGTTACACACGGCAGAGAGAATTGCTTTATTGGAGGGATGCCAGTCCGGCTACAGCGAACACCTGGTGTGACAATGTGGGCAGGCTCTAGTCTGCTGACACAATGGACACCAACCTCCTTGCGTCTGCACATGCAAAAAAACTCTCTATATCCCCCAGCCCCCTGCTCTCACACACATAGGGCCAGTGTGGAGTAGTAGTTAGGAGTCAGACTAGGGCCTAAGAAACCATGGTTATGAAGCGCACTGGGTAACCCTGGTCAAGTCATGAACTCTCAGCCTAACCTACTTCACAGGGTAGTTGCAAGAATAAAATGGGGAGGAGGAGGAGAACAATGCCTTGAGCTCCTCGGAGGAATGGTGGAATGGAAATGCAATAAAATAAACAAATAAAATATATGCACATCTCTCAGTGAGATGCTGGGGATGTGCATTCTAAGTGGGACCTGCAAGACAATGCTGCACAGTCAGCTACTCCTGTTCAGGGTGCCAGCCAGTCGGCCATGCCCTTCAAGAGGCTACCATTCCATCCTGTCTCCCATTCACCCCAATTTTCCATTTCTTTTTACTCAGCCTCTCGTGAGGTGGTTCTGTTTTCTGCGGTCATGGCAAATTTGAGAGCACTGCCGAGACAGCGTGGTGAATTGTTAATAGTAGGTTTTAGTTTATGTTGGGCAGATTGTTTCTGTCTGGGGTGTATGGGTTTTTTCTTTTTTTAAAAAAAAAATATTATTATGAGCTGTGGTTGGTTTTAACGTTTTAAAATTGCATTTGTATTGGTTGCTCTTTATATAACAGTTGGTGGAGATTTATTCCTTTAAAAGTGGGTTATACGTTTATCAGGCTTAAAAACAGCACTGTATGTAGACTTCAGGGGATAGTAATAAGTCTTCGATAGATGTGCTCAGTGTTTCACGTTTATTCTATGGCTGAGGGCTATGGCTAAAGACTAAAACAGATTCATATTTCACTGGTATACACCATGAGTCCTGGTTAAAGAGTTAATATTTCTTGGGTACAAAACTTTGGGATTGGAAACTATCCTGATTATATAGCTAACCTCAGAGGACTGAGGTTTCCTATTTTCCATCCATCATGTACAGTCCTTAGTGGGTGCGGCAGAATGAAAATCCCAGGGACCAGATGCATGCTCCCATTTACAATGCAGAAGCCCTGTTACCCCCCCCCTTCAAATCCTTCCAAGGAGTATCAGCGAAATTCACTCAGAAATTTTGTTTGAGAGGGGCTTGGACTAGAGCTGGAAAGATCCAGGTTCCACTTTTCTGGGTGACCTCTGATCATTCTCCTTCCGGCTCTCTTTCTGTAACCCCTCTCTAACCTACCACAAGGCTTGTTGTGAGGAGAAAATGGAACAGAACAATAGAACTGGAAGGTTGGAAGGGATCCCAAGGGTCATCTAGTCCAACCCCCTGCAATGCAGGAATCCGGCTAAGAATTGTAATAACTGAAAACCTTTCTATTTTTTCTTGCTCTAACCTACCTCACGGGGGGGGTGGGGTGGGAGGAAAAAGCGGAGAGTTGTAAAGCACTTTATATGGCAAACACGACTGGGAGGGGCAACTGAACAACCGTATGGATGCAATGAACAAAGCTAATGGTGTTTGCCAGCATGTAGAACGAAAGCTGCTATCTGCCGAATTGCACAAAATAAAATGGGAAGAGGACAGATGCAAAGCAGTTCCAGTGAAGCTGTAAACTAGGAAGCGCTGGCTCCGATCTGCATGTTCATTGGTCACTCTGCTCATAATCTTTCATCAGAGGAACATCTAAACCAAGAAAGCTTTAGGGCATACTCTATTCATTTAGCAGGGAGAATATTCATTAAATCTTATTAAATGGCTTCAGAACGTGAGGCGTGCGTCTCTTAAAGCCAGTGGATTTGTTCAAACGAGGGGGAATGTCGGCATTTTAGATCATTTCTGTTTGTTAAACCATTTTCTTTTATCGTCTGCTTTAAATGGATATGTATTTCTAAGCGGGGCTAAAACTTCCCTCTTTGTTCTGTTTGCTAAGAGAGCAAAACACAACAAAATGAAACAAATTTATGACGCTATCGCTGTGAAATGTCTGCAAGCAGCAGAGGGGGGGTACGACTCCCCTCCTCTCATTTAACCAGTGAGTTTTGAGGGACAGAGGGAGGCAGGGAAGAGAATGCACTTAACCAATTTTCTAAATATTCACCCTCAAAGCAAAAATATGGAAAGAGGGAGAGAGAGCACCCTTTCCAACCCTTACTAAACTGGGAACAGAACATAAAAAGCTGCCTTATACTGGTCCATCCAGCTCAGTGTTGTCTACACTGACTGGCAGTGACATATCTGGAGTTTCAACCTGGGACTTTCTGCATGAAAAGAAAGATGCTCTGCTGCTGATCTATGGCCCGTCCTCTGCCACTTAGTCAAACTTGCCCCCCTGTCTGCATCCTATGGAGCTATGTCATTGTTGTTGTTTAGTCGTGTCCGACTCTTCGTGACCCCATGGACCAGAGCACGCCAGGCACTTCTGTCTTCCACTGCCTCCCGCAGTTTGGTCAAACTCATGCTGGTAGCTTCGAGAACACTATCCAACCATCTCTTCCTCTGTCGTCCCCTTATCCTTGTGCCCTCAATCTTTTCCAACATCAGGGTCTTTTCCAGGGAGTCTTCTCTTCTCATGAGGTGGCCAAAGTATTGGAGCCTCAGCTTCACGATCCGTCCTTCCAGTGAGCACTCAGGGCTGATTTCCTTCAGAATGGATAGGTTTGATCTTCTTGCTCTCAAGAGTCTCTCAAGAGTCTCCTCCAGCACCATAATTCAAAAGCATCAATTCTTTGGCGATCAGCCTTCTTTATGGTCCAGCTCTCACTTCCATACATCACTACTGGGAAAACCATAGCTTTTACTATACGGACCTTTGTTGGCAAGGTGATGTCTCTACTTTTTAAGATGCTGTCTAGGTTTGCCATCGCCTTTCTCCCAAGGAGCAGTCGTCTTTTAATTTCGTGGCTGCTGTCACCATCTGCAGTGATCATGGAGCCCAAGAAAGTAAAATCTCTCACTTGCCTCCATTTCTTCCCCTTCTATTTGCCAGGAGGTGATGGGACCAGTGGCCATGATCTTCGTTTTTTTGATGTTGAGCTTCAGACCATAGTTTGCGCTATGGTCAGTTCCTTATACCCAAATGACAAAAGCTAATGTTTTGCTACTCTTTTTTTGTTTGTTTGTCCTGAGACCTGCGGTATACATAGTTCATTGACAGTTAAAACAAACTCAGCAAGCGTTCGCAACTTCTTAGGAGTTCCAACACTTAGCAAGTTGGGGAAACTCGTCTTTGATGGGAATTATTGATAGATATATTGATTCCATTCGGATAACTGGGTCAGTTACCTACTGAAACACAGTGTGTACAGCGAGCTGGGTTTGGGTAGTGGATCTAGGTTAGAGATTAGACTTTACATGTTGCAATCACATCCACAGGCAGAGATGCTTGTTGGTAAGAAAATAACAAAGTTGTTTATTGCAGGAAACGCATAACATGGTTTAAAAAGTTTGCAGTTCCACTCATATTAACTAGTTCAGAAAAGAACATGGCAGCTATACTTGCTCCCTTGTTCTTTAATAAATAAAGATGACCTCTTTCTTATCTTGAGGTCTGAAAAAGAAATGTGAGGAGGAGGAAGTTGTAAGAGGGATGCAGCCTAAGATGAATCAGTCTAAGCAACAAGGAGATGCAGAAGTAAGCCAATAGGTTAAAAGTACAGTGGTACCTCGGGTTAAGTACTTAATTCGTTCAGGAGGTCCATTCTTAACCCTGTTCTTAACCTGAAGCACCACTTTAGCTAATGGGGCCTCCCACTGCCGCCGTGCTGCCACCGCACGATTTCTGTTCTCATCCTGAAGCAAAGTTCTTAACCTGAAGCATTATTTCTGGGTTAGCGGAGTCTGTAACCTGAAGCATGTGCAACCCGAGGTACCACTGTATAGGGATAGTCTGGGAGCATGTATATACTTTTCTCTATCAGTTTTAACATGCAAACTCCTCCTCCTCCTCCTCTTCTTCTTCGTCTTCTTCTTCTTTTTAATTTTATTTATACCCTGGCCAAGACCGGGCGGCTAACATCAGGTATAAAAACTGATGATGGCCTTATCCTCTATGAATGCCACCTTTTCCACAACTGCTAGACACTGGGTCAATCTTCAGCAATCTCTGACACTGGGCACACATATATATATGGGTAGAGTTTCTAGGTAAGCCTGAAAAAAGCCTACAGGGAACCCTATTCAGCCTGAGGTCCACATTCAATTCTGGATAACCTTCCAGGGGCCACATGCCAGTGATGGGCAGAGTCAGATGCATAAGTGGGTGCAGTAATAAATGTGTATCTTACTTTTGTACACTAGGCTAGTTTCCACCCACACATGCACACTCTCCTCTCTGTCTTCCGTCTAGGCAAGCAAGAAGCAAGAACGTTCCAGCCAGGCAAAAACATACAAGGTGGGTGCAAAGCAGGGCTGGTGAGATGGGTGGTCTGAGGCATAGAAGCCAACTCCCAGGGTCACTAAATCCCACTGGCTCTCAAAAGCCATCGAAGGTGCTAAAGGAATTCACTAAAGGAAGGTGGTAAAGGGAAGTGCCAAAGGAGTGAGGAACCCTGGGAAATTCATCCGGGGTGGCATTTTGAATGATAAACTTCCCTGTGTTCCCAAATTAACACACATACACACACCATCGCCTCCACACAACGTCACAATCAAACATTGTGCTTTTGGTCCATTATCAGCCAGTATGTACTATGGCATGGCATCGAGGAATTCAGGATATCTGGTCGGAACAAAGAGATAGAATAAATGTCCTTATCGTTCCATTTTACTGTAAATAATCCTTAAGTGCAAAGTCAAATATCAGCTATACTCAGCACGGCATTATAACAAAACAGGCACTGTTAACCTCCTGGTCCCAAACTGTGCAACTCTTAATTAACATCTGACGTGTATCCTCTTTTGTAATCACCCATTACTGATTAAATGACAAGATGCGGAGTCAGATGCTTAATCCGATTGGGTAGCTTCTAAGTTACCAAGGTGCTACCGTGGGGTTTTTTTAAGGTTTTTTTTTTAAATTGCCTGCGAATTGATTTCTTTTATTGAATTAATAAGTGTTATCATACTGTACAGAAGGCAAAATTGCTGCTGAATGTGAGCGATAACATATAATTACAGAAAATCAAATCCTAATCTACAAAGCTAAACCAGGTGTCAACATTTTAATTGTAGTTAGGGGAGTGCAGTTAGCTGGAGCTGGGTCGGGAGAATTCCACGGGTGTCAAAGGCAAGAGAAAAGTGTAAGAGAAAAGTGTGGTCTTCAAAACAGCCTGGGAATGAGGTCACTTAAACCTCCAGAGGGGTGTTAAAAACCCACAGATAACAGAAAGCTTTGTATTTAAGTTTCTTTCTTGTGTGCATGTGTGTGCGTGTGTGTGTGTGTGCGTGCGGGGGGGGGGGGAGATGTTTACATTTGTGAAAACCTAGCTACTAAGTACTAACCAGCCTGATTAATCCTTGGTTAATTAATAATAAAGCACTGCCTTTGGGCAGGGAAAGCTGCTCTTAGGGTTCAAGGTTCCCCCCTCCCTATGCATTTACGCTGCAGCTCATAATTTGCACAGCATGCTTAATTTGCTAAGTGCTTTACATTCTTTGTTGCATTCACACTTTACAACAACTCTGCTGAGGAAGGGCTTCATGGTTTCTGTTTTACAGTTGGGGGGAACAAGGGGGAGAGGCTGATAGCGAGGGCTTTGCGCAGGCTGAGCCTCTGTGTGTTTGTCTGATGTATCCCACCCCACAGGTATTTAATCAAAGCATGCTGCTTGGGCTGGAGGAGTGAGCTGCAGTCGTGTCCTGCAAGCCATTAACCAGCGAGGAAGAGGAGAACATACCAGTGAGATGTGAACATCCAAATAATTCAAACAAGGAGTAGGAGGTATTACCAAATACCAAACTGACAATACAGGAACTATATTTTTGTCACCTGAATACAAGTTTGGGCCTGTATTAAAATATCCTGTTGTTCTTCAAAAAAAGAGAAAAAGGAAGGAAGCCTACCCCATCCTGGAAAAGATTCATCAGCCAGTTGTCTCCATGGCAACATGGTCACTCTTTAGTCATGTAGATATGATGCTTATAGGCCCAGCTACGGCCATCAACTTAACAAAGAAACTGGTCTGACCAGCCTGGCATGTTCCCTCTACTACAGACTAGTGTCTTGCAGATACAAAAACACAGGCTGGGTTGGGACCCTCGTCTAAACCAACTCCCAATCCTATAATGATAGTATTGGCAAATTGCCTTGATTGGACACACTGGACACGACTAAATGACTTAACAACAAAATCTAGAAGTAGTACCTCAAGGATGTAAGGAGGCGGCTGGAGGGGAAGCAGCAATACATGCCCTCCAAATCAAAAACAGACCCCAAAAGAAAAAGATGTACCCAACATTTATCAATTTCAATGCTGACCCACTGAATTGAAGGAACATGACTAACTTAAGTCTATTAATTTCTATGGATCTGCTCTGAGTAAAACGTGATTGACTACCCCCCAAACCATTTAAAAACATACAGACTATTGATAGGAAGCACTGAGAGTGTTTTAGACTTCTTCTTTTAAACAGACTTTGGAAGAGGTAGCTAACTGTATAGAAATACCTGTAGTAAATAAATAAAATGCCAAGTTCTGGAGGGCAGGACTTCACACCCGGAGGGGATGGATGCAGAGCATGTCCCAGAGGTGCTGCTGGCATCTGTGGGTGCCACTGGTGCCCCAAACCCAAGGATGTGTCAATTCCATCCTCTGACTCAGAGGGCTCCACTATGAAAGGCCCAGGAAGACCTGAGGCTTCCCCAGTCTTGTCACAGTCCCTGACCCATTCTCTGTCTCAGACTGAAGACTCACTTCCAGCGATACGGTGTGTTCCTGATGACTTTAAATCTCCCTCTAGGAATGGCACACTTGTTGGTAGAGGAAAAGTGGCTGGGTAGCTAAGAGCGGAAGGTTGTACCAGTGACGACAGCCTCTAGTCTAAACCCAGAAGACAAATTGATTTAATAACTAACTTAGCTAAATCGTTTTCTAAATTGGTGCAATTAGTAGCTCAACCACTTTTGCGGGCACTCAAATCAGCTTAAGTGGGTCAGGGAGAGATATTGATTTTTGCTTTCTTTGGCTAAAACAATCCTTTTACTTGGATCTGATTTAAGAGCTCATGCTAGTTGGTCATGCAGATTTTAGCTACAAACACGCACACACATACAAAACAAAACAAAACAAAACAAAACAAAACATGGTAATTATTTAGTTACATTTTATTTTTCCACATTACTCCAGGAGCTGAAGGCAAGGTTACAAGATAAATTTACCATCCTATCACCATGTTAGGGTTTGTTGTTGTTGTTTAGTCATTTAGTTGTGTCCGACTCTTCGTGACCCCATGGACCAAAGCACGCCAGGCACTCCTGTCTTCCACTGCCTCCCGCAGTTTGGTCAGACTCATGTTTGTAGCTTCGAGAACACCGTCCAACCATCTCGTCCTCTGTCGTCCCCTTCTCCTTGTGCCCTCCATCTTTCCCAATATCAGGGTCTTTTCCAGGGAGTCTTCTCTTCTCATGAGGTGGCCAAAGTATTGGAGCCTCAGCTTCACGATCCGTCCTTCCAGTGAGCACTCAGGGCTGATTTCCTTAAGAATGGATACATTTGATCTTCTTGCAGTCCATGGGACTCTCAAGAGTCTCCTCCAGCACCATAATTCAAAAGCATCAATTCTTTGGCGATCAGCCTTCTTTATGGTCCAGCTTTCACTTCCATACATCACTACTGGGAAAACCATGGCTTTAACTATACAGACCTTTGTTGGCAAGGTGATGTCTCTGCTTTTTAAGATACTGTCTAGGTTTGCCATCGCCTTTCTTCCAAGGAGCAGGCGTCTCTTAATTTCGGGACTGCTGTCACCATCTGCAGTGATCATGGAGCCCAAGAAAGTAAAATCTGTCACTGCCTCCATTTCTTCCCCTTCTATTTGCCAGGAGGTGATGGGACCAGTGGCCATGATCTTCGTTTTTTTGATGTTGAGCTTCAGACCATAATTTGCACTCTCCTCTTTCACCCTCATTAAAAGGTTCTTTAATTCCTCACTTTCTGCCATCAAGGTTGTGTCATCTGCATCATGTTAGGGTAGGTTAGTTAAAATAACTCAGGGGACTGTGAGAAATTAGAATGGCACCCAACCAGCACTGAACGAGATACTGCTTCCCCCTGTGGCATCACCAGGTAAACCCACTGTAGGGGTCAGCTGAGGGCACATTGCCAAGGCTCTTTTCAAACTTGGAGCTGGCTCTGGGAGGGGAATTAAAAAGCAACAACCCTACATTGGTATACATACATAATAATTTATTTGTTCAGCTATAAGCCATAACCAAACAGAAAACAAAAGCCACACAGAGCTGAACCACAAATTTAGCTCTTAATTTCCTGGCTGCCACCACAAGTAAAGAAACACGAAAAGTAACATCGTTCTCATTATCAAATGGTGAAAAATCATACAAACTCACTGTAACTCCAGTAGTTATTTTTCTACGAGGAACTTTGTAAAGTGGGTACAGAGTAATATAACAGGCATTATCCTCTATGGCAGTTTTACAAAATGCATAAGATGCTGTTCCAAGAGAACAGAGAAACCTACCTAACCTACCTCACAGGATTGTTGTAAGGATAAAACAGCAGCAGCAGGAGTATGTATGCCACTTTCAACTGCTTGGAGGAAATGTGGACAACAACAACAAAGACCTTGTTGCAAGTACAAATACCTTTTGTCTTTTGAATAGCCTTTGGCCTACAACCTGTGGTCCTCCACATGTCAGACTCCAACTCCCATCAGCCCAGTCGTCATGGCCAGTGGTCAAGAACGATGGGATGTGTAGTCTAGCAACTCCCCGAGGCTCTAAGGTCTAAAGCAGAGGCTGGCAGACAGCATGCCAAATGCACCTTTCCTGTGCCCCTATCATAAGTCCTTTCTTGCTTGCTTCTGGTGCTACAAGAAACCAGGTTGTTGCTGCAGAGCACAAACCACTAGTGATTAATCCAGGCGGGTGCCCCTCTGGCTTCTGAAATGTCACCAAACATTTCCACATCCAAAAGGGCTAGAATATAAAGGCCAGAGTGTCACTGGGTAGGGGGAGGAGAATCAGGAGTACCACCTTGAGCTCCTTGGAGGAGAAAGTGGTATATGGACTTGATTAAAAAACAAAACCGTGAGCGTTTTGTCTTTAAACGAAACCCCAAGATTTCCAAGATACCAAAAGCTCCACACAACGCCAGCATCATAGCTGGCTCCTTCCAGATTTCATTCTGGCAAATGCATCAGGACCTCCTTCCCCACACATCATTTTGCCCATGTGCACCACCTCCAAGTTTTTACAGGGCTTGGAATCCTCCTTTGCTGGTGTTTCTTTTTCCAGCCTTAAAGCCAGCTGGCAAAGCTGGAAGGTTAACCTCACAGCTGATGATCAACATGGGCTGGCCAAATAAAATGTAGCCTTTTAAACATAATTTGCACTTGGCACCAAATGCATCGAGGGGAAAGGCACAGCAATTTGTACTTTGGGCCGGCTACTAACCCTGCACCAGTGCTCTTTGATGCCCCCAATTTGCATCTGACAGGCCTAATGCATCTTGGAAAGCGGCAATGAGAGGAAGAGGCCCCAGAGCTAATCAGAACTGATGTATGAAAACTGAAAACACCTAATTGGCTCTAATTTGTTGTTAACATTCGGCTTGCTCTCTTGCTAAAAATAATATAAAAAAAGAAATTAAAAAGGTATAACAAGGAGAAAAAGAGAGAGAGCATACGCACCAAATAGAGTGTTCCTCATGATTATGACCTTGTACTGGCTTTACTTAGATTTTAAAAAGTAAATCCAAAGAGAAAATTTCCATAGCGGTGTGTGTGTGTGTGTGTGGGCGGGTAACAGGGAACACAGTGAAGCCCTTGTTTTTCTAACTGATGGTCTTGCTAAACTAAGGCTACATTGGACTCCCCTTTAGCTGGGTAGGGCTAACTGAAACAGCAGCACAGTCCTATGCATGACTACTAAAAAATAAGTCCTACTGAGTTCAATAGGACTTACTCCCCAGATTGCAGTCTCAAGCCCCATCGAGCTCAGTGGGGCTGTGATAAGACTGCTGCTCTACTCCAACTTGCTAGGATTGCTCTGTTAAGCTGAAATCCCATGCAGAGTGACCTGGAACTAAACCCCATACAATTCAGTAGAACTCGTTTCCGAGTAAACATATATAGAAAGCTCGTGCCATACATTTGGGGGCTAGATAACCCCCAACATGGGACATGGGTGGTGCTGTGGTCTAAACCACTGAGCCTCTTGGGCTTGCCAATCAGAAGGTTGGTGGTTTGAATCCCCACGACGGGGTGAGCTCCTGTTGCTCTGTCCCTGCTCCTGCCAACCTAGCAGTTCGAAAGCATCCCAGTGCAACTAGATAAATAGGTACCGCTCTGGTGGGAAGGTAATCGGTGTTTCCGTGTGCTCTGGTTTCCGCCACTGTGTTACATTGCGCCAGAAGCGGTTTAGTCCTGCTGGCCACATGACCCGGAAAGCAGTCTGTGGAGAAACGCCGGCTCCCTCGGCCTGAAAGCGAGATGAGCGTCGCAACCCCATAGCCACCTTTGAGTGGACTTAACCGTCCAGGGGGTCCTTTACTTTACCCCCCAACACCCTGGCATCAGCAAAGAAACAGCAGAGAAGAGTGAAAGAATCACAGAATTGTAGAGTTGGAAGTGACCACGAGGGTCTAGTCCAAACCCCAGCAATGCTGGAATCTTTTGCCCAACATGAGGCTCAAATCCACGGCCCTGAGTTTAAGAGTCCCACACACTACCAGCTGAGCTACTCCCTCCTCCGTCTGCCAAGACACTCCTTCAGACAATGGTTGTGGTGGGGGAGCGAGATATAAAAGTGACACAGGGTGCATGTGCAGGGGTTAAGCAAGCAGCCCACAACGTTTGAAAGGTAGGCCTTGCAGTGCTTCAACATGAAACACAGCTGTACTGGTGCCAAGTGAGGATGGAAAACAGAGATACCTTCAATATGTGAAGGATTTCATATTTTAATGCAACGCAGATGCAAACCTCTGAATGAATCACTCTCTGCCTGTAATTAAAAAAGATTCTTCTGATGTCTGAAGGCTCTTCCTGTTCAGAAAGCCTCCTGGACGGCATTTCATCTCTTGTCTTCTTAAGTCTGATCCGAATTTGGAGGAGGAAAGAGTCCAAAAGCGTGATGTCACCCCAGACACCACTCGCAATTCCCTTTCTCCCCTTCTGAGGAACTTGATTCTTATTGTCTGTCCATTGCCTCCTTTGATAGCTCCCTCAAGAGCCCTCAGAGCTAAATGAGAGCAAGCAAAGATCTAAGCAGAACAGCATTCCTATGGAATCCAAGGCAATCCAAGGCATTTTTCATGCAAGGCAACACCAGCTCTTTAGTGATTTAGTGGCAGGACTAAGCCACCCCATTCCCTTTATACTGGATATTTTTTAAAAAGTTATGAAGTCATTTTAGAAAGCAGTGGTTCCAACTAAATATCCAGAGCTTTTTGCATGACAAAGAAGGGTTTTTTTATTTCATTTTGTTTTTTTAACCCCATCTGTGCTCCATTTTGTGAAAAACTGGAGCGGGGTATTTAAGCATGTTTGCTCAAAATAAATCATTTTCCAAAATGCTAGAACAGATTTTTATGTCACACTGAACCTACGTTTCCATCAGACTGCTACATAAAGAACAAGCCAAAGTCAACATCTGAGCTCAGGATACATTCTCATTTTCGATCTTAATAAGGTCTATCTCACACTCTGAGCACAGTAATGTGAAATAAAACTACAGAAAGGGAAGAGGTCTCAGATTGGGTGCAAACACTATAGCAGAGCCCCGTGTTAAGATGCACTTTGCGAAACCTGAGCTGACATATAGCAATTTTACAAGGTGGTCTCGCAGAACCTTAACTTTGTCTGCAGCAAGTGAGCTTTACAGGAAATGCATAGACCCAGGTTTACCAACGATAACAACAATAGTCTTAAATCTACAGTATGGCCTTGAAAGAATACCAGTCTGAAGTGTTTCAGTCTTTTGCCTTTAAACACAACATACATACATGCATGCATGCATTTATTTGCTTGTTTGCTTGCTTTACTTGCACCCTGGGCCAAATAGGGGGGGTGAGGGACCAGACGCAGAGAGTCTGCTTCACTTGCAGGTTCAATCCCTGGCATCTCCAGTTAGAAAGTTCAAGTAGCAGGAGAAAGGAAAGACTTGTCTCTCTGCCCCTGGAGAGCTGCTGCCAGTCAGAACAGACCACACTGGGCTAGACAGACTAACAGTCTGATCTGGTGTAATGCAGCTTCCTAGAAACGTTAATCTTGTTGCTTTGCATTTCCAGAAGCTGACTGGTAGTAGAGTGCATGCACGTCCCAATACGTTACCAGAAAATTGTTTGTTAGAAAAGCGTTCCCATAACGAGCTGATGATTTTCATACTCTCCTATGGGAACGTTTCTAATTCGTGATCTCTTCCCCATCCCCTGCTCCCACCAGGGTTTCTTTTTAAAATGGCTGCAGCCAGCCAGCCAGCCAAAGACAGACAAAGGAAAAACTGATTTGTCTCTCCTGCTCTCTGATTTGTCTGATCTCTCTCTCTGTAGCTGCTGCCCCAAAATGGCTGCAGTCAACCAGCAAAATATAAACAAGTAAGGAAGTGGGCATTCCCTGTCTGTTTGCATATCTGAATCAGCCGTGTGTGTAGCAAGGTTTGGTTATAATTCTTTGTGTTCAGATAAGTGCATTTTCCCATAACAAGTGGGTGGATAGCGGGACCTATGTTTATTCAGACAACACCGTAGCAGCAAATGGTCTTTCATAAACTGCGGGTTGTATCCTGCATTATTTGCCTGTGAGCACAAGGGCTCTTGTGTTAGAGGACAGGCAAGTTTTAATGTTGCACAACAGAGGAACCAAATGTGATGGTTGCACTAGCAGGAACTTGTTGCACAATCTATTGTGCAACAAAGTTACCAGCAATCTGCTGACTGCATGCCCTTGTGCTATGATGTTTTGCTGGTGCAAGTACTGTGTACCACTAAGTGGCTTTAACTTAGCTCTAAATTGGATATACAGTGGTACCTTGGGTTACAGATGCTTCAGGTTACAGATGCTTCAGGTTACAGACTCCGCTAACCCAGAAATAGTACCTCGGGTTAACTTTGCTTCAGGATGAGAACAGAAATCGCGTGGTGGCAGCGCAGCAGCAGCGGGAGGCCCCATTAGCTAAAGTGGTACCTCAGGTTAAGAACGGACCTACAGAACGAATTAAGTTCTTAACCAGAGGTACCACTGTAATTCTCCCCTTCAAAGCCTTCAAAGCCAGGTGGTGCATTTCTACAAACGTACCACCTTTTCTAAGAGCTCCATTTCATTCCAGACTGAGAATCATCTTTGTTGTAGATTAAATTTGAATCCGTCCAGATGCTTCTGCCAGATAAATAATATTTTAGGTGCTGCTTAATTATCAATGCTTCTTCCAACTGCTGGGCTGAAGACTTTGCCGTACAATGTGCCCTTCACAATTACCAAGTTCACTGAGAGCTACTCACGTGTGACAATGCTGTTTAAGCCAGAGATGGTATCTGTGGAAGGACTGTACTGTAGTAAAGTCTATGAATGGCAATAGCTCCGCTGAAACCACTGTTTTTCTTAAAGGAAAGGCAGGAACGTAAGAAGCTGCCTTATACTGACCTGGACCACTTCATCCAGTTCAGCATCATCTACACCAGGAATTGTCAAACTGTGGTCCTTGAGCTTCATTCAGGTGGCCCACAACACATCCCCATTAAACTTTATTTTTAATTGTATTTTTATTGCTTCCTTGATTTCTTCTGCAATACAACCAAATACAATACAGTGGTACCTCGGGTTAAGTACTTAATTCGTTCCGGAGGTCTGTACTTAACCTGAAACTGTTCTTAACCTGAAGCACCACTTTAGCTAATGGGGCCTCCTGCTGCTGCCTTGCCGCTGGAGCACGATTTCTGTTCTCAACCTGAAGTAAAGTTCTTAACCTGAAGCACTATTTCTGGGTTAGCGGAGTCTGTAACCTGAAGCGTATGTAACCCGAGGTACCACTGTATAAGAAAGGAAGGGAACAATCAAACACAATTGAAAACCATAGAGCATTTAGCACAGCGTACTGCAACTGCAACAACAAAGAGTAAAATCATGGTCTGCCAGAACCATTGACAATTTTAAAGTGGTCCAAGAAAGGAGGGGGGGAGTGAGTTAGGGAACCACTAGTCTACACTCACTGACAGAGGCTTGCCATGGTTTCAGACAGATAAACTTTCCAGCCTGATCTGAAGATACCACAGAATGAATCTGAGACCTTTTGCATTCCAAGCATGTGCTCTGTCACTGAACCATGAAGGACTCATGGTCTAATTCCCACCTGGTAGTAAACCTCTGTCTGGATTGTATTGTTTCAGATTACAGAGAGGGGCTCCTATGCTCCCTATATCAAACGGTGCACCAGGTGAGAAAGGCCTTCAGCGCCTGCTTCCATTCACTGCACCTTCCTAGCATTTGAAGCTCTTTCCATGGCTCTGATACATGGTTTGCACTTCATAGTTTACCCATGTTGCGGAGGCTGATAAATCTGCATGCATTCATCCCATCACAATCACTCAGATATGCAGCAATCGGCAAATGGAACACGGATGTTATAAATCAACCTTCTCCCAACTGCAGTCCTCCTAATGCGTTGAACTAGATACCCCATCATCACTGACCACTGATCATGAGGGTTGGGACTTGTATTCCAAGATTTATGGTGGGCACCAGTTTGGAGAAGGGTGCTGTAAATGTTTATCTGAATCAAACACACACAAACATCTCACAAACACTAACAAAGCTCTGGCTGTGTGGGTCAGTGTTGACAGCTTTACAAATAAAGGTGAACTGGTTTTATCCTTGGTTTCAGATGTTGAGCAGACATTTGAGTAGATGGCCTGCAACAGACTCCTCCCCATTCCACCACACCTCAATTCAACACCTTGGGGAGTTGTCTGGATTGTCTGCTTCCAAATCTGACCTTAAATACTCCTCTATCCACCTACATTTCCAGGAAGGGGAAAACTAGATCCCTACCTTTCTATGAAGAACACTCAGTGATAATTAGCACATGGGTAGGCAAACTAAGGCCTGGGGGCCGGATCTGGCCCAATCGCCTTCTAAATCTGGCCCGTGGATGGTCTGGGAATCAGCATGTTTTTACATGAGTACAATGTGTTCTTTTATTTGAAATGCATCTCTGGGTTATTTGTGGGGCATAGGAATTCGTTCATTCTTTTTCCTTCAAAATATAGTCCGGCCCTCCAAAAGGTCTGGGGGACAGTGGACTGGCCCCCTGCTGAAAAAGTTTGCTGACCCCTGTATTAGCACCTACCCTAACTCAGTGCCAGAGCTTCCGCTTTGCATGCTCAATGCTCAATCCCCATCATTCCCAGGTACGTCTGGAAAATTATCCCCGTCTGAAACCCTGGAGAGCTGCTGCCAGTCAGCACAGACGATAATGAGATAGATGTACCAATGATCTGGTGCAATATAAGGCAGGCATGTTCCTACCAAAGGCGATGCATAAACACTTGCCAGATCCTGCTTCAAGGGCACAAATGTTCTTCAAGACACTCAAGTGAATTCTCTGCTTTCGTAGCATCTTCCTTGCCTCTGGGCACAAGATGTAATGAAGGATTTCAAAAGCGGGCCGTAAAAACAACACCCAAAAAAATCTATCCACTGTTCTCAAAATGATTTATGCCTTTCCAAATGATGCCTCTCAATTCCCCGAAATAGGAGAGAGATCACACTGGAGGAGGCAGCCCTGACCCTAGATCTCCCTCTGCCGTAGGAGCACTTATAACTTATTGCTGTATTTTGGTGAACAGTAGCAATCAGATGTGTATTTATATATTCGTGGAGGGACTAGCCAAGAAAATACAAATATTTTGACAGCCAGAAAACCTAGAAGTGTGGGAAATGTATGTGCGAGAGAGGGAGGGAGATTCTCGCTGCAAGAGAAGCACACCAAAATCCATATTAGTCCTAACATGTGGCTCAGCAGATATGTGTTATCTGGGGCTCACCAGCCAGCTCCTGCAAGTCCAAGATCAGAGTGCTACGGTTAACACTCCACTGGCTCTATCATTCTCAGGAACACAGTGCTTGCCTTTAAATGCATTCGTTCCGGAAATCATGTCACATCCCTTCGCAAGTAAAACACACAACTGGTTATCGCTGGATGACACACCAGGCAATGCTGCCCTTCCAGTGGGGTCACTCGTCTAGGCCCGGCTTCGCAGCGAGCGTTTTCGACATGGGTAACTTCAGATTAATGTTTTCCCTCCACCCGTCCCGCCTCCCTACCACGCTTTCTTCTGCAGAGCAAAATCTAGCCTTGCCAGCTCTCCCAGATATATGTATCCATCTGGCAATGGGGAATTCACACACAGGCGTAAGGATTAGCATCCCTTGACACACTTCTCAGGATATCTGTTTTAAATGCAGGCAGATTTGAGGTGCTGCTTCTGACTTTACAACAGGCATGGGGCAACCTCAGGCCCAGGGGCGGAAGGTGGCCCTCCATACCTTTTTTAATGGCCCTCAGGACTCTCCCTAGGCTACAGACCTCACGGGTCCTCCTTCATACCCTCCTCAAGTGCTTCCCCCCAAGCAATGCATCTGTGGCAGTGCCTCTTGACTGCAGCAAAGAGAGGTGTGTGAATAAGCGTAACAAAGCCTTCAATTTTTTACATGACTGGAATGCTATACAAAAGGCCACATCTGTTAGGCCACTCCCTGCTGCCCTTGGCCCCGTCCATCGCTGGCATAAGGCCCCTAGAAGGTTCTCCATGGGGGAATCTGGCCCCCTCCTGAGTTGCAAAGGGTCACCTGCCCTGCTTTCCAATACCCTGGCCAGCATCTTGGGCCTTGCACATTATTGCCATTACTGATGGGTGCAGGGTCTGCTTCAGGGTTCAAGGGCCACATCCCAAGAGGGCCCCCACTGCTGAACTCCAGAGTCCCCAGACTCTGCTGCTGCCCCCAACACAGAAGTAGTGACAGAAACATGCAGAAGGAGCAGCCGTCCCTCCCTGCCTTGCCCCTTCCCCCCTTCAAGCAGCGATGTGAATTGGGCCCAGAGGGCCAGCAAATGCACAACAGTGTCAAGGACAGGGGTAGGCAACCTAAGGCTCGGGGGCTGGATGCGGCCCAATCGCCTTCTCAATCCGGCCCATGGACGGTCGAGGAATCGGCGTGTTTTTACATGAGTAGAATGTGTCATTTTATTTAAAATGCGTATCAGGGTTATTTGTGGGGCATAGGAATCTGTTCATTCCCCCCCCCCCAAAAAAAATAGTCTGGCCCACCACATGGTCTGAGGGACGGTGGACTGGCCCCCGGCTGAAAAAGGTTGCTGACCCCTGGTCAAGGAGCTGGGCCCACTGAAGACATCAGGCCCAAGGTGGATAAAAATCAATGATTTTTTCCCAAAAAACCCAAATCAGATTTTAAAAATTTTAAATTGGATTTTTTAAAATTTTAATCAGATTTTTAAAATAGAAAGCTTTTCGAGGAAAAATATTTCTAAAGATAGTTTTCTATTGAAGTTACATTACAGTCCAAAGGCTATTCATCAGGAAATAAGGATTTGTTTTAAGTTTTCCATGTGTGATAAAACTCAGTCTAAGGTGTTTTTTTTTAAAAAAAAAATGGTTTAACCACATCCGTTAACAAACATGGATACATATGCTATGATGTTATTGTTTTAGTTACATAAATTGTTTAAATTGTTATTAAGGAAATGATTATTTTTCTCCTTCCAATAAAGTACAGCAGAAAAGTTTTCCGAATATAAACAGTTAACTTATTAAACTTCGCAATAATTTCCTAATTATCTGCCTATGTATTTGTAGTAGTATAACCAAATCAGTAATTTTTAATATAACTGTAAAAACTACTCTGAAAATTTATTATTCCAAAAATGACACCTTCATTTGGCTGTAAATATTACGATTATACCAGCAAGAATGAGTCTTTCTGTAAAATATATATATATATATATATTAAATCAAGTCTTACTGAATAGTGATTTAAATCAATTTGATTTAAATCAAATCCACCCTGATCAGGACCAAATGTAACTTCATGAATCAATAAGAGAAACAAATTCTTATGAGATATTAAAGTGGGTATCATGTTTAAATGGTTTGATTATGTTCCTTTTGACAGCGGTGAAAATGGAAATAGCCCAGCAACGGAATTGTGGCTCTGTTTTTACACAGGAGTAAAGTTGGGCTCTTGGATTACAATAAAAGCTGGTCCAACAAAGCAGACTTAGTGGATAATTTATCAAGTCCGACTCATTTGAAGTCACATGGTGGCCCCTCTTGACTTACCTTACCCATCCTGGTTGTACCAGTAGACATCAAAATATCCATATTATCTTCCAATATTTTAATTTGAAAACACAGTCTTATATTTATACTTAGTTTTATTGTATGTTTGTTTCTGGATACGTTTTTAAATGAATCATTTTCCATTGTTCTTCGGATATGGATTTTGAAATTAGTTTTTGCAACTCAGACTGTATGTGCAACCTTGCATGTGATGGATTTAGTGTTTTTTTCATTAAGGGGAGGGAATTCCCCCTTTCCTCTTTTTGGGTGTAGTTTAAAACTGATAAAAGAAATTTAAAGATAAGCACGCTATATTTCACTGAATATTGCAAGAGGAAGAAGTTAGTGCAAATACAGGTTATGAGTTCACAATATATTAATATGAATTAGGACCATAGCTGGGGTAATCATTATAGGTCTTATCATATAGCAGGTGTGGTGAACCTGTGGCACTCTGAATGCTGTTGGACTCCAACTCCCATCAGACCCAGCCAGTATGCCCAATGGTCAGAGATGATGAGAAGTGTTGCCCAACATCCAGAGGGTCACATGTTTCCCACCTGTTAATCATAATAATACCATAATGTTGTTTAACAGCTTTGCCTCTTTGGAGACAGAGCAAGAAAAACATTCATATACGTCCTTTTCATTGTTCTGTTTTATTTTCTACATGGGTACTATTTATTTTCTTTTTCTTCTTCTTTTTTGTTTCTTATCTTACTCTGTGCAATTGTAATTTTTCAAAATCTTTCAATAAAGAATATAAAATAAAAAATGACTGACAGCAGCATAATATATTCAGCAAAGGAAAAGAAATCAGGCAAATTTGCATAAAATTTAAACTAACTGCAACATCCAGCTTTTCTGGAGTACTTAAGTTTACCTTGGCACCAGAATGTTGATTTACTTTTAAAGCACCAACTGTAGACCTCTCTAAATGCTAACTGAGAGCAACTCTCCAAATTTCATGCCAAAGTCTTTCATGGTCCAGCTACCTGACAGACTCTATATAGAGATTCCAGAGACTGGAACTGGAATGCTTATATGTAAAACATGTGTGCTATGATTGAATTCATAGTCCTTCATAAAGTTTTTGGAGTGCCATGACACTAGACCTCATGGAAATGGTTGAGTGGCAAATACTTTGTCTGCTTAATGGAACCAGTTGTGCCCTCCAGATGCTCCTATCATCTCTGACTACTGAACACATTGGCTGGAGGTGATCATGCGAGTTGCAGTTCAGAACATCTGGAGGGCACCAGATTGCCTACTGCTGGTCTACACGCACAAGCAGCAGCTCTCCAGAATTTCAGACAGGAGTCTTCACCTGGAGATACCAGGTACTGAACTTGAGGAATGTGCTCTATGCTACAGCCCTTGTCCCGAACTCCCACAGGGTGAAACTATTTTAATCCAGGGTGGATGCTACCAAGAAGTTGTGTGTACAAGGTATTGTGTGTTGGATGCAAACTGACCATACTGATGCACATACTGCAAAGCTGGCAATCAGAGAGGGTCCCTCCTTCTCCCCCCTTTTTTTGTTAATTGATAACAAATGCTTTGGGTAGAGGGTCCTTTTCCTGTGTTCCTTGGAGATTCAGATCCATATACAATTTACAAAAATCCTCATCTACATCACAGCATTTAGGCTCCAAATATGAAATGGAATCCCCTCCCCTCTTCCATCCGTAAGAACAGCTATCACCTCCCCACCCCCAAATTCATTTTTCACTGGTTCTGTGCAGCTTTATGCCATAATTTAACCACCTGCCTTAATCTATATTCAGGTTGTCAGTCTCTTTCTACATGTGGGGGTTCTCCTACCCCCAATTTGTGTCAACGCTTGAACTGAGATTTAATACAGAGATGACAGATCACCTCCTTACTTCTAAAATAATTTCTAGAAACAGATTTGCAGTGCTCTTTCACTCCCTTCCTCCCTCTCTCAATCTCAGGCGCACACACAAGGATAGCACTGAAGCAAAATAAAGATGACAGCACATTTGAACAAGGCAGCAATAAAACAGTGATAGTAATAAAGAATAAAAACGCTATATCAGGTTGCCATGGGAACTAGTATTCAAGGACTCCAGGTAATGCTGTAAAACACGCTATTGAGCATAAAGCACTAAGCAGGTTAAGAGGTTATTTATTATGTTACAACATGCCATACAGTGCCCTCTGGTGTGTGTGCAAGACAGAAATGTGTGCTTTAAAAACAACAACAACAACAACATCCAAAACTCTTCTGTAGCCTTTATAACGAATGGGCGCTTGCACACTGAAATAAAGGTCTTTATCAAGGGCAATTGTCAACTTAAGTGGATTCACAGAAAGAGAACAGATAAAAAGGAAGATTGAGTTAGCCCCTAGGACTTTTGCACCGTCTACAGGTGACCAAATGTTTTGATCAAACCAGCAAGCATTAGCTGTGGCAGGCAGATGCACGAGGGACTGAATTGTTTGCAGATACTGGGAAGCAAACAGAAGTGCACGGAATTAAAACAGAGCGTCACAAGACTTTCCAGCAATAAGGTGTGTTTGATTTCAACTTAATGTTGGTTTAGGGCCAGTTAGAATGTTGGATATGAGAGATGGGGGATCTCATTGGTGGACCCATATCTATGAAACTCTTTATTTCCCAAGAGCAGAGGAATGAAATATCTGGCCTGTGAACTCAAATGTGGGCATTGAGCCCTTTCTACCTAGCTTGAGTGCTTTTGTCCATCAAGAATGTACCCTTGAACTCTTGATAATCTCTCTCGCTTACCTGGATTTAGCACAGAGGTGGTGGATGTGGGTGGGTGGAGAAACTAGCCTAGTGTGTGTAGAAATGTAGCTCCACAGGCCTCTCTTATCTGCTCCTCTCCAAGCCACACTCTTTCCTGAGTCACATTCCTCAGCACCCTCTTTGATTGCTTTTGCCAGGCTAGAATGTGTCAATGTACTGTGATAATGTCTCTTGTTTGCTCAAATGGTCAGATTAACATGTGAGAATTAAAAGGGATCTGAATTTTGCACAGTTGGAACTTTCTTCTTTTTTAAAAAAACAAAACCTTTAAAAGATGTTGGCAATAGCCTCAGTGGGGCGCTGGTTAACATTATCCTCTTCACCAAGACTGTTACAGTGGTACCTCAGGTTAAGAACTTAATTCGTTCTGGAGGTCCGTTCTTAACGTGAAACTGTACTTAACCTGAGGTACCACTTTAGCTTATGGGGCTTCCCACTGCCACCACGCAATTTCTGTTCTCATCCTGAAGCAAAGTTCTTAACCCAAGGTACTATTTCTGTGTTAGCGCAGTCTGTAACCTGAAGAGTCTGTAACCCGAGGTACCACTGTATTGCCATCATAAGGCCCCCTCCTCTGCCCAAACCATGTGATACACACGACATCCCCCTTCTCCTCATTTTGGAATCAGCCCCCATTGTCCACTCCACTGGTCAAATTCTGACATGTTATACCAGCTCTAGTATGTATAAGCAACGGTGGAGTGGGAAGAAATCTCATGTGATTCTGATCTTCCATTTATACATGGAAGACAAGCAAACAACAGGGGATATCCAATATTAGTTATACTCTGAATATGACTAACCCACTGCATCGCAGGGGGTTGGACTAGATGACCCTCGGGGTCTCTTCCAACTGTACAGCTCTGTAACATAGGTCCACCCAAAGGTAAATCAAATTAAATTGGGTGGAGCTTACTCCCAATTAAGTGGGATTAGTATTGGTTGTCACCACTAGAGGCGCTGAGTGTGAAAAAAATCAATATGAAAGGGGGGTGGGCAACATATCAGAATCTAATAACAAAAACAGAAGGTAAATGGAGGCTGAAGTCGTTTGAAGTAGTTAAGGAACATGTTAATGATTGGCTGCATTATTTTCAAATCAATGAAATGTTTAAAAAAGATCTAAAACTAAGAGGTTTTGAGGAAAAAGAGTCAAAATTTCAGAAAGAAATAATAAATAGTGATTTAAAAGTTTTAGCTAAAATGTATAAGATATTATTAGAATGGCATACAAAGGATGAAGAGGTAAAATCGGTCATGATTGACTGGGCCAAAGATTTTGGATATAATATACAAATGGAGGATTGGGAGAAATTATGGAAAGAAGGTTTAAGATTCACTGCATGTACAACAATAAAAGAAAATGTGATGAAAATGATGTATCGATGGTATGTAACACCAGTGAAGTTAGCAAGGATGTATAAAGGATGTAACAAATGTTGGAAATGTAAAGAAAAAGAGGGTACATTCTATCATATGTGGTGGGAGTGTAAGAAAGTAAAAAGCTTTTGGGAAATGATATATAATGAATTGAAGAAAATGTTTAAGTACACCTTTGTTAAGAAACCAGAAGCGTTTTTACTTGGTATTACAGGGAACGAGATAAATAAGAAAGAAAGGAAGCTATTTTTATATGCAGTGACAGCAGCAAGAATATTGATGGCTCAGAAATGGAAGCAAGAGGAGCTACCTACACTAGAAGAATGACGGACTATGCAGAACTTGATAGACTGACAGGAAGGATCCGAAATCGACGAGATCAGAGATTTATAGAAGACTGGGAAAAGTTTACAGAGTATATGCACAAATTAAATACTAATAATAATAATAATAATAATAATAATAATAATTTATTATTTGTACCCTGCCCATCTGGCTGGGTTTCCCCAGCCACTCTGGGCGGCTTCCAACAAAGATGAAAAATACACTAAAATGTCACATATTAAAAACTTCCCTGAACAGGGCTGCCTTCAGATGTCTTCTGAATGTCAGGTAGTTGTTATCACAAATTAAGTGATAATCAAATAACGCTTGTAAGCTTTAATGAAGCTCTGTAAGAGGAAATGTTAGAATATGAGTAAAATAAGACTTAATCTATAAAAATAATAGAAGTAAGGTTTTAGAAATGTGTAAGAAATTAAGAAGGGAAGGAGTATCAGTCAAGTTGAGGGAAGTCAAAAGGAGAATGGATATAAAAAAGATGTATGAACTGTCTAAATTTTATATTGGAAAAATCGAATAAAAATTATTTTTTTTAAAAAAAACAATTAAGTGGGATTAGGGTTGAAGCCTTAGGTGGGTATCACACAGAGTTTGCCAACCTAACTTTAACTGTATTTGGAGAATCTTTTTCTAAGCCCAGTGCAGCTGCCTTAACAAAAATAAAATAATGTCGAATCTAACTTTCTTAGAATATCTATATTCTACTTGGAAAAAGTGACTGGACAAATATCCACTTCCTTTCTGAGCAATTAAGACACATCTCAGACTATTACGAGTGTTCGCCCTCTGGACCCTCTCCCAGAGGCTGCAGTGCACATCTAGAAATACACAGCCTGTCAGATCCTATTACTTAATTAAGATTTGGGCTTTGTTACTATCGCCTTGCCCATCAGAAGGTTCAGAATCTGTAAATATGTTCCCCATTTATAAAGTAAACACAGGATTTAGTGGTTTTTATTAAGGTCAGCCAAGGAAAAAAAGCAAACATGATGGGGCTGCCTTATACAAATCAGACCATCAGGTCCGTTTAGCTCCATATTGTCTGCACTGATTGGCAGTGGATCTCCAAAGATTTCAGGCAGGGATCTATTCCAGCTCTGCCTGGACATGCAGAGGGTTACATCTGGCACTTTCTTCATGCAAAGCAGATGCTCAGTTATTGAGGTATGAATAATAACAACAACGCAAAACAGTCCACAAGGCTGTATACGTATTTAAAGTGCATTCAAAGCACATTCCCCAAACAAATGACTCTGGGCACTGTCGTTTGTTAAGGTTTGCTGGAAATTATAACTCTGTAAGGGGTAAAACTACAGTGCCCAGAATTATTTGAGGGAAAGAAGGTGCTTTGAATGTGTTTTAAGGTCTAACGTGCACACAGCTTTTGCGTTCACAGCAACAGGACCAAAAGCATTTTGGGGAGGTTATTAATGAAGTTTTTTACAAAGAGAAAGAGAAGGAGAAATTTTCAGCAAAACAATGTTCATATGAGGGCCAGCAATAGTATAGGCTCTCATCAAGAATAACCGGACATTCACCCTGAAATGTCTTCGAATTATGCTTTGGAGTCACCTGATCGTCTAGATAAGAAGGACAAAAAGCTCAAAGAATGCCGTGTTCCCTCAGCCCCTGCTGGGGAAGCCTTCACCCAGTTTAAGAAAACTTCAGTTCAGTTCTCCCCCCACTAAGTGGCACCAATGCACCATGAACCACAGTGAGTAAGGGGGGGGGAGACTCATGATGGGCATTCCGTCTCATTTTGCCTCTTTTGCGCCTCGCTGGCTGTCAGTGAACGAGAGCAGACATAACATAAGTTAAACGCTTTCTGACAGAGGCTGTGTTCTTCAGCAAGTGATAAAGCAGCCAGAATTAGCAACTATGCCCCATACTTTCTCTCTTTTTTGGCAATTGTAGACTGAAGAGGTTTTCACCCATTTTTCACCCAGCACCCTAGTAGCTCTTGGATGGCACCAGTCACCATTCTGAAATTGCTTATCAACGGAAGGAGCTGAAAAATATTTACACGTACATGATTAATGCAATTTTGCGCCACTGCCCAACGAGAGGGAGGGAAGTTATTCCACAACAACCCTTTGATTATATCTCACACACACGGGAACAGCAGCTTTTCCTTTGAACCCACTTATTTTAAAGATTTGGGTGCACTTTTTATAGTTAGAATTTTGCTTGGAGGAGGAGTGATGATTATGAGGATGAAAAATATCCTGTAATACATGATCTAACCACATATCCATAAGGGCAGGACCCCTGGACGGTTAAGTCCAGTCAAAGGTGACTATGGGGTTGCGGCACTCATGTCGCTTTTAGGCCGAGGGAGCCGGCGTTTGTTCACAGACTGCTTTCCGGGTCAGGTGGCCAGCATGACTAAACCACTTCTGGCGCAACGGGACACCGTGATGGAAGCCAGAGCACACAGAAACGCCGTTTACCTTCCCGCCGCAGCCGTACCTACTTATCTACTTGCACTGGTGTGCTTTCGAACTGCTGGGTTGGCAGGAGCTGCGGCAGAGCAACGGGAGCTCACCCCGTCGTGGGGATTCGAATCACCAACCTTCTGATTGGCAAGCCCAAGAGGCTCAGTCGGTTAGATCACAGTGCCACCTGTGTCCCATTCACTGTAGATAATACTGAGCTAGACTGACCAATGTGCTGACTTGACGTAAGGCAGCTTCCTGCATTCTTAATGTGTTTATCTGAATCCAGGATTTCCCCCAGTCAAGACTTTACTTGGAAGCAGAGTTCAGGATGGGCAACTGCGTGAGAGCACTGGGGTAATGTGCACACATTTTTGCCAACCTCTCCATGTGCTTCTAGTGCTTAGAAGGATGCATTCCCAATCCCCAAGGGGTCCCCTGCTTGGGTGGTAGGACCCACAACCCCAGGCAGCCTGTTAGATCTTTATCTTTCTTTATTACTTCACCTCTTAATCCCTCTCCCTCCTTTTGGCACTTGATCCACAGCCTGATTATTTTGTTGTTTGCAGTCAGCTGAAGTAATTAAACCTAACCCTCCTCCTGTGGGAGTCCCGCAGAAGGTTAGTGATCCACAGGCAAGGCATGCTGTTATTTATAGCTGATTAAGCCCCATTCATCTCCATTTAAATGTTCCAGGAGATGGGAGAGATCCCAATACACATCTGTGCTTGATTAGAAACACCAGCTGTGTGTGGTAGCCTAGTCCCCATTGTGGAAAGGGAGGCGGGAGAGAAGCAGCACTCCTTGGCATATCTAAACAAACCAACATGGCTTTAGCCATAGTTTACATTGCTAAGAGCCAAGCCTTTGTTATGGAGCCGACACCACAAGAAACCCAAGCTGGAGTGCAGATGGGGGGGGTATTATACAAGGCTTCTCCATCTGTGGGATGCTTTGGGTCCAGCCTATGTGGTTTCACTGGAAACAAAAAAAGGGGGGCAGGAATTTAACACTGTTGAAGAGGACATTCCATGGCTTAACTTAGTAAAGCAAAGCAGCAGTACAACCAGAGGAGGAGAATGTTCACAAGCTCCTGCTAAACCATGGTTTAGCTTAGCATGATGTGTGAACCAGGCCAAGGCGTTTAGTTGTACATTCGAATAAAACCGTGGTTTGTGGCACAAAACACCACAAAACTTTGGCACGGGTTCAAAAGAGATACATAAATGTTGTATTTGGGGTGCTCACTAGCAATCACTACAGGGTATGTCTGTGGAACACTTGGGGGGCATAAGAAACTGGAGACTAATGGAACAAAAATCAAAGGTTCAGCTCAGGTTTACAGAAGATGTAGGGTATTCCCTAGGGGTCACCGGATGATATGCTTGTTGCATGCTCACAAGCGGTGTTGGAAATTTGGGGTACAGAGCAGCACAAAAATTTGGAGGAGATATGATCATGCTGTTTTTAGGGTAGTCACTAGGATCTCACCACTGGGTAGTCCCATTTGCACACTTGTGAGTGGCAACGCCAAACCCAGGCTTGTGGCACAAAACTAGCATACACAACAGTGGGACAGGTTTGAAGAAGATGGACAGTATTGGGTTTTGGACCACTAACTACAAAACCGAATTTAATGCTACAGTAGGCACTGGTGGCACAAATCTCAGATTCTGTAGCATAATATAGCACAAAACATTTTCATTGGTTTTGTGGGTAACCAGATTTGAGGGTTCTTAGTCAATGGAAACAAGAACATAGGGAAGATTACTCTGGCATACTCTTGAGACAAACTATACAACTGTGTTTTCTTCTCTCAACTGCAAGCAAGGCAATTTGGCCTTGGATCTGAATCTTGCCAAATGTTGGGCTGTGCTGTTCGTGTCAAACTTTAATCAAGATTAGGAACATCTGAGTGAGGCATAGTAGCTCTCTACAGACAAGCAGGGAAGGGAATAAAAGTGTGTCTGAGAAACATTCTCTATCATTTTGTTGAGTTTTCTTTTTGCCTTTGGCAAACATTCCTTCCTTAACATCTGCAAAGCCCTTGACGATCCTTGCATTAAGGTGCTATTTAAGTGCAAGGCCTTTGATGGCTGTGATTATTTAGAAGGCTGGAGGGTTCAACAAAACCCAAAGACCTATTAAAAAGCATCTTGCAGGCATGAGTCAAATGGGTTTCTACACAAAGCCTTCTTCCACAGTAAAAATGCAAACGGAATCATGTAAATGCTACTAGCACAGTAATACTCAGGAAGAAACAGTCATATCTACTGGGTGGGCTGAACACAATGAACACTTCACCTGGAAGCAAGTCTACTGTGTTCAAAGGAACTTTCCGGTACTTCTGAGTAGATATCCATTGGATTGATCTATAAGTTAGCTGCAGCTGCCCAAGCCTGTGCAAGAATGGGGGGGGGGGAATTATAGGATTCCAACTCTCATCAGCTCCAACTAGCATGGGCAAGGTTAAGCAATAGTGGGGGTTGTAGTTGGGCGGGTAGCATGTTAGCAACCCTGACATACAGCGTGGAAGTGAGGAAGTGCCATCCATAGCTTAGGGGTAGAGAAACTCCCTTGCATGCGAAAGCTCCAATTTCTACCTCCTCCTGATAGGGCTAGGAGAGACTACCCTCAACCCAGAATGACTGCTGTCAGCACAGACAATACTCATCTAGATGGACCAATGGTTCCTATCTTCACTTTTCCATGGTGCATTTCAGAGGTAGTACACTGAACCCTGATCTAGAAGACTGGAGTTGAAATTCAGCTCCCAGCTATGAATTCTCTGTTTTTTTGTTTGTTTTTATTAAATTTTATTAAATTTGTGTATCTCAAGGCTGTTCATAGCATAAAAATGCAAAATACATAATAAAAATCGAAACAAAACAAACAAATACTGCCCCTCTAGATGACTCAATTTCAACTCTATAAAATCCCTACCTTAGTGAACCATAAAGACGGCTTCCGGGGTGGCGCCATCGGCAATGGCGGACTCCCTCTGAACTGGAGGGACCAGCTCTGCGCGAAACGGGTTGTTTCCGCTACAGCGAAGCGGGGACCCTTTAAAAAATCACAGGCGGATGAAGCCTGTGACCATGGGACTCGGCGGGCACCTTTAGCGCCCCCCCAACCCGCAAAGGAACCCATTAACGGGCTCCGAAGCGAAGAGGGGGATGTGGCGCGGTGCTGTGAGTCTACTGCTTTTTCCGTGGAGCGAAGCCGCATAGCCGTTGCCGGAGAGCGCTGCCTTTTTCCTGGGACAATTTGGCATCTAAAGAATCATCCGTGAGTACTTAAAACTCGAACAATTGGATTTTAAATAAGGACTGGCCAGTAGAGAGGAATTGGACTCAAAATTTACCTCAATTTGGTACTGAAACGGGAAGGTCTAAACAGGAAGTCAGCCTTCCGTTTCTTTGTAGTCAGAATAAAGCAAAGACAACGTAAACTAGAGCTTAGAAAATTACTTTTAAAGGATTGGCTTTCATCATTTAAAATCGTGGAACCCCCCTTCGGTAGCAGGAGAAGAAGGGGGATCTCTTTTTGGACTGTTTAAACCTGCAGAAGTGAGTTTAAAGTAAAGTAACTTTCCACCGTCCTGATCCTGGAGCGGAGTGTCAGGACTGACGTTTGAAGCTCATTGACCAGAGACAAATGTTTTTGACAGACAGCTAAAAGAAAAGTAACATAGGGATTCCATTGTTTCCTTTCGCATTTCAAAGGAACAAATATTGACTGAATATCTTAAAAAAGAAACTTTGTTGCTATCGCCCTTAAAAGAAAGAAGAAACAGAAGTTTCCCCCCTAGAGGGAGACTGTGAAATTGTAACCAACTTCAGGAGCTTGCAGCTGTTACAGATTACAATCGTGGGAAAGGACTTGTGACCTTGTAGGACAATGTTTTCAGAAGCTCGGTTGGGTGCTTTCTGTAAAATAAATGCCCTATTGGACCAGCTAAGCCAGAAGACGGATTTGATGACTAATGCGGCCAGAAATTTTGAACAGGCAGTAGGAAACTACATGAAGCTTACCCAGGAACTAAAACAGGAGTGTGCTATGACAGCACAGATGAGAGAAGAGGATATTGCTGAATCCTGGGTGCCAGAAATGGAGGGAGTTGCGGCCCTGCAGGATCATGAGCCTTTGGATTTGATAAATGAATTTGGAAAAAACCAGATTTGGAAAGATAAAGTTTGGTTTGGTTTGGAAATGGGGGGTTGGACTGACCCTCCCATGCAGGGATATTTGGACTTTCTGAGTCTGGTAATGGGCCATCAGATGTTTGGAGCTGTGGGGGCTCTTAATGTTGGAGGGAATCTGAAACAGGTGTTTAAACATCACATGGAGTTTAGTCTGGATTATGGAAATGGGGCTGATCTGCTGAAAAGGGTCAAAAACATTACTAAGCTGGCGTTCCCACGAGTGAAAGGAAAATATGAAGAAGAGTCGCGGAGGGGACATGGAAGAGACTTGAGGGCCTCGGACATAAGGATACCAGGTTAATGCGCTAGATCAATGGGACAAAAAGGACTGACAAAATCCGGGACCAGGAGGAAGGGACGCTGGATGAAGATTGGACTGTTTTACTTTTTTTTTCTTTTGTCATTAGGACTGTTTTAAAATAATTGATGAATGTTAGAAAAATGTTGAAATGGAACTACTTGGTTCTAGTAAAAATGTTTAAAGAATAGGTTAATGATATGGTTATGAGAAGTTGGTAAAAATAAGATTTAAGTTTTAAGTTTTAAGGTTTGCTATAAGACAAGATGAAAATAGATTAAGATAATGTAAGGACAAAATATTGTGAACTATGGAAAGGATTTGCTGTGATAATTATTAACCAGGATACAAGAAAGGGGAGGAGGAGGTGGTCAAAGAAAGAAGGTAATGAAAGTTAAAAATTTGAGAATGAAGGATGTATTTTTTCTTTCTATTTTTCTGTTTTGTCTATTTCTTTTTTCTGTTTTTTCTTTTTTATAATTTTAAAAAACCTTTAATAAATATTACTTTTAAAAAAAACAAAAAACATAAAGACAAAAAAAGCCAAATTCTATGACTGTTAAAAAAAATTCTTGAAAATTCAGTCATTTTAATGATTGCTCTGTACTGTTTTTAATGGCTATGTGTGTCTTTTTATGTTGCTGTATTTTGTGAGGGCGGTATATGAATGCTTTAATAAATAAAATAAAATAATAAAATAAAATAAAATAAAATAAAAATTATATATAAAGACCAGCTTGAAAAATACAAGGAAAATTTCACAATGCAAAATACAGTTAAACAGCCAAACAAATGAATTTCCTCTAAAAATCATTATTACAACTGAAAATCAACTAGAAAATACAGGGTTGTATGCAAGTTTGTTATGTTAGTTATGTCCATTAATTTCGATTGGCCTGCTTTGAGTAGGACTAGCATTTGATCAACGCATAAATTCCATATTTTAAAACATCTTTATTGGCAGCTCTATCCCAGAGCTGTTTCATAAAAACAAAAATATTAAGCAGTAGTAAAGAGGGGGTTTGCTGTACTGTCACAGCCCAAAGATTGGCTCAAATGAATATTACAGAGCTATTTAAAAAAACAAAAAACAAAACCAGGAATGATAGTCCATTCCCTCTATTCTATTCTCTTTTCCTTGCCTGACAAAAGAGCATAATTAGGCATTGACCCAAATGGTACGAGCTGAGCAGCAAACTTTGTCCAGCTGTTGCCTCCATTTCTGATTCAGGATCTCAGAGTTGAGAGAGACCCACCCCCCCCCCAAAAAAAAACACCAAACAGCAACACTAACAAACAACTCCCTACCTCATTGCAAATGTCAAGGGATTCTGACCAAATCATAACACTCTCACCCTCCACCTTGCAAGTGGATTTTTCCCAAGCAGGGAACCCTGACTTTGAACATATGGATTCAAGCACTGGAGATTTATTTGTCGATTACACAAACAACCTACTTCTGATGCCAAAACATGGACTTGGAGCAGCCATGGCATCGCTATAGTTAACAACTTATTCTAATACTTTATAGTCACTATTATATGCTGTACTGGCAAGTCAAACCATGTAAGCAACAGAGAAAAGCAGCAGAATCAACCTTGTATTAAATCCTACACTATCAGCATCTGTTTCCACAAAGATAATTTCCCCCTCCCCTAAAAAAACCCATGCAAACGGAGGGGGGCGTTCAGAGGATTTATAAAAATACATTTTGAAGAGGTCAATTTAAACTCACTTACGGGAAGGGAGCGAAAAGTATTCCACAAGAGAGAGAGAGAAAAAAACAGAAAGATCCAGGCAAGATCCAAAATGACTCCACTCCCAGGAAGCGGAAACACTTTTCAACTGGTTGCTGTAATTGGCAGAACCTTATCAAGAGCTTTATCGTTTTTTTCAGCGCTTATCTAAACCAAACAATCAGTAGAACAGCAGCTGATAAGGCTTCCCGACAAGGTAATTTCAGCAATTAAAACTCTACCAGGCCACAACTGAGACCAAGTGCACACTGTTTCCACTTTCAGCCTGTGAAGTCTCTTCTTCTCAAGCTGCTGATTTCTTTCCTCTGCTAGGACTCTTTTGCTCTTAAGAGAATCCCCAGCCATTATTCAAAGGATATCAGCAGGTGCCCTGTGATCTCCCTCCTCACTTGGTCGGCACAACCCGTCCACTACTGTGGTTTTCGCTTCACCAGAGCCAGGTGCTATAACCTAAGAAGGCAGGACAATACTCAAGAGTCACTTTGAGTGGCCTTTGAGCTTTATTTCAGGGTTGGGGAACCTCAAGCCCTGAATGTGGCCTTTGGGATTCTTGCCTAGCGACACACCCATCACCAGCCACACCTGCTCACAGTCCTGCTTTGCACCTTCCTTGAGCATTTTTGTCTAGCTAGAATGTTTCATGAGCTCTGGTGCTGGCTCTTTGTTTCCTGGATGGAGGACAGAGAGAGGGGTTGGTGAGTGTGTCAAAAAGAACCATGCTGCACAAAGGCAAGTGTGGGGCTGGTAGGTGTGGTTTGGAGCCAAGTCAAATTTGGCCCATGAGCTAGAGGTTCGCCACCACTGTTAGACAGGCACTTTTCTCTCCCTGGTCCATGCTTACTCTAAGTGAATCACCTCCTCTAAGTCAGGGGTCTGCAACCTGCAGCCCATGGGCCACAAGCAGCCCACAGGGGTCAAAACAGCCCCCGAGCTGCCCCCAAACCGAGCCACCCACTCGGTGAGTCTCCGCATGCAGCACTAAACCGGCGCAGCACGGAGCGGGGACTCGCTTCCATGGCCCCAGAAATCACGTCTGCGTATGCGCAGACATGATCCGGCCCACAGAGTGATCTCCATGGGAGTGAACTGGCCCAGGTGAGGTAAACCTTGCCGACCCCTGCTCTAAGTACACCACCACAAACACAACAGCCTAATCAAAGGGGAACAGGGAAAGCACATTTGGTGTGCTGTCTGCCAGCCTCTGCTTGAGACCTTAAAGCAGATTTGGAGGAATCATGTACAATTAGACAGTATATGCTTTACAGGAAGACGCAGAATACAGAATTTTGCATTGTTGCAAGTAAAGATGTGTGACGTGTGTGAAGTGACATGCATTCTAAAAGAAAGCACGGTCTCAAATTCTTTCACATCAAAAAAAGAAGAAGAAGAAGAAGAAGAAGAAGAAGAAGAAGAAGAAGAAGAAGAAGAAGAAGAAGAAGAAGAAAAAACACACACAAAAAAACAGGCACATCTTTCTCAAGGCTGAATGGCCATAACTCAGCAGCCTCTAGACACAGCAAGTGTGAACCTGACTTTGAAATTTAGAAGCCATGGAATTCTAGATTTTATAGGCTATCAACCGAATCTTGTTTTGTTTCATTTCATTTAGGGGATGGGAGGGGGGAGATGGAGAGAAAGATAAATCCCAAACAGACAAAAGCAGCAGAAAAGCAATCACTCTGGCTGGTGAGTGTTGTGGGATTTTCCTACAACTTTTTTTTTCAATCAAAATTTAATGAATCAAGAAACAGAAACAGATGTGGAGAACTGTTTCCCTTAATAAATCATGATGCATGCACTTGGCATGTGAAATGCAAACTAATCTGTTTAAATTACAAGAGTTAATGTGCTTATAAAAAATAATAGGATGTCTTCATGGTTTTAATCACAAAAATGTATCTTGAATTTCAGGAAAGATTACCCAGCTCAAGTATCAGATTTTACAGCTGAACACTCGTCATAGTAAGTTCCATAAACATCCACTAAGCAAATCTATTTTTCCTTATAACCCAAAGCGTATAATTTACCTTTCAACCAATCTTGAATTACAGGTTATATTATGAATTTCACCACCTCATGGGATACAGAGGCACATCTTTTGCTTCTTTTTAATAACTATGGGTTCTCTTGTTTCTTTTGAGTCAATACTCATTAAAACAAAAACTCCATTTATGCAACTTTACAACTACGAGCTCCACGATTCACTGCAACAATGAAAAACCACATGAACGAAAACCAAACAACTACAAAAAACTATGATACAACGTGACTGTGAGTGAAGTATACACATGTAACAGTAGGAATTACCTATAATGGAAGCAAGGTACCCACTGATAACACAATCAGTTTGGTGCAGTTCTAATACGCTATTCTGTTATAATATACCCTGTTGGGTACTACTCTACTGATGTATCCCCAAATGTTCAGTGGGAGTGCCAATTAGTTAATGTGAGTCAGAGCAGGATTCACTTTCCAAATGTCTGGAAAAGGCCCTGGCCACTGGCTCTTTCCCCTATGTGCCAGAGCACCTCAAACTGGCAAAATGCACACCAAGGGAAAAGAGCTCTTAAATGTCTACTTCGGCTACCACTAGAGGAACACAGGAAAAATCCAGAATATAGGCAATTGCTGTTCAGAGCACCCAATCTACGTGCCATAAACTGTCACTGTGAACATTTATGGTAGGCCATAAACACATATTTATTGCAGGGCAATTGCACCCTGTAGCCCAACCTATGGAGCAATGCTACTTATTGTGTCAAAAGCTTAGCAGGGAGCCTAGGAAAACACACATAACGCCTTTTGCTACCAGTGTCTTGTTACCACTTGCGGTTTGCCTGCTTTCAATTAAAAGCGGTGCTTCAGGGAGCCCCAAGATCATGTCATGTCATTATCATGATCATGCCATTATTAGTTTAAAGCAGATTTCTCCAATCTGGTGCCCTCCAGATATTTTGAACTGGAGCTCCCATCAGCCCAACTGTGCTGGCTGGGGCTGATTGGAGTTGTAATCTAAAATACGTGGAGGGCACCAGGTTGGGGAATGCTGCTTCAAAAGTCTCCCCAATTAAAGTTATAATGCTTTTGAAGCTGCTCTTCTGGGTCTGGGTGTTTTCATACCTGCTGTGTCCTTGTGACAGTGGGGATGTAATACTCGCCTCACTCTAGGGCATTCCTACCTCAGTGGTGTGAATGATATTCTGGGCTGCAAATGATACACACACACACCTAAGTAAGTGGAGCCTGGTCTATTAGAGACATCAACTTCAGTCTGCTCTCAGTCAGTCCTCACTGGCCTACATGCAACCAGTTCAGGGGGTTGTGTTGCCTGCCTGCTTCTTTTTCCTCAGTCTCTTGAAGAAATCAACAGGGAAGATGATGGGGTCAAAGTTGGTTCTGCCTCTCATTGACTCTGGCACCATCGATTGTCAGACTCTCTGCCTCCCAGTTCCAATGAGCACCAGCCACCACTGAGTAAGACTGATGGGATCCCCAAGTGATGGGATGATTTATGGAAATATGTCTGAGGGATGGAGGAGAAGAATTCAGATTTTTTATTTTCTCTCTGTTCAGCTCAGTGCAGAAGGAGGTACCCTTGCTTTTCCAAGACATCCAGCTGTGCTGATAGTTGGCTCGCCCCTAAATTGTCATGTTCCAGTCTTCAGACATCTAGCAGAGTGATGCTCAGGCACAGATGAGAAGTGGGAGGAGGCTGCCATGGGGATCACAAGCCTGTCTGAAGCCCAGACTTTCAGGGAGAGCACCTTATGCAGAAGGCCCCCAGTTAAATCGCAAGCATCTCCAGTTGGGGCTGGAAGAGGCTCAAACTACATAATGCCGACATTCCTGGATCAGGAATGAGGAACATTTTTCAGCCTGAGGGCCACACTCCCTGCCGGGCAGCCTTCCAAGGGCCATGGGCAGTGGTGGGTCAGGCCCAGAAGCAAACGTGGGAGGAGCAACAAATGCAAATGTTACCTTGGTACAGTAAACTAGTTCCACACATGCTTACAAATCCCTCTATCTTCCACTGAGGAGAGTACGAGGAGTTTTTAGCATTCAAGGGCACATTCCAACCAGGCAAAAACACTCGAGAGTTGGAGCAAGCCTGCAGAGAGTCTCAAAAACCAGGTGTGGGGAGAGCATTTGGCCTAAGGTTCCCCACCACTGTCCTGGAGGATGGAAGAGGATCTTGGAGCCTTTTTGATTTGCAGCAGGGAATGCTGAGCAGATGCTTGCCTGTTACTATGAAGACTGCTGATTTTGGGAAGTATGTAAGTGAAATAAAGTAAAGTAAAGGTAAAGAGACCCCTCACCATTAGGTCCAGTCGTGACGGACTCTGGGGTTGCGTGCTCATCTCGCTCTATAGGCCAAGGGAGACGGCGTTTGTCCGCAGACAGCTTTCCGGGTCATGTGGCCAGCATGACTAAGCCGCTTCTGGCAAACCAGAGCAGCGCACGGAAATGCCGTTTACCTTCCCGCTGGAGCAGTCCTATTTATCTATTTGCACTTTGACATGCTTTCAAACTGCTAGGTTGGCAGGAGCTGGAACCGAGCAACGGGAGCTCACCCCGTCACAGGGATTCAAACCACCGACCTTCTGATCGGCAAATCCTAGGCTCTGTGGTTGTCCCATGTAAGTGAAGTAATGGATACCAATTGCACAACACCACACTGCTGTGGCTTCCTTCCTCGTAGTACCTAGGCAGAAGTGGGATTTCAGGGGCAAAGGGCTTAATGCTGCTCACAGAGTTCACTTAAAGCTGCTAAAGCCCCTTCCTCTGAGCTTCCTGACTTGTGAAGGAAAGAGAAGGTGCACACACAGAAGGGCGGGGGGAGGACGGAAATAGTATATCTAGAGATGCCAGATCAAATGTGTGCAGCATTTTATGGCTGATGGCAGGAAAGTGTTTAAAGCAATCCAGATGGATCATAGGGGAAGAGCCCTATGGATCATAGGGGAAGAGCCTATTGTAGCTCATGGTAAAAAAATTGCTTTGCATGCAGAAAGTTTCAGGTTCAACCCCAGGGGTCTCCAGGTAGGGCTTGGAAAGATTCCCTCTCTGAAACCTGCAGCTGCTGCCAATCAGTGTAGACAATTCTGAACTAAGTGGACCAAGATCTGACTTCCTACATTCCTCTGCTTTCAAACTAGTGAGCCACAACCTATAAAGCAATGAATACCCCTTCTGGCTTGATAGCCTCTCTTACTCTTGACTGACTGCAGGGTCGCATAACAATGCCCAACCACCAAGCCTATCCCAAATAAAGGTTCCTTGGCAAACTGGCACAGATTCATTCTGGCTCAAGATTTCACCTCTGCCAGACTAAGAACCAGGAGGGGAACTTGCAGCATATGGCTTAGAGCACATTTTCCTTTTAAACACAAACATTTTGCATGTGTCATCTTTATGCACACGGGTTAACGATGTTTGCTGCTGTTATCGGGGCAGGGTTAAATTTAGCTTGAGTAAAAGGAATTGTAGTGCTGTGAAGTCATAAACACAAACCTCCCATGAAAATGAAGCAATAAAAACCTGGCCTTTATTGACACAAAGGAAACATGGCATGCTAAAAACTCAATGTGTGTGTGTGTGTGTGTGTTGTGTATTGCTCTAAGTTTTGATAAACTGAAGCAAATTGACTTTTTTTTCTTATTTCTTCCCTCCCTCCTTCCCTTCATCCCTGCTTCTCTGCCCAGAAAAGCAGCCTGGCCCGCCAATTTAACAGGGGAAGGTTTTCCTGGTAGGGAAGAGCTTCGCACATTAAATTTCTCTGAAAGCCCAGGAAGACCAGCATTCCGTTCTCCTGCTACTAGTTGCCTTCCTTCGTTGGGCCAAACAAGGTAATGGTGAATGAGTCCAGATACCATCTGCTGGAAAGGGGCAATAAGGATCAGGGTTATCAGCAGGTGGGGAGGCAAGGTTCAACATTTCCCTCTGTTGCTGTACTCCTGATGGAAATGGCTCCTCTCAAGCAGCTCCAGGGGGAGGGGGAGCTCCTTCTTACTAAAGGAGGTTGCTCCCCCCACATTCCCAGGTCTGCACTAGAGGAGCAAAGCATTAAACCACCTACCCTCACCTGCCGCAGTCACAATAATTCTCAATCCACACACACCCTGCTGATGCAATTTACATTTCTTTAAAAACAACAACACCCTGCACGTTAAATTCAAAGCCAGTGGAGGCTGCTCCATTACAGTGAATGGGTCACTGCACCACCAACCTCAGTCTGCCCTCAGCCAGACACCCCTCCCCCACCTTGCAGAACTGCCTCCTTATTTGCAAACAGTCCATTAAGCATAACTCAACAGGGGGGGAGGAGGAGGTCAAAACTACAATAAGCTGGCTCGTCTATCTTCTTCTTCTTCTTCTTCTTCTTCTTCTTCTTCTTCTTCTTCTTCTTCTTCGTCTTCTTCTTCTTCTTCTTCTTCTTCTTCTTCTTCTTCTTCTTCTTCGTCTTCTTCTTCTTCTTCTTCTTTCACTCATAGCCAAGTAAGATTGTCTTCCATGAACACAGAGTCTGGAAGTGACTGTTGAGGCCAGTTCTGGATCCACATGTCATTTCACAGTGGGGACATAGTTTTCTGGGCGGGAGTTGATCACAGCAAAGGTTTGCCAAGCATGCCTTCCTCTTAGCACATTTCTCCCTTTCGTCCTGAGTTTGAGCATCTTCAAAGCCCATGACACCTTTGGTAAAAGCTGTTCTCCAATTGGAGCGCTCGCAGGCCAATGTTTCCCAGTTGTCGGTGTTTATACTACATTTTTTAAGATTTGCATTGAGAGTGTCTTTAAACCATTTTTTTTTTGTCCACCAGCATTACGCTTTTCGTTTTTAAGTTCAAGGTTGGTAGTACAATAGCTTTGTAAACAAGCATTTTGGTTCACCTGTGAATATCCCAGTCCTCAAACACTCTGCACTTCAATCAGGAGAAAGCTGCACTTGCAGAGCTCAGGCAATGCTGGATTTTGGCATCAATGTCGGTCCTTGTGGAAAGATAACTGTCCAGGTAGGAGAAGTGGTTGACACTTTCCAACGTTACACCACTGAGTTGGATTTGTGGCGCTGCAAAGGGGTTGTTTTGTGCTTGTTGGTCAGCACTTTGGTTTTTTGGATGTTGAGCAACAGGCCAAGCTTTCCGTAAGCTTCTGTGAAGATATTTACAGTAGGGTGGTTTGGAGGTCATCCTTTGAGTGTGTGCACACTATGTTGTCATCGGCATACTTCTCCCTGCCTGCCTGCCACCCTACTAGTCCCAATGGACAGCAGCCACTCCAAGCAAAGATGTATGCAATGTCACAGGTAGTTTGGCTCTCATTCATTCCTCCTCATCAGTGGTACTATGGGGGAAAGACTTTGGGGAAGTAGTCCAGAGCTCCACGCAGCATAATGAGCAGGAGGACACCCCACCAAATGCAGACTGGCAGCAGCTTCTTCAAGGTTTCTGGTAGAGGACATTCTAGTAGAGGACGTTCCCAGCTGTTCCTGGAAATGTTGGGGATCAAACCTGGGACCTCCTGCATGTAAACAGATGCTCTACCACTAAGCTATGGCCTTTGCCACTTGTTCTCTCATTGCTCAGATATGGAGTCCTCCTTGCTTGGCTTCAATGTCTGAGCTCCCTTTGTTCAATTCCAGATTTCATATTGTACTACCTGCTTCCTATGGGAGAAAAATATAAATTCCATCTATGCTAGTGAGAACCCAAGGGGAGGAGGAAATGGCACAGTTTGCCCTATTAAGAAGTCTCACAATCCTAGAGCCTTCCAAAGCTAATTATCACACAACGGGTGACCCATATTTCCTCTAATATTTTGCATCAGGCAGTATTTCTTGGTCAGTAAGGATGCAATTCCCAAATGGGCAAAAGATCTGGAGCCATGACTTACATCTCATTCCTGCAGGAGGGCTGAGATGGCTGCATTGTGGAGAGCTTAAATCTTTCCTCGGGGAAACAGAATGTTAACTAGTTCATTTCAATTCAGTGGCCAACCTAACGTATCCGATGATTTCGGTACTGCCGATTTACTGCGCTGTTAATGAGATACTGAAACACAGTTGAGGCGACAGCCTTTTAACACGTTCCCTGTCACAGCACTCTTGGGAGACCAGAATTGCTCCAATTGTCACAATTGTCATTTTACAGATATGGAAACGAGGCCCACAGAGACTAACGGTACTTTCGCATGGCTGATTAGCTCTGAATTATCCCATCATGAAGCAGGTATTCTGTTATGATTATTCTGCAACTGTGCAGCCAACACATATTTTTTTAAAAAAAATGCAACCATGGGCTGGTGTTTGAAAAATCACTCAGAATTTAAGAATGGACACCCTTGCTCAGTAGTAGCATGCAGAAGGTCTCAAGTTCAGATCCTGCCATCTTCAGTTAACAGATATTCAACTGACAGCTGAGCTAGGAAAGACTCAAGATCCTAGAGAGCTATTTCCAGGTGGAAGACAGGATTGAGCCGGATCAACTCACGGGCAAGATTTGCAGATAACATTAAGCCATGGTTTGCTTTTACAGTCTACAAACTATGGTTAGTTTGTTGTTAACAAACCAGAATATGAAAAAAATGGTTTGAAGTTGGCTTATGGATCTCTGTTTGCATGAACCATGGTTTCTCATGTTATGTCCAAGCCTGGGGAGTTCTCAATACGCTGGCTACAAGAAAATAATAATAATAATAATAATAATAATAATAATAATAATAATAATAATTTACCTGTAACCCACCCATCTGGCTGGGTTTCCCCAGCCACTCTTGGCGGCTTCCAACGAAGATTAAATATACATTAAAACAAAGGAAGAGCAAGGAGAAAACCAAGCCAATGTTAAGTGAAACAAGTCATGGTTACTTTGGGAGTGTAGCTCAGTTGTACAGCATCTGCTTTGCATGCAGAAGGTCCCAGGTTCAATCTCTAGTAACTCCAACAGTCTGGGAAAGATGCCTCCCACCCCGCCATAATCCCAGAGAACGTCAGTGATTGTTAGTGTAAACCAGTGGTTTTCAACCAGTGTGCTGTGGCACCTTGGGGTGCCTTGAATGATGGTCAGGGGTGCTGCGGGCAATACTGGCCTCTGTCCCTCTTTCTTTCCCTCCCTCTTCTGATGCCCCCTTGCCTCCCAAAGACTTGCATGGCTGTTTGTTGCAGCAGCCCTGGCTACAAGCTCCCCAGACGAATGCCTCTGGAGCTGGCCAGTTGGTGCTTCCCAGGCCCCTGTGGGGCAGTTTGAGGACGCATCTCTCTTTGGGGCCGGGGGGGGGGCAGCTCAGAGACCAGGGGAAGCAGCTGAAGCTGCCCAGAGACTCCCAAGGAGAGCGGAGAAGAGAGGAGGCTGAGGGAACACTCCATGAGGGAGGGTGTTCAAAAAGGGGTGAGGGGCTGCTAGCTCTGCAGGCAAGGGGTGACATAACTGGGCTCCCGAGTCCCACAGGGGTGCTTCAGAAAGAATGTAGTTGGTCATGGCAGCCGTGGAACCAAAACGGTTGAAAACCTCTGGTGTAGACAATAGTGAGCTAGATGGACCAATAGTCTCACTTGGTGTTAAGGCAGCTTCCCATGTTCTGCAAAACTGATTGTAGCTTCAGATAGGTAGCCGTGTTGGTCTGCCATAGTCAAATATATATATATATATATATATATATATATATATATATATATATATATATCCAGTGTGTATCTGAAGAAGTGTGCATGCACACGAAAGCTCATACCAAGAACTAACTTAGTTGGTCTTTAAGGTGCTACTGGAAGGAAAAAAATTTTTTTGTTTTGATTGTAGCTTGTACAGCAAACTATGGTTAAAACAAACCACAGCTCAGCACCCACACCCAACCGCCTCCCAAACCTCATGGAAGTTTAATCAAAAGTTTCAGAGAACACAAAAGTAGCTCATTGGGGTTTTGTTGAAATATGACAGGCTTTACAATAGGCAGGATGCATAATTTTAGCATCTTATACGTCATCTGTGCTTCCCTAAATTGGGAATTGTAAGCTCTTGTTTTATTTCTAAAAGAGAAGTGCTAGCATAGTATTTTTTTTAAAAAAAGATAGCAATAAGATCATCTACCCACAAAAAAACAATTGCCTTTTTGTGAGTGAAAAGCTGAAAATTATCAAGTCTGAACTCATAATATCAAACATCAAAAAGAATAATAATAATTTAATGACATGACAGTTTATTCAATTTGGAAATCTTATTGATTTTTTTAAAAAAGGTACAAATTCAGGGTCATTTCCACTGCCTTATCTTATCACTTCTGGTGGAATATTAACAAGTCAGGCCTATAAGATGCCAGCAAGCCCTGATTTTGCCATGGACTAGAACAATTAGGGAACGTCGAATGTTCAGGACTTTGTTCAATTTTATCTGTTAAATAGCACAATATTTTCCTTCTCTTTTTGATCAAGCACCATTCTAGCAGGCCATAGAAAATGTTCAGTTTAACTTGGGTTTAAATATTAGAGATGAGGAAGCTGTGACCCTCTAGATACTGTGTCACGGTGTGAGTGTCGGACTATGACTTGGAAGACCCGGGTTTAAATCCCTACTTGGCCACAAAGCTCACTGGGTCACCTTGGGCCAGCTACTGCTTTTCCGCCTAGCCTACCTCACAGGGCTGTTGTGGAGATTAAATGAGGAGGAGGGAACCATGTACGCCGCCTTTAGCTGCTTGGAGAAAAAGGTGGGATATAAATGCAATAAGCAAATAAATAATAGTCTACAACTCCCATTATCACCAATAGTTTTGTATGATGGCATTTGTAGTCCACTGCAAGGCAACAGGTTCCCCATCCATGCTATAGATCAGAAGCTGATGTACTGTAATTCCCATATTTTAAAAATGTTTTCACTGTTTTAATGTTTTGATGGAAGCGATTTAATGTTTTGATAGAAGCGATTTATTGTGTATTTTTAATTATGTGTGGATATATTTTTTATAATTGGTTTTACCCCTGTAAACTGGATATATTTTTTATAATTGGTTGTACCCTTGTAAATTGCTTAGAAGCCATTTTGGCAAGTAAGCAGTATATAAGTTAATAAACCATCACCATTCTTGGCCACTCCTCTGCTGACTGGGGCTGATTAACTCTCATCAGCCCTCTGGCAACATCTGGAGTCCAGCAACATCTGGAGGGTGCCACACTGGCTATTCCTGGTATAGTGTTGTGGCTATTATGACCCCACAGAAAAGAAACATAAAAGTAGTACAGTAAAGTGTATTTTCTTACTGGAACTTACGTTGATTAAAAAAAGAGAGGATTATATAAGTTTTCAAATTACACAAAATGTATTTTCTGATGCTTACTTCTATGGCATGCAATGGCACTCACTGATAAGAATTCAGAACTTTAAAAACCATGGAAGTTTGTTTTAGAAAATTCTGACCTTCACCTGTAAAACAGCAAAGCCAACTTAGCTGTCTTCAGAAAATTCCCCTCCCTTTATTTCAATCAATAAAGACATTTACTGTGCTGCAGGTGTAAATATCAATACAACCCTGATAATACAAATGTCTCCTAGCGTTTCTTGCTGGACCTAAAAAAATCCCAGGAGTGGCTCATCAACGAGCACATTCATCACATTTCTGACATTTACTGTACCACATGCCTGACATCCAACAAAGTAGACTATTGCCTGCAATAAAAATAATAGCCCTCAGACCCCATTATTCCCCATCCCAATTCAAGGGAGAGGTGAGTCAACGAAAAAAGGTGAGTTTATCCACCAGGGTTGGTTTTCCTATTTGTTTCTAAATAGGCATCTGATCTTGGGTGGAGGTTCTGTCTTTTGCATTTAAATGATACCCTCCCAAATTATGGACACAATCAAATGCATGTGAATGTCTACATTTGGAGTGCATTGTAGCTCCAAACTAAGCTCGCATCTTCTATTTAAGAATTTACTATAGGTCTAGACTATAGGTCTAGACTAACTAGACATGCCACTGAATGCACAACTGTATTTAAAATATTTAGTGCTTTTTCCCTCTGCTAAATAAATGGGGAATGATCAGGATTAGGACTGTAGTACATGGGAAGGAATCGTCAAATTGTAGAGTTGGAAGAGACGCCAAGGGTCATCTAGTTCAATCGCCTGCAATGCAGGAATCACAACAAAGGCATCCATGACAGATGACCACCCAACCTCTACTTAGAAACCTCCCAAGAAGGAGTCCACAATCTCCTGAGGGAGACCGTTCCACTGTCAAACAGCTCTTACTGTCGGAAAGTTCTTTCTGATGTTTAGTCGGAATCTCCTTTCTTGTAACTTGAAGCCACTGGTTCGAGTCCTACCCTCCAGAGCAGGAAAAAAAAAACAAGATTGTTCCCTCTTTCATGTGACAGCTCTTGAGATATTTGAAGAAGGCTGTCATAACTATTCTAAATCTCCTCTTTTCTGGGCTAAATATACCTAGTTCCCTCAACCATTCCCCATAAGGCTTGGTTTCCAGGCCCTTGATCATCTTGGTTGCCCTCCTCTGCACACGCTCCAGCTTATCAACATGTGGTGCCCAGAATTGGACACAGTATTCTAAGTCTGGTCTGACTAAGGCAGAATAGTGTGGTACTATTACTTCCCTTGATCTGGACACTATATTTCTGTTGATGAAGCCTAGAACAGCATTTGCTTTTTTGCTGCTGCATCACACTGTTGACTCATGCTAAGCATGTGGTCCACCAAGACCCCTAGATCCTTTTCACATGTACTGCTAGTAAGCCAGGTGTTCCCCCATCTTATATCTGTGCATCTGGTTCTTCCTGCCTAAGAGCAAAACCATACATTTGTCCCTATTGAAATTCATTTTGTTACCTAGGGCCCAGTTCTTCAAACTGCTAAGGTCATTCTGAATTCTGGATCTGTTTTCTGCGGCATTAGCTACCCCACCAGTTTGGTGTCATCTGCAAATTTGATGAGCATCCCCTCAATTCATTTTTTTTCCACCAAGCGCATAAAACTGAATGAGCATAAGTTAAATGTGTGTTAAATTGCAGGCTCATTGTACTTGAAAAAAATCCTGCTGCCACACACTTTAGCTTCTGATTGTGTTAGATCACAAGACTTGAGTCAACCTAGACCAACTGAACTTGGAAAGAGAGAATTCCCAGGAAAAAAATAGTGGTGAAGAAAGATTTTACATTGCAATAACCAAGTTCACATGTGACTGGGATGAGTAAGGGCAGAGAAGGGATGCAATCACAAACTTCCCTGATCAAGGCCAGGGCAGCAGGTCAGGAAGAATGAATAACGGTAATTTATAGGACTTGTCTACTTGGCTGCTTATGACACGTAGGCAGTCAAGTATATTTAGGAACACAGGAAGCTGTCTTGTACTTGGTAATCTCCCCTGCAAACAAATCTGAATGAATGCTCAGGATATTATAAAAAAATTGAGTGTCTGGAAGCAGCTAAAGAGCTGTGGCAGGGGGACATGCTATTTAATGGGTAAATGAACTGAATGTATGCTAGGCAGAGTGTGGTTTAAGGCAGTGGCTTCCTGTTCTCTTTACACATGAAGGCAGGATTGGAACCATCAGGGCACAATAAAACACAGTCTGAATTTTGACAGAAGGTTCTGGGATTATGGTTTAAGAATCAATGTGGAATTGATTCATACAGGACATTTTTTTTTCCAGTGGCTGAGTCCAAAACCACATGATTAAGATGAATGGATGAAACGGGTAAACACACACACAAAAAATGCCATGTATCCTTCCAAGAATGTTTCACACAGAACTGCCAATTGAAAATCTTTGCGGTGTCTCTGGCAATTTAACCCTGGCATTCAAGAGGCTTTCCCTTAATTTTTAATTCCTTAAGCATGAAACACTTGCCTCAATAAATAAATAAATTCTGCACTTTGGGAGAAAAATAACTGTCTTCAGAGCTTACTTGACTCACAGTTCTAACCTTGGCTATACCCTTTGGGCTGAAAACCATATTACTATAATATTATTCGTTATTTGTTGCTTTATTTGTTGCTAAAAAGAAAGGTCTCACGGAAACTTACAACATCATAAAACACAAAAAGAGCAAAAATCAGTTAAAAACCAGATATTAATAACAAGAAAGAGGGGAAAGCAAAGTACAGAAACAAATATTTCCTCAAGTGCTCAAACAAGCAAGGAGAAATCCTATCCTGAATTTTATGCACTGCGTTTGCATGTTTTCCATCCTCCGGTGAGCCCAAGGTGACATCCATGGAGACTCTTTATCCTCACAACAACTCTCTGAATCTATGAAAGAAAGGGCCAGTCAAAGATCACACAGCGAGCTTCCTAGCAAGGCCAGGACTTGAACTTAATTTCCCTGACCCATGCCCAACACTCTCCTACAACATTAAAGTGGCTCATTGCACCTGTAGAGCAGCTTTTGGAAAAGGAATGTGCTTAGGCATTCACTGGAAGGAATGTTTTTGGGTGGGGAGGCAGACTGTTGGCAGCCCTCTGTCTTAGACTCAGTAGGAAAGGGTGCTTTCGGGGGTAAAGTGAAACCATTGGAGAGTTACAGTGCCTGCTGTGGCTGCAGAGGCTGATACAGGAGGAGAGACATGTTTTATTGCAGGTGGGGTAGATGAAGGCTGCCACAAGTGCACCACAGCATTTTTTCTCTGTGTGCTCCTCCCAGCAGTCCTTCTGCCTCTGGTCACTGCTGCGGATATAAGACCTGACTGTCTCCAGGCACTGAGATCATCCCATACAGCCTACATGTCATGTCTGTAGACATCTCTGTAACACAGAGCTGGTTTGCCAACAGGCCTAGTGCCTGAAACCAGCTCCCTGTAGAGCATGTCCTCAGGGAACCTGCCATCTTCCATTCTGTGGATGTGAGCAAGCCAGCGTAGATCTATCCAGGAACAGTTGGCAGTGTGGCACTGTGGAGCCAGCATCCCAACAGCGGCATTCCTGGTGCATATACAGGACAGGGTGGTCCCGAGGTTGAGGTGTTGCAGGCACACTGGCAGGATTGCCAGAGTGTCTCCACCAGTGTACCCACCTCGCCACTGCCCTGTCCTGCCCTGCATCTGCCCTGTCCTGGTAAGTGACAGTGATAACGCTGTGATGAGGCCCACCGACTACTCCTGCATCTAGCTCAGTATTCTCTAACCTGGAAGGCGGCGGCTGATTTGACACTGGGGGCACGATACAAGAAGACCTGGAATATGGCACACGTGGAAAAACTTAAGGCGCTAAAAGATACACGAAACAAAGACAATTTTGAGAAACACCAACAGGGCAAGGTCATCGCTGTTCACTCATGGCAATCTCTACAGCAGCCTTTCTCAACCTGTGGGTCCCCAGATGTTGCTGAACTACAACTCTCATCACCCCTAGCTAGCAAGGCCAGAGCTCAGGGATGATGGGAGTAGTAGTCCAATAACATTTGGGGACTCACAGGTTGAGAACCACTGTTCTAGAGTAATCTGCTAAGACAATACACATGTTATTACCTAATGCCTAAAATTGATCTCACTGTTTGCATGTGGTTTCTTAAATAACTTACCTCTAAGTGAATGATATATACAAATGGAATGCATGAGGAGGAGGGAGGAGCGAATAGAGGGCCCATCAGTTTTGTTGAAATAATTAAATGGTTTTAATTGAACTTTGAAGAAATGTGCAATTAAATGTTATTGTTTTGAATTTTGTTGTGCAATTATATTCCTTAGTAGGCTGAGAAAACCACTATTTTTATACTTTTTATAGGGTAGGGTAGGGGCACTGGGAATGAGTTTGCGGCACCAAGGGGGCGGTGGCCCAAAAATGTTTGGGAACCACTGGTCTACACTGAGTAGAAGCAGCTCTCCAGGGATTTCAGCTGAAATCCTAACCCCATTGACCAGGAGTAAGCCCCAATGAATTGAACTGGACTTACTTCTGAGCAGGTGTTTCTCAAGCCCTCCCAAGAGATACCAGGGATTGAACCTGGGACCTTCTACATGAAAAGTCCGTGCTCTAACGCTGAGCTGTGATCCTTCCCTGCAAGTACCTTTCAAGAAAAAGAGTCAGACCCAACCACCTCCTTAAAAGGTAGAAGCAGAACTGCAGATATCAGCCACCAACTTTCATTTAAATGTGTGCTGCCGGCCTGATTTCTCTAAATGGCCATGGACGAATACGTTCCTCATTTATTAATCATTCCACATGAAATCCATTTCCAGAACAATTTTACTGCAAGTTCACAATGCGTTTGAAAATTCAGAAACCCATGGAAGGGGAAATGATCCAGTAGATACTAAACCCCAAAACCAAGAGCTTGACGCAAATAATTGTATCTGTCTGTTTAAAAACAACAGAAAACAACAGCATGCATAATTGGATCCAATCCTGAAACCATTTTAAAATTAAAATTAAAAGCTTACTTAGAAAAAGGGGGGAGACTTTCATAAATGGTGATGGGGGAAAGGGTGGGGGAGAGAAAATGTTCCCTTAAGTTAGCTATTATAATGGCTTGTAAGTAGCTTTTGGTAAAAGACAATAAATTAGACAGATGGTCGAAATGTGCTTGTCTCTCTCCCTCTCTCTGCCCTCCCACCCCTTTTATTAATAGATAGATGGGCTACTGTTCAACAGCTGAATGAACAAACACTTTGACTCAGCTGCTAATGGCCAATTCCAACCCCCCCCCCCCCGGTTTTATAACAAAAGAAGAGAGTGGTACAGATTTTTTTAAAACAAAGCTGTGGGGGGGGGGGGGAGACACCCTTGTGCAATTTTTAATTACATGGATGCAGGAAGTCTTTGATAAGAAAGATAGGCGCAGTAGGATAGACCATGCTTTGAATACTTGTAGGAATACTTGCAGGTACCTATGGAACCAAGCCCTGGAAATGGTTCGAGCCTTTGGACACACCCCATCATCTCCCTGCAAGTAAACAACCAATATATCCATAATGAAGATTCCAGTGCCAGTCCCAACCCCTGCAGGATCAATTTTATGTATGCAAAGTGGGTTGTTTGATTTTAAACACAGGGGACCCATTAAACAAATGTGATCTTCCACCCACAGTCTTCAGTGATTCCAGTTCCATTCCTGATAGCATGTCGGGGCTCCTACCATCTCCTGCTGCTGCCTGTGTGAGTTTAGGCCCAAAAGATGTTTCGCGGATTAAGAGGGCATCCTTGGCCCGGGCACCACTATGACTTCCCAACTCTTCCAAAAATAACCTGTGGCTCCCATGGGTCCAAATATCTTATAATGCATTTAAAAGCACAGAGTTGCATCCAGTTAAGTTCTACTCAGAGGACACCCATTGAAACTGATGGATCTAAGTTAGCCATAACATTGTAGAATAGGAAGGTACCCCTAGGTTCATCTAGTTCATCCCCCTGCAATGCAGGAACCACAGCCAAAGAATCCCTGACAGATGGCCATCCAACTTCTGTTTAAACCTCCAAGGAAAGGGAGTCTACCACCTTCCAAAGGAGTTTGTTCCATGAACAGCTCTTACCGTCAGGAAGTTCTTCCTAATGTTTAGTCAGAACCTTCTTTCTTGTAATTTGAATCCATTGGTTGGAGTCCTACCCTCTGGAGCAGCAGAAATCAACCTTGCTCCATCTTCCATGCATGAGCCTTTCAGGTCTTTGAAGATGGCTGTCATGTCATGTCATGACATGACTTCCCCAGGCTAAACATACTCAACTCCCTCAATTGTTCCTCATAAGTAAGGCTTGGTATCCAGACTCTTTATCATCTTGGCTACACCCCTCTATACATGATCCAGCTTGTCAACATTCTTATCTGGACAGAGTATTCCAGGTGTAGTCTGACCAAGGCAGAATAATGCCCTTTAATTTTATTGGGTCTACTCAGAGTATTACTAACATTGCACACAGCCTACAGTATTGTGATTTGCCGCTTGTCATATAATGACAAATGTTTTGTATGATATTCATCATATAATGTACTGTATTTCATTTAATTTATTAACATCATTTGTATGCTGTCCCATTAATCTAAAGTCTTGTGGATAGCTTACAAAAATACATGATAAAACAATGTAAACACAAAACAAAACCATAAAACCAAAAGCAACATAAATACAACAAGAAAACAACACTTCCAACAATTCCAAAACCTGAGGGCTACAGGTTTCCCCTCCCTGCTCTAACCACTGCACCACACTGGCTCTTCCCATAGCTCCTAATTCATGAATTAGGCCTCCATTCTGATCTCTGCAAGCACCGATCACAGAGACTGCAAAGGGAACACAGAAAAGGCTTTTTCTTTCTTCTTTGGCAATGACTCATAGCTGAGTAAGATTGTCTTCCATGAACACAATCTTAATAGTGAATCCATAAGTGACTGTGGAGGCCAATTCTGGATCCACGGGTCCTTCCACAATGGGGACATAGGTTTCTGGGTGGGAGCTGATCACGGTGACAGTTTGCCAAACGTACCTTCCTCTTAGCTCATTTCTCCCTTTTGTCCTGAGTTCAAGCGTCATCAAAATCCATGACGCCTTTGGTAAAGGCTGTTCTCCAACTGGAGCGCTCCAGGCCAGTGTTTCCCAATTGTCAGTATATATACTACTTTAAAAAAAAATAGATTTGACTTGAAAGAGTCTTAAAACCTCTCTTGTTGATGACCTGCATTATGCCTTCCATTTTTAAGTTCGGAATAGAATAGTCGCTTTCGAAGACGATAATCAGGAATCCGAACAACATTACCTGTCCAACGAAGTTGATGTTGAAGAATCAATGCTTTGACACCAGTGATCGTTGCTTCTTCCAATATACTGGCATTAGTTTGCCTGTCTTCCCAGGGCAGTCAGTGCCTCAGGAAAACGGGGCCCAGGTCCTCCCAACTTTTTAAAAGAACAGCAGGACGAAAACTATACTCACCTAGCAATGACTTTATAACAATCACATCTGGGCAGAAATGCCAGCTGGGATTCTCAAGCACCACCACCTGTATTTAACCTCATATTAAACTATAAGTGGGTGTCCACTTGGCAGCTTGACCTCCTGATGCAATTTCAAGGAGCAGCAGACCTATTAACAGGAGTGCGGGAACCACCAAGAGAGTGTCTGTGGAGGCGGGGGCAGCCTTCCAAGAAAAAAAGAGAGGCCACAAGAGGCATCTGAAATGAGGCTATTCTAGCAGCAGAAAAATCTTCAGAGAGGTGGGGGAAGGAGAAGAATGTCTCATCCAATGCTGATTTTAAAATAAGTTATTTGCATCAGAATTAAGTCACAGGTCTGGTTTAGCATATTAATAGCTTTGCTTGCTGGAGAGCCAAGCACTTTTCAATAAACAGCAGCCACAGAAGGGTTTAAGTGACTTGTTTTAACTGCCCGTTAAGTAGTCTTGACAAGGAGAATCCTGCCTCTGAAGATGTGCTTAACACACTCCACTAACAGGCTGCAGGTCTCAGGGAAAAAGAGCTTGCCACTTATGAAGCACAGCACTTTGCAAATCCAAAAGCTGCTAATCTTCAAACCTGCAAGGAGCTCAATCTGTAGGAGATTAGATTCTTGATTATATCAGTTCCTACTGGTATTTCAAAATTAAGGCATAGACACTCCAGCTGCACAAAATTCATGGGGGGACAGAGCAGAATTTGGAATATATGTGTCAATTGCACATTTGTGTGTGTGTACTGTCAATTGCAATCAATTATACTATACTCTATAAAACAATTTTAACAAAACATTAAAAAGCATTCACAATTAAAATGTACAATAAAGCTGATTAATACGACACAAACATAAAAAATGTTAAAACAGCAATTAAAGATGGAGGTTCAAGTCAGCAGATCAGGGGAATGCTTGTCTAAACAGGTGTGCCTTCAAGAGACGGTGGAATGCCAATATTGATGGGACCTCTCCTAGTTGACTCCAAGCCCATCTTGAAGGAATTCAAACATGAACATCGCTAGGATGAAGGGTACTTTGGCAAAGGGCCACCTGGTGCCCCACCTGCTATGGTTCATGCGAGGCCTTGTGGGCCTTCCTTGATAATAAATGGGGAAGGTGCTCCCCATCGCCATTTTTGTTTCCAACAACGTCCCAGAATTTGTTATTGTTCCTTTTAAAAAGCAGCCCTGCTAACATCAGGGGTGAGCTAGCAGTCTGAGGTTCCTAATCAACCTGCCATCCAGATACTGACCAGGTCTGGACTTGCTTAGTTTCTGGAATTGAACCACTTCAGGCATTTTTTGGACCACCCCTTCACCCAATCACATCTCACCTTCCGTCAATGGAATGCCAGATGGCATACATAAGATGGCTGAATGGAAAACCAGGGAGCTGCACAGCTGCACATGGATTTGAACACAGGTCTACTTAGTCCACTACACCACATTATCTTCTCTGATTTTCTTGTTTGATCTTCATATTCCTTATGGCAGTAGTGGGAACCTCTGATCTTCCAGCTATTGCTGGACAACAACTCCCATCATCTCTGACCATCAGCCATGTTGGCTGGGCCTGATGGGAGATGGAATCCCACAATATATGAGAGGCCAGAGTTTCTCTACCCCCATGATAAACAATACCATTAATGTCATCTATTAGAAGCTATTCCACTTGCCTGTAGCAGAGAAGTCGTAGCTCGCTGGTACATCAGCTGCTTTACATGCAAAACACCAGGTTTAATCCCTGGGATTTCTAAGTAGGGCTGGGAAAAGACTTCTGTCTGAAACCCTGAAGAGGAGCTTCCAGTCAGTAAAGATCACGAATTCCCAAACTGTGGTCTGTGAGCATCTTTCAGGGGTTCCACGCCATTTCTGCTCCAGGAGGACATGCTTGGAGAACCATTGGTACAGACAATAAATACTGATCTAGACGGAGCAATGGTCTAGCTCAGTACAAGGCAGCTCTGTACTGAGCTCCTATGTATTGCATGGCTCAATTCACTAGGATTGGCAGGTACCTACTGCCAAAGGCCAAGAAAAACTGATGTCACTATGAAAAAAGTTATTGTTTTTCTTCTCCCCTTCTTTCCCCCTCCCTTCTTCCTTTTATATCATGCCTATTAGACTGTAAGCCTGTCAGCAGACACTATACATTTAAAGAATTTCATACAGGTCTGAAAAAGCAAATTAAAGAAAATGTTAGTACATAGGAGTAGTAATGTACAACCATCCCTCAATCAATAGAATAGCCATGCTGAAATGGTGGATAAGATAAGCCAATGGGTCATGGGAACCTAGTGAGTGGTTTATGCAGCTCCTTTAGGAATCTTGGATAAATTTAATTAAGTCCCACAGAGTTTAATTCATTCAGAAAGACCAAGTATTCTTTGTTGGCAAGAACAGAACAGAGGGGGAAAGCCAATATGCTTTCCTCCTTGAGTAAAACATGCTAGTAAATGAACACACGTTCCTGTTTATATCTGGAATCTTCTTACAGAGGAATAAAACGAATTGAACTTTTCCGAAAACCAAAGAGGGAGGGGATGGATGAAAAGTATGTGGCTCTGTTTCACTTCTCTAAACAAAAACAAGTAGTTTTCAAAAATGCATTCTGTTAACTAAAAATGAAACATTACCTCACTGAGGAATATGAGGACAATTTGCAGAATCAAACAAGGCAACACCCCGTCAGCTGTGACAAAAAAGAGGAAGACTCTGTAAGTGAACAAGCGGCTGTCTACTCAAAATTTCTCCATCTTATTCAATCAACTGAAATGTCTCTAGTTGCCATTGCTCCCACTGGACTAATGCTGGCTGAAGCACACACACACAAAAACACACACACAAATCTGCTGGGAAAGTGAAGAAAAAAGGAAGTGGTAATTTGACCTCTGCTCCAAACCCACACCACCTCTGCGGTACCCACAGAGCCACCCAGGTCAGGCTGTGTTGCCTTGATACGAATGCAATCCATTGCCCATGAAAGCCAAAGCTGCAGTTACTATCAAAACTGCACTGCAAATATTCACATCCTTCATCATTTGGTGTGTCCAAAAATATTTATTTCTATTTCTTTTCTTTTTTGCATAAAAAAGAGTCTATCACTGTGCACAGTCGCCTGCAGTTGCATTCCCCTTCTCACCAACACCACCCATTCTCTGCTCCTGCCCCCAACTCTCCTCTTCCACACTGCAGGAAAACCCCCACCAAGCTTCTCCATCATAGCTGCTGCTTCCATGTAGCCAGTATGGTGTAGAGGTGAAATTGTTGGAAGAGGATGTGGGAGACCAGGGTTCAAATCCCCATTCAACATGAGGCTTGCTAGGTGGTCAGTCACCGTCTCCCTGCCTAACCTACGTTGCAGGGCTGTTGGAAGGATAAAATGGAGAGGGGGAGAACCATACAGGCCATCTGATTGGCTCCCCCAGTGTGTTTACACTGCAATGACCTCGTCACTCCCTCATCCCTCCCGCTCCCCCTCCCAGTATGCCACAACGATGCCCATGGCAGAAAGTCAGGTAAGACTTGCTACCGCTTACCCGCCTGGGCACTGAATCTGAGGCCTTCTGCCTCTGAGTTATGGCCTCACTCCAGCACTTCATCTGCTGTTGATTTTTGTGCAACTGAGAAGGAAAACTGCCTTTTTTGGGGGGGGGCGAACAGAATGAAAAACAATATGCTATATCCAATGTTCTCTGTCCACTCTTGTGCTAGATGGCTAAGTTTGAATGTTCATAGAATTGTAGACTTGGAAGTTGGAAGGGACTCTAGTCCAACCCCCTGCCATGCAAGACTCATGCCTAAATGCTGCAGGACAGAAGAATTCAACACAGGAATTCTGTGCTAGTAGAAATTTACTGCAAAGTGTTTCGCCAACAGGACACATGTACCTGTAAGTGACTTTAACTAACACCCTATATTGGGTGCAGATGAAAACTTTAACTGAGGATGAAGTTTGCTCTGGAACCTTGTCATTAGCTAGCTGCAACCCACCCCCAGCTCTACATGCTGCAGGTGCAAACAACAACAACAACAACAACAATTTATTACTTATACCCCACCCAACAACAACAATAATGTATTACTTATACCCCACCCATCTGGCCGGGCATCCTCAGCCACACTGGGCTGCTTCCAACAGGATATTAAAAGCACAATAAAACCTCAAACATCAAAAACTTCCCTAAACAGTGCCGCCTTCAGATGTCTTCTGAAAGTCAGATAGTTGCTTATTGCCTTGACATCTGATGGGAGGGCGTTCCACAGGGTGGGTTCCACTACTGAGAAGGCCCTCTGGCTGGTTCCCTGTAACCTCACTTCTTGAGGTGAGGGAACCGCCAGAAGACCCTCGGAGCTGGACCTCAGCGTCCGGACAGAACGATGGGGGTAGAGATGCTCCTTCAGGTATACTGGTCCGAGGCCGTTTAGGGCTTTAAAGGTCAGCACCAACATTTTGAATTGTGCTCAGAAATGTACTGGGAGCCAGTGTAGGTCTTTCAGGACCGGTGTTATATGGTCTCGGCGGCCACTCCCAGTCACCAAACCTTGTGTACAACATTAGTCTGTTATTCTAGCCTAGCTCACAGCTAAAACCCAATCCCATTGAAAACAATGCCACCGCCACTGGATGATGCTTGCTAATGCACTGAACAGTGCTTTTTCAAAAAAGCTCCCCCGCCTTTTTTCCAATCTGGCCAGAGGCTTGGGTATTTCCTCTTTTTTAAAAAACAAAAAAACCCCAAGATTGCACTTCTCCTCTGCTGTTAGACCTGGAACGGAGGTGGAATTATATTAGCTTGACTTGAAATCGATTAGGCCTGTTCCTAAGAGTACAAAACCCATTAGGAATGCAGCATTCAGACACTGGAGAGGAGGAGAAGGTCTAAACGGATTAAAGTTTGGTAGGAAATAAGCCGTATTTGGACTGCACTGCTTCCAGGCTTAGGGAGGAACCAAGCAGAGAACTCTCTGTGTTAGAGGCAGACAGTATTCTGACTGTCTGAACTGAACACATACTCAGGACATGCTCAGAATGCAGACATCTTAGGATCCTAAGAAGAGCATTGCTGCTGGATCGGGTCAGAGGCCCATCGAGCCCAGTCTCCCGTTAGGAACACGGGAAGAAAAGGCGGTTTTAGGGTAGTGCGACTGGTTTGGCCGCACTGCAGGGGGCACCACAACAATGCCATAGAATGGAGTGAGAGAGACGGGAGTGTGCCGAATTTTAGCATCACACAGGGCACCACTGAAATTTGAGGTTCCAAAGTCTGCCACTGCAGGAAGCTGCCTTAGACCTAGTCAGACCATCCAGTTCAGTGTTGTGTACACTGACCGGCGGTGACTCTCCAGGGTTTCAGACAAGGCGACAGTCCTAGAGTTATCTGGAGATGCTGAGGATTGAACCAGAGACCTTCTACATGCAAAGCAAGTGCTCTACCACTGAGCTACATCTCTCCCCTTAAAGGATTTGCTGAAAGCCAAGATGGAAACAGGGACCTTTAGATCATCTGTCAAATGCTCTCCCAGCTGAGCTATTTCAGCCACTGCTCTCACAGTGGCCAACCAGATGCTTATGGGGAGCTCACAAACTTCTTGTTCACACGTTCCTCCCCTTCTTCCGAGGAAGGAACATGCGGTATATTGGGGCCTCACTAATATTTCCTTTAGGGAGTCTTTCAAAATTTATTTCAAAGTATTTATAAGCTGTTCCTTATCCTCAGTTTACAGGGCAGGGAGCAACAAAGGCATATTAAAACATGTTTTTTTAAAAATAAAAAATGGCAATAAGAAAATCATACTTAGCCCAATTGCAGAATGAACTAAGAGCTGCAACTGAACCATTTAAGAACTACAAAGTGAACGACCAAGAACTACCAACTTAGGCAGTGTCCAAACGGGGGGCGGGGAGAGAAAGGTAGTTTCTTTCCTAATATCAAAGGGAAGATAGTTCCAGATCTGGAGGCACTGATGGTTTGAAAAGGGAGGTATGTTCTGTGCAGGCTGCTTTAGATTCCTGATTGTGATCCAATTCATGAAAGGCAGCAGGGATGCAGCAGACTAGGAAATGGTGATGGAGAAGACCCAAACTCAAGAGTTCTTATATTATAGGTGAGATACGTAATTAGCTATTACAAAATGAACAGGTCCTCTCAATCATCCTAAGATTTCTACCATTCTGCAACAGTTCAGTCCTTTGCAGTCTTGGCTACTGTAGTGTATAAGCCCTCCTGGTTTTTCCAAACCAGGAACTGCCTGAGTCAGTGCTCAGGCACCAAGCTTTTATAGTTTCTGTTCTGTGTTCAAGGCAGCAGCTTAACGCATGGTTTTTCCTTCCACAAACCATTTTGTATTAAAGTCGTTTTCGTTATGCAACCTCTTGTGTGACCTCCTCTTCAGAACACATTTCAGCAGTGGTGGTTGGTGAAGGCAGGAAGACCAACAGTAGGGGCACCCTATGATCATCATTGCAGGCCCTTCTTTGTGTGCCTCTTTCAGAAGAGGTTTAGAGGGCGGTGACAAGAGAATGGGCATTTTCTGCGGTAGCTCCCCACTTGTGAAATGCTCTCCCCAGGAAGGTGCACCAGGCACCTTCATTACACATCTTTAGGTGCTAGGCAAAAACATTCCTTGTCTCCCAGGCCTTTGGCTAATTAAATAATATACGGCCTTTTAAACTGTGTTTGGGGGGGTATTACTTGTTACCACGGTATGTATTTTTGTGTTTTTATATTTTAAACCGCCCTGGGATCCTCGGATGAAGGGCAGTATAGAAATGTAATAAATCATCATCATCAGCGGCAGGTGGAGTCAGAGCTTAGGGCAGATGGAGGCAACTGATCCTAGATTCAGCTCCACTCTCCTTCCCTTCTGAGTTTTGCAAAGGCAACACTGAGACTAAGGAGGAGGAATTTGACAGCCAGTGACACCCCCTGGACTGTCTGTAAGTAAAAGGCAGGCAAGTGGGGCTGGTGCAGTTTGTTATGGCACCTGCTCCATTCGCCCTATTGTTCCAGCCTCCCCTGCTTCGAAACTGCCTCCGTGTTCAAGCTTGATCTGGGATTTTGTTTTTATTCACTAACAACAGCAATGCTAGTTTATAGGTTATGTATTAACCCGCCGACTGGGCACGTAATGGCAAAACCAACGAGAGGATTCTGGACAGAGTCCAGCTACTCTCCACTGAGGGGCAGAAAAAAAAGCCTCAGCAACTCCAGATGCCAACAATGAAAATGTTTTCTGGAAATATTCCTTCATCCCGGAATTACCCAGCAGAGGGCACTTTTGATTCGCAGACCACACGAGGATTTTCTTAAGCACAGAGAGGGAAACTGTGCTGAAGCAAAGGTGGTGCTGTCTGCTCAGAAATGAAGATGTTATAGATTTTAGTTTTCCTCCCTCTTTTTCCCTGTTCAAGTTTTATTAAGTTCTCATCTTTAATTCATGCCTGCAGGAGGGTTGATGCCATATATATATATATATATATATATATATCCACAAAGCATAGTGTTAAGGCCGGCAGTGGTATCTTCCTTGCCTTCTGCTTCTCCCTCCTTATTTCTGACTTCAATGATTTGTTAACATTTGACTAACATCAAAAGAGAGAAATCTATTCTGGCAGGAAGCAGGGCGGCAAGAGCTTAAGAGAGAACAAACTCCTATTAGATCGCTAAGTCTCCTCTCCCTACGAAAGGGCATGAGACGCAGCCCACCTGCATATTAAATTCATCCATCGTCCTCTGCGAGAATGGCTGGCTTCCCCCTCCCATTGAAAATGAAAGAACCGACAGGTTCGATTCCCATAACCTGCAGCTGGGAGAGACCGCTGAATGAGGAATCCTGGACAGCCATGTCAATATTGTGCTGGATGGACTAATGGTCTGACTGCAGAAAGCAACTTCCCATGTTGCTGCTGTCACAAGTCTGCAAAGCTTTTTTTTTTTTTTTTTTGCTCAAAGGAGAAACATGGAAGTGTACAAAGGTGACATTGTGGGGCCCTCAAGGTTGTGGATGATGTACCAAGAATTTCATCACAAGTCAAGGATTACAAACCTTGCTCATGTTGGGAATGCTAAGTGGTGGTTAACTGAGGGGTTGAACATGTTGCCTGCAGGCAAAGAGCTGGCCCATTAAGCCTGGCTGCATATATTTTAAGTAAGGGTTCTGGTATACCCATCCACCCACCCCTTCCATATTTAACTTGATTGGCTGCTAGCGGTGTGGGCAAGTCCAAACATGCCCACTTCAGAAGCAAAGGAGAGGCTATCACTTCAATATGCAGGATGCAAAAACAAAGCACACCTGCTCTGATAGGTAAGGTGTTATCCAATGCCATCACCACGCCCTCCCATGATCAGCTTTCTCCTGCTCCATAAACTCTCCTGCAGGGGAAAGTGCCTCGCAGGTTATAGGACCACAAATGAAGTTGACTGAGTGACCTTGGGCCAGTTTAACCTACATCACAGGATTGCCAACCTGAGCTTCCTTGGGGGATATAACTGTATTATCCACATCTATATCTATATCCATACCTATCTATTTGCATTTACCGCAGTCACACTTCTTAGAACAGTTATTCTAAGAAGGGTAAGATGACATTGTCAAAGCAGATGACATGAAAAAAGGACAGTTTTAGTAGGAAGGTCCAAACTTGGCAATTCTGAAGCACCCAAGGAGAAGCACCCAGACTGAAAGCTTTATTTATTTAATGATACTTTTCTGAAACTGGGGGAGCTTCCAGACTGTCATTATTTTCAGGTAAGATTCAATCACATACCAGCAAATTCAGGTTGTGAAATTAAAGCCGATTGAGAGTTCTGATGCAACAAACCTGCTTCCCCAAGACTTTTTGCAATAAGGAAAGTGACTTTATCATCAAACTTCCCTGCAAACAAACTGGAACAACTATCCTTTATGTAGCCAAGTCATCTAAAGAATGCTCAATAAAAAGGTCAAATGGAAGTGTCCTGCATATGACTGGCATTTTCAAAGGCCAGAGAAGACCTTCTTTTTGGTGATGTGAGCTCCTTCTTGATGTAGGCCTTCACTGGCCAGAAGGGAGAGCACCACTGTCCCCCTTTCTGAACAGCTGTGGAAGATGCCCACACTTAATCATAAAGCACAGAATCACAATCACCTACTTCTGACTCCTGGCAATGGAGCAAGTCCATTGCAACAGCATGTCTCATCCATGGCCTTCCTTTTAAAAGCTTTAATAAAGGAGAGGTTCTTCCTGAAGTTTAATCAAAATTCCACTCTCTTTTAATGTGAACCCGTTCATTCGAATCTCACTCTCCAGATGGGGCATAGCTGAGTGGTACAGCATCTGCTTTGCATGCAGAAGGTCCCATCACTGGCATCTCTAAGCAGGACTGGGAATGTCCCCTGTCTGAACCCGGGAGAGCTGCTGCCAGTCAGTGTGGACAATACTGAGCTAGATGGTCAATGTTCTGACACAGTATAAGGCAGTTTCCTATGTTCCTGTATGGGGCAACAGAAAACACTTCATCATCTATGTGACAGCCTTACAAATATTTGAAGATGGCACTTGTATTGCCTCTTAAGTCACATATCCAATTTCCTCAACCCTTCCTTAGTGCACTTGGTCTCCAGGCCCCTCACCATGTCATGGCAGATCTTAGGAAGACACATGTCCCACCATCAAAAAAAAGCTCAGCTCTTCCTAGGGGTGGCTGAGGCCCACTGTGACTACTGGGGCAGAATACTAGGAGCCCAAAGAATAGGTGGACCCAGACCTAATGACAGGCAGAACCAGTTCATTCTGGTTTTGCCCCCATCATCCTGCTTGCTGAGTTCTACTGAGGAGAAGGAAGCTAGTGATGGTTGTAAGTAAGAAGTGAGGCCAATGGGGATGGTTGAGGGCAGACTGTGGTTGGGGGGGCAGTTTTCCATTTGCCTTTAAGAGCTAGCCTGCACTGGCTTTTCCCCTCCTTGAGACTGCCTCCTTGTCTGTCTCAGCTGGATTCTGATTGGCGGTTGCTGCTGCTTTTAATCTACTTGGATGTTCCATTAAAGGCGACAGCTATAAGATAGCAGGAAGAGAACTGTGACACACCGTCTCTATAAACTGTCCACTTCTTCTTAAAGTACACTTGAAAGAGGAATAAACACACACCACGCACCACGACGAACTCATGATCATGATAGGAAACTGTTAAATTTGCCACATCTGCACCTTACAATTTATAACACTTTCTGGGCTAGCATCACTATATTGCCTGGGCCCATCTATCGTCCTTCCCGTGCTGCCAGTGGCTTTAAGTGGAGGCAGTTTAGATAAAAGGCCAGAAAATTGTGAGCTCATGAACTTGAGCTAATTGCCTCTTAGCTTTTGAGTCTGAACCTTTCCTTCAATTCCACAATAGGCAAGGTGGAATCATTTTCAATACGTTGCTTAATAGCTAGGATTCCTTTCCAAACCCCATCTAGTCAAATAACATCTATATATCTGCAGCAAGAAGATTCAAGTTTCCCCAGAAAGAGGTTTCAATGGGTAAGGAGTGGATAATTTATTGCACACAGCGAATCAAGTGTTTCTTGCTTTTATTACAGTTAACCAATTCCCCCCTCCCTTCTCCAGGAACACGGCAATGAGTAGAATAGAGCACAAAGGCAGAGGAAAGAAAAGAGGGGGAAAGGAACAATTAATCCTGCCTCAAGAGAAGCAGGCATGAGTCCCTCAGAAGAAGAAAACCAGGTTACATCTGGCTATTAAAAAAAGTATGTCTTTTGTGGTATTTACCACTTTAAGTTCCCTGCAATAGACCTCCTTTTAATGGTGGTAAATTGTGATGCATTACTAAGGGAGCATGGGAGACGCTCCCAGGTCACTCCATTAAGATTTGCAAGAAAAGAGCAGCATATTCTGCAGACCAAAGTGGTTGAGTGGGCATATATAGGGCAAGGTGGTGGAATATAAATGTAAATAAAAATGTAATAAATTTAAAGATAAACATTGGTAAAGAAAGGAACCACACAGTTAATCCCTACAAGTGTAAGTGGGGTGCCCCATTTCTCTCCCCACCCACCATGCCAAATTTTATATTGTAAGCTCATTGAGGCAGAGATCTTGTTCCCTTGTACTCTATACAGCAACACTTATAGGCACCATATTATTATTATTATTATTATTATTATTATTATTATTATCATCAGAATTAATATTAGTGCTGAAATTTGAAACAATAATTCATTCTTATTATTAACCGGGATTAATAATTGCTATTCATCCTATTTAAAACAATAATCAAAAGCCTACAATCGATCTTGGACAATGACTCTTCCCTCCCAGAGGCCTTGGGTGACAGCCCTGTAATTGATTACAGAGAGTTTCCCCATCCTAATGCTACTTGCCGCCATCAACAGACCACAGGAATATAATAGGGAGCTGCCTTAAACTGAGTCGGACTGTCGGTCCATCTAGCTCAGTACTGTCTACACTGACTGGTAGCAGCTGTCCAGGATTCCACACATGAAATCCCTTCCAGTCTTACCTGGAGATGCTGGGGTCTAAACCTGAGACCTACTGCACAGAAAGCAGACGTTCTACTACTGAGCTATGGCCAGAGGCCAATGGAAGCTGACACCATCTCTGTCCTTGTTTGTACTTTGACAGCATTAGTATGCAGGGGTCAGCAAACTTTTTCAGCAGGGGGCCGGTCCACTGTCCCCCAGAACTTGTGGGGAGCTGGACTATATATTTGGGGGGGGGAATGAACGAATTCCTATGCCCCACAAATAACCCAGAGATGCATTTTAAATAAAAGCACACATTCTAATAATGTAAAAACACGCTGATTCCCGGACCGTCTGCAGGCCGGATTTAGAAGGCTATTGGGCCAGATATACCCATGGGATAGGGCCTAGCAGCATCCACAATGCCAGGGATTCATTCACTTGCTCAGTCTAATTTATGCCATTATCTCCAGCAATGTCTTTCTGCACTCTATATAGGCCCAGCAGGCGAGTCTCTGTGCAAAATAATAAAAGGACAAAAAATTGATATCAGAAATGGCAACAACAACAATAAAAATGGTTTGTGTGTGTGTGGACATTTCAACCTCCTGGGACTGTCTGGAACTGACTTTAAGGTGGCCTTTGCAAAGGGAAACTGCAATGTGAAACTGCTCAGTTACAGCACATCAAGAGGTTCAGTGCTATCGCTTGTGGACTGAATTAGGACAACTGAGTTTTATTGCCCTCCATGTGTTAACTGGCTTACCAATACCAAGATGTATGCATTAAAAAGGTAAAGGGACCCCTGACCATTAGGTCCAGTCGTGGCTGACTGGGGTTGCGGCGCTCGTCTCGCTTTACTGGCCAAGGGAGCCAGCGTACAGCTTCTGGGTCATGTGGCCAGCATGACTAAGCTGCTTCTGGCGAACCAGAGCAGCACACAGAAACGCCGTTTACCTTCCCGCCGGAGCGGTACCTATTTATCTACTTGCACTTTGACGTGCTTTCGAACTGCTAGGTTGGCAGGAGCAGGGACCGAGCAACAGGAGCTCACCCCATTGAGGGGATTTGAACCGCCGACCTTCTGATCAGCAAGTCCTAGGCTCTGTGGTTTAACCCACAGCGCCACCCGCATCCCCAAGATGTATGCATTACCAACAACTTTTTTCATGAATGGCCACTGTTAATCATGTAATTTTCTGCATTTCATTTTCTTCCAACCTCACTGTTTACAACTCCCTCTCCTCTATCTATCAATACATCTATCCATCTCTGCCTAACCCCCCTCCAAGAATAACACTTCATGCATCTGATAAATTATAGTCCACAAAGGTTTTCTAAGAAGACAAAGCCGTATCCAGCTATGTTAGAATACAAACTCTGAAATTAATCACTCCCATTATTTTCATTGGGCCTACTCTGAGTAGCACTAACAATGGCTGCAACACAGAGGACTCCAGGAGGCAAAAAAAAAAAAAAAAAGCAGAACAATTAAGCAGCACTGTTTTAAAAAACAACAACAACCCTTTTTAACCCAATTTGTTAAACCCACTGGATTAAAAGAGGTTTAGTGTGGTTTAGTGTAACTCATGCTGGAATAAGGTGGATATAAAACTAGAATAAAACAATCTAAATGAACCAGCCAAATGAGAATTTAATCTCCTTTAATTAAAAATAAGAACCCATTTAAAAAACAACCCAGAAAGCTTTTGGCAGAGGAGCAAACAGAAACCAGAGCACCCAGTGTGCTAGGATAAAAACACATCCACCTTACTTCTATAGCCTGTCTTTAGGTACCTTTGAAAGAGGATTAAGCAAATTCTGGGAGGATAAGGCTATCAATGGCTACTAGCCACGAAGGCTGTTGTTCTCTGCCTCCACAGTTGGAGGCAGCAATGGTTCTGAATGTCTGTTGATGAAAAGTGCAGGAGGAGAGGGTGCTCTTGTGCTCAGGGGTCCTGCTCTCAGATTCCCCACAGGCAGATCTCGTTGGCCACTGTGAGAACAGGATGCTGGACTAGATGGGCCATTAGCATGATCTAGTATGTTCTTCTCATGCTCTTATGGAATACTACAACCGCATTTGGAGATACAGTGGTACCTCGGGTTACAGATGCTTCACGTTACAGACGCTTCAGGTTACAGACTCTGCTAACCCAGAAATAGTACCTCAGGTTAAGAACTTTGCTTCAGGATGGGAACAGAAATCGTGCAGTGGCAGCGGGAGGCCCCATTAGCTAAAGTGCCTCTTCAGGTTAAGAACAGTTTCAGGTTAAGAACGGACCTCCAGAACGAATTAAGTTCTTAACCAGTGGTACCACTGTACTGTGTACAGTTCTGGTCCACCTTACCTCCAAAAAGATATTGTAGAACTGGAAAAGGTTCAGCAAAGGGCAACCAACGGGAATAAGAGTGTGAAGAAACTTCCCTATGAGGAGAAGTTACAACATCGGGGGGCTTTTCAGCTTAGGTGTGGAGTGACATGCTGGAAGATGTGTATTACAATTATGCATGGCAAGGAGAAAGAGGCTAGAGAAAAGCTTTTCTCCATCTCCCATAACACCAGAACCTGTGGACGTTTGCCACTGAGTTATGGTCAGTGGCTGGCTGGAATGTGAGGAGCCCAACAGGAAGGTGGCGACAGAGTGAATGGAAAGCAGGGTCATCTGATTCTCATTTTTGTCCCCATCCTCCTCCCTGCTGAGCTCTACAAGAGACTAAGTAGGAGGGAGTAGACAGGCAATGCCGCCCCCTGGACTGGTTGTAAGGCTGGTGGGGCAGTGCCTCATTTGCCCTAATGGACCAGCCTCCACTAGCTCAGGTCTCTCTGCGTACATTGGCATCCTTCCTGAATTATCACGCACCCAGAATGGGTGCATTTATTTATTGGTTGAACCTTGCCACAATGAATTGTTACTGCCGAGAGGGAGAGAGGGAGAGGGAGAATTGTGATTTTCATTTTCTCTTTAGATGCTTTAACAGAATGCTTTCCCCAAAGGAACATGTTCTTCCTTTGGTCTCTGTCCCATAGGAATTATTCTTTATATAGAGTGGATGTTCCCCCCCCCCCCCCTTGGGGCATCTTGGTAGAGTTTTGCTTTCAGTGCGATTCCTTATGTTATTGTCATTCACCCCACCCCCACTCCCACCCGGCAAACAGCACCCACACGATTCCATTTTAGAGCTCTCAAAGCAACGTTTTGATTTCCCTACTCTTCCAGTCATAGCTCAAATGCCTCTTCTTGCTTGCATTTCGTGCTACAAATAGTCACTTAAGCCAGTATGGAGAACCCTGAACACTTTGCAAGGCGGCAGCAGCAGAGCATACACAAACGGAGCCACAACGGTTTTGTTCCTTTGCCAGGTATAAGTCTGCATATTGATATATGTTTCGGTATTGGCAGATAAGGCAGCACAGTTGTAGAACACAGAGTACTGCCAGGAAGACCACAAAGCAAATCTAAATGACTGAATGTAGTTGTTGCAAGAGAGGAAGCTCAGGGAGTTTTGTCTGTAGTGCTTCGCTGAACTGATCAAAGGGTCTCGGGATAAAAATGAATGCAGGAACTAGAAGGTCAAACATTTGCAGAGAGCTGTCTGGAAAGAGAGAAAGAAAAAAGCCAGCACTTGCACCCTTGGTTCACACAGAACTGGACAGAGTAAAGGATGGCAAAAAGGAAAAGGGAAACTTTGTCACCAGCTTGCCCTCAAAACCTTAATCAAGGTTATGGCACCATTAGTCTTAGGTGGCCTTAAAGGTTTTTGGTAGTGAGGTGATTACCCAAATGCTTTGCGGTGTGGGAATATGGGGAGCAGATTCTAATTCCATCAAAACGTCAGAAATAGTGCAGAATCTTTTCCAGAAATTTTATTCCCTTCCTTGAGGTATCTTGGGAGCTCTCTTACATACAGAATAGGGGTGGCCAGCACTCAAGGCTAGGGCTGACCGCAGCCAGCTAGGGATCAAAACTCCAGGTAAGATTATGCTGGCACCATGGAGAAGATAAATGGTGCTATCAACAAAAGCAATGGAATCCCTAGGCAAGGGCATTTTGTCTAACCATATTCTTAAATACAGCTAACATCTGGCAAAAGGCTACAAGGGCTTATTACTACAACAACAGCAACAGCAACAGCAACAGCAACAGCAACAGCAACAGCAACAGCAACAGCAACAGCAACAACAACAACAACAACAACAACAACAACAACAACAACAACAACCATTCAGAATAATAAAGACCAGGGTTTCCGAAACTTGGGTCCCCAGCTGCTGATAGACTACAACTCCCATCATCACTGGCTAGCAGGACCAGTGGTCAAAGATGAGAATTGTAGTCCAAAAACAGTTGGAGAACCAAGTCTGGAAAACCCTGCTTAAGCTATAATGCCCCGTTAAGTCACTTTGGCTGTCCCTGAACTCAGCCTTCGTTAAAGTGACTAGGAATGACTGAGAATGCAATATGGAAGGGGTTAAAAAGAAAAACTCTACTGCAGCCAACACACATCCAAGCACATGGTGTTACTTAAGCCTTGCATCAGAAATATAAACCATGAAACGTTTTAATATAAAATGTATTAGCAACATCCTTTGACCGCTAAAGCTTATTTTAAAACCTTCATCTTTGTTCTTTTACGACTGACTAGAATTTGCTTTCAAGCTCTTAGCTGGGTCAGGAAGCAAAGATGTGATGTTTAAAAACTAACTCCTGTGAAAGCAAGGCTGAAATATTTCACAGAACAGGCAGCTAGCCAAATCAAAGTGACCATAATATCATCTCGAAAAGCATTCAGGTGGGACAGCTCAAGCTCAGGTACAGCCGATGAAAGATGACTTCATCAATAAAAGATACCCTATTGTCCTGAGATGTGAAGCTGAGGCAGATCAAATTTTTAACACACTCCTAGTGAAGGGTCACAGAAATGGAAGGCTGAATCTGTCAGCTTGGTTTCTCTCAGTTTCTTATTTTTCCAATCTTAAATCCAGTCCTCCATTTCCACAGTAGTTTGCAATTTTATTTTAAAAAGTTCTCATAAAAACACATCAGCTATTTTTTCCTGATACACACATCTTTGCAAAGTAACTTCCTGACATATATGTTAGATTCAGGCATTTTTATGTACACTCTACCGTAGTATAAGCACTTCTGTGCACGTTATGTGGGAAGAGAACTGCACCACAAAAATTCAGAGAAGTGTGAATCTCAAAGGATGGTTCTGTGTTTGGTTCATGTAATGTTTCAGAAAGTGGAAATTTGGCAGCTTCTTCTTTAAACGTGAACTGGATCAAATTTCTCCTCCATCCCTAGTCACAGAGAAGCTCCTTTCCCCCTTTGGCAATTTTCTGTATCATCTTCAGGAAGCTATTGCTAGAGAAGCACCCACTTAAAAAGGCAGCACCAAGCCAAACACAGCTGGGCTGGAAGATGGCATTAATTCTCCACTGAGCTGCTGAAAATGCCTTGCTTGGCAAGGCAGCCCTTGGACAGCCTCCTTCCTAAACTGCAAATCAGCTTAATGCCCGTTTTACGATTCAGGGCTGCGTGGCCAGGTGGAGCAGTTTCAAGGTTGTGTGGCAACTGAGCTTTCCTTCAACTGGTTAGAAGTGGCATTTCCCTGCAAGCTCCTGAGAACAGGTTACTAAAGAAGGAACACCACAAATTATATGCTCAAGTGTATTTCCAGCCAAACCATTTCCCCATCTGGAAGCCTCTGGTCTTGACAAAAGCGATAATAGTTTCTTTCAATATTTTTTTTAAATTATGGACACTGCTGCATTCATCATCTGAGGCCCTTCTTCATGTACCCCCTTCAAAGAAGGTGCAAAGGTTTGTTGACCATTTCAGTGGTGGCCCTTTGTTTGTATAATATTTTCTCCAGGAAAGCACATCTGTTGCTATCGATGTCTCTTTTTAGCTGCCAGGCAAACATATCCTTATGTAACCAAGGCTTGTGGTTGTTGATTGGGAGGATAGATAGATTATGTCCGAGGCCTTTGTTTTACTCATTCTTCAAGTGGAGTAGGTAGGATTTATTCTTTTTAAAAGATATAGTTGGGTAAGCATTCAAGTTTTTGTCTGTTGCTGATTTCCATATCTTTAATTTTAATTTAACAGCAAATTACTTTGAGGGGATAAGAACAAATAATCAATATACAAAGAAAAGCATTATTAGAGAGTTTTATTTACTGGAACTCCAATTCCAAGGAGCTCAGCCTCCTTCCATTTCTCCAGGCCCAGATACTTTAAATTCCCATTAGTGTGGGTGTTCTGTGTCTCTTAACTGTCTTTTTAAAGAAAAAAACAAAACCCAAAAAACTGCTGAATTGGAAGTCCCAAGATCTACAAGCTGGGGAAAGGACTATACAGTTGTACCTTGGTTCTTGAATGCCTTGCTACTCGTACGTTCTGGCTCACGAACGCCGCAAACCTGGAAGTGAGCGTTGTGATTTGCAAACGTTCTTTGAAACCTGAACGTGTGACAAGGCCTTCGCGGCTTCCAATTGGCTGCAGGAGCTTCCTGCAGCCAATCAGAAGCCACGCCTTGGTTTCCAAATGTTCTGAAAGTTGAACAGACTTCCAGAATGGATTCTGTTTGACTTCCGAGGTACAACTGTAGTTCAGTGGTAAAACATCCGCTTTACATGCAGAAGGTGTACAATCCCTTTCATCTCCAGGTAGGCGTTCTGGTCTTTGTCAGTATAAATCAGATTCCTGTGTCCGTAAAGCAGTCCTTTATTACAAACCACCAGGAATGGAATCCTATTTTAGTTTTAGGGGAAGCACCATAGTTCAGTGGTAGAGCACATGTTTCACATGCTGAAGGCCCTATTCAACCCCTGACACCTCCAGGTGTAAATGCCCCCAGTCTCGAATCCTGGAAAGCTACTGCAAGCCAGTGTCAGCAATACACGGACCAGTCCTCTGACTCAGTAGCTTCCTATGTTCCTATTGCCACCCTTCTCTCTCCCATATCAAGACAACTCAATAACCCTAGGCTCAGCGGAAAAGGTTTTATCCTTTTGCAGCTGAAATAATTTGCCAAAATGGCCTCATATTTTCACGACCTCTTCTTTCAGCGAACAATCCGAGCTAGTAATTTTGTCAAAAGGTTCAGGTAAGAACCATCTGAAAGCTCCTTGACTTTGGGGCTTTGCCTCGGGGTTAAAAACTTATTTCAGATGACCCCAGGTCAGCAGACAGTAATTTGAGTTCCCACAATAAAATCAAACTACACAACATGTTCCTTTTCTTTTCTTTAGGACAATGCAGACTCTTTATTACATTTGTGATTACAACGTGCCTATAACAATGTTCTCTAACAGGCAAGCCTCGGGTCAAATGAGTCCCTTGATCAATTTATCAGAGGTCCCTGGTTGCTGCTGCGGATAGGCTATGTCTGAACACTATCTTTTATTCTCTCCATTTGGCTGGAACAATAGGCTGCCGGAGCACATTTGCTAAGGTTGTTGTTGTTGTTCTCTGTCTCCCACTCCTACCCCTTACTCCTGTGTGCATTTTGAACAATTTAGGGAAAGAGGAAACTGGTGCTCTGCTTGAAGTGAAATTATGAATTCACACACACACACACACACACAATTTGCAAAGTAACTAAGGGTGTATGGTTGGGAAAATGAAATGCTTACATTTAAAGCACTTTGATACAACTTTAAACTGCCACGATTTCCCCCAAAGTATTCTGGAAGCTGAAGTTTTTTAAGGTTGCTGAGAGGTTGTTAGGAGACCCCCTACTCCCCTCACAGAGCTACAATTCCCAGAGTTCCCTGGGATGAGGGATTGATTTTTAAAAAGCAAGAGAGAGACAGAGAGAGAATGTACAACATCAGCCCTCAGTAGACTCTGCCACAACAGGCAGTAAGAGCCAAAGGTTGGCATGAAAAAAGAAATATTTGACTGCTGGCAAAAAGGAAAAAAGAGAGAGAAACATCATAGCCACACACTGGAGAGACCTGTCAGGAGTCAGCATGGACCAATGGTATCAAATATTATGGGAAACAGCCTTATTAGAAAAACTAACCAATAAACTGAAACTGACACAGGGATAAATAGAAGAAGACGCCTTCACCCCGGTATGGCTCCCCTTTATCACATACACAGCCCAACAAGACAATGACAAGAATCCGCCAAGAGCATACGAATCAATATGGCTAACCTGATTCAAAAACACACCCACACCCCACTCACACACAAAAACAAAGTTCAACACAGCCAGTCACAAACAAACAACCACACCCTAGGCCAACCCCAACCTCTCTCACCACCAAAGGAACACAAATGAATAGTGAAAAGAACCCGCACAAGCGACGCTGACACAAAACCCCACACATACATTAAGTAGAACAGAAACATTGCCACCCGACCCCCCCATTCACCATGCCCCCTCCACCTCTTTCCCCCTTTTCTTCCTAATGTAACACTAATGTCCCAACAAATGAAACTGATCTGTAGAAAACGTAACTTGAAAAAAGAGACATTGCATACTTCTGTAAACCAAGAAATCTTCAATAAAAAAAATGTAAAAAAGAAAGAGAAAAGAGAAAAAAGAGAGGAGGACAGGCAAGCTTTCCACTGAGTTCCACAATCTGGGAGCGGTCATGGAGAAGGCCCTGTCTTGTGTTATCACCAAATGTGTCTGTAGAGCTGATGGGGCCAAGAGAAAGGCCTCCTCAAAAGATTGCAAAGTCTGGGAGTCTTTCTATAGATTCTGTTTAGGCACTGTGACTAAAAGCTGCTGAAAGATCCCCTCCCTCCTGCATGAATTGGTCTAGTCCTCTGTTAAAGCCATCTAACCTTGTAGCCACCACCATATCTCGAGTTTTCACCTATATTGGTCAGATACAAAAGGGAGCAGGGCCCCTGCACCTTTAATGCTGAACACCTGCTGAAATACTCTCTTCTACACAACTATATGAAAGGGGCAGGCTCCCTGTCCTCTTCTTCACCTGCCTATGCTAGTGCTGGATTCCAGCTGGCTATGTTGTGTGAAGAACTGCTTCCTTCCACCATCCTCTTCTTCCACCACCATGTTAGCCAAGGGGCAGCTGAAGAAGATGGAGCAGTTGCTGGTGGATGGGCCATGGCACAGTGAGCATTTCCTAAGCATGAAGGTGCTGCTGGACCTCCTGGTTGGCTTCCGCACCGAGTTCAGCTGTGACTCGCCATTCCAGAGGGACAAGCTCATCTTGGACTTTCTTGGAATGCACCTCCTGATTACCGAGAGCGATATGGGTGAGTTCCACATCAAGGATGCCAGGGCAGGCAACCCGGTCAACATCCAATGTTTCCACCACGACACCAACTGAGGACTCTCAGCCAGATGCTGGTTTAACAGTGGACATTAAGTGTATTTTATGTGTATTTTAATGAACTGAACGATCAATTATGAGTCACAGAGCATGGGGAGTATGTGTATGAACTTAACAACTAAATAATAATCATCTAAACACTGTTATTTGTTATTGTTTTTATTGTTCTATAGATTATAAATGCCATGTTAATAATATAACTTCTGTAATTGTGATGCTTAGAACATTTTTTAGTTGTTGCTTTATTAGTAGCGTTTTAGAGATTGTAATTGTCTGGTTAATTGTTGGATTTGTTAATTGTTTTATATGTGTATTTGTGATGTTGTATTCTGTTTTAGTATGTTGTATTCTGTTTTAGTATGCAATTAGTATGTGTATTTGTGATGTTGTATTCTGTTTTAGTATGCAATCGTTATTTATTGCTTGTAAGCCACTTTGGGATTTGTTTGAATGAAAAGCTGCATATAAATTCAATAAATCAAATCAAATAAAACTCAAACCAGTTATCAATCACACACTCTCTCTCACTCACACATACACGCAAGGTCAAAGTGTATATGGGGAGAGTAACTAAGTTTGATAACCAGTCATCCAACTTTAGGAGGCAAACACTGGGGCGTTCCCCAGGGACCGCATCCACCCATTTCAGGGCTGAACTGAGGCTTCTACTGTTTGCGGCCAGAATTGATTCAGCATACTTTAGTACTGGCACAGATTTAATGATCTGGAGGACCACAATCTTACTAAGCTTTGCAGGTTGGAGCAATCAAAGCTTGGAAGTTGAGCACCTACATTTCAAGATGCACTAAGGATTTACAATCTTTGAACAGGAAAATGTCTGCCTATTAGTCCACATACTCTTAGGAACTGGGTTGTTGTTTTTTTAATCACAATGCTAATCAAGATGGAACATCCATTGTTAAAGCTCTTTTTTCTATTTGGTACCCCCAAATCAAGATTAATCATTCCATGCCCCAATATTTTGAGACTATGACCTTTACCCAGCTTTGACAGCTTGGACAGATCTTAGGTTCCAGAAGATGCCCTCAGTATATCTGGATGGGAGATACCTTGGAAACTCAGTTATACAACGGAAATGTATATTTGGGTACAATCAAATTGAAGATATCATGCATTATTTGCTGCTCAGTCATTTGTATCCTGGAGTCCAGAGAAGGAAAATTGCCATCTATTCTTCAGTAGTATTTATGTCTGTCTCTCTCTCTCTCTCTCTCTCTCTCTCTCTCTCTCTCTCACACACACACACACACACACACACACACAGCAGGAGCAGGAAGTAACTAAATTTGATAGCAGTACTAAGTTATCTGTGTACTTTACAATACTATGTTTAGTTTTGGAGGCTCACTTCGTTGTGGGGTTGAGATGGCATTCTGATTCTTTTCCAACTCTTTGGGCTGTATGATCTAAATATATGTTGCAAGGGATTGCAGTTCAATCTGCAAAATTAGTTAACAAATCTCTTACTCCAAAGGATTAATGCAAAAGCACACAATACAATTCAAGGCACTCAGGCACTAGGCAACTAGCCTTTCTAATGCCTGCTGTGCTGTCGGCAATTTTCATATGAAAATTGGCTGAAGCATCAATGCAAGAAATAACCCACACCATAGTTGATAATGATCTCCTATCTCCTAATCTTCTACCAATACTCCACACATATAAATGAGTAAAAACTTATTTTATTCTTCGTGGGGGGGGGGGGGGTTGTCATTTTGCAAAGGAAGTTGCACAAGGGCAAAATATCCCAACAATTAGAAATAACTAATGCAATATAGATATAGTTCTTTACCTTTGTAGGACATCTTCTGATTCTTATGCTTTTAAGCTCAAGGTGACTGGCAATGTTACACAAACCAGTGTTTTATTGTGACTTGTTTGCTGGGTCAAACTTTACATTCAGCATTTTGAAGTTCTTTTTAAAAACCCTGCAATGCCCTTTAAAAACTATAGTGAAAAAGAACGGTGCCTGTTATCCAGAAGGCACTGGGGATATGGGCATGTCTTCACTCTTAGTGTTTATACTTCCAAAGATAACCGACTTAATTTATTGCTTTGTCCCTTGAGGAACATTTTGTAACTGGAACCCGCACCAGCAAGGCCTATGTGTAATCTAATTAACATGGTGTCTGCATTAATTAACCTTCTGTCTTGCTGACTTGAAAGGCCACAGACATGAGTAGGTAAACTGTAGTCTAGCAATCTTAACACAGATTTCCCTTTTGTTTCTTACTCTAAACACCTAAAACCTGATTTATTTCCACCCCAGATGGCACCAAACTTTGCCTCCAGCCTTTTAAGCACTGGAGGAGCAACTAGAGCCAGGGGTTGCCAACCTCTGGGAGACTGTGGACACATGTGCAAAGCAGATGAATGGTTTTGGGCACCACAGTAATTGAGTGCCACAATTACCCTCCCTCCATTATAAACCCCCTGAAATTGCACCTGCACTGCAATTAGGTTTTAGAACAGCTTTCTGTGGGCTACAAAATGCTTATTCCATGTCCAGTTTAAGCAGGTGTGAGGCACTGTGGTTGCCAGGTAAGAAATCTGTGGGCAGACGTGTGGCTGTGAGTGTCATGTGACCTGTGAGCTGCAAGCAGTGGTCAAATAGCCTTAAAGTGTCTAAATTCTGATGTTGGCTAGCTAAGGTAATGTAATGCACTTGTTTTCTAGAATTAATACAATGCTATGCCCATTAAATTCCAAAGCCAGAGATGCTCAGTATCAATCAGATCATTTCTGTCATTTAAGTAAAACAAGGATTGAGAACACTTCGTCCTTTTAAACCTGAAAGTTTAAGCTTTCTTCTCTCTGCACCCCCATCTGTGAATTGAAGCTGCAATTCAATGTTTTGCTAGCAAAGAAGCCGTCTAGGGTCCTCCTCACTTTCCTTATCTGTTGGCACAGAACAGCAGTGCCTTCAGAAGAAGACCAGGAGAACTTCAAAGGAAGAAAAAGAGTAACTCAAAGACTGGCAGTAGAAAATGAAACTTTGCTTAAAACTGCCTGTTGCCATGGTGTTGCACATGCAGATAAGAACATGTTTATGCAAACCAATGAAAACGTATGCATGAGCTGTCCACACATTTTGTTACCCAGTTATATTGCTTGAAAGAGATCGTTCACGAGTTAGTCAGAAGTTATAAAAGCATCTTGAATTTTGTATTCTCAGCCCAGCCTTTTTGGAGCTATCCTCTGGGTCGCTCATGCAGATTTATGAATAAAAATGAGTTCCTTCCATGCACTGTATGTCTTCATTTGGCCTGGAGAACTGGAGTGAACTAAAACCCCTTTTGCAGAGTAACAGGACTAGGACCTGGGAGATCAGAGTTCAAATCCCCACTCATTCATGAAGCTCACTGGGTGACCTTGGGCCAGTCACAACCTCTTAACTAACCTCACAGGGTCATCGTAGGGATTAACTGAGGGGTGTGTGTGAACCATGTATTACTTGGAGGAAAGGTGGGATATAAATGCAGGAAATAAGCTCTTCTTCTTACCAACTTAAGAAAGCTGGAGGGGCCAGACAGATGGAGATGTCAGTTGCCAACCTGGCATCCAGAGATCTCCACATGATCGCAACTGGACCCACGCAAAACGCGCCTGGCAGCTGGGGAATTTCAAACACTGCTCAGAATGTTCCATTTCTGGGTTTTCTGCAGGCTGCTACCACTTTTACTACCAGCAGGTGGAATGGGGAACTCAGTGCCAGTGGAGTGGCTTTAGCCTGGCAGAGCTGTTCTAGGTGGGGTGAAAGGAGACCACCACACCCAAACTCCCCCAACCCTAAAGCTTGGTGCAATAAACCGAGATATCAATGAGCTTGCACCCTAAGATAGCTGCCCCTCTGGGAACAGCAAGTTCAAATCTATTACTTGCAGCCTGAATTGAGATAATGGGTTGTTAACCCACTACTGTTGTTAAATAGCTTACCAACACTAGAATGTATGTGCTATCACAGCCACTGATATGGGATTGGTCGCTGTAATTGTTTTACATACATTTATGCTCTAATACGGTTGTTACAGTCTGTAATTTTTGCAGTTTATTCCACTCTCCCCCCCTCCTGTGCATATATGTATATACCTGCCAACTTAGGCAGATAACATTTATTTCCCAAAAATTATTTATTTCCCAATTGGTTGTAATAAAACCAGGCTAGATCAAAGCAGTTTAGAAAAAGAATAAAACAATAAAATTATCAGTAAAAATGAAACAGAAAAAAAGCCATTTAAGATATTCAAAAAGTAATCAAAATCAGTGATAAGGTGAACCCTAGATTAAAGCTCATGTCAATATTCAACGTTTATCAAGCATCTGATGAAACAGACCCTAGTCCTTAAAAGCTTATACTATAATAAATTTGTTGCTGATGCCACACGATTGTTGTTTTGACACGAATGTTTCTAACTCGAAGCTAAACATTTGCTCAACAAACAAGCATCTTCACCCTCAGGAATCCTTCTTGTTCTTGGAGGGGAATGTTGTGACTCCCCCTCTCCCCAATGGTTTCAGCTGGTTTCCAGGCCTTCTTCCTTCGTACAGAAGAGGGTTTGGAGAGCTGACTTTGCTTAACAAATAGCCCAGAGGCATCATCTCCCCACTGCCCTTGTGGTGACAAGTAACCTTGCTAGAAAACCTTGTACATGAAAAACAGAGGGTGTGGGTTGTTGTTTTTTTAACCTAAAAGATGTCCTGAAATCAAGAGATGTGCTTAGTCAAGCTGTGTATATTCTCAACAGTTCATGTAAACCATCCATCAGTTAGCAGTATGAAAATTGGCTCCCTGAAGAATCACAGTTCTGGAAATGGAAATGCATGGAGGAGGAGGAGGAGGAGGAGGGGTGTGGGGTGTGAGGGAAGTGGGAATACAGTAGCATTGCCTCGAGCTGCATTTTGCAACGCAAGCACCACCGAGCGCTGGAAAACAAGCATCTCTTTTGTACGCTTCTGTGAGAAAACCCAGCAGAGTCAGACCCACATCATGAAAAGGCTTTAAACAAGAGCTGGCTAGCACCATCTCTCTCTTCCTCTCTTCCGGTGTAGCTCATGATGTGCCAGTTCAGACATACAGAACCACTGCTTTTCCTCACAGGACTCTGTGTGTGTGTGTGTGTGTGTGTGTGTGTGTGTGTGTATGCACGAGGGGAAACAGGGATAACTGGTCAGGAACAGATGTACTGTTTGTTCTCTTTACACAGTGAGAAAGGAGATTTATTCTCTCTCAGGGGCACTCTCACCATGGCGGTAACATCCTTTCCCCAAATATAACTTTACGCAGGAAGGATGGGAGGGTCACTCGCTGCCACAGTGGCTGGGAAACTGTGGCCCTCCAGATGTTGCAGTGCTGGGCTGCAACTCCCATCGAGCCTGATGGGAGTTGGAGCCCAACATCTGGAGGGCCTCTGATCTTGCTGGCGATTCCTGGCATGACCTAAAGTGGGTCACAGCAGCAGCACTGCCACACTTTTGTTTGTTTTATTTTAACATAATGTAAGGTAAAGGTAAAGGAACCCCTGACCATTAGGTCCAGTCATGACCGACTCTGGGGTTGCGGCGCTCATCTCGCTTTATTGGCCGCCGAAGGAGCCAGCGTACAGCTTCCGGGTCATGTGGCCAGCATGACTAAGCCACTTCTGGCAAACCAGAGCAGCACACGGAAATGCTGTTTACCTTCCCGCCGGAGCGGTACCTATTTATCTACTTGCACATGACGCGCTTTCGAACTGCTAGGTTGGCAGGAGCAGGGACTGTGCAATGGGAGCTCACCCCGTGGCGGGGATTCGATCCACCGACCTTCTGATCGGCAATTCCTAGGCTCTGTGGTTTAACCCACAGTGCCACCCGTGTCCCTTAACATAATGTATATGCTGTTTAATTTTAAGAAAACCTCTAAGCATTTTCCAACAAGATAATTCTCGATTAAAAAAACAGGCATTTACAAACATTCAAAATATGGTTAAGATTACATATAAATACAGAGAGTATTTGTGTATGTATAGATATCTAGTTACATGGCTCAACCTTGTTTATTTTATTAAAATAGTTCATAATTGTCTGGCATATTACAGAAAAAATTAAAAAGATGGTTAAGATCAACAATGTGGAACACCATAAAAATATATAGTGTAAGCTGTAAAAGCGGGTCTTTAAATACATGTTTTATATTGTAAACTGCCCTGGGATCTTCAGATGAAGTGCAATATAGAAATTTAACAACAACAACATTTGGGCTAAAGGTACATCTGGAGTGACAAGGTTGAGGGCTCCTGCCTTAGATCAGGGGTGGCTAATAGCAGCCACTGCATCAAGCTGCATAAGAGGAAGGAAGGAAGAGAGACACAGGGTCAATGTTAGCTCTGCTAAAAAGCTGGTCTTCTCCCTCCCGCAATTGTCACCTGCCAGCGGTCATTATAGTATCAGGCTGCAACAGAGGAGGGAAGAGAAGGGATGTAGGGCTACTTTGTCAGACCAGCAATGGTCTCCTCTCCTTAACTTAAGAAACAACTGCTAGAACAGGCCAGTGGCCCATCCAGTTCAGCATCTCACATATGTTCACGGGACGCTCACAAGTGGAGCCTGAGCTCAACAACACCCTCCTGCAGCTTCCAGCATTGCCATTCCAAAGCATACCGCCTCCAACTGTGGAGTGGAACAGATCCATCTGGGTCAGTATCATCCTCCATAAATTTGTCTCATGCTCTTTCAAAGCAATTAAAGTCTGTGGACATCCCTGCCTCTTGTGGGTACTGATTTCAATTGAAATAGGCACTGTGTGAAGAACAACAGAGCCTGCCCTCTCTGGCCGGTGGCTCATCTAGTCCATCCTATTCTCACAGTGGCCAACCAGATGCCTGTGGGAGGCTTGAAAGCAGGATTGACATGCAACAGCATTCCCTCCTCCCGTGATTCCAAGCACAGGTATTCAGAGATACACTGCCTACAGCACTAGAGACAGAACATAGCTATCATAGCTTGTAGCTGCTGATAGCCTTATCTTCCATGAATTCGTCTAATACTCATTGAGGTTTTCCATTCCAACTGATTGTTAGAACAACTTGCAAGTAAGAACTTGACCTTGCATTTCCTTATTTCCTCCTCATCCCTCCTAATCAATATTCCTATTGTGTCATGCCTTGCAAGCCTGACGGCAAGGATTCTCTCTCGCTTTTTTGGTGATTTGTAAGCTGCTAAAGAGCAGCTTTAAACAAACAAACAAACAAACAAACAAACAAACAAACAAAATCAATGTTAAATAAGCCAGCTAGGATAGGCACCCACCATTCTAAGTATTCCTTATAGAGCTCAGGTGGAAGCCTACAGTTGCAATCGAAATTATTCAACCCCCATTGCAAATCAGGTTTATTATCAAAATTTACAGACTTTCAGCTGTTTGCAATGAGCAAATCAAACAGAAGCAATTGAAATAGCTCAACACAACGGATGCTTCAAATGGTTTCCCCAAAATTAACTGAAATTGCAACTTTCAATTGGTTTGGTTTGCCCATTGCAAACAGCTGAAAGTCTGTAAATTTTGATAATAAACCCAATTTGCAATGGGGGTTGAATATTTTCAATTGCAACTACCATATTTTTCAGTCTATAAGATGCCCCCAGGTATAAGACACCCCCTATTTTTGGGGACTCCGATTTAAGAAAATGGGGAAAGGTCTATCTGTGTAAAAGATGCCCCCAAATTTTGGACATTATTTTTTAGGAAAAATCCTAGTCTTATACACGGACAAATATGGTATATCTTCTCCAGGGGCTTTACTTAATTTCAGGCAGGAAATAAGGGCCTTTATCTCACTATCGGAGGCTAGTTGCCATTCAGGAAGGTTGCTGGTACATAGGATTATCCAAACTTACCACCAAATATATTGGAAAAATATTTAACCCAATCAGAGGTAGAGGTAGAAGCTTCCATTCCTATGGTGAACTCACTTCAGACTCCTGTTTTCCAATCTACATTTGATCAATATTTCTATAGATTCCTGATGGATTCTTATGCAAATCCCTAACTGTCTTAGCCAGAACTTTCTTAGGCACTTTGCATTGACACGTCAAACCAGCCAAGATGTGCTGATTGTGTGTAGTTACTGAAGCTATCAGATAGGCCTGAGCTCTGTGAGAATTTGTGGAAAGACATCAATGAGATTTGGCGATCTGCTCATAAAAAGTTGATGGAAGCTTGTCAGATTATAACTGTGAGATTATAACTCTCAGTCTGTGAGACCATTTCAGCCTTTTCACACCTGCCATAGCTGTGTACACTCTTGCAGAGTTGGTTGCTGCTATGCATTCTAAAGGACATACTATGGTCATTGCTATTGGAAAATGGTCACTTTCTGTTCATTCTGACACTTCAAAGGCGTTCACAAAAGTGAATAAAGGAGAGACTATAATATGATTGACAGCAGTTCTACCATGTTTGTTCAAATAAGTGCACTGACCCTTAGATATGTCTACAGGACTCCCACGAAGAATAAATAAATTAGGCTAGAATACGAATTCCAACAATTTCAGGCCCTGTGCATTATATTTCTTGTCCAAAGAACAGTGTGAGGTTAGGAAAATATATTCCAAGTGTAAGCCTTAAAGGTAGCAATAGACCCTTTGCAGTTCCTTCAATTTGGGCATTAAAATCCTCACAATAAGTATAAATCTGCTCCAGTAGGGATGTTAGATCTGACCAAATCTTGGTGGTCAGTGATAGACTGTTAGTAGGGGTAAGGTTGGAAGAAGACAAAGATTCCTAATTCAGCTTTGATCTGTACTGACAAAAGATAATTATTCCAAAATCTGCTATCAAAGCTTCTTCTATCACATCAAGTGATATTAAGGTGGTCAAGCCCTCGCTTGCAATAAGGAAACTGGTGGAAAAATACACTGCAACGTGTTTGTTGCAACACTGTCTAATACTTCCAGAAAATGGGTGGATTGCATTCGGAAGCATCCTCTCTCTCAGCCTGACCTACCTCACAAGGTTGTTATGAGGACAAAATGGAGAGAGAGAGAGCGAGAGAGAGAGAGCGCATGCCACTTTGAGTTCCTTGGAGGAAAGGTGGAATATAAATGTAATAATAATAAATAAATAATTGAATCTTTAGTGAGGCTTTATACTTTTGCTGCATTATATTTGAATTCTCTGTTTTGCCCTGATTCTTCCCCCCAAAAATATTGATTCAGCAATAATAACATAGGCTCCACCCCACAAAACAGGGTATATAAACAAACATATTTACATAAACAAATACTAATCATTGCAAAGTTGGCATTCCAAGCATTTAAAACAGAAAATATTTAAAATAAATAAATCGTGATTGGGATTCCAAGATAGAAAGATTAGTAAGCCCCCCGCCAGAATTATTAAATGGGTGGTGTTAATTCTGTCCTTAACAGCAGACTAAAAACATGACTTTAAAAATCTAACTGGCTAAATTACAATAAAATAAAAAACAAAAACAAAAATCAGTTGGATTAAAGCCAACATAAAAGGCAGGGAAGGACGGACCAGTCAAGCCTCACTTGAGAATCTGTTCCATCATTAGAGAAAGAATCCTTTCTTAACAACTGTGGTCAAGACACATCAGGGCAACTCAAGGCATGAGAGTAGATGGAGGGTAGCACTTCAGAAACCTGTAGGCCATATGCCCCCCAACCCCCACTTCCTTCAAGAGCACATTTTAATCCACTGTGAACCAGAGTAGATTGTAACACAGCCTCTCTTTTCTTAAAGGTTTCCACAAATGGATGCACCACAGTTCAATGGGCTAAAGAATGCTACTGCCAGCACTTTGCTTATAGCTGCTGCACAGCTGAATGTAAGTGAAAAGGTTCAGAAGGCAGGAGGAGAGGGAGAGAGGGAGGCAGAGAAAAGAAACCTCAGACTATTATTCTCCCTCCCCCCCCACCCTAAACACTATCATTATTTTTAATCCCATCCTATAATTTGTGGTTGCAGTTGACACAGATCTTTTGAATGCTTGAGGTTAATAATACTGCCACAGCACACAGTCCTGGACGGTTCCCAATAGCTTCCTGTCCTCAAGAGAGCACTTTCAGCTGCAGTATCGCAGCTCCACAGCTAGATTTTAAATTTTTTTGCGTGGTATCTTAAAGTTCCCCAGGAAGCAGAGAACACAGAACAACCCTATTTATTATTTAATCACTTATTGCATCTATGCTCCAAGAAGTGGGGTGTTGCTTAGCAACGATGAAGAGTGGCACGAGCTTCACTGAGGGAGTACCTGTTTTGACTGGCTGCGTAATTTTAAGGGAGTTTTTCTTCTGAGTGTTTCAGTTGAATGCCGCTGTTCCTTTCTCAAATTATACACTGTTTTTCTTCCATCTGCATTATATTTGAAGAACTTTGCTAACAATACGAATTCTGGGAAGGACGATGTGGCGTTTGCACAGATGCACTGTGACATCACAATGGCTCAACCCCTTGTAGTCATGCAGAAGATGGAGTAGGATTGTTCTGTGTTGTTCCAAAAAGCAAGACAAAGAACTAATGGATGAAAAATGTAGAGAAGCAGATTTTGCTGTAGCATTAGGAGAAGCTCCCTAATGGTAAGAGACTGTCTCAGGAGGTGGTGGGTTCTCCTTTGCTGGAAGTATTTAAGCAGAAGTGGACTGCCATCTGTTACGGTCAGTGTAGCTGAATCCTGCATTGAGAATTCATGTTAAATTAGATGACCTCCAAGATCCCTTTCAAGGCTGTGATTCTATAACATATACAGTCAACAGGCAATGACCATGCCCTTAACAGGAGGAGCCATAAAGCAGTGGTACAGCACATGGCTTTCATGAAGAAGGCTCCGTGTTCAATTGTTGGAATCCCATCTAAAAAAGGATGGGATGATGGAAAACACATTCTGCCCAGAGAACTGCTGCAAGAGTAGTAGGCCATACTGGGCTAGATGGTCAAATAGTCCAACCTTGTCTAAGGCAGCTGCTTATATGGAACTATGTACCTTACTGTAAAACTGGTTGTTGATTTTAAGGTTGTAAGCATTGTCCAATTTGATGCTTGACAGATGCTTTCGACTACAACTCTAATAATAATAATTAAAAAAAAAAATTTGTATCCCGCCCATCTGGCTGGGTTTCCACAGCCACTCTGGGTGGCTTCCACAAAGACCAAAAATACACTAAGATGTCACACATTAAAAACTTCCCTGAACAGGGCTGCCTTAAGATGTCTTTGAATTTCAGGTAGTTGTTTATCTCTTTGACATCTGATGGGAGGGCGTTCCAGGTCATCGCCCGTCTGTGTGAGTAGTGGTCAGGGATGATGGGAGTTGTGGTCCAAACTTTCTGGAGGGGACCAGGATGGGAGATATTAAAAAATGATCAAGTAGTTGCATTCCTAGCAGGAAAATTCTGTTAGGCTAGGCTCCAGTTGTTTCCAAGTTTAAAGGACTGAGTGTGTTTCGTACAAGCTTTTTCAGTTAACTCAGAACTACTGTAATTACTAGAGAGAACACAAAGGGCCTCTACATTTATAAGCAAGCTAATTTCTTCCATTTCAACTACTGAACAGCTGAACATCATGGTGCAGCATCTTCCTGCAAAACAAGCCAGCCCTATTCAGTGCTAACTTCTTGTTTATTTTTTGTTTTCTTATTATCTGAGGCCAAGGTGACATAACAGAAGGTGCCTGCCTTTTCCACCCAAATAAAGAAAGGATTTTGCATACAACAAAGAGGGTGGGGGGGAACTGCAAGTCTGGTGTACTGAGTTTGCCAATTAAATCCAAGGGAAGGAGAGAGTCTGAGATACAATTACGGCTTTCTGTAAATTACTTCATGTAATTAAATCTGCTTCCCTAAATTACAAACCATTTAGCTCTTCTTTTATAATAATGTAAGCAATGACCAACAACAACCTTTTTATGGAGCCTGATGTCATAAAAGTTGTTAGCAACAAAATTTTCTGTCTCCTCATTTCAAAGCAGTCATTGTAATGAGATCCATTTTATGTCTACACAGAAAGCTGCTCGGAGGATGAGAGGAAGAGAGAGCACTTTGTTCTTCAAGATACTGCTCCAGGGCTGGGACCGTATTTGACGAACCATGGCCTGTTTGGAGTTTGCTACTGATCAGCTAATGAGCAGGCACGGGTTTTAAAGGTATTTTGCAAAAGAGGTTTCGTCAAAAGGAAGATTATTTTATTTTATTTTATTTTATTTTATTTTATTTTATTTTATTTTATTTTATTTTATTTTATTTTTGTGCAGTGTAACAGAAGTTCAACAACTCTTCTCTCCTCCCATTCACAAAATTGATGGCTCACAATTTTGAATTGAATCTGGAAGGGCCATATCTCAGTAGCACAGCATGTGGTTTGCATGAATAACATCCCAGTGTCAATCTCTGACCACTCCAAGTAAAAGCGTCAGGTAACAGGTGATGAGAAAGACCTATCTCTGCTCGAGACCTTGGCATAAACACTACTGGACTATGGCTGTACACACCCTATACCTTTAAAGCATATCTGAAGCATATTTACCACCCACAAAGAATTATGGGCATTGTAGTTTGTTAAGGTTTGCTGGGAATTTTAACTCTCTGAGGGAAAAAATAATGTGAACATACTTTTTTTGAGTGTCAATGTGCTTCAAAAGTGTGCACTGAAGGTATATAGTGTGTGCACATGGCTACAAAGTTCACTGGGCAGCCTTGGAAGTCCCAGGCTGTGTACACACCATACATTTAAAGCACATGACTTTACCCAAAGAATTTTGGGAAATGTAGCTACAATTCTCAACACCCTTAACTACAGTTCCCAGGATACTCTGGATAAAGTCATGTGTCTGGCTTTGGGCACTGGGGGGGGGCGAGGTTTTCTTTTAAACCCCCAGGAACAAACAACCAAATCCTATGCACACTTTCCTGGGGGTAAGCTCCTCTGAATCATAGGTTCTTTTTCACCCAAGTAAAAATTCTCATTTGCAAGGTCCTCAAACTGCAGTTAATTTGCAAAGTACTGGGGCTTTCGTTCCGATTGGAATCAAAGCATTTTAGGGTTGGAACAGACTTTTGAAATAATCAAGTCCAATTCGCTGCTCAGCATGTGTTCGACAACAATGAACAAATACATTTAAAAAGGATGAAGAGGATGCACCTCAGATTATAGGAGGTGGTAGCTATCAATGTCCTTGTCAGGTTGCATGGCGGGGTAATCTGTGTGGACATTTTCTGTTTCACCTCAGGCAGAAAAATGTCTTGGGCTGGTCTGGGCTATGGCTGTGGGTTCTCCATTATAAGGGAGCAGAGGACACAAATGGACTTCTCAGTAGACATATGTAAGATTGTGCTGTTTACTGGATTATACAGTGGCGGGTAGAAAAGAGATCTGATGTTGCACCGAAGGCTATTGGGGTAAAGTCAACACAGCTGCTCTCCCTTCTGATTTTTTATTTTATTTTAAAGCTAGCAATTATTCAGGCCTGTCTAGAACTAGAACTCAGGTAAGGGAAAGGGTGCCTGACAGATGGGGCCCTACCTTTCAAATTTCCCAACTCCCTCTTCTAACCTGACAGGAGGTGCTAGGCCCAGAAGGGGTTGCTTAGCAACCATGCTACTCTCTAGCATGGGGAAAATGGATGTGGTAGGCCCAGATGTGTAGCAGGGAGAACCCTTAGCCCCTGAAATGCCATCTCCGGAAGCAAACAGCTATGGGTTTTCACAGAGATAGAGGGAATGACGACAAATTAAAACAATGAAAGTGGGGGGGGGGGGAGGCGGCAGGATAGTTTCTCAGAAAAAAATTGAAAAGAATAGAGCCTGTACATTTTGCCTCCTAGCTCAAGTTCTAGAAAATATTCTTTTTAAAAAAGAAAGAAAGAAAGCCACCCCCATAATGGACGCCAATGCAAACAGCCCCTTTCTCCCTAGGCAACCTGTACCTGCTGCTATTCCTCTCAATGTTGCTGTCCCACCCCTTCAAACAAATGCTTAAATGAGGAAGAACCATGTATTTAGCAAGCCAAGCATCGCTTGATTCTTTTTTTCGCATAGACGTGCTGCAGAGCTGTGTGCTCAGGGCTGGCAGTAAGAAGCTTTAACACACCAGGATAAGCTCTGTTAAAATGACAGGGTTTCCCCCTTACTCGGTTGTTTTCTAACTCCCTCCCTGCTGCCACCGCCGCACCATGCCCAACAGTTCCCCTGCACTTTGTATTCTGCTTTCAGCATCAAAATGCCTAACCGGGACTTAAAGCAGATTTTTAAATTAGTTCCTGACAGTGCAAACAGATTGCTATTGATTGAAATGAGCCTTATTTTAGTTCTTTAGATGAGCGGCCCTAATGACTAAATACTGTATTGCCCATTTCAACACTTTGTGCTGGGGCTCCCCAGTGGTTTCTTAGGCAGCTGCGAATTCTCTGTGCCTTGCAGATTACTAGGAACGAACAGGAGAGAGCCATCTGTGACTTCAGAGCATGTGGCAGCGGCTTTCAGGCTGAGCTAAGAACTTAACAATGGAGAACACCACCCTCCTCGACCCCCCTGAAACAGGCACATTGCTGGGTGCCATTTTGAAAGCTCTAAACTCGCACTCGCATGTCCAAAGTCTGTTTTGGGGGCCCCCGTGGCAGTTTATTTCCTGGGTAAAAACCCTCAACAACTTTGGGGTAAAATCCTAAAAAAAGCTCAACAACTTCACCTCACGGCCCGTCACTTCATCAAATCTGTCCCTCTTTGAAAAAGACACCACTGCAACCAAATAGGACCATACATTTTCTTGAATGAAACTCACAGGACTAACAAATTTGCTATGGCATAACCTTTTGTGGGCTACTCGCTCCACTTCAACAGAGGCAATTTGCTAGTCTTTAAAGCAGGGGGTCAACAACAGAGTGCCTATGGGAGCAATGGGGCCCTTGAGGTCTTCCCCTGTAGTACACAAAGTCCCCAAGGTCCTGTCTCTGCCCCCTTGGTCATGAGGTGCTTACAGATGTTGTCTTTTTCTCCACTGAAAAGTGCATAGAGCTGAAGGAGGAAGTTGGAACAACACTATTTCCCACTTCCTCTTTCTTCCATTTCGCTTGCCTTTACATTTAAGCTGAACTTCACTAGCTTAGCTAGGACTTTCTTTCCTGCCGGGCTGCATTTACAGTTCTATATAGGATGCTTAATTGCAGGAGGAGCAGTCAAGGAGAAGTGAAAAGGGCAGAGAGGGTGCCAGCAGCAGCTGCATGTTTCTCAAATCAGACAGTGTCTGCACTGGGAGGGAGAAAGCTAGTCTGAGATTTGCCTCCAAAGGATTGTTTGCTGTTTTTAAAGGGTGCTTCTGGGTGAAAACCAACCAGGTGGAAAACCCACTTTAAAAACATGTAAGAAAAACCCCATCGGCAAGCCTGATGAAGTTCTGCTGTATATATAAACCGAGTGGGATCTGCAACAAAATGTTGCAGTGTGGAGTACTGTTTATGTAAAAATAGAGAGCAGTTTCATAGACTATCTTCAGCAATCTTTATCGGCGGTTGTAACCACCATTTTTCACATGCCCAATGCCCCAGAATGAGGCCTAGGTTTAGGGCTGGCTGGTTCCCATTGAGACTGGTAGGGCTGAAGGGAAAAAGAACAAGGTCACAATTAAAGCATGCATGTAAAAGGCATTTAAACCACATTGCTTTTCTCAAAGAATCTTGGCAACTGTAGTTCGTTGAGTATGGTGAGAATTGGAGCTCTGTGAGGCAGTAAACTACAGTTCCCATGATTCTTTGGAGGAAGCTATGTGCTTTAATAGTGTGTTAATTGTACTTTAAAGGTGTGGCGTGGTGTTGGCAGAGCCAGTGGCAGGCAGAGCCAATTAATTTTAGTTTGGTCTCCATCGTCTTCCCCAACGAGTTCAAGAAGGGCAACACTGAAACAAAGGGAGATCTGCCTACCACCAGCTTATGGCCCCTGGAAAGTTGCCCAGAAGGGAATGTGGCCCCCGCAGGCTATGTGTGTTTCCTTCCTTTGCTCCTTTCCCCACCTCTTCCTATTAATTGTTTTTTTAAAATATACTAATTTTTAAAAAATAAAATAAAAGTATCTCCCCCACCCCCACTCACCAGTTTCTATACCGACAGATAAGGTGGAGAATTTCTTGAGGCTATTTTAGCCCAGCTTTTCTCTCTTATCAGGGACAGCACGTGAGGAAACCTTTGCTGTTAGCAATACAAATGCTGCTTCTGCAGCCATGGAACTATCAAGCTGATGACTGAGCACCAAGTTCCCCCTGCAAACATCCCAGATGAGCAGCTGTAAGTGATAAATGGCCTGCCACCCCCCTGGTGCTTTTCTCTCTTCACCTCCTTAGCTTTGAACAAACATGTTAGTTCAAGCAAAGGCTGCTGGGGCAGCCCCCATTGTGTATGACTGGCAGGCTAGACTACTGCCATCTCAGGAGTTTGTTAAATGCATTGTCAAATTTTGAATGCATGGGGGAAACGGCTGGAGGCCTCGAGCAGGGAGGGGAGAGGGGGAACAGCCCAAATCGGTATGCCTCTCACATTCTCCAGCACTCCTTGCCTCTCTCTCTCTCTTTACAGCTCTAAATTCCGCCAGGCACCACACAGGAGAACGCCGAATCACAGAAAGCATACGAAAATTGTGTTTGTAAACCACACCACACACACGCTCACATCTGTCGGGGCGTTGCAGTTGCACCCAGCAGTACAGATACTGCTTTGAGCAGGTTGTTGGACTCAACAGCTTCTAAGTAGGGATGGGCAAACCTGTCAGGTTTGGTTTCTCTGTTTCTTATTTTTCCATTCTTAAGTTTGGATTCCCCACATTGCCACACCAATTTGAATTCTTTAAATTAAAACAAAAACATCAAAATCCAGCAGCATTTTAGTGCAAACATCTCCTGATAATAATTGTATGCAATTTTGCCTAATCAGATATTTGCAAAGCGGTTTCCCTCTGTAAAATGCATTTTTAAACTTTGGTTTCACTAATGTAGACATTTTGTACACATTGCATGGCTAGAGAATTGCATTCCAAGATTTAGAGAAACACGAATTTTGAGGGGTGGCTGTGTTTTGATTTGTGTATGGTTTTGGAAGGTATGGATTAGCTAGGCTTGCCTTTAAATGCCAAGTGAATCATATTTGTCCCACATCCCTACCAGCAAGTTCCCACAGGTTATATCCAACATGAGAACGGGCCTTTTCATTGGTGGCTCCCCCATGCAGTTGAACCCACAGAGGAGGGCATCTTGTCAAAGAACCCTCCAAAATTGGGAGATGCCCTTCTTGTGATGATGCCCGCAAGGGAGAAGGCAAGTCATTTCCCTCAAAGCATCTAAGGTGGTCCTGAGGACAATCTTTAAAACTTAATATAACCATGACCTGGTTCCCTATGTTTCTAAATTTTGAGGGACAGCCAAAGAAGCAGAATCCAGAAAGAATTAGGAATTCTACTTACACTTTAGATGAATAATCTTTCTTCATAGAACCGGAAAAAATACTTGGATTGTCAAAAATCACCTTATATCACCTGAACTATCCACAAATAGCTGTTCTTCCCAAAGTCCTCAGCCAAGTCACTCAGCAGGGGAATGTGTCACAATGGAGGACATGACACCAGTAGCTACCTTGCTTTACAAGAGGCATGGCTCCTCTTAATACTCATTTTTCAAATATATCTTTCAGTGGGTTAAGTGGTTTTATTCAATTTATTCAGAAAATATTTAGAGCTGGCTTCATCTAGCACGGTGCATTTCTGGACAGGACAGGATACACCTTGCAAACACACACACTTTTCAACATGGCGGGGTCACCAAGGGAAAACACTTCTAGCCTAAACTATGGCTGCTGTTTCTTACTTAATAGTTAAAAATAACCCCTCTCAACACCCTGTAGTAATCTGTCCAGTATTATGATGGACAGGAGCAAGACTTCACCCTTAGACCTCCTCATCCCCCTGTTTCTTTCAGTTTCTTCCCACTGTGTTCTGCCAATAAACAGCTTTCCTTAGGCTGAAAGGAAGTGGAATGTTACGAGTTTGTGGGTACCAGACTCCCCTGTGTCATGAGTTTCTGGGTGCCAGGCACTGAACCCCTGGGCACTGAACATCTGTGGAGTTGATCTAAGCCTTGTTTAAATACACCACAAGCCCTATATTTGATTTTTGGCTATTATAAACTGGTTGAAACCATTTTATTTCATTCACAAAAGAAAATCTGACATGTGATTATGATAAAGGTTTATTGATCCTTTTTGTAATTTGTTATCTGTCTACTTTAATGTAGGCTTGCCTGGTGCAATTGTTACATATCTTTAGGCAGGTCTTTGGCTTTTACCTGCCTAGGTCCTTTACGCATGGGTGGGATGTTTTAATATTTGTTGTTGATTTCAATGCTGGTTTTAATGTATGTATATATACATACATTACACACAGATGTATATATACTTTACGTGTGTGTGTGTGTGTTTATGTCCATGTGTTAGTTTTTTACTTAAAATACTCTGTCGCTTTGAGTTGCAGTGGTAAAAAAGTGACCAATAAATTTAACAAATAAAAACAATAAAGTTCTAATCAGAGTAGACCTGTTGAAATTGAGGAACGTAAGTCAGCTATGTTTATTAACTGCAACAGGACTGTTCTGAGTAGGATACAAACCTATTGTATTACCAGATATTCATACCCTGCCCTTCCATTCTTCCTTACACCACAACAAAAGCAACATTTTCCCAGGAGTGCTTACAACAACAAAAAACATAATTTCAAGAGGGGTAATAATATAAAAAAGAGCAACGACAAGCAATCATAATCAAGGCATAAGGAAAAAAACCCCAGTAAAACCACTAGATGTGTGGGCAGCTTGTAACTAGACACAGGAGAATGACAATTAAAATACCTCAGAAAATGACATGGGAGAAGATAAAAGGCAGGCCTCTGGAACACCACCAAGAAGGCCCTTTCCCAGAAGGAGGGCCACTGACAATCTCAACTCAAAGTCAGGCTAAACTATCAAATATCCTAGTCCCAAACTGTGAAGAGCTACAAAGATACGTACCAGCTGCCTGAATTGGTCCTGAAATGAACCAGGAGACAGTGCAGATGCTTCAATTTCCTTCCTAGAATTTGACTCGGCTTTATCGCACTGGCAACTACCTACAGTCTGGTTCTCCACAGGCAGTAAGAAGTATTTTGTGGATTTCACATTTGGAACTTTGAAAGCCACAGCCAGGCCACAAACACCACCAATTTTGTTAAAGGTAAGCCACAAGAAACAACTGAGATAATTTGCGTCAGATATGTTCAGGTACACCAGTGAAACTAAGCCAGCAGAGAGACAAAATGGCAAATACCAAAATAGTCCAACCCCCACCCCCACACACTTAATTCTTGAAATAAACACTTTTCTAAAGCAGGGTTGGAGGACTTGTGGCACTCCAGATGATGTGGGCTCCCAACTCCCATCAGCCCTAGTAAGCCTGGATAATGGTCAGGGATAATGGGAGTTCTAGTTCAGCAATATCTGGGGACCCCAACCTGGGGAACGCAACTCAAACAAAACAAGCCGAAGCTCCGCAATTTCCCTGAGTGTGACACACCCACAAACATCTATATGAATCTTAAGTTCAATGCAAATAATATTACACCCAAATAGTATTAACAGCAGTAAGTCCATAGCAAATAATAACAACATTAACACTTGCCTCCCCCCAAGTAACCACTCGCACCAAAGGTCGGAGATAACCTTTGTCCTACCTGCGTGTGGATTTTCAAGGGGATTTTCTTCTTCACCCTCTCCTTCCCTCGATCCGTCTCTCTCCCCGAACTCATGGCATCGTTATTGTGGCCATTTTCGCTTGGCTCAGCTGACACACAGTGTTCAGATTCTCTGGGTTTCTTTCCTGGATGTCTCTCCCATTTTTCCTTTCTCTCTTGTGGCTTCAATGACATATCCTTCTGTAAAAAAAAGGAGTAAATCAGAAAGAGGAAGTGAAAAAAAGGTATTTCATAAAACACTACTGGCTACTTCGCTTTCCCACTGTTTTACTCCGGACCACTTGGCCCCCTGTTACATTTAAAACACCTATTTACATTTAAATATCTTGCTCTGCACTATTCGCCTCTGGCACACAGTATTCCAAATGTGTTGATACCAAAGATTTGTATAACGGTGTTACGATATTGGCAACTTTACTTTCAATTCCTTTCTTAATGATTTCTCACATGGAATTTGTTCGGGGGACAACTGTTGGGGAGGCTCTCGTTCTGGGTCTCCTGCACTGAGCGGGAAGCTAGTCTGCTTAGCCTACAAGACCCCTTCAACTCTACAGTTTCAACCATAAAATATTGTTGCCATTGAAGAAGCATTGAGAAAGATACTGGAGAAGAGGAAGGAGCAAAGACAGAGACCAGAGTGATGCCTATATGTGACTTTACTGAAAATCAAAATGGCACCCTGGACCTCCTCCATATTCCCTTATTCACTGCAAGGTGAAGTACCTTGCTTGTCTGTACAACATGCAGCAAACAAAGAAAAAGCCATGATAAACCAGGAGCAGAGCCAGAAAACCATATGGAAGGAGTAGGGAACCCTTTCCAACTGGAGAGCATCATTCACTTCTAGGCAACCTTAAGAGGGCCACATACAGTGGTGGGCCAGAAGCAAACATATAGGGAGCAACCCATGTTCATTTTACCTTTGTACTCAAATTCCTCCCTCCCTCCTGGGCAATCCAGAAGAATGGTCAGAGATCATTCTAATGAGGCAAAAGCACATGAAGAGGGGAAAAAGGAAACCCATTGAGAGGTGTGGCCTGGGGAAATTCCAAGGGCCAGACAGAGCACCCTAGAGGTCCGCATTCAGCCTGAGGTTCCCCATCCTAAGTCTTCCTAGGCCAATCTCAACACTCAACACTACACTGTATGAGCTCTCTTCAAACATAATAAAATAAAATATCATCAGAAATGCAAGAAGCTATATAATATCTCATCTATGGAACAGAAGTAATGCTATTATCCACAACCTTATCCAGGAACAATGAGAGGATAGTGAACTGCAAAAGGTTGCAAGCATTTTTATTTATTTTTTAAAGTACATTAAATGTTCTGCAATTGCCTTTTTGTCTCAGACACAACATCTCTATTCAGTCTCTGTACAAACTGGAGGCTGCAACAGAAACCCATTTGTTCATTTCGTGCTCGCTTTTGCACTCTTTAAGTCCATGGAAACCTGAAAGCAAAGAACTAGGAACTAAGATGAAATGCCCTGCTGGCTGCACTATGCTATTTTCTTTCCCCCCAGTTTTTAATTAACAGATCGTTGCACGCATAAGGGGCCACATAGGTTCAGCACAAAAAAAAAGGAAAAAAGAAGGCTTATTTATTTATTTAGGCAGGCACAGCAAAGCTATATACACACTGACATTTTAGAGCGGTTCATTATCACCTACAATGACATTTTATTTTGCTGCAAGCAGCTAATTCGTTTATGCAGCATCTGGTCATATAGCAAAGTGGTTTTTTTGGCGAGGGAAACCCCATTCCTCTGCAAGCAAAGCACGGATATAGAAGGCATGGCAAGAACTGTTGTGCAACATGGCTATAAGCTATATAGATCATTCAGACTGCCCATGTGTTTGTGTGCAGCCTGACAACTTCGCAAGCAGAACCAAACGACAACTGGTCAGTTGCAGCCACTCCTTATTGAATTTGATGGTGGGGAACATCAGATTGAAAACCCGGGTGAGCCGTGAAGCTCCCTTGATGGCTCTAGGCGAGAAATTCTCTCTCAGTATGAGCTGCATTGGTCCTACCAGTCAGTGTTGTGTTGTGTTTAGAGAATGAGTGGCTGACCAGGGCCATCTTACCCATAGGTGCTAGGGGTGCGGGGCACCCAGGCGCCGGGCTCTCAGGGGTGCCAGGCCAAGAGTCCGGGGCCTGAAAGTTGAGTCCGGGGAAGAGCCCACCCGTCGGTCGGAGTGCCGCGGCGGGCTCTTCTGCTGTGGGCGGCTCTGCACCGCAAGTTGGGGGGCAACTGAGCCAGCGAGAAGCTGAGGTGGCTGGCCGGCTCCGCCCTCCTGCGCGCCTGGGACTGGGCAACCGGAGGGGGGGCACCGGGCAGATCTTTGCACCCCGGCGCTGCATATGCTTAAGACAGCCCTGTGTCTGACCTATAGACCGCAAGCCACATCTGGCCACCAAGCTGTAGGAAGTGACACACCAGCCCACACAATGGTGGTGTGGGAAGAAATGCTGCCTTTTACTCTTAAAGAGCAGTCAGGGGGCTTATCTCCAATCTCAGCTCTAAGCACCACAAGCTGGAGATAAAAGTCCCACCCCCGCCTGCTTATTTGGAACAAAAGGATTCCTCTAACCCACTGGTCTTAAAAGAGCAAACAGGGGCTTTGGCTCTGTCTCAGTGCCGTGCTGCTTAGCATTTATATATATATAAATTTATTTATATGTATATATGTATATATCTATATATGTGTGTGTGTGTGTGTGTGTATATATATATATATGTGTGTGTGTGTGTATGTGTATGTACACACACACACACACACACACACACATATGTTGTAGTTTGCTCTGTTTAGAGCATCCAACTATAGACCCATGTTCAAATCCCCACTTGGTCACCTATTGCTCATTCTAACTGACCTCACAGAGTTGTTGTGAGAATACAATGTAAAAGAGATAAAATAAATGAAACAACAACGGCAATACCCCTGCTGCCTCCGGATGGCAGATGTCAAGTGGCATTTAGACAGATAAAGCAAGCCCATGATCACAGAGTCTATCTGTCAGGGAACTGCCATCGGAACTAGCGGAGGAGGCGAGGCTCCACAGCGATGCTGGAGAGGGGCCAAGCAGGGAGAGAGGCAGGTCTCCGGCTGGGGAAGAAAATCAGCGCAACACCAGGGATAGAGGGGGGCCGATGGGGAGAGCAGAGAGGGGGCTCCAGGACTCTTCGCAGGAGACCAGCGAGGAGAGCACAGGTCCTCCGTTGCCCACACCCACCCTGCGCAGAAGACTTCCGCGCAGGGAAAGTAGGCGGTGACTTGGCGTCAAAGAACTTCTTTGCCGGAAGAGGTTTAAGAAACGCCCACTGACGGATTCTGCCAGCGACTGAACAGCCACGGAGTGGATGGCTGTCCAGCGAGAAATGGTTTAACCAGCCAACCTAGCCCAGAGCGGCGGCAACTTATGCACAAGCAACCCCTAAAGCCATTACACTATCAGGCAGCTTTCCTGGTAAAAGTTCAATGTATTTATTTGCTTACTTAAATATTTCCAACCTGCTTCTCAGTTTAACACTCTTGCGTCAGCTAATGGCATTTTAGAACAACAGCTCTATTAATGTCACGGCAACCAGAACACAATAAAATGTTAAAATACTGAAAACAGACTCAACCAGCAGCTGGCAATATCCTCTCCTTCTAAAAGAAGTGTTTATAGTTCCAGAGGGACATCTCCTCTGGGATACTATATCGCAAGGGACTTGAGCAGGGCACCCCATCCCTCTGCCAATACAGGCACAGGCAACTAATTGTGTTTGGTCCCCCTTCTCCTCCCTGATACCAGGGCCACTCCCCCCCAACTGAATGTAAGTAAGAAGACAGGACCGACTGAAGTTGGTAGGGCAATGCCTCATTCTCCCTAAAGGACCAGCCTCCCTTGCCATGACTGACCAATGTGTGCTGAAAATGCCCAGGTGAATGGATCAGATAAGAGGTGCATGAGAATGTCCTGCTATCAGAGAAGAACCTATGCAAATGCACACTAGCTGGGTTGTTGCAAGGACAAAATATGATACCAAAAAAATGTATGACATGCTCACCTGGGAGCTCTGGCTGTTGATAACTCATACAATGAACTGGGCAGCTTCCCTTAGGAGCTTGTCTGATGCAGTCCTATGCTTTCCAGGAATACGACATTTATATATGTACCTTAACTGTTGCTCCATGAGATGTAAAGGGACATAACTCAAGATCGCAGCTTATTGCAATCTATCAGTGAGAAATCATTTTGTTCTTTTTTAATTGGAGGCCCTGGCTTTGAGACAACCACCCTCCCACCCACCAATAGCTTCTCACAGGTCAGAAATCTCACTGTTTGCTCAGCCCAGGTTTAAACCCTTCCCTAATCTTCTCTGTTTACACAGCTTATTGAGATTCCAGAGCGTGAAGGAGGAGTAATATCCTTGGGGCTTTGCAGAAGCGTGTGCCATGACTATATCTACTTTAGCAGTCCCAATGCACAGTTCATGGCTGGGAGAGTCATGATTTCACTGTCTAACTACAGTGCGCAGACCAGCGCTTTCTGCTTCAGTCATCACATGAGGAAGCTCACAGCATTAAGGCCACATGTATTTGACCAAATGCTGTAGTGGGAATAGCCACATATTCATTTCCAGAGCGGTTAATTGGAGAAATGGAATTCCAGAGTGGCAGCTAACAGTTGCTGGTTTACAGCCTGCCCTATAAATCGGGGTGAGAAACCTCTAGACGCTCTTAAGACTCCAGCTTGCTCCAGCCAGCATGTCCAATGGTCAGGAATGCTGAAGTCCAGCAATATCTAGTGCCCATCAATGTTAGGCAAGGAACAATAAAGTCTGAATCTGAACAAGTTTAAATTAGAAGAGATGTACGTATTTCTTCAATGTATAATATAGCCAATAAAGAGTTAAGGAGTGATAATCCAAAATCACAATTTCAGGTGAGCAAACTCAATTTTAAAAGTTGATTATACTGAAAGAAGCTGAGAGAGAGAGAGAGAAAGAGAGAGAGAGAGAGAGAGAGAGAGAGAGAGAGAGAGAGAATATCTGTTTGTGAAAATAGAAGAATAGCTAAATGGGGAATATCACACCTTTGGTCTTTTAAATCTTAGCCATACAGTTCCACTGGAAGAAACCACATCTCTCCCCTCCCCACCCTGCAGCACCACAACATTTCCTTAACCTCAGCCTTAACATTTCCACAACGGCAGCTGACATATTCCAGATCAGCCTATGTCTTGCTTTTAAAAACAATGTGACTTTTGCTCTCTGACCCTGTCAAAATAAGATGCCCTGCTTGATAAACTGACAGCTTTGGGAAGGTTAAGATGTTTGAAGCTGCAAGCAGGCTTGCAGGTGTGCAATACTAAAATACAAAAAGAGATTCAAAGAAACTCTTCTACTCAAAGTTGTTCCTGACACAGCCATGGCATGAAGTAATTTACTGTTGTGTACAAATCACCAATGGGGAAGCTCTGGCCATCCAGATGTTGTTGGACTACAACTCCCATCATCCCTGACCATTGGTCATGCTGGCTGCAGCTGATGAGAATCAGCAGAGGGCCACATTTTCCTCATCCCTGGCTTAACACATTTCAGTTTAGGACCATTAATTTGGAAGAGGTCAACTCTAGCTTGGATACAACCCCATGTTTGCTTTAAATCAAAGAAATCTGCTTGTGTTTTACACAGCTGTCATAAGGGGGTGGGGAGAATGCCTTAACAAATTATACACACACACATTACACACACACATCACAAAGCAACAGTTAAGCAGCACACAGAGTCATTAACAAAAAAAAAAAAATGAGAGGCACAAATACAAGATGGGTGACACGTGGCTTGAGAGCAGTACATGTGAAAAGGATCTAGGAGTCTTGGTTGTCCACAAACTTGACATGAGCCAACAGTGTGACGCGGCAGCTAAAAAGCCAATGCAATTCTGGGCTGCATCAATAGGAGTATAGCATCTAGATCAAGGGAAGTAATAGTGCCACTGTATTCTGCTCTGGTCAGACCTCACCTGGAGTACTGTGTCCAGTTCTGGGCACCACAGTTCAAGAAGGACACTGACAAACTGGAACGTGTCCAGAGGAGGGCAACCAAAATGGTCAAAGGCCTGGAAACGATGCCTTATGAGGAACGGCTAAGGGAGCTGGGCATGTTTAGCCTGGAGAAGAGGAGGTTAAGGGGTGATATGATAGCCATGTTCAAATATATAAAATGATGTCACATAGAGGAGGGAGAAAGGTTGTTTTCTGCTGCTCCAGAGAAGCGGACACGGAGCAATGGATCCAAACTACAAGAAAGAAGATTCCACCTAAACATTAGGAAGAACTTCCTGACAGTAAGAGCTGTTCGGCAGTGGAATTTGCTGCCAAGGAGTGTGGTGGAGTCTCCTTCTTTGGAGGTCTTTAAGCAGAGGCTTGACAACCATATGTCAGGAGTGCTCTGATGGTGTTTCCTGCTTGGCAGGGGGTTGGACTTGATGGCCCTTGTGGTCTCTTCCAACTCTATGATTCTATGATTCTATGAAGCACAAACTGTGCACATGGAAACCACTCTCTTAACGTAATCTCATTATATTTATACGTAGCAGGAAATACTAGTCAAAAATCCCCACAAACAAGAAAAACAGAAGGGATTCCCTTCCCTTGTGTGTACAGTGGTACCTCAGGTTAAGTACTTAATTCGTTCCGGAGGTCTATTCTTAACCTGAAACTGTTCTTAACCTGAAGCACCACTTTAGCTAATGGGGCCTCCCACTGCCACTGCGCCGCCGGAGCACCATTTCTGTTCCCATCCTGAAACAAAGTTCTTAACCTGAAGCACTATTTCTGGGTTAGCGGAGTCTGTAATCTGAAGTGTATGTAACCTGAAGCGTATGTAACCTGAGGTACCACTGTATATATATCCTGGCTGCCACTATCTGTGCTCTGGTAGCAGCTACACTCACCTACGGTAACATGCTCATTGTGGGGCTGGCCTTAAAGACTGCTTGAATTTTTAGCTGGTTGAATACATGACTGCAAGATTAGCACAGGCATGCTGGTTTGAACACACCTCACCAGTAATTTTTCTAAGGGCACACTGCTTATACCAGTTTGTTTTACGCTCAATTCAAAGTGCTGGTTTGAACCTTTAAAGCAACATTGAGAGAAAAGCCCAGAAGTGTTACTACTTTGCAAAAAAATGTACTAGCCTGCTGGAGCCTGTCAGGGAAGGAAGGGAACTGGGAGCCCTTTATATCCTCCAACAGCTGCTGTTGTATTTCTACACTGATCACGAAGGAAGGGGACTTCCCTCCTCTGACACCTCTTACCTGGGCCCAGAGGTGGGACATGGGTGCTCAGGTCCTCCTCCGCCAGCCCATTAAGCTTGCCAGCATGGAATGTACATGTACTCGCCTGCATGGAATTCCTTGTCGCCCATGGCGACCAGGTGAGTCCTTAAATACAAAGCTGCTTGAAAGCCCTAAGCAAGCTTAGGGCAAGCTACGTAAAGGACAGTCTCCTCTCGTGGAAGCCTGCCTGACCTTTGTAGTAATTTTCTGAGGCTCTTCTCCCCAGGCTTGTGAGGCAAGGCGGGTGGCTGTCAGAGAGGAGCAGGCCTTTTCACTGATGATGAGCCATCTTTGCAATGACCTCCCCAAACAGATTCAGGGGGCACTTTCTCTGCTGACCTTTTGGTGACAAGTTAAAACCTTAAAAAACAAACAGACCTCAAGGCTTTTTAATTGGCTGCTCTGGTGTTTAAATGATGCTCCATGACTGTTCTGCTGCTAGTTTAGTTTATTAAGAAAAGGCAGCTTAGCAAAGTAATGCTATAATATTATTACATGTTTAACAGGAAAAATCTTCCAGTATTGGGCAGAGCAATGTTGGAGGTGGTTTGGACGAGGGCGACATGTCTTCCAGCAGTCCTCTCTGGGTCCACCAGCCTCCATCTTTATGGGAAGTCAGCAGGGGGAAACCCAATACATCTGCCCAAACAGCAGGCAGGAGCTATTGGAATCCCCACTGGGGATTCTGCAGTAGCCAGCAGAAAACCCCCAAATGGGACAGGGGTTTTGGGGGGGATGGGGTCAGCCCTGCTGGCAGCATGCAACAGCAATGGGCCCAATTCCAGGCCTCTTTGCTGCAAAAAACTGAGAACTGGCACCATGAACAGGTATTTTTCTTCTCCGCCTGCTTCCCGTTCCCTCCTACAATGACCTGGATATACGGCAGGACTACAGAAGCGGTGGTGCCTATGTCCTACCTGTCAGATGGTGGATTACAATGACTGCCCTCACCAGACAATTCGAAATCATAGAATTATGTGGGTTAAACCATAGAGCCTAGGGCTTGCCAATCCGAAGGTCGGCGGTTCGAATCCCCATGACAGGGTGAGCTCCCGTTGCTCGGTCCCTGCTCCTGCCAACCTAGCAGTTCGAAAACACATCAAAGTGCAAGTAGATAAATAGGCACCACTCCAGCAGGAAGGTAAACGGCGTTTCCGTGCACTGCTCTGATTCGCCAGAAGCGGCTTAGTCATGCTGGCCACATGACTCGGAAGCTGTATGCCAGCTCCCTCGGCCAATAAAGCAAGATGAGTGCTGCAACCCCAGAGTCGGCCACGACTGGACCTAATGGTCAGGGGTCCCTTTACCTTTACCCCAAGGGTCATCTAGCCAACCCCCTGCAATGCATGAATCGTGCCCACAAGTGTCACTGGGTGGGCTTGGAACAACCAACCTTCTGGTTAACAGCCAGACACACTGATCCATTGCACCACAGGCTCTTGAAAACAAGATCCATGCTACATCTATTTTAACTTGGTACCTTGGTACATATCTATTTTCATTTAGCTCAAAAGGTTCACCCCAAAATAATATGATTTCCCAAAGGGCCGTTGTGCGGCACAAAATACACTTATGTACCCGTAGAAACCTCACCTGCACTGCTAAAATCTCAGGAAACTTGTTCAATAAACATATAATTAAAAGGGAAGTGTCCCTGCCAAGTAAGCTTTTGCTATAAGAATTCTGGCTATGGAAACTTTCACATTAAAAACCTATAAAGCAGTTCAACTATTCAGCTGATTCCAATTCACCTTGAGTACCATTCCTTTCAATAGCAAACTCAAGTGGTGAGTGCCATTGGAAATGGAGGTCCACATAACTACCAAATCCTCCTATTGCAGCTCAAGCTGTAGGAAACCGACTCAGTGCAATCCTTGCATAATTCAGCTAAGTCATCGTGCTTTCAATGCTAGGAATAGTGAGTATGACCTAATGCCCCTCCCCATATTTTGTCATCCCATGCAAGCTATTTCTTTGATGGGGATGCCAACAACTACCCAAGGCTGCAATGAGAACCACTAAATCTGAGATGGGGAGTGTGTGGCTCTGCTTGTGTTGTTGGAACTTCAACTTCCCTCATCCCTGTCCCTTTGTCATGCTGGCTGGGACTGATGGGAATTGAAGTCCAAAGACACCTGGAAGGTCGCAGGTTCCTCATCGCTGCCCTAAAGGCTCATATGGCGTCTCTGATCTATAAGAATATTGGGATTTCTCATTCGTTCCACTAATTACAGGCAAGTGAGAGGAGCTAAGGAGGGATGCTGACTGAGTGTATAGGAAAAGATATATATTCTGGGGAAGCCTAAAAGAGAAAGTGAGGGGGGCGGTACATTTCCCCAGCTACATTCCCCAGATCTCTCCAGAGAGAGATTTCTTATAAATCCTCTGCTGCTGCTGCAGCTGCATATATTCCTCCTACTCCTCCTTTTTTTCCCTTCTCTTTTCTCTTGCTCATTTTCCATTCCCAGGTCTCCCAGTAGGCTCTCACAGCTTGCAAGCACCTCACTGCAGGGCGATTGCTCACATCTCCTGCACTGCCTCCTGACAGGCGCTCCACACGGCTATTAAAACTCCCACAGGTGCCGGCTGTCCGTCAGAAAGGAAATGATCCCACTTTAAGCCATCAGTATTTCCTCTGGTGATGGCAGTAAATGCCCGGCGAGCGCTCGCAGAATTACTGACAGCGGAAAAGCGTGTCAGGGAGCAAGGGAGCTTAAATGATTGAAGGCGAGCCAGGGCGCCTTTTGCAGGTAGATGAAATGAAGCATATTGCCAGACCCAACCTGCCTGGCTTTGGCTGTCTGCGCGGAAGCTGAGAGACAGAGAGATCTTCATTCAACTAGACACCAGAAGGCCAAGCCTGCCTATCTTTTGATAGCATGTTCACTTTTTTTAAAAAAAGGATGCTTTGGGTTGGAGCTCTTTTTAAAGCAGGGGCTCCGAGATCAGCTGGACCAGTTCTGCAGAGTGTATAAAGACAGAAAGAGAAACCACTGCAGTTATTCACAACGGTGCTGCTGCTTGGTACTGGGTTCAACTGGGAAGGGCTGCAAAGCATCTGCATTGCATGCCGAAGGTCCCAGATTCAATTCCAGGCATCACCAGGTAGGGCTCAGGGAAGTTTCCTGCCTGGAACCCCCCTAGAGACCTGCTGCCAGTCAGCACTGAAGCAGATGGACCTATAAGGAAGCTTCCTAAATTCCGCTTGATACCACCCGCTATAGCCTGAAGCAGGAGGGAAAAGAGAATGGGAACCTGTGACTTGTTAACAGGTCTTATCTTAGCCAGCCACAGCCTCCAGGCCCAGGACACACACACAGAATCCTTGGGTGGCTGCCTTTAGATTATTTCCCAAACCTTCCAACATGTTTGCAGCACTCCAAAGCTGCATTGTCCAAAGCTACCTAGCAGTGGGGTGAGATCTGAACTGGGAGTCCTAGGTGTGTGCATCACAGGGTTCTTCTACAGCAGGGATGGAGATGTGGCTGAGCACACATCAACCCCAGACCAACGTGGCCAATGAACACAGATGACGGTTCTCCACTCTTGCTCTACAGCTTATAGATGCCATAGCGTTCCCAGATAGAAGGGCCCCGGCACCAAAACAGCAAGCTCCACTGTCTGCTGCCTCTACAATTATGCTAACATCATCGTGCATTTCCAAGGGCGCTAACAAAAGGCTCTCAGTCGCTTCTTGACCTCTCTTCTGAGACGGTCAACAATGGTGCTAAACAGCATCCGCCCCAATTCTGGAGTTCATCCACTGTAAATTTGGGCCTATAGCCAGCATCAGCTTGTTGGTAATGAATAGATGAAGAGGTGAAGGGCATCACTTATGCAGGGGCTTCTCTCTGGGGCAGCTCAGTTGGTACAGCATGAGGCTCTTAATCTCAGGCTTGTGGGTTCGAGTCCCACAAAAGACTCCTGCATTGCAGGGGGTTGGACTAGATGACCCTCATGGTTCCTTCCAACTCGACAATTCTATGAATCTATAAATTCAGGAGCAGCAGGAGCCTTGCTTCCAATCTGTAATACCATCCACTTACTCCTTTACTTGCAAGAAATGAGAACATGTAACCTCATGCTGCAGCCCAAGTTTTATTTATTTTCATTTCTATCCTGTTTTTCTTTCAACGAGCCCAAGGCGGCATTGCATGGTTCTTCCCAGTCATTTTTTATCTTCACAATAACTCTGTGAGGTAGCTTAGGCTGAGAAGTAATAACTTGTTCAAGTGGGGATTTGAATTCAGGTCTCTGCAACCTGCTAATCACTACACCACAGTGGATTTGCACGTGAGAAGGTCCTGGGAATAATCCTTATTCCTCTCCAGTTAAAAAGGATCTCACACAGCAGGCTTGGAAAAATCTTTGCCTGATGCTTTTAAGAAGAGCTAGGTAGACTAGGCACTACTAGGACAGAAAAATCTGGTCGGACTCATTACAGAAGGAGCTTCACTTGTTCAATGTTTTCATTTATTTATTTGCAATTACATTTTTAGGGTGCTGTCCTCCTCAAGAGTCCTTCAACACAACTAAGATGAACAGAAAACCCAAAATCTAAATATATATCATGAAGCTACCTTAAAAAATGAAGCAGTAAACCCAGGCAAGCAACATGTAATTCAAGACCTGCAGGCCCAACGAAAATGAGTTTGCAGAGTGCCTCAAGGCCAGTAAGCATGTGGGGTAGATGGATTCCAGGGAGAAGAAGTTCTAGAACCCAGGTTCACTACCAAAGGTTTATCACCTATGGCAAAAGTAAGCTTTTTGCTGAACATCTCAAGATGTGGGCAGATTTGTACAGGAGAAGGTTGGTCCAAACAATACAGGTCCCGCAAGGGAGGTGCCAGCTTCACTAAATAATGGAGCCCTCTGTTCTGTTTTCAAGAGTAGAGTTGGGAAAGCTGTGGAGCTCTAGATGTTCTCGTGACTCTAACTCCCATCATCCCCAGCCAGAATAGCCAGCTGCTAGGGATGATGGGAGTTTTGGTTCCCTAGAGTTACCTAGTTGCCCGCCCCCTGCAATGCAGGAGTCGCAGCTAAAGAATCCCAGGCAAATGGCCCCCCAACCTCTGTTGAAAAACTTCCAATGAAGGCAAACCCTTCCAAGACACTCAGTTCCACTGCCAAAAACATCTCTAACCGTCAGGAGGTTATTCTGAATGTTTAGTCAGAATCTCATCTCTTTGTGATTAGAATTCACTGGTTCAGGTCCTAGGCCCTCTGGAGCAGCAGAAAAGTTGGTGCCAGAAAGATAAAAAGACATGCAATGGGGGCATTTCAATGGATAAGCGCCACAACACTAAAGGTCTGACTCCTACACTGCACAGAATGGGCCTCCTGTTAAGATGGTATCTGCAGGAAGTTATCAGCTGTACAGAGCCGTGATGGGTTGGATATATATGGGGTCAGACTATCTTTTAGGTATCCTGGTCCCAAGCTGCATGGAGTTTTATACACCACCACCACAGCTGGAACTTTGCCCAGTAGCTGTGACAGAAGAGCCTGCAGAGGTATGCTGAGCGAGTCCTGCCTTGGCAACACTTTCCCGCACCCGTCTCCCGAAGCACTTTTAGTGCTAAGTACATATTACATAAAGTTACATTCAGTATGAATTCAGAAACTTATGATTATGTCCCTCTGCGTGCCTCTTTAAACAACTCTGCGTCATTCAACTAAAAGGTACAAATGGCACGACAATTTATTATCTCGCCACATTAAACAGTCAGGAGGGCTGCTGCCTTCCATTTATTTTTAGAGTTTTCCTTTTTAAAATGCAGCCATGAAATACAATAATTCCCCGAAGAATGCATCACATACGGGCACAAAGTCAAACCTCTCACAATGAAGGCTGCTTTATTGCTCCAACAGTTCCCTGGACTGTAACAAGAGACCATACACCTTGATGTAAGGGGCGGCAAATTATATTATATAAAACACGCATACAGACACACTCATGTAACGCTGCAGCTCATTTATCTACATGGAACTATGTGGGGAGGCAGGAAAAGCAAAACAAAGAGAACACGCCAAGACAAAGAGCTGGGAGATGAGATGGGAGCGAAAGAATAAAAGGCAGGTAGAGAGCCAGGGATGCGGGAGAAATTTGATTCAGTTCCCTTTTAAAGGCAAACCTACAGCTGGAAGTTTGGGTACAACTCGGCTTGCAGAAGAGAATTCTGCATAGAGTTAAGACAGATAGAGCTAGGAACCATCCCCGTACCTTCATCTTTATGCTGACTTCTCTATCATTTTGTTGTTTAGAGCAGGGGTCAGCAACCTTTTTCAACAGGGGCCAGTCTACTGTCCCCCAGACCTTGTGGGGGGCCAGACTATATTTTTTTTGGGGGGGGATGAACAAATTCCTATGCCCCACAAATAACCCAGAGATGCATTTTAAATAAAAGCACACATTCTACTCATGTAAAACCACGCTGATTCCTGGACCGTCCACAGGCCGGACTGAGAAGGCGATTGGGCCGCATCCGGCCCACAGACCTTAGTTTGCATGCCCCTGGTTTAGACTAATACACCTTAGGTGGTATCCTGCTTACAACTCCTTCTCCTCTCTTGGACCTCAAGATGAGAGATTACACTGGAGCTATCCTCTGAGAACAAAGGCACAAAGGACTGCCCTTGTCTTCTCGAGATTAGTTAGGTTAGAGCTAGAAATTTTTCTATGTGCTTCCTACATTAAATGTGGGCTTGAAAATTTTCCAAAATGCAACATTTTCCAGTGCTTTATTTTTCCATGGAAAATGCTCTGTTTCCTAAGTTCATTAGCAACAGGGGATGGATGCCAACTGCAGAGGCAATTATTAGGCATGCTTGGCAGTTTCAAAGTTTTTAGCTTTGTTTACTAAATACAAGTAAAACAAACATGCTAAATTTAATCACTCTCTAGGACATCAGAACATTTTCTGCTGCAAACTGATTCTCCCCCCTCTGCCCAATATGCAAACTAGCCTAATCTGCATAGGAAAAATTTCCAGTACAATTTTTCTCTTCCCCCAGAGAACTCACTTCGTTGGCAATATGCTGATGACACACAGCTCTACTTCTCCTTTACATCTGCAGCTGTTGCAGTGGATGTGCTGGACCAAAGTTTGGAAACTTCGGCCGGTGCAAAATTCAGCATCCAGGTTGCTCACCAGGGCAAGACGGTTTGAGCATATAATGCCAATTCTGGCCTGACTGCACTGGCTGCCAATTAGTTTCTGGGCCCAATTCAAAGTGCTTGTTTGACCTATAAAGCCTTAAACGGCAAGTATGGCTGGGAGAGACTCCTGCCTGAAACTCTGAAGAGCCACTGCAAGTCAGGGTAGACAGCGATACTGCAAGGACCCCATATTAATTGACCCAGACCCTGAGTTCCTCATCTGAAGCCCTTTTTTGTGTGCCTCATCTGTGAGATTTCTGGAGGGTAGCAACACAAATACAGGCCTTTTCTGTGGTGACTCCCTATTTGTGGAATGATCTCTCTAAGGGAGGCTCACTTGGCACCTTCATTACAGATCTTTAGGTGCCAGGCAAAAACATTCCTCTTCTCCCAGGCCTTTGGGTAATTAAACAATCTATAGCATTTTAAACTGTTTGTGGGGTATTGTTTTTGTTTGTTACTATGGTATATATTTTTGTAAATTGATATTGCAATCTGCCCTGTGATTCTCAGATGAGGGATGGTATAGAAATTAATAATAATATTTATTATTGTCAGAGCTACCCTAGGTCCCAGCTCACAAAGGACCAACGCTGCTTCGTTGTTAAGTATAAAAGTCTTTATTGAAGTTCAGTTTCACTTCCAGAACCGCAGCGCGCAGCCCCACGTCCAAAGTCTCAGACCACTGATGCTCCGTCTGAGTCTCCTCCCCCCCTGACACCAATTTAAGATTCTAGCCTTGCTCCACCTTCTCCGCTGCTCCTTCCTCCTCTGGGTCCGCCTGCCCGCCGGGGTTCCGCCCTTTCTAGCCTCTTCTCCCGCTGATTCCCCTGAGCCTTCTCCCTCCCTCCGGCGGGCTTTAGGAGCTGGTTCCCCATCCGGGTCTCCTGCTGTTCCGCGCGCCTGCACATTTGAACTTGGCGCGCGCGCCCAGCCAGCAGCTTTCCTCCTGACCGTTCCACTGCTGCTGTCACTGCTTCCCCCATCGGGGGGGCTAGCTGCAACTGACCTCCCCTCCGTTGGAGGCGTGGTCAGCCCTGACTCCCTCTCTGGAGGAGACACTGCTCCTGACACATGTGACTCCTCCCCCCCACTACGCTCTGGTGGGGAAACTGGTCCTGATCCTCCACTGCTGCTTTGGGGTTCCCCTCTGGCTCCTTGTTTCTGGTGCGTCCCCCCTGGGACCCCCCTTGCCCTGACCATCGGCGCCCCCTTCTGGGAATCTTCTGATTCGCTGGAGAAGCTCATGGAATCTCTCGGGCCACTGTCATACTCCCCTACGCTGCCCTCGGATTCTTCCCCTTCGCTCTCCCAATCCTCTCTCCCCAGTGCTCCTGCTCCTGATTCCCTGACAATTATTATTTATGAGGATGAGGGACTTTGTATCCCTTGAATGGATCTGGCCTTGGCTTGGCTTCACAAAGTTGCCGTAACTCCCATTAATGTGTATTCTGCACTGTTCCAGCTCTCTACCCTCTTATTAGCCCAAAGGTAGGCAAAAAGAGCAGTAAGGTTAACAGTACTAACTCAGGTTAGAGGGTGGAGTGGAGGGGTTCAAAAGAATTGTGATACCATACAGGACAATTTCCCCAGTTTCACATTTTGTCTAGGTGTCAGGTGGTCAGTGGCAGAGCACACACTTTCCATGCAAAAACCCCCAGGTTCAGTCCCTGCCAGGTTCAATCCAGGTAACACAGAGACTGTCTGAAACCCCAGAGAGCCACTAGTGGAATGGCTGTAGCTCAGTGGTAAAACATCTGCTTTGCAAACAGAATGCCCCGGGTTCAGTCTGTGGCACCACCAAGTAGGAATGGGAGAGACTCCTTGTCTGAACCCCGAAGAGTCACTGCCAGCCAGGGTAGACCATACCAAGTTAAATGGACAGGACAAATCCAGTTCCTATTATGATGCTCTTCCTGCTGATCTGCCACCTCTTCCTAGATGAAGCATTGACTTGCTAACGTTCAGAATGAGAGCAGACCAAGACTTGATACCCAACAGTTTCAAAATGGCAGCCCTCTGTTTCACTCACCCCTAAGCAACATTTGGATAACTTTGCCATTTTGTTTTCCCGACTCCCAGCTGCGCTGAGCATTGGATCTAGTTTTGCCCAGACGATGTCACAGTGGCTATGTGGGCAGGTTATGACTTGGAAACAGGGTGTGATGGCAGATAGCATCGTCTGAGAACTTCCCTGGCTCAGAACCTCCAGCAGAGAAAAGGAAACGTAATGTTTCGCAGCTATATCAGTTCCTGCCTACCCGTTGCAGGTGCTATTCTCTTACAGAGTTGTTAGCACACTGCCTTTTAATAAGACAGCACACATTCAATAGGAAAGCACTGAGGGTCATTAGCAGATTACCAGTTGTTTACCAGACATCCATTTCAAGCTATGTGATTTTAGAACTGCTATGTAAGTGTCCACAGGCGCCCAGCTGTTATCTTGACATCCAAAGATGGGCACAGGGCAAGGTTCTGCTTGCTCTTGCTCTCTCCTTTAGGACTCCGCTGTCATTTAAAAAGCCTTGCATGCTGTATCCAGTAACCCAAACCATCTATTAAATTCTATTTACACTTACACTGCTTCTAAAAACTGTTTATTAGCACACCGGGGAGGACTAAGGGAAAATCTTCTTTGCCAAAGGAGACCGACAATTTTAGAGAAAGCAAGCAGAGGTTATTCTTTTCAAAGTGGCAAAGCTGCCATGCAGTTGCTGTTTCTCTCTCTTCTCTCTCTCTCTCTCCCCCTCCCCCGCCCTACCCCAAGCCAGGCTTCATCTCGAATCACTGATTTACAAGAGCGTCTCTCTCAAGAAGAACAACTGTGTCTCATTAACACCACGCCAGCTGGTGCCATGTATAGCTTTCAGTCCCAATTTTGCCTAAGTGCTTCATAGATGCTTAACGTTTCGTTGGCGATGTCTGGCCAAAATCACAATCTTTAATTAGGGAATTAAAGATTGTGATTTTGGCCAGACGTCTCCAACGAAATTGTGTGTGTGTGTGTGTTTGCGTATAAGGACTCCATTCTCCACCTGAGAATGTCATGCGTTACACAAACTCCTAGGGCCACGTAAGATGGACCAGACCCAGATATAGGATCGCATTGAGAAGTAGCAAAAGAAGGACCCTGCAAAATGGTACAGGCACTAGCAACGGGCTACATTTTCCGTGGCAGCAGGAGGACTTCTTTGTATGTCAAGTTCACTAGAATCCCAATGTAAAAGCACAGTATTATGGGCTGATGCACTAAGCAGAGAATGCATTACCTGATGACTCTGGTCCAGGCTTCCTCAACCTCGGCCCTCCAGATGCTTTGAGACTACAATTCCCATCATCCCTGACCACTGGTCCTGCTATCTAGGGATCATGGGAGTTGTAAGCCAAAAACATCTGGAGGGCCAAGGTTGAGGAAGCCTGCTCTGGGCCAACCGCTAAAAGCGGGGTGGGTAGGAGGAGACAGAAAACCACCTATCCTCTCCCGGGCTTGTTTGAGGAAGTGTAAGATACAAGTGTACTAAATAATCAAAATATGCAACCACTGAGAAACTGGCCTTTGCCAACACCAGTGCATACTTCATGCAAGGTTCTGCTTGAAGTCCCTAAATATCAGAAGACAATTTCACAACGACTCTGAGCAGGGATTTCAGTGTGGCTGCTCTACCCATTTGGTGAAACCTTTGCGGAACGGCAGGAACCTGCTATTTGTTCTTTCTGGAAACAGTTGGAGACATTTTCGTTTGGGCAACCTCTTGCAGCTGGACGAAAAGGCCTCAGCTGTTAACTTTTTATTGCTTTAAAAATCTGCCATTAGGTCTTTTTGCACTGCTTTAGAAACTATGTTTAGTTATTTTATGGTATATTTGGAAATCGCCTCGAGACTCATGTGATAGAAGGATGATTTACGGTAAAGAAGAAGAAGAAGAAGAAGAAGAAGAAGAAGAAGAAGAAGAAGAAGAAGAAGAAGAAGAAGAAGAAGAAGAAGAATTATCGACAGTTTTCCTTTTGATTCTCTTTCCCATTTGTGTCCTGCCCTACCTTCAGGATGGCAAATGTGGGGTTAATGATATCACTCATGTAATCCTTTAAAAAACAACACCTACACTCCTGTAAGGAAGGGATGGGGAACTTTGGTTCCTCAAAGTATTGTTCAACTTCAACCGTCATCAGCCTCAGCCAGCAAGGCCAATGTTCAGGGATGATGGGAGTTGTAGTCCCATAAAAGTCAGAGGACCAGAGGTCCCTCATTCCTGTGGTAAGTGAAGCTGAGCTTGTCACAGGCAGTATGCCTCTGAATACCACTTGCTGGGAATCACAGGTAGAGACAGCGCTGTCACAGAATCATAAACCCGTAGAATTGGAATTGGAAGGGACCCCAAGGGTCATCTAGTCCAACCCCCTGCAATACAGGAATCTCATCCATGACAGATGGCCACCCAACCTCTGCTTAAAAACCTCCAAGGAAGGAGAATCCACCACCTTCTGAGGGAGTTCATTCCATTGTCAAACAGCTCTTATTACCAGAAAGTCGTGTCCCCCCCCCCAATGTTTAGTTAGAATCTCCTTTCATGTAACTTGAATCTATTGGTTCAAGTCCTACCCTCCAGAGCAGGAGGAAACAAGCTTGCCCCATCCTCCATGTGACAGCCCTTTAGATATTTGAAGATGGTTAATTCTCAGCCTCCTCTTTTCCAGGCTAAGCATACTCCATTCCCTCAGCTGTTCCTCGTAAGGCTTGATTTCCAGACCCTTGATCATCTTGGTTGTCCTCCTCTGCACGTGTTCCAGCTTGTCAATACGCTTTTTGAACTGTGGCACCCAGAACTGGACCGGAGAATAAATGACCGCTGGGAGGAGCACAGAGAGAAGAAACGCCATGGTGCATCTGCAGCAGCGCAACTTCATCTGCCCCAGCTGCAACAAAACATGTCTCTGTCTCTACAGCCGGCGCTGCAACCTTCCTACAGCTTGACTTCACCCCCAAAGGCACACTCCTACATTGTCTCCTGAGACAGTCGGATGCCGATACAGACACACACACAGTTCTAACTCTACCAGTTGTTTTTTAGTAGTTCTTATTTTTATCTGCAAGCTGTCTTGAGTCCCACCAAGGGAAAATGGTGGGATATAATTAAATATAAACAACAACAACAACAACAACAACAACAACAACAACAACAACAACAACGGGGATGGGGAAGCATCACAATTTGGGGGATGGAGTCCGTGGCTCAGGTCCACATACACACACCAAAAAAAACCCCCAAACCTCCAGACCCCTTCACACAATGAACACCACTTACCACAAAACCGCAGTGGCCTTTTTCATTGCCCTATTCTGACATTCCTGGAGGGCAGAATGCGGGTGCTCAGGAGGGCCCACATCGCAACCACCAGCACACCAACTGCCTTCGGAGAGCATTAGCCCTCTTAAAGACCTTTTTAAAAATGTGAATAACGAGCTCCTTCTCTTGCTCTCTCTCTCTATCTGCCTGCCTGGGCCTGATGAGGTATTATTATTATTATTATTATTATTATTATTATTATTATTAAAAATCACCTCAAGGAGGGCAAATGAAATTGGGAAATAATAATAGTAATAATAAACTTGCCCAAGTTTGCCTCTCCAGATTGACAGTCCAAGGAGAATCTCCGTAAGTGGGCCCAGCAGGCCTTCCTTCTCCAATCTCCATCTCGGCAGAGCCTGTTGCTAAGCAACTAAGTGGGCCTTATCTGGCAAATGCATCCCTCCCTTTGCTAACAGGCTAGGAGAGCTGGCTTGAGTATTTCCAAGTGCAGGTTCCTCCCCCTCCCCCCAGGACAACGCTTCTAATTTCTGTGAATCTTAATCACTTGACGCACAAGGAGCCACCAACTTCCGAGTGGACACTGGGGCGCAATGATTATGACTGGGAGGAGCCCGGCGATTCCAAACAATAAAAAATAAACCCTGCAAAAGCAGAGGAGGAAGGGGAGAAGGGGGGTGGCGGGTCTGTGTCAGGGTCAAATATGGAGAGATTAAAGGATCCCTTTGAACAAGGGAAGTTTATAGAGCTGCTTTAAATGGAGATAGGGGGCATCAGGGATAGAATCAGAGGGTATCTATGAACGATTGGCCAGGGGCCATGTAAACACGAAGGCTTGTGAGTACAAATACCACCATGCACTGTGAAGTTCAAAGGAGCGTCTCTGCTTTATCAGCAGCCAGAGACTATGCTCTTAAAGGCTTAAACACACACACACACCAAGGCCAACTTTTCTTTTTAAAGCCAGCCTGCTCTTTGTAAGCAGAGAGGAGAGAGAGGCTGGAGGCAGCATGATAAATACATGAATCAAAAGGTATTTCCTTCCTCTCATCCCCTCCCCTTTCCCAACAGAACCTCAAACTAGACTTTAATCTGTCGCTTAACAGGGGAGGAGGTTTGTGGGCTTTTATCGCTGCTGCTTCTTCTTCTTGTTAGAGGACCAAAGGAAGGAATCTGTAAGATTAGGAAGGGACGCAACAGGGTAGACCAGAGAAAGCCAACGTGTTGCCTTCCAGGTGGTTCTTGGACTACAACTCCCATAATCCTTGGCCCCTGGCCATGCTGACTGGGGTGGAAGGAAACTGTAGTCTAAGAACATATCACAGGCAATACAGTGGGTACTCTTGAGAAAGCCCTATTGGAGTGCCTGCAAAGAACTAGGTGGTGTATCTAAAGGGAAAATGGGGCACATGCCCTGTCCTCAGGTTTACAGTCTAAAGAGCAGCTCAACCCTATGCATAATGTGTTCAGAAACAAGTCTCACCAAGCTAAGCGAAACTAACCAAGTAAAGGTATCTAGCTACTGCAGCCCCAAAAGGAAGGTGAGTAGAGAGGAAATCAGGTTATAACTGCACTATACATTTAAAGCAGTGCCATGCCACTGTAAACAGTCATGGCTTCACCCAAAGAATTCTGGGAGCTGTAGTTTGTTAAGGGTTCTGAGAGTCGGTAGAAGACACCTCTCGCAGAGTTACAGTTCACAGCATTCCCTGGGAAGAGGGATTGATGGTTACGTTAAACTGCTCTGGGACTTGTAGATCTGCAAGTTGAAAGTGGTATGGTGCAGAGGTGAGCTCAGTTAATTGAAAGAGGGAAGAGGCAAGTCTTTTTTTTTTATCAGATGCACCAGCAGAAGGAGCGGAAGGAATGCACTCCAATGGTAGGGAGCTATGCTGGTCAACTTCAGGAAAATTAGGCTACACTTGTCTTGCATACCTGGAAGAAAGTCCCATTAAATTCAACTTCTGAGTAGAGACTTATAGAACTGTACCATGAGAAAGTAACTTAGGGCTTAAGGAAGTTATGTCCAAAGTCTGTTTCGGGGGCCTAATCCAGCCCGCTGGTAGATTTAATCCGGCCCCTGTGGCAGTATATGTCCTGGGGTAAAATCCTAAAAAAAAAGCTCAGCAACCAATTCTAAAAAAAGCTCAAAAACTTTGGGGTTAAATCCTAAAAATAAGGTTAAACGGCTTCAATCCTAAAAAACAAAAAGCTTAACAACAACTTTGGGTAAAATTGTAATTTCAATCCTAAAAAAAGCTCAGCAATTTTGGTCGGCCCTCATGCATGTTCACGTCATCAAATTTGGCCCTCTTTGGGAAAAGTTTGGGCACTCCTGATCAAAGCTCAACAACTTTGGGGTAAAATCACAAAAAAAGCTCAAGAATTTCAATCCTAAAAAAAAGTTAACAACTTTAGTCGGCCCTTTGGTCAGCCCTCCATTTCATCAAATCTGGCCCTCTTTCAAAAAAGTTTGGATACCACTGTTAAGGAGAGTAAGAGAACCAGGGAGGTGAAGACAGCATGAAGGAACATAGAGAAAAGGACCTGGGCAGAAAGATATGCAGTAGCAAGAGGGTGAACAAACATGAAAGTCCATATAATATGTATAAAGAAAAGAGAGTAAGAATAAAGATGCCAATGTAGAGAGCAGGAAAGTAGTCTGGCAGTGATAGCTGGTCCCCACTGATTGTAGTAGGGCAGAAAGCAAGGAGCCCAACAGTAGGTGGTGCTAATGACATTGACAGACAGAGCCAACTAATTCTAGTTTTGCCCCTATCCTCCTCCCTGCTGACTTCTACAAGGGTAAAACTGAGACTAAGGAGGAGGAAGCTGACAGGCAGGGCCACCCCCTAGACAGGTTGGTGACGGCTAGCTGCAGTACCCCATTTGCCCTAATGGACCAGCCACCACTGCTTTCTGACCATGTACAATGAACTGGCGGCACAGTTATTATGCCCCAAACCATACTTCTAGTTACAGGTAGGTAGCCGTGCTGGTCTGCTATAGTCGAAACAAAATTTTAAAAATCCTTCCAGTATGTACACGAAAGCTCATACCAATAACAAACTTAGTTGGTCTCTAAGGTGCTACTGGAAGGATATTTTTTATTTTGTTTCCAAACCATACTGTTACCTATGCACATATAATTCCCTATACAGCGAGTGCTTTGATTATTATTTCTATGGAAGGGTATTCCATTATGTGAGATGACACAAGCAGTCTAAATTGGTGCAGCCCAGACTCAAGCTTTTCTGCCTTAATGGGAACTTGATCAAAAGTTCCACAATCCCTGAACATTGTTGTTTTGCTGTCTGATTAACATAGAGGAAGGTTATTTCCCTCTTTGTCCCCTATCTGAGGATTCTGTTACAGAGAGGGGGGAAACACTTTCTTCCTTTCAATGTTTGGGGGAAAGGCTGCAGCTTTTGCGTGTGGAAGATTCCAGGTTCAATCCCCGGCATCTCCAGGTAGGGCTGAGAGAGATCACTGTCCGAAATCCTGGACAGTCACTGTCAGTCAGCGTAAATATTGCAGAGCAATGTGAGCCAATGGTTTGGCTCAGCATAAGGCAGCTTCCTATGTTCCTATGTCCCGTTAATGTCTCCTCCGGATTGTAAGGCGAGTGTTCTGGAAAAAGGGAATTTCTGTTTCTGTTCTCTGTTGATGCATGGAACAGCAGCAATGAATACTAAAGCACAAAGGCATGCCAAAACACAGAACTGGCTTGTTCTCAGGAGGATAGTATGCAAACAAAGGACAAAGTGTTCTCCTTCTCCAAGATTCGGGAGGGTGCAAGCTCCTTCTACTGATAGCCACACATAGGGCAAATCCAAGCTCGAACAACGCCACAAACGCAAAGCAACTCCAAAAATAAGTGACAGGAAAGGGAAGGCGCATTCTGGACAAATTTCTCCATTAGCGTTGAGGCAGCCAACATATTTAAGCTTGCTAATAACAATGTTGTGGCTAGAATCGGAGCCCAGGACTCAGTACATGGTCACAGCTGGTATTTAAATTATGAGAAGGACCGTTGTAAAATAGATTCCAGTAAATTGTTTTGCTCATATAATGAGCAAGTTTACTAAGTGTGTGACTTGTAGTCTGTTTTAGGAAAACAGTATGGTTTTAGGTTAACAATATGGTTTTTGGGTAAACAATATGGTGGGGGGGAGCTAGTAAAATCCAGATTTTGAAAGGCTTTTGCTGTTGTAGTCTGTCATGGTTCTGCCCATCAGAACTCTCAACATTGGCCTGCCAGGTTTTGGGTGCCTCTGCCCCCCACCCCAAGCTATGGTTTTGTTGTCGGACGGCCAACTATGATGCACGGCTTGTGAGCATGTGGTGTAGTGGTTAGTGTGTTAGGTTAGGATTTGGGAGACCAGGGTTCAAATCCCCACCCAGCCATGGGGCTCACGGGATGACCTTGGGCCAGTCAGTGTTTCTCAGCCTAACTTACACCACAGGATTATTGTTAATGGGGGGGGGGCATGCAACCAACCTTACTTGGAGGAAAAGTGGAATCAAACACAGGGATGATGATAACGCAGATGCAGAAGATGCTACTGTGATTTCACCCCAGGTACACCACCCACAGTGCCAATATAGATATATATTTATGCAATATATATGATACACACACACACACATATGCAAATTCAAAAGAATGCAAGGAGGAAAACCCACAAACAAACAAGAATCAACACTGGCACTATCATATAAAAGCTAGCCCCCTCAAAAGTCTAAATGCTAGCTAAAACTGATCAATCTTGGACAGTTTAAAATTAGACATGTTAAAATAACATTAAAAGTGTAGATGTAGGGAGTATACAATACCCTCCAACATTTCTCTGATGAAAATAGGGACATCCTATTCTATTATTATTATTATTATTATTATTATTATTAATACTCCACCCATCTGAATGGGTTGCCCCAGCCACTCCAGACAGCTTTCAACATATATACAAACATGATAAAACAGTAAACATTAAAAGCTTCCCTATACAGGGCTGCCTTCAGATGTCTTCTAAAGGTTGTCTTATTTCTTTGCCCTGGGGGATCACATAATTCCATACCCTCTAACATTTCTCTGATAAAAATAGGAAAATCCTAAGGAAAAACGAGACATTCCAGGATCAAATCAGAAACCGGGATGGTTTCTTTAAATTCGGGACTGTGCCTGGAAAATAGGGACACTTGGAGGGTCTAGTATATAAAGGTATTTGCCTGGAAAGTAGGTGCCAGGCAGGTCAAACTCTTCAGGGAGATCATTCCTTCAAGGGGACACCGGCTCCATTTGCAATCCCTGCCCCTTTTGTTGCCACCCTTCATGCTTCAGAATGAAGCAGCTCAGGGGAGGAACGGCCAAAGGGCATCACTGCCAGTCAGAGCAGACAGTACTGTACTGTGCTCAGGAGATAAAGAGTCTGCGTCTGTATGAGGTAACTTAATGAGTCTGAGGACTGCCACCTTTTGCAGAAAAGGGGAGAAGATGTTAGGTGATGGTGGTGGGGAAAGCTGAAGAAGAAACGGAGCAGCAGGTCTCTTTAACACCTGGAGCATAATAAAACTATTCACTGTGGTTGTTTAGTTGCATATGCGAGCCTTGGCGCCAATACTTTCTGGCAGGGTCGCTCTGATATCCAAACTCCTGCTATTGTGGCGCAGTCAAATAAGGAAGCTGGAATGCACTTAACAAGAAGCAGCTACCGAATTTCTCTTAAGCCAGCCTCTGAAGGGAACGTTTGTGCAGCCTGTAACATACACCCCAAGGGAAAGCCTATTAGCTGCACTCTCGTATTAATGCCGCACAAGATGAAGCAATCTGGACTTTTCCCAACGAGAGGGAAAGGGAGCAGTGCCTGTCTTTTGAAATCAAATCCCCCTGCCATGCAAAGCACGGCTTTTATTTATTTATTTTCCATCCCCCTTCAGCACACAGAGAAAAGATTAGCATCAGCGCTTGCTACTGGCAGAAAGGAGGAAACCCACCACACATGGGTCCTGTTCCAATGCATGAGAACCAGAGATGGTTTGATAGAAAGGAGTGGGAAAGCATGTGGCAATTGTGGAGAGTAAGGATGAGCAGGTTGCAGTTCCATACTAGGAGACAGCAGCAGAAAACCCCTGAGAATTGGATGTGGATTTTCTTTTTTAAAGAAAGGTTTGTGGGTTGTTGGCTTTTTTAAAGCTGAGCATTACCAGCCTGCCAGAATTCTTCCACTGCCCAGTGAAATGGGATCAATTTGGGAAGAACCTAGAAAGATCCCCGCTGGATCAGTCCAATGGCCTATCATCTACTGCGGCATCCTGTTCTCACAAGGGGCCGATCAGGTGCCTATGGGAAGTCTGCAAGCAGCACACAAGCGCAACAGCACTCTCCTGTGATTCCCAGCGACTGGCACATCTTCTAAATGCCCTGCTGAAAAATGTTCAACCTCATCTTCAGCAACAGCAAACTTTGGTTTGATTTGGAAAGAGATAAATGGCTCCATTGGGCTAATACAGCAGCTGTCCCAGGCAGTAAAGCCTGGCAGGTAAAAAAGCAGATCCCAGTGTAACCGTACAAGAAAACCAACAAAGCATCTTGCTGCTTTCAAGGTATTTCAAGCCCCTCTGTTCATTTTGCCATAACAGATGAACACGAGGAAAAGGCTATGGGGTTGTGCCTAGAAGTTCAACAGATATGGGGCTATATACAGTGGAACCTCTACTCACGACCACAATCTGTTCCGGAGGCCTGTCCTTATGGCGAAATGGGTCGCTGGGAGAGGCGCTGTTGTGCGCAGGCACGGGCGGCGATTGCCTGCTCCTGCACATGCGCGAATGGCAGCAAACTTGCCAGTTACTTCCGGGTTTGCCGTGGTCACAACTTGGAATGTCCACAAGTGGAGGCAGTTGTAAGTAGAGGGTCTACTGTATAACAGACACAGATGTATCTTGTCTTCCATATATGGTACGCCATGACTAAGTTGTAGAGGGGGTTGTCGTGGTAATAGGATGTTACAGCAAACATAACAAAGGATATTGTGGCACCCTAAAGACCAACAACTTTACTATGGCATAAGCTTTCATTGACTAGAACTCACATCATCTGAAGGCAGCCCTGTATCAGGAATTTTTTTTATGCCTGATGTTTACAATTTTTTATGTGCTGTAAGCCGCCCAGAGTGGCTGGGGAAACCTAGCCAGATGGGTGGGGTATAACAACAACAACAACAAACAACAACAACAAACAACAACAACAACCCGGGAGGAATATCGTCTGGCTGCAAGGCGTGAAGGCTGCTCCCTGCAAGGCCCTTTCCACCTGGCCTAGGGGTGAGGCCCACACTCACCAGCCCTACAAAAGAGGCTCCTGATTAGGCTGGAGGAACATCGCTCGGCTATTGTTTTATTGATTGACTGATTGATTAATATGCTGTAAACTGCTTTGAGATTTTTATTAAAAATATAAAGCGGTATAGAAACAAACAAACAAACATCAGATGTAATAAATATCCTCAGCTAGCAAGAGTGTATGTGTGTGCATATATACAGAGAGAGAGAGAGAATGTCAGCAGTGGGTTAAAAAGACAATGAAAGGCAAAAAAAGTGTAGCCCGTGACAATTCAATTGAAAATTTAAACAAATAATAATAATAATATTAAGAGCACAGTTGTGAACATTCATTGCAGAAGCAGCATGCAACCTCAAACGAAAGTGTTAGAAACCCATGTAAGACTGCATAGGTTTGTTTACTGCTACGATAAAGCATCTATCATTGTGGGGTGGGGGAAGTATTTTATTTTCCTTCCCAGGACAGCAAGGCTAAGAGTGAATTTGTGCATCCAAAGAGACACACTGGGAACGTGGACTGCCTTCTCTCTGAAGTCTTCTGGGCTGATTTGTATTTCAATGGTGATGGCGTTGTTACTTCTTTGAACGTTACAAGAAAAGCAGTAGGGAAATAGCTTGACATGTCACAGGGCATGATTTTTCACATGGGGGGGTGGGGGTGGGACAAGCAAGTCCTTGCATAAGAAGTGGGGCTGCAGGGAGCAGGCACCCGCCAAAGCCCACCCAAGTAGGAGAGTGTAAGGAGAAGAGGAGCTAGGAGTGGGGATAGAAAGCTGAATTGGTTTGCACTTTTCAAAACAATGCAGGAACTGAAACCCAGCCATCCTGACAAATTTGCACTTAGAACCACAGAACCTTCGAGCTGGAAGAGATCGCAAGTGTCACCTAGTCCAACTCCCTCCAATGCCAGAATCATGGCTAAATTATCCCTGGCAGATGGTCACCCAACCTCTGTTTAAAAACCTCCAATGAAGGAGAATCCATCACCTTCTGAGGTGTTCTGTTCCACTGCCCAACAGCTCTTTCCCTCAGAAAGTTCTTCCTGATATTTAGTCAGAATATATGTTTTTAGCAATTCTTATGTTTATCTGTAAGTAGCCGTCCCGTCAGGCGGAAAAGGTGGGGTATAAATAAATATAAAACACCACCAACAACAACCTTTTTTGTAATTTGAATCCATCAGTTTGGATGGATTCCAACTCCATATTCCATGTGATAATAGTTCTTCAGATCTTTGAAGATGGCTACCATGCCACTTTGAGCCTCCTATTTTCCAGGCTAAACATACCTAGCTCCCTCAACCGTTTCTCATAATTCTTGGCTTCCAGACCCATAACCATCTTGGTTGTCCACTTCTGCACACATTCCAACTTGTCAATATCCTTCTTCAACTGTGGAGCCTAGAACGGGACCCAGAACTCCAGCTGGGGTCTGACCAAGGGAGAACAGAGTGGTACTGGCACTTAGCACACCATACTTCTGTTGATGTAACCTTTTTTTTGCTGCTGCATCACACTGTTCAAAAATGCATATATCAGTGTGCATTTTAAAAATGTGCATTCATGAAAACAGCATGTAAAGTGTATTATTTGAGGCAAAAGTGCATGCAGAAAAATATAAATGTACATTAGAATGCTGATGAATTTTCATGAGGACTTCTTAAAATAATAATAATGATGCACTGATGTGAAAATGTGGGAAACTGAACTTAAGAACGGAAAAATGAGAAGCTGAAATTGATATATTCACCCATCTGTAGGAGCAGCAACCGCCACACCCCTTGTCCTCCTCCTCCTTTTCTTTCTCTCTCTGTTTTGCTCTCTGGGAGGTAGCGCCAACCCAGGGTGCCTCCAGACTGTCATTATTTCGCAGGAGGGATTCAATCGCATACCAGCATTTTAGGTTTGCGCAGTGAAAGTGGATTAAAAGCACTTTGTTGCCCTCGTGGAACAAATCCAATCGAAAAGTGGGGGGGAATATAATGAAACTGCGTGGGCTGAACGAATGATTAACAGGAAAACATGTAAACGTCCCCACAAGCAAATCAGGATGAAGGTCCATTGTTGGGTAACCACCCCGCAAACAAACGCTCAGTAAAAACCAGATGTAGTCCAACTTGTGTACAAGCAACTCAGGATGAATGCTCAACCAACAGGTTGCCTGCAGGAATCCCTGCTAGATCAGACCAAAGGCCTCTCTAGCCCAGCCCTGCAAGCTAATCATATTCCCTTTCCTGCTGTTGTTCTCCAGCAACTCATAGAGGCATGCTGCTTTTAATCCTGCAGGAGGACATAACCATCACGATTATTTGCAATTGACACACACAACCTCCACAAATGCATTTAATCTTTTAAAGCTGTCTAAATTGGCGGCCATCAGCCCTTCGCGTCACGGTAAGGAATGTAAACACCATGCTCATAACCACCTCAGAAACAAATCAGACCTCAACAAATGCCAAACATAAGTCTAACCTCCCCGTAAGCTTGATGTAAGAAACCAGGAAGAACGCTGAACGAACGGGAACACCTAGAGCTGCCCTGGGCCTAGAGAAAAAGACAAGCAAAAGGATAGTGGCAAGGAGAAAACAGGTGTGCTCAGTGGGAGAGTCTCACTGGAAGTACCTTGCCCATGTTCCCCCACCCCCCAAATTTTTTTGGAAATGACACTCATTGGGGAAATGACTAGGCTGGGTCAGGGTAGGGAAATGGGTAAATCTCACAAGTGCTTAGTGATTTCCGTGGTGTATTTTTTGCATGCATGCGGGAGAGAGTTGCATGTGCACTTGTCACATCGTGGGTTACATCATGCAAGGTTCATGCCAGCCCATGTACTTATACAAAGGAAATTCCATCTGGAATAAAGGGACCCTTTATTAGTGGAAAGCTACTGCAGGTATGCATTGCACGGGCACAGCCAAACCATATAACTTTCACCAAGGCTTAAGAGAAGGCAAGGATGGAAAATGCTAGACAGCAAGAGCTGCCAATCCTTTTCAAACTAGTGAACACATTTAGATTTTTTGATTGCTGTGGGCCTCATACACAGAACAGCTGCTGGCTAGGCATGGCACAACACAACACAACACAACATGGCTGCCACATCTACAGGAACAGAAAAAGAGATAGGACTACAAAATGGGGTAAAGGCGTGCCCCCCTGGGTTAAAGACTCCTACATCAGCCACCACTGTGTTTGCTCACAGAGTGAAGCCCTCTGGACTGTCTTTTGTTCAGGAGGAAGCGTGGCTGTCTAACCCTGGCACCCAATGAAATGTGGGCATGATTAAGGGGGTACATTTCATGCAGGAGAGGCTGAGATAATGCAAACAGTAGCTAAGCAGGAAGAGCCAACAGTCTCTCATGCACTTATTGAGGGGATATTTATTGATACCTTCCTGTGAGCACCGTGGGAGGCAGCAGCGGGCACAACTGTGCCCATGGATGTTGTGTCAGAGTTTTAACAGGAAGAATGGAAGAAGTTGAGAGCGACACAGCCACTGGGGAAATATGCTTTACAGGAGAGTGGAGGTCTGAGGGAGGAGGAAGCCAGCAATCTCAATGTGAATTTAGTGTTTCCCAGGCTGCCAGTAATGAGGCTTTCCCTGTCACTTTGCTCACTCGCTCGCTCCCTCCCTGTCAGATGCTGATAAGCATGTCTGTCACAGCCAAGGCAAAGCTAGAGCTGGTGGTGACAAATCACAGGGAGTATGTGTCAAGACAATCCACCAGCCCAAAGACAGACAGCTGGCACTTGAAATTCCACAGCCAGCAATGGAATTTGCAAAATAAAATCATTAATAATAGTAATAATAATAATAACTCCAAATCATTTTAAGCAGCAGCAGCAGCAATGACCTCTTGGCAGTCAGCCTCAAAGCACTAAAAATAACCAGCTGAAGGCCTTGCTCCAGCATCAACAAAACTGCCTGGTAAACTGGAAATCTAACCTGTCTACTGCCGATCAGCAGCCCCTCCAAGGAAATTAATAAAAGGCAGGCCTACTAGATGAGCAGTACCCAGGGTTAGCCTGCAAGGGATGCTAAGTCGATTGCTATGGATGCCTCCAATCCTATAACAACATTGCCTTCTACTTTTTATTTACAGTGGTACCTCGGGTTACATACGCTTCAGGTTACAGACTCCGCTAACCCAGAAATAGTACCTCGGGTTAAGAACTTTGCTTCAGGATGAGAACAGAAATTGTGCGCCGATGATGCGGCAGCAGCGGGAGGCCCCATTAGCTAAAGTGGTGCTTCAGGTTAAGAACAGTTTCAGGCTAAGAACAGACCTCCGGAAAGAATTAAGTACTTAACCCGAGGTACCACTGTATTTAAAAATGTATACCCACTTTGCTTTAAACAGACATGGCTTCCCACAAAGCATCCTGGGAACTGCAGTTTGTTAAGGGCACTGAAAAGTTGAAAGGAGACCCCCACTGCCTACACAGAGCTACAATTCTCAGAGTGGTTTAACAGTGCATCCCTATTGCCTGGAAGCTTTGGGAATTGTTGCAAGATTGGCCCACAGGCCAGAGGTTCTGCACCGCTTGACTAGCCCAGTATCACCTGCTCTTGCTAAGCAGGGCACCCTAGCACGCACTGCCAGGTAAACAGCATGATTTTGCAGACCTGTTTCTGATGAAATCTTTAATGTGTAAATCAGATGGATACATAGGCAAGCGTTGCAAGGCCCAGCAGGTGAATGGCACTGGCTGAGCACAAGAAAGATGCTGATCCAACAGTGACATGCCCTTCCTTTGGAGTTGGCTGGGGTCCTGGGACTGGGCAAGTGAACAGGCATTCCTCCGAATGGGTTGAACCTGTGGAGTTTGTTTGTGCTGGTCTTGCCAACTCCTGTTTGACAGAGGTGTAGTCAGAGTTGACTGGTACCCGACTGACCTCCCCAAAGAGGGCAAGGCCCTTCACTGACAGGAGGTCTGGAGTCCGCTGCAGATCAGCAATAAAACACCCGGGGTTGGTGAAGTTAACACTTTATTCAAAGAAACCAAAGCATCAACTCTTCCCAGTAGGTTTTGTTCCAATGAGGCAGTTGCGAGGACTGAAGGTCCCTCCTTCCCACTGCTCTCTAAGGCTCCTCCCCTGGTTTCTTCCCCAGCAACCTGAGGCTCTTTCATCTTGTCTCTCTTTGCTCCACCCACATCATTCCTCTGCAGGGAGGGGAGCTGGTCACAGCAGCCTGCCTCATCTCTGTCTCCTGGTCCACCACCTCTCCTGCTTCTAAGTCTGGACCGCTCTCTGCCACAGCCTCTCCCTACTCACAAAACCCTGTTACCTCTTCTCCTTCCAACACATCCTCTTCCCAGTCTGCTCCCTCTTCCCTCTCTGACCACTCATCGCCGTCCCTTCACAACTCCCCTGGATCCGAGCCTTCTTCCCCTGCTGGTTCCCCAGCCTGTGCCTCCCACCGCTCCTCGGCATCCAGCCAGTCCAGGACAGATGCCTGGCTAGAGGAATCCAATATCTAAGGAGCAGAACACTTCGCTACCAACCCTCTGGATCCAGCTCCTTACGCCCTGCCTCACCAGTCCCCTCCTCAGGCCCAGACATTTCTTGGGGTTCTGCTTTGGCTTCCCCAACCCACTAGGATCTTCCTCCTGGGTTGCCCAGCCCCAATTCTCTGAGCTCCTCCCACCCATCCTCAGGATTGGGCCATCCCTTCCATGGCTCCTCCATGGGGCTCATGACACAGTGGCTCTGCAGGGTCTTGGTCAGAGGCCTTTCCCAGCAGCAGATCTTTTAGCCGAATATTCCAGGGGTCGTCGAACCAGGGCATGTGCTCTACTACCACCCTATTCCTTCTCTCCGTTTCTGGCAAACAGCATCCTCCTCCAAATTAAATTGGGAGTTCTCGACCCTCTGCAAACCAAACAGCCCTTCTAATAAACCTCCACTGAAAACAAAACAAAACAAAAAAAGCCACAAGGAGGCTGAAGCGTGCCTGTGCCTTTGAAGCAGTCGGCATCTTGCATTCGCACTCCGCTCCGCAGGGCAAACTTAACATGACGGAATTGGATTCCTTTAACATTAAAGATAATCTAAGTGCAAAGGGAACAATGTCCGCCAAATGGGAACGGCAGGAGTGTTTAAAGGAACGTGCAAGGCATGCCCCATTACTTGCATAGTCTTAATCAGCCTTTGTCTCTATTGATCCTGCTTGGTTAGGGAGCCTTCTGTCTAACCCTGCCTGCCAAGCCATGCGTGGTGGGACTAGCTTTCCTCGCTAAATTAAGTGGCAAAACAAATAAGAACGCATTAAAAAGAGAAGTGTTCTTTTCATATAAAGTGCACGGCCACCCCTCCTTTACTCGCAAGGGCTGATTCACTTCCAGGGCTCCCACAGGAGCGTGTTGGGAGCAGAAGAGCCTCTTGCCAGACCCCTATGCAGCGTAAATCGGATGTGGGAGAACGTTTGACCCTCCAGATGTTGCTGAGCTGCAATTCCCAATATCCTTGGCCGTTAGCCTTGTCCGGGGCTGAAGGGAACAGTTTTACAGTCTGCCTCCTGCTACCAGTTCTTCACTTGTGCAATTAAATATGCATTTTGGACTGGTGGTTCTGAAGATAGATAGATAAATAGATTGATAGTATTGCAATTGCAAAGAGTGAATTTCTAATTAATTATTATATGCTAATATTTTAAGAATTAATTTTATGGTGGGTTATTATATTCCAATGGATTATTGAATATTACTTTATTTGCTATGTTGTTTATTTTAAAGTTATTTTATATTACTTTTTTGCAGAAGTGAAAATGAAAAACGAAATGCCCCTTTCAAGTTTCCCCACAACTTGTCCTTTTGAACTTGTGAGATGATCAAACAGTAAGCTTCTGGTCTAAGGGAATTTGTATGTGGGTGCTGGCCCAGAAATGGAAGACACTACAGGACTTAAAACTCTTCATTCTGGTACAAGAATATGTGGTCTCTGACTACTGCAGAAGGCAATAATTCACAAATGGTGCATTCACAATAAGCTTTGTTGTTTTCTTCTTCTTCTACATTATATGCTCTCCGTTTGGAAAACACAGCCTGTGCATTGCTCCTATGTTTTCTAACTTTGATTACTATTACTGCATTTTTTAAATTTTATGTTAATAAAGAATACCATTCGGCAGGAATGGGGAACTCTGTTATAGACCAGGCATAGGCAAACTCTGCCCTCCAAATGTTTTGGGTCTACAACTTCCATGATCCCTAGCTAACAGGACCAGTGGTCAGGGATGATGGGAATTGTAGCCCCAAAACATCTGGAGGGCCGAGTTTGCCCATGCCTGTAATATAGACAATACTGAACTGGACGGGCCAATATGACCTCTGTTCCTAAATCAGGGCTGGGGAATTTTTTCAGCCAAAGGGCCACATTCCCTTCTGGGGGCCACATGCCAGTAGGGGGCAGGGCTAGAAGCAAAAGTGGGTGGAGCAATGAATGTACCGGTAAATTTCACATTTGCACAGTAGGCTAGTTTACACACACACACACACACACACACACACACCTAGGCTCCATCCAGGTAAGGAAGAGGCATTATCGGAGTTCAAGGATGCATTCCAAGTGGGAAAAACCACTCAAGGTATGTGTGAAGCAGGGCCAGTCAAGTGTGTAGGGAGTGTGGCCTGGGGAAAAGTCCTGCAGGACAGACAGAGAGACTTGGAGGAGTGAATTTGGCTCCTAGGGCCCCAAGTTCCCCTATATTATTACCGCCTATTTGCAAATGTAGTAAGTTGGGCAGAAATCACTTCTTCTGTACCTTTGGGCTAACTCCCTGGAAGCCAGCAAATCAGACCTCTGATGTTTTCCCACACACAAACCTCAGGAAGTCTTTGCAATCATCCAAGGCAGCCCCTCATAAATATTTAGCTGGCGGAAGAGACCAATTCTACCCTTGCTTGTAGCTTGCTTCCCTGCCACCTTTTAATCCTTAATCCCTTTGCACTATCTTTCTTGTCTCTTAACCTGCAGAGGACTCTGACGGGTTGCATTTAATTCTTCTTACACATGCCCTGGAGCACAAAAAGGCTTGTCAGGATAAAAATAAAGAGAACACGCTCAGCCATCAGTAAGGTAACCAGCCTCTCCCCCCCCCCCACATCAGCGCAAGCTAACACGTCTTGGCTTTCCGTAACCCATGAGGGAATGAACCGACGGACAGATGATTTCTTCTACATTTCCCTTTTCATCTGTGTGTTTAGTCATCTGTGGGAGCAGAACTTTGCAGCCTGAGAGGTAGCATTATTTGGCATTCCTTAAAAAAAAACAAAAACCCTACTCTTATCGCCATTTGTAACTGAGCAGGTTTAGTTGCATGCTGTGCATCACAAATGGATTTCAGTGGTGGAAGCGGTCTGAGTATTGCAGCGATGGGGAATCTGTTGTCCTGTTTGGGGCAAGGACAGGGCAGGATGAGTGCTACAGGACAGTCAACCAGCAGTCCTAGGTCTGGGCTACCAGATAAGCAGCAGCCCAGGCAAGGATGAAAGCCCCACCCACCATTAGTACCAGTATGTGCCCTCCACCCGCTGCCACCCAGGGTGGAATGCGGCAAAAAAAAATGTTCTCCACTCTTGCACTAGGGATTTAGGAAGCACTGGGTGAAGCAGTAGGGGAGATAAATGAAAACATTAAACTCCCATTTTATAGCTGCCGGCTCCAGGCAAAAAGCTTTTGGACTTTCCTTTGCTCCGAACTCCAGCATGCTCTCTGCATAAACACCCCAACCCACTGAGTACCCAGTGGAGCAGTCAAGATATACTAGAAGCCTGAGGCCAAAGAACTGGCTGGTTAGCTCAAATCAGTACAGTCACAATTCAGCTCCCTCACCTGCTCGTTACTGCTTAGGGCTTGATGCCCCTGCTAGGGAAGCCACATCTGGTAGGATTTACCATGTCTGCTGTTCTGAAAAACCACAGCAGCCCTGCCATGGTCCTGGGTTGGAGGAGCCCTGCCCTCGCTTGCCTCTCTTGCTCACAAGTCTGCAAACCCTCCTTGCATGTCAGCGGCACAGCTGGAGTGTTTGTGAGCAATACCATACCACCCACACCAGCCCAGCCATTTGGTCTTAAGAACCTTTGCTGCCAGAACTGAGCAAACAGGTGCAACTGTGGGGCTGGCCAAACCATGAGGCAGGTTAGGCAACCGCCTCAGGCTGCAGGATCCATAGGGGCAGCAGATCCAGCCGCCAAGAAACGCATCGCCCGCTGCCACCGTGGCAACATCATCTGTGGCGCTCCTTGGAGGCCAGATCTCTTTGGCAGCCCCCCACCCAATGCCACCTCTACAGCAGCCTCTTGGCCAATCAGAGGCACTGCTGGTCTGTTCCCACCCTTGTTCCTGGCACTTTGTGGCTTGCCTCAGGTGCCAAAATGTCTTGGGCCAGCCCTGCAGAACTGCCAACATTTTCTATCTCGGGCCTCCAACCGAAGGAGCATTGCTTTTAAATGCAGGTTGTGAGCTCAACACAAATTGGAGTAGCCAAGGAGCAGCCTATTGTTTCCCCTGCTACAATACCTCCCAACTTTCCCTTTCCTTTGCAAAAGAAAAAAAACTTGGCATGCATTGTTGCTGGCTGGAATCACTGCAGCAATCCAGTTCTTTCTGAGCAGGCCAACTGTCCGTTTAGAAAGCTTCCCAGAGCAGTCGCCGTCGGCACTAAGTTATGTTGAAAGCAGGCACTGCACAGTTCGCAGTTCAGACAACCTCAGTGTGTGTGATATTTGTCCCCTGTGATATCTACCCCTAGGCAAATGGCTTTTACATTATTTTAGGCTGCAGCAATCCATGAGGGAAAACTGTTGGAAGAACTGCCCTGATCCTCCTTGTCTGGAGGGTATCGCCTGCTCTGATCCTAGACCTAAATCTGGAGTAGGCAGAGTTCTTCAAGGGGAGGAATGCTCTTTATTCAATGGAAAGGTAGCTAGAACCACCAATGACATCAGCTGTCAAGAACTAGTGCTTGAGCTTGCTTTTTCCTCCTCCCGTCCCATCCCTCTTCCTCTTGTGCTGTGTCCTTTTAGATTGTGAGCCTGAGGGCAGGGACCACCCTAGTGGTTTTTTTTGTAAGCTGCTCTGAGAACCTTGTTGGCTAAAGGGCAAGTTATGAATGCTGTAAGCAAGCCAAGTAAATAAATAAAAAGTCAGATTCCCATAACCAGTTAGTGTACAGTTCTTGCACTGGGGACAGGACCAAGAACATCAGAGGAGAGCACACTATTTTCTTTTCTCTTTCTTTGAAATAGCAAGAGCAAGCATGACAACTTGCAAAGGGGGACAGATGTTTTAATAGAAAGGAGGGCCAGAATCAGCACTAGGGAACCTTGGTCGAATGCCAGGGCCCCATCAGAACCCACAGTGATGCTTTCCCTGAGTCTCCTCCCTCTCCCTTTTTTTTTTTTTTGCTCCACATCTGCTGTTGGGATGCAGAACATCGCTAAATACCAGCTGCTGAGAACCACAACCCCTCTGCCCACTTTAACCAATCCAGGTCTACCTGCTCTGCACCTGATGTGATATATGCCCAGCTGTTAGCAGGTAAAAGCAAGGCTGGGCCAAAGGGGGCCTGCAAAGCCCTTCTGCACAGCACTTAGAAAGCCCTGCCAGTCCACTGATTATTGGTGCTTGCAAAGTCCTGCAGCACTGTGCTTTGCAAGCAACAACCAGCTAGTGCAAGCCTGGGTGACAAAGGCGGCTTCCGACGTTCCTCCCAGAAGTAATTTCAGTTATTCTTTTCTTAACAATGCACATCCCGTTTGCAGAAAGGAGAATGACCCAGGACACGAGATTGAATCTGAGCCCAAAGCCTTTGACAGCGGCCTCTAATTTGCTCAACAGCAGCAAGTCGATGGTTATCTGCATGTCAGGCAAGGGCAAAGAACACATGAACCCCAGAAGAAGAGAGGAGGCTTTGTTTTCATTTAAGTAACCTTGGGGATAAAACAACACACACACACACACACACACACACACACAATCTACATGCCGAAAAATAACGCATGCCAATCTCTGCAAGCCAATCTTTCCTAAAGTGGAGAGGAAGAGCAACACATCATGCCTTCCTTCTTGATACCAGAAAAATAAGAATAGAAGCCAAAGCACATTCAGACCAAGCACATGACACTGTGGTTCTTCTAAGCTTAGGGTGACAGGACAGAAGGCTGAAAATTAAGTCTTAATGGAGTGACAGATCTTGGTCCTGCCATCTTCCAATAGAGCTGCACTGACACCAGAACACTACAGTGGTACCTTGGTTCTCAAACTTAATCCATTCAGAAGTCCATTTCAAAACCAAAGCTTTCCAAAACCAAGGCGCGCTTTCCCAGAGAAAGTAATGCAAAATGGATCAATCCATCCCAGACTTTTAAAAACAATCCCTAAAACAGCAGTTTAACACGAATTTTACTATCTAACGAGACCATTGATCCATGAAAGCAATTAACAATGTACTGCAGTCACACAATCAATCAATCAATCAATCAATCAATCAATAGCTGAACTGGGTACCACACAGTTGCAAAAACAAAACAAAAAAGAGCTGCAAAAGCAAAAACGCAAATTAAATAGAAAAAACAGACAGACCTCAACGTAACACTCAAATCGGAAGTGTGGCACTCAAATCGGAAGCGTAATACTCAAAATGGAGCATGTTCAGCTTCCAAAAAAATGTTCACAAACCGGAACACTTACTTCCGGGTTTGCAGCGTTTGGGTTCCAAGTTGTTTGAGTATCAAGGCGTTTGAGAACCAAGGTACCACTGTATTATGCTCCCCAGTTGCTTTCCAGAGGTGGATCTTAGAACTGTTTTCCACCCACCCCAGCTATGAAGACCTGAAGATAATGAAATGAAAAGCTGCATATGCACACTACAACAACCCATAATCCCAAAGTTTGGGTGGTGGTTGTTCTTGCTGTATGCATTGCATTGCATTGCACTGATCTACAGCCTTCCCTTCCGAGAGCTTAGGTACATAACTCTCCTTCCACCCATCTTACCTTCACAACTACCCAGTGATTTTCATAACTGTGTGAGGATTTGAATCCGGGTCTCCCATTCTAATCACTATATGCAGGAACCGCTATAATTCCAAAACAGCAGATCTGTATTAGCCTGCAGCAAGAATACAGCGGTACCTCGGGTTACAGAAGCTTCAGGCTGCAGACTCCACTAACCCAAAAATAGTACCTCAGGTTAAGAACTTTGCTTCAGGATGAGAACAGAAATCGTGCGGTGGCAGCGGTAGGCCCCATGTGGTACCTCAGGTTAAGAACAGTTTCAGGTTAAGAATGGACCTCCAGAACGAATTAAGTTCTTAACCCGAGGTACCTCTGTAGATGGTTCACCACTGACTAGCCATGCCCAGTCACATGGGAGGAGGTATGTGCTGGGAAGGCAAGATTGTTTCTGGTATGGCCTGTTTGGGGATACCCATCCCACCATGCTGCAGCCCAAACCCTGACTGGAAGTCACGTAACTGCTTTGAAACAGACTGGAGACAGACCCCCCCCTTCCCTCTGGTCCATTCCCAAGATATAAACTGATGTCCTGGCCAGGCTTAATTCTAAACAGCGGGGCTATATTTGGCTGCATCACAAAGATCATTCAGATTTACCCCTATAACAAGCAGCTTGCTGATCACACATTCCCTCCAAAACACAATAAAAATTGTATATTGCTCTCAGACCACAGACATAATGTGAATACTCAACAGCAGATTTAAGTGTCCCTAAATACACAGAAAAAAGATGGATTGCCTATTAAGGAAAACACACACAAGTCCCTAAATACATATGTACACTGTATTGCACATTCTAAGCAGTCCTGGAGTGTGAATTTAAATGGTAGCTAGAAATACACACACACACACACCCTTTAAAAAGAAGACATATTGACAGAGGGCTCATTATCCACTGGATAAATAATACATCATTTAGAACAAACTCTCTGGACTGCCGTGAAAGGCTCTTCTGTCATCATTAAAAGAATAAAGGAAATTAGCAGACATATACAAAATATAAATAGTGTGAGAACCCTGTTTCAGGGAGGTGAAAGAATAGAGGGAGAGAAGGAATGCAAAACCTCAGCGCACTTCCTCTCCAAGGGTTGCTAAACAGCATTTGCAACATGCAATGCAAAATTGTACCTGCAGTATTGATTAGCTAGAAGCCAGGACCTCCTCTGGAATACTCCATGTCCATTTACCCTCTCTTCTAACAGTCTCAAATACTCCTCTACAGCTTCTGCTCCATAAGCTGACTCAAACCTCCCTCGTGTTGTGTGGATGGTAAACGATGGAGCAGCACTCATAGAACTGAGGTTAATAGAAGGATTGACAGACAGATTTAGCAGGAGGGGAGAGGTTTTAGGTAGAGGAAGCTGGAAAATAGCAAGTTAACTAATGATTTGGAGACATATTTTTTATATATATAAAAAATTAACCCTTCAACAATTTGCGAAATTAAGTAATCATTAAGCCACAGGCATTCATGCAATCTTTTCCTGCTTTGTAAGTCGGGCAATTAGTCCGATTCACCCCATACAAAGCCACCAGAAGATCCTTTGAAAAGTGTTTATTGATCACAGACAGTTTTAGACCAATTGTTGCTGTTATTAGACTAATGACCTTTCTTTCAATTATCGCCTGCGCAAAGGTGCCCATGATTAGCTTGTTACTGGATTGATTTGGTTAGCAAATTATGACCCAGCGGTTAATTTTTAATTTCATAAAATTATTGTTATCGGTTCTTTTGTGTTTCGGTAACGTCGCCTCTTGCGTTTTGTATCGATCTGCAGCCTTGTGCTGCTTTTATTTTTCTTTCAACGGTTCTTGCAAAAATGACAATAAACGGCGGGGGACGTTTTGGCATGTGTACCTAAAGGTTCTTTTCCGTGGCCATGCAGGGCAGATGCCTTAAGATTCGGTCCTGGCTGCTAACGTCTTAATTCCGGCATTGCTTCCAGCAGCTAGCAAATGGAAATACTTTCCCAGAAAAGTACTCCTGGCTAGCATGTCAAGCGGCCAGAGGTTATGGCAGCTTTAGTCCAACAACAACATATTCATCAATCCATAGCACAGAGAGAAAGGCTCCCATCTTTTTGGACTACACACATTCAAAAGTGTGGTGTAGAGAGCCAGTGTGGTGTAGTGGTTAAGAGCGGTAGTCTCGTAATCTGGTGAACCGGGTTTGCTTCCCCGCTCCTCCACATGCAGCTGCTGGGTGACCTTAGGCTAGTCACACTTCTTTGAAGTCTCTCAGCCCCACTCACCTCACAGAGTGTTTGTTGTGAGGGAGGAAGGGAAAGGAGAATGTTAGCCACTTTGAGGCTCCTTAAAGGGAGTGAAATATCAAATCCAAACTCCTCCTCCTCTGGCCTCTGGACCTCACCGAGGCAGAGAACCTGAATAGAAAACATCCCCAACCTGGTAATCTCCAGATATTTTGGACCACAGCTCCAATGAATATGGTCGATAGGCAGGGATGATGCAAGTTGTAGTTCAGCAGCCTCTGGATGGCCACAGTCTCTCTCCCTTGACTTCTGTGGCCCTATATTTATCATTCCTTGCAATAGGAAATTCAAGTTTTGATCACTGAAAGGACTAGATCCAAAAGGAAGACACGGAAATAAGGAGATACCAGCGTGCTCAGGGTGAACCTCAAGGTGTGTAGAAGTAATGTTTGTTGTCCCCCCGCTCTGAAAACTGCTATTACAAAGGGCAAAAAAATTGTAAAGCACAGACCAGAGACAAAACAGGGACCTTAGCAAGGTTTGCCACCCATTTTAGGCCAGTGGACACATTTGGAACTGCGAGAAAGTGCCGTGAGCGCCAGTCACAATATGGCTGCTGTGGAGCCCATGGCATTCCACAAAATGGCTGCCACATCGAAAAGAGCAGAAAGAGATGGGGCAACAAAATGGTGCAGGCGCACATCCCATCGACTGTGGGTGTATGGGGTATGTGTGTGCTTGCTCACAGAGATAAACTTTCTGCACCTGGCCTCAGTTCAGAATGGAAGGAAGGGTGGCTGTCCTGTCCTGACCTCCAATGAAATGTGGACATTTCATGCAAAGCACTCTATGTACGACAGGCTGAGCCCATGGAAGCAGGAACTCAGCTGGATTTCTCTCATGCATTGTGAATTTTGAGAGGATATTTACTCGAACCTTTTGTGGGCACCTGGGTGTGCTGCATTAACAACCCCCTAATTTATGGCGTACTAATTTCTTTAATATATATAATTCACTGTTTATATTACATCGTGCCTTTGCAGTTCTTAATGAGGATTTACACATTTCCCACTATTTTAATAAACTTTCAATTGACTTCCTTGTTGGTACATTTACAGCCACTCTCTGTATGTCCACTGGAACAAACTGATAAGAGGCAGAAATTGAGAACCGGTCGCCCCCCCCCCCCCCGCCGGTTTTTCTCTGCAAGGAATCTCTGGCCCCATTTTTAATTTTTTTTTAAGGCTCCTTGTTCAAAAGTCAAGTGCACAGATAGATAGATGGCTCTTCCACAGCACCTGGTGTGTAGAAAATATCAATTTGCTACGAAGAATGCAGCTCGGCTGTCATCAAATGCCTGTTCCTTCAGAGAGACGGGCAAGCAGCTTCACAGCCAAGTGCCTTACGTAACCAAGCCCTCAGGAGGGTGTCATCTGGAAACAGAGTCAGCGACTTGGCTCCGAATGTTATTTACATGGTTTCCACCACAGAGCAAAAAATAGGAGCTGAATTGTTGAGAGGACGGCGCAGTGGCGAGTTGGAACACTAGGCAAGAAGCTAAAATGACGCTCGCCCCGAAGTCTGTGCATGCCACATCTACCCAAGCCACTGAAATTGAGAAGGGGACTGGGGGTAGGGGTGGTTTGGGTGGGTGTGAAACTATGAGCCAGTGTGATGTAGTGGTTAGTGTGTCAGACTAGGACCTGGCAGACCAGGGTTCAAATCCCTACTCAGCCATGAAACTCACTGGGTGAACTTGGGCCATTCAGAGCCTCATAACCCACCTCACAGGGTTGTTGTAGGGGTTAAATAAGAAGTGGGGGTGAACCATGTTTTCCTTGGAGAAAAAGGTGGGATTTAAATACGGCAAATAAGCACTTCGGTTTACCTGCTGAAGGGGTCAGAGATCTCCATGTGGTTGCAATTGAACCCGCGCCAGTCGCAAATTGCACCTAGTAACTGGGGAATTTCAAACACTGTTCATGACCTACTGTAAATTGTCCTGGAATATTTCAACTGAAGGCTAATTCACGTTTTATCAACTGAAGAAATTTTGTTTCTGAAGTGAAAGCTGATGCCCCCTCTCTTGGCCAAGCATAGGCAAACTCGGCCCTCCAGATGTTTTGGGACTACAACTCCCATCATCCCTGACCACTGGTCCCATTAGCTAGGGATCATGGGAGTTGCAGTCCCAAAACATCTGGAGGGCTGAGTTTGCCTAGGCCTGCTCTAGGCTAATCTTTTTCCCAACAAGATTCACATTGAAATTAATGTGTCTATGCTGAGTAAAACTTAGTTGTATACCACCCTTTAGATATGCAGAAAAAATTAACTGAGGATAAAAGGATTCTTACACTGCCATATGAAAAAGGAAGGAGATAACAAATATGCTTCAGAATTAAACGAAAGACAATAATGAAAATGGTATTGCCATATTCCGCAAATTTTTGGTTCCAAAAAGAAGTAAAACGCAGCCATCTCTCAACAAATTTCTTTTTGTCCCTGACATTCACTCTCGCACGAATATAACAAGTTGGTGTATACATTTTAAAACACAGCTTTTGCCAGACTAAAAGTACCATCAAAGAGCAAGAGCACAAGGAGCCAAGACTAACAATCAATAAATTAAATTAAGCAGTGAGAGAATTAAAGGCTTGTTTAAAAGAGAAATATGTTCAGCTGCTAGCAGAACACAAACAGAGAGGAAGAGAAACTCTTGGGCTTACTTTAGGGACTTTCGTGTCTCTCACAAATTGCCACCAAGTCTATCTCAAAAGGCACAGGCAAAAACACCATTTGGCCCTTGCAACATTCCTCAGGTCTTAAAACCTTTCCGGGCCACACCTCTCAGCAGCCCTGCTTTGTACCTTCCTCAGGTGTTTGTGACCTTTCAGTTAAGAGATCAGATCAGGGGGAGAGGGCATAATTGCCACATGTGAAATGGCAGGCTGGGCCCTGTATTGGTACCTTAATGATCATGCGCATCATGATCAGATAAGATGGGGAAGGGTCGTAACTCAGTGGCAGATAAGATGGGGAAGGGTCATAGCTCAGTGGCAGCCCTGAGCTAGATGGACCAGTGGCCTGATTTTGTGTAAGTTGGCTTCCTATGTTCTTTGGGGAAGGAGCAGCAGTCTAGTCATGGGGTGCCTCTGGACTGTCATGAGTTTCAGAGAGGGATTCAAGCACACACCAAAAATTTAGGGTAGCACAATTAAAGTGGATTGAAACACTCTTGTCACCCTAGAGCAGCCCATCTCAACTCTGGGTCCCCAGATGCTGTTGTAGACTACAACTCCCATCATCCCTGAGCGTTGGTCTTGTTAACTAGGGGCTGATGGGTGTTGTAGTCCATCTGGAGACCCAAGGTTGATAAAGGTTACCTTAGAGCAACAAATCCACTTAGAAGAACCCTACAAGACCTTTTGCAGTTCGGAACGCGGTGAGGACCTGCTCTGAAAAGTGTGGGCTGAATGAATGACTAATAGGAAGACATATGAACTCCCCACCAGCAAACCAGGATGAACGCTCACTGTCACGTAATCGTCCTGCACACATATCAGAACGAATAGTCAGTAAAGTAGTATAACCTTTGTGCAAGCAAATTAGGATGAATGCTCAATAGACAGGACTTCTGGGAGAGCCCTTCTACTACGAATGTTAACGAGGAGCCTAGATTTATATGGGGCAGGTACTGGAATACAGGAAATGGTCCCTGGCTAAGCTGGGAGCCTGTGAAATTGGTATTGTTCTCCAGCCCGTGCCCCCACTTTCCCACACACTGCAAAGTTGATTGCTGCTACATTTCAGTGTTTGCATTCAAATGCCACTTTGCAGCTATGCTTCTATTATCGAGCCTTGCTCTCTCAAGCAATTACAGTGATGAAAACACCTTGCCAATGAGCTAACTCTAATTAAAGGCAGAGCAGAACAGACACTCTTGCTAAATGCATTCACCATTCAGTACTACCAGGCTGACAGCAAACCTCCCATTACTCACAGAACAAGGGCTCTGGGTTGCTTACTGCAAAAATGCGGGAAGCAGGAAACAAAACCACCTTTGCGGGTTGGGGTTGGGGTGGGGGTGGGGACAGAGCAAGCTGGGGAAAGAGAGGATAAACAGTCTTTTCAGGAATTAACGATTGTGAGACCCTCCCCCCATACAAGGCCCCTGCTAACGACAAGATATTACAGTGCAGGTTAATGGAAACCAAATACCAATTTAACATTACCAACCCTGAGCAAATTGAGTTCAGCTCATCAAAAGCCCTCCAAGAGGTACTTTGAACTAAGATGATGGTTTGCAAGAGAGGGAGAGTCATTAACACAAGATGGCAGAAAAAGAATGGCTTGTAATAACTCCCTTTTGAAGGGATTATTTGGGGGATATGAATGGATGGTTAAGGAATGGGATTTCTTGACAAAGAGGTCTGGGTGGATTTCTTAAGAGAAAGGAATTTTGCCACAAAGAAGCCCTTAGTGAACTCAAGAGAAGGAAAGAGACCTCTACGGCACCCTCAAAAAGACTCTTGTCTTCGATTCACACATTCCCTTGTAGACATTAATTAATATAATATACTGCCCACACGCTAGAATGGTTTCCAAGTGTTTTACAAGCATAAAATCAATCATAAAACCCTTACTTCATTAAAATAATATTCTCCATTTCAACAAAACTTTAAGAATGCTCCTGTTAAAATATACTGTACAATAAAGACAATTAAAACAGTTGGATCAAGAAGTTCAGTTTGGGTGGAGGGTTTTGCCTAAACAGGTGTGTCTTCAAGAGCCGGTGGAATGCCAATACAGATGGGGGCCTCTCATATTTCACCAGGGAGGACACCCTCCAGCAATGATCCCCACAGGACCTTTGTGGTCCTTTCCAACTCTACAATTCTGTGTTTCTGTGATTCATCACTTCCAGGCAACTGTTAATTCCTATGGCCAATGGCTAATGGCTCTGCTGCAGACTTGAATTTGTCAAGTTAACTGTGCATACATACAGCAGTTGCAATTGGGGATTTTGGTCTGTTTGATTCCCAGAATATTCCCTGGCACCAAAAAAAAACCAACCAACCACCCCTCCTTGGAGGTTAGCGTTGGCAGGGGGCTTAGAGCTGTGCTCTTTATGTCCCTGCAGCAATTAGCCTGTTCATCTTTCTCCATGCTATTTGGAGAAGAGGAACTTTGGAAAGGTGTTGCCTCTGCACTCCCCTTGCTTCAGAGGAAAAGCAAAACTAAGAAGCCTATTTGTAAGGAAGAAGGCTTAAAGCTGATTTAAGAGAGAGTGTGTGTCTTGGATGGTTGGATGGCTTCCAAAACTTAGAAACAGCAGTCGCGTTAAAAAACGTTATACCAGAATATTGCCTGAAAGTGGATCCCCGACACACACAAGCTGCTTTCTCTTAGTACGAGACACTCGCCTGTATTCTGAGACACATCACTGGCCCATTTAGACCAGTACTGCTGGCACTGGCAGGCAGCGACTCTCCAGGATTTCAGACAGGGGTCTCTCCCAGCCCTGCCCGGGGAGGCCAGGAATTGAATCTGGGAACTTCTGCATGCAAAGCCAAAACATGTGTTAGCACAAGTGTGCTGGCTCTCAGAGAGGAGATTGAGACCACCTTTCTGCTCCGCCACCCATTCTGTTGCTCTACTGCATTAAACTAAGCCAGGGTTTGCCTTGGCTCATCACCCAAACTTGGACTTGCAGTTTAGCCCTCTAGATAAACCACAAGTCAAAAACCATGGGATAAACCTTGGTTACAGCTCATGGTTAGTCTGGAGGTTCCTCGCTATTGCAATAACAAGTGTTCTTTTAGAGTCAGTGTTATGCAGTGATTAAGGTGCTGGACTCAGGTTCAAATCTTGATTAGTCACCAGGTAACCTTGAGTCGGGACGCAGGTGGCGCTGTGGGTTAAACCACAGAGCCTAGGACTTGCCGATCAGAAGGTCGGTGGTTCAAATCCCTGCGACGGGGTAAGCTCCCGTTGCTCGGTCGGTCCCTGCTCCTGCCAACCTAGCAGTTCGAAAGCACATCAAAGTGCAAGTAGATAAATTGGTACCAGCAGGAAGGTAAACGGCGTTTCTGTGCACTGCTCTGGTTCGCCAGAAGTGGCTTAGTCATGCTGGCCACATGACCCAGAAGCTGTACGCCGGCTCCCTCGGCCAGTAAAGCAAGATGAGTGCTGCAACCCCAGAGTCGGCCACGACTGGACCTAATGGTCAGGGGTCCCTTTACCTTTAACCTTGAGTCAGTCACTCTCTACATCTCAGGGCTATTGTGAAGGCCAAGGACAGGAGTGTGTGTCAGCTACCGGCAGGCCAAAAACAGAAGAAAATACATTTTAGATTTGCCTAGTAAAATGTTGGCACTTGATTTCCAGCTTAAGAATGTGAAGGAAGAAAAAAACAATTTGCATGATGAGAACAAGTTAGGCGCAAATGGGGTTTTGCATGCCTTTGATTAAGTGTAAACTTGGTTATGTAAATCTATTTCATTTTCTCCTCCTTTGTTGTTCTGGAAGTGCACAAGCTATTGTCAACTGGGATAATAATGCAGTGCAAAAAAGGCTGGGAGGCGGAGGGGGAACTGAACAGCACAATACTCGTGAGCCATTCACTTTGTCAAATAATAATTTTTTTTTTTAAAAAGGATTGTTCATTTGCAATCTTAACTTGGTTAAATTAGCAGCAATTTGAGCTCTCTTAATTTTCTGGGAAATGATTTGCAGAAGGAGAAAACACACACACACACACACACACACAGCACTATGATGTTCTTAATAAAGAATATGCAGCTCCTCCTTGCTCCATGAGTGAGATTCCCACTCACTCCACTCCAATGTAACAAGGTCCATTAAACAGGAATTTAGAGATGCCATTATCAGTCACTCATTGGTTCATTTAACCAAATTTGTGGGTGGTTGTTGTTTTTTAGCTTAAATAACATGAGCTTTTCGGGGGGGGGGGGTGTTCAATTTTAAGCAGCCTACAAACCACAAGGCCACATATCTTTTAAAAGCCTTCTATATTTAGGCTTGTCCATTAGAGAAACACAATACCAATGAGTATTAATTTCAATGGGTCTACTCTGAGTAAACAACACCCAATATATTCAACATATACACTTATATAAAAGGTAAAGGGACCCCTGACCATTAGGTCCAGTCATGGCCGACTCTGGGGTTGCGGCGCTCATCTCGCTTTATTGGCTGAGGGAGCCGGCGTACAGCTTCCGGGTCATGTGGCCACCATGACTAAGCCACTTCTGGCGAACCAGAGCAGAACACGGAAACGCCGTTTACCTTTCCGCTGGATCTGGTTTACCTTTGATCTACTTGCACTTTGACATGCTTTCGAACTGACACACTTATATAGTTGTGTTTTAATGGTGGATTATAATTTTTAATGCTTGTTTCTCTATTTTGTTGGCAGCTTTGAGCAGCTCCTTTTTCGTACGGGAAAACTGGGGTTTAAATGCTAGTATAAATAAATCCTTATGTCCATACCAGCTGGATGGAAAGGTAACAGAGCCTTTTTTGAGAAACGGGGGTCTGCAGTGCAATCCTACTCAGAAGCCAGTTCCATTGAGTTCAATGGGTAGCTGTGTTTAAGGACCACTTACTTGCATGCCCTGTCCATTGACCTTAGGGAGGCTTTGTTTCGAAGATTTTAATAACATATTCAGGAACAGTATTTCCTGATTAAAAATCGTTGGGATTCCTATCATCATTTGTATGGCGGCAACAGTGCGTTAAGCACACAGCCAATTCACTTTGATTTGTCAGCAAATGCAGGATCAAATTAAAAGGCTTGGAACAAGTCCCAACAATGGCTTGGCTGGACCAGTCCATAATAGCAAGTTATTAACATTGCAACAGCCAAAAAAACCAGAGCGTCGGGGTTTCCCCCCTTCCCTCTTTAAACAATAGGTGGTTCTGTAGTTCATTCTCTTCATTAAAATTAAATATTGTTTAATCTGTAGAAGAAAGCTGGCTTTGAACAAAATGTGAGTTTTCTTCCCGAGAGGCCCAGAAAAGCTAGGAACAGATAGTCATTCTGGGATGGTTTCTTTTTGGGCAGAGAACCTCATGCCAGGGGGCCCTCGGAATTCTCCACAGCATATGCCCCCCAAAATGGTGGTTAAAACACACAGAGAGAGCATTAAGTGGGCTCATAACAAAGCACTGTGAACAAGTATATTTCCCCCCTTCACTCGCTCTGAAGCCTTGCTGGGAATGAGAGAGAGAATGTGCCAACAGCAGTTGGGAGTATGGTTGATGCCAGTAGGACAATTGGCCCCTGTTCACCACCAATCTCTGCCTGCCCTCAAACATCTTACCCTGCAAGACCTCCAACGGCCGCCTGCTAGTGGTGTGTGGGGCCAGGAGCAATTAATCTGAATTTTAACTTTATACAGTCCGATAGTTTTCACACAAATCTCTATCCTGGCAAGCAAGAAGCATTATCACTGTCCAAAGATTCGTTTCTGGCAAAAACAGGAAGAAGGTTAAAAGCAGGCCTGGTGAGTGGCAAAACCTATGGAGAGATAAGAGGGCCAAACAGAAAAATGTGGTGGGCCGTATTTGGCCCCTGGACCCATAGCTGTCAACTTTTCCCTTTTCTTGTAAGGAATCCTATTCGGAATAAGGGAATTCCCCTTAAAAAAAGGGAGTCGTTGACAGCTATGCCTGGACCTGAGATTCCACTGCCATGCCCTACAAACTGACTAGCCATGCTCAGAGTGGGAGATGTGTGTTGTAAGCTTAGTCTTCATATTTCCACACTGATGTTCTGAAAACCAAATTGGTCGCAGATGGACCTTCCAAAGAACTACATCTCACACGCAGAGAGTTTTCTGTAATCAGGCAGCAAACAATGTGAGATACCGAAGGTGCTAAATTACTGGGAACGGTTTTTTTTTTCTGCACTGGAGGCTTTTATAAGAAATGGCAAGAAAAACAGAAATCTGGAGCCGCAGATAAAGACCATCAAATGGAAGGCCTTCCTTTCAGAATTCCACTCACACTTCGGAGACCGTCTTGATAACACACAGCTGGTGTGTTGCATGTTCACTCCGCTGCTGTGATAAAACTTTCTTCTCTTCACACAGTCTCTCCCCCCCCCCCGCCCCGTGCTTTTTGGCATCATAGTATAGTGTCAAGTCCCAGCAGTAAATAATGTAGGGTTAGAAACTATGGCAAAACGGGCACAGCTGCTCCTGACAACATTATCAATGTTGTAATTATTATATGGCACACAGTTGGCTTGGCTGATATGCAGAGGGCAGCGGGGTGGGGTGGGGGGGAGCGAATGAAGATAAAGACGGTTCCAATAACGCTGTAACTCATTTCGGGACAGTGCTTCTTGCTGCGATGTTAGCCGTGGTTCTTCCTTTTGTAATTTTCTTTTGTAAGGCCTGTTTAGAGGTGTGACACATGCAAAATCAACTGGCTGGCCTCGCAGCAAAATGGGTAGCAGCTTTTAGATTTAGGTTTAAAAAGGTAAAGGGACCCCTGACCATTAGGTCCAGTCGTGACCGACTCTGGGGTTGCGGCGTTCATCTCGCTTTATTGGCCGAGGGAGCGGGCGTACAGCTTCCGAGTCATGTGGCCAGCATGACTAAACCGCTTCTGGAGAACCAGAGCAGCGCACGGAAACGCCGTTTACCTTCCCACCGGAGTGGTACCTATTTATCTACTTGTACTTTGCTGTGCTTTCGAACTGCTAGGTTGGCAGGAGCAGGGACCGAGCAACGGGACCTCATCCCATCGTGGGGATTCGAACCACCGACCTTCTGATCGGCAAGTCCTAGGCTCTGTGGTTTAACCCACAGCGCCACCTGCGTCCAGATTTAGGTTTACACCTGCACTATTATATCACTTGTTGGTAACAGGCATGGCTTTCCCCCAAAGTATCCTGAGAATTGTGGTTTCTTAATGGTGCTGAGAGTTCCCCCCCCCCTCCATTCCCCTCACTAGGTTGCAATTCTCAGAGCAGCTGAACAATAAATCCCTCTTCCCAGCGAGCTCTGGGAATTGTAGCTCTGTGAGGTGAGTCAGGGTGGGGAACCTCAGGCCCAGGGGCCAAATGTTGCCCTCCAGGCCACACTCCTTAGCAGCTCAGATTTGCATCTTCCTCCAGAGATTTCGCCAGGCTAGCAGTGTCATTGAACCTCTTTGCTTGCCTGGATGGAGAGTCAAAGAAACGTCTCACTTGTGTGTGGCTGGAATGAAGCACATCCACACATCCACACCCCACTTTCCCCTCTGGATCTGCTCATCCCTGGCCCATTCCCAACCTGTCTAAGTCCAGAATTCGTTTCTCACAGCGGACAACCACATGATGCACAGATCAAACAGCCAGACTTCCCCCCTCCCCAGTTGCAGATAAGGAGACTGGCCAAGACAGCAGTTAAAGACCCACTGGGTAGTGAACCGAAAGAACAGAAAGCAAAGGAATGATGTGGCTTCAAGGAAAACGAACCGCTGTAACTTCAAGTTCCTTTCACTTAATCCTCTCTAATTCTTATTGCAACAGGTGCTTTACTCTGGAGCCAATCTGGAGCTCACATTGGGGTGGAGGGAAGGGGGGGTTAAAATGTCAGTAATCCGATTCCTTACTTCAGCCAGCAATACATGATACTCTTTCTAATCCAGAGATGAGGGAAAGAAAAACAAAAAAGGAGAGAGAAGAGAAGAAGCAATTTGCTAGCTTAGCGCTGGAATCCAGGAGGGAACTGGTTCAGCCATGCAAAAGTTGAGACGTAATGGGGGGGCTGGATTTGTCCTGGAGGCCAGGAGAGGCTGACCTTTCGCACATCGGGGAATGTCACGGACACGCTATGTTGTGGAAGGGGGCTATCGAGTCAAAGGCTAAAGGCCTTGCATTCTCCAAGCCGCTTACGGGAAGAGGTTTCAGGGTGGGGTGGGAGGCTATAGAACATGGGTACGCAAACTAAGGCCCGGGGGCCGGATCCAGCCCAGTTGCCTTCTAAAGACGGCCCGCGGATGGTCCGGGAATCAGCGTGGTTTTACATGAGTAGAATGTGTCCTTTTATTTAAAATGCATTTCTGGGTTATTTGTGGGGCCTGCCTGGTGTTTTTACATGAGAAGAATGTGTCCTTTTATTTAAAATGCATCTCTGGGTTATTTGTGGGGCATAGGAATTTGTTCACACACCCCATATAGTCCGCCCCCCCACAAGGTCTGAGGGACAGTGGAACGGCCCCCTGCTGAAAAAGTTTGCTGACCCCTGACATAGAATCACAGAATCATAGGACTGTAGAGTTGAACAGGTCATCAAGTGAAAGCCCCTAAGCCCCTACAACACAGAAATCACAGATCCCTGACTGAAGGCCATCTACCCTCTGTTTAAACACCTCCAACAAAGGAGACTCCACCACCATCTAAGGTAGTCCACTCTACTGTTGAAGAGCTCCTACAATCAGAAAGTTCTTCCTCATGTTTAATCGCAGCACTGCGGGGGAAGAGAGTGTCCGAACCAAGGTGCTCCAAGGGAGAAAACCCCCTCCTGAGTTACCATTTCCCCATTCTTCCATCTTACACAACTCCCCACTTTCTAGCTAGCATTGTGTATTGGCTTGCACTAGCTCAAAACGTGGTCAGTCATGCCTGCAGAACTTGGGAGCCCTTCCTTCTCCTCTGTCCCAAAGTCCTGCCTTGACAGACCCGTTGTATTTACTCAATTTACCCACTCAACAGCTCAAACAAACAGCAAGAGTTTGTGTGGGGTGAATAAATGCAGACCTACAGATTCTAGCGTGCAAATTTGTTTTCTTAGACCATGGGTAGGCAAACTAAGTCCCGGGGGCTGGATCCAGCCCAATCGCCTTCTAAATCCGGCCCATGGGCAGTCTGGGAATCAGCGTGTTTTTACATGTGTAGAATGTGTTATTTTATTTAAAATGTATCTCTGGGTTATTTGTGGGGTATAGAAATTCGTTCATCCCCCCCCTTCAAAATATAGTCCAACCCCCCACAAGGTCTGAGGGACAGTGGACTGGCCCCCTGCTGAAAAAGTTTGCTGACCCCTGTCTTAGACGGAAGGGATAAACTCTGCATTGAAAGGGCACATCAAAGACATGAAAAAAGGTGAACAACAGGACGCTCCTCGCCTGGGATGCTGTCTTATCCGGAGCTGGCCTTGCCCAGAGACCACATTGCTGGACTCCTAACATCCCAGGAGGTCACTGCCCGGGGCTTTTCATGGGTCTGCAACCCTGACAAATTGGAGAGAAGCAGTGCAGTGGAAACTGCAACTCAGATTCTGTTTATTCCCCAGCCAGTTGGCTCAGCCTCGTGCCCAAAGTCATTGTATTTTTCAGCCAGCTCCCATTTGATTAATGTGTTGCACTGAACAGCCCTTTAAAAACCTAATAAATATGGTAGGAGCATCTCATAATTGTCCCTCTGATCCGAGCCAGAAACACGTGCTTAAAAAAGAAAACAAGATAGGAGGCTCTCAATAGCAAAACCGTTCTGCTTCCAAGAATGATGATGCTAATATTTCTTACACCTTAGTTACTTGTGAACAAAAGCCTAATTATTACCAATTAAGTTGGGAGAACCTTTTTAAAAAATAAAATAAAAAATGAAATATTGCCACCTAGTTTTCTGTATGGTTTGCCTAATTCCTTAATTGATTCCTCCCCGCTTCCCTCTGAATTGAATGAGTAATAATGCTATTTTTTAACGGACCACTTTTCATAACGTACAAGGGCTTTTCTACATCAGGATAAGGATAGCAATCTATGATAAGATTTAAGTGAGCAGGGTAGAAGCAGAAACGCAGGAGGGTCCCAATCCTGCTGAAACACAGTGTGGTGGCTTCCTCTCTAGGGTAAAAACAAAAAAAAAATTTTCTTTCCAGTAGCACCTTAAAGACCAACTAAGTTAGTTCTTGGTATGAGCTTTCGTCAGTATCTGACGAAGTGTGCATGCACACGAAAGCTCATACCAAGAACTAACTTAGTTGGTCTTTAAGGTGCTACTGGAAAGAAAATTTTTTTTTTTGTTTTGACTATGGCAGACCAACACGGCTACCTTTCTGTAACTGGATCTCTAGGGTAAAGAGAGACACCAGTTTGCATCACAAAAGCTCTTCTCGCCAATGAACACAAAATAGACAGTTTCCACTCAGACATAATGATTTCCCCCCTTCCTTAAGCACAATAAAGCCACAGAAATAATTAATTCCGGGCGGGGGGGCAGGCAATGAAATCTGCAGCCACGGGCGCTTAGCTGCCTGCTTGGGTCTCAGCAAGATGGAATTTACAAGTCACCCTGGGAACCAAAACAAAAGATGTGGCGTTCTTCTGAGATGCTCGGGAAAGATTATAGAATCAAGCCTCAGCCAAGAGAGAGCCAAGCGACTTGCTAATGCGTATGTGGCGCTTTTATCAGGACTAATTGCAAACCTTTTGTCTGAGCAACCCTTAGCGGTGTTGCCCGCCTTCCTGTCTGCCAGCCAGCAGTTCCGGTTATTGCTGTTATCTCTCTCTTTTTTTACCCTGACAGCCGGCCAAGAGCTCTGTGTTTTGTAGAGTTTTCTGATCACCTTTCCACAGTCATCAATGCCCAAGATGGTGTATTACAATGATAAAATGCATTTATATGCTATTGGCACTCCAGCCTTCTACCAATAGGAACTGTTTCCAGAGAAGTAGCTGTGTTAAGTTTGGTGTTGTAGCAACTTGGCACTACTTATAGGATAAGGATGGTGGGCCACACTTTCAGAATAAAAATTTGCTCGCACCACACGGGATTTTTCATTGATAAGAAACACAATGGGAAACAAAAAAGAAATAGCACCTAGCAGCGCTGGATTTATAACATGGAGCACAACCACTTTATAACATGATCACGAGACATTCAGAAAGTATAAAACAATGCAGCTGAAGAAGAATCTGAATCATTCTCAAAATATAATTACAGAAACAAACAGAACAAAATATAATTACAGAAACAAACAGAAACTACAGTGGTACCTCGGGTTACATACGCTTCAGGTTACAGACTCCGCTAACCCAGAAATAGTACCTCGGGTTAAGAACTTTGCTTCAAGATGAGAACAGAAATCATGCTCCGGTGGCATGGCAGCAGTGGGAGGCCCCCATTAGCTAAAATGGTACCTCAGGTTAAGAACAGTTTCAGGTTAAGAACGGACCTCCGGAACGAATTAAGTTCTTAACCCGAGGTACCACTGTATAAACAAGTCTCTTACATAGGTACCTTGAGTATGTATACAAACTCAATAAGAGGTGTGAGCTTGCAGTATCCCTTTATGCTCATGTTCTCATTTTGAAAACATTATCGATATTTTGCAAACAAAATTACACACACACACACACACACACACACTATACTACACTGAAATGTTTAAATGTTTCTTTGAACCTTCCTACCACACTTGCCTTCCTCTCCTGCCACACCCTTTAAGAACCACTCATGTACAGAGAGCAACAGGCCAGGAGCTAGTCTCACCTGGAGCTGAGAAGATGCTCTGAGTGCTTCCAGACCTGTCACAATTTTGGGGTGGGATTCAATCACCTCCCAGCAAATTCAGACTACACAATTAAAGCTTATTTGGAGCTCCTGAACAACATACCTCCACCTCTTCCTCCTCTTCCTCCTCCACCTCCTTCTTGCAATAAGGGAAGCGTGGGATAACACTGGATGTGTTTGTAGATTACTGGCTGTAATCTACAAACAAATGAGGCTGAATGCTCATTAAACAGCTCATCTGGAAATGACCGCAAATGCCTGACTAGCTGTCTGTGCTAAAACAAAAACTAATGGGGGGAGCAAAATCTGTTGGACTGTTGCTGCTCAGAGCCCCTCCATCTTATGCTCAGCCTGTGTATATGTGTACATAAAGCCGTCAATCACAAAGGCATCACAGTCTCTGGTAACCTTCATACCAAAGAAACCAAACCATGCGCTGGTGCTACTGAAATTTCCCACTGCTTCAAGATTGGGGTATGCGTTGTTGGCACCCATTTGTCTCGAGAGACAATGGAGTATGCCTCTGGAGGTGAAGTCAAATCGCTACATCAGCAGCACCTAAGTGACACCCCCCCCCGGGCACAAGTCTAACAGCACCTTTAAAATGTTGGGAATTGGTGTGTGTGTGTGTGTGTGGAGATAGAGAGAGGGAGGGAGCAGGGGGTTGCAAAAAATAAATAGTCTGATTAACTGTTGGTTTTGAGAATTCAGAAACATAAGGTTTATTACTCCTAGCAAACAAAGCCATTCTGTATACAAGCTTAAAGTTAAAGGTAAAGGACCCGTGACGGTTAAGTCCAGTCACAGACGACTCTGGGGTTGCGGTGCTCATCTCGCTTTACAGGCCGAGGGAGCAGGCGTTTGTGCTCAGACAGTTTTTCCGGGTCATGTGGCCAGCACAATTAAGCCGCTTCTGGCAAAACCAGAGCAGCGCACAGAAACGCTGTTTACCTTCCCGCCGGAGCAGTACCTATTTATCTACTTGCACTTGTGGCGTGCTTTCGAACTGCTAGGTTGGCAGGAGCAGGGACCAAGCAACGGGAGCTCACCCCGTCGCGGGGATTTGAACCGCCAACCTTTTGATCAGCAAGCCCAAGAGGCTCAGTGGTTTAGACCACAGTGCCACCTGCGTCCCCGTATATAAGCTTACATGTGGTATAATGGCGTCATGAGGTTAAGAAAAGGTCTAACTGAGCTAGAGACGCAGCAGGAAGGAAGTAAAGTGTAATCAACAATCAACACAAGAAGGAATCAGTGAGGGAAGAATTGGCTGCATCTTTCTCTCTATCCACCCTTGTACTGTGGTACCTTGGCTTACAAACTTAATTCGTTCCGGAGGTCCGTTCTTAAGCTGAAACCGTTCTTATCCTGAGGCATGCTTTCGCTAATGGGGCCTCCAGCGCATGATTTCCATTCGCATCCTGGGGAAAAGTTCGCAATCAGGAGCAGCTACTTCCGGGTTAGTGGAGTTCATAACCTGAATCGTTCATAACCAGAAGTGTTTGTAACCAGAGGTACCACTGTACAGGTAACTTGTTGCAAGCATTGTTGCTTTACTCTCATTTAAAAGACTCACAAAGTTATTGCGGCACATTTCTTCATGGAACTCAGTCTGCCCTAAGGGCGGCTGCTGTTACTTCAAAACGTAAAACAAAAATACATAATGAAGAACCAAAAAAATGTAATACCATGAATAACCTAAAGCTAGCAATCAGAAATGAAGAGATTTTAGATATTTGCAATTATGTTCTATTTCTAACTATCCTGGGCATTTATTCAGTATCGGGGTCTTGTTGCATTCCAGCATGTTTATTCCTTGGTTTGAAGTTTTAAAACTATAGAAACATGGAATTATGGAGTTGGATGGGACTCCAAGAGTCATCTAGTCTAACTCCCTGCAGCACCGTTAGAATTAATGTACAGTGGTACCTTGGGTTAACAACTTAATTCGTTCTAGAGGTCTGTTCTTAACCTGAAACTGTTCTTAACCTGAAGCACCACGTCAGCTAATGGGGCCTCCTGCTGCTGCTGCGCCACTGCTGCACGATTTTTGTTCTCATCCTGAAGCAAAGTTCTTAACCTGAGGTACTATTTCTGGGTTAGCGGAGTCTGTAACCTGAAGCGTATGTAACCCGAGGTACCACTGTAATTCACACTTCTCTGCACCACCCTGGAATCTTTAGATGATTGGCAATTAAGAAATATTTTTTTTAAAAAAATCAACAAGAAAGAAATAACATTAATTACTAGATTATGCACAAAAAAGGAACAGCGCTTGTCCACTGACACCTTTTGTCTCTTGAATCATTATCATCATGCCCACCTTGCTTGCGCTTTGTGCAAAAATAACAAAAAATAAAATCCAGCCCTGTGTCAAACTACCCATCCTCTTGTCGTCATTTAAGCTGACATGAGTTTTAAGGAACTTATCAGGAGCTCCTTGTTACAACATGCTGAACTCTGACATTCAATACCTCTGATGTGAAGATTCATTCTACCTCCAACTGGCAATAATCCCCCAAAATGCGGCTTGCCTTCCTAATGTGCATCGTGTACTTTAAACCAAATGGCGGCGGCTGTTAGCACAGAGATCCCTCGTGACATTTAGATATTTTACTTAATGTCATCTTCATAACGCAGCGAGATAAGACAGCTAAATGTCTGTACCATGCCCAACAGAGGCTAAATCAAATTCGGCATCAGCAGCAAACACTTCCCCCCATGTCTTATAGCTGCTAGCTGCTAATTAGAGCTATTTATCTCTCGCCGCCACCCCCCAAAAAACCCCCCAATACCACTGTTTGCATTGTTCCACATTTGCAGTGAGGCAAAGGAAGGGTGGAAACCAACAGGATTTACAAGGTCAGGGTGATCTTTAAACATTTTATATATATATACACAGGCAGTTTTATTCCATTTGCAGTCACTAAATTGCTTTAGCAATTTGGGAGCAACGGAACAATGCTACTCGCTATTAAAAAACAGCAACTCCCGGCACCTCGTAAAGCTGTAACTAAGGGGGTCAAAATGTAAAAGATGTTTTCAACAGTTCACTCCGCCACAGGGCATTTTAGAAAAAGATCTATTTGGAGATACTGGGGGCAACAGCCCCACAGTAACACAAAATTCTGGTGCTATGAAGCCCATTGACTATGCTCCAACTCCACAGTCCGAGGCAGTTACGCTCCTGAATGCCAGTCGCTGGAAGCTGCAGGAGGGCAGAGTGCTGTTGAATTCAGGTCCCGCTTGCAGATTTCCCACAGGAACCTGAATGGTCATTGTGAGAACAGGATGCTGGACTAGACAGGCCACTGGCCACATCCAGAAGGCCCTTCTTATGTTCTTCTGCTGGAAGAAGAAGGTGGAAGGGGGATGAAACCACAAGGGAAGCAGAAGTCCAACCACAGATGCAGCTGCAAACTGGCACCCACAAGCAGCCAATTCCATTGAGGCCTCCTTATAAGCCACAGGCCATGTGGGACGAAGCGCTATCGTACCTCGGTGGAGAGGCATCTGCCTTGCAATGCAGACGGCCCCAGCTTGAATCCCCACCATCTCCAGGTAGGGCTTCCTGGAATCTTGGAAAGTCACAGCCAGTCACTGTGGACAAAGCTGAGTTAGATGAAGGGATAGCTCAGTCAGTTGAGCATGAGACTCAATCTCAAGGTTGTGGGTTCGAGCCCCGCATAGGGCAAAAGATTCCTGGACTGAATGACCCTTTATGGTCCCTTTCAATACTATGATTCCGTTATTCTACTGCATTGAAGGCAGCTTCCAGTGTTCTATGTTGTTGTTGTTTAGTCGTTTAGTCGTGTCCGACTCTTTGTGACCCCATGGACCAGAGCACGCCAGGCACTCCTGTCTTCCACTGCCTCCCGCAGTTTGGTCAAACTCATGCTGGTAGCTTCGAGAACACTATCCAACCATCTCTTCCTCTGTCGTCCCCTTCTCCTTGTGCCCTCAATCTTTCCCAACATCAGGGTCTTTTCCAGGTAGTCTTCTCTTCTCATGAGGTGGCCAAAATATTAGAGCCTCAGCTTCAGGATCTGTCCTTCCAGGGAGCACTCAGGGCTGACTTCCTTAAGAATGGAGAGGTTTGATCTTCTTGCAGTCCATGGGACTCTCAAGAGTCTCCTCCAGCACCATAATTCAAAAGCATCAATTCTTTGGCAATCAGCCTTTTTTATGGTCCAGCTCTCACTTCCATACATCACTTCCATACATCACTACAAGCGCAATGCAAGTGAGGCAGGAAGCGGTTGTGGCCGGAAAGGCAGTGAAAATGAGAGGCCGGGGGAAGCTCTTGGGTTAGGAAGAGGACAAGGAGCTACAGAGGTGAATGGGCCAGGGTGTGAGCAACCCCTTTGGGGGACGGGGGTCCCATTGCTCACCCCCCCATCTCCCTCACAGTGATTTAACTGTACAGCACAACAAGGCAAACCATCCAGTTCAGTGTAGAAATCTAGAAAAAGGTTGTCTAGATCCTTGTGTGCATTCTGCGTCTAGCACAGAGGGTGGGATGGGGGGTGGCCTCCTACTGTGATTCAAGCCCAACCTTCCACAATGTCCTCCAGACGTTGTCAAGACTCCAACATCCATGACCATTGGTCATGCTGACTGGGGCTGGTGGGAGCTGGAGTCTATCCTGAGGACATCAGACCAGGGGAAGGTTGGTTCAGGCAATGAGACAGGTTAAGACATTTTGAGATGGATACCAGGCTCGGCCACACGAAAGCTGCTTCTGTCGTCGCAGACAGAAAACTATAAACTCTGCTTATTTGAATATACTGTGTTTATTTCAGTACAGCAGCTCCCTGGCCACCCAATGTGTCCCTTAGAATAGGCAATCTATTCCTGTCCCAACAGCTACACTGAAATGCAGTGAAACCATGGAATGCTCAAAGACAGTCCAACTTCTAAGGTGGAAGGTACACTCAGTACACTGCAGAGGGGAAGCGGCTAATAGACTAGGATTAGACCACTGGGAAGCACTAGGATAAGCTAGACTAATAGATAATTGGTTTCATGTTTCACCTCTCAGCTCAGCCCAGGCCCTCCTCGTTCCAGTGCTGTTCTTTGCCCTTTTACAGAGAACACGTGCAAAGGTCTACAGAAAACATAAATATAAAACCTTCAGGATTTACCCTGAACAGTTGCGTGAAGAGGAGAAAATGAGAAGGGGCTCCTCCAACCTCAGTTCTGCCATATAGTCTCCCTTTTCACAGAATCGTAGAACTTTAGAGCTGGAAGGGACCTCAAAAATCACTTAGCCCATGTGGCAGAACAAATATTATAACCACTAAAAGGGCGTGATGAGGTGGAACCAACCAAAGAAGGATGGCAGCTGAAATTGGTAGAATTGGCAGGTTTGACATTTAAAAATTAAGAGAACAGAAAGAGACTGGTTTTTAAAGAAGATCGGAAAATGTTTGCGGAATACTTGAAGACTCCGTGTAAAAATGTTAGAACGCAAATAGGATTTGAGTAAGAACAGCAGTGCAGGTGAACTTTTTGGGTTTTTGTTTTTGTTGTGAGATAAGGAGAAGGTATAAGTGTGACTATAGTAGGAAGGGGGAGAACCATGGAGGGTGGGAGAGGAAGTCGTAGGTGGACAGACTGATGGACAAATTTGAAATGTTTTTGAATTGCTTATTTGTTAAAAAATTATAAATAACATTATTTAAAAGGGTCATCTAGCCCAACCCCCTGGAATGCAGGAATCACAGCTAAATCACATAGGAACTGCATCCCTTTGGGATGCTGAACAGCCTTCTCCCACCTCCTAGGAGAGAGGGAAGAAAAAGGGGGAGACAAACACACACAGACAAACACTTCCTTTAACAATATTTTGCTGGTTTGTTTACTACCCTCATCAAGAGGTTTGTGCCAACTTGGTGTCATGTTCATATTTTTTGAACTTAAAAGGTGACAGACAACCTTTATTACCAATAATATGTAATGTACTTTACAATGTTCCTGATATATATTTCAGTTTCCTGGATTTTTCCCCCCATCTGGCCTTCAGATATGAAAGGAAGAGTGATTTAACACCTGTTTAGATTTGTCATCCATGTGACGAAATGAAAAGTATGCCGTTTGCAATAAACTTTGCATAAAATGGTTAATTTGCATAAAATAGTTGATTTGCATGTAATTTTAATGGTTCAAAGAACGTCAGGCAAAATTGTCGGCCCTCACTTCATCAAATCTGGCCCTCTTTGAAAAAAGTTTGGACACCCCCATCCTAGAGTGCTTGTCTACATGACTCAACCTTTATTAAAAGGAGCAGATGGTGGGAGGGGTGAGCATGAATTTAACGGCCCCCCTCCCTATCCATGATATACTGCTCTATCACCTTTCAGTCTCAAGTTGAAGTGTCTTCACAAAGGCTCAGAAAAAAGCAGTGCTACACCCTTAATTGAATCGCCTGCATACCCTGCTTGCTATTATCCAAATCCTTCAAGTGAACTAACAATAAGTGGGCTCCTCTAGTGAAACCTGATCTCAGGAACTTCACACATTTTAAAAAAGAAAAGAAAAGAAAAGACAGTCGTGAATGGGTATATGAAAGCTTAAACGTTTCTGGTTCAGGTGGTGGTGGAATCCAATAAAAACCAAGGAACTGAGTTACAGGCAATAGATTTTATGTGAAATATTGTATGGGTCATGAAAGTATGATTTAAAAACTGCAGGGCTAGACAAGCAGGAGAATAAAAAGCATTACGAAGGGTGTGCTGGATAAAAGGTAATTGAAGGCAGCGAACCAGGAGTGTTTTTTCGGAGTTAATATGGGGGAAACGTGGCTGCCTTATGCCAGTGGAATCTGCCTGCAGAGCCATTAGTCAAGGAGATTAAATTAAATAATCGATCCAATTTACGGTCTGCAGACGAAGGGGTCAACTTAGACCAACCTTCCCAAACCTGTGCTGGCTGGGGCTGATGGGAAATGTAGTCCAGGACACCTGGAGAGCATTAGACCATAACATCAGAAGAGCCTGAGGGATCTAGATCAGCATCTTGTCTCCACAGTGACCATGGGAAGCCTGGAAGCAGGAACTGAACACGGCAGTAATCAACCTCTTGCAATTTCCAACCAACTGGTATTCAGAAGCATAACGCCTCAGAAAAAGGAGGTGGAACACAGCAACTGATAGTTTTATCCTCCAGGTTGCGGGGAAATGGACTTAGACCAGTACACTGAACAGAGATAGGATCTTCGGCTTTCTTTGAAAACATGTAAACAGACATTGATACCACTGCCATTCCCTTAAAAAACATAATTTTATTGTTGTTCGGGGGGGGGTGTTCAGTTTTGTTTAGTTTTTCCTCAGTTTGAGCCCACCCGCCATTTCAACAATCTGCAATGCCCACCCACTCCAATTTAGAGTTGTTAGACCCTGTGGCCCACAACTGCTATTGCAAGCCTAACAGATCAGGGCAGAACCAAAGGACTATTTCCCCACCACCTGCCCTCCCCCCAAACCCAGAACCAGCTCAGTGCACAGGCATACTATAAAGCTGACACACACAGAGATGCATCCTGCCTGTGATACTGCCAGGGTCTCTGGTTTTACCTTGTGCTCCATGGCAACAGGCTTCCCCAAACTGGTGCCCTCCAGACGCTGCTGGAAAATGGCTGCATCCACACAGCAGTTTATTCCACTTCCCAGCTATTTCCCTGTTTAATTTCTGCATTACATTTGAGCTTTCGCGTGATGTAAAAGCCACTCCCAGGAAACTAATGGAATGCAGCGCATGGGTTATCATTCATTTCTGTGCAACCTCATCCCAGGGGTGGGGTGGGAACAAACCATTTGCAGCTACCTTAACCTGGAAAACTGTAGGAGCAAAGCAACAAACTTTGGGGCAGTATACTGGCATACAGTTCTTTCCTGCTATTTACACAGGAGGACAGATGCACACATGTGTGGAAAAGGAGATAATAACCGTAGAACTGTAGAGTTGGGAGGGACTACTAGGGTCTCCTAGTCCAACCCCCTGCAATACAATAATCTTTTGCCCAACATGGGGCTCAAACCCACAGCCCTGAAATTAAGAGTCTCATGTTCTTCTGTCTGAGCTATCCCTAGACCCAGAGTAGCACTGCTGTCCAGTGACCTTTGTTGTGTCACACCACGCCCATTGGCGTGAATGACATTTAGAATGGCATGCTGGCATGTTGGTCAAACATGTCTGAATATATCCTACAGCTCCCAGTGTCCCATGCTGCTGGGAGTGATGGGAGCCAGAGTCCAGAAATGTCTGGAAGGCAACAGGGTTTAGTAGAAGAGTCTGTCTAGCTTTCTGGCTGGTTTGACCTGTAAGTTTTTGGATTCAAAGTGAGACACAAACACATCCTTTTGAACTCTTCATTGTGATCCTTTCCTTTATTGTGATCCAGTGGCATGTGCTGCTTAAAGGTATGTACATTGGTACCTCTGGTTACGTACTTAATTTGTTCCGGAGGTCCGTTCTTAACCTGAAACTGTTCTTAACCTGAAGCACCACTTTAGCTAATGGGGCCTGCTGCTGCTGCTGCACCGTCGCTACACGATTTCTGTTCTCACCCTGAAGCAAAGTTCTTAACCCGAGGTACTATTTCTGGGTTAGCGGAGTCTGTAATCTGAAGCGTATGTAACCTGAACGGTATGTAACCCGAGGTACCACTGTATTTTCTGTTTGTTTGTTTTATCGGTGAACTGGCTACTTTTTAATACATTATATGGCCCCAGTCCTATTTTTTTATATATCTTTGTTTCTGACAAAATCATTGTTAGCAGCCCATGGCTAGAACAAGTAAACATTTGATAAAATAACACAGAACTCATAAACGTCTCATCCTTCTTCACTGGAAGTCCACAAAACGCCCTCAGGAAAAGAAACATGATTGGTAGGCAGGGTGGGGTGGGAAAGAGAGAGGGGGGGAGCAGAAACAATTTTGACGAACTCAGAGTCAAATAAACTGAATTGTAGGAATAAATCAAATTGTGGGCAGAAGGGGAAAACCCCTAAGCAGGATATCCTGGGAGATACGAGTTGTTGACATAAAAGTGTCAACCTGGAACAGGTCCCAAAAGCCCGGTGACTAAAGAACATAAGAAGAATCACAGAATCGTAGAATGGCAAAGTTGGAAGGGACCACAAGGGGCATCTCTAGCCCCCTGCAATGCAGTAATATTTTGCCCAACGTGGGGCTCAACCCACAACCTTGAGAATAAGAGCCTCATGCTTTACCAATGGAGCTATCCCAGCAAGCCTAGCGATCGGATCAGGCCAAAGACTAGCAGCCCATTCTCACAGTGGCCAACCAGATGTTTCTGGGAAACCCACAAGCACCACCTGCTCTCCTCACCTGTGATTCCCGGCAACTCTGGGTATTCAGAGACAAACCGCCTGCAACAGCGGAGGAAGAATTGTAGCTAGTATAGTTAAAGCTATGGTTTTCCCAGTAGTGATGTATGGAAGTGAGAGCTGGACCATAAAGAAGGCTGATCGCCAAAGAATTGATGCTTTTGAATTATGGTGCTGGAGGAGACTCTTGAGAGTCCCATGGACTGCAAGAAGATCAAACCTATCCATTCTTAAGGAAGTCAGCCCTGAGTGCTCACTGGAAGGACAGATCCTTAAGCTGAGGCTCCAATACTTTGGCCACCTCATGAGAAGAGAAGACTACCTGGAAAAGACCCTGATGCTGGGAAAGATTGAGGGCACAAGGAGAGGGGATGATAGAGGACGAAATGGTTGGCCAGTGTTCTTGAAGCTACCAGCATGAGTTTGACCAAACTGCGGGAGGCAGTGGAAGACAGGAGTGCCTGGTGTGCTCTGGTCCAGGGGGTCACGAAGAGTCAGACACGACTAAACGACTAAACAAAGCTAATGATAGCCCTATGAATTTATCCAGTTCCCTGAAGAACATAAGAAGAGCCTGCTGGATCAGACCAAAGGCCCATCTGGTCCAGCAACCTTCTACTCACAGTGGCCTTTGGGGAAGTCTGCAAGCACAACCTGACTCCCAAGTGTTTGTGCCTGGCTGGAATATGCCTCTTGCTTCCCTGCACGGAAGGCAGGAGCTGGTGCAGAAACAAGCCTAAGGTACAAAGGTAATATCTGTTGCTCTGCCCACTTTTGCCTCAGGTCCCACCCACCTGGCCCCCCAGGTCACGGCCAGAATGGAATGTGGTCCCCAGGCTCTGCTCTAACCCGCTGCATTGGACCTGTAAACAGACTGCATCTATGTAGACCAGGGGTCCTCAAACCTTTTCAGCAGGGGGCCAGTCCACTGTCCCTCAGACCTCGTGGGGGGCCGGACTATATATATTTTTTGGGGGGGGGATGAACGAATTCCTATGCCCCACAAATAACCCAGAGATGCATTTTAAATAAAAGGACACATTCTACTCATGTAAAAACACACTGACTCCCACTCCCGGACTGAGAAGGGGTTGGGCCGGATCCAGCCCCCGGCCCTTAGTTTGCCTACCCATGATATAGACTGTTAAAATGTTTTTTAAAGGGTTCCACTCAAGCTTCCCTCACCGCCTTAAAATCGGGGTTAGGTAGTGGTGGTGGTGGAGGTTGCCAAGCTTGTAGGCGAGTTAAACACAGGAGAAGCCAGGGCACAGAACACGGACGGAAACCTAAATAGCCCGTTTGCATCATAAAAATAGCTCACCATCCTTCTACTCCTCCCACCCCCTTTCGGTCGGTCTTTTTAAATTATTTTTTATTTAAAAAAATAAGCAACCCGGAACAAACACCCGCTACAAAAGTTCCATTCAGGCAGCTGAGAGCAGCGTTCGCCTTCCATTGCAGATGTGCGTCTCTGTTCACACAATGGCCGCCTGCAGCCCTGGCTTCTGTCCAGAGCCTGCTGAGCGATGGCAACAAAAGGCTGATCTGGACACCCCTCGGCTGCAGCGCGTCTACAAATGATTTAGTAGCCGCAGCGTCCAGGCCTTGGCAGCAGCTGCGGCAGCTTTTGAAGGGGGTCTCGCCTCCTCCTAGGCTGACAAAAACCTGAGTGATTCCTGCAGTGGCAAGGTACTAAAGCCGCAAGCCTCCTTGCTGTTACCTATATGAACACACACACACACACACACACACACCCGCATGTGCATACACACAAAACATTTTAAAGGTTGAAACCAGTATCATGGATTTAGCTCATGAAACAAACCAGCAGTGACTGCAGATCACACCAAACTGATAAGACTCAGTTCCCAGCCCCTGGCTGGCATTATTTTACTGTGAGTGTATTTGGCAACAACAACAATATAATAATATTAACCTGCAGTATTAGTCGTTCTGCTATGCTTCCCCAGTGCTTCCACATTATTGCTATCCAGAGGGGCTACAGCGCACAAAAAGCAGGAAAACCTCCCCCCCCCCACTTGCAAACACACACACTGGCAAAATGAAAAAAGGGGGAAATGTGATGTTAGCAGGAAGCTATTGGACACTCATGGATTAGGAATAAAGCACTACGATTGCCCCAAAACTATTGCGGATGGAAACAGTACTGAAATCATGATGTCGTATGACCACCCCAATAGCATCCTGTACACAAATAATTATGAATGTACAATGAAAAGAATGTCCAGAGGGGCCCCCACAAGGCTTGAACACACAGCAGCCTCTAGCAACAGTATTTTGTGCTGAGTTGCAATTTTCATCCACTTTTCAAGGGCAACCCCATGCAGAGCCTGTTGCCGTAATTTAGGGGTCAGCAACCATTTTCAGCAGGGGGCCAGTCCACTGTCCCTCAGACCTTGTGGGGGGCCAGACTATATTTTGAAAAAAAATAATGAACGAATTCCTATGCCCCACAAATAACCCAGAGATGCATTTTAAATAAAAGCACACATTCTACTCATATAAAAACACGCTGATTCCCGGGCGGGATTGAGAAGGAAATTGGGCCGCATCTGGCCCACGGGCCTTAGGTTGCTTACCCCTGCCATAATCTAATCCAGAGGTGAGACAGACATGAATGACCACATAAAGATCCAGTTTAATTAGGAAGGGACATTATTGACAATCCAGCTGAAGCTGGAGAAAGGCACCCCTTGCCACCAACAAACATATACAGCCTCTTTCTCTCCTGCTGTCTCTATATCACATGTAGACACTTGCATACTTTCAAATTGGTTCCAAGAAGAGGCTTTGTGACTGGCGCCAAGTGCAGCCTATTAGCAAGGTGCAAGGTGAGAAGAGAGGGGAGGAGGGAACACAGTGCCACAGTTGACCCAGCAAGGCAGCCAATGGTTTCTTCTCAGAAGAAAGTCTCCTCCTTCCCAGTCTGGGTGAGGAAATGGAACATGCAGCCCAAATACAACTGTGCGCTCCTGTCATGGGTTTGCCAATGACATAGTGTACATCTGGATGCACCTGTAAGTGCTGAATGTAGCAGTGTGGGTACACAGAAAAACAAAGAGCAAAAGAGGCCATGAGGGTTAACTCCTGGAAGAATCCCCTTCTTGTGCTGAGATGAATGCACATCCCTCACTTACAGAGAAATGGAAAGTGCCACTCCATGCTGACTTTAGTTACGACACTGTAGTATGAATCTTGCCCAGTGCCTGCTAATGCGGCAAGGGCTTAGCTTAGTGGCAGAAGATCCCTGCTTTGAACCTCGGCATCTCTAGGTAAGGCTGAGAATGTTCCCCCTCTGAAACCCTGGAGAGGCACTGACTGGCAGTGTAGACAACACTGAGTTATATGGACCATTGGTAGAAAGCAGCTTCCTATGTCCTTAAAGATAGATTTTGGGGGGAAGAGTCATAGCCATGTGCCAGAATGTCTGCTTTGCATGCAAAAGGGCCTGGATTTCACCAGTGTAAGGCACTCTAGGATTCTAAGTAACTAAGCTTCCTATGCCTGCCTGCTCAGGCTAATGGCTTTAGCCACCCGCTGATGGGTGAAAACTATGGCACTCCAAGCAGGCAGAGGAGCCAGTTGGCACTATGTGGTGCAGGAGGTAGAATGAGATGGGATTACTGAGCAGAATGTAGCACCATTCTGCCTTTCCCCTGATTTGATGGATGCCAGGGCTTGATGGACACCCTCGGAAACTTCTGGCAGAGGGAAAGCAATGCTGGTTGAAGTTACGCCAGCTGAAGTGGTTGGCACCTCATACCCCAGGATGAATAACCTGGAAAAAATACAGTTATCCTAGGAAGGTATTCACATGTCAGTGTGCAGCTTGGCTCTGGACACACTAAGCTATTCCAGGATTCTCAGCACACTTGCGTGCAAAACCGCTAGAAAGCCTTTCCACATGTTGACGACGGTGAGCATTTGGGTAACCTGCACATTATTTCTACTTCAGAGATCTTTTGTAGGTTATGATTTTCAAATAGTTTAATGCTCCTTTAACATTCAAGGGAAGTAACTGCACCTCTCTGTTCTGCCTTGGTCAGGACACCACCTGTGTCCAGTACTGTGTCCAGTTCTGGGCTCCACAGTTTAAGCAGGATATTGACAGCTGGAATGTGTGCAGAGGAAGGCAGCCAAGAAGACCAAGAAGCCTGAAAAACAAGCCTTATGAGGAACAGTTGAGGGAGTCTTGAGAAGACTGAGAGGTGATATGATAGCCATCTTCAAAAATCCGAAGGGCTGTCACATGGAAAATGCAATAAGCTTTATGTCTGCTGCTCCAGAGGGTAGGACCAAAACCAATGGATTTAAGTGATAAGAAAGGAGATTCTGACTAAACACCAGGAATAATAAACACTAATAAATAATAACACTAAGAGCTGTTTGACAGTGGAACGGACTCCCTTGGGAGGTGGTAGACTCTCCTTCCTTGGAGGTTTATGAACAAATACTCGATGGCCATCTGCAAGGGATTTCTTAGCTGTAATTTTGCATTGCAGGCAGTTGGAACAGATGACATTTGGGATCCCTTATGAATATATGATCCTATTGCTTTTTTAAAAAAAAGAATTTCACATTTTTAAGATTGCAGTTAGTTTTATTGATAACTTGATTTTTTATTATTGCCAGAGCAGCATGGTAATTACAGCCTCATTACTAGGAACTCGGTGAACAGGGTGACCTTGGGCCAGTCACATCATCTCGGCCTAACTTACCTCACAGGGTTATTGTAAGGGGGGAAATGAGGAAGAGGAAAAAATTCTACTCCACACTGAGCTCCTTGGGGAAAATGTAGGATATAAATGTAATACAGTGGTACCTCGGGTTACAAACACTTCGGTTTACAGATTCCGCTAACCTGGAAGTAGTACCTTGGGTTAAGAACTTTACCTCAGGATGAGAACAGAAATCGTGTAGCGACGGTGCAGCAGCAGCAGGAGGCCCCATTCGCTAAAGTGGTATCTCAGGTTAAGAACAGTTTCAGGTTAATAATGGACCTCTGGAACGAATTAAGTACATAACCAGAGGTACCACTGTAAATAAATATTGTTTGGGGGTTGCATGCAGTGTTAGCCCTACTTAGAGGAAACACATCTAAATTAATGCAGTTGACTAGCTTGGGTTCATTTATTTCAGACTAAACTTACGTTGGATACCACCCTCTGTTCTGTCTTACTTTATTTTCTATAATCACAAAGATCTTAATTAAACTGTGACGGAAACACAAATTTAAAAATAGCCGACACAGATGCAAAGGGCAAGTTATTAACGCAACACCCTTGGTTCTGATAATGAATATTTTGTAGAATAAATGGGCGTAAATACTGAAATTAAGGCAAATAAAAGTCACAAGGAACTTGTGCCCCTCGCTGGAAGCGGCCTCTAAGGTCGCAGCGCAAAAAATGGTTGAAGAAGACGCGCAGGCAGCTGCTCTACTCCAGGTCAGATGGTGAGTCCATCTAAGCCAGGGATGCCTCTAGACAGGGCTGGCCCACTCATAAGGCTTGGTGAGGCATTTGCCTCAGGCGGCAGGCAGGGAGCAGCTGGAAGGGGCGGCAGATCTGGCCCTATGAGCAGTGGCGTAGCGTGGGGGGTGCAGGGGGGGCCGGCTGCACCGGGTGCAACATGTGGGGGTTAGAGTTAGGGGGCGCAAATCCACGGGTTAGGGGGTGCAAATTACTTGCCTTGCCCCGGGTGCTGACAACCCACGCTACGCCACTGCCTATGAGGACCACACTGCTCACTGCCTCCTGCACAGAGATGGTGGTGGGAGGAGGGGGGCAGAGGGGGCAACAGAGGGGGCAGTGTGTGCACCTTTCATTTCCTGTTCTGCATGAAGTGACAAAATGCCCTGGGCCAGGCCGGCTTCCAGATGTTGTTGGACTTCAGCTCACATCACCCCTGACTACTGCCCATGCCGGCTGGGCAATAGTGCCCAACATCTGGAGCTCCCCAGGTTCCCCATCTCTTTATCTCCCTTTTTGAAACTAGTAATGTGTTTGTTTTTTCCATAACAACAACAACAAAAAAGGTTATCATCAGATTACCATGCTACAGGAAGTACCATGCTACAGGAAGTACTGAAAGAAAAGCCAATCAAAAAAACGGAACAAAGCAATAGAATTGAGATCAGGTTTCATAACAGATTCTGCTCTTTTTGATCACCATTACAGGTTAAAAAGCTGCAATGAGAAGGTGCTCTGGCTAATTAAAGAGCGCGTCAAACATAAAGGAAAAAGAAAAGCCAGGTGAACCGGATTATCTTGTGGACGCCATCATGTGTCAATTTGTTCACTGCACACACAAAATAAACAGATGCCAAATTGCATAAGGCTTCGTGAGTTTTGATTTGCCTCTCGTAGACCTTCCATTATTAGTGATCTTTTCCAGCTGAGCTGTATCAGGTTCCCTACCTCTGACCAGACCCAATGTTGTCCACCCTGACTGGCAGCAGCTCTCTGGGATCGTAGACAGAAAGGGCCTTTCTCATCATCTCCTACCGTTCTTTCTTTTAATTGGAGATGCTGGGGATTGAACCAAGCTAAGCTACTGGTTGAGAACTTTGGGGAGGTCGCTTTCCGTAATTTATGTCAAGATGGGCAGCACCAACTGCATCAATGCACCACGGTTGCATGGCATTCATAAATTGCCCTTCCTTCCTTCCTTAAAGAGTTTTGTGGGCACGCTTGGAAAAGGGGAAGGAAGATTTTTTAAAAACCAACAACTCGCAACAGCAGAGGAGGCTCTGTAGAGGCCCCAAAAAACCTCGTAACAGGCAAATGTATTTTTAAACCAATTCTGTTTCTATAAATATTACAAAGGCTTCCTGCTATTTGGAAGCCGCTCGGCTCCCTCCGCTGCTGACATTACTGTGACATTTAAGAAGGCCTTCGCCTTGCCCCGCTGCCTTTCGCATGCCGGTTTTGTTCTAGGGATCAGAGAGACAGAAGACGACAAGAGCTGCTTATTCAAGCCTCACTCACTCACTGACCTACTGCTCACGCGGGAGTTGGGAGCACAAAGGGCCCTCTCCATGTCAACCGCGCTGCCGGTTGCTGCCGCCACCACTGTGGCATGCATATAAATGCCAAAAGGAGAACATTAACCCCGAGGTGCTGCTCGCTTGGAAGATCTGTAGCCCGGCGTGCAGCACTGTGAGTGTTTCTCGTAGGAATCTGCCTAATGCACGATCTGGACAGGGGCGGATTAACTACAGTCGTCTACGCTCTGGTAACCTCTAGGTTAGATTACTGCAACGCGTTCTACATAGGACTGCCTCTGAAGATGTTTCAGAAACTGCAACTGGTGCAGAATTCGGCAGGGCAAGACAGTTTGGGCATGTTACACTGATCCTGGCCCAACTGCACCGCACTGCCAATCAGTTTCTGGGCTAAATTTAAAGTGTTGGCTTTGTCCTAGAAAGGCCTTAAACAGCTCAGGACTGCAATATCCCAAGAACCACCACTCTCCATATGAACCTACCCAGACCCTGAGATCATCATCTGAGGCTCTTCTTTGTGTGCCTCCTCCAAGAGATGTCCGGAGGTTGGCAACATGAGAACGGGCCTTTTCTGTGGTGGCTCTCCATTTGTGGAATGCTCTCCTCAGGGAGTTATGGCTGGCACCTTCATTATACGCCTTTGGGTGCCAGATGAAAAAGTTCCTCTTCAACCAGGCCTTTGATTTGATTGACATCTGATGCCCTTTTAAATGTGTTGTGGGAAGGGGGTGGAATCACTGGTTTGCTTGGTTTGTTCTTGTTATTATTATTAATATTATTATTATATTTTATGTTTTTTAATACTGCAATTTCGTGCTGTACAAGTGTGGCCTACAAGTTTAATAAATAAATGGGTAAAAATAATTATGCAGAGTCCGTTCAGCTTGGTCTACACCATGGAAGGGAACTGTGGCATTGCAGGGGCTGTTGAACTGCAACGACCATCATTTCTTGCTGCTGGCCATGTTGCCTGGCAATTCCAACAGATCACCTAGGAAGGGTGCTTAGTCTCAGGAGAGCTGAGAAGCTGAATGGCAACGCAAGGCTGAAAGACAGTGCATGCCTTCGGGTTTCTGCAATTCAGTAAGGCATTGGACTCACTCTGTGCCGGGGCGAAGATCCTCAAGACTAGTGGCTGAATGCAGCCCCCTCTATCTGGTCCTCAAAACCCTGCCCTTGCTGGCTCTGCTTCAAATCCCTGAGCGTTTTTTGCCTGGCAGAAATGTGTCCTTGGACTCTGACCAACGCATTATGGTTCCTAGACGGAGGACAGAGAGGAGTGTGTGCAGAAATGAGCCTGACACGTGTCTAGTTTTGTGCAAAGAGGTTTTGTGCTAAATGTAAAATGTACAGGCAATGCTCCACCCATCATTCACAACATTCCCTTGGAACGTTGCCCAGAAAGAAATGTGACTCTCGGGCAGAAAAAAAGGCTCTCCACCCCTGCTCTGCATGTTAGCTGCCAGTACTGGGGATTGGTGGAGAAACCTCCTGGTTTTAATAAGCTTTCTTATTTCCCTTCTGGGAAACTGAAAGCATCATCAGGAAAAAAAAAACCCCAGTCTTCCAATCTGCCTGGTGGACCTTCCTCCCTGATTTTGTCTCATTTATATATCAGGGCAAAGGGGCAGAAATATTATTTTTACAGCAGTTATAAGGTTGGACACAAGTCAATGATTGCCACTTTCTGGGCCAAATCCTGCCCCCTCCGAGGGAAGTCACCCCACTGCCTTGCATTGCCACCCAGGGGGTGTAAGTACATGTAGAGGGGACGGTATGTTTGGATCCGTAGCAGTATAAGATCACAGAATCAAAGAACTGTAGTGCTGGGAGGGACACCAGGGGTCATCTAATTCAACCCCCTGCAATGCAGGAATCTCTGCCTGAAATGATTGACAGTGCACAGTAGTCATGGGCGTAACCGGAGGGGGCAAGGAGGGGCACCTGCCCCACCCCAAATCAATACAAATACATAGCAAACAGAGGTTCTGCCTCACTAACAAAAGGCCTGCCCCCTCTAACATGACAGGCTTACCCCCATAACAGTAGTGGTACCATTCCTTTCCGTAGTTGGATGAAACAAGGAGAAAGCTTAGCCTCTGGGCATCTACTGGCAGAATTTTTGGAGATCCTTGACTTACAGCATCACAAGGAGGACAGTAAATAACCCCTGAGACTCCATGACACAACCTATCTGCCGAAACCTACTGAAAGGCAATTTATTCCATCTGTAGGGATATGATTCTCCCGCCTCCTGTAAAACCGCCTGACAAGTTTAACATATCCTTTGACAGGCTAAAAGGATTTTGAAAGTCAGAAGGAAGGAAGGAATCAGAGGAAATCTGTATCTCTTTAAGTAGGATTCAACAGCAAAAACAACAGAAACTCATGTCGTACCTCGCAGCAGAGAGAGTCTCAGGGATGAGAACTGTTATTATTTGACCCTTTGCCCCAAACCAAAAAAAGCAACAGCTACATAGACGATCTACAGAGACTTCAAAACAAACAAATTCGTTTCTTGTGGGGTTTTTTTTTAAGAAGCAGATTTGTAAGGCAATAAATTTCCCAGGACTTAACGATCAGCTTGCGCTATGAGAGCCAATGTTGTAATTCTCAATTGATTGTAGATGTTAATCTTCCAAGACTCTTGTTCTTACGCTGTGATTTATTAGCCACATTAATGACGGATTGCACAGCTTAAATGCAGGCTGCTGTTTTACGTGGCATCGCAGGGATCTCTCTCCAAAAGGGTCAGGGCACAGGGGTTGCTGTGTACGGTGAACCAATAAACCAGAGACAATGAAGAAACACCTGACCGCTCCCCACACACACACCAGTGTACCGTTCAAGCATTCCATGCAGAAACACAGGGAGTTTCTAACAGCAGGGATGGGAAATCTCAGGCCTCAAGAGGCCAAAAGCAGCCTCTATCTGGCCCTTGGGGCTCTTGCAGGGCCACATATGGGTTCTCTGCCACTGAGTTGCAGCACTGAAAATTCTCAAATGCAGCAGGAAATTCAGTCCCGGGGCAATTCTACGAATGCACAGAACAAGGTTCTGCTACGGAGGCCACAAGCGTGTGGCACACCCTCTTAGGAAGGGGTTTTCCTTTCTGGTGACAATTTCTTCACTCTCCTGTGGACCTGAAGCCAAGCAGATCCTTATCTTCCCTGCTGAACCATCAGTGATGCTAAGTCCATTCCCACTGAAAAACCACTTGAGGTCCTATTCTTCGCACCTCGCACCTCCCCTTCTTGTCTCATTCCCTGTGAAGTGAACACAACACACACTGCTGGAGTCCAGGGAAAGCACTTTGGAATAGATGCAATGAAAGCAAGAGGAAGCAGGCGCCTGGTCCTAATGCAGCAAACCTCCGAGCAGGTGTAATTCGCACACGGCCACCTCCAAGGAGACTCGGTGGGCCCAACAGTTGCCGCTGCATTTGCTTATTAAAAACTGGCCCCGGCCATCTGTTGGTGGTCAGGCTCCGTGAGGTGGCAATCAATTACAGCTGTTATCTCATCCTAGCTTTGACAGATGTTTCTCCCTTTCACTGTACAGTAATTACTGGTTAGCAGTCAGCAGGATCTCAGGCTTTAATTACGGTGCTAATTTGAAACAAAGGGAGAGAGAGAGAGAGAGACAGGGAGAGGGACAGAAAGAAAGAGGGAGATATCTGTATCAAAAGCAGAACTGCAGGAAGATATCGCTAGATGAAAACTTTGACAAACACACACACACACATGTCAGCCTAAGAAATAACAAGGTTATGAATTACACAGGTGGCCTAGTTCAAAATGGCAACCGGGAGGTCGCTGGTTTGCTTAAGAGAATCTTCAAAAAAACTCCAGCTTTGCCAATCTTAGGACTACTAGCTTCCAATACCTCTGTTTTCTGCCTGCCAATGAACTTTATGCTGGGGATGTAGGTAAAAAGTTAAGTCCAGTCAAAGTCCAGTCAAAGGCAGCTATGGGGTTGTGGCACTCATCTCGCTTTCAGGCCGAGGGCGTTTGTCCACAGACAGCTTTCCAGGTCATGTGGCCAGCAGGACTAAACCGTTTCTGGCACAACGAAACACCGTTATGGAAACCAGAGCGCACGGAAACGCAGTTTACTTTCCCGCCAGAGCAGTACCTATTTATCTACTTGCACTGGCGTGTTTTCGAACTGCCAGGTTGGCAGGAGCTGGGACAGGACAACAGGAGCTCACCCCGTTGCAGGGAATTGAACTGCCAGTCTTCTGATCAGCAAGCCCAAGAGGCTCAGTGGTTTAGACCACAATGCCACCCGCATCCGCTGGGGATGTAGGCGCTATAGGAACTGTAGTGCCTGTTGGGACTGGAGGACAGAAAGAACAGGAGGAGGAGGAGTAAGAGCCAGCAGCAAGCACGGCCTACTAATTCTTATCTTGTTTCCATCGTCTTCCCAACTGGGTTCTGCTAGGGCGACACTTGAGACGAAGGAGGAGGAAGTTCCATGCCTTGGAAGTAAGTAAGAAGATGCAAGTAAGACGATGGGCATTGTCTGAGGGCAGACAGGTGTTGATGGGGCAGTGTCCCATTTGCCCTAAAAAACCAGCCTTCATCACTTATGACTGCATTTTTTTCCTTTTTTTCTTTTGGTAGCTCCAGTTCAAACATTCCTGCCCTGTGCCCTTTACTACATTGACTGAGGAGGGGATTTGGCATGGTTTTTGTAAAAAAACAACACCGATGCTTCACATAACTGTTGCCTCCAACTTTTGTCTCTTTCTATTCTTAGGTTTTGGGGGGGGGGCAAGCAGGCACAGCATCACAACTCCACATGGAAACATCTATTCACAAAGCACACAAGGCTGAGGACATCCAATGGACATGCAGCAGAGCACAACGGAGTTGGGTGGGAACCTGCGGGTCATCTAGTCCAACCCCCTGCAATGAAGGAATAGGCAGCTGTCCCATAGGGACATTTTCCTTTGTAACATGTAGACCGTCAAGACATGGAGGTGGGATAAAGCCCCAAGCCCCAGACGGCAGGCTTGAGATGCAGCAAGCTATGAAGAAGACTTCAAGAGCCAATATGAAGCTTCAAGAAGCCAATATGAAGTATGTATTTAGGCAATCTGGTTACCAACCCAGTCAACAGGCGATAATTGCGCTGTAGACAAGCCTTTGGAGATGAAACTATGTTCTCTCTCAGCTTAGCCTACCTCACAGGGTTGTTGTAAGGGTAAAATTGCAGGTGGGGGGGGAGAACCAAGTATGCCACCCTGAGCTCCTTGAAGGAACAAAAATAAATAACATTCCACGTATGAGTGCCCCCAATTAATTTTTATGAGAGAGAGAGAGAGAGAGAGAGAGAGAGAGCTAGCTGTTGCAAGCCACTGTGAAAGAAATAAACAGATGGCACATTGTGCAAGGCTCGGCTCCACCGGGCACTCATTTGTTCTGCCGTGGCCTGGCCTGCTGCATTTTCAAAGCCAAGAAGCGAGCAGTTTCTGAGCTCTGGGTGCAGTACTGCGCCTAAGATTTCAGATTAAAACTGCAGAGTGGAAGGAAAGGAGGACCTTTTTCTGCCTCCCCACTTCCAGCTACTCTCTGAAGACTGGAGAAGATATTAGGAGTGGATGGGGAGGGGAAAGGCCTAGACCATGTGAAAAATGAACGTAATATTTTAGCTGCAGTTCATTCATTTTCAGCTTTGCATTCTTGTTATAAAAAAAGCATGCCTAGGCATTCCGTTGTTGCGCCCATAACCTAGGTTTAAGATGCCATTTAGCTCCTAGCTTTCATATCTCAGTTTCTAACACGGGTGGAATGGTAGGCTCCTGCAAACTCACTGATGTGCACTAGAGGCAAAATGCGCTGCATGAAAAAAGCAAAGTTTTGCAGTTCACACTAACAAAAGGCACACACACACCCCTGCAAAAATAAAACAAAAATAGATTCCAAATAAAGGTAGCCATTTACCAGGGACGTGCATTCCAGAAAACAGCAACTCATAGCATCATACTTTGCAAGCACTACTTAATTTATAAAATGTGGGGTATCTGACTTCGAGTTTTCGGAGTGCCTTGACCTTTAATTGAGAAACTTTCTCTCTACACCAATTTATGTGATGAAGGGAGGATACCATGCAGCTCTGTAAAGTCGCACTCATCTTTATTATTTCATATATTCCAACACTGAGCCTTGCCTTAACCTAAATACTGTCAGATGTTGAAGAGCGTTCTGCAGTCTTTTAGTGCCACAAGTTAATAACACCAGTGATGACGTTAAAAGGGAAAAAAAAGTTAGGTGCCTCTATAGCTCCAAGCAAGGATTAATAGTTTTATTACTTTGTCAAGCTGCCAGGATTTCTCACATTACTCTGAATGTTAAGGGTTTCTGAGGTTGGTGGCGTAATTAGGGCTGGCGAGAACAGCTGAAGGAGTTTCTTAACTTTCTGTGGAGGCTTTCATATTTGTGGACCTAAAGACATGAGGGTCAGGGGCTGCCACAGACTTAAGAGATGCTGAGGAAGTGTTCACTGAAGGCAGCCTCTTCAACCAGTTTTGGGTACACAAGCTAAAGAATGGACTTTAAGTTTTAAAATGAGATTTTACAAGTGGGGCATGCAGGAAAAATGCATTCTGTCATTCTGCATGGATGGTATCAGTTATCAATTGCATACTGTTCACCCGGCCCAATTTAAGCGGAGCATCCTGGAATTACAGAAGCCAAGATGCGGATGGCGCTGTGGTGTAAACCACTGAGCCTCCCCCCGCCTAGCTGATTTTCGCTGCCCTTTGCTCCTATATGCCGACGATGCAGCGATCCTTTCCTACTCTAGAGTTGGTTTATGCAGAGCTCTAAAGATTTTTGCGGCTTATTGCAAACTTAACCATCTGACAATTAATCATGGGAAATCTAAAGTCCTGGTCTTTTCCAGGTCTCGGAAAACTTACAGCTGGAAGTTAGATGGAGTCCAATTAGAACAGGTTTTCAAATTTAAATACCTGGGAGTCTTTTTTCATTACAATCTAAGCTGGAAGCCACAGATACAGTATTTACTAAACAAAGGGGAAACAATACTTTATACTCTACTCCAATTTCTTGCGGCCGACGGAGCCTCTCACATCCCTTCTGCATTGAAGGTATACCACGCAAAAGTGGTTTCCACCCTCTGTTATGCTGCCCCGCTCTGGGCCCCAGGGTCCAATTTAACATCACTGGGGACATTGCAGAATCAGTTTCTCCGTCGCCTTCTGAAACTCCCCATGTGTGTGAGCAATGCAGCCATACGTCTGGAGTTAAGGATTGCATCATTGGAGACTGTCATCTGGAAGCGAGTCTTTGGCTATTGGCTGTCCAGCTGGCATAGGCTTCCCGACCATTACCTTTTTCAGTGCCTCTGGCGGGACGTCTTTGTCAATCCGTGGTAGGAAAAATCCATGCCAAACTTCTGAGCATCGGAATTTCCCCAGCGGACTCCTTAAAGATGAACTTACGCTCAGCCAAAAGCCTTATTGAGCAAAGATTAGCGGACATTGAAAATCAACACAACCTCGCCAGGGGTGGGGGTGTCTGCTCCCCCAGGTATCACGGAATAACCCCACCACTTGGCCTTCCATCATACATGTCATCTCTTTCATCAGCACCACACCGACGTGCATTTATTCGTGCAAGGTTCAATGTCTTTCCATCAAACCTGCTGAACCACAGATTTTCCAATGGTTTGGTGTCTCCGCTATGCGTGTGTGACGGGGAAACTGTTGAATCTCTTTCACATATAATGTTCAACTGTCCCCTACATAGCATAGCCAGGGCTAAATTCCTGGGTCCTGCTTTACTGCGCTTGGTTGGCAGGCCTGTTGAGTCACACGCCGCACTGCTTTTGCAGGATACAGATCCTTCTGTAACTCTGCAGGTGGCGACATTTCTGAATGCGGTTATCTCACACTCAAAAACCACCAAAAAACAACAACAACATCAAAACTAATTGGACTGTTATGTCGAGAGTGCATGTCGGAGTTCGTCTTTAGTTTTCCTTTTCTGTGATCCATCCCTTGGAGCTCTCCTGGCCCCAAGCCGTCACTTGGCTCTGCTCAATGACCCACCCTTGCATCGTGGTGTTCACCTTCTGTTGTCGGATATATCTGTTTTTATGTCCCTGTGTTTTTATGTTTGTACATATTTTATGGGCTAATAGCCGTAAATAAATAAATAAATAAATAAGTCTTGGGCTTGACGATCAGAAGGCTGACGGTTCTAATCCCTGCAACGGGGCGAGCTCCCGTTGCTTGATCCCAGCTCCTGCCAACCTAGCAGTTCGAAAGCACACCAGTGCAAGTAGATAAAAAGGTACCGCTCTGGCGGGAAGGTAAACGGCATTTCCATGTGCTCTGGTTTCTATCACGGTGTCCCGTTGCACCAGAAGCCATGCTGGTGACATGACCTGAAAAGCTGTCTGTGGACAAACACCAGTTCCCTTGGCCCAAAAGCGGAGATGAGCGCTGCACCCCATAGTCACCTTTGGCTGGACTTAACCGTCCAGGGGGGCTTTACCTTTACCTTACAGAAGCCATGTCTGACTAGATCCTAGAATGTTCCTTTTGGGGGGAGGGGGTCTGGCACTCTGGCACAAGTCAAGAAGCATGTGTTTTTTGGTCTTGTGTTCTGGCGCGAGTCAGCTGGCTCCCATGAGAGCTCAGCACACAAAAACAAGTGTTCCAGTTTGGATCACCCGGACATTGGAGAACATGCAAACATGATACCTGCAACATGGAATGATAACTTCTGCTCCTGCCATGGGTGTGTATTTTGTTTTGTTTAAAAAAAAAACACATAGGTTTTAAAAACTCTTTTTGGGCTGTTTTTCTGAAGATGCGTCTGAAGATGCTAATCATGTCTATTCCAGTGAACAGATGAATCAGGGACTTAAAGTTCATTATTCTGCCACAGCCAGCTCCAAGGTGTTGGGCTAAGCTAGAAGTAAAGAATAGAATACCATGCCTTACATCTGTTGCTTAAATAAAGTGTCTCTTAAGGATTTAGCCCTAACGGCTGTGATATCCCAGCATTTTGGACCCTGAGTGAAGTCCTGAACACAATATCTTAAACTGAAATGTTGTTGTTTTTTTTGGAGGGGGTGTTAATTGAAAACTTAGAAAATAGGTGCTGCACCTGCTAAATTAAATCAGTACAGTTGGAGGATATGCTTCAGCAGTTCTTAAAAGAGGGTTAAAATAAAAGTTGCAGCTGCAGGATAGTGCTCAATATGAACGGATTTGGTTAACAGTACCAGCTGTGATTATGTAGATCCATAACAAACACATGTAACTGTAACCAATGGGCTATCAGTGGTGTAATTCACTAGAGAGTAATTATTTACACTTGTGAATGTAGAAATACTCCATTTGCTTACTCAGTTCTTACTACTAGGGTTTATTGCTATTATTTATTTATTTTTTAAAAAATCATTTTATTGCTATTTTTTCAACATAGAAATAAGAAATGTGCGCAGAAGCACAATACAAACACACACGCGCGCGCGCACACACACACACACACACGTGGTTTAGGAATATAAAATTAGCTGTTTTCCTCGTCCTTCCATTCCAGATCAAACAGAAAACTCAACAACGCATTAATGACTACAGTTCTATACAGAGTAAGCCTCCCTTTACAGAATATTATCCCACGAGATAGGCTCTGTACACACACGGTCTGTGTTAGACAATGGAGAGGTCTGAAATTGTTTTGAGTACGCAAAGGTCAATTGACACGAGGCACAGATCAGACATGAGGCACAAGTAACAGTGTGTTAAAAGATTAATATCTTTAATAGATAAACAAAAATGGCATAAAGTAGTGAGCAAGCTTTTGAAGGCCACATATTAAGGCCAGATATTAAGCAAAGAGAAAGAAAGAAAAAAGGAAAGAAAGAAAGAAAGAAAGAAAGAAAGAAAGAAAGAGGAGGAACAACCACAAAAAACCTGACTTGATGGGAAAACTTGAGATTCTGCATGAAGTGAAGAAGTATCTATGACCAGCAGCTGGCATGGGGGTTAAAGTGGAGCCAAAGGCGAGGAAGATCTGGAGCGGAATTAGGAAGTTCTGGAGTAGCAGTGGTGTGTCTAGACTGAGCACAATAATAAACTTATATAGTCTATCTGGTCCTCTGCTGAGTCATTGCTTGATGGCTCTTCTCCCTCCAGCCCAATAGATCCCTGGTGATAGAGCTTTCTAGCAACCAAACATTACTTCTCCAGAAACTTTGGGCTTCCCATCGGGTCCACTGCCACCTTCGCTCCTGAGGTCATGGGTGGGTGGGTGCTGCAGGATCGATGCAAGAGCCAGGATGGAGTTGGAGGTGTTATTGGGGAGATGGGGCATCCCTGAGATAAGGCTCTTCAGGCTGCCTGTGGACTACTGAGGAGGTCTTCATTTGGAGTGGGGTTCTCCATAGGGTCCTGAACCTCTTCCTCCCCATAGGCCTCAAAGGGGTCTGGATCAGACAGAATCCCAACATTAAGGTTAGATTGTGCTGAGTGCAAAACAGATTTTAGGCTCATCCAGAACTACTGGGGTAAAGAACCTCATAGCCACTGTGCCTTAGAACAATAGTCCTTAACCTTTTCAGACCAACGCCCAAACATGCATTGGAAGATCCAGTTTTTAGTTTTACACTATTTGTACAGTGGTGGTCATATTACTGTTGCAACCCTCTCAAGTCAGGCTATGACTCAGAAGTGGGTCCCAGTCCCAGCAGCGGGTCCCAGTTTCAATGTTTTAGAAAAAATAAAGCTGGTGGTTTTGTATACCTGCTTCTCCAGTGCTTAGCAGAATAACCAGAATAACCCTTGCAAGCCAGACAGCTGAAGTAAAAACAAAAGTTTGGAAGTCCTTACATGGACACAAAGCTGGAAATTAATTTTAGGTTGGTGCAATGAAGAGTCAACGGCAGCCAAACTGAAAGTGGGAAAAGGTCTTGAGCAAGAAACACTGGTGGAAAGTGTTGTGTGTGTTAAGATTATGAGCAGCTCTTCACAGATGCACATAAAGTTGTGGCCATATCTCAAGTGGGTAGAGCACCTGCTTTGCATGCAGAAGGTGCCTGGTTCAATCCCCAGGTAGGAACTGGGAGAGAACCCTTTCTGAAACCCTGGAGAAACATTGCTGGTCCGTGCAAACAATGCTGAGTGAGATAGGCCAATGTTTACGCTCGGTGTAAGGCAGCTTTCTGAAGTGCAAGCTGGATTTAGAAGAGGCAGGGGAACCAGAGACCAAACTGCAAACATGCGCTGGATTATGGAGAAAGCTAGAGAGTTCCAGAAAGACATCTACTTCTGCTTCATTGACTATGCAAAAGCCTTTGACTGTGTCGACCACAGCAAACTATGGCAAGTTCTTAAAGAAATGGGAGTGCCTGATCAACTCATCTGGCTCCTGAGAAATCTCTATGTGGGACAAGAAGCTACAGTTAGAACTGGATATGGAACAACTGATTGGTTCAAAATTGGGAAAGGAGTACGACAAGGCTGTATATTGTCTCCCTGCTTATTTAACTTATATGCAGAATTCATCATGTGAAAGGCTGTGCTGGATGAATCCCTAGCCGGAATTAAGATTGGCCGAAGAAATATCAACAACCTCAGATATGCAGATGATACAACCTTGATGGCAGAAAGTGAGGAGGAATTAAAGAACCTTTTATTGAGGGTGAAAGAGGAGAGCGCAAAATATGGTTTGAAGCTCAACATCAAAAAAACGAAGATCATGGCCACTGGTCCCATCACCTCCAGGCAAATAGAAGGGGAAGAAATGGAGGCAGTGAGAGATTTTACTTTCTTGGGCTCCATGATCACTGCAGATGGTGACAGCAGCCATGAAATTAAAAGATGCCTGCTTCTTGGGAGAAAAGCAATGACAAACCTAGACAGCGTCTTAAAAAGTAGAGACATCACCTTGCCAACAAAGGTCCATATATTTAAAGCTATGGTTCTCCCAGTAGTGACATATGGAAGTGAGAGCTGGACCATAAAGAAGGCTGATCGCCAAAGAATTAATGCTTTTGAATTATGGTGCTGGAGGAGACTCTTAAGAGTCCCATGGACTGCAAGAAGATCAAACCTCTCCATTCTGAAGGAAATCAGCCCTGAGTGCTCATTGGAAGGACAGATCCTGAAGCTGAGGCTCCAAGACTTTGGCCACCTCATGAGAAGAGAAGACTCCCTGGAAAAGACCCTGGTGTTGGGAAAGATGGAGGACACAAGGAGAAGGGGACAACAGAGGATGAGATGGTTGGGTAGTGTTCTTGAAGCTACCAGCATGAGTTTGACCAAACTGTGGGAGGCAGTGGAAGACAGCAGTGCCTGGCGTGTTCTGGTCCATGGGGTCACGAAGAGTCGGACACGACTAAACGACTAAACAACAACAATAAGGCAGCTTTCTAAGTTCCTAAGCAATCCTTTGCAGCAACTGTGCACCACCACCCACTCACTGAATGTCCCAAGAGCAGGACAACAAGCTGAGCAGTAGCTCAGCTGGCAGAGCAAAAGACTCTTCATCTCAGGGTTGTGGGTTCGAATTCCGTGTTGGGCGAAAGATTCCTGAGTTGCAGGCAGTTGTACTAGACGATCCTCTATTATTCTATGATTCTAAGAGGAGAGCCTCCGGAAAGGGCTCGTGCGATTCATAAAAATAAAAGGACAGGAAGAATCGCCGCTGCACGCAATGCCTCCATAGAAGCCCCCTCCCCAAATTGCCACAAGCCAAAATCCTGTTCCCGGCCAGTCCGCAACGCCGCCTCATTAGCAATTATTCCTCTGTATCGTTGCCAACTGCTTTTCTTTCTTTCTCTCACTCACACACAAAATGCACACACACACACCCACACACACACCCCCCAAAGCCTTCAAGACAAACTGCATGGGCTCTTGAACCACATCCCTCCGCAAGCATGACCTTCAGTTCTAATTAAAGGCTCCTTCGCTCACACCACAGAAAGTCTATTACAGCTGCTTTGTCCCACGGCATTATCATTTCCACTTACTTAGCACATCACTCACCAGGCAGCCAGAGAAAAGGGAAGCCTCTGGCCTGCTCCTCTCCGGGGCTGGCTGGGCCTCAGGACGTAGAAAGTAATTAAGTCCTAGCTAATGTGGAGGATTTGAGAAAGGAGGGGGTGGGGAGAGGGAGGCGATGGCAGGAGGAGAGGAGAAACGCGGCCCAGCTGCCGAAACTTTAATTCCTCCTCAAAGGATCAGAGCTGAAATGTTTGAAATAATTTCCTAACAAAACAAAGGAGGCTGTTGAGGAGAATAACATTATGACAGCTGTCGGGAGAGAGTCAATGATGGGTGAAAACTTGGGCCACAATGCAGAGCTTGTAGCCTTCAGACAACTGCAGAAGGGAAGTTCCTTTCCCCTACTGGTTCTTCCTAACTAGGGGAGGTTTGGGAAGTTTCCCCCTTTCGTCTTCTGCACATTTCTTCTTGGGGGGGGGGGGCTTTCTCTCATCAGTGGGCATTGCTTCAATAGCTGGGTGTGGGTGTGGGTGTATTTGCCTCCAGTTCCAAGTCCCCTTCAAACCAACCGCAACTCAAGATCACTTAGCAGAGATTATTTGCTCTGTAACACTCTTTAATCGCCTTGTTGTGCTCACAAATGAAGATTAAGGAATACTAAAATCAACACAGAGAGAGAGAGACTGAGAAAGTTTATTTGGGATTTCTCTGTCTAGAAGCCCCAGCATGAAGAATTCTGGCCTCTTGGGAAAAGTCAATTTAATAATAATAATAATAATAATAATAATAATAATAATAATAATAATAATTTTCATTATATCCCTCACACATTTATGAATGTGACTACAGCAGCAAGGATTCTCTATGCACAGAAGTGGAAGGGAAGGAGGACACCCTCAAAGGAAGAACAGTTGATAAAAATCTTGGAGTACGCAAATATGGCAAAACTGACTGTACTGATAAGAGACACAAATTAAGAATCATTTAAAGAAGACTGGAAACCCTTTCTGGCTTGTTTAAAATTGTATTCCCCATATGCGAAGACCATAGCGTGGTTTGAAGTGTAAGAAAATGGCAGAATATATTAAGAAACATGTTAAAGAGGATGCAGTTGGGTAAGACGGAACCCAATTGCATGCAATTTGGGTTATGACCATCAAGCTCGAAGTCACGACTTTTGTTGAACTGGGATACAACTGTTGAGTAAAAATGTAATTTTCAATATGGAAAAAGAATAAAATATTGAGAGAGAGAGAGAGAGAGAGAGAGAGAGAGAGAGAGAGAGAGAGAGAAGCACTTTTTCTCCCCCTCTACCCTGTCTTCAAGCTCATGGCCATTATTTTTGTTTTTTTAATGATTTTATTTTATGTGCTGACAGACAAACATAACACAAAGACATAGATTATATAACAAATAAAAAAGAAAATTAAAAAAAGAACAGAAAAGTAACAATATTAACAAAACGAACAGCAAAAACAAAAACATACCTCAAAACACACCTCAAAAATACTCTAATATTTTAACCAAGTTCCATTTTCTTTTATGACTTCCTTCATCATCTACGCGGGTCTAATATCAACCATAACAATCTGCTTCCTTTTCTTTTTAACTCTCTTTATAGTTCTTTTTAATTATTTTGTTCTAACCATTAGCCTCATGGCCATTATTTGGAGGCACACGCTGAGAAGTGGTTTGCTGGATGGCATGGCAATCACCTTCAATAAAGTGAGTCGTTGTTGCTTACTGGGAAAGAGAGGGGGAGAAGCAAGGCAGCGAGGAGTTTGCTAGACACACTTGCGGGGGCTTCAGATTGTGGTTGCACCACACCAACTTCCCCGCTGCCTAGCCCCTCTTCCGCCAGGTAAGCAACAGTGACCAACTTGTGGCTCCGCCATCCAGTCTGGTTCAAATCCAATTTAAAGATAAAGAACCATAAAAAGGGACAGCAAAAGTACTGATGCTGTCTATCAACAGTTAGAAGCTGGCATGCCCCCTTATGGTCTATTTGTTTAAATGACATCAATTTCTAAGTCTGATCCAATATATATAAATTAGCATGTGCAACATTTATGCAAGTTAGCGTCTCATCCCCTTTTTGTGTGTGGTATCTCCCTAGTGGTTATACTAGAAGGTTTCAGAATTGGCCTATCCCTGTTTTCTTGAATCTGAATATGCAAATATATGAGGAGTCACATATGAAAGAGGAGTGATCACCACATTTTGTACACACACCACCTAACATGGATTGCAACTTCTTTGAAATGGTTATTTAACAACTCAAAAATTCTCTTCCCACGCCTCTTTGAAACAATAATTTTGCAACTAATGGCTGCAGGTCATTTAAGGAAAGTGCCAAGGTGGGAAATTAATTCTCCTCCAGACAGTATCCTAATGCTCCCTTTCCAGGGTCTCCAAAACTCTGGAGCAATAACAGTATCCTCGAGGGTAAAATAAATGACAAATGGCCTACAGAGAATTATAATTAACTGTCAGTAACTTATATGATGTATATTTAATTAGAGGTTGTGTATATATATCTGCACACTTATTTCAAGAACCACATCTGGGAAACCGCTCTCCATATGATGCAACTCCTGGTGCTCAGTAAAAAAGATTTTTAAGTGTAGCAGATTACTTGATAAAGAAAAGCATATCGTTTCTTTCCCGTCTTATTTCTGTCAGGAAAATGTCTTGATTTACAGAACATAAGCAGAAGCCAATAGCATGAGACTCACTTTTTGCTCCCTAGCACTCAAAACAGGGCTGTGGGATAGCTGTGAGGGTCTGTCTCTCAACTGGAAAATGAAACAAACATAGATAGCTGACAGAATGAGTGAAGAGCCTTCTATCAAAGACATGTCAATTCATGTTAAATGCAAAAGTTGCAACTAGCAACAATATAAAGTATTTATGGGAAACGGAATAGTCAAAGGCTATCAAGTCAAATGCTAGAGGCATAACTATTTTAGAAGAATTTGTAATCAATCAAATTGCAATTTTATTTTAGATAACTCCATCTGAACTTGTTTATATTTAATGGAGACTCCAATTCACAGATGGTGAAATGTGGAGAACAATTCAGAAGGGTGGCGGAGAAGGGGTTTTTCTTTTATCCGGAAGCCCTTAAAGCAATGCTTGTGCCATTCTAGTGGGATAAAATAAAATAAAATAAATTATTCCTCCAGGTGGACACCTTTTAAGATACTGTACATTTCTCCACCACCGAAAAATAAACGTTCCACTCCATTGCAACTTTCATTGCAGCCCTTAAACTCAGACTGTGAATACCCAATTTTTTAAATCAATCCTAGCAGACCAATTCTTACAATCAAAGAGATGAAGGAGGCACAACAATAAAAAGCGGTACACATATATGGACTTGTGAACAAGTAGAAATGAGGCATTTCTGAAGTTCCAAGTCTAACACAACTGAAGAAGCAGAACCCAAGAGCTTCTCTCCTTCTAGATGCAACTACACGTAACTGTTTCCTCCCGTAGGGTACGTGTTAATAGCTGGCTCTGAAGGAGGGGAGCTCTGGAGACTTTGAACTCCTAATGTCTAGACATCACAGCAGGCCAGGGAAAGGAGCTGAAGCCTGCGGGAATGAGGGGAATGAGGCAACAGAGAGCAGGAAGAAAGCAGAGAAATAAGCCACAAGGTCTGTATTCCATTACTCCTCTACAAGCCAGCCTTTACTCCATCTCTTTAGCTGGGACTGAACTAGCTACTAGCAAGGCTTTTGATTATGTGAAACCCCTTAACAATTTGGACCACGTGGCAGAAGATAAAAAGCAGAATAGAGTTTGGTGCAGTGGTTTCACACACAAAAACAGAGCAACAAGAGACTGCTTCTTAGCATGAACAAAATTCCCCGATTCTCAAAAATAACATCCCGTAAGGCAGACTTTGCCTGCTTCCCTTGTTCCGGGGTTCCCCAAACTTTGGTCTCCAGCTGTTTTTCGACTACAACTCCCATTGTCTCTAGCCAGCAGGACCAGAAGTCAAGGATGATAGGAAATGTTGTCCAAAAACGGCAGGAGACTCAAGTTTGGGAAAACCTGCCTTGTTCCATTGATCATCTTGGCAGCTTTCGTGAGAGGCCATACCATACATAAACAACAGAGGACAGTTCTTTATTTCAGGAATAGGGAATCTCCAGTTGTTTTTGGACTCGCATGACACACCAGCCCCAGCCAAAATGGCCAATGATTAGGGACCATAGAATCTTAGAATAATAGAGCTGGGAGGGACTTCAAGAGTCATCTAGTCCAACCCCGGTAATCTAGGAATCTGAACACACAACCCCCACTCCAATCTGAAACCACACCAGACCCTGCTTAGCTTTTGCAAAATGTGTTAGCGGTTTTACTGCAGCTTTTGATGGGAACTGTATTTCAGTGACATGGGGGGGAGGAACCAGGTTCCCCACTTCTGTTCTGCTTGAAAGGCCAGTTCAAGTCCTGTTTAAAGATGAAGAACCCTACGGTGGGAGAGGAGATGCTTTGAAGTTGCCCATCAACGATGAGCAGCTGGACAGCAGATCGAGCAGGTACACACAACTCACCTGGTCACAGTTTTCCCCACTACTGTATTGCAATTTAAATTACAGAAACTGCTTCTATATTTGCATCTAGACCTATAAATTAGCATGTGATGTGCAGTATTTATGTAAATATGCCCTCATTTGTCCTTTGAGGTGGTCACCTTGCACAGATAAAACACCTCCATGTGTGCTGAACATTTGCTCCATTTTCGGCTGCTAGCTCTATGACCCTCAAAGAGCAAAGAAGAAAAAGCACAGCCAATTTTTAAAAAGCAAATCCAGGATTAACAAAGCAAAAAAAGCCACAACTGTGTAATATTTGCTATGGGGGCAAGCTCTTCTCAACAGTTATCAAGCAGCAGCCATCCTTTGAGAAGAAGTCTCTGTACGTCAAGGAACAGAGATAGACATCTCAGAGCTGGCGCTACAAATACTGAAGAATAGCAGTATTGCTCTCTTGATTTGGATCACTCAGTTTGGGTTCTAACCTGGAAATCCTGGAGAAGAGGCTGGCACTCTGGAAATGCAGGTGAAACCCTGAAATCTGCCTCCACATGCCTAGAGAAAATTGCACCTGGAGGTATGATAAGCATCTGATGTAGCTCTTAATCACAAACCAAAATGTACCTAGGAGTATTCTTCTTCTTCTTGATGAATTCTCAGTGCTTAAGCTCTTACAGAAACCGGGAGGAGCTCCAGTTTCTCACAACCTCCACAACTATAATAAACCATGAAGTTTTACCAGCCATGAGGCTGCTAAAAAGTTGAAGGTTCCACCCCCACCAGCATTATTAACCGTCTCCAAAGAGATCAGCTAACAAATTGCTGGCTTATAAAAACCCGAAAGTGTATGCACATTGCGAAAGCACACACACACACAGGAGCCCCACCAAATAAACAAAGGCAAGAATGAGTTATGCTGCATTATCTGACAAGTGAATCTGTCTTAATAGTTTATGAATCAGCTCAGCAGGCAGGAATGTGCAGCAAAAGCAATGAATATCCAGAGGTGTCAGTACGATGTTAATTATTATATATAAGAACAAAACAATACAAATATATAAAAACAATTCCATTAAAAAACAACAACACACAGTTTAGAATACAGTAGTTCCAATAAAGACACAGACTGGAATGTTAAGCCTCTCAGGAAACTCAATTCTGGGCTCTTTTACCATGCCTGGTGCCAGTCTTCCTAACCCTGCTACCATCCAGATGTTTTACTAACACCCCCCCAAAAAAAATCTGTTAGTCTTTAATAATAGTAATAATAATTTTATTATTTATACCCCAGCCAGCCGCTCTAGGCAGCCAAAAGACTTTTAAGACTTTGAGGTGCCAAAAGACTGATTATTGGTTTCCCAGCTTTTAAATCATTCTTCCAGCAAGCAGAATTGGTTGGTTGAGAGCGGAGGCGACCGAGAACAAGTCTCGGCCTGTTTCTCAAATTATCTACCCAACACACAAATTCCCTCTCCTCCTCCTCGCCTTGCAAAGAAGCTTGTCCATTTGTTTATATTTGAGAGCCCCTTTCATTCATAATGCTTACTATAGCATAAGTTCTGCAGAGCACCGCGAGGCGAATCAGCCGAGCTTGGGAGAGAGAGACAGAGAAAGGCAGAGCGGCTGTAAGTAAATAATAAATACCACTAATAACCGTGGTGAGATTATAATCATTAATAATTAACACTAATATATGTTTCCGCTCGGCTTTCAGGGCCTGCTCAGACCGCACAGTGTAAGATGGAGAACATCTGCTGTGTTGCTGCTTTCTTTTAGCCGCTCGGAGAGGAAGTCCAGGAGAGTACTTCTCATTTGGGGGGGAGGTCAAGGGCCTGCCAAGTTTTACAATGTCAGCAGCCGGGGCGTAGCAAGTCTACTCCTGCTCTAAGTGGCATACGTAGGAGGCTGCCTGACACTGAGTCAGGCCATTGGTCCTTCTTGCTCAGCACTGATTGGCAGCAGCTCTGCAGGATTTCTGGGAGAGATGTCGCTCCCAGCCCTATGCCAGGGATTGGACCAGGGACCTTCTGCATGTGAAGACTTGACATTTTCATCCCCAAAAAAGTTTTTGAGTTCCTGCTGAAATGAGGCTGCATTTTAATGTTGTGTTTTAATCTTGTTTTTTAAGTTGTATTTCAATCGTTTTATATTTGGTCTTAGCCGCCCTGAACCTGGTCTTGGCTGGGGAGGGCGGGGTATAAATTTTTTTTATTATTATTTATTATTATTATTATTATACAAAGCAAATACTCTTCCACTCAGCTACAGCCCTTCCCCCAGAAAAACATGTCACTGGGGCAGCTTTTGAGAGACATGGAAGGCCTGATTATGTGAAATCACAGTCACCCGATGTAATTTTCTGGGCTACTGCACATCTTATGTGAATTTTCAGTCAAACCAGGATCAAATGAACTAAAAAAACTATCCAGCTATGGCGGTATTAGGGCTGCAAGCTTTAATCAGTTTAATCCACGGATCAACCAGCTAAGAAACTGCCTTATTCCAGGTCAGTACATCTAGGTCAGTACAGATTGCACTGGCTGGCAGCATCTTTGGGAAAGATCCTTCTCAACACCTGCGTTGAAACAAAGGTGAGCTGTTCCAGAAGCAAACACCATCTTGGTAGTCAAGATAACCCGCAAATAATTGGTAGTTGTCGTAGCCATGAGCTCATATATGTTGGTATTCACTTACTTTGATGTGGGTTTAATTGGCTTGCTTTGATGCTATCCTTATCTGGGGGCTTGGGGTGCTGGGCTCTGAGCCCAGAAAGGGGAGCTACCTGTAAGATTTGGCCATTTGCCACCTATGCCCTCATCTGGTCAGGTGAAGTGACATTTGCTGGTTTGTGTACAAAGAAGGTATAAATGCTCACTTGTGTGCAGACAAGCCATCTCCTTGCTGCAGTGTCTGCCCTGTGTCTGAAAAGGCTGGGAGACCTGGCAGGCTGATTTGCTGTGAGTCTACCTCTTTCTGTAATAAAGCACTAGAACTGATCTCTGCTGCCTGATCCATTTTGACTAGGAATGGTGCAAACTGAACTCAGGACCTTTTGAAGGAAAAGCATGTGGGCTACCATTGAGCTGTGACCCTCTCCCTACAGCAGGGATGGGGGAACTCTGGACCATGCGCAAGATTTGGCCCAATCACATGATGGGCAGTGACCTTAAGACGCCTGGATCAGCCCCATGACCATCTTACCCCAGTTCCCCACCAGGAACTTGACTGCACAGCTAGAAAAAGCAGGCTCAAAGTCATTGCCTGAAGGGCTCTTTGGAAGAATGGGTGCTTTGAAATCCTGACAATCATCAGCTGGCATCACTTGGAGGTTAACTGATTGACAGGTGGGCGGGCGGCCCTGCCCACCTGGAAAATTTGGCTGACGGGGGGTAGGAGGATCCAGCCCGCTGGGGAGAGACAGTTCCCCACCCCTGCCTTACACCTTCCTCAAAAACAGGAGGCTTACAGTGTATGCAGTTCAGCTGTTATGCACAAGCTCCATTGAAATGAATGGAAACCGCACAGGAGCAGAGGGTTGGGCTGGATCTTTCAGGCAGACTGGCCCTGAAAGGGCAGGTCGCTGCCCAAAAGGGTTGGCTCTGCAGTCCCAAATGTAAACCCGATGCACACATGTAGAAGAACAGGGTTGGCAGGTTGGACTGCCCGTTTCAGGCGGCATGGGAGGGAGAACGGAAATAACATTTTTAAATGGTTGCTGGTGTGAAAACTCTCTTGTGGCTAGAAAAATAACCACAGTAGGCTAAGGGCTGTGACAAAGCTTTCCCTCCTGCTCTGTTAGTTTTCTGGCTGAAGGAAGTTTTTTATGTGGGGAGAAACAACAAACATGATTCCCGCATCTAGAAGAAACTGCCTGATGGTAAGAGCTTCATGACAATAGAGCAGCATGTCTCAGGAGGTGGCAGGCTCTGAAAGCATTTTAGCAGAAGCTTGACAGCCATCTGTCAAGGTTACTGGAGTCTCATCCTGTATTGCAGATTTGGCAGTGAACAACCCTCCAGATTCTATGGCCCAGGCATCATTCTCCAAATCTCACATTCCCATTAGGTAAAGGTAAAGGTACCCGTGACCGATAGGTCCAGTCGTGGCCGACTCTGGGGTTGTGGCGCTCATCTCGCTCTATAGGCCGAGGGAGCCGGCATACAGCTTCCGGGTCATGTGGCCAGCATGACTAAGCCGCTTCTGGCGAACCAGAGCAGTGCACGGAAACGCTGTTTACTTTCTCGCCGGAGTGGTACCTATTTATCTACTTGCACTTTGACGTGCTTTCAAACTGCTAGGTTGGCAGGAGCTGGGACAGAGCAACGGGAGCTCACCCCGTCACGGGGATTTGAACCGCCAACCTTCTGATCGGAAAGCCCTAGGCTCTGTGGTTTAACCCACAGGGCCACCTGCATCCCCCTCACATTCCCATTACGTTGTCATAAAAAGACATAGGTGAGTCTGAATTAGACTACGCGTACTCAAGAAAATTTGCAGAAGATCATCGGGTGACACTTAAAATGAAAGCCAGACAAAGCGGTTGTGTATTTCCAAGCCTGAAAATACATCAATCATCTTTGTAAATGATCCATTGGCCAAGAAAGGCAAGGGCTTTCACTTAACTTGGCTTCTCGGTATTTAATTGGGCTGTTCGTTTGTAACATGATAGCTCCAATTGCAGGGTGGTGCGTTTCCAGTACAAACCTCATCTCAACACATCACAACTCTTTTCCAGGCATGGGGGCAGGGGTGGGGAGGAAAGATGAAATGCACAAGACAAGGGGCTGCCCTTGCCAGCAAAATTAAAGTCCCTATGCTTGTCTAGGGGCCCATCCAGACTGGTGTTTTGTTGCTGGTGCATTCTGCAACATGTTCCTGACACAGTTATAGCGCATTAGTGCCCCTGATTGGAAGGGCTAAAGTGGGACATCAAAAGCGGGACAAAAATAAACCAAGAACGCTTGGGGTATAAACAGTTAGCAAATTCCAACAGGAAGTTATGGGGTATGTATTGATCGGAAGCGGTGGGACCACACCAAAGGTTTTGTAGGCACAAACAGTATTTGAAAGCAGGATCACATGTGATCATGAGCACAAATTATAATGAGTGTGCAATAAAAAGGAAACCTGGAGGAGCATCAAGACAGAGACCAATGTTTTACATTCACACCCAAGATCTTTCACCATTCATGTTCTCAAGAGGGCCAGGAGCTAGTGAGGCTTCTCAAATAGAGTTGCCACCTGTCCTTTAAAATACAGATTTATTCTGTTTTTGGGAGCACAGAGTCTCCTGTTCTGCTTTTGTCATGTTTCTGAAGTCATTAAAAAAATAAATTAAAAGTTTTAGGCCGCGTTCTTTTGATAAGATGTCCATTTTATCCATTTCCACAAGTGCTGCAATGTGACAGGAAAAAGGCACAAGCCATTTTTTTTAATAAGATAACTATTTGTGGATTAACTGCATGCTCATGCCTTTCTCCTGCCACATTGAAAGACTAGTACAGTGGTACCTCAAGTTAAGTACTTAATTCGTTCCGGAGGTCCGTTCTTAACCTGAAACTGTTCTTAGACTGAAGCACCACTTTAGCTAATGGGGCCTCCTGCTGCCACCACGCCACCAGAGCCGGATTTCTGTTCTCATCCTGAAGCAAAGTTCTTAACCCGAGGTAATATTTCCGAGTTAGCAGAGTCTGTAACCTGAAGCGTCTGTAACCTGAGGTACCACTGTATTCATTAATGCTGAGGTAACACTATGTATATTGCTATGAGAGCTTCCATTTTAGGATTAATAATGCGCATTATTAGCACTATCAAGTATAAATCGAAAGTGACATTCAAAAGTGGGTCTTGGGTATGGACCGGTTGAAGACCACTGCCCTGAAGGATCTCTTTGCGGTTGGATTAGCAGCCATCTTAATATTAAAATATATTTCTGAACAAAAGCATGCTCCTTTCATAAATTCAAAACATTCTTTTGCTTTCCCAATAATTTTCTTTTTGATGGAAGCAAGAAGGAACAAGACTCGGAGCAGTAAAAAAGGAATGCAAGACAGATGCTCCGCTGCTTCTGATCTTTAATGATGCTCAGACTTTTATTACTCTGTAATTTTAAGAGCTAATTATGAAATTACTGGCTGCATTCAGAAAGAATTCCCTTCCAAACCAGAGTTTAAATTCCCTATAAACATCCTAAACCATCCTAAGTCTGGAGAGAGAAAGGGCCTTGTGTTAAATGGGGAGGTAATTACGGGCTCTGACCGTTTCCCAAGGTTATCTGGCAATGCACCAATAATGCAGTCAGTTTATGATCATTCTCAGAAACCAGAGGTTAAACAAAACACATATGCTGTGTTAATATTAAAGCAGGCTTTGACAACTCTAAACACAACACAGCAAGTATGCAGTAGGCTGGCGAGCTATTGCTTTGCCTTGCTGCAGTAACCAAGCTAAATAAATAAATTAAAAAACCCTCCTCTCTCCAAATTGGAACCGACAACAGGAGTCTCTCGGCTGGTCTGAGCTCGTATTCTGCAGAGACATCAATTGTGGGTTTCGTGCCAAGGAAAAAGACTTCATGATTCAGTCAGAAGAGAAAAGAAAAACGGGCAAGGATAAGAGGGCATGAACTAAGAATGGATTGGGAAAGCCCAATAGCCTAACTCAGCGCTAGCGCCCAAGGATGGCGCGGGAAATTTAGGCCTCAAAGGTTGCCAGGGGCAACCATGAAATTCATTTTGAGAGGGAAAGCCTGTGGGCTGCTGAAAGGGGAAAGCAAGCTGTATGCCAAGAAAGATTTTGAGTATTTTTACGCCTGTAATGCAGGGGAAGCCAAGACGATGCTCTCCAGATATTGCTAGACTACAGCTCCCATCATTCCTGACCCTTGGCCATGTTGGCCGGGGCTGATGGGCGCTATATTCTGACAGCATCTTGTGGGCACCATGTTGGCTATGCCTGCTGTAATGAGAAATCATATGCTGCTCACAAGGAGTAACCTTTTGAGAGGCTGTCGAAGAAACTCCCAACAATATACTGTCAAGGAATGTTTGATCAAAATATTGGACACTGTTGAGGCAGGTAAGCTGAATCATATATTCACAAAACATGTTTGCATTTATATGGCAATACTCTGCTTTCAGAGAACCCAAAAATAACGTGTGCAAAACATTCCATTACCACCACAAATTAGATGGGGTATTATACAAGTTTAACTTAGACTAGCTTCCCCTTTCTGACTGCCTGGGAACCCAAAATATAAATTTCCTGAGTCAGGTCAGTCAGTTCAACAGGTGCAGCCCCCCACTTTCTCGGCTTTTAGCTTGTATTTTGCCTTGTCTGCTCTTTGTTACCCCCAGATAGCAAGCCCACATTTACTTATTTGCAATATTTCCTACCTACCCTGCCTACCCTTCACCTTAAGTTCCCAGGGTGGGTCAAAACAATACAATTTACAATTACAAAAGAACAGACAAAATCGTTAGTGTGATAAGTGGAACAGAACTTAGGAATTATTTTTAAATTCTGTAGGATGTGACAAGCGAGTTCTGATTAGATAAGGGGTCAGAAAACTTTTTCAGCAGGGAGCCGGTCCACTGTCCCTCAGACCTTGTGGGGGGCCAGACTGTATTTTTTTTGGGGGGGGGAGAACCAATTTCTATGCCCCACAAATAACCCAGAGATGTGTTTTAAATAAAATCACACATTCTACTCATGGAAAAACATGATTCCCGGACCGTCTGCGGGCCGGATTTAGAAGGTGATTGGGCCGGATCCAGCCCCCGGGCCTTAGTTTGCCTACCCATGGATTAGATGCTCCCTTATGGAACAGGATGGCAGCCTTCAGTTGATTTCAAAATACTGGAGCAAAGAGGTGCATCTTCAGGTTATGACAAAAGCTGTGAGGAAGGTTTGCCACATGTCCATAGCTCTTTCACCTCTAATTCAATGCCAAAATGAGGTCCACAGCCAATCCCCAGGTGAGCAACTGATGAGCAATACTGCAAGCACCGTGACACCTGGTGCAGGAATAATCCCATACCGCTTCGGTTCCAGCCATCTGAAATTATGGGTTCATCCATCAGGGTATTCTCTCGAAGACCACGGGATGAGGGTTTAGACTCCGTATGCATATAAATTCTCCCTTCAGTCCCACGTTATTAAACAAGATTTAAAGTCTTCAAATGACAATTCAGTGAGAATAGTTCTTAAGAGTGATTCATGCGTTTCTCTTTCAAGTGCAGGAAAGCTATTCCTCGTCTCCTACATCAAACTGCCGGAGGGGACTAGACGGTGCTCTGATCCGCAGCTATTACAGCATTTGTGAGGGGAGGCAGAGGCAGGGAGAGTGAAGTGAAAAATACTTGCATTAAGAAGCCGATGGCTTGCAATCTTTGGTGCCAGTCACAAAAATTAAAATAGGTGGAGATTCCATCACCTGTTCCACTTTTTATAACCCCCTCCTCTACAGAAGAACACACACCAAGACCACCATCACCTTCAGGTATCAGCTGGTAAATTATGGGTTAGTAAGTGAGGTTTATAAGAAGGGTGGTTTAAACCACTGAGCCTAGGGCATGCCAAACGGAAGGCTGGCAGTTCGAATCCCCACGACGGGGTGAGCTCCTGTTGCTCGGTCCCAGCTCCTGCCAACCTAGCAGTTCAAAAGCACGCCAAAAAGGGCAAGTAGATAAATAGGTATCGCTCCGGCGGGAAGGTAAATGGTGTTTCCCAGTGCTGCTCTGGTTTGCCAGAAGTGGCTTAGTCATGCTGGCCACATGACCCAGAAAAACTGTCTGCGGACAAACGCCGGCTCCCTTGGCCAGTAAAGCTAGACGAGATGCGTGCCACAACCCTAGAGTTGTTTGTGACTGGACTTAACTGTCAGGGGTCCTTTACCTTTTTAAGTGAGGCTTGTGAAAAACAAGGAGAAGACAATGGAAAATGAACTTCAAAGAGAGATACAAAGGAGTAGATAAAAATCTACAAACAATACTGACCTCTCCACCTCACCAAAAGGTAGAATATTTTTAAGAGGAGTAAGAAATTGGAAATAAATCTACAGGAGGTGCCTGGAAATCTTTATAGAAAGGGGCAGTTAATAGTTAAACGATTAATCTCTCTACTACGAGATGTGGTTCATGGGCACAAGAGCAGGTAGCTTTAAACAAGGATTAGCCAAATTCAGGGAGGATAAGCCAATCAATTGCTACCCATGCCTGCGAATGCCAGTTGCAAGGATAGGCCTATTGCTTTAGTGTCCTGTTTTTAGGCTTCTTGCAGGCATCTGATTGGCTTCTACGGAAAACAGGATGCTGGACTAAATACAAATTTATACCCTGCTTTTTAACATGGAGGTCTCTAAGTGGCGTACAACAATACTGTAAAACCTGCAAAACTTAAAACCTCAAGAATGCCACATCTCAAAAAAAAGGAAGTGAAACATCTGAGAAGCATCGAGGGTGCTAAGGTCCCCTGAAATAAACAAGGTTTGAATAGGCACCTGAAACTCCATAGGGATGGTATGTATCTAATTTCTTGCGCTTAAGAGACCCACTAATAAGTGCTCCCCACTTTGGGCATACAGGTTAAGGCGGTCCTTAAGGTATTCTAGGCTTTTTAAACCAGGGATTTATACACTAGGTGTGGGTTAAATCACAGAGCCTAGGACTTGCCGATCAGAAAGTCAGCGGTTCGAGTCCCCACTATGGGGTGAGCTCCCGTTGCTCGGTCCCTGCTCCTGCCCACCTAGCAGCTCGAAAGCACGTCAAAGTGCAAGTAGATAAATAGGGACTGCTCCGGCGGGAAGGTAAACGGCGTTTCTGTGTGCTGCTCTGGTTTGCCAGAAGCGGCTTAGTCATGCTGGCCACATGACCCAGAAGCTGTACGCCGGCTCCTTCGGCCAATAAAGCGAGATGAGCGCCGCAACCCCAGAGTTGGCCACAACTGGACCTAATGGTCAGGGGTCCCTTTACCTTTACCTTACAAGACGGTGCAGGTCTTAAACACCAGTGTCTTATGTTGATGGTAGTCTCGTCCCATCACCAGTCTAGGTGCAACATTCTGCGCTAGCTTTAACTCTGAGACCGGACCCAAGGGCAACCCTGCATAAAACACACTACAGTAATTCAGTCTTTTAGCATGAACTGCAGCGCTCAGGTTTTCCCTACCCAGGAATGGCCAAAGCTGAAGCTTTCAAAAGGCACCCCTAAGTGACAATGATGGTTCAAAAGCACCCCAAAATTATGTACCTGCACCTTCAGGTTTGCTCTACTTCTTCCAAGGTTTCTTGGGACTTAATTGATTCTCAGACTCCTCCTTCTGTTTAGCTGGGAAACCTAAACACATGCTATGAGTCAGGGCGATCTCAAATAAGCATATAACTTCCTTACCCTGATCAGTGCATTCTCAGCTTCCCTGTATTTTGGCTCCTATTCCCCCTTGCGTTTTCCTCATCACCTGTTCCAACTTATACCCCGCAGTCCTCCCAGTGCTAGAAGACTCGCCACACTGGAGTTATTTGTGGTGATGCTGGAGGCCACAATGCAATTATTCTTCTCAATTACTCCCTGATGAGGACTTGAGTACCCCCAAATGCTAGCAAGTATTCCATGTTGGAAACCACCAGCTTAGACGGATCATAGCCCCTGCCCAAGGCTGCTTCTGTTTAAATTAAATCAAAGAAGCACAAAAGGGGGGGAGAGGCTGATTTAGCTTGTCTGCCTGGCACAGCTCAAAATCTCACTGAGATTTTCCAGTCTTGAATTAACGCTTTAAAGTAATTCCCCGACACAGCAAGTCATCCTTCATACGGAACGATACTAATCCCTTTGCATTTCATGGGTCAGATAAGATTTATATCCTGAACCGATATCTCAACTAGTTTTGTATTCCCCGAGATCCAAATGTAGCTCTGCTCTTAGATTCAAGGCAGCACATGAATTTTCTCAACGGGCTGCAGAAACAGCCATGTGGCTTTTTAAAAAACCCAAAAAACCCCTGCTCTCCAAGCATAGCACATTAATGATGGGAGGTAATCTTATTTACCAGACTATCAGCATTATCCCGTGCCATTGACACAGTTACACAGTGCCTTCTGCTGAGCCGAAAACGGAGTGTGCAAATTTGCCCCAATTAGCTTCCATTTAAAATTACTTTTGCGTTTTCAGTACTGGGTTGCAAAGCACACATTATGTCATCGCCCCAGCCTCAAGCTAGGATGAGCTGGCCAAGTCCAGGGCTGCTGTGCAACTGGCTGGGGGGGGGGGACTGGACTGGGCTCCTGGTCCTAAGCCAGAGGTTGTTGGTCAGCAGCCCGCCAATGGTGGAGCTGATGAATAAGGGTTTGCAGAACCTGAACCCACAGAGAGCCAGAGGCAGGACTTGCAGGAGAACATGCAGAGGTCTTCTTCCAGGAGAGACTTCCTTGCAGTGGTGTAGAGCAGGCAAGCAGGCAGGCAGGGAGGGAGGGAGGGAGGGAGGGAAGGAGGGAAGCAGCAAGCATCAACATTTTTTCCAACACATTTTTTCACAGCAGGGGTGGTGACATCATCTCCTGGAGTGCTATTTGCCAACGCCTGTGCATGCCAAATAAATAAGCCTCTCTCAGAGAGAAACCTATCCAACAAGCCAAACAAAGGGGAAGATGGAGCGAGGGAGAGATAGAGTGGGGGGAGAGATGTTCTAAATTAGTCCCTATGGAAATACTTCACAAGGCTATTTCTTTTTTTGGCAGCGGTGGGGAGTCAAGTGGTCTGTGACCCTGAGCAGAAAATGCATTGGGGCAGCTCCTGATGAGCTCAACTTCCATGCACAGGAATCCCTCAGGAAACCCATTAACCTGTTATCCACCACTTCCCCCATCCCTAAAAAAAATGGCAGACTGTGGATTCCAAAAAGCTTACCCAAGGCAGCCGTTGTGACAACAGCCATGACCAGAGAAACAGAATGTGTACCTACAAACACCTCCCCCCACCTGCCCAACATCCAGCCGACCTTGGGTTGCTTGCTAAGTTGAGGTTCCCCCACCACCACCTGCAATGCTGTTGCTGTTCCTTAATTATTTATTAATTAATTAAGGTAGATAATTTATTTGCACCAGCCACCAGCCATTGCAATTTGTGTGGAAAGTGCAAGTGAGTATTAATTAAGTCAACGAAAATGTCCTTCATAGGATTCCCATTACCAGCTCAGTTGGAGAGATTACATTAGCACGGACACTGGAGGGCTAGAATGCTCGTTTGGTTGGGGGGGTGGGGGGGTGTTTAGGGTGGGGGAGAGGGTGTGTCAAAATGCACAATCGGGAAGCACTTTTATTATCCCCAACCGAAATGTCACAACAAAGTGATCAAGTGCTTGTTACTAGTATGAATATGCTTATATCACACCTTTCCTCCATTTTATCTTCACAACAACCCTGAGAGGTCGGATGAGAGACTGTAATCTTAGAAGAGGCACAGCTTGGGGCGGGGGGTTATATGGGCAAGGGTCTCGTGACGAGAACCTGCAATTCAGAAGTTACCCCCACATCACTGTTCAAGCGCCCATCTTCAGGCCAGCGAGTTGGCCTCTTAAGACTCTCCAGTCTTCCAGAGCATAGGAGGGGTGGTCCAGAGGCTTAGTAAGGCCTCTGTTCATCTCCAGACTTCTCCATAGGAAGATGCTCGCCATTCTGTAGCCACTAGTCAACCTTGCTGCTTTCCCTACCTTGCAAGACCCAACTACAGACAGATGAAATAAATAAAAATGGCAGCTGAGCTGTGAGTCGAACTTAGCTATCCATCATCCACGTTCACTATGCCCCTTTGGTTCACCTTATCCTTATACAACTTCTTGCAAGCACTGATGTCTGTTGCACTCTGACAGTGATATCCCGGGAAAACTGGCCTGGGATCACTCTGCCAAGAAGCGAGAGCCTTCACCAATCTCCTTCCCTCATAAAGGAGTGCACTACAAGACTCCTTGTGTTAATGAAAGGCAAGGGCTGCAGCTCAGTGACACAGCATCTGCTTTGAATGCAGAAGGTCTCGGGTTCAATCCCTGGCATCTCCAAGTAGGGCTGGGACAGATCCCTTTCTGAAATTCTGGAAGGCTGCTACTAGTTAGCGCAGACAATACTGACTTGGTGTAAGGCAGCTTCTTATTTCCCCAAATTTGTTAATACAAGGGCAAGAGGTGGGATCGTTGCAAAAAGGAGGAGGGTTACTCTTGGATCTGTCTGGTCAGGGGACCAAGTCCTAGGGGCTGGGCTGTTTTGGGACCCAAAAAATATTTCAGGAGGGGCTGCCCCCCCCAATGTTGAGGGGGCGGTTGAGGCTGAGCATGGAGCCAAGCATGGCATGGTTCCAGTGGCTGGCTCCTCCTCTTCCTGCCATGGAGGGGAAGAGGAGGGTGGAAGCAGCCTCCCGCTGGTGGCTGGGCCAAGAGGAGGCAGAGGAGGAGATGCTGTCCATCAAAGTTGAATGGCCAGTGTGTTTGGCTCTGCCCCAGGCTCCTCCCAACGTCCTGACATCGCACATGATATCCCCCACCCCCATCACCCTTGTAAGTTGGCACCTCTGTGTCTGGCCATTATAGCTTCCTTTCTTTTCTTCTGATCTATGCCAATACCCAAGTAAACAGCTTCTTATTGACAGCCCAGTTTCAATTCTGTGCACGCAAGTGTATTTCAAATGTGTACAGCTGACTCCCAACTTAGGCTGGGGTTATGTTCCGGGAATAGCAAACTCGTGTATAGTCAGAACACATTCTCCCTGCACCTCTGAATGTTCTCCCAAGGCAAGTGCAATGGTGGGTGGGATTGCAGACTTCCCCCCACTCCCAGATGCCCGCTCCGTATTTTTATATTTTTATGTTTTTTAGCCAAATGCATAGAGCTGAATTCGCACAAATTAAATGTGCATAAGTTGTAAGTCAACTCTATTTGCAATAGCATGGAAACAGCAACTCTTGATTCCTCTCTACTGCTCATCATTTAACTACTAGGGGCAGATTTCCCATTAGCAGAATATGCATTCCCAGGTGGACACAGAAGCTACTTCCAGAAGCAAAAACAGCCATTCCATCAACTGCTTTCTTCGGCATGAGACATTTTAATTCTCCCTTGTCCTTCCTTGACCCAATGATGTCACTCAGCAGGAGTTTTGGATTTCAAGAGCAGGAAATGCACAGATTGCAAGCAATGGTGCTTTTTTCACAAATAAGAACATTTATTTATTCTTATTGCCTTTCCTAGACTGTGCTCAGAAAAAGCATGTGTTGACAGAGCTAACAAACCGCCACTAAGGGTGTATCCAACACCAGTTATACTGGTGACCCATTGAAGTAGACCCACCGAAATTAATGCACATGACTAAATTGGATCCACTCATTTCAATGGGTCCACTCTGATTATGACATAGCTGAATGCAACCCTAAGGCTCAATTCAGACAACACATCAAGCCATGGTTTTCTATTCACCACAGTTTAGAACTCACCATGGACTGAGAACTCTCTTTAGCATACAAGCAAACCATGATTTAAATTTGTTTGCTATTATTTATCATATGCTCAACACTTTAATTCCCATGATGCTGCAGTCTCTGCAGGCTATGTTACTGCTATAACCCATATCTACCTTTTCAGGTATCATATTAAATGATAAGTTAAAACAAACCAGGGGTGCAGACCCACTTCAAACCATGCTTTCTCTTCTGGCTTCTTAGACCACGGTTTGTCAAATGTGACCTGTGCCAAACCATGGTTCACACATCCTTAACCACAGCTTGCCAAGATGCCTCAATTTAGATCAAATGTGCTCCTTATTTTGCAGCTTGATCCCTAAAATGTTCAGTTCTGGTTAACAATCTTGCAGTCGGCTCAACTATCTGCTCCACAGTTGAAACAGCACAAGCTGCTCCTCTTCATTTTTAAAGCTGGCAGTACCAGCAACTCCCTAAGCAGTGCTGTGTTTATGTTCTCCCCCCGCCCATTGTTCTTCTCAGAAAAAAATGTATAACGTTTTCATAGAACAGGGATAAATCATGCATGCAGACTGTGCCTCAGATTTGTGAACCAGACTGTTGTTGTTGGCACCCATCTGTCTTGAGAGACAACGGAGGGTGCCTCGTGGGGTGCAGTCAAATTATTGTGTTAGCAGCACTGAAGTGACCATACTGGAGCACAAGCCTGGGCAGTATGTGTGGAGGTCCTGTGCTGCTCAGACAACAAGACCCCCCTCTTGACCTCACTGATGTGGTCCAAAGGAAAACAAAGAAATGTGTTTGGCACCAGCTTGGCTGCAGGAGTTGCCAGAAGGTGCCATTCAAACGTCTTGGGCATTCCGCTCCAGATCTGTGTAAGGTTTACTCCTCAGCCCTTTCTTCTCTCAAAGAGAAGAAGGCAGAGGAAGTTTAGGATCAGAGTTCTCCTTTTGCTAGACGGGCTATCTTCCCAGGTTGACAAACCTCACCTTCCTTCTACAGCATGTGCAGAAAACACCTTCTTGACGGTTGGACCCACTATTGGTCTCATCAACTCAATCTGCCGGACTCTGTCTTCACATGCAGGGCAAGCCCCTAACTCACTGAGGGTTTGAGACCCACCAGCCATCCTCACCTGGTTTAGCCGGCCACTTGAAGCTGTCCCCGTGATGTGGCTACTGCTGCACACAGAACGTGTCTGGAAGCAACAGGTGAGAGCTGAGTGCAAGGTGGGAAGCAAAGGTGGGCAAACTACACCCCAAAGGGGCACAGCATGCCCCCCACCAGAGGTAATACCCTTCCAGTCGATACACCCAGACTAAAAATGCAATAAAACAACAATGAGATGCTCAAAATGTAAAGATGTGGACATATGGAGGAAGCATGGAGTGCCTTTTGGTCTAGGACTGGTTCCGTTCACTAGAGCCTGAGGTTAACATTCCCTTCGGGGGGGGGGGTCAAATGCCAGTGGTGGGCAGGGCCAGAGACAAAAGAGGACAGAGAAACACATGTTCACATAGGCCAGTTCAGAGGTCAGCAACCAAAGGCCCATGGGCCAGATCTGTGGATCGACGAGAGGAATCTGTTGGGGGGGAGGTTTTGCGGCACGGGCACCATTTTTTTCCTCCCGACATCCCCCCCCCCACCACAGCAGAACCTCCTCCCTCCTCCTGGTGTAGCAAATTGCCAGCCAATCGCCTGCTAAGGTTTATGGCCCTGGTCAATGGGTGAGCGGCTGCTGCGTGTGGCTGAGAGGAGGAAGGGGGCTGGGGTGAGCTGGCCGAGCGCATATCCAGCAGCCCCTCATCGGAGCAAGCCGTTTGCCCCCGCCGCTTGTGCCTGCCCTTGCGAGCGGCAGAGGCTGTCTTCGGCGGCGGAGGACTGCTCATTCCTCCTCCGCCGCTTCTGCCGCTGTCATCAGTGGAGGAGGAGGAACGAACAGCCCAAAAGCACCCCAGGTAGGCAGGGGGACAGGAGGGGCTGGGGGGGGGGGGAGAGAGGCCCCCTCTGCATTGTGCACATGCACGCACACGCACTCTGGCCCACCAGGAGGTTTGTAGTGCGGTGAACCAGCCCACCCCAAAAAAAGCTTGCCGACCCCTGGGCTAGTTTCTACACACATTTGAACACCTATCTCTCTATCCTCCATGCAGGTAAATAAGAGGCATTAATAGAGTCCCAGGACACATTTCGGCCAGGCAAAAACATAAAAGGAGGACCAGTGAGGAGTGTGTCTCGGGACAGAGGGTGTGGCATTCAGAGAGTCCCACTTGGGCCAGATAAAGAGGTCTAGAGGGCCACAGTCAGCCCAAGTTTCCCCATCCCTGCACTAGCTGAACGGATGCTCCCAGCCAGCAAGTGGTCTTTGGCCCTCCCATGGCAGTGAAAGAAATCCCATGTGGGCTAATTCGCCTAAAGGACACTTAATCTCCAGGCAGGAAAAAAAGTTAGACATTGTAATTTTCTACTTATCAAGGAAGAAAGGAAACTGTGAGGCTGGCTCCTTTGCTGTAATAATTCCTGCCGACATCCTATAATGGTTAACACTGAAGCAGGAGGAAGAGGAGGAGGAGGAGGAAAAAGAGAAAATAATGTCTAAAACTAAACTTTAAAGAAAATTAAATCCGTGCGTATTTAATAATACTAATCTCGGAGCAGAATTCCAAAAAAATAAAATAAAAAAGGGCTTTAGCACACTTTGCAGAAGAGCTGAAGGGCACAGCTAACAGACCGAAAACAATGGCCCATTAAGCTGGCAGCACCAAAGGGACAGAAGTGCTTCCAGAGCTCATTTTAATTACTTTACAAGTATTAATCCTTATTAAGCATCAATTAGAAGTGGTACCCCCCCCACTCCACTCGCTTGGTTGAAATGCACTGCAGTGCATAAAATATTTCCCAATAAGAGGAAAATAGGATCATAGGATCTGGAATGACCAAACAGACAGGGACATCCATCCACCCTACTACCTCATATGCAGCATAAATGGCACAAAATGCCTTTTCACCACTTAAGGGTAGCCTCTCCTTGACAAATATATCCTGGCCTCTGTTATTCATGCCCCAGTAACGAAGCAACACCACTGTACTTGGGGCTACTTTGAAGAATGCTCAGAAGGTTTGAATGAGCCCAAACCACAGCTGCTACACGCAGAGATGCATCTACAGACCTTCATATGCTATTGGACTCCAACTCCCATCATCATCCATGACTGCTCACCATCTTGGTTGGAGCTGATGGAAGTTGCAGTCCGCAACTGCAGCTGTGACCTCCTCCTCCTATCGTGTTGGGATTCAATCTCAGTTTATTGGCTCTCATTCAGTCCACTGCTACATCCAAACACTAGTCCCAGACCTGCACAGCCTAGCCCAACTCCAATGACAAGGAGAAACACGTGCATCTCAGCTGTCTCTGGGAAGCCCACAAACAGGACATGAGAGCAATAGGCTTCGTCCACTTTTCTTCCCCAGCAACTAGTATGCAGAGGCAACTTGTCTCCAGTTCTGGTCCATCTACCTCAGTATTACCCACATTGACTGGAAACCAAGCCTTATGAGGAATGGTTGAGAGAGCTGGGCTTAGCCTGGAAAAGAGGAGATGTGATAGCCATCTTCAGTTATCTAAAGGGCTGACACATGGAAGATGGAACACACATGTTTTCTCCTGTTCTGGAGGGTAGTGGATCCAAATGAGAAGAAAAGAGGTTCTGACTAAACATCAGGAAGAACTTTCTGATGTTAAGAACTGGTCAACAGTGGAACAGTCTCCCTAGAAAGGCGGTGGAGGTTTTTAAGCAGAGGTTGGATGCCCATCTGTCATGGATGCTTTGGTTGAGATTCTTGCATTGCCAGGGGTTGAATCACCACCACGACAACCACCACCACCACCATCATCATCTGCCTATCTGGCTGGGTTGCCCCAGCCACTCTGGGTGGCTCCCAACAAAATATTAAAAGCACAATAACTAGATGACCGTCAGGGTCCCTTTCATTTCTATGATTCTATGAAATCATGGTTTCCCTTTACCTCTGAATTGTGCCTCCCCCCCCCCCAGCAAATTAGCTAGTAGCCCAGTCGGGGGTCCCAGCCCAACAGTTCAAAGTCCAAGGCAATGCTGTGTTTGCCGTCTTGATTGCCGAAATCCTTGGTCCTTTCCACAAAACCATCTGCTTCAAAAAGCACGGAAGGGATTTCTGGTACAAACTGTATTCAAACATATCCAGCTCTCTTAAAAAAATGCTATGCTAATGGATCCCACTTTGTGTGAGATGCATGCCAAACCGATTTGCAAAGAAATTGTGTCCTGATGCCTTCATGCCTGCCTTTCGCTTTTCCGTATGCGAGCAAAGCAGCAAAGTTAAAACAGCAAGTTTATTTTCAGTCTGAAGCCACCTGTCTGTGTTAAGCATATGCAAATCTTGTAACAAGCACCACAAGCAATTGTGAGAGCAAGACAGGAAAAGTGGGGAGGGGGAGGGAAACCAAAGAAACCAAACATCTGTCCTCTGCGTTGCACTTGATAAAACCGGCAAGGTAACGTCTCACAAAGATTAACAGACATCTGCTCAATTATAGTCAAGGAGTGGGATGGCAAGCTAACAAAACAAGGAACACAACATCTTTGAAGAGTTCCTGCACATCCCACAGTGAGCCTGTAAAAATGCTCTAGTGTTCACCTGAGCTGAAACAGCCTCTCCACCCCATCCCTTTTGCAAGATAATGACTCCCTTTTTTGTTATTAGGATGCATTTTGGCAAACGTGTGAAAATTATGGAGCAAATCTGCACCACTGAGGCAGAAGAGTACAGTCTAGTTAACGAGACATTCCCAACTAAACATCAAGATGGACTTTCTGACCGTAAGAGCTGTTCGACAGTGGAACAGTTTATCTGGGGAGGTGATGGGCTCTCCTTGCCTGGGAGGTTTTTAAGCAGAGCTTGGATGGCCATCTGTCATGTTTGCGTTAGTTGAAATTCCTGCATTTCAGGGGGTTGGACTAGATGACCAACCAACTCTACAATTCTAAGATTCTATAATTCCTTGCTTGCCCAGATGAAAAGCTATTTATGCAAACAGCAGGAGTTGTTCAAAAGCAAAGTATTACAGAAAGAGAACTTTGACAAACGAGCCAAGTCAGATGTTGACTTGACACCAGTTCCATGGTAAAATGAATGTTTTAAATAATATTTGTATTGGTTGTGTATTTTGATTTGTATATCTTTGTACCCCATTGGTTTTTGCTCTCCCCCCTATCCGTTTCAGTCCAGTATTATAACCTCACTGAGAGCAAAAGGGGAAGAATCCTTATATAGCATATTCTTCCTGTTGTTGCTGCTGCTAAGAGTATCCCTCAGATCTCCAGGGATTTATTTAACAAGCTCAATGCTAAACGGATGCCAAGGGAACAAACACATATCAAAAAAGCTGACTTCGTTCCTTTACAATAGCAGAGTTCTCTTGTGCATTCCCTGGTCTTGAATTAGTGTACATTTTTCCACCCTGCGGGAACTCAAGAATCCCCAGTTGTTAGCAATGTCCCTATTTGAACTCTTGCAAAAATAATAATAATAAAAAAAATCCACCTGTCATTGATCAGCTGGTAAAGCTGTAGTGTTGGTCCTCTACTAACTGTGGTTATTGAAAAGCCAAGTTGGGGATCCTTTCCTGTGCCCCCTACCCAATCGATAGGAAAAAGTGTCTATTTTTCAACCACGGTTTACCAGTTTGCCAGAATGAACAATAACCATGGTTAAGGCTATGCAGAGCTTTCCTTAAGCTCTTCAGGTGAGTGGCAGTGCCATATTTCAGGCTGGGCTTGATGCTTATAAGAGACATTCCCAGAGGCATGTTAAGAAGGAAAGAGAAGAATTAAAACACGAAAGAAGTAGGGTAGAGGAGTATGAAAGTCTGTGTCAATAAGTAAACCATGGTTACTAGCCTTTAGGTTTCTTCAGGTTTTTCCGTACACACATGTGCAAATGAGAATTACTCTAAAGCAGGGGTACTCAATGTGGTACTGCACATGTTTAGGGCTTCAACTCTCATCATCCAATCGTCAGAGATGATGGGAGTTGTAGTCCATATCAACATCTGGAGGGCACCAACTGGTTTCCTCTGCTTTAAAGAGGTTCCACCGTAACAAGAGCATGTCACTATTGGGAACATTCTGCGAAAGTTGCCTATTCCTACAGGTAACAATTAAGATTCCCATTTACGGTGCACAGCAGCAACTTATCAATTCTCTTTTGCGACGTGCTGATTCTTAACAAGTGTGCAGGTTGTAATCGTAACTAAGGCTGTTCAGAACTCCCTTTAGAGGAGCCCTCAATCGGAGGGCTCCCTTTTTCATGTCCATTTCCTGGGCATTCTAGCCGCTCATTACAACACAATACATCACAAAGGAAAAGGGTAACACAGGGTTTAGGATGATGCTGAACTGCAGCTCCCATCATCCCCAGGTGGCAACCATGTTACCTAGGGCTGATGGAAGCTAGAGTCCAACAATGGTTGAACAGTGCCACATTGGCTTGGTCGGTAGAGCATGCAGTTCTTAATATCAGCGCTGTGGGTTTGAGCCCCACATTGGGCAAAATGATCCCTGCACTGCAGGGGGTTGGACTAGATGACCCTGGGAGTCCCTCCCAACTACGGTTCTATGGCTCCTCCCTCCCAATGGTGTCATTTTATAATCATCTTTTTTTAAACAGAATGTAAAGGGAGAAATCATTCACAGGTGGTATGTGCATGTAAGCAGGCAACCCTTCTGTGAATGAGCTCAGCAGAGGCACTAAAAATAGCGAGAGCGTGAAAACAAGGGCCTCTCCGCTGATGTACTGTCCTGTCAATGAGCTGTCAAGGAAGCCAATCCAGTTTTCCAGCGAACTAGAGGAACGGTGACGGGTCAATGCTAGTCACTCACTCATTTTTTCAGCTCTGAATGCACAGTATGCTCAAATCAGCTATACAAAAAACAGCAACAGGATTCAGTGCTTTTTCAAAAAAGGTAGACAGCCAGATATGCATGCAGCAGAACCTGAAATGGAGCTCCCATATTTCATCAGACCATTGTTCCATTTCCTCCATATTGTCAGCACTGACTGGCAGCAGCACTTTATAGCATTTCATAAAGGTGTTTTCCCCCCAGCCCTATCTGGAGATAGCAGGGATTGAGCCTTCAAAGCTCTACCGCTGACCTAGGGCCCTTCCCCAGAAACAGTGAGGCTTGGTTCTGAAATTCCACCTGAAGTCTGTAGGAAGAAAAACAACACCACCACAAAAGAGCCTGTGAGCAGTTGGCCACTCTGCTCCCGAAGGACGCGAATAATGTCATGATGGATGCGCAATGGAACTACATTAGGAGGAAATTGGAAAGAGGAGGCTGTCACTCAGCTCGCTGCGGCTCAGTCCAAAGCCTGCAACATTCGCGTTTTTGCAGCTTCCCTTCTGGGCTCAGGAAGACATTCAAAGCCAAGAAAGATTATGCCTCTGAGTCATCAGCACCACCAGGAGCCTATTATGAAGTGGGAGCTAATTAGGGATTCCACAGAGGCTCCGAGCAAGGCAAGGGTATAGTTACCTTAATAACAGCTTTCTGCCGAGGGATAAAAAAGAATATCCTCATTTTCTAGCCTGCCTTGGAAGACAGGTGAAGAATGGGAGAGCAATAAAGATCAGGAAACCATTCTTTCAAATGATGAGGCTCTGTAGGGCTGGAATAGTGGAGGCAGCCCAAAAGGAAAAAAGGTAAAATCTAGGAAGGGGTAATAGATTGCATGCTAATACGACACTCATCTAAACAGTGGTCTTCAGCTTCCTCTTGATCCCTGGACCCACCTTTAGTCTAGCCTTGTAAATAAGCTCATGAAAGTTATTACCCTGCAACGGTAGACAAGCAGACAGCTATATTACTGCCTTGCAAGAGGGCTGGTGGGATGTGGGTGGCGCAGTGGTCGAAACCACAGAGCCTAGGGCTTGCCGATCAGAAGGTTGGCAGTTTGAAACCCTGCGACGGGGTGAGCTCCTGTTGTTCAGTCCCAGCTCCTGCCCACCTAGCAGTTCGAAAGCACATCAAAGTGCAAGTAGATAAATAGGTATCGCTCCTGGCCACGTGACCCGGAAGCTGTCTGCAGACAAACACCAGCTCCCTCAGCCTATAGAGCGAGATGAGTGTGCAACCCCAGAGTCATCCACAACTGGACCTAGCAGTCAGGGGTACCTTTCCCTTTACCTTTAAGAGGGCTGGTAGAGGAAGTGGGATGGAGAGTTCTGTCCCTCCACCAACGTCTCCCTAGATTTCAGTGCTGGGCCTGGAGAAGGGCATCCACCTCTACGAGAAGCTCACTTGGGCATAGAAAAGAGAGCAAAGTGCTTTTTGCTTCCCCCACCAACCTGACTACTGGCCTATAAGCTTCCATGGCTACCAGGTTAGTGCTTAAATCAGTGTTTTTCAAACACACCATTTTTACCCCCCCCCCCCACACACACCATTTTTACCCTCAAAACAACCCCTTGAGGTAGGTTTAAAAGAGAGAGAATGAGAGTGGCTGGCTCAGTCACCTAATACACATCTGCTGAATGAACAGGGATTCGAACCCACTTCTACTCTGTCACAGAGCCTCACTGGCTCATCTTTATTGGTTTGTTTTGTTCCTTTTGAGATGAGCATTGAATGTTTCCCTGGGGAAGGGGGTGGCGGGGGAAGATGACCTCTCCTCCAACAGCTAGTCTGAGGTCTAAGCACTTAATGGGCCATCAGGAAGGAGCAAAGTTGGGACCATTCCGAAACCTATTCCACGCTGAGTCGCTCATGTCAAATTACAGAGAAAGAACAGCGAGGAACCCTGCAAGGGCAATATGCCTACCTGCAGGCGAGCAGCCAGTTCAGCGGTTCCCGTCCTCTCCTCCAAAACCTTTATCTTAAAACGTTAACTGCTGAGAAAGGTTCCTAGAGGTCTGTGGCTGCATCACCATTATAAGCAAGGCTGGTTTATTTTGCTCAGAGTCTCGGAGATGGGGTGAGAAATGCGGAGTTTGCCACCCCCAGTTAACAAAACTCTGCAACCCTGAATAAAGGTGTAGGTATGTTAAAGGTGTGTTGCAAGGATGGGAAAACTAGGAAGCTTCAACTAATCCAGAATGCGGCTGCTCAACTGGTGACTGGGAGGGGCTGATGGGACCTGATAACATCTGCCCTAAAAGATCTACATTGGCTGTCTAGCTCGAACAAACCAGTTCTGTTTAACACAGCAAAATTTGCACTAAAAGCCTCTCAGTTCTGGAAAGACCTAGAGTCCTGCCTTGTGCCTGGAGTTTTCCGCAGTTTCTGTGAAATGCTTTATAATGTTTTAATTCTATGTGCTGTATTATGCTTTTGTTTCTTTGTTCTTGGCTATAATCTGCATTTGGTTGACCAATAAAATCTGATTGACGTTGGCTCCTAGTTTGCAAGCACAATTCAAAGTGTTGGTTCTGGCTCCTCCTCTGGAGGAGCGTCTCCAGCCCCATCATCCAGCTTGGACACTGAGGTCCAGATCCGAGGGCCTTCTGGCGGTTCCCTCATTGCAAGAAGTGAAGTTGCAGGGAACCTGGTTGAGGGTCTTCTCGGTAGTGGTGCCTGCCCTGTGGAATGCCCTCCCATCAGATGTCAACGAGATAAACAATTATACGACTTTTCGAAAACATTTGAAGGTATCCCTGTATCGGGAAGTTTTAAACGTCTGGTGTTTTCGCTGTGCTTTTATGGTGCTGGAAGCAGCCAAGAAGGTGGCTGCTTTCTACACAGGCTTCCACACCCATTTTCACCTTCCAGTCAGGCAAGCAAGATGCATTTTCCAAGTTCAAAGGCACATTCTAGTTAAGCTGAAGGAGGGTGCAAAACAGGGCTGATAAAAGGTTTGGTTCAGGCAGGTGTGTCCTCTGGAGACCTTGCTTCTGTTTCCCCTCTGGATTATCAAGTTTAACAGCCTCAAAATTCATGCCCAACGTGCCAAGGCTGCCTCAAGGCCAGGTCTCCCATTCAAAATAAGCCTAATTATCGGCTTTTCGAAATGATTCAGGCTGCTTCTAATCACATAAGCTAGTGACACAGAGCATGGCAGGTCGACTCTCTTTTGGGTGGGGAGAAAAGTCAATGGAAAGAATGCAAAAGGAGTGAACGGGAGAGGCAGCCGGGGTGGGGGGAATCAACAGCCTCTGAATTAATGGTATCATAGCTTCCATCTCTGCTTTTTTCCAGATGATTTCTGTTTGCAACGAGACCTCTTTCGATTAAAAGAAGAAACGCAGGAGAGAAGAGTGTTGCAGTGCCACCACTTAACATCTTGAGCTCTCCACGCAGCCTAGACGACCTTCAAGTATGGAAGTGTTTGTTTTCTCTCTCAAAGGCAAAGGTAAGAGAAGCCTCCCCCCGCTGCCACCGCCTCTCTCTTTGCAGCTTCAAATACTTGAACATGTTCGGCTCTCACACTTGAACCCCTGTTAGGCTTTCCCAGCCTGCTCCCCACCCCCACAACACAACTAAAGTTCTGTGGCTTACCACAAGTATCTGATCGGACACTCAAGAAGCAGAAACGACACTACTCAGGGCTGTTGAGTGTGCTTGAAACACAAAGTTGGGGGGTGGGGAGAGGCAGGCAGCAAGTTTGAAATGGATCCACCAAGTGGCGGAAATACCTGAGAGCTATCTGAAATTAAAAGTGGTCAGCATGCAGAAAGATGAATGGAGAGGGAGGGAGACCACAGGGAGCTGACGTATGCTGAAACAGAGCATTGCACCATTTGGGTGGGTTGCTGTTGTTTGTATCTTTATTTTTTAGCTCCTATTAGAGTTTTTGTGGAAATTGTGTACTTCTTGGCGTGTTTTACTTATTGTTTATGGCTACTTTTACAAGTTGGTTCATGTTGTAAGCTGCTTGGAGCATGGCTTTAGCTATGGGAAGTCAGCAACCAAATAAAATGATGCTAGTGTTGCGGCAGCTGGTCAGCCTCTTCCCCCCACCCCCAACTCCTTCCCCCTGTCTTGCCACCAGCTATGGCTTTAGTACTCTGAAACAGAGTGCTATAGCTCTCATCAACTTCGTTGGACCAGTCATGTTGTGCGGATGCCTGATGATCGTCTTCCAAAGCAACTACTCTATTCCGAACTTAAAAATGGAAAGCGTAATGCTGGTGGTCAACGAAAGAGGTTTAAAGACTGTCTCAAGGCAAATCTTTAAAAATGTAGTATGAATACTGACAACTGAGAAACACTGGCCTGTGAGCGCTCCAGTTGGAGAACAGCCTTTACCAAAGGTGTCATGGGCTTTGAAGACACTCGAACTCAGGACGCAAGGGAGAAACGTGCTAAGAGGAAGGCACGCTTGGTAAATCCACACCGTGATCAACTCCTGCCTGGAAACCAATGTCCCCACTGTGGAAGGACATGTGGATCCAGAATTGGCCTCCACAGTCACTTATTGACTCATTGTTAAAACCGTGTTTATGGAAGACAATCTTACTCGGCAACGAGTGGTCGCCAAAGAAGATAGCTCTGTGGTAGAGCATCTGCTTTGCATGCAAAAGGGTTTAAGGTTAAATCCCAAGCATCTCCAGATAGGCGTGGGGGGAAACTCCTGCCTGAAACTCTGGAGAGCTGCTGCCAGTCAGTGTAGACAACACTGAGCTAGATGGTCTGACTCTGTATAAGGCAGCTTCCTATGTTCCTGTTCCTCTCCCAGTAACTTCCATGGATCACCTGAATGAAGCTCATGGACCACTGGTGGTCCACAGACCACACTTTGGAGAACCCCTAGTATAAACAGCAGTTGGAACGGTCTGCCTCAGGAAGTTGCGGACTCTCCTTCATCAGAGGTTTTTAAACAGAGGTTGGGTGGTCATCTGTTATGGATGCTTTAGCTGAGTTTCCTGTATTGCAGGGGGTCCCTTCCAACTCAACATTTCTATGATTCTATAAACCACCCCAAGTGCTTGCAAAATAACACACACACACACACACATACACTGAGGTTATATAAATATCATCACTTCAGAATATTCAGAGTGTGTCTTGGCAGGGGATGCAAATGTTCAAAAGTAGAACTATTTTGGTCCTGCAAATAGATGTTTCCCCTTACGCCCAACCATGCATCCTTATCCATGCAAACACATCCCCATAACCCACAGATCCTTATTCCCAATCTAAGCATGTGTTTGAAATTGAGGAAATGGCCACCACAATGCTGTTTTTCCCAGAAGCCCACCTAATGGGACTTTGGCAGAAGATAACTCTATTTCACAGGAAGCAGAGAAAGGGGGGGGGGCGCGCGCGAAGAACCGTAATTGTTGGCATGCCTTCAGCATCCAATATGCTTTAGCAACATATAGATTTGATTAAAAACATTTGCTTCCTGTCCAAAACCGGGAGGGAGAAAATGAATGGGGCTCTCTATGAACCAATCAATCTTTCCCAACTTGTCCATTTGCCAGATGGTGCCACACTTCATCGTGGGGGTCGGGGGGGGGGGAGGGACTGAATGAGTGCAGAGTCAGTCATCGCAGCAAGCTTGCTTACAACCATTTAATCTGCACGAACTGGAGCGGGTGGAGGGGTGATGGGAAGAATATTAATGGGCTGATCACTTGGCACAAGCCGCTCTACTGAGGAGTCAGGGAGCAAGGGCAGGCAGAATCGTTACATTCAGGAGACAGGGAGCAGCAATAATCAAACAATAGGTCCTGGTTTGCAACCAGCTTTTTAAGGTTGGGATGGGGGTCAGGGGACACTTTAATGCAGGAAGCTGCCTCACACCAAGGCTGCAGCCACACAGCACTTTATTCTGTCTCCCCAACATTCCTTTGCTTATTTTATGCAAATCTTTCACACAATGCAAAAGCTGCTCCTATAAATCAAGCAGAAGTTCAGGTGCTCATTTCCGTGTTTTGGTTATTTCCAGAGAAGATCCTCCTGCAATCCTTCTAACCTGGAAAATGCCAAAGAGCTTTGCACTGCAATTTCCCCACTGTTTTCATGGATCACACCATGCAACAAATAATAATAATAATAATAATTTATTATTTATACCCCGCCCATCTGGCTGGGTTTCCCCAGCCACTCTGGGCGGCTTCCAACAGAACACTAAAATACAATAGCCTATTAAACATTCAAAGCTTCCCTAAACAGGGCTACCTTCAGATGTCTTCTAAAAGTTTGGTAGTTACTTTTCTCTTTGACATCTGGTGGGAGGGCGTTCCACAGGGCGGGTGCCACTACTGAGAAGGCCCTCTGCCTGGTTCCCTGTAACTTGGCTTCTCGTAGCGAGGGAACCACCAGAAGTCCCTCGGCACTGGAACTCAGTGTCCGGGCAGAACGATGGAGGTGAAGACGCTCCTTCAGGTATACTGGTCCGAGTATACCTGCAGTGGTATCCCAGGCATATGGTTCTTTCCTGCCATTTTCATGGGCGAATCACGGGGGAACAGAATCATGCATGGGCATGAAGAGTGGGAACATCCCCAACAATGTCCGCTGAGTGAATATCTCATGTGGCATGGTGGGATATCCATCAAAAAGCCACAGTTAGATGCAGTGTTAAAGGAACTGGGACAGCAATGCTAGCTAGCATTCTGGAAGATGAATGCAACAGTAGGACCACTGTCCATTTAGTTCAGTATTCAGACTGATGGGAAGCAGTTCTCCAGGATTTCATACAGGGGTCCTTCTTGCACCTGCTTGGAGACGCCGCCTGTCCAGATGGATTGTAACTCTACAAGTCCTGCTAGCTAGGGATGATGGGAGTTGTAGTCCAACAACAGCTGGAGACCCAAGTTTGAGAAACACTGCATTGGCGAGACTCTTGACTCCCAGCATGGTGAAGAGGCAGTGCCCCCCCAAGGTTTTATGAGAGGCACACACAAACACATGGTTTTGGAGTCAACAGCTGCATTCATGGGATGGTTTACTCCATTTGCTCAATGTTTCCCTGTTAATTTCCACATTATATTTGAGCTTTCTGAGACGCGGGTGGCGCTGTGGATTAAATCACAGAGCCTAGGACATGCCGATCAGAAGGTTGGCGGTTCGAATCCCCGCGACGGGGTGAGCTCCCGTTGCTCGGTCCCAGCTCCTGCCAACCTAGCAGTTTGAAAGCACGTCAAAGTGCAAGTAGATAAATAGGTACCGCTCTGGCGGGAAGGTAAACGGCATTTACGTGCGCTGCTCTGGTTCGCCATAAGCGGCTTAGTCATGTTGGCCACATGACCCCGAAGCTGTAAGCCGGCTCTCTCGGCCAGTAAAGCGAGATGAGCGCCACAACCCCAGAGTCGGTCACGACTGGACCTAATGGTCAGGGGTCCCTTTACCTTTACCTATTTGAGCTTTCACATGACAGGAAGGCCACTTCCAGAAAATGAATGGGAAGTGGTACATGTTTGGAACTCATTTCTCTGCTATTTGACTCCAGATAAAATTGGTTTGCAGCCGCCTTAACCCAGAAAATCATGGAACTAAAGCGGCAACATACCGGCATACAATTCTTTCCTGCTGTTTCCATATGGGAATCATGGGAGAATAGAAGTGCACACATGTGCGCAAAAGGGTGGGAGAATCGTGATGTTGTCCAATGATGTTGGTTGCTGTGTCACACCCCACTCACTGGTGTGAATGAAATTCAGCACCACAGGCTAAATTGTTCAAAAAGTCACAGTTCCAGAACATGACAGGAATTGCAGTGTAAAAGGCATGTTAGAAAGCAGGACAGGAATACTAACACAATATACCCCATGTCTAAATGCACCCACCGTCTTTGATAATGCACATTTACCTTACTGTAAACAAGGGTCCCAAGCAGCAGCATTTTTTACACCTATTCACCACGGCAACTTATGTATTTTTTTAAAAAACTAGAAGTTCACACACACACACAGTCTATTACTTAAAGAGAGGGAGAGGTGGAACATGGCAGCCTGTTCTAAAAACATATTTAGCAGCGGATAGTGCGCTCCACACAAAAGAAATTCCTGAGAATGGTTTATTGTTACTTTGGGAGTTTCTTTCCCTATCCCTTATTATGAATGAATTTTTTTTAAAAAAAAAAGACAGGAGGAGGGGAGTCAGATTGTGGCAAAAAAAGGGGTGGGGGAGGCAGAAAGAATAAAAAGAGAAGAGAGACTGTATCAGATTGTCAATCTGCCAGTAAATCCCAGCACTCTGTTAATACCATCAGCCTCTTGCCACATCTCACATTGTTTAAAAACACTGTGATGTAGACTCCGAAGAATTCGGGGAGGTGAAAGCCAAGCCAAAAGGCTTTTGTGTTTTTCACTCTGTGTGTGTGTTTCAAAAGGAAAGGAAAGAGGGAAGAGGAGAAGGCACAGGAAAAATGCTCAGCCATACGGATTTAATAGACTTCAGCACCAAAGCACACCTGCAATCTCTCCAATTTATTGCGGTGCCTCTACAATTTATGGCTTGCACTTTATGCTGGCTACCCTGCCTCTTAGGCACCTATCTGTGGCTCAGAGAAGGCCTGCAGACCATAAACAGTCATAGCCTTCTAGGAGGAATCCCTTCCGCTTAACCCTTCGAGTCTTGGCCTTTCTCGTCCCCATGTTCAAAAGGGAATGGGGCTGGGGGTTCGGAAGCCTTACCCTGATCCCTTCTCTCGCTGGAAACCCTGGGGGAGAAAACCCAATCTCTCATCTTCTGCCTACCTATTCCCTCACTTTTGGAAAGCCACACTGTCATTTCTTTAGTATTTTCACAGCTGGCTAGCAGCACGGCAACATCTCTTTCTCACATTAAATGGAACGCTTATCGGCCTGAAGTGCTTTAGAAACTGAAATCCAAGCGCAGAAATGAATCGCACTGCGGGCTGACTAAAGCAGGAGATGGAAACCAGCTTGCGGTAATATCCTATGGCTGCTGAGAATGGGGGCGGGGGAGAGAGAGGAAGGAGACAAAACCATAGAACATGTTTGCTCTGGCGCCAACGGGTGACTTAAAATGCCCCTCACCCTGGACAGATGGAAGATTTGGTTCCCTCTCTTCTGGCTCTTTGGGACGCAGGTGGCGCTGTGAGTTAAACCACAGAGCCTAGGCCTTGCCGATCAGAAGGTCGGCGGTTTGAATCCCCGCGACGGGGTGAGCTCCCGTTGCTCGGTCCCTGCTCCTGCCAACCTAGCAGTTCGAAAACATGTCAAAGTGCAAGTAGATAAATAGGTACCGCTCCGGCGGGAAGGTAAACGGCGTTTTCATGTGCTGCTCTGGTTCGCCAGAAGCGGCTTAGTCATGCTGGCCACATGACCCAGAAGCTGTACGCCGGCTCCCTTGACCAATAAAGCGAGATGAGCACCGCAACCCCAGAGTCGGTCACGACTGGACCTAACGGTCAGGGGCCCCTTTACCTTAACCTTCACCTTCTGGCTCTTGGAAGAGCAGGAGAGAGACCTTTCTGCTTCACCAGCCTTTGGGACTGCATCACAATTGATTGTTCTCCAGCTCAGTGGCAGAGTATAAGAACATAAGAATAGACCGCTGGATCAGGCAAATGGCCCACCTAGTCCAGCTAGCCCATAGCCCTCTCCCTCCCATGGTTTCCAGCAACTGGTATTCACAAGCGTCGCTGCCTCCAACTCTGGAGGTAGAGCAACTGTCTAATCCTCTTTTAAAGCCATCTGCGTTGGTGGCCATCACTGAATTCTTGAATATTTCAGAGCCTTCTCTGTTGAGTTAGTTCAATTCCGGATTGTTTTATTTGATGTTTTAATGTGCTGTAAACCGCTCTGAGATTTGTCCTTTACAATATAAAGCAGTGTATAAAAAGGAAATAAATATAGAAGCAGCAACAGCAACAACAAACAAAATCCCATGGGGGGCGGCACCTAGACATGCAGCCTAGGTTTCAGGTGCCATTTGGCAATTAGATTATATATCTGAATTTCTAAAACTGTGGGAGAGGAACACGTAATAAGATTATTGCACCAAAACTGGAGCGTTTCCTGACAATCAGTAACAAAAGAGGCTATTTTGCTATCCTATTTTGCTTTGGCAGCTGTTTAAATCTCACCAAAACACTCTACACATCCACACACGGGAATGGAAAACTTGCCACCTGAGGTCAACACTTAGCGTTCTGCTAATTGAGTTTTTGAGAAAACTGCTTCATTGTTGGGTCGTTCCTTGAGTGAATTTCTATTTCAGTAAATGTTGCCTTTCTTGTGCTTAATGCATTTTGTAGACTCTGACATTTGTAATGGCTCATAGCCAAGACAAATAGACTTGGGCTGGACTGACAAAACAGAACAAGGAGAAACACAAGAGAAAGCGTGATTTAAGATGTTAGGCTCCAGCTACTGATAAGAGCACACTTTTTCTTTCTTTTTCTCTCTTGACATAAGAAGTGAAATAGGATCTTCTTTCCCCACATGTTCTTCAGATATGATAAAAGGAGCTTTATTCATTTTCAAAGTGGTGACTTCCTTTCACGGAGCCTCAGAGTGGATGAATGCATTTATAGAAAGAGTCTGGTTCAACTTACTTCATTCCTGGAAAATTAACAACCATCACTTCTAAACCACTGAAGAGGACCCAAGGGTTTAAAAAACACATCCATCAAATGGAACCATAGCTCAGCAAACAGATGGAGGAGGACTATAGCTTTGGGCTGGATTGGCCAACATGGTAGCCTTCAGCTGTTGCTCCTATCCCATTATCCTTGACTATGCTAGCTGGGGCCAATGGGAACTGGAGTCCAACATCATCTGGAGGAAGCCAGCTTCCTGGTTTAGTGGCAGGGCACAGGTTTTTCAAGCCAGCTTCTGTCTCTGGCATCTCCAGTCATATCTGGAAGCCAAGGTTGGTTGTTGGCTTCCCACCTGTGATTTGTTTGGGAGAAGCAGTTTAGCTTATGGCCACCAAGTTGGGTGGCTTTAAAGGGAGATCAGACGACATCACGGAGGAGAATAAGCCTGTCAATGACTACTACTGGCTATGTTCTCCTTTCACCACTGAAGGCAAGTCTGTCCATGAATGTGGGCACTTGAGTCTTCCCACAGGATTCCCATAAGCATCTGGTTGGCCACTGTGGGAGCAGGATGTTGGATCAGACAGAGCTTTTTTCTAATCCAGGGCGTTTCTTAAATTCTTATGCCTGCCATCAGTGCTTAGTAAAAGACATGCTTTTAAGCAGGAGCGGCCAACCTGTGACAACCAGATGTTCTACTGCTCTCATCAGCCACACAGAACATGACCAGTGGTCGCAGATGATGGGAACTGAAGTCAAACTAGTTCTAGAAGGCCATAAGTTAGACACCCTCTGTGCACTGAAATATTTGATTTTAATGCCTTAGGGCACACATTCTTTTTATTTGTACATTGATTCCAAAAAAAGTTATCATGTGCATTAATTTTTGTATCTTTGCGGTATAAAAATATTTGGCTTTACTTTTTAAACCTTGACTTTATATTTTAAGTATTTATAAACATAGGAAGTTGCCTTATAACCCAGACACATCTAGCTCAGCACAGTCCACACTGACTGACAATGGCTCTCCACAGTCCCAGGCAGGGGTTTATCCCTACCTAGAGATGCTGCGGACTGACCCTGCAGCCTTCTGCATGCCAAGCAGCTGCTCCACCACTGAGCTATTGGTGATACTTTGGGGGTTGGGCAAAAATATTTCTCTGCTTTTGTTGCAATACCTATTGCACCATTATAGACCATGGACGTTCTGGAATCCAAACGACTCAGGCAGAAACTTCATTCTGCTAACCTGGCTATTACAGTCGTACCTTGATTGACGAACACCTTGCGATTTGAACGTTTTGGCTCCCGCACGCCGCAAACCCGGAATTGAGTGTTCCAGTTTGCAAACGTTCTTTTGAACCTGAACGTCCGACACAGCTTCTGCAGCTTCTGATTGGCTGCAGGAGCTTCCTGCAGCCAATCGGAAGCCGTGCCTTGGTTTCTGAACATTTTGGAAGTCAAATGGACTTCCAGAACAGATTCCGGTTGACTTCCGAGGTATGACTGTAGCTGACAAGCCAGTTAACACACTTCTAAACCTGCGGGCAGAAAACCTAGGCAAAAAAATTCATACAGGATAAAATTATTGCCTATCCTATAAATCCTGGCAGGCCTTTCTGCAGATAACACATTTTATGGCCATACAGTATCGTTTTATATCTTTCTCACAGCGTCTTGTTCTTCTGTATCCATAATTATATTTTACTTGCTGGAATTATGCTTATCCATCACTGTCAGGTCAAGATGGCTCCAGGTCACCCCGACATTTAACAGAGAAATGGCATGCTCTTCTTCTGGTTAAGAAGATGGACTCTACTGGACTGTTTCTTTATTTGCTTCATTGTCAAGTGATAGCACCAAGTGGGATGTCCCTGTCCCCCACCCCAAATCAGCATGAAATCAACACAGCCTTGTTACGAAGCTCCATGAGTTGCTAGCCTGTTTTTACTCACACACTTTTTTCATTCATAAGACAGAACCCACTTACACAAAGTAGGTGAAGAAAATCAAACAGATGAGTAAAACAATTTGCGAGCTATAAGCTCTGCTGTGTTTCTTGCTTCCACTCCTCTCTCACTGCCCTAATAACTTAATTCATGGGTAGGCAAACTAAGGCCCAGGGGCCGGATCTGGGCCAATCGCCTTCTAAATCCGGCCTGCGGAAGGTCCAGGAATCAGCGTGTTTTTACATGAGTGGAATGTGTGCTTTTATTTAAAATGCATCTCTGGGTTATTTGTGGGGCATAGAAATTTGTTCACCCCCCCAAAAAAAATATAGTCTGTCCCCCCCACAAGGTCTGAGGGACAGTGGACCGGCCCCCTGCTGAAAAAGTTTGTTGACCCCTGACTTAATTCTTCTCTCCCACCCTCCAGCTGAAACAAACCTTTCCCCATCGCCTCCCTTTAAAACATTTACAAGAGCACTCCCCTTTAGAAAGGTGCTGCCAAAGTCCTTTTGGGCCCAGAAGTACTCTGGGATAGATAGAGGTAGAGATAGAGATAGAGATAGAGATAGAGATAGAGATAGAGATAGAGATAGAGATAGAGATGATAGAGATAGAGAGATAGAGATAGAGAGATAGAGATAGATAGAGAGATAGAGATAGAGAGATAGAGATAGATAGAGAGATAGAGATAGAGATAGATAAGAGAGATAGAGATAGAGATAGAGATAGAGATAGAGATAGAGATAGAGATAGAGATAGAGATAGAGATAGAGATAGAGATAGAGATATATTGCAGACTCAGGTAAGGCTGACTCATATGGCAGCTTCAGGGAAGTTGCTCAGTGCTCTGTGTTTGTTTTGACAGCACAATCCCTCACCTGGAGGGAAATTCACACACTTGGCTTACATGGAATTCCTGGCTGCCAATGGTGACGACCAGGAAACTGGTTCAAGACAAGAGCAACATGAATGTAATTTTTATAATGGTTCATGATGACCCATCAATACGCTTGCTTTGCACAAAGGCTATGTTCTACCTCCACTGCTGCAGCTGTACGCCTCTGAATGTCATTTACTGGGAACCACAAATGGCGAGAGCGCTCTTGCACTCAGGAAGGCCCTATTTGCAAACTTTCCAGAAGTACCTGGTTGACCACTTAGAGAACACAGTGCTAGGCTAGAGGGGCTTTTGGCAGCCCCCCCCCCAATGCACAAGCAAAGGGGAGCAATGAGCAGGGCTCTTTGTGCTCTGCTATATTTAGTATGATCTACAAATATGTACGCACTGGCATGCTGCCCAGAAGGCAACGTGGCCCCAGGGCTGAAAGGGGTTTCCCCACCTCTGACCTACACAATCAAATGCCGCACTATCCAAATTGCAGAAGCTAACAACCCAGCAGCAAATATGAAAGCTAAAGCCACCAGCCACAGCACAGAAACTGAAAAAACAGAATCTCAAGATGCCTGCCAGTTTTTTGTTTGTTTTTTAAGGCACTTCATGCCAAAAGGACAACATGGTTGCCAGAAATCTCCCCTACAGAGAGCAATTCGTTGCTTGAGGGGACACCACTGAAAGGCCCCTCTCTGTTATGGTCACTGACAGGAGTGAGCCAGCAGTAAATCACACTGTTCAAGTTGTTCGACAGTGGAATTTGCTGCCAAGGAGTGTGGTGGAGTCTCCTTCTTTGGAGGTCTTTAAGCAGAGACTTGACAACCATATGTCAGGAGTGCTCTGATGGTGTTTCCTGCTTGGCAGGGGGTTGGACTCGATGGCCCTTGTGGTCTCTTCCAACTCTATGATTCTATGATTCTATGATTCTAAGTTGAAGTTAACGCTTTATTAACAAGAATACAATCTGCACAGACTTGGTGGAGTGTCAGGCCTATTGAGCACAGCATCTATCCCCAGTAGGTCTTACCCCATAGATTAGTTACCAAGACTCGGAGTCCCTGCCTCCCCACAACCTTTTAACTCCCTCCCCAGAGTTTTTCCCAAGCAACCGGAGACTGTGCCTGAGTGAAACCAACCTCTCATCTGCCCTTCTCATGCCTCTTCTGGTTCTGGGAGACCAGGGGGGAGAGGGGATTGTTCCAGCAGGTGGGGGAGACACCTGTGACTCTTCACTAGCCAGACTCATCTCTGCCTCTTGGCCTCACTCCTCCCCTGATTCAGCTTCTGCCCCTGATTCTGGACTCCTCTCTGCCACAGACTCTCCTGGTTTACTAAGCTCTGTTACCTCTTCAGCTTCCGACATCTCCTCTTCCCAGTCTTCTCCCTCTGACCACTCATCATCATCCCACCACCAATCTCTGGGCTCTGAGCCTTATTAGGAAAAATATCGGTCATAAAGATGAACATATTACCAAAGATGATGTTTTTAATTTCAAAGTATCCCAATACTAGGAGGAGAAAAATGTTTTAAGAATTGGAAAAGAGATTTGGCCAATCTCTGGGCTCTGAACCTTCTTCCTTTGGTGGTTCTCCAGCTGGTTTCTCCCACAATTCCTCTGCGTCCAACCATTCCCTGACAATCACCTTCCAAACTTTGGAATGACAGAGCACTCAGAGAAGATTCTCTACACATACACACACTTTGTCCAGGTAGGCTAGTATGTCTACTCTGGAAGTACCTCTCCGTGTTTTCAGGTAGAGGCAGGTCTTTCCTATCACTAGTGATCTCATCCGTTTAGCTGGAGATAGACAGATGCCAACAACAACCAGGAATTGAACTTGGGATCTTCTGCATGCAAAGCAGGTGCTATCCACTAAGACAGAGTTTCCTCCCTAGTATACAAAAAGGAGTCAAGAGAGATGGCTGCAGGGTTAAAGTAGAGGTATTGTACTAATCCTTTGGAGGGTGATGTGAGACCTAGTGAAATTTTTCATTGTGTCTCAGGGAGCTGTGAAATATTTCTCAAAGTTTCCCAAACTCCTGCATGCTTAAAATTCTGATACCCATTAATTACTGCAGGCAAAAGGATAAATCGTCTGAAATACAGTTTCCTGTTACTGCATATGTTCTTGACTGCAGCGGCAGTGCACCATGGCCCCCAGGGCTCTCAGATGTGTTTTTGGTTGGATTTGCTCACAAGATAAATTATTGCTGCTGCTGTTCTGGTATGGAATGCATTGCTCCTTACCTGTTACTTCTGTAAGCAAAAACTGCAGGCATGTACAGATTATTATTTTAAGTTTATTATCAAAATTAAATATCGTTTAAAAATAATAATTACTGGAAGTTTTAAATGAGAAGGCTTTTTAGGACAAGCCATCAGCACGCACAGAACTATTGTTTTGACTTCCCATTTCATATAAATCATTCCCCTCCCTTCCAATCAATGCAGTCCGTTTCGGAGACTTCTCCAGCATGCTTATCTCAAGTTGCTGCCAAGTGTGACCTCGCCCTGGCCTAGAAAACATGGAGGGAGGGCTGACCAGCTGGTGTCATGAAGCGTCGCCCTGCCCCACTCATATTTCATGCAAGGCATGAAAAGGGCAGGGTAATGGGAATGAAAGCCGCTCATCTGTAGGTCACCAGCTCCTTCGCCCGACATTCTGTTCAGCAGCAGAAGCGTCAACAAGAATTTACTTGGAACGCATGAACTCTGAAAGCTTGCGAGGGCTTCTGGGCTTGACCCAGCACCTTATGGAAAGGCTCTGGGGTGGGGAACCCTTTGCAGACCGAAGGCCACATTCCCTTCTGAGCACTGCAACATGCCCATGGTGGGAGGGGCTGGAGGTAAAAGTTGGTGGAACAGGAAATGCAAATGTTAACCTTGTGCTGTAGGGCTAGTTTTCACCCACATACCTCTCTGTCCTCCATCCAGGCAAGCAAGCAAGAGGCATGATCAGATTTCAAGGGCACGTGCCAACCAGGCAAAAGCACATGGGGTGCAAAGCAAGACTACCAAGGGGCATGACCAAGAAGACTGTGGGGGGCAGACACAGAGCTCTGGAGGTTCCCCACCATGGGAAAAGATGCTCCCTTTTGATATGGCTCCTCCTTTCCCTTGCTGCTGGTACCCATTCACCTGAGATACTCCTTACCTGAGAAGGAGTGCCAACTGTTGCATGTTTCTCCCTTTCCCTCTGGAGATGGTGTGGATTGGGCCAAGAGGGAAAGGCAAGTGAATGGGCAGCTGCTACCACATACTTCTCCAAAGCATCTTTAATGGGCAAGGCAACCATTGGGGTTGCGTTTTAACAATGTATGGCAATTACAATTCCTCTCGGAGACTGAGGGGCTCAGTTACTAACCACTAGGTCTTACTGCACCAGGTTTGCAATTGTCCTGCTTTTTCCAGTTTTCCCTTACACCAGTGGTTCCCAATTAAGCTTTTGAAAATCTTGGTATCTCTATTGTAGTTTTTGTTATGTGAATAGTGCCACGGACCCCCTGGGTGGGTTTCATGGACCACCTGTGGTCTGTAGACCACCAGTTGGCACAATTATCATGTGCACACAAGAGACAGGGGCAGGTCTTCTGGAAAGGAAGAAAATCCACCTTGCTATTTCCGAGACGCACAAGTTTGTTGTTTATGTTGTTTTATGGCTGGGGAAGAACAAAGGAAGAAGAGCTTGCTTTGCTAAATGTTCTGTTCTCTGACCCACCGAGAGAGACATTTGGCCTCAGGTGAGAGGCAAGCCTGTGTGCACATCCCTGTCTTGTTTAGACATGCAAGATCTCCATCACCAGCACTGCAGGAGAAAAAACGCTTATTGTTTTACATGTTTACAAACAGCCCTTTCAGATCTCTGTCCCCTGAGGAGGCGTGCATTGTAATAAATTCACAGTTCGCATGATGATGATTTAAACAGCTTTGGAGTGGCATGTTTTTAATGACTTGTTCCAATTTGTCTGCCTCTCCTGCCTGTCAACTCCCCCCGCTGGCAGGAAGCCTGTTCCTGTTGCATAAACATTTATCAGCCAGATGAAGGAGTTGCACTTTTTCGTTGTTTTGCTTTGTGGTTTGGGGAGGGGGGGAGGAGAGAGAGAAAGGGACAAATTAGCAGCGGTGTCATTTAATCTCAATGCCCAAGCCTGGTCAACACAGCCACCAGCGGAAACAGACTCTCACTGCATAAAGCAGGGGATGCAGCTGAAACAATGCTTTTTTCTCCCTCTCTCATATTGCAAAAACTCAATGAAGCCTCCTCATCCTGGAACTTTCTGGATTAAAAGTACAGTCGTACCTCGGAAGTCGAACGCCTTGCGACTCAAACGTTTTGGCTCCCAAACCCCACAACCCCGGAAGTTTGCGAATGTTCTTTGGAACCCGAACGTTCGACGCGGGTTCTGCAGCTTCCGATTGGCTTCAGGAGCTTCCTGCAGCCAACTGGAAGGTGCGCCCTCGTTTCTGAACGATTTAGAAGTCAAACGGACTTCCGGAATGGAATCCGTTCAACTTCTGAGGTATGACTGTACTTCTTCACACAGCAAAGAGCTAAACTGTGGAGTTGGCTCCCATCAGATGTAGCGATGACAACCAACCTGGAAGGCTTTGAAAGAGGATCAGAGAAATTCACGGAGGAAAAAGCCATCAAGGGCTAACAGCCACAATAGTTCTGTTCTACCTCTCCTGTTGGAAGCAGCATGCCTCTGAATGTCACTCAATGGGAATCACAAGTGGGAGAAGAGTACTCTTGTAATCGGTTCCTATTTGTGGGCTTCCCATAGGCATCTGGTTGGCCACCGTGAAAATAGGACATTGGACTAGATGGGCCTTCAGCTTGACCCAGCAGGCTCTCCTTAGGTTCCTAATGCTGCTTCGTCGTAGTATCTGCCATTGTCTGAAACTCAACTGTCTAAAGCTTTTGTTGACCCAGATGTTGTTTGACTACAGCTGTCATCAGCCATTATTTAGGGGTGATGTCACTTGTGATCCAGTAACACCCGGAAGGGCCACAGGCCTGTGTTAGGTACCAGCACTGAAATTGTTGGTACCTGGGATTATTCCAGTATAGCCTAATACTAATCTCCTCTTCAGAGAAATGAAGAGGCTTCTGAAACTGTCAACGCACGGCAGCCGATATACCAGCATTTACTCCCTGCAAATCCTTAGCTGCATGCAAGTGAGTGATGGCAAGGGAGGGGAGAGTGGAGGATACTTTGCTCCTAATACAGCCTGCCTAGAAAGATGCATTTTAAAGAACCCAGCCAAAACACTTATATGCAGTTCAATCTAAACATTTTCCTAGCATACCCCCCCCCAGCTCTTCAGAATGTTGTGAATAAAGAAAGGCGCCTAGCATTGCACAATTTTTATACTCCTCACTAAACATTGTCACTATGTGGTACCAATAAAATGACTAATTGTGCTGCAGTAAACAGAGGATGGAGAGATAAAAGTAATTATAACCTGGCAAACAGGAATCCTCTTTAACTGGGGTTGCTAAATGAGGGCGCCATTGCTAAAGCTCATCTAGTTCTCACACCACGCATAGGGAGCACCAGATTATCACCATCCATTCCGTTTTGACTATCCTTTCATCTACATGGCTTGTAATTATGGCCCCTCCATTAATACCGGTTTGGCATTACCACTGACCGGGTCCTTCCTTGTTTATCCAGACTTCTGCATTTGACATTCCTATGTTGGAGAGGGAACTAATCTCTTGCTATCCTGGAAACACGTGGCTGCAATAGCCTTGAGCATCCAACTTACATGCATGGGGGAAGAACAAGAGGTTTCTTGGTATTTTTGGCGCAGTTGCTAGTACTGCTTAAGAAGCAAGCCGATTTACAGTACAAAATGAAGGCTTGCCTTTTCAGCAAGGGCTATGGCAGAACCTTTAGAAAGGTCACTTTTGTAAAGAAAAATCGGTTTCATTAAAAGTCACTTAAGCAAAGATTAGATGTGCATCCTGGGCACAATGGCTATTTTCTACTTATGCTGTCACAGGCAATAGCAGTGCTTTTTTTCTAGAAAAAGAGGTGACAGTACTCACCATTAAGTTGTTACAGTAAGTGCCACACTTTTTAACAACAGCAAAATGAGGTGCCGGTACTGCGCACCGTTGAGTACCCCCTGAAAAAAGCACTGGGCTTTTTAATTATCAGTTGCTGGGAATCACGAGTGGCTTGAGTGCTGTTGGGATAACCTGACAATCTAGTTTCAAGGAGGAGAATTAATCTCCACAAGCCTACAAGGCTGTTCCTCAAGCTTTGGTCAAAGCACTTGACCAGCTACTTATGGAAAAGCTTGCGAAGAAGTGGCCACATCAATGAGAGATGCCTACCACTAAGAGAAACTCTGAAATTGCAGCAATACGTCATGTGCCCTAAGAACAGAGCTTTGAAGGGAGCTGCTTTGCATGTGGCCATGGCCTCCATATAATGGGAGCTTTCTCTGTGACTGGGGTGCCTACTTGGTGCATGAGTCCAAACACGAGGCATCTTCAAACTGAAATCCTTCTCAGCTGTCTTTTTTGTGGGGACAAGAGGGACTGAGCCCTGGGAGTGTTCAACTACAGGACTTCAGAGGCTGTGCTCAAAACTGTGTTGCATTTTTTAACTGAGTCAACCAGCTAGAGCCAGGCATGGCCAAACAGGACCCTCCAGCTGTTTGGGGACTACAACACCCATCACCCCTAGCTAACAGGACGAGTGATCAGGGATGATGGGAGCTGTAGTCCCAAAACAGTTGGAGGGCCGAGTTTGGCCATACCTGAGCAAGACCGAGTTCTTGGTTCTAAGCCCTGTTGGGTAAGGGGAATATAAAGGCAATAAATAGGGAGCAGGCATCTGAAACTGGAGCAAAAAGCAGCATCGACAGAGAATTGTGCAGCTGGACCTCATTCAGGATGCCTGTACACTATGGATTAGGGAAGGGCAGTAGCTCAGTGGCAGAGCATCTGCTTTGCATGCTGAAGGTCCCAGGTTCAATCCCTGGCATCTCCAGCTAGGGCTGGGAGAGACTCTGTCTGAAATCTTGGAGAACTGCTTCATGTCCTTGTAGATAATACTGAGCTAGATAAACCAACGGTCTGAACTCAGTATAAGAAGGCTCCCTACAGATGGGTCTCTGATCTTGCATTTGTCCCATGTCTGACCGAGTCTCCATTCATGCAATTAAGAGTTTCAAGGTATCTCACAATCTAGCCCAGTCCTTTGCCATTGCAGAAAACCCACTATCACAGCATCCCTCTCCTTCCCCTTGTACCCCTGCCCAAAGCTTGAGAGAATTCCATCTCAGTTGCCCAGTATTCTCACCTTCCCTTTAGATTGCACAGCTGCATGTGGGACTGCAGAGGCCTTCTTGGAGCACCTAGAAGATCTTCCCCCCTTTCTGAAATTAGGCTCGGAAGAATTTTATTGTAGCCAGTAGAACAGCTTGCAGGGTGTATTTAGCTGCAGCGCAGGTTGTGACAACGAGAGTTTATCCAGTTTGCAGATGTGCCCACAGTCCCTAGAATGATGGCTTCTGAGCCGCCTCATTCGCTCCACGAACCTGTTTTATTCAAACTGAAGTTCTGTGTTGCCTATGCATCCACACCTGCATGTATATACAGCAGGTCACCAGCACCTCCCTCAAAAGGACAACACTTTTAATTAAATGAGCGGCCAGGTGATACACTTAGTGCCAAGCTTAACATATGTTTTAGCTGATAAGCAGTATTGTGTTGGCAGGGTACGAACACTGAATTCAGAGTTAAGATACGTGCGTGTTTTTCACCCTTCTCTTAACAGCAGACTACTAGTAAAGCAGAGAACATACGTCAGGTTCCCCACATTGGTACAGTGGTACCTCGGATTACATACGCTTCAGGTTACAGCTGCTTCAGCTTACAGACTCCGCTAACCCAGAAATAGTACCTCGGGTTTAGAACTTTGCTTCAGGATGAGAACAGAAATCGTGCTCCGGTGGCACGGCGGCAGCAGGAGGCCCCATTAGCTAAAGTGGTGCTTCAGGTTAAGAACAGTTTCAGGTTAAGAACGGACCTCCAGAACGAATTAAGTACTTAACCTGAGGTACCACTGTACTGCTTTCTGGCAGGCAAGAGGTCCAGACCGCTCCTTTCCGAAATTTTGTCCTGACACCAGTCCTTTTCAGGCGTGTTAGGCTGGGATAGCTTTGAGCAGCAGTGGAGTGTTAAAAGCTAGCTCAGGGGTTCAAATGTGGCTCGCTGTCATGCCCCACAACCCCCCTGTCCTGTCGGGGAGCATGAGAGATATCAAGGTGACCCAGTGAGCTTCATGGCCTGGTGGGGTTTTTGAACCCTGGTCTGCCACACCCTGGCTGGACACTCTAACCGCGACACCACCCGGCTCTCAAAGTCAACCCTAGCCAATGCACACACATTAATTAAGCAAGAGCACCTTATTACATTAAACACACACACACAAACTCGATGGGCACTATTATTTATCAAGCACACAGGCGACGGCACTGATTGTTAACAAGTCTGATTGATTAGACAGGCAAAATGGGTATCGGTTTCCATTCCCTGGGATTGCCATATGTTTCTTCATAATCATCGGGAGGAGTGGAGGTGGAGGAAGAGGAGGAGGAGGAGAAAAGGCTCTGTGGTGTTTTTTTTCTTGAGTAGCCGAACAGGTGTTGAAGCAAATCCTTAATGCTTTGAGTTTCGCCTCTTTTGAAGCAGATGGGGTGGGTGGATGAGTGGGAAAGGAGAGAGAGATTAGATTCTAACCTCTCATTTTCTCTGGCCTCAGGTCAAGAGCTCCAAAGAAGACTTGGCTATTAATCGTTAAAATGTTCATTTGATGTGAAAAAGGGACACCCCCTCCCTTAAGACCAAGAAGTGAAATAATGCTTCCCTTCACCAATATCATGTTCCTTTCTCTCTTTGCACACCAAGAAGTGCCAGGGGAGAGTTCTTTTATATTCTTAGGAATATAAAACAAACTTCCTCTTCATCTTAGGCCCCTGAGTGGGAAAGGCAGGGGGTCAGGTTGGAGACAGTGGTGTGGTTCGTACACAATGCTTAACCATGGTTAACACAAACCATAGTTAACACTGAAATGTCTGGCAGAGAACTGCTTAAACTTTGGTTTATTAATTTACCAAATAGTTCAAAGCTCCAGGAAGAACAGATGAGCCTCGAGAGTGGTTTGCATTTTTTGCAGCTCTTCAGCTTTGGGGTGAACTACAGCTAAGCCCCCAGGCTCTGCTCATACTCCTAACCATGTCTTACAGTAATGTGTGAAACAGGCCAGTGTGAGATTTTTTTTTTTAATCCCTCAGCTAAGAGTACAATAAAACAAAGATACCACAAAGCCGTCGCCTCGTCACCCGAGAGTCTCAAATCAGGGCCCTGTGCCAAAGTATGCAATTCTGAGAACAGGGAGCAAAAATGCAGGTGTTTTAACACGAGAGGGCAAACGCTTTATTGCAGTAACTAGGAAATGCCACCTCTGATAATTACACATTCATCCATTTACAGCAATATGATATGATTGTGGAAGGAGGGGCAGAGGGCTTGTCAAAAGGCTGCTCAGATCAAAAGGGCTCCCTTAGGTTTAAACATGGAAATTAACACTGCTGCGTTAAAATGTTCTAACCCCACTAAGTCAACTTTCATTTCTCTGCAACGTTTTACTGCTTTTGCATGAGCCTGGGCAGTGACCTGTGCTTTCAAGCTAATGCATGTTACCTTCGCAGCTTTAAGCCTCCTCTTTTTAAAGCACCCTTTCTGTTCTTCCCTTCCATACAATTTTCATTAGCCAGATGAGGTAGGAAGCGAGCAGGAAGAGAATGCAAATTATCATCTATGTTACCTCTCTGGCTGAAATTCACCTCCGTGACAAGGGGAAGAAGAAGAAGCAGAGCCAGTTTTGGGTGCCCAGGTATATGTCAGAACCTGCAACTTCCAACATTCGGCTTCGTTGGATGGTCCCAAGTTCAAGTATAATGAGAGGTTCAAAGTAATGCACTTGGCACACTCTCCTTGTGTTGAAGTGTTGTTTTCACAGGGAAAACATGTCATACAAAAACAAGAGAGAATGCTATTCAGCATCTAGTTTGGCGGGGGGGGGGGAGAGAACAGGAGCCCTCACAAACTGCAGTGCACTGCAAGTAATTTTTGTTTTTAGCTATCTGCTGATTTTAATTTGTTTTGATTTTTAAAAATAATAATAATACTTATTTTAGCTGATTTTAATATTTCTCTCTCTCTCTCCCCACTTTCTCCATGCAATGCATAGTTTTATAAATTTCTAGCATATCACCTCTTATTCGCGTTTTCCTTAAAGAGTCCCAAATGCTGCCTTATACCGAGTGGCAGCGCATCGGTCCATCTAGCTCAGTACAGTCTACACTGACTGGCAGCAGCTATCTGGGGTTTCAGGCAGGGAGCCCTCCCACCCCTACCTGGAGGTGCAAGGTGGTTCTTTTTAATGAGATTCAGAAGCAATACAAACACAAGAAGATTGAAGATTTTATTCTAAACAGCAAGCATTATATACATTACCAAGCAAGGACTTCGGTCTGCCACTGGGAAGCCGTCAAGAAGTGGCAAAGAGACACCACCAGGCAGCCTCAGGTTGCAGGACCCTCCGGCCATGAGTTTGTACATGAGTTTCACAGAAGTCCTGCCCAACATCATCTGATTTATTGCTAACTAAGTCTGTTAGCCTACGTGTCTTGCCTGACTAGCTAGTAAAGGTAAAGGTAAAGGGACCCCTGACCATTAGGTCCAGTTGTGGCTGACTCTGGGGTTGCGGCACTCATCTCGCTTTATTGGCCGATGGAGCCGGCGTACAGCTTCCGGGTCATGTGGCCAGCATGACTAAGCCGCTTCTGGCGAACCAGAGCAGCGCACGGAAACGCCATTTACCTTCCTGCCAGAGAGGTAGCTATTTATCTACTTGCACTTTGACGTGCTTTCGAACTGCTAGGTTGGCAGGAGCAGGGACAGAGCAATGGGAGCTCACCCTGTCGTGGGGATTCGAACCGCCAACCTTCTGATCAGCAAGTCTTAGGCTCTGTGGTTTAACCCACAGCGCCATTAGCTAGTGCAGATTATTAATTAGCTAGCCCCCTCTTCCAATACCCCACATTCTTCCAAACAATGTCTAACACAAAAGAAGGTCAGAAGGTACCCTGCAATTATCACTTATTCCGTCCACCAGATTATACATTAAAGGCTGCTCTCAGCCATCAAAGAGCAGAACAAGAGATAGAGGGGAAGTAAACAAAGGCAGGAAGAGGTAACGGTAAAGGACCCCAGGACGGTTAAGTCCAGTCAAAAGCAATTATGGGGTTGTGGAGCTCAAATTTCAGGCCGAGGGAGCCGGTGTTTGTTCACAGACAGCTTTCCGGGTCATGTGGCAGCATGGCTAAACCGCTTCTGGAGCAACAGGACACTGTGACGGAAACCAGAGCACACAGAAATGCCGTTTGCCTTCCCACTGCAGCGGTACCTATTTATCTACTTGCACTGGTGTGCTTTTGAACTGCTAGGTTGGCAGGAGCTGGAATAGAGCAACGGGAGCTCATTCCGTAACCAAGATTTGAACCACCGACCTTCCAATCAGCAAGCCCAAGAGGCTCAGTGGTTTAGAACCACAGTGCCAACCGCGTCCCTGGCAGGAAGAAATGACCATGTCAGATCACTAAACTCCTCAAAATACAATTATCTTCCAGATAGATTGCCCCTAGAGTGAGCGACTGAACCTGAAGCCTTCTGCAATGCAAAGGCAGATGCTGTACACCACTGAGCTACAGCCCCATCAAACATTAGATATGACTCTTACTGTGAAGGCTCCCTGAGATATATTTGCAAGCTGGGGAAAAAAAAGGAGCAGCCAGACAGATGAGTGGCAGGTGCCAATCCTACCTAGAATAAAACAGAACTGACTGGTGTGAGGCTTAAATGTCTTTCCCAACAACTGCTTATTTCAAGGTTTTGTCTCCTCCGCTTCTCAGGGGTTTTTCTTTTGCCTCCATCACCACAGATTGCTCAGCACTTCTCAGCTCCCCGACCCCCCCCTTAAGTACCTGGAGACAAGAGGCAGCTGGGAGCAGGCAAGTGGAAGTTACAGCTTGACAAGAACCAAGAAATGCAACTGCTGTTATACCAAAAAGAAGTAGTAGTTTGCAAGGCAGAAGGTGAGAATAAAACCTTGGCTCTTTTTTTTTTTTAAGGCAAGAGTTTCTGATTCTGGTAAAAAGCAGTCTCTTAATATGCCAGTGTGCCAGTTTTTCCCCTCTCCTCTCTCTCTCTCACTCTCTCTCCCCCAAATTGAAGTAGTCAGGGAAAAGCGTTTTATTTTTAGAAAGGCAACGTGCTCCTTTTGTCCGCTTCAGCAGACACCGCTGCATCACAGTAAGGCGATCCCATTGCAGCAGCAACGTGAACCGCATAGTCAAACACACAGGAAGTTCCTAGGCAATGTGAAAAAGCATTTACTGTGCTGTGAAGTCCTGACATGATGGTTATACATGTCAGGTTTCTAAAAAAGAAAAAGAAAAAAGAAATTAAGAGGTGGGAAGAAAACACCAGGTACACTGTCATATAATGGGCCTGCAGTTTCCATGTCAGAAGGGTAACTAAAACCCACTTTGCAGGTAGAGAACAGGTGAGGCTATACTTGCCATGCCCAAAGTAAACCATATCTCAAGGCTAATAAATGCTTTGTGGGATTAGCTTTCATGAACAGCACCCTGCTGCCTTGGCTGTATTAATGATTTTCTCTTCTTAAATATTGTCACAATGGTTCTACATGTATTTGCTTTTATGCATGGTTTAAGTTCGTTTGTTTTTAACTGGACAGTGCATTTTAGCAGTGTCTTGCATCCAATGTTATTTGTACATCGCTCAGAGAGCTTTTCGATCAAGCGGTTTATAAATCTAATAAACAAACAAGATGTTTTGTGCAGTTTCCCATGTAGCAACAAACTCTGTGGGACATTCTCAGTATCGTATTTCTGTGGCCAAAAGGGTGATCTCTCTCTCACTCTTCAGCTGTTTGCTACTGCAATGGAATCCCTGGCATGGGCTGCTAAAAGCTACCTCACTTCCCAAGAGCGAAAGGTGCGGACTCTTCCAGGGACCTGGCTGGGACCAGATGCAAACAGGCTCTTCCCCTCCTGGAACTGCCTGCATTCCACCACAACAGTATATAATATACATACACAGAAAGGACAGTCTCTTGGCAGAGGGATGTGGTCCTTTGTGTTAAGAATACTAATGCTCCCAGTCATGATGAATGATTTAGCTCCATATGGCACAACTTCTGCCTATGCACTTGTCATGAAAGACAAAAGCAGGGATGTGGGTATTCTCTCTCTCTCTCTCTCTCTCTCTCTCTCTCTCTCTCTCTCTCTCTCTCACACACACACACACACACACACACACAGTACATGGTCTCGTTTCCAGGTATCCTGTTGTTTGTTTTGCTTTCTTTCTCTTAAACCAAGTTCCTTGCTATAACTGCAACTGCTGAGATGTGCATGGGTGACAACCCCACCCCACCCAAGTTCCTGAGCAGGGGGTGGGCAGGGCTTTTGTGTTCCCCCCTTGCCTTGTCTGAGGCCAGCACATGAGACTGGCTGCAAACCAAAAAATAATTGAAGGAGGGTTGGACAAACACACACATGCACTCCAAAAGTTGTATGGAAACGCCATTACATTAAGGCCATGCTTCAGTTGTTGCCGTTTACACAGCGAACAGATGCCCTTTCAGAATATGCTCCCTGGGGTGTGGGTGTGTGTAAAGACCCTTTGCAGCACAAGGTGTGTAGTTTTTCATATGGGTGCTTTCATTCAACACACACTGGTTTGTGAACTGCTATTGTCCCAGGGATGACTGTGCCATCTTGGGTTGGGGCATGTTAAAACCAGCCTCCAGGCAGTGAGCTTCCCACCACAGGGAGTTTGAGCACAATGTCCCCTTTCCTTGTTATGCCTCCTAGTCTCCATCTACCCTCCTCCCAAGAATATTGTGTCTCTCTCCATTTTCCACCAAACATGCAGGCTGCTAAGCTGGCAGCAATCATACCCGAGAGCAGGTCAGAACTCAAGAGCGGCAGAGCCTCATCAAATCAGACTCGCTGACAAAGGAAACAGTGTCTTGGGCTTCCTACAAAATGTAGGCTAAAATACCACCCATTTGCTTTCCGACCCATGCACTAAAAGATGATTTCCGCTGGCTAATTCTTCTGCTAAAACCCCCACAGGCCAGCTCTAATCCTTTTAAATAGCTTTGAGATTTCTGCTCATCTCTCCCAAATCTAGCGATCAAACGAATGAGCGTGAATGAGGAAAAGGAAAGAGGGACTCCCTTTAATTTGTATTTGAAGGTGGTGCATGGAATGCAGAGGCAATGTATGGTGGGGGGGGGGGAGAGACTGAAGCTGGGCCTTTAGCAGGTAGGAATGCAGTTGTGTGCCATCTCCACATCAATCTGACAGCTATATTGTTAAGATACATGGAGACATCATGGAAACATAGGAAGATGCCTTGTAACAAGTCAAACTCTTGGGCCTATCTGGCTCAGAAGTTCTCCAGGTTTTCAGATTGGGGGCTAGGGCCCCATCTGGAGATGCCAGGGATTGAACCTGCGGCCTTCTGCATGCAAAACAGATGTTGTACCACTGTTGTGTGGCCCTTCCACAGTCACAATTATTAACAGTAGGTGGAGTAGGCTGGACTCTGGTTCAGGAATCCAGAAGCCACCACCCAGAGAAGAGCAGATGATGGGGCTACAGCTAACAGTTCCTTCATCAAGCATCTGGTCAGGAATGGGCATGAGGAGCAAAGTCCTAGTCACCAGAACATCCTTTCTTTCTTGAATTCATTTTGTAGGCAGTGGGTGCCTGATCAGGCATGTACATGGTCACAGACGCAACAAATCAATAATCATTCTCTACAACAAAATGGTGCTTATTTCCAAGGCAATGTGTTTAGCATCAGGGTGGCAGAAGCAAACCCAACATTATTCTCGCTTTCATGATGCTTCTATGATTTGAGAGAAAGCTGCGCGCACACACATTATTATTATTACTAGTAATTATTGTTTTTAAAACAGGCTTGGCAAACTATTGTTGTTGTCGTTTTTGCTTTAACATGAGAGATGCAGACACAGTTTTAGAGCATGGCATAGCAGGGGGAAGAGAAATGTTCTGTGTGCTTCTCAGCTGAAGCAATACATACTCCAAAAGAGTGTGTTTCTGCGTAAGCATTATGTCTAGGGTCTAAAAGGACCCAGCTGGGCCACTTGCTAATAGTCACTGATACACCTATCCACATAGGTTTTGTCTAATCTACTTAAAACAGACACCTAATTGGAAAATTTGCACAAGTAACTCAGAATTGTATTCTTACAATTATGGGCAAATAAAACTTTCCAGCCAAAGGAGCCTCAGTCCTACAAGCTCCCTGCTACTCGCTTCCCTTTCCTTCTTAGACAGGTGTTGGCTAGCCAATAAAACTGCATCAGCCACACACACAAAAATCATACTGAATCAACTCTTTGTAATTTAGTACGCAACCCCAAATAATCTCTGGCTCTGCTAATATGTAGGCCTGGTTTGCATGCCACATTAAGCCAAACCATGGTTTAGCAGGTGCATGCTATGTGTATGTGGGCTCTTGGAAAAGAGATTCTGGCCTCTTTGCTCCATCTCAGCTGTTCTGCTGCTCTGCTAAACTAGGCCAAGTCATGGTGTTTGGCACATCATCCAAAACTGAGCTTGTGTCTTAGCTCTCCTGTAGGATAAACTCTGGTTGCAGTTCGCCCACAGAGAGATAAACCACAAGCTCAGGTTTGGGAGGAGCATGGGAGGAGCACAATCTCCTGTTCCAGAGTCTGCAAGTTCATGCTAAGGCAGGGGTTGGCAAACTACGGTCTGCGGGCCAGATTCGGCCCAATTGCCCTCTGGATCCAGCCCGCAAACGGTTCTGCAATTGCCGCTTGGATCACCTTTTTCAATTTTTTCCCAGGCACCCTTTTTTTGCGATTTCCCCCCGGGACTACATCTCCCAGCATGCTGCCAGGTTGCTCAGACTTCTGTGACGCTGGCCAATCCGAAGCCTTAGCAACCTCAGGCCTCCTCTCCATTGGCTGGTTTGACGTGAGCTGGTGGCCAATGGCGACACTTCCCAGACTCGCTGCTCCAATTGGGGCGAGGCACAGGGCAGGTCACCTTGTTGACGTCTAGCTCCGAGTAGGGAGGAGAAGCAAAGGGGAGGGAAGAAGCGGGAGCAGAGAGCCTGCGAGGAGGGCGGAGGAGGAAGAGGAAGAGAAGGAAGAAGAGAAGGAAAATTTAAAGTATATTTAAAAAAACACTGTAAAATTAATGAATGTTAGAAAGATGCTGGAATGGATTTACATGGTCTTAGCAGAAAGGTTATAGAGAATTAAGTAAAAATGGATTGTTAATGTGTTAAAGTGTAAAATTTAAGGTTAAATTGCGTTAAGATAAATTAAGGAACAAAAATTTGAGAAAGAGGGAAAGGAATTGCTGGAACAATTATGAAATAGAATACAAAAAGGGAGGCGTGAGGAAGTCAAGGAAATAAGCAAATGAAAGATAATGATATGAAAATACTGGATTTTAATGTTTTTGAATGTTACTGTTTAGTTGTATTGTTTTTGGTCTTTTTTCTTTTCTTTTTTTTCTTCTTTAGTGTTGTATTTTTTTTATTTTTGAAGTATTGTAATTTTTCCTTACTATTATTGTCTGTTTTTCTTTTTTCTGTAATTGTTAAACTTCAATAAATATTTTTTTTTAAAAAAAAGGAAGAGGACTCTTCTGTGCTGCTCGGCGGTGACACATTAGCAGAACGGTCATAGACACCTTGGGGTAGGGGACTTCCAACGGGGTGGCTGGAGCCCCTCCGCGCAAGCTGAGTTCCAGCACCAGAGGGGCGCCCCCTCCCCTCCCCTCCCCTCCCCAGCCCAGCCCAGCCCGCTCCATCTGAACACAGTGAGTGGAGGTATCTCAGCCGCTCTGTCTCCGAGGGAAGGAGGGAGGGAAGGAATAGGCGCGTGCACATGCGTGCTCGTGCGCAGTCCGACCCGCCACATGTTCTGAGGGACAGACTCCACTAATCCAGAAATAGTACCTCGGGTTAAGAACTTTGCTTCAGGATGAGAACAGAAATCGCATGGCGGCTGTGTGGCAGCAGTGGGAGGCCCCATTAGCTAAAGTGGTACCTCAGGTTAAGAACAGTTTCAGGTTAAGAACGGACCTCCAGAACAAATTAAGTTCTTAACCCAAGGTACCACTGTACTACTTCCGGGTTAGCAGAGTCTGTAACCCGAAGTGTTGGTAACCTGAGGTGTTTGTAACCCGAGGTACCACTGTATTAGATTGCCCAACTGTGAAATTTAGAGCTGTTGCTGGTTGTTTTTTTAATAGAGCAACATGGCTACCCCTTTTGTGTGTGTATGTGTGTGTTTTAATGCAGTGTATGTAACTTGGGCTTTTTACAAGCTGTGCACGTTCCTTTCGTAGCAGCCATCAGGCATTCCAGCAGAATAAAAAAGAGAAAACTATTAGCAGCAGCATCCAAAGTGGTGATCAGCCAATTAGTTTTAATAGTTATGCTTTTAAAAGTTATCAAAACCAAGGCATTAATAGCAGGAGATCTTTTTTTATTTTTTTTTTTGTAAAATGGTTAGGAAATGGGGGCCCTCTACTTTCTGCAAACAGATGCTAGCAACCCTGATGTGAATCATTCTGTTAAATATATCATTAGCCAAACAAAGTTCTGTTAATCACACACGGCGCACCCGTCATCCCCTGCCAAACCCTGGTGACCAAAACTTCCTAATTTTAGGTATCTCAGTTTGGCTCACAAGTAGGCAGAAATGGGATTTTCTAAGATTTTCAGCCCCCAGCACTGGTTATCCTGACCTAAGAGAGCTTTGCTGGTTGGGCAACAAAAATTGTACATAATTATCCTATCTAATTTATGTAGCTAATAGATGTACTTTTTTGCTGTTTATATGTTCATACTACAGTGGTAACTCGGGTTACAGACGCTTCAGGTTACAGACTCCGCTAACCCAGAAATACTGCTTCAGGTTAAGAACTTTGCTTCAGGATGAGAACAGAAATTGTGCTCCAGCGGCGCAGCAGCAGCAGGAGGCCCCATTAGCTAAAGTGGTGCTTCACGTTAAGAACAGTTTCAGTTTAAGAACGGACCTCCGGAACGAATTAAGTACTTAACCAGAGGTACCACTGTATATGGAAATCTTAAAGCATGCTAATTTTCATGTGTGGTTTAAAAATAACCATTAAAAAAAATAAATCCAAGTGATGGAATGTATTCATGAGAGAGAGAGAGAGAGAGAGAGAGAGAGAGAGAGAGAGAGAGAGAGAGAGAGTGTCTATAACACCACACACATGAAAGAGACACTGACTGGTTCATCTACCACTTCGACCATAGATTGTTTTAACCTGGTTTTAAAGTTGTATTTTAAATCACTGTTTAAATAATAATGATGACCTTACCCCAAAAGGGAAGGTTTGAGAGATGATCACATAGAAAAGAAAGATTCCTAATAAAATTCTTATCTGCCTCCTTATTATCCCAACCTGCTGGGTTCCAAGAAAGAATGTTAAGACCTTTCTAGATGTTTTCTAGTCATTTACTGTACCTTAGAGGGGAGCGGAAGGTATCATAATTTGCTTTTCTATAATTACCTAGAGTCCTTGGGCTTATCTTGAGCATTTGTTAACAGATAATCCCTTTGATCTCTGGAAAGTAGATTGCTAGCAGGGTAGGAGTTTGAGGCCTCTAACCTGGAGATGTTTCTTCCAATACTGTACCTGCATTCAGGCCAATATAATTGATATTCCTTTCTTGTCTATTGGAATGTATCTGGATATTATTTGTATAGGTGACAAAGGCAGGAGTCTTATAGCTGAAGAACTTTCTGCTCCTTTCCAGACTGTGATTCCCTTTCTCTAGCAAGTACAGGTTATTTGGAACACCTTTTAATTTGAAAAACAGCTCTCTGTCAGCGAACATGTGAATTAGAGACCAAAATTTATCCCATACATCAGGATCCTGAAAGGTTAGTTCTCTAGCCAAAATTAGACAGGTATTTACAATGTAAACCATTTCCTAAACCCAGGGAAACCCCTACAATGGACTGAATTCCTGCTTGCAGTTCAGATTCTGTTTTAATTATTCTGCTGGGTTTTTCCACTGGTCAGTTATGAATGACCACCCCCCTCATTCACAAGCTTTCAAAGTATGTTTATTAAGCCATCATTCGCTGCCTTTTCCTCCCATCTGTGCTATAGGGCAGGAAATGTGGAGAGCTGCCCTGAAGCCTTCAGAGTTCCATCGAAAGACGCCAGCTTGTACAAATTAGATTAGGTGACAGACCCAGATCATTTCCTTGGAATGTAGCAAGTGGATTATTAGCATACTCATCCCCTATCAGTAGCCTTGTATCTGAAGGAGTAAAGAGATGAATGGAAAAGGACTCCTCCAAGTCCATCTCATGAACATTCATACTGGTGTAAAAGAAGGTTTCTGAGTTCAAGTTCCAATCTTGATGGGTGTAATTTAATTGTTTGGTTGCTGAATTTGATAGGGACTTGGTGAACTCAGACCTATCTCCATCTCTGATGTACCTTCAAACCATCAATAAACTCAGTTTCTGCATGGGAGGGTCTCAACCTATGGGCTACAGTTAGAATTCCTGTCTCCACTAACCAAACCAGTGTACCCAGTGGCGTAGCGTGGGTTGTCAGCACCCGGGGCAAGGCAAGTAATTTGCGCCCCCTAACCCGTGGATTTGCGCCCCCTAACCCGTGGATTTGCCCTAACCCCAGATTTTGCGCCCGGTGCGGCCGGCCCCCCCTGCACCCCCCACGCTACGCCACTGAGTGTACCAATTATGGCATTCAAAGCCAAAACTTCATTTTCTAATGTGTCAATTCTACTAAACATACCCTCTGCTGTCTGTTTAAACAGGAGACACTGGTCATGTAAAAGTTCCCAGAGTGAGGAACTTTCATTCTCTGCTGTAGCCAAGTCTTTTATGTCAAGATGCTCAATGTACATGGATGACACTTTGTTATATGGATTAAGCTGGGGTTGCCTGGGAGCATATACCATATTTTTCGCTCTATAAGACGCACCTAGTTTTTGGAGGAGGAAAACAAGAAAAAAAATATTCTGAATCTCAGAAGCCAGAACAACAAGAGGGATCGCTGTGCAGTGAAAGCAGCGATCCCTCTTGCTGTTCTGGCTTCTGGGATAGCTGCGCAGGCTGCATTCGCTCCATAAGACGCACACACATTTCCCCTTACTTTTTAGGAGGGAAAAAGTGAGTCTTATAGATCAAAAAATACGGTAGATCACTTCCTAGCAAGTCCAGATCAACTGACCAGTTAGCTAAGCTTTCATTAAAGGAGCATGTAGCAAAACCTCTTACTTGGGATAAGGCATCTCCAGGGCTGTCCATGTAAGACATTATTAACTTTATCTTCCCACAACTGTTTTGCCAATACCTGTGTCTTCCTTGACGAGTCACAATAGTCCAACACAGATTTCTGGACTAAATCTGGCAAAGGAGTTCTGGGCGCTTTATCTGAAGTACTGTAGGCCTGTGCTTATGTAATAACCATGTGAAAACTGTGGAGTACCCTTCAGTCAAGATGGACGTCTAAACATTTCTCATCAGCAGCTGAGCCAAAACAGCTGCTCCCCTATCGCCTGTCCTCCACTTAAAATATGTGGTTTTTTAAGCCCACGCAGAAATAATACAGATAAAAACAGATATGTTCCTTGCTTGCATGTGGCAATTATCATTAGCTGCTGGTCCAACTGGCTTTAAAACCATTCAAGATAAAATAAATTAAAACAAGGACAGACCGCAGAGCTCAAGGACAAGAAGCCTTACTCGTTACCATCTCCATCTGAAAAAAGCTGGTTTGAGAGATGCCAGCACCCTGAATAAACAGTGGATTGCCTTTATCAAGGGTAGCCAACATGGTGCCCATTAACAGCAGGGACAATGATCAGAGATGATGGGAGCTGTAGTCTAGCAAGCTCTGGAGAGCACCATGTAGGGCATCCCTAGCCCATATCAATGCAAGAATCTACAAAAACGCAAATACAACACGCTGGCTAATAACTGTTGGTGAATATATAATGATGTATATATCATACAACACATCTCACAAAATATACAAGTAGCTACAAGTAGTTATATAGAGTAGTTACAGTGGTACCTCAGGTTACAGACGCTTCAGGTTACAGACTCCGCTAACCCAGAAATAGTACCTCGGGTTAAGAACTTTGCTTCAGGATGAGAACAGAAATCGCACGGCGGCGGCAGAGCAGCAGCGGAAGGCCCCATTAGGTAAAGTGGTACCTCAGGTTAAGAACAGTTTCAGGTTAAGAACAGACCTCCAGAACGGATTAAGTTCCTAACCCGAGATACCACTGTATATAGATTAGAGTATATGAAGAGTATATACTGTCCTTTTGAGGCTTCTGAGAGACGTCTTCCTTTGAGACTTTTGTGAGATGTCTTCCTTTGAGAGACGGTTTGGCGTTCCTCGCTATTCATTGATTTGTTTGGTTCTTTGTTTGACTCTGATATATATAACTACTTGTAGTTACTTGTATATTTTGTGAGATATGTTGTATGATATATACATCATTTTGAAGTGGCTTATTCGTATATTTTGAATGACATCATAACCAATTATATATTCACTAACGGTTATTAGCCAGCGTGTTGCATTTGTATTTTTGTAGGTTGTTACATTTTGTAACACAGGGGTTTGTGTTTGTTCAGATTACAGTGGACGCTCGGGTTGCGAACGTGATCCGTGCGGGATGCACGTTCACAACCCGCAGCAGCGCGTCTGGGCATGCGCGACCTCCGAAACCTGGAAGTAACCTGTTCCGGTACTTCCAGGTTTCGGAGCATCCGTAACCTGAAAAAACGCAACCTGAAGCATCTTTAACCAGAGGTATGGCTGTATTATATCAATGCAAGGCCTGTATCAGTGCATCCCTTCTCAATTATTACAGTCTTGTGCAACACGGATCCTAGTTGCTGGTGTTTCTTTGTTAAAGAGAAAAGCTCAGTTGCTAGAAAATGTTTTTTCCCCCAAGGAATGAATGACAAGTGAGACCGCATAGTTCTTGCTGGGTACAGGATGGTCCTGTGTTCTTTGGGTGCAAAAACGCATGTAGCACAAACTACATATATGTACGTACCACTCCAAGTGCTTTCTTAACTTCCTCGCTCTCCCCTTCCTGCCCCCCTCCCCAAAATGCTATTGCAAATTGACACCAGCTGCACTTCATGGCTTTTTGCCTGGTTGCTTTTCTCAGACCCTCTACCAGATCATTTTCCCAAGGAAGGGGAAAAACGCTAAAGCAAAGCAGCAGCGCCACTTGGCATATGGACAACCTCCCACATCAGAGGAAGCAACTGTGCCACAAGGTTCTGCTCCCAAGAACAAAAGCCCACTTCTAAGTGGGGGAAACTTCGTTGAGGACCCCAGCAGAGGAAACCACCAGCTTAAAAGGACATAGCTCAGCAGTTATGTTCCATCCCTGGCATTCTCCAGGGAATGCACACCATCTGAAATGCTGGAGAGCTGCTGCCAGTCCATGCAGAGAACACTGAACCAGGCAGACCAATGGCCTCACTCAAGAGACACAAAAAGCTTGAAAATCTCTCGCTGCCGTTTACAAGAAACTACAGTGCATCTTAAAAAGAAAGCATCTTAAAAAGTAGAGACATCACCTTGCCAACAAAGGTCCGTATAGTAAAAGCTATGGTTTTCCCAGTAGTGATGTATGGAAGTGAGAGCTGGACCATAAAGAAGGCTGATCGCCGAAGAATTGATGCTTTTGAATTATGGTGCTGGAGGAGACTCTTGAGAGTCCCATGGACTGCAAGAAGATCAAACCTATCCATTCTGAAGGAAATCAGCCCTGAGTGCTCACTGGAAGGACTGATCCTGAAGCTGAGGCTCCAATACTTTGGCCACGTCATGAGAAGAGAAGACTCCCTGGAAAAGACCCTGATGTTGGGAAAGATGGAGGGCACAAGGAGAAAGGGACGACAGAGGACGAGATGGTTAGACAGTGTTCTCGAAGCTAGAAGCATGAGTCTGACCAAACTGCGGGAGGCAGTGGAAGACAGAAGTGCCTGGCGTGCTCTGGTCCATGGGGTCACGAAGAGTCGGACACGACTAAACAACCACAACAACAACACAGTGGTTTTCGTGACAAACATCTGAATGATTTTGCTTCATTTCTGTTGCTAATGCTTTATCGTTTCAACTTTTGTTCCCTACTTTGAACCCTGGAGAAGTGTCTCAGGAGTAAGTGTAACTTTTTTACTTGGTGCGTTCTGGTGAGCATCACTATGCACAATCTTTGGGATTTTTAAGTACCATTATTAGTAGCACGGCAATTGAATTTATGACTCCACCTTTCTATAAAAGTACAAAAGGCATCTTACACAAAATCCAAAATGAATTTTTGGATTTGACTCTGATAAATTAAAATGCTTTTGGAATCCTTAAATATTTCTACGCCTCTGAAAGACTTCAGGGAGAGGCAGAAGCTAAATGCATGAGTTGGCCAACAGAGTATTTATTTTAAATTGTGTAGGATGCCACTGGGGAGTTCTGATTAAACACCACCACTTACAGGCAGTATACTGGATGGCAACCTCTAGTGGAGTCAACTTGAGGAGTGACAGTTCCTTTGGGATAAGAAAATCAAAAGCCTTTTTGGTGAAATGTTTATGAAACACAGACGAGGCTTTTCGCAGCAGAAAAGTGAATGAGGGTTGACATGCATGTAAGTTGCCTGCCTTCCCTGTATGAATTGTTTGTGACACGCTAAGGGATAAAAAATGGCTTAGGGAATATTTCAGTTACATAGCTGTATTTGCTCTCTTTTTGGGTGGGTGGGGGTTCACGCAACACTTTTTTTTTTTTTTGCAAGAACGAATATTCTTCCAGATCAGTTACTGTGTCTCTTGTAAAGTGATGGAGTTTGCAGGGGGGAAAGAACAGGATAATTTTTCAAGTGTTAGCAAGGAAGCGCATTGTGCCAAATGTGAAGAGTTACTCCAACCACAATGAAAACAGAGAGGGCCTAATATAGATTAGATTAGACCACTGCTAGGAGCTCCCAGCCTCTGTGGTTACTTGCCCAGAAATTTAGCTGGTGTTTACTTTGAGAAAACTGAAACTGGGAGCAGCCAGAGCAAAATGCCTGGTTGGCTGATTAAAGTTAAGTATCCTTTCCTTCCTGCCGAGGCCTGTAGAAGCCCACGGTGTATTGATCTAAGCCTTCAGATGAAGTTTAGACAGAGCTCCCCACCACTTATCAATGCTGGTAGGAAGCAGGGAAACAAAACCACCGGGTTTCACACTGGTCTTCCAATAATTTGGTTGTTATTCTTTAAAATGCATGCCAACATTCGTAGGAAAGGGATGGGGGTCGTGATAGACAGAGGTACTGCTTGTATTTTAAGAGATCAGCATGAGGCTTTTCTTACAATTGCTGGACAACAGAGTTTATCGCCTTCATGGTAATACTTGGGGAAACTCTTGCAGCACAATGCTAGGCAGGTCTACTCAGATTTAACACCAACGAAGTCTAATGGGACTTGCTGGCAGGCAAGTGTATTTAGCACTGCTATACAGTATGTTTCGAGCCACAGGGAAGCCAAAACTATGGGTTCACACCCTTTCAATTTTTAGTCATGAATCCTTTGCCCTTTAAAGCTCTCACCTGATCTTTTCAGACTGGGGGTAGGGAAAAGATAGATTAGGATCTCAAGGAAGATCCCTGCATGATTTGCAGTAGGTCAGCAAGAGTTTTAAAATAGCAACAAAGGCTATCTCCCTTCTGAATTAGAGACCTGGAATCTCTGATCTGCAGTAACTCAACTCTAGTATGAATATTAGAATCTCTGATCTGTTAAAAAGAAGAAGCCAAATGTAGATTTGTATTGGATTAAGTAGGTCATCTCAGTACTTGGCTCAAAACGTACAGGAGCTAAGGGGCTCCATCTCCTGAGCCATCACTTCACGTCTGGCCCTGTTTGGTGGGTCTCAGGGTTCTATTTAAAAACAAAGTAGATATTTAAAACCAGGAGTCTTCTCTGCAATTTCTCTACAAATAAGTGAAGGAAAAAACCACCTAGATAGGCTGCCAAAACCATCCCCTCCTCCCCATCCTCTGAAGTCTAAGTGAAATTTTTGGAAGGGGCACAGATTCCGAATGAGGCTCTGTGATTAAACTTAGGCTACCAGGCTAAAACCTATGTCCTGGCAGTCTTCCAGGCACAGGGGAAGTGTGGTTGCAGGAATAAAAACCAAACTGGATTGCCCTCCAGATGTTGTTGGGACTCCGATGAAGATCATCCCTAACCACTGATCATGCTGTCTGGAGCTGATGGGAGTTGGGAGTCCAGAAACATCTGGAGGGCACTACATTGTATAACCCTGTTGTAGGGCAACAATCCACTTTTAATTGTGCAACCACTTTTAATCTGAGTTTACAATATGTACTTGGATCCCTCCTACAAAGGAGTGACAATCTAGACCAGCGGTTCTCAACCTGTGGGTCCCCAGATGTTCTTGGACTACAACTCCCATCATCCCTGAGCTCTGGCTTTGTTAGCTAAGGGTGATGGGAGTTGTAGTTCAACATAATCTGGGGATCCACAGGTTGAGAAAGACTGATCTAGACTCACTCTTACAAGGGGAATTAGCCCAGAGCCTTCTTCATGAGAAGATGCGTCTGCAACCACTAGTAGCCATTGTTGCTAAACACAGACCCCCCATGGTAGAAATCATGGGGTGATGCCTTATGCTGAATCAGACCACAGTGCTCCTTCTAACTCAGTATTATCTCCAGCAGTTTTCCAGGGTTTCAGGCAGCAGTTCTCTCCCAGTCCTATCTGGAGATGCCGGGGATTGAACCCGGGACCTGCTGCAGGCAAAGCAGATGCTATAGCACTTCCTCAATTCCATCCACAAGTTCAGAGGCAGTGTGCCAACAAGTTGCTGGGTTTAGCAGCATGAGAGAGATGCTGCTTGATGTTGGATTGGATGGATCTGCCGTTTGATTCAACAAGAGACAAGAACATCCAATTTGTGCAGCTGATCTCAGGCAGCCTTTCATTTATCTACCTGCAAAACAGTCCTCATCCCTTCAGTGTGTGTTTTGCACTTACACTTACTCTGCCCTCCAGATGTTTGGGGACTACAACTCCCATGATCCCTAGCTAACAGGACCAGTGGTCAGGGATGATGGGAATTGTAGCTCCAAAACATCTGGGAGGCCGAGTTTGCCTATGCCTGTAATATACTGAACTGGATGGGCTAATATGACCTCTGTTCCTAAATCAGGGCTGGGGAATTTTTTTCAGCCAAAGGGCCACATTCCCTTCTGGGGGCCACATTCCAGTAGGGGGCAGGGCTAGAAGCAAAAGTGGGTGGAGCAATGAATGTAAATTTCACATTTGCACAGTAGGCTAGTTTACACACACACACACACACACACACACACACACACACCCTCCTTCTATCTGGATGCAGAAGAGAAAAATCTCCACATCCTGCTCAAAGAAGCCAAAATGAAGGTTATCAGTAGCAAAGTGGTTTCAGGCCCTTGTGGCTTCCTGGCAGCTTTCTGATGCCTCTATCTTTTCTTAAGTCTCCATATAACAGGATGAGATGAGATGTCGTAGCTCAGTGACACAGACAGAATAGAATTAAGGGCTGACACTTGTCTGCTCGCAGCGGATGCAGCCAAGCCTAGACAGCCTGGCTCGAAAGAGCCCAATTACAGCATATGCAATAGCTAGCAAACGATGGCTTGCTTATGTGGAGATCTGAAGACCTATGGATTACAAATTTGATTAAGGTGGAAGTTGGAGCTTTCGGGACATTTGGACTTAAAAGGAGTAAGAAACAAGATTCGGGCTCCACTTTTAAGTATGGAGGTCTGGCTGGAAGAAACATGAACCCTATTGGGACAGAGCTTCTCCGAGATCTGGTGTTTAATACTAAGGACTACAAAAAAAACCGGCAGAGAGGAATTGAGACAGAATTAAGAGCCTCGGACGTGAGGTCTCCAGGCTGATAGTAGATTAAGACTGATGGACACTTGTTGGGGATCGAAAGCGGGAAAGGGGTGGGGTGGGGTTTGGGAATCCAAAGGGTGTACAATTATAGTCTGTTTTTTATCTTGTTTTGTTATTAGTCTGAAAATTGGGAAATTCGTGGAAGGGAATTTGGGTCGACTTTAGAAAAAGGTTTTAAGAATGAGCACTGATGCACAAATATTGATGTTTATAAGGTAAAATTGGTTTTTCTAAAATGAATTAAATATAAAAAGGTCAAAAATTGGGGATAAGAACTTGTTGAACTAACAATTTGGACTGGAATACAAGAAGGGGAGGTGTGGGGAAGTCAGGGAAATATGTTATTGAAAATACGGATTGTAAACTTTATGCGTTTTTAACTTTTTTGTTTTTTCTTTTTTGATTTTTTAATGTATTAAGGTGGAAAATCTCAATAAATATCTTTTTTTTAAAAAAAAGAAGCAAAAAAGCAAAGGATGGCTTGCAAAATATGTGTCTTTCTTCCCCATTTCCGCTCCCCTTCAGTCCTGTCAAGGGGGCAGCCAATAAACAGCCACAGGAGAGGTTTATTGCCTTTGTGCACTATTTGCGAGCTTTGTGGATGCCCACTGTGGAAAGCAAACTGCTCGACTGGAATGAGCCTTTTGCCTAAGTAATTCAGGGACACAAGGAAACTGCCTAATTCTGAGTCAGGCTACTGATTCATCTAGTATTGTGCATAATGACCAGCAGCGGCCGTCCAGGGTTTCAGGCAAGGATCTCTCCCAGCTCTACTTTGATATACTGGGAAATGGAACATGGAACTTTTTGCATGCAAAGCACATGCTCTACCACTAAGCCACACCCCCTCTGAATATTCAGCAGCAGTCATATTCTTAGGGCCCAGTTCCAGACGTGGAACGTACAATTCATAAACTTGCCACCCAGCTGCGGAAGCGTCCATAAGTCAAGTGCTGGAAGGCTAAAACGAGGAGGTAAAAGTGAGGGGTCCATACCTGGGGCACCCCTGGGAGATGCTGCAGGTATTTCAGGTTAGGTAGAGTAAACTCCTCAGACCAGCAAAGTCAAGTGATTGTGTTTTAATAGCATTGTTTTATTGTCCATTTATGGAGGATCATATTTTAATGTTTCTGTAGCTTGTTTTCATATTTTGTAAACTGCTTAGAAACCTATTTTGGCATTTGTAAGAAGTAATAATAATAATAATAGTAATAATAATAATAATAATAATAATAATAATAATAATAATAGTAATAGTATGTTATTTATACCCCGCCCTTCCCGGTTTAAAAACCGGGCTCAGGGCAGCTAACAGCAAATATAAAGCATTGATTAAAATGTGACTTTAAAACAGCATAAAATACAACATAAAATGCAGCAACAATATCAATAAAATCCAAAAACTCAGGGGTGATGGGGGGGCGGGGACCCCAGTCAGTAGACATCAAATGATTACCAGGGCTAACTGGCCAAGTTGGTCCTACTAGGGCCAGCAAGGAGACCAGGGAAGAATTTAAATGTGGAGTCCCAGAAGAAAAATAATAGTAGTTTCCCAGTAATTTTCCAGTTCCACCTATTAGCACCTCTGGGGATTGACTGCTATTTTCTTCAGTCTGCACAACCAGTTATGTCACTTATTTCACCTTTCTCCAAAGACAGGGGGGCCCCAGACAGCATACGTTTTCTCCCCACTGCATTCATTTTATTATCGAAGCAGCCTTGTGGGGTATCCTAGGATAAGAGTGTGCAGCTGGCCTAAGGACAATCAGAGTGTTTCATAGCTGAGTGTGGCTTTGAGTCTGGTCTTCCTTGTTCCACTGCAACACCCCAGGAAGTATACCACTCAGGCTTCAAAACATAGGCCTCATGCAAATTAATCAGTGTTTTACTGCTAATTTATCCAAACACACATGTTTGAATGTACTTTTACCTAATATACACATTTTTGCACAGCAATTTCCCTGAAGATAATGCATTTTTGTATTCTGTTTTTTTTTAGAAATATGTATTTTTCTATGCACACCATACCATCGTTTATGAATTTTTGCAGAGATGTTTGAATTTGACAGGGTGGCTGGATTTCGGTTCATGCACTCTTTTAAAAAATGCAAATTTCATAGGTTCATATTTAAATGAGAATTTCTCCTCCATCCCTGCTCCCCAGTGATTGAACTTGAAATCTGAATAATTTACTCCTTTGCAAAACTATTTGCTACTCATTCTGCAGCAGTGGGCTTGGACTTAGGAGAACTTTAAGCACTGTATGTTTTGTTCAAGACCTCTGAAATGGAATTCAACCAGCCATGAGTTGCCCGGGGGGAGGGGTGAAGTAGATTTTATCTTATGGGTATTGCATTTCTCCTGCTTCAATGGTTTTATTTGATCACTTAATCTCAGGAAGCTTTCTATGGAGTGCATCTACAGGCACTTAAATCTGCTTTGGATATCAGTATTTCAAATCCATAATTCACTCTTTCACTGGAAACAAGAAACAGGGGTATCTACGCAACAAGAAGAAGCATCTCTTCAAATCTTACAGGTCCACCTTCAGTGCCGACTGCGGAGGACACCCCAGAGAAGTGCTTCCACCAGCCTTTTCCCCAGCTCTGGATTATTTTGCAGCTCAGGCAATAAGGCAGCAAAACAATTTCCTGATGAAGTAGGAAATGAGCTTTGGAATGAGTTCAGGAACCTTCAGAACAGGGATTTAATTGAAAGCGCTTGGAGCTCAGCAGCCTTACCAAGAAGCAAGTGCGCCATTTCTGAAAGCACAGCCATCAATGCATGTTTCATAGGCCAGGCCACCGCTCTTAAGAAATTATATTACTACTACTACTACTATTACAGATTTTCAAAATGGCACTGTTATGAGGCACAAAAAGGGTCAAAGCTCTCACAAATTGGGCCCTAAAGCTCTCTCATTGAGAAGCTAAGTTTACAATATGCAGCAAGGTCCCAAGACTGACATAAGAAAATGCTACAGCACCCTACCATTAGACCGCCCTTGTTCCCAGGGAATGCCCATTTCTGACTGTGCTTTGCACATTCCTTGAGTGTTTCTTTCCTGTTGGCATGTGATCCTGAACTCTGATAACATTTCTAGCTTGCCTGAATAGGAGACAGTGAGAGGTGTGGAAGATGGGGTGTGGAAATTCACCTATTGCGCAAGAAGGTTGAATTAAAAATTGCTGCACCGCCCACTTTTGCCACTGCGCCTGCCCACTGCTAGCATGTGGCCCCCAAAGGGTTGCCATGAAGGGAATGTGACCCTTAGGCTGAAAAGGGTTTACCCATGCCTGTTGCATGGGTTTAGGTTTTTTGGGAGATGTAAGTTTTGCAGGGCCAACCTGAGACATTTTACTGCTTGAAGCAAATAAGAAGAAGCAAGGAAACAGGTGGTTTATGAACATATTCATAGACTATATTTGTATGTAAAATATTGCAAGGTGGTACACAACCTAAGTGGGACATGGGTGGCACTGTGGGTTAAACCCTAGGACTTGCCGATCAGAAGGTCGGCGGTTCGAATCCCCGCAACAGGGTGAGCTCCCATTGCTCAGTCCCTGCTCCTGCCCACCTAGCAGTTCGAAAGCACGTCAAAGTGCAAGTAGATAAATAGGTACCGCTCTGGCAGGAAGGTAAACGGCATTTCGTGCGCTGCTCTGGTTCACCAGAAGCGGCTTAGTCATGCTGGCCACATGACCCAGAAGCTGTACACCGGCTCCCTCAGCCAATAAAGTGAGATGAGTGCCACAACCCCAGAGTCGGCCATGACTGGACCTAATGGTCAGGGGTCCCTTTACCTTTACACAACCTAAAGTCGAATCTTACTTCCAACACTGGTGACAAGACAGTGTCCTTCATGGCACCAGAGGACAGGCTAATTTATGGGATTATGGAGAGACCGTGTGAGACATTCACCATCACCCAGCTGCCATGCCTGTCCCCTCCCTCCGCCTAATGGTAGGGCTGGTCCTCAAGCAACCAGAAGGTCAGCTTCCTCTATTAACCTTTCACTTACAAACTGAATGATCCCCACTATTGTACTTCCAAAAACAATAACCCATTCTAGCCATAGACCAGACTTCCTCAACCTTGGCCCTCCAGATGTTTTGGGACTACAATTCCCACCATCCCTGACCACTGGTCCTGCTAGCTAGGGATCATGGGAATTGTAGGCCAAAAACATCTGGAGGGCCGAGGTTGAGGAAGCCTGCCATAAACTGTGAAAAAGCTGCAATGCATGCTATAACTCAAGCAGTGCCACGTCAGATTGATACTGAGGGTTCACATCATAAGCATGGAGTTTATCAGGGTAGGAACAGAAGTTGGAATTATTATATATGGATCCAGATAGTACCACATACAAACTCTAATGATTATACTCCTGAGAAACTGCTGGTAGGGAAAGATAAATTATTGGCAGGTCTGAGCTACTATAAAAGCTCTTTTTTAACCACAGCATTTGAAAAATAGCTCCCTGTACTCTGTTTCAAACCAGTAGTACACAGCAGAGTGCTTGGACAAAGCAATATTTCAGCCTGTGGGATCCATCTTGAATTCCTTGGGAAGCTAAGGTACTGTTTAGCTCCAAGCACAGCTGCTGAAATATTTGAAGATGGTTGGTGGGATGGGAAAAGGAAGAGAGCTCAGCCCATTAGGACACCTTTGGTTCCAAGTGTATTTGAAATTCTGTTGGAAGAAGAAAGGGGTTCACCTGGCCAAACGGGAGATGTGGAGCTATGACGTAAAGAAACATGCACAAAGGAACCTGCTGTTGAAGCAAAGACACAGAACCTAGTGCAAATTGAGATAATCCTACTCTTCTGAACAGATATGGTACAAAACACAAAGGACATATCAATCCAGGATATGCTGGCTGGGATATTGTAGTGACCAAGGGTGTAAAGGCAGTTAAGTCCTCAGTTCAATTTGCATCTCTGTAGAAGAAGTCTTAGACAAGCAGATATATCTGCAATATGGTGACAATACCAGTGTGCCTTGGGCTTGCACTGGGAGTTGGTCCATTAGGACAATTTGGGTATTGCCCCACTAACCTCAGTCTGCCCTCAGCCATCCCCTGCCTGCCTTTCAGGGCTGTTGTAAAGATCAAGAAAGTGTGCTGGACACTCAAAAGCACAACGTAAAAATGCTAGACACACTTATGCATCACTTGAGACCTCTTCGTTTGGTCCTTGGGGAAATTGACATGCCCTGTCACCTCTCCCCAAGCCTTGACCCTCTGCAGTCTGGTTCCACACCTTACTTGAGTGGTTTTGCCTGGCTTGAATGTGTCTTTGAACCAACTTGGCAGACCACAATTCCCATCATCCCAGCTTGCTTTCCCACGACGTTGCTGGACTACAACTCCCATCATCCCAGACCACTGCTCATGCTTCTTGGAGCTGATGGGAGTTGGGAGTCCAACATCCTCTAGAAATTTTTTAACACTCAATTGGGAGCCGCCCAGAGAGGCTGGGGAAACTCAGCCAGATGGGTGGGTTATAAATAATAAATTATTATATATTATTATCAGAATGTCCAGTGTAGTCATGGAAGAAGATCGGGGTTTCAAATGTCTACTCAGCCACAAAGCTTACAGGGTGACCTTGGATCAATCGCCATAAGGTCACCCTCTCTAGGCCTAGCGTACGAGAGGGATATTGTGAACAGAGATGGAGAGGAGAAGGCAAGCATTTATACGCTGACAGAAGCGATGGATAATAACCATGCATTTTAAACCCTGTCTCAAACCACTAGAAATTGTGGACTTCCAACGAAGCTGAACGTTGGAAGGTTGACGACGGACAACAGAAGCAACTTCTTCAGATAGCTAAACTGTAAAACTTCATTCATTCCCCGAGGGCTAGCAACGCCCACCAGTTGGCTTGGCTTTAAATGGGGATTAGGCAAAACGCATGGCAAATGGGGCTATTAATGGCTACTAACCAGAAAGGTATGTTCAACCTGCAGACAGAGACAGTACGCTTCTGAAATACCAGTTGCTGAGTCCCCTACCATGCTGAAAGACTTGCATTTTACGCAATATAAACATGCCAGCATTTAGATTTTGCTGATACATATTGCGAACGCTTTTGATTCGTGGTGGTCACACCATGCAAATTACCAGTTCTCCCAACGCCATTTGCACAGAAATTGCCTGACAGAAAAGAGAGAGGGAGGCCTAGACAAGGCATGGCGTGTGTCCCGTCCCCCCCACCCCCCGGAAAGGAGGAGCGACAGTTCTCCACACTAGGCGTTGCTAGGAAACGCAAGGACCAGCCCTCCCCGCTGCCTACGGCACAGCACAACTCCTTGTTTTGTCTTATTAACATGGTTTACATTAGCAGCCTCGAAGCAAGAGCCGCACTCTGACAGATTAACAAAAACGCGAAGCGAGGAATCACTTCGGAACTTTTGTGAATAAGGAGGCAGCTGACACTGCTGGCTTTTGAAGGACTCCTGCAAAGCTGTCTCTGTTTCCTACTAACAAAGGGGCCTGCAAACACAAACACTGAAATGTCAACAGCAGCTGCGTTTATAAGAAAGGGCCGTATTCCCTTTTGGGGGCCACACTTCCAGTGGTGAGTGGTGCCAAAGGCAAACATGGACACAGCAGCAATGCACAGCTTCTCCTTTGTACAGTTTCTACACACACACACACACAGAGAGAGAGAGAGAGAGAGAGAGAGAGAGAGAGAGAGAAAGAGCGTGTTCTGCACCCCCCATATGGGCAAGCAAAAGACATTATCAGAGTTCAACAACACATTCCACCCAGGGAGAAAAACTCAAGGAGGGTGAAAAGCAGGGCCTCTGAGGAGTGTGGAGTAGCAATAGCCCCAAGGGCCAGAAAGTTGGGCTTTGAGGGCCACATTTGTCCCCTAGGGCTGAAGTTCCCCACTCCCTGACATAATGCATAACATACCTGGGATAGCCCAGTCGGTAATCTCAGGGTTGAAGGTTTGAGCCCCATGTTGGGCAAAAGATTCATGCCTTGCAGGGGGTTGGACTAGATGGCTTTCGTGGTCCCTCCCAACCCTACAATTCTATGATTCTATGTAGGGACTCCACTGTCACGGAGTACAGGGATGAGCACCAGCTTAAGCAGCTGTAAAAAACGGATTGGACAAACTGTATGGGGCCTGGAAAAGGAACCGCTAAACAGCTATGTACCTCTGAACACTAGGTGAACAGCCAGGGGATGAGGATGGGCTGTTGCTTCTGTGCTCTCATCCAGCAGGACTCTCTCCAGGTTATGATTTAGAGTAGAGATGTACAGCAGAGACCAAACATTTAAATCAGATTTCTCTCCAGCCCCTCCACCCCCCGCACACAAGCAAAGAATTCTGAGAAGTGTCATTTGTTAAGGGTACTGGGAACTGTAGCTCTGCAAAGTGTAAGCTATATTTCTCAGCATTCTTTTCTGGGGTGCTGTGTAGATTCAAACTGTCAGAAAACCTGAAACAGCAGCTTGGGGGAGAAAAACAGTGAGTAGGAAAGAGTTTAAGAACCAGCACACCAGTTCCCAGCTCTAACTCACTTTGGAACAATTAAAAATGCCACTTTCAGAATTTAGGCACACTTTGAAATGTATTATCTCGCCTGGACAGGCCGAACTGATCTTCCTTTTAGTGGGCCAAACAGAAGTTTAACACACATTATAAGCTTTCAAGACCCGTCGAGATTCTTTAAGGAACAGTGTGTCCTAAAACCACATTCATGTGAGCTTGTTATTATTGGAGCTTAACAACTCCCAATGCAATTGAATACCCGTTATCAAGAAAAGTGAAAGAGAATAAAGGAGGTACTTTTATAAAAGGAGATGGACTGGGTGTGTGTGTGGTGGTTTGAATCTTAGCTGCATGCTCCAGGATCTTTTAACACTGCCAGGAAAAAGGTCAGTTCCAGCAAATCACAAGAGGTCTCCGCTTACGAAGACGACAACTTACTTCTTCTCTGGAAAAGCAGAGCAGATAAATTGGAGGATTCTCTCACTAGGATTGCTGACCAGCCAAAATCATGTTGCCTGGGCCAGAAATATCACTGTCCTGATCAATGGGTAGCAAAGGTGGCACCCTCTAGATCAGCGGTTCTCAACCTGTGGATCCCCAGATGTTGTTGGACTACAACTCCCATCATCCCTGACCACTGGTCATGCTGGATGGGAATGATGGGAACTGGAGTCCAACAACCAACAGTATCCGGCTGACTACTACTGCTGCCAGGAGAGGAAGGGCCATTGCTCAGTAGTAGAGAACATGTTTTGTAGGCAGGAGAACCGAGGTTCAATCCCAAGCATAGCTCAGTCAGTACAGCATGAGCCTCTTAATCTCAGGGTTGTGGGTTAAAGTCCCATGTTGGGTGAAAGATTCCTGCACTGCAAGGGGTTGGACCCTTCAAACCTAGGCAGGGTCTGACCCTTGCCTGAAACTCTGGAGAGCTGCTTCCAGTTGAAATACACAATAGTGAGCTAGATGGACCAACAGCCTGACTTGGAAGAAGGCAGCGTCCTATGTTCCTTTGAAGATGTAAATCAGGGAGTAAAAGTATGTTTTGTGCCTAACTTTTTTAGCATACCAGCTAATGAATGCTTTTGCTGCCAGGCTTATGCAGGCGATTAAGGTAACAATCAATGTCTGTAATAGCTGGTGCTCTTTGTTGTTGTGAGTTTCAATGTGGTTTTATAGCTGAAAATTGGCTCACACAAGTTGACCAACATGGCTGGGTGGGTAGGTGGGGAGGGGGAGGGGGAGGGGGAGGGGGAGGGGGAGAGCGAGAGCGAGAGCGAGAGCGAGAGCGAGAGCGAGAGAGAGAGAGAGAGAGAGAGAGAGATCTAAAAGGGGACATTCATGCATGTACACACATCCATGAATTTTTGTGGGGTGTGTTCTGCCTCTTAACACCAGCCACAAAGCAACATTCTGTTAAGTTACACTATAGCTATCGGGATTTTGAACAAGCCTTGGGCTGGCAGGCAGATAGGGAATTTGCAGTAGCAAGCAGGGACACGAGTTTGAAAAATTGGGACAGACTTGTACACACATGTGATTTCCCCTTTCACTACACCATACAATCCTCAGATTGGGGGAGGAGGAAGTTTCATTAGCAGTGTCTTGACAAGCTGTGCATGTTCTATTATTATTATTAATGAACAGGAGGTCCACAAACTTTGGCTGGCCTTGGTAACCACCCAAGATGTTTGCTCAACACAACCCAGCCTCCACATCCCTTGCATAGGAAGGTCAGGGACTTCTTTAATGTCATACTGTGCTCCAGGCCTAGGGAGACAGGAGTGGGGATGGGGACTGCTGGGAAAGGTGAAGACTCACCCCTCCTGTGCTAAACCTCAGAGATGATCAGGAAGCAGCAGGAGCTCTTGGTACTTTCCAAAGGTCTTCAAGGCTCAACACACTGATAGGGAGAGTTCCTGCTCTTCTGCTGGCTCAGGAGAAGTAGAGGACACCTCAACACTGCACTCAACAAGTTGAAATGTAAACTCACAAATGTCAAGTGCTATTGTTGATCCCAGATTAATAATAATAACAATAACCCCAGCTCAAGGAAGCTTGCAAATAATAAATACTTGCCTTCTCATGCTACTAACATTCATAATATGATGAAGACTATTCCATTCCAACAGTTCCTCCTCCATTATTGTCAGGGAACTGCCATCAGTGCCGGAGGGAGAGAGCGGCTCCAGAGGGATTCCAGAGAGCGTCCCGGGATGGGGAGAGGCAGCCCATCTTCTGGGGAAGGGAATCAGCGTAGCACCAGTGGAGAAGGGGGGCAGATGGGGGAAGCGGCGAGGCGGTCCCATGACTCCGTGCTGGGGACCAGCGGGGAGAGTAGGGGTCCTCCGCTACCCACACCCTCCTGGCGCAGAAGGCTTCCGCGCAGGGAGAGTAGGCGGAGACTAGGCGTCAAAGAGCTTCTTTGCTGGAAGAAGTTCAAGAAACGCCCACTGACGGATTCTGCCAGCGATTGAGACAGCCACGGGTGAGTGGCTGTCCGGATAGAAAAGGTTCACCCAGGCAACCCAGCCAGGTGTGGCGCCGGTTTACGCACGAGCAACCCCTAGAACCATTACAATTATCTTCTGAGACAGAAGGATGCCAACCTAGTTTACACATTCACAAGTGCCATGCAAATCGTAGCAGCAACACTACCATCTTCACGGTCAAATATTAAATTTCCCCAAAAGCTGGAAGTATAACATCTCTGCATTAATACAACAACGTGTCCCTTGGCCCATGGCTCTGGCAGATGCCAATCATATAGCAGGCAGGCACCCCATAGTTTTCTGGATTAATTCTCCATCGCTATACCCACCCCTACCAAAATTTAGTAATTTCTTAACAAGATTTGCAACCTTTGTATTTAAAAAAAATCCTCTTTCGTCTCCAATCATTTGCTTTGGATTAGGCCATTGGTATTTCTAGTGAATATTTGAGATGTTACAACAGGCTACATCTACACTTTCTGTCTTTGTCTCTGTCTCTGTCTCTCTCGCTTTCTCATTTCCTCTGTTTCTGTCTCTCTCCTGCGCTTTTGCCTCTCACTAAGTAGGAATGTGAAAAATGTTACCAGGCTTTCTGGCAAAAGCGTCAATGCATCTCAATTTGGTGCTTTCATGAAGCAATGCAAATGTTGTTATATTTCATACTCCAGCTCTCAGGCAGCTTCCGGCAAAAGGATCATAAAAAAAAGAACAAGTTGTATTGCGGGGAAAGAAGAAAAATGAAATATGCTCAGACATTCCTTGACAAGCACCCACACAAATAACTTCACTTTGCCTGCAACTTTCAAGCAGTGAGCTCTTGGTCTTACGGATGCAGCAGCATTGGAATAAAAGGGAGGGAGAAGAAAAGAAACCCCAGCTAATATATACCCTAAAAAGTGGGACAGAAAATCCATTAAATAATATAAAAAGTTGGACAGTCTCATACAAGAGTCCTTATAGATACCTGGTACTAGAGCTTCCTATGAGCTCTGAATGTTTGCATGCCTGATTTTTGATGCAATGGATGGCTTGTTGGCAAGGAGGGCACAGTGAACTACAAAGGAACCTGTCTCATACAGGATCAGGTCATTGGTCCATGCAAGTCAACTCTCCAGCATTTCAAATAGCTTTTCCCAGCCCTACCTTGAGATGCTAGAACAGAGGTTGACAAACTACGGCCGGGGGGCCGGATGCGGCCCACCAGGCTCATAAATCCAGCCTGTGGACCCTGCCACCCACTCGGTCAGTCCCCCCGCTGAGCTAAACTGGTATGGCGTTGCCCTGAAAAGAAGCCGCAGACACCTCACTGCACAGGAACTGACTTCCGCAACCCTGGCGCGCCTTCGGATTGGCTGCAGGAAGTAAACCCAGCATAGCCATGGACGGAGAGGCGGGCGGGCAGCGGGTCTGGACTGCGCCATGGGCATTGTGACGGGCGTGCCTGCTGGCCCTGCGCCTGGCACCCAGCTTGGCGCTGCTGATGATGGTGTGCTTGGCGGCCACACTGGAGCAGCTGGAGGGCAATCTGTGCGCAACCTGCCTGGCACTCCACATGAGCAGCCTTCCCACCAACCTGGCCTCTGACGACGGGCCACAGCGCGTGGTGCACACCGCCTGGGACCTCGTGGGGACGAGCCGATGGAGCGGCCCCCCACAAGGTCTGAGGGACAGTGGACAGGCCCCCTGATGAAAAGGTTTGCTGACCCCTGTGCTAGAGATTGGACTGGGGATCATCTACATTCAAACCAAATGTTCTACCAATGAACTACAGGACAATGCATCTGATAGGAACATAGGAACCTGCCTTACACCGAGTGAGAACCATCTTTCATGTAGCTCAGTAGTCTCTACAATGGCTTACATTCAAGCATCTCCAGCATCTCATGGAGCAATATTGTTCAGCCATACTTGGAGACAACTGAACCTAGAACCTCCTGCACACAGAGCCAAGCATAGCTAACACATGAATTACCATTTTATCTTGTATCAAACTCGTACAATATATGCATGTAAGCTATCACACATTGCAGCTTTCTAATACATGATCTGGTTGTGCCCTTTGGAGAGATATCAATTCAAGATTTTTATGAGGAGACCATTTATCCTATCTTGCACGATCCTCCAAAAACATCATAGGAATTTCTAAAGGATGATATTCAGATGGACACTTTTGACTTGGCATTGAATTCATTAGCAGCCGACAGAATGTGCATCTCCACTTAGTACTGGGAGAAATCTACTGTACCATCAACTTCAAACGGATCAGAAACACCTGGGATGCCAAGTTATTAACTAAATCTTTCTCTCCCCCCCCCCCAGGAGCCGTTACACAAATCAAATGACAACTTGGTGCAAAAAATATTCTGAAGCAGTACTTTTCAAGATAAGGTACAACCTTGCATCTTTCTCTCTCTCAATGATGTACTTAATCATCTTGAATTTTCATTCTATTTCTGCACCTGCATTTCAACATTTTTTTAAAAAAACACACTCATACAGATGCATGATAGCAAGTTAGCTATTACTGTGACAGAAAGTGGTGTGTGTGTGTACGTGTGTGTGTATCGAGGACCTCCGTACCACAAGGAGGGATGAGTGCAATACCCATGTGCTCTATACACAGCGACAACTTGCACATTCACCCAACTCCTGGACCCCTTTGACTAAAACCTTTTGAAAATCAAATGCACCTCAGTGCAAGCCAAAAACCCTGCTCTCTGAGACACATAATGAAAGGATTTGGCAGGAGGTGGCAGTGGTTATGTTTTCTTTCATGTCACTCCAACCCTGAACGCAGATATGAAGATCAAACACAAGAGAAACTCCATCCAAATGCTCTCAGGTCTGTTCAAACCTATACTTTTATGGATCTGTGGGCCTGCTTTTAAAGAAACCCTCCCCATTGTCTATTAATAGGATGCATGCTCAGGTGAGCTTCCTTTTTTAAAAACAACAACAAGCACACACACCCAAAAAGAAAATCAGCACAAAATATTGGAATCGGATTCCTTAATTGAGCTTTTAATCTTGTCCTCTCCCCTGTGCAACCAACCCCCCTGCTCCTGCCTAAATTATCAAGCCTGTTTCTGTAACATTTGGAAGAACCACTATGCCAATCACCATGGAAACCTTTAACCAGGCAAAGGATGCACAACCAACAGGACGTCAATTCCAATAATCTCCTTACAAGACTTTGAGAGCATGAGCAGCATAAAAAGTAATTAAGCAGTAATTAACAGGACATCACAGGTATAGGTGGCTTGTTTGTCCTTAATCTGCCCTCTGGAGGAAAAAAAAATCCCAATATCAACACAATGGGCTATTAAAAATAATAATAATTAAAAAGCTGGTAAATGTTTTCTCTTCTTTAAATTATCAGTCATTACTGTTTGCCTATGTATGTTTTTAATTTTGCTTTTTTGAAGTTTGGCTTTGGTTTAAGTCTTTGGTTTTCAAGTTTGGCTTTGGTTTTGAAAAGTAAAGTATGGCACCAATATTTTTTATTGTAAACACCAAATTAAACATGTATTAACAATTTCTGATAACAAAACATTTTGTGAGAGTGCAGTTAAAGACTTTCTTGTCTGCAAAGACATTTAATGGCTGCATCTACGCTAACTGAGATACATTAACATACCAATGTACACTCATACCTCGCGTTACAGCCGCTTCAGGTTGCGTTTTTTTGTGTTGCAGACCGCGGAAACCCAGAAGTACCGGAACGGGTTACTTCTAGGTTTCGGGGGTCTCGCATGCGCAGAAGTGCCGAATTCTAACCCGTGCATGCACAGGTTGCGAACGTGTATCCCACACGGATCACGTTCGCAACCCGAGCATCCACTGTATATAATATTTCAGGGAATTGTGTGTTCATGTTATTAAACCTAAATGCATTGTCACATATGGGACGAGGTCAGAAAACTGCAAGTAAACAATGAACGGAAAAGTCTAAAGGACCCCTCCCACCCCCACTCGAGTGCAAACAATAACCCAAAATATTCCACCCTCCACCACCAACTCCGACCATCTCCAAGGACACTGACGATTTTCTTTTTAAAATGTTCTATTCATAAAAGGGGCAACTATTTCAAAGCATAGAGTGCAGAACTTCATCCACCTTAGTTTGGCATTCCCTAGGTTAAAGGGAATGAAATGCAAATTACAGTGACATGAATTACAGGTGCAATTAACTGCTGTCCTTGAGCTCATGATTGATTTCCCACATGGCAGTTAGTGCCAAACACGTTGTCTGCCCCTGTTCCACAGTTTGCACTTACAAAATCTCCTATGGGAACAGAGTGTGTTTTTGTAGTCTAGGTTGACAGAGAGAGAACTGGCACTCAGAACAGACGTAGGGCCAGATCAGCACATGCAGAAACACACACACAGAGTTTGTCTGTTGAGTTTAAAACCTGGCATTTGCTGCTGTGTGTGTACTGGCACGGAGGAGACACAGTGTCCGGTGCCCAAATAAAGCATTGGGCCAGATGCAATTCAACGCTGTCTTTTAGGGGACAGTCAACTGGGGTTGTGGCTATATTTTCTGTGGTTTCTCAAATATTATTTTGGGCTGCACAACCCCAGCTCCTTGTTAACTTCTGCTTATTTTGACCATTATTGGCATTACTATATTAAGGTATGTTAATATACACTATCATAAAAACATGCAAAAAGTTACACTTCGACATCCATTTTACGGAGGCAGGAAATAGCTGCTGCTGGAGGGTGGCTTTTGAAAAATGGCTCCCACAGACTTATGACATCCTGCGTATGATGTCTACCCATTCTCTCCCACACACGCCAAACTTTGCCTTCCAGATCAGGAGTGAGGAGCCTGTGGCCAACTGCAAGGGATGGTGGGAGTTGTAGTTCAGCAACAGGTTCCTCAACCCCTATTATATGACAACCCATTGGAACTCGCAATCCCCAACTACCTTCCTGTCGAAATCAACAGGCAATATTAACAAGCTCTGGAATTTGCTGCCCCAAGGTGTGACACTGGGTGCCAGTTTGGGTGGCTTTAAAGCAAGACTTGACAATTTACAGAGCATGGGGCTAATAAGCTGTTATCACTATGTGCTACTTCCAGGATCAGAGACTAAATGCCTGTGAATGCCAATCACAACAGCAATGGGAGGCTATTCATAAAATCATAGATCTGTACAGTTGGAAGGGACCCTGAGGACCATCAAGTCTAAGTCCTTGCAATGAAGGACTATGCTACTGTCCCATATGAAGATCGACCCTGCAGCCTTGCTGTTATCAGCACCACGCTCTCACCAACTGAGCTATTGTACTCATGTCTTGCTTGTTGGCTTCTCGTTATCTGGTTGACTGTAAACAAGATCCTAGATCGGATCAAAGCTGGGGAGATGGTGTAGGACACCTGGGGCTCAGGGCCCAAAAGCAGCTCTTCAAAACACCTTATCTGGTCCTTATCTGGAATCTCCTCAGACCAAGCCCTCCTTCCTTGACCAGACCCTGCACTGACACACACACCCCTTGAGTGTTTTTGCCTGGCAGGAATGCGTCTTGAAGCTGTGACAATGCCTCTTGCTCACTTACATGAATGATAGAGAAGGGTCTGCGTGAGAGCACAAACTAGCCTCCTGTGCAAAGGTAAAATCTGCATCCACTGTTGTGTGCCCCCCGCATTAGGTTGCCCAAAAGCAACCGTGGCTCTTGGGCTGAAGGTAAGCTTTTGGTCTGGGCTTTTCTTATCGATGCTGGCTGATGAATTCTTTCCCCAAACCTCTCCCAGATAGCAGCATCCCCCATTCAATTAAAAATGAAAATCGGGCACGGGGTCCTGCTGAAGCAAGCCACATTCCTCTCTCCCCCCTAGCCAGCAGTTTACACCCTTCCCCCTGGCAATTAGCTCCACCCAACAGTCAGGCTGCCATCACTGTTGCAGGATCCATGTGATCGGAAGACTGGAAGAAAACAGCTAAGTGCAGACATTGATCAAGCTGTTGTGACACGGCTATTAAGAGCGCAATCCTTGCCTGCAGAGCAATCTCACAGCCTCCCAGTCCATTGGTTTGCATTTTTTCGGCCATGGGGAGCGTCAAGCCCAGAGGGGCCAAATGCAGCCCCCTGCCCGGCTCTTCCGAGTTTGAGCCCTCTGAGCTCTCCCAACGTGACAACTACGTTTTTCCAGGCCACGTCCCCTGGCACCAAACACACTCGCTTCCCTCCTTGGGTCCCTTTGACAAACTGGAATGCGTCCTAGAACTGTCCAACAATGCCTCTTGCTTTGCCTGGATGTGTGAAACCGCTGGTGTTTGCATGGCTGGGATATAGCTTAACAAAGGTTAAGAGTCACATCCATACTCCTCACTGTCTTATATATATTTAAATTATTATCATCCTCATCCTCCTCATCAACTAAATTTGTACACCACCCTCCAAGATGTCCAGTTCGATAAAAGATTATGCAGATACACGCAAGACAAATGCACATGTCAATCTCATGGTGGCACATTGTTCAACATTGCTTAAGAGTTAGGACGTAGGATGCTGCTGACCAAAAAATACCACTGTTTAGATAGATAGTTTGATAGCTCCCAGGCCAATCTTAGTGGGTACTCACCAAGGTCTTGCAATATTACCGGCACACGAAGATCTTGCATCTCCCAAGTCCCTTTTAAAATGGTTAGTAATCCTATCACATCTCTGGAGTCTGCCTCCCAAGTTTGGGCACAGAGCAAAACAGAAGTCTGCCAAAGGTCTAGCACAGAAGAAGAAGCCGCCCCCCCCCGGGGGGGGGGGAGGCAGGCCGGAGAAGAGGCAGAGGAAAAAGCAAAAGCTGCTCTTTACACCCAGTGATTGACTCAACTGTAACATGACCTCGGCTGCGTCTTGCTGTTGAGAACATTAACTCGGAACAGCTTCCATTCAGCTCCTCCTGCCAAAACACAAACAGGGCCTGCATCTCTGGTGGTTTGCTGGGCTCTCTTCCTCTCTTCCCATGCTAATGGGTTTCCTTCCCTTGTGCTTCTTTTAAAGCCTGCTGGTCACTGCCTGCATCAAGCTCCTTAGCCCCACACATCTCCTCCCTTATCTCCATCTCACTGGTTTCATCGCAGGAAATCCATGTGATTAAAAGAGAGAGAGCTTTACTTCAGTTGCCAAGCAGTGCTTGGCCATTATTCAAAAAGATGGTCTGGTCTCCCTGCATGCCTCTTTTCTTTTAGGGGGGGGGGACCCAAAAGCAAGCACAATGCAGATTGGGTAGCAGGAACTGACACTGTGACTTTGAACATAAGCCTTCTGATCTTCTGTGCACAGAGTTGGCAATGTATGCTAAAGAAGGGTTGGCCAATGTGGTGAACTCCAGATGCTGGATAATAATCTCTGACTACTGGCCAGGCTAGCTGGGACTGATGGGAACTGGAGTCCACCAATGTCCATCATCCTAAGAAGGAACAAACACTTGCATTCATTCATTCCTTACTGGAATTCAGAGCACAGCTGCATTGCCCAAACAGCCCTGTCAGATTCCCCCGAGTAAAGGGCATTCTACCTAGCTAGCAAAGAGGGTAAGACAGAAAACAAACATCAAAACAGCTATTGTAATATGACCTGAGAATTTCACCCAGCAGCTTAAAATAAATAAATGAAAGAAACATGCTTTCCCATGTATTGTTGCTAAACAAATATCCTGCAGACCCTGTGGAGTTTTGCAAACAGTTTAAAGGAGAGGCTTATATTTGAGTAACATCCTGTCGGCTTGAAAGGTTATATCTGAAAAGCAGAAAAAGGGAAGGGGGAGAGAGTGGGCATCTTCAGATTTATATATATATTTAAAGCAGCAACACTTCTTTATACCTTAAGCCCTCATCTTCAGTACTGATGCAGAGGGTTGGGGGAAGGCTGAAGCAAAGCAATAATGTTCAGGAAATAAGAACAGGAGTGCGGATCCTCAGGCTTGGGGTTTTGAATACGGCCCTCTAGGCCTCTCTATGTGGCCCTCAGAAGTCTCCCCAGGCCATGCCCCTCACTGGTCCTATTTCGCAGCCCAAGAAGGGTTTTTGCCCGGATGGAATGTGTGCTTGAAACTCTTGTCTTTATGGAGGAGTGCGTGTGTGCGCGCATAGAAACCAGCGTACTGCAAAAAGGTAAAATTTGCATAATGTGGTCCTCAGGCTGAAATGTTCTAGACATTTGGACCCAGGCAGAGTCGAAGATAGACAAAAGGCACCCCAAAACTCCAAGAGTTCAGTTCTGAGTACAGTGGTACCTTGGGTTAAGTACTTAATTCATTCCGGAGGTCCGTTCTTAACCTGAAACTGTTCTTAACCTGAAGCACCACTTTAGCTAATGGGGCCTCCTGCTGCTGCTGCACAGCTGAAGCACGATTTCTGTTCTCATCCTGAAGCAAGGTTCTTAACCCGAGGTACTATTTCTGGGTTAGCAGAGTCTGTAACCTGAAGAGTATGTAACCTGAGGTACCACTGTACTGGTGTGGGACAATCCTGAATACATGATGTGAGGCAAGAGGAAAACATTCAAACCCTAGCCTTCCACACTAATCAGTTAAATGGGAGTTATATGAATTGGGGGGGGGCAGATTCAGTAACCTGGACTCGATGAACAATAGCCTAACCTGGTTAAAGGTAGCATCTTACAATGTCCATGCTCAAATCAGCACTTGCATGCCTGAGTTTAAAAAAACAACACCTGGGCATTTTTGTTGAAGGTAACAGGGACATTAATAGGTACCGAATTTCAGAAGTCAAAGCTGCGGGCAGGCACTTCTCCCTTTGACTTGCAGCAAATCTCTCAACTTTGGAGAAGCCCAGACCTAGGAAACCTCAGAAGCCAGGCTCCCTTGTTCTGCTATTCGCATTTTTGCCACAAACGGAAACTGCTTCAAACTCAGCAGCTCAAGGGCTCTGTGTCAAGGTTTTAGCGAAGTTATCCAGAGATTTCGAGAAAGGCCAAGGAAGTGAACAGGGGGAGGAAAATGAATTCTTATTAATATTTCATCGTTCAAACATGATTGCAATGAACAGGGTGGATGAGGAAAGGAAAGTCCCTGAGGTCAGATGCATTACTTACAAGCGCTATTTCTGACTTAAACAGTGGAGAGAGCAGTATAGACATCTACTTGCCTAAGGCATCGAACAATCCCCACCTGGGCAAGGAGGAGACTCAAACGTTTGAACCAGGCATGGCCAAACTTGGCCCTCCAGCCGTTTCAGGACTACAATTCCCATCATCCCTGACCACTGGTCCTGTTAGCTAGGGATGATGGGAGTTGTAGTCCCAAAACAGCTGGAGGGCTGAGTTTGGCCATGCCTGGACTTTGAACTATCAAGGAATAATGGGGGAGCAGGCAGGGGAAGACAGATTATTGAAGAATAAACTGGATAGTGTCCTACCAGCAAACAATGTATTGTGCCCCATCCTGGGGAAAGGGTTGTATCTCAGTGGTGGAGTTTTGCATGGGAAAAGCCCTAGGATAAGTCAGTAAGTGGCACCATAAATGGTTAGAGGGATCAGGAAGCAATTAGTGGGCTGGATGAGTTTTTACCATGGTGAACTGCTGCCTCTAAGAACAGACGATACTGTGCTTAGATGAACGAAGAATATGAAGCTGGCGTAAGGCTGCTTTCTATGTTCGCAAAGAAACCGTGCCCCGTAGCAGGTATGCTTGCTCAAACATCCCAAGTTCAACAGAGCTTGCGCCTACGCAATCGTAGGAAGGATTGCAGCCTTAATCTTCTAATATTAAGGTTCAGAAAAGGGCAACACTGAAAGGATCAAGAAGATGGGAGTGAATCCCTGATAGAGGAAAGGTTGCTGTGTTTAGGACTTTTCAGTTTAGAGAAAATCGGGAAGGAGATGTCACACGGCAGAAGATAAATCAGCTGAACTGCATATGTCCTGAGTGGGGTGGGTGGGCGACAGCCACTGCTGGCATGCAAAACTCAAAAGGTTAGTCAAGTGTAAATGTGGCCCTTGCCTCCCCCCCCCCCAATAAGTCACCCTGGGTGGAAAGCCTCTATGCTGCATGGTTGAAGGTGTCGTCACTGGTGTATGAAACCCTATTCAGCTCGGGACCAGGACGCCCAAACGATTGCCATATCCCCTCCGTAGCCAACCAATCACTACATTCTGCCAGGAGAGCATCCTGCAGATACCATCCTATCAGAAGGACTGTTCCACACAATGTTGGGTTAGGGCCTTTGGAACTCCCTGCCACTGCACCTCAGACAGGTTTTCTCAGCACCTGCTCAAGGTGTTTCTCTGTCAATAAGCTGTCTAATATCTTTATTCCCAGTTGGCATTTGTCTTGGATTTGAAATGATTTTATGTATATCCTGCTGCTGTTCTAACCCGTTTATATATACTGTATATCTACTTGGGGTTTTATTTAACCATCACTTTTGTATATGCAATTGTTTTGACTGCCTTACATATGTACCGATATGTGTTTTGCATATGTTGTTGTAGTGTAAATCGCTTCGGGGGGGGGGGGGGCTCAAGGGAAGTGATTCATAAATGAAACAAATGCATGACGCATTTGCACATGCACCCCACATTTTGCATTTGTATAGCACTTTGTATTGATCGTCTTTCTGGAAACCTAACCCCCACCCTCTCAGGCAAGTGAATGCAACCCAGAGCAGTGGTCAAGACTGTGAGAGGGCAGCTTCACCAAAATCCACCTACTAAATTCACAGAAGAGGCAGATTCCCCTAGCCGGAGATTGATACACCTGCAACAGTCATGCAAAACGACAGGAATACCCCGTTTGGTTGACACCAGTGAGGTTCTGCAATATTCATGCTAAATCTGTCCACCCGCATTCCAGTTGTTTCTAAGCGTTCCAGAGTGAACAGAAGCCTCGACCCCCCCAGGGATAAATAAATTTAAAAAAGCAGCTCCTTGTGCCACCAACAAACAAACCGGATTAACCAAGCAGAACAAATTAAAAACCTAAACAAACAAGGGAAGAGAAGGAGGTCTGGCGGAAGGAAGGGAGAGACAGGAATCCTGACACAGAAATTGAGACTGAGCAAAGAGTGAAGCTGGAGACACAACGTTTCACTTTAATGAAGGTAGCAAGAGTTTTGTTCTCAGTCTCATTTTTTCATTTGTTTCAGGGGCCATAAATAAAGGCGGCAAAACAACATCAGATTCGATTTCTTGCAGAACACCTGCAATCCCCAAAGGGGGTGGGTGGGGGTGGCTTGATTGACTGTTATTTGAATATTGGGGGGTTGCTTCAAAACACACACACACACACACACACACACACACACACACAAAATACAATGCTTGTGCATGAAGCATGCCACTCAGAACACAACTCTGGCATTGCAAAAGCTGCTGCGATGGTTTAATTAAAATCATTTTTAGGTTTGCACAGGCACAATCACCCAATATTGTCTTCTCCCTGACTGTGCTGGAGGAGCCAAAACGTGCCTTTGCAGACAATGAGTACAAATCTGCCTGACGCCGTTCGCTCTAAAAATAAACAGTGCATGTTAAGTAGCATCAGAACTAGCATATCAAGTTGGGGTGGGTGGAGTGGAGGAGAGAGGAGAGAAAGGGGGAAGAAATGTTCTGAAACAAGAATGCAAATAATAATAAAAATGTAACCAAGAATCCTAGGGGATTAAGAACAAAGCAAATTGTGCACATTCAGCCAGGAAAAAATATATATACTAGAGGCATTCTGCGTGTCCAGATACTTTGTGCACAAACCCACTGAATGAGTTAGCCACTTATTACATCCATAGAGGGTTTTAAAACTGGGGAGCTGCTAGCCCAGGGACAGGGAATTCCTGTTAGATGTTTATTGGACTGCAACTCCCATAATCCCTGATCAATAGCCATGTTAGTTGGGGCTAATGGAAGCTGTGAGCCCAACACCACTTGGAGGACTTTGGGTTGCTTGAATGTCCTGCCATCAGGATCTCTGAAGAAACCCTTTCTCCCATGTGAGCCAAAGAGTTCCTCCCTCCCATCTGATAGGCTACATGAAACAGGGCCTTTTGTGGTAGTTGCACCCAAATTTTGGAGCCCCCTGCCACAAGACTCTTGACTGCCCCCTGTTAATGGCTTAGAGGCAGAAGCATGAGACCTTGCTTACTCTTATTTATTTATTTATTTGTTTGTTTATTTGCTTGCTTGCTTGCTTGCTTGCCAGTTTGGGGACCAAGAAAAGGGGGAGCATACAATAGGGAGACAAGAACATTTCTTCTTTCAGAGGCTGTTGGGAATGACAGGCAAATACCAATTTCTCTTGCTCTGTTTCTTCACTGATTTTGTCAATGCAATTATTTTTTAAATCTGTATTATCAGATTTTTTAAAAAAATCTGTATTATGCTGACATTGGGACACGGGTGGCACTGTGGTCTAAACCACTGAGCCCTCAGCTTGCCAAGCAGAAGGTCGGCGGTTCGAATCCCCGCGCACAACAAGGTGAGCTCCCCTTTGGTCCCAGCTCCTGCCAACCTAGCAGTTCAAAAACATGTTGATAAATAGTAGATAAATAGGTACTGCTCTGGCGGGAAGGTAAACGGCGTTTCCGTGAGCTGCTCTGGTTTCGCCACATGACCCGGAAAACCTGTCTGCGGACAAACGTTGGCTCCCTCGGCCAGTAAAGTGAGATGAGCGCTGCAATCCCAGAGTTGTTTGCGACTGGACATAACTGTCAGGGGTCCTTTACCTTTATGTTGACATTTAGATGCCCAGTGGATGGTGTAGAATAGGGAAGGAAGAGGATACACATTTTAAATAATGCAGGGGAAGCAGGGCGAGAGATTTCAGCCTTGGTTCACTTTAAACCATGCCAACCATCTCCATCCACAACGCCCAGGCTTGTGCCCCGGGAAGGTCACTGCTAATGGAGTCATCTGACTTCACCCCCAGAGGAACACTTCATTGTCTCTCGAGACAGATGGCTGCCAACAACAACTACTACTACTACAATCCCAGTTGGTGCATAGTTTGTTGACAACTCCTAAATTCCCATATAACAAAAGTTCTGGTTTTGGGTTTTTGCCCCACTTTTCTTGTGCTATAGCCCTTCCAGACAGCAACAATGTGGTAGCAGAACAATTAAAAGCTTGTATTAATCCATCACTGTTATTGTGGCAGAACAGACTTGTAATGAAACACTAGCCTGGAGCGACCCTGAGCCTCTCATATCAGTGTCAAAGAGATCCTGGGCTGCCCAAACGACAAGACCCTCCCTCTCAGCCTCGCTCATGCGGTCCAAATGAAAGCAGAGCAATACGTTTGGCACCAGCTTGGCTTCAGGAGTTGCCAGGAGGCGGCGTACAAGACGGTAGTCTTAGGGACTCCGTTCCGGATTTGTGTAGGGTTTACTCCTCAGCTTTTTCTTCTCCTGAAGATATCCCTCAAGGCAGCAGAGGTTTAGGATCAGAGTTTTCCTTCCCCTAGTTGGGCTACCTTCCCAGGTTAATAAGCCCCATCTGCCCCTCATGCCTGCCTAGGCAGATGCAGAAACTACCTTCTTGACTGTTGAGTCTCCTCTACCGTAAGACAGCTAGAACGTTATTGTCTGTTAACTTTCTTCCTGCCTTGTGCTTACGTATTCAAGTCTATCACTTCTTTTGCAATGTTGATGTTACTCTGTCTTTGCTAAAATGCTAAAATTGTTCTTGGAATTCCTCAACATGTTTTGTAAACGGCTTTCTCTCCCCCAATCCCTGCTCCTTTTTTAAATTTTTTATTTGTATTTGGTAGCAGGTGGATGTCTGTTGTAAGCCACTTTGAGCAACAGCAAGCAAAATAAAATCAGTCAGTAAGGATGGCACATATAATACATGCAACATGAAGATTAAGCTCCATACAAATGCCACGAATTGCTATTTCATATTGTATTTTTATTTTCTGATAATTATTTTATTACGATTACTCTCTTTCCTCCTCCTTATCACTATTCATCACCATATTATTCAGTGGGCGAAGGGATAATCATATACCCTGTGCAAAGCAATTGCTGTTTGAGTTGAGGAAGAGAAATCAGCCTCGACTAGATTATTATTTTCAGTAGACGAAGCAGAGCTAATCAAAAGAGGCCTGAGCTTGGGGGGCGGGCGGGGGGGGGGAGGGTCTTTAGAGTACAAGGGTCTCTACAGCTTAGTTTCACGGCCATTAAATTCCCAATATGAATTTTTCACTGGGGGCAGCCAATGGAGAACCAGGTATCCGCAACAGGAACTCTTTCAAGGCTAAAGGGGTGGGGAGGGGAGAAAGATTTTAAAAGGGATGGAACTTCTGCACCACTGTAGCACTCCCCAAGGGCCAGTTTAGATGCATCGTTTGGCACGGACAGGTTGGCTTCTTGGAAGAGTTCGCATCAGGGTGCACGTAGGAAAAACACTCCCATAATGGGTCGCTTTATATCCTACCCCTCGACTGAGCTTTTACTAGGCACATAAATCTGTCTGCTCGTGAAAGTGCATGGGTGTGCAGCTTGAGGTGGCGTGTACGTGTGCGTTTAAGCATGCCACAGATTTACAGCTGTTCTATTGCAAATTGTACTCTTCTTGGGTTGTACTCCGTGTCAGGTAAAGGAAAAGGAAAAGGATCCTTGGATGGTTAAGTCCAGTCAAAGGAGACTATGGGGTTGTGGCACTCATCTCACTTTCAGGCCGAGGGAGCTGGTGTTTATCCACAGGGTCACATGGCCAGCATGACTAAACTGCTTCTGGCGCAATGGAACACCATGAAGGAAACCAGAGCGCACGGAAATGCCGTTTACCTTCCCGCAGCAGCGGTACCTATTTATCTACTTGCACTGGCGTGCTTTCGAACTGCTAGGTTGGCAGGAGCTGGGACAGAGCAATGGGAGCTCACCCCGTCGTGGGGATTCGAACCAACAACCTTCTGATCGGCAAGCCCCAAAGGCTCAGTGGTTTAGACCACAGCGCAAACCGCATCACTGCCTTCGTGTTAGCCCTACTCAGAGCAGACCCATTGAAACAACCAACATAGACCCATTAATTTCAGTGGGTCTGCTCTGAGTATAACTTAGCTAGAGACAACCCAATGGAAACGGCATACCTGGTGAGACTGTTTGTACGCCTACTCCTGTTGTGCAGAGCGTTATCTACTCTCTGGGGAACCAGGCAGAGGTCTGTCTCATCACCCAATCCTTTTAATTGAGGATGCCAGGGTCTTCTTGAGCTGGCATGCAAGTCTTGGAATGTTTGCCCAGATGGGCATTTGACCCTCGGTCTGCAAAAGTTTCCCCACCCCATGGGTGAAGCAGTGGCTTCCTGCTAAAAACAATAATGCACATGTGCACAATACCAGTGCTGGCATAAGATGCTGTCTTTGGTAACAATTCCCAATAACGGCATGCTCTGGCCAAAAGGCTAGGAGCCTCACCGCACTTCCTCCGGCACTTGTGGCCCACGGCCAATGCTCCACGTACCCAGATGGTGCTCTACAAGTTAACAGAATAGTCGACACGTAAACACTTCTGGCAGGAAGCTAACGTGAGTGGCAAACTACTAGCATATAATATAACAGACTGTCAACAACAACAACGAAACCACGGGCCGCCTAGGAGAGGCCCCAGAGCCAGCCTAGTTGGGAGACTGCGTAACAGTGGTTATGAAATTTTCATTATTGGGTTACGGCTGCAGCAGGATTTTGATTTAGTGCTTGAGTTTCCTTACTGCCCCTCCAGGCATTACAGTTAAGCGTTCTGCAGATTCATAGCGCTTTCTGTCTCGTCCTCCCAGATGACATAAATATTAGCCGAACCTGCACTCGCTGCTTCTTTTTTCATATAAAAAGGAGGAAACGGAGGCTCTGACTAGCTAGCTCAAGGAAACAATGACTCTAATGGATTCTTCTTCCACCCTGCTACACCCGGCAGTAGGGGCATGTGGTTAGATAGGCTTTTTCACCATGCCTCCTCCCCTCCAGCGCTCTAAATTACCCTCCTTGCACTAAGGCTTCTTATGATGCTGAGAGCGGAGGAGAGGAAAGGAAAGGAAAGGAATGCAAAAAAAAAACTACGCCATGAAAGCGGAGACAGATGTTCAGGCTGATTCTGTGGGTGTTCTTTAACTCACAGACGGCAAAAGCCGCCGCTCCTGTTTTGAGCAACTAGGTCAGTCGCACAAAATGCCCTGCTGCCCCGTTTCCAAGCTCTGCAAGAAAAATTATCTTCATCTGCTGGTTATCAAAACTTAACACCCCCCCCTTTATGTGCTTATTCAGTTTGTGGAAGGCCGGGCACATTTTGCACTGCAGGAAGGTTCAAGACGCATTGGCCCCGCCAACTCATTCAGACAAATGCTTCATTCCCTTGGTCAGCATGCAATGAAACTAAATCTCGGTCAAGAGATTTTGCTATGCACCTCCTCCTGTTTCCCTGAGACTTGGCCGAAAGGCCAGAAGAGCATCTGAGGCAGTGTTTCTCAAACTTGGGTCTCCAGCTGTTGTTGGACTACAACTCCCATAATCTCTAGCTAGCAGGACCAGTGGCCAAGGATGATGGGATTTTGAGCATGTGTGTAATGCAAAAGGTTGTAGTTAGCCTGTTTGATTGTCATTCAAGTTGATTGATTAAACTTATATCTGAGATGACCAGATGAATGAACAACCGTCTGCTGAGGATGTCTTAGAGCATGGAATCTGTGACCCAAAAGGCCTCTCTTATCTGTCCCTTGGGATGCTCAAGGGGGGGGGGGCTATGCTGCGGGTGAGGTTCATCAAGTCCGGGGATCACCCTAAAGAAGGGGTAGCCATATGGCGCCCTCCAAACGTGGTTGGATTCCAGCTCCTGTAAGCCCCAGCTGTCAAGGTCAACAGACTGGAGTGACAGGAGTCACAGTCCAATAATATCCAGAGGACACAGTCCTGGATAACCCTTGAGCAACCTTGAGCAGGGTTTTTTTTTCTTATCTGTTTGCATGTGAGGAGCTAGTTACAGGCCCCAGGCCTGTTGGCAGGCCAGCTCTGTGCTACAAAAATGTCTGCAAACATGACATAATGGCTGGCTATGTCAACCCCACCGCATGGGTATCCCTTGCAGATGACCACAGCGCCTGGAGACAATCGGTCAGGTCGTGTATCCACAATAGTGACCAGAGGAGGAATGACCGCTGGGAGGAGCACAGTGAGGGGGGGGAAATGCCATGGTGCATCTGCATTGGCACAACTGGATGCCTTCGTCTGCCCCAGCTGCAACAAAACATGTCTATCCCATATCGGTCTCTACAGACACAGCAGGTGATGCAGCCTTCCAACAGTTTGAACTTCACTCGCAAAGCAGAACTCATCCATTGCCTCCTGAGACAGACGGATGCCAACCTTGCGGGCACATGAATGTGCATTTTCAAAACCTTAAAGAAACTTTGAATGAACATTACCACACAGACAACCTTTCCGCTTCCTTATAGCCCTGTAGACCAGTTTATTAGCTGTTATAACCATTCACTGGAGATAAAACTTGCCCTTTTTATAACAGGGTGTTGACATTGCGGGTTAAGTGATTAGATATCCGCTGTACTAAAGCAGGAATCTAAAAATGAGCACAGAAGGTTCTGTAAGAGGAGGGCTTGCAAAACAGGCAGCATTTTTATCTTTTTAGGTTTTTACTCTGCAAGTAGTTCCTAGAAAAGCTGGAACATCCTGGAAACAAAACGTGACTAACCACAAGTCTCAGAAAGCAGGGCTGAGGAACTGTTTTCAATCTGAGGGCCACCTTCCCATCTCGGCAAACGTCCACGGGGCCGCATGGAAGTGGTGTGCCGAGCAATGAATGTAAATTTCACTATAGTAGGGTTAGTTTCCACATAAATACCAATGGGACACGGGTGGCACATTGGGTTAAACCACAGAGCCTAGGACTCGCCGATCAGAAGGTCGGCGGTTCGAATCCCCGCGACGGGGTGAGCTCCCGTTGCTCGGTCCCTGCTCCTGCCAACCTAGCAGTTCGAAAGTACGTCAAAGTGTAAGTAGATAAATAGGTACCGCTTCAGTGGGAAGGTAAACGACGTTTCCGTGTGCTGCTCTGGTTCGCCAGAAGCGGCTTAGTCATGCTGGCCATATGACCCGGAAGCTGTACGCCGGCTCCCTCGGCCAATAAAGCGAGATGAGCGCCGCAACCCCAGAGTCGGTCACGACTGAACCTAATGGTCAGGGGTCCCTTTACCTTTTTATCCTCCATGCAGGCAACCAAGAATCACAGAACAGTAGAGTCGGAAGGGACCCAATGGTCATCTAGTCCAACCCCATGCAATGCAGGAATCTCAGCTATAGCATCCATGACAGATGGCCCTCCAACCTCTGCTTAAAAACCTCCAAGGGAGGAGAGTCCACAATCCCAAGGGAGACTGTTTTCACTGTCAAACAGCTCTTACTGTTGGAATGTTCTTCCTGACGTTTAGTCGGAATCTCCTGTAACTTTAAGCCATTGGTTCGAGTCCTACCCTCCGGGAGCAGGAGAAAACAGGCTCGCTTGGTAGAGCAAGCAGCATTGGTAGAGTTCAAGACACATCCCAAGGGTGAAGCAGGGCAGTGAGCGAAAGTTCTGAGGATGAAACAGACAGGTCTTGATGGCTGCATCTGGCATTTCAAGCCCATGTTTCCCAGCCACTTGCATAGAGAAGAATAACTTTAATTCTCAGTACCTTAATTTAAACCAGCAGCTGCACCCATGGGTGCCTTTCGTTTCTATGCTGCCTAGGTGTCATCTATAGCTGACATCTAGATTTTGTGGAACTCAGGCTCACGGCACTTTCCTGAGCGATCTCTTCTGAGCCTCTAGCCACGCTTAGCATTTGTCAATCACGGATCTACCTATTCAAGGCAAGAACATTGGAAGCTGCTTTATATTGGGTCAGGTGCTCACCAGGGTTCTGGACAGGGGTATCTCCCAGCCATACCTGAAGACGCTGGGGATTGAACCTGGATTGAACAACTTCCACTTAATTTATGTTAATTTTAAAAAAATAAAAATAGAGAGATGAAATTTATGAAGGTGCACTGCTATCAAGCTTCTCCATCTAGAGACCTAAGAAAATACGTTAGTGGAGAATAGCTATTTCAGTTTTTGTTCCGGGCACTCTGGGGGGAGTGGGTGGGCAGAGGGTTTATGTACGGAGCAAACCCTCTTGCAGAAAGGCTCCGCCTGACATTACACTGTGCAAGTCTTGTGGCTGGAAGAACAATGCCCCCCATTCTCTCAGCTTGTTCCAAGTAAGCTTCAGCACAGAGCACGTCCTGTTGGGAGATCGGCTGGCGCAGAAGTCTTGGCCGGTATAGTGTTACCCCGCTTGAGCAGCAGATAGTGCAAAGCTCGCCACTTGGTCAGCACGCCAGAGCTTTATTATTCATGCACCCTTTAGAGGAAGCAAAGCACTGAAATGAGTTTGCTGCAAAGCTCCCAACACATCTTGAGTCTTTATCAGAGATCTTTATGGCACATTTTTATTTATTTATATCACGCGTTTCCTCCAAGGGGCTCAAGGCAGCATATACATGGTTGCCACCCACCCTTCTGAATTTGATCGTCACTAAGAGGGCTGAGAGACGGTGGCTGGCCCAAGGTCACTCAGTGAGCTTCATGGCCAAGTGTGGATTTGAGCTGTGGTTTCCAAGGTCAGCAAACTTACCGCACCTCGGGCCGCTGTCTCCAGCGCCGATCGTGCGGGGGAGCGTGTGCCCATACGTGTGCACACATGCTATTTCCGGCGCACTTCTGGGTTGGAGGAGCACCAGAAATAGCTTGTGCGCATGTGCACAGGCCTCCTCCGACCCGGATGTGCACCGGAAATAACACTTGCTCATGTGCAAATAATGCTTGCGCATGCGCACAAGCTATTTCCGGTGCTCCTCCGACCCAGAAGTGGGGAGCCACGCAGTGCAGTGCTGGTAAGAGCAGGCGGCGGCAGGGGTTGCCGCAGGACGGATAAGCGAGTCCCTCAAGCCTTATCTGGCCTGCGGGCCTTAGTTTGGGGACCCCTGCTCTAATCACTATATAACTCACTGTCTCACCTACAAAAACCAGCACAATTAAAAACCAGTCGAGCCACTCTCTACCTTCCTTAGCACAGTCAGCCTCAACTTACATGGAGGATACATTCCAGGGGTTGCACATAAGGCCAAAATGATGTATAGTCAAAACACACGGTGGGTGTGATGGCCAGTCATTTTTTTCCAGAGTCCAGACCACTTTTAATCCCACCTCCCCTTTTTTAAATTTGCCAAACACGTAAAGCTGAATGCACTCAAGTCAAATGTGTGCAAGCTGAGGGCTTCCTGTACAAGAACATGGCTATATATATATATATATATATATATAGTAGTCCCTGGGTTCATTCAAGCAGGAGAACCCACAGCTGCAGTCTAGCAACATCTGGCTGGAGATGGCTGATAAGGAGGCAGCACTGGGCAAATTAAGCCAGCTGGCAGGGAGAGACTGGACACATGCCACTTCGAAGAAATTAAAGGGAGGGGATAGAAAATGTGGGGTCTTTGGCCCTCCTTGCCCAAGCAGTAGCAGAAACAAAGCCAGAATCAATTCCTCCTCCTTCCCTCTCTGTTAAAAAGCAGCTTGCAATTTGCCTTGCCTCATTCTCCCCCTTTCCAGAGCTTGCTTGACGCGAGGGATAAATCTGTACTTTGAAAGCATTGCTGCTATAGATCGCAACTAGGAGGTACTTGTGTGTTATCATGATGCCTCAAAAAGCCTTACAGCGCCGGGAAGAGAATTCCACCACCTTCCCCTCCCCGCTGTCAGAACTGCTTCTATCTGGCTGTCATTTTGGCTCAAATCTCATGTGACAAGAAAAGGCAGCTTGTGAGTTTCCCTTGTGCTGTGACGCCGCGTGATGAGCAGAGCGATATGGAGAATTACTTTTGAAGGAAAGGGGTGGGAGCCGGAGGGAGGAGGGAATTATCAGGGGGCAAGCCAAGGTAGGAGCCATGACATCCCGCACAACGTATACCAATTAAGTGTTAAGATGGTGCCTGTCCTGGAAAGCCCACTCCCACCCCACTTTTATGGTGCTTTTTTCCAGCTTGATTCAGGGATGCCCTTGAGGCAAGAAGTGCATTTATTCAGACTTGCCTTGAAGGGGCGAAATATGTGTTTTCAAAATGCATTGCGCTTATTTATTGCAAACATTTCTATCCCACCGTTCCATGTAAAAACAAAAAGGCCCAAAGCAGTTAACACACATTACAAAGCATGTCAGCATTAAGTATGTGTAAATGAATAAAACTTAGGAACCACATGAGATGATTGACTAGTTTTGCTATTTTTTTAAGAAGTGGCTGATGCTCTTACTGGGATGCTCTGATTTGTACTACTGTTGCTGGTGGAACTAGGAAAACATAAGAGCCCTGCTGGATGAAGCCAAGGTCCCATTCATTCATTCATTCATTCAATTTCTATACCACCCTTCATCTGAGGATCACGGAGGGGTTTACAATTTTTTTAAAGCCCATAAAATAGTAAGAAACAAAAATAAGGCCATAGATAGTCTAATTAGCCGAATTAATCTAGTCCAGTGTCCTGTTCTCACAGTGGCCAACCAGATGTTTGTAGGGAGCCCAAAAGCACGACCTGAGCACAACATCTGAGATTCGCAGCAAATGGTATTCTGAGACAAACAGTCTCCAATGGTGGAGAAGGAACATAGCCATTGCGTCAAGTAGCTGTGAATAGACTTATCCTTGATCCATTTGTCTAAAGCCATCAAAGTTGATGGCCATTGCTACATCTTGTGGGAGTGAACTTCCAAGTTCCACTCTGCGCTGCGCGAAGTCTCTTTTGGCTGTCCCCAAATCTTCCAACATTCAGTTTCAGCTGAGTGTAACTAACCAGCTAATCCATAATGCTCATTGGGATTCTGAAACAAGATTCTTTCTGCAAATCAACTCAACGGCAGAGTGGCACACAGGAAGCATCGCACAAGATGCCCATGACGTGTCACTTGAATGTTTTACGCTTCATTTCTTACACGTTAGCTTGTTTTGCAGAGCTATTGTTGTTTCAAGCCGTAACACCGCATCCAAAATACAACAATGCTGGGGAATTGCAAAAACCCTATCAAACCTTTTATACATTAAAATCAATTATGTGGCGCTCAACAGCTTCAGCTTGAAACTCTTGTCAATGTCGTTGAAAATGAAGCAACTCTAGGTGTGCTACCAAGCCAAGTTTAAGGTATTTGCTATTAGGTATTACTGTACATACAAAGCCCTGAACAGCTTGGGAACCAGGTGGTTGTTATTTATAGCATGTATGAATCCTTTCCTACAATGCTTCTCGAGGCAATTTCTCAATACAATAGGCATGCATATAAAACACTTGCATGCATAAAACAGTTTTAAAAATTACACACAGAAACAAACTAATACAATGCTGATAACCAACTAGGATAGCGGAAACTCTCCAACAAGCACCAAAAACACAACCACAATGGGTGCTTGATATGCAACAGCAGAAAATTCCAAAGGGATTTTGTACACTAAAGACTCAGTTCTGACATAATATGCAACAGACCTCCTGATAGGATGGTACCTGCATTATGCCCTCTCCTGTAAAGTGTAGTGATCCGTTGGGTATTTAAGGAATGAGATGATCTTTTAGGTTACCTCCAGGAATGCCTTACAACTTGGTTTTATAGATCTAAATTTATGGTTGATTTTATCCTGTTAACACCATATAAGTTTCTTTTTCCTGAATATTGGTAGCATAGACTTTTTTTCAGATGAAATAAATAGACTAGCATCACCTATTTAGAGTTGTGAGGTGGAATAACGCCTACTTTTTGTTAACGATCTCCAGAACATAACTTCTCCATTTGACAAATCGGCAGCCTAACAAATAAGGAAAGTGTTCCACTGAACTACTTCTCCACAACAGCAAATACAGAAAATGCACATCATTTTGCAAAACGTGCCTTCTAAACACATGCATGACATCATCTTGAATCACAGTGCGAATTCTCTTCTCAGGTGGAACTCATCAAATCATAGATAAGCCTTCCTCTATATCAGGGTCAGGCCTTTAAAACATAGTTCTGTGCAACAGGTTATTTAGTCAAGACACCTATATTAGCTAAAGCTGAGGAAACCAAGACAGAGATCTGCCTAGTATTACTGAAGTGCACAATGTTCCCTACACATGGTAAATAAAAACCAAGGCAAATTCATGGCAACAGGATTACAATCTAGAAGACATGACACGAAAGGAAGAAGGCATGAGGAGGGTAGAGGAGGGAGGAAACAAGTTCCGGTATCAATCCTTAAAATTCAATAGTAGCTAATGACCAGCTGGAATGAAAACAATTTGGTGACAGATGATGCTAGTCTTTCCATAGAACTGCTTCCCATCTCCCCCCTCTTTGCTTGGGAATATTTTGAAAAAGCTTTATGCTTTTATTTAATTAACTAATTTATACTGTAAACCACCCTGTGATATTTGGATGAAGGTCGGTATAGAAAAGCACAAAAATACATAGCACGGTAACAAACAAAAACAAGACACACACACTCCAGTTTAAAAGGTCATAGATTTAAAAGGCAAAAGGCCTGTAAATCCCAAGCTATGAAAAGGTGCATCACTGTGGTGCTTCTTCACAATTCAGAACCCAGGGAGGAGGAAGAGAAATCACCGCTTTGGGTAGTAAGCTGTGCGATGTGCAAGTCTCTCTTCTGAATTCTGAATGCACAAGCGAGTGGAAGTTTCCTTGCAGGGAGACGGAATGTGATATGAAGTGCTTTCATACACACAAAAGGGGAGAAAGTTGTCACAAGAACATCAAGCCCCCGTCAAAGGCAAAACACTGGCTTTGTTCTGCCGCTGTCTCCACTTTCCTCTTGATGAATTAATGAGGGAAGGGTTGCTGTTGTTTTTTAATCATTCTGGTGCATGACAGTAGATCACAGAAGGCACGGAAAGAGAGGCTTCGGGAGGAAAACAAGAGAGCGTTGATCAGCAGAGCCTCTTTGGCACTTGCGACTGAACACCTGGAGAGAAGAGCTACTTAAGCAGCAATTGTAGCCACAAACCTTTATATATAAAGGTAATGAATTACCTCATTAACATGAAACATAAATGAAAGGGGTAAGCTTGCAGGAAGCGCTGGTGACTCACCAGCCACTTTCCTTGGGTGGCATTTGCATCCTCTTTTGTTTACGCAAATGGAAACTTGCTTATTCTGTGAATGTGCCGCACGCATAACTTATCCAGCCCTCCACAGCAGACGGGGTTTCAAGGGTGCCATCTTTTTCGGGTGGGATGCAACAGCACAGCAGCCAGTTCAGGCTGCACAACTAAAGTCAATTTGCCACTCTTCCCCCAACACTTTGGGCCATTGCTAACTTCTGGGAAGGTCTTAAAAGGGGCAACTTTAAAATCTTTGCATGGATTTTACTGACATGCACAAATGAAGATAATACAAAGGAACCAAGGGAAGGAGTAGAGGGAAGTAATCCCACAATGTGGATTTAATATTGATTGCATATACAGTTGTTATGTTTCATTTTATGTTTCTTTTTCTTTAATGTACTGTGTGTGTGTGTGTGTGTGTGTGTGTGTGTGTAAACTAATAAAAATACTATTAGAAAAAATCTTTGCGTGGAAGAGCGTGGCCTATAGTCCTCACTGTAAAGCTAACCCACAAGTTGTTAGCAGGCAAGATGGACAGAACACAAGGACACTTTTGCTAGAGAGTAGTGGAACTTTTTTAAACTTTGCCAGAGAAAAGTGGAAGGCCCACCCAGCCTTAAGGTTTATACTTCCATATCGATCTCATGATAACAGAGTTTTCATATCTAGCTCTCGTTTATAGTGATTGTTAGCTATGCAAAACTGGTACGACAGGGCTTGAAAAGTTGCGCTTTTAATAAATAATAATAATTTTATTATTTAAACAGACTAACGCAACACTCAGTCCTCACGGCGGCATCACTGGAGCAAATATCTACCAGGAAGAACTGCTCTGCTCACTAGGCCTGGCCTCCTGAGCCTTTTTATTTCTCAGAATAAAGAGAGCTAACTTCATGGGGCACTGTGCGAATTAGTGCCAATCGGCTCCTGACACCTGCCCGGACAGGTACATTATCTCAATATTACAGACTTTCCTCACCTAGGTATCTCTCTCCAAGGTTTAAAGAAGGTTGTTGCTAACTCTGCAAGTCTGCCATTGTAATCAATCCTATATGTCTGGCATTTATACTGCCCCATGCGTACTGGTCACTGTTTGTGCTACCTTTTCCCATCTTCCGAACTCCATTTTTTAAAAATTAGATTATGGTTTCAGTCTTGCTCCTAATGCTCTATTTCTGGGTGTTGCTGGCTGCTCCAGTGTGTTGCTCCTTCTCCAGGAGCAGGATATGCAAAACAATACACTACCTAGTTATTTATTACATTTATTACATTTATATTATTACAAAGGGGTAGGCACGGGTGGCGCTGTGGTCTAAACCACAGAGCCTAGGGCTTGCCAATCAGAAGGTCGGTGGTTCGAATCCCCACAACAGGGTGAGCTCCCATTGCTCGGTCCCTGCTCCTGCCAACCTAGCAGTTCGAAAGCACGCCAAAAGTGCAAGTAGATAAATAGGTACTGCTCCGGCGGGAAGGTAAACGGCGTTTCCGTGCGCTGCTCTGGTTTGCCACAAGCGGCTTAGTCATGCTGGCCACATGACTCGGAAACTGTCTCCGGACAAACGCCGGCTCCCTCGGCCTATAGAGCGAGATGAGCGCTGCAACCCCAGAGTGGTTCGCGACTAGACCTAATGGTCAGGGGTGCCTTTACTGTTACCTATTATTCCAAAGAGCTCAAGGTGTATACAGCTGTACTTCCTATTTAATCCTCACTGGTAGGTCAGTGTATGAGACAATGACCGGCCCAAGATGAGCTTCATGGCTAAGTGGGGATTTGAACTGTAGTCTCCCAGGTTCTGGTCTGGCACTCTAACCACTATGCCACACTGGCTGCATAGCACACTGGAGCCATCTAGCTACCATATTCAACTACAGTGGTACCTCAGTTTCAGAACAGTCCTGTTCATGAACTACTCGGTTTACGAACTCCACAAAACCAGAAGTAGTGTTCCGGTTTGAAAATTTTACTACAGTCTGCGAACGGAAGCTGAACGGTGGAAGGCCACCAGTGGCGGGAGGCCTCATTAGGGAAAGCACACCTCGGTTTAAGAATGGATTTGGTTTAAGAACGGACTTCAGGAACGGATTAGGTTTGTAAACCGAGGTACCACTGTACTTACGATACGCTTCTTCTCTGTGAGCAGTGATGGATAAAGTGTGCTCCTCCAGGTGTTACTGGACTACAACTCCCAGGCCGATGAGTGTTGGTGTCAAATGACATCTGGGACAGCCACAAGTTCCCTAAACCTTGTCTTTGAGTCAAAGATTACCATTTGCACTATGCAGCAATTTAGCCATCTATCTGCTGTTGCTGGTTGCTACCTGGAGAAGCTCTTAATGAGGAAAGTCAGAATATTCTTTCTAAAAGGAATTCAGGGCCACCCAAGCTTTTTTAAAATAATAATAATAATGCACTTCTGAACCTTCTGTATGAGTGAACTGCAGTATCTACAGTGGTACCTCAGGTTACATACACTTCAGGTTACATACGCTTCAGGTTACAGACTCTGCTTACCCAGAAATAGTACCTCGGGTTAAGAACTTTGCTTCAGAATGAGAACAGAAATCGGGCAGCAGTGGCGTGGCAGCAGCAGGAGGTAAAGTGATGCTTGAGGTTAAGAACAGTTTCAGGTTAAGAACGGACCTCCGGAACGAATTAAGTACTTAACCCGAGGTACCACTGTATTGCTTAAACCGAGCACTACAACAAAAGGAGATGCTGGTTGCTGATATATTCATTTGATGCAATGTTATAAAGGAAGTCACCCAGCTCTTTTTCCATGCCAGAGACAGACTACCATCAGAGCTACTCAAACCAACACCATATGCGAAGAATCTTTTTGCACAGTTGCTTTATTGCCATGAAATACATTTATGTGGCTTCCAATTAACGTGTGTGGTGGGGCAACGGAATGTGTAAAGTTAAAAAGGCAGACCAGCCGCTAGCATGGAATATTTTAAGCCTCAGCCCCCCCCCCCCCCCCGGCTTGGAAAGTTAGCATCTCAGACTGCTGTGAAGATTCGCAGCATGATAAGAGGGATATGCCCAGGTGAAAATGAGGACTCTACTAAGAGTGTGAAAAATGCTTTACATTTTACCTGCTAAGGCAGAGATCACAGGAAAATGGCAGGATTATATTAGGTTCTTTCAGGTGGGCCATGGAAGATTGACTTCCATCTTGTTCTCAACGCCACACTTTAAAAGGGGGATAATTAAAGACCAGCCTCAGCCAATCTGCTGCTCCCCAAAGGTTTTATTAAAGGCTGGTCAAGGCAAATTCGATCAAGTTTGCCCTGGGAAGCAGGATTCTAGTTTAGATGGACCTTTGGGGTCTAATTCTGCAGGGATTTTTATCATCTTATGTTGCAACACTACCTTTTAGAGAAGGGGAAATTGCAGCCCCTCCTGAAGTTCATGGACTAAAGCTCCCATCTTCTCTGGCCACAGGCTCCCCATCCTTTTTCCAGGACTTTTTGGAGCAAAACCAAACAGCATGAATTGTCCCCAATAGCCAGTGCAGGTGCGGCAGTAAGCTCCCTGTGACCCCAAGTCCATCAACAAGCTAGACTGCAGTTGCAGCCCCATATCTTCCCACCAGATCCACTTCCAAATCTGTATAGTGCTACGTACACAAGTGGCCTCACTGTGTCAATGAGACGGCTTGTCTGGCTGCCCACTGCAGTACTCGGAGCTGGCAGCTAGGAGCCAGAGAGAGGCACAGCCAAGAACTGGCTGAAGGGCAGCAAATTAGCTTCCGGAGAACGCTCAGGACAAAGCTTAGAGTGCTGGCATTTATTTGTATAGGCTGCATATATTTCAATAAAAAGGCCACACAGAAAGGAGGAGAAAGAGAGAGTGTGCTTCAGCCTGAGAGCTTCTAACCTAATGGGTGCAATAACTGGACAGAGACAACTCGGCCACATACTCCATGCTCTGTTAACTCCCATATTGGATTACTGCAATGCGCTTTATGTGGGGCTGCCCTTGGAGGCAACTGCAAAATCCAGTCAGTCCAAAATGCAGCAGCCACATCCCTGGCTTCGAATCCGTTTAGGTCTCATATAGCTACTGTTTCAAAACAGCTGCCCCAATTCTAGGTGCTCACGTTAAGCGTTTAAAGCTCTAAATAACCCAGGCCCCCAACATCTGAAAGCTGGCCTCCTTCCCTACAGACCTTTTCAAGTGCTAAGATCAACAAAGGTTTCCTTGGCAGTTCCTCCACCCAAGGGGCATGGCGTTCTCTGTGGCAGCCCCTAAGTCGCAGAACTCCCCAGAGAGGTGCGCCCAGCATCTTCACTGTACAGCTTCCAAAGAATGTTGAAGATTTGCCCTCTTTACTCTGGGTTTTGACTCTTGAGGTATATGTTTTTAGCAACCACCACCCTTATTTTTTATGATTGTTAATTTGTCCTAAACTGTTTCTTATATTGTGTTTTACTGATATAACTCGTCCTGGGACCTTAGAGCGAAGGGAGAGTAATAAAGAAACATAAACCATCATCACCAATGTCCTTATCTTCAGATTTTGACTTTTACCAGAGAACAGTGCTAATCCACTAGGTTCACCAGTGTTAGAAACTCAGATATATAATCTAATCACCAAATGGCACGTTAAACCTAGGCTGCAGTCACCACAATATAGTTTCTAGGTGCAGTCCTGGCCCCCCTGGATGGGATATTATTATTATTATTATTATTATTATTATTATTATTATTATTACTGTTGTTTCCATTTCACTTTATATTTCAAAGAACAAATTTCAAAGCAGTTTACAACACATTAAAACATCATATAAAACCAAGAATACAAAAAATTCAAGCTTCAATGAAAATATTTCAGATCCCATCCTATGTGACATTTTGTTTCCTGACCTGGCATCTCCATGTAGTAACAACAAGACCCATGCCAGTCACAAAACACACCTGATTCCTGGCTCATTTAGAACACTGGTCCACTGTCGACAGAGTCAAGCTTCATTGCATCTCTTATAGATGTTAGATCCTGGCCAGATTCAATGGGTCAGATTTACTCCAGGCTCTCCAACAACTACATATACTGTACATTAATTCGCAATAAAAGTTGTTTTCAGCTGATGTAAGTAAGCAATTGCTTCTTCCTATCCACCCTTTCAAAGACGTCAAGTGTGTGAATTCATGACGATCTACCAATCTAGGGACAAGGAAACTGTAGCATTCCAGGCGGAAGTTTACTCCAGGCTCCCATCAGCCCCAACCAGAATGATTGATGGTCTGATCACAAGAGAAACTCCTACCCCTAGTATGAAGCATTGTTCATAACAACTGAGCCCATATTTCCTCCTTGGAATTGTTTCCTTTTGCACAGGAAATAAATTGCTACCAGCTTCCTTTCAAACAAGTTCAAGGATCTGGTCCTTCAACCATCTAATGCATGAACAAGGCAAAACAAAAGTTTGAACATATTCTATGGGTGGCTTCTTTCCTGCTTCATTTAACCATTTTGACTACTGCTAACGTGTGTGCCCCCCCCAATAACCACATTTCTTACTTTTATTTTTAATTGTTTATTTTAAAGATTCATAGGAATCTGTTCAGAGGAATCCAGTCTAGCAGCCGCACTAGCAGAAACTCATGCAATGGAGTCACCAACAATCGGCTTGTGCGTTTTCTTGTGCAACCATGATCTGCTGCTGCAAAACATCTTATCGTGTGACAAAAACGAAACCCCTGTGTTGCAATACAAATACAATACTGTGGGACATTATCTACTAAAAGGCATTCTGCCTGCGTCGTGGTGTTCCCTGACAGCAATTCATTACGTCGACTTTCTTGTTTATGGACTTATACATACATTATATAATGATGTTTATGATTTGTAAATTTTGGATTATATTCTAACTACTACTAATAATACATTTACCATATTCATTAGCCATGTGTTGCGGCTGTATTTGAGCAAAACATCTTGTCAACAGACAAGTATACTGCTATGCTTTGTGCCTTTAACGTTAGCGATACACTGAACATAACACATGATTTTTCCACTATATAATGTGGCATTTTAAATTGTTGTGAAGAGTGGATAATAAATCATCAACGACAACCCCCCTAGTTGTGGGTTAAGTACTAGACTACTGCCCTGTCCCATTCTATTCCCAGATATCTTTTAATATCTCCATCCAACACCCTCTTATAGTTTTGACAACGCCAGCAAGTGTTAAAATCTGTATCTTTTGTTTGGTATCTTCAATAAGCCCTTCAGGCATTACTTTTTCTTTTTTTCCCTTTTTGCCTTTGAATACTATTTTATTAAAGTTTTTATTTCCACACAGCTGGTACCTCTCCTACACATGTATTTCCATAAATCAACCAACACAATACTTTTGCAATCTCTCATCTTACTTGCATTTATCATTTCAGAGCATCAGTCAAGCGTCTCTCTCTTTAAATAGAGACCTCTGCAAGATTTAAAAGTTTAGCAAACCGGACTTCAAACTCCATCGGCTCCCAGTGTGTCACAATCCCTGTGGGCATCACATTTCTCGTCTGCTAGTATTGAAGGAAGAAAGGATACAAGCATTGCATTTTGTTCCTCACATCAGAATGTGTCATAAATCTGCTCACAATATGTAAATCAATAACTTGTTAAATTGGCCTTTTTCCCTGTCGGTAAATTACTTACTTCTCTCTGGCAACTAAAAAAGAGAGAGAGAAATCTATGTAGTATATTAAAGAAGCCAGAAGCTGTGCTGCTGCCAGATCGCTTTTGCATTTATATCCCGCATTCTTAAATTGGAGGATTTTACAAACCTTCATGATCCTGAATCAAATTATTTGAGGAATATCCTGCACTATATTCCAGATCTAAAATTCCAGAGTGGTTTAACAACCAACCCTTTTCCCCAGCAAAATCTGCGAATTGTAGCTCTGGGAGGGGAATTGCTGAAGTGGTACTACAGTGCTCTAGGTGTGCTTTAGTACCAAGGGGAACCCCTGAAGTTTGCACATGTTTGGGGCAAAATACAGTGGTACCTCGGGTTAAGTACTTAATTCGTTCCGGAGGTCCGTTCTTAACCTGAAACTGTTCTTAACCTGAAGCACCACTTTAGCTAATGGGGCCTCCTGCTGCCGCCGCGCCGCCAGAGCATGATTTCTGTTCTCATCCTGAAGCAAAGTTCTTAACCTGAAGCACTATTTCTGGGTTAGCGGAGTCTGTAACCTGAAGCGTATGTAACCCAAGGTACCATTGTACCCTAATCAGCACCAGTAATGACCGGCGCATATATTATATATATATATATATATATATATATATATATATATATATATATATATATATCTGTGAAACTGTTACAGATGCCACAAAATATTCATTTCGCAATTGTACAAAATTTAAACTTTTAGCATGGCAGGACCCCCCACTTTGGAAATCCCTGCCTATTGACATCCGGCGGTTTTAGGCACCTGCTAAATTTCTTGTTCAGACAAGCCATGTAAAAGTTGGCATGTGTTGTTGCTGTTGTTTTTAAAAAAAGTTTAACGGTTGTTTTTAAATATACTCTGGGTTTTTTTTAAAAAAAATCTATTTTAAATGATAAGTTTTAATGTTTGTTTTTTTGTAAACCACTTAGAGGTTTCTAATTACAATCCAGCGGTATAGAAATTTTGCTCTAAGAAATGGCAAGCGCCATTGGGAAAAGGAAAAGAAAGTAAATCTGATGTGCAGGAGCAAGAGTTATGTAATGGAGTATCCTGGAGCAGGGGGACCATTGCTGTCTGGCACCCCAAACTGAAGCACTCCTGTTAGGAAGCGAAGACAAACCACAATGTTTTGGTCGGAGTCCCAATAATCGAGAGCAGCTAACATACCTTTGAGTAATGAATTGATTATTGGTGCCTTATTATTCCACATGAAATGGTTTAAGGAAGAATAGACTCCCCCCCCCCCCCGGTTCTTTTCTTAACATTAATACCCAAGGGGGTTGGTGGTTGTGGTGCCGTCGTCTCTTCAATTTTTGCCATGAAAATTCTTCCCAAACTTAAGGAATTCAATATTGACCATCCATTTCTGCCTTGTTCCGCTAAATGATCCATGCTGCCTTTAATAAACCCACCAGCAACATTTAATAATTCTACCCCGAGGTGTCTTATATCCTTGTCCTTCTACAGTGCCACAAATATCCTCTTAATTACATCTTTCATTTTCTCAACTATACCCAAACCTATAATCTGATTTGAATTGACTGGGGTAATTGCTGGATACAAAATCAAATTCCATTAATGTTGCTGTTAGCTTTCTTGGATATGTCTTAGAAGGGGGCGGGGAGCTTTATTCTCCATCCAATGGTGGTATTTTTCATAACCATACAATCTATGAAGTCCCTTCTAGCTGCTTTCTGCTAAAATATGTATGCCTGAATTTAACAGTTTCTAGTCTTCCACAGAGTAATGCAAACATATACAGATTTTTTTGGCAATTCTTTATTAACTTAATATAGGGACGCAGGTGGCGCTGTGGTCTAAACCACAGAGCCTAGGGCTTGCTGATCAGAAGGTCGGCAGTTCGAATCCCCGCAACGGGGTGAGCTCCTGTTGTTCGGTCCCTGCTCCTGCCAACCTAGCAGTTCGAAAGCACGTCAAAATGCAAGTAGATAAATAGGTACCACGCTGCTCTGGTTCGCTAGAAGTGGCTTAGTCATGCTGGCCACATGACCTGGAAGCTGTACACCGGCTCCCTCGGCCAGTAAAGCGAGATGAGCGCCGCAACCCCAGGGTCATCCGTGACTGGACCTAACGGTCAGGGGTCCCTTTACCTTTACTATTATCTTATTATTATGCTGATTTATATAGCACCCTATATCAGAAGATTCCAGGGTGATGTACATTTAGAACACATGTTACGGAGTCTAGAGTTAAATTCCTGACACCCGCAAAGTTGTTAAGCTTTCTGAGCTGTTTCCACTGCCTTTTCCCATCACGCTGCCATACACCCGGGTTTCCCATGACATTTTGCCAATTCAGCAAAATTCCTCCATAACCAGGACATGTAAGGAATTTCCCTGACATATGGCAAGCCTATTATGGACCATAATAATAAAAGCATAATAATAGATAGCATACCAAAAAAACCCCATAATAACAGCCCCCCCTTCCTCCTGCTTTTAACAGGCTATAGATTATTTAACGGACAAAGGCCTGGGGTAAAGAGAGATGTCAGTAAACTATGTCACAGATCACCTAATACTTCACATGATTTGCTATATCTATTACGTTTATTGCAATGTTCAAGGTTCAAAAGGAGGACAGGATGCATCCTTGATAGGTTTTGTATTTTTAAATTGCCATAACCCACCTTAGGGTGATGTGTGGATGAGCAGTATTATTGTTATCAACCTCTATTCAACACTTCCCATTTTTTGCTATTCAAACAATAAAAAGTCCAATCTTTAAATTCTTTATTTTAAAAAATCATACTTTTATCTGGACTTGATGCCTTGTTTTTTTCTACAAAGTTCATTGAATAGGACACAACTTTCTTAAATCCTTCGGAAAGGACAGGAACATCTAGTCTGCATCTTGTTTTGTCTACTTGAATTTGATTTCTCATCAAGTCTAGTACAATTACAAAATTCTGATCTCTCATCATCTGGAGTGATGACATATTCTCCCTTAATTTGGGGGGTACTGGGGTATATTTTGCTTCTGTTAATCCCCTACCCAGCTTTATTTCAATAAAATGTGTTTTCATAGCATCTGCTAATCTTCAGCTTATCTATACTAGGCTCTGTGTCCCCCTCCTTATTTCTATCTTGTTTGCTTATCCTATTTTTCTAAGCTTTACATTTCTTTTAAGAGCATCTGTTACTCTTTTTGTGACATATCAATACGTACCATATGTAGGTCTTAAAATGTTTCCCAGCATATACTTAACACTATTGAAAAACAGAACCCTTCAGAAAATTCGTCCAACTATAGCTTCCTTCATGAGTAAAAAGGAAACATTATTCCAACTTCAAATCGCTCCACCAACCCATTCCTATTCCGCATTCATCCTGCCAATAGTGCACAGAACTTAGTGCCACTCAAGGGAAACTTTTAAAGATCGCGTTTGGTGGAATAAGTCAGACAAAGGACCATTTATGATGGCGTATCTATACAGCTTGATTATGACACCGTCACTCAAACATTCATTAATCACAGGCAATGGCAATGGAGCAAAGAAGAATTAAACCAAAGTTAAGTTCAGTCTCTGGAAGGAACAATAGGATCTCAGAATAGCTGCTCTCATGGGCATCAAAAACGTGTCCTGTTTACTCTGGATTTGAACATCAAATATTCACCATTCCCAATTTTGCTAGCCATTGCCAAAAAGGCTTTTGACAATGACACATTTGGCTGCAATTTGGTGTGGGTGTTGTATTTCCTACTCATATTGTATGTGTCTCCTAAACTGTCACTGATTTTTCTCAACTCCAGTGGTACCTTGGTTCTCGAACTTAATCCGTTCTGGGAATCCATTCGACTCCCAGAACCGTCCGAAAACCAAAGCACAGCTTCTGATTGGCTGCAGGAACTTCCTGCACTCAATCGGAAGCTGCATTGGATGTTTGGCTTCCGAAAAACGTTCACAAACCGCAACACTTTGCGGTGTTCGGGAACTGATTTGTTCGACAACTAAGCCATTTGGGAACCAAGGCACCACTGTACTTCTTCACACTCAAAATCTGATAGTAAACTCCTTGTTTAATTTGCCCATCTTTACTGAAACCAACCTACTAGCTTTTAAGTTAATATTAACCATTAACAGCCTTTGTCCATAACATCTACATTCTCCTCTGGAGTGGCTGGGCATTTAAGCAGTTTCCCCTGTTACCTCACTACAGATTTAATCATCTCTTACATTAGTTTAGCTTAGTTACCATAACATTCTGAATTTCCTTTAGCTTAGTGTTATTCCTTCTCTCAGTTATATTTAGTTTCTAGTTCTTTATACTTCTGGCATTCATGGCCATGGGTTCCAATAAAACACATTTTTTTTATGTTATTGCATTTTCAACTTGTTTAAATTATGAAGATTATACCAGCTAACCCCCAATACTCATTAAGACCATCTGAACCACAATTTCTTACAAATCAAAGCCAGCCAAATCTCAGCCCATATACACAACTCCAGTAAAATTCATTAACTACCACCGATTTATCTAAGCCACAGTAGTTTTGGGATCAAAATTCAACTTAACAGTTTAACCAATTAATTCATTAACCATGTTCACTAATTAAAAACAAATATCGTCATTTCTCTAGTGCTTGTTATACCTGAGCAATTAACTGTTACATTGCAACTTGGCTTCAAATAAAGCTTCCCCTTTCAGGAAGGAGTTCTGTATACATCTCATTTGGCACATCCATTAATATAATACCTATCATTCAGATCTGTTTAAAAAGCAAAACAAAAAACGACATAAGGAATTCTAGTCTAACTAAATCAAGTAATCTAGGGTCAAACCCATTGCAATGCCAACAAGGGATAGTCAAGTCTTCATATAGTGGCAACTATTAGTCTTTTCTAAAAGTAGCCTTAGGTCTTTCCTGCTTGTGGAATCAGCTCACTATGACAGCTAACGCCAACAAAGAAAAGAAATCTTAGACTCGTGGGCAACCCTAAAACGAAACCAGATCAATGTGACCAGCTCTGTTCTTACAGAAGAACACGCCGTGGTCCCACTGAAAAGCTTACGTAACATGCACTGTAACCACTAGATCTCACTTGGCGTTTAGAAATTTAAACAGAGTTCAAAATTCCCAAGGCGCCATGCACGTTTTGCAATTGGCGCAGGTCCAACTGTGACCACGTGGAGATCTCTGGGTGCCAGGTTGACAACTGACATCTCCATCTGTCGGGCCCCTCCAGCTTTCTTAAGCAGGTTAGCAGAAGAGCTTGTTTCCTGCATTTATCACTCACCTTTTCCTGCAAGGAGTACATGGTTCAACCCCCCCCTTTCAGCATTTTCACACACCCCTCAATTAATTCCTACAATGACCCCGTGAGGTCAGTTAAGAGGCTGTGACTGGCCCAAGGTCACCCAATGAGCTTCATGACTGAGTGGGGATTTGAACCCAGGTCCCAGGTCCCAGGTCCTAGTCCGTCACTCCACCACAACACCACAATGGCTTCCTAGATTACGTCTGCTATGGGGCAGCTATATAAATTAAGTAGGTAACAATATGGGGGAAACAAAATGTCACTTAGAGGAGGATCTGAAACATTTCCCTTGAAGCTTAAGCTTGGTTTTGTTATATTCTGGATTGTTTTATTTGATGCATTAATGCATTATAAACTGCTCTGACTTGTTTATTCTTTAAAATATAAATCAGTATAAAAAATGAATTAATCATAATCATAAATCATAATAGTAATCATAATAATAAATTCCACCTCAAAAACAATAATCAATGGCACCTAGACATTCCATTGTGACGACCACAACCTAGGTTTAAGGTGCCATTTGATTATTAAACTTAGATATCTGAGTTTCTAACACTGACACAGACACACACACTCTGAAACCTGCCTCTGGCAGACCAGATGAGATCGTGCACTCACTGCCTTGCCCTCCAATGTCCATCTACGGCAAGGAACCTGCAGCCCTTCAGAGGCTGTCAAACTACACCTCCCATCATCCCCTGCCATTGGCCATGCTGGCTGGAGCTAAGGGGCACTGGAGTCCAACAGCATCTGGAGGGGCACATGTCCTCCATCACTGCTCCACTGAGAAAGGGGAGGCCCCTTAGTTTTGCTCTGCTTCTGGAAATGATGCAGAGGGATTCTGCTATTCTCTGAATAGCAGGAATCCCTATTAAGGGGAAGGGGCTGTAGCTCAGTGGTAGAGCGTCTTCTTTACCTGCAAGTCCAATCCCTGGCATATCCAGGTAGCTCTGGGATAAACCCTGTCAATTGCTGAAGAGCTTCTGCGAGTCAGAGCAGGCAATGCTGAGCTAGATGGACCAATGGTCTGGTTTGGTACATAGCTGTCAACCGTCCCTTATTTGGCGGGAAAGTCCCTTATCCCAGTGCCGTGTCCTGCTGCTGTCCCTTATTGATTATGTCCCTTAAATTTCCCGGGTTTCAAAGGAAGCAGCTCCTCTCCCTCCCTCCCTGCCGGCCAGGGAGGAAGGAGGCTCCAACTGTGTTGCTTGGCTGCGTTGCTCACCCAATAAGGAGTCTAAGAATGACTGGGGGGGTGGAGCTTGCATGCCTTGTGACGATCAAATCAGCTGCGTTGCCTGGGGACTCGCCTTTGCTCAGCGCTTCCCAGCGGAGAGGTGACGGTGGTTTTCCTTGCTGCATCCCCTTTGCCGGGTTGCTGCGCTGTGGGAACCAACTGCTTGAGGCTTCGTTTGGCTGCTGGCTGGGCTTTCTGCCTTTGGCTCAGAGGGGCTCAGAAGTTGGACATACCTGTGCTCTGAAATCCCTTATTTTGGCTGCTGGTCCCTTATTTTCGAGGCTGCTGGTCCCTTATTTTCAAATCTGTAAGTTGACAGCTATGGTTTGGTACAAAGGCAGCTTCCCAAGATCCTTAATTCCCCCTACCATGAGTGTATTAGCATAGATGAGGCAGCAAGAGTCTGTAGGTGCATAAAAGAACAACATACAAAATGCAGGTTCAAAAAAGGGTTTCAAATGAGGCGAAAGGAAGAGCTTCCCTTTTTCTCCATCAGCCACTCGGAGGGGGAATCCTCCAGAAACAGCTTCTAGGAATTAGGACTCCTGGGGTTCCCTGTGCCCATGATAAGCTGTTTTGTACAAGTTCGCAGAGGCCTCAATTACGGGAAAATGCCTGGTTATCCACGCTCAACCACCTATTAAGGTCTGGCTAACACAGCTCAGGGAAAACACGATGCACACACTCAAGAGCACTACTGCATCTGACATCTAGCAAAGTCTGAGCCCCGGGACTGCAAATACTGCCAGCGCTGTTGAATCTCTGAATCTGGAGTGGGCCTTGCATTGGGGAGAGTACCGTAAACCTTCAGCGAGCTTGCTCGGAAATAAGTCAGCAGGCTCTGGGGTTAAACCCTGCCTCGCATCATCAAAGCTCAAGCCTCCTACTTGTTTTCCCCCCTCCCCGAGACCTTGGCGAGCCTCCAGCTGTTCTGTTTCCCTTTCTGTGTCACCCGATGAATGCAGCTGCGTTGCCAGAGCCGGGATTTGGCACAGACACGCTTGGATTAAAAATGCATTCTGCCCAGATGTGGTAATCTCTTGTGGCAGCCCTCTTTACTGCGCACACAACACCCAGAAGCAAATGCTGACAAGGTCAGCATCCGAGGTGTCTGTGGGCGGTACCAATTCACACTCTCGCCCTGCGTGTGAAGAGCAGAGCAAAGCAAGGCAGGTATTGGGAACAAAAGCTTGCAACAGTGATCTCAAGCATGCATTTAATTACAGTTGTTTGGAGGTCTGCATGCTTTCCTCAAGTTCTTAAGAAAAGTGGGAGGAGGTTACAACTTTGGGTCTGTTTAGGTTAGGCAAAAGACAAGAGAGGGAAGGGCATAATGGAGGTTTGGTGCATTTTGTCCTCACAACAACCCTGTGACATAGGTTAAGCCATTTGTTTTCAACCAGTGTGCCGTGGCACCCTGGGGTGCCTTGAATGATGGCCATTCCCTCCCTCCTCTGATGCCCTCTCACCTCTCTGCCTCCCAAAGGCTTGCATAGCTATTTGTTGCAGCAGCCCTGGCTACAAGCTCCCCAGGCGAATGGTGTCTTTGGAGCTGGCCAATTGGTGCTTCCCAGGCCCCTGTGGGGCAATTGTGACAAGGCACCTCTCTTTGGGGCAGGGAAGGCAGCTCAGAGATCAGGGGCGGCGGCTGTGGCTGCCCAGAGGACTCCCAAGGAGAGGGGAGAGGAGAGGAGGCTGAGGGAACACTTCACAAGGGAGGTGTTCGAAAAGGGGTGAGGGGCTGCTGGCTCTGCAGGCAAGGGGTGACGTAACTGGGCTCCTGAGCCCCACAGGGATGCTGCAGAAAGAATGTACTTGGTCAAGGGAGCCGTGGGCTCAAAAACATTGAAAACTTCTGGGTTAGGCTAAGAGACTGTGACTGGGCCAGTCCCCTAGTCTCATGCCTGAGGAGGAATTTGAACCTAGATCTCCCTAGTCCTGATCCCTACCTCCTATCCACTACACTAGGCATGTCCAAAGTCCGTTTCAGGGGCCTAATCCGGACTGCTGCCCAGTTTAATCTGGCCCCTGTGGCAATTTATTTCCTGGGGCAAAATCCTTTTTAAAAAAACAACCTTCAAAAAACCTCAAAAGCTTCAAACTTCAATCCTAAAAAAAGGTCAACAACCTTGGCTGGCCCTTTGGGCGGCCCTCACAGCCCTTCATTTCATCAAATCTGGCCCTCTTTTGAAAAAGGTTTGGAAACCACTGCCTACACCCTAGCTCTCAAAGCACTGGGGGTTCTACCGGTGCAACCCATCTTAGTTCAGGATGTGTTCCACTTGGAGGCCCCAACATACCCTGGTAAACTGGACAGTCAACTTGTGTTGAGCTCCCCTAGCCGTTTCGTTGTACAGAAATGGACCCTGAATCTCATGGAGTACAAAAGCAGCAAACCTGCACCCCAAACCTTGCAGAAATTCCACACTGAATATGTGGCGTGAGGGAGGGGGAGAAACTCTTTCCCTTCAAGTGATCTGCGAGAGCAAAAACAACTAATACTGTCAAATGGAGGCTGGAAAAATCTCAAAACAACCACAGGCAGCCAAGTGTACAGGGAAAAACCAACATCACTGTTTTTAATTTGCAGTGATTCCATCAGCAAGCTTGTTAAAATGGAGGGGGGGGGCTTAGGCTCAAAGGTGGCCAAGAAATCTCCTTCCCTCAAAGCTGTAATAAAACCACCACCACCACTTTCAAAATCCGTTGCTTTAATGGTCTCCTTCCCCGTTGCAATCGTCCTTTACTTTGCTCTTTCCAAGAAATTTACTACAACTCTCATGAAGAACTGCAGGAGGTGAATTCTGCTCTTCTTGGCACATCAAGGGCTCTTCCATACATCCTTTTTTGTGCATTTATTACTCGTACTCCTGATACTATTGGGCCAGTCATATGCAATCTTGGTTTCCAGGCCAAGTAAGGCGATTGCCTCGGGCGGCAGGATCCACTGGGGCAGCAGAGATCCCGATCTTCCTTTGCCCCCATTCCCCCCGATGTAGCTCTTCCCACACTCCTTTTTCCTTGGGGTCCGGGCTCAAGTGCCAAAACACCTTGGGCCACCCCCTACTGTTCCCAATACTGTTTGTGCCATGCAGGCATTTTGGGAAGGTCACTCAGCTTCATTTCTGACCAATTCACATCCTTCCTGTAACTTTTCATACCACCAATATTCTGGTGTGGGTGTTGTTTTCCCTTTCCCTTCCACTTCCTGAGAAATAATTTGGCAGAACTGGGAAATGGCGCAGGACAACTGAGAAAGCAGAATAAGTCCACCACAAATGCACAAGTTATGATGTCAAAAACACACAATGGAACACCGGATTTGAAGGGTGGTGCACAGGACACCAAGCCGAGGGAGCACAAAATAGCAATAATCCTATATTTATATGGGTACCTACTCATTTTGAGGGACGCGGGTGGCACTGTGGGTTAAACCACAGAGCCTAGGACTTGCCGATCAGAAGGTCAGCGGTTCAAATCCCCGCGACGGGGTGAGCTCCCATTGCTCGGTCCCAGCTTCTGCCAACCTAGCAGTTCAAAAGCACGTCAAAGTGCAAGTAGATAAACAGGTACTGCTCCGGCAGGAAGGTAAACGGTGTTTCCGTGTGCTGCTCTGGTTTGCCAGAAGCGGCTTAGTCATGCTGGCCACATGACCCGGAAGCTGTACACTGGCTCCCTCAGCCAATAAAGCGAGATGAGCGCTGCAACCCCAGAGTCGGCCATGACTGGACCTAATAGTCAGGGGTCCCTTTACCTTTACCTTACTCATTTTGAGGACACTAAATTTTGTCCTCACTCGGGGTGCAAAGCCTGCCCCTGTGGAGCGTCCCCCAAGACAGGACCTGCTACCAGAGACAGACACCCCCAGAATGAGCAGTAATGGATCCAAATATATACCTACTCTTGTATTAAAAGCCGCTTGCTCCTGACTGTCAACACACCTCTGTTCATGAGAACTTGGGAATTACCCAGCAATGGTGACAGATCACACGGTTTTTAAGCACTAGCAGACACTATCTGTTGCCTCTCAATGCACTCCTCCTTCCTTCTGCTGTTGAGGCTTCCCAGCTCGTCTCAGTAGCTGAACACAAGAGAACTGGAGGACATGAGGCATCAAGGTGCTGCAAGCCCGCCAGACAAGAACTCTGAAAAACGCACTGGAGATGCACAGATTGCTTTCAGAGCAGTTAAAATTCTGCTCCACAGTCTTAAAAGCTTCCAGCCAGGTTGCTGTGAGCCTGTTGCGACAGCAGCACGAATGAAATCTCACAGCACAATTTCATATCCTCCAGGCTCTTCATTCCTGAAGCTGTTGGCTCAAATATCTTTCTCAGGAGAAACTTGCAACAGCGGCAGGACTGCCACTGGAAGTCGCCAGGGCTACAGCTCCCAGATGCCAACCTCAAATAATTTTCAGCATCAGCCTTGGTGTCTGCACCTACCACAGCCAGTTTCCATTTGAAATTTTTGAAATGTGTATTTGTAATGAGCATCAGGATCAGAATTGCTGATGGTTTAAATACCTTCATTGTTAATAATACTCGGCCAAATCTTTTTCTTGGCAGCGGGATGCCTATCATAAAACACTGCAGTTGGGGCTCAAACTAAATTTCTTAAGGACTATTTACAGATCTGGGTGGGTCACGAGAGTCTTGAGCATGCTAAATTGAGGCTGTGCAAGTACAGGCAAGGGATGTGTTTGGTTCTGCAACTAGATAGATATTTTTACTTGTCCTTAACAGTGTTTCTCCCCACCACCACAACCCAAAAAAACCCTCTAGCCCTATACAATTTTTACATTAAAAAAGTCTCTCTGATTTCAGTCTCTTCTCCAAGAGATAAAGGTCCTTTAACAGTTCTAGTTAAATAGAGGGGGGAGTTGTCTTCTATTGCAAATACAAGTTCATTCAGTGTGCTTCCAAACTGTTGCTATTTTAGGGGTGGGATGAGGGCCAGTGCTATCACTTGGACAACTAGGCAGCTGCCTAGGGCGCAGTTCGTATCCTGGCCCAATTCAAGATGCTCACAAGAGCGTTAAAGCCCCAAATAGCTTGAGACCCAAATATCTGAGAGGCAGAGGAGATGTAGCCAAACAGATCTGCTGCACCAGCAAGTTCTACAGGCTTGGTGCAGCAATGGAGAAAAACCACTTGTGCCCTGGGGCTGGTGGACCTCAAACAGTTGAAGGATGTGCTGAAGTCTCTCTTCCCCACCCAGTTCACCAGAGTCATGGTATGACCTCACAATATACCACCAATGTTATAACAAGGGCAGCCGGGAAGGAGACGGACAAGACCTCCCAAAGAACACAAACTAGAAAGGCTTACTTGTATGTCCTACTGCTGACAAGTGGAAGCTCTTCAAACCAAAATTACTCTTCTCCAAGTTCAAGGCTTCAACAGCAATCATGCGATTTTAAAAACAACACCACCAAACTCTTCTCTGCACTCCTAAATAATTATAAGAAAAAACAAAAACTGTTGCGTTCAGTCCCTAGCTGATACCAGTTGCAAAAGCTGCCTCAACACTCTCTAAAAATAACTATGCTAATTGGCAACAGTAAACACACCAGTGGGTACATCAAGGTAAAGAGCAGACGATGAGCGCGCACCGTTGAGGGATACCTGCGCAAGCCATTAAACAAGCCCAATAATCCAATTGCAGGTGCCTAATTACATTAGCCGAGGACACAATGACAAACAGAACATGCAGCCAGCTTCTCCTGGCCGTTTCCAGACTTCCCATTTTGGGGAAGTCATAGATGCCATAAGCTCAGTAGCGGAGCACACTTGCTTTGCACTCCATGCGCTGCCACATAGTGTTGGGAAGGGAGAATGTCTGAAAACTTGGAAAGCTGCCAGTCAGTGTAGAGCAGAGGTAGGGAGCCTTTTTCAGCCCAAGGGCCGAATTCCATTCTGGGCAACCTCCTGTGGGCCACATTCCAATGTTGGGTGCACCAGAGGCAAAAGTGGGAGGATCTCCACGTGGCCACAACTGGACCTATGCCAGTCACAAAACGCGCCTGACTAATTACGAGCACTGCCTACCCAATGAGCCACTTCCGGTTGCCACTTGCTGGACCCATCCAGGCTGCATTCACACCACAGTTTATTCCATTTCCCTGTCAATTAATACCCACATTGCATTTTATCTTTCACCTGATGTAGAAGCCACTCCTGGAAAACAGATAGAATATGGTTCGTGTCCGTGTTACTTGATTCCAGGGAAAAAATTGCTTGCAGCCCCCTTATAACCCAGAAAATCTCAGGGGTTAAGCGATGAGATTTGGGTAGAATTTCTTCCTGCAGTTTTCATGGGGGAACAGAAACACACACGTGCAGAAATGGTGCGGGAGCAGCAACATTGCCCAATGATGTTCATTGCTGTGTCACACCACAGCCACTGGAGTGAATGAAAAATAGCGTGACATGCTGGCACATTAGACAAAGAGCCACAGTTCCACAATGTAACAGGTGCTGCAGAGTGAAAGGGACATTAGAAAACAGGACAGAAGAGCTAGCATTAATATCAGGAAAACTGAAATGCTATTCCTAATGTCCAAGTGCACCCTGAATGTTTAAATCGTAACTGGGCAGAACTAACCACAAAAAACCAGTGGCCATGTGCTCTAATCAACACCACACACATGTGGCTGAACAGGAAGTCAGTTTCTGCTCACAACTAACCAAAATTTTTGCTCCGTAAAGAGGAGGGGGGCAATGCTCTCATTCTGTCATGTATGTATGCATCGTGGCATGCTATTCACAGCTAGATAAAAGCAAACAGCAAATTAAAAATCCTTGCTCAAGGTTACGGCAGAAAGGCAGACAAGAGAATCAAAAGAGAAAAGTGTTAATTAACTTTCTGTTCTCCTTTTCTCAAGGCAGATGTGGGCAATTTGGACCGGAAAAAGCTACAGCTCAAGTTTTTGCTATCCCATTCACGTACATCTTGCCCCAACGTTGCCCAAGGGAGTGGAAGGATGCTCTGCCACTAGCCACAAAACAAAGGAGCACCACCCTGGCACCACCCATTAGCCAAAAAATGAGCATCAGAAGGATGGCCAAGTAGTTATTAAAACACCTTTCTACACTGGCATCCTGAGGGTTTCAAAAAGAATCAGAAACCATACTACTCCATTTGCAACTATTTCTCTGCCACCACTGTGACTTGTCTCAATTGACTGCTATTTGCATTAATAGGAAGTTTGCTTCTGTGAGGGGGGCGGTGGGCAAGTCCAAAGTCCTTTGGCAGTCTCCCCAAGCCACATACACCCAGTATCCCTGCTTTGCACCCCAAGTGTTTCCTCCTGGGTCCTTAAACTCTGAGAATGTCTCCTGCCTGCCCGCACAAAGGACAGAGAAAGGAATGTTTGAGCATGTGTAGAAACTAGCCTACTATTCTTTCCTCCACTCACTTTTGCCCCAGAAAGGCATCACCCTGCACTCAGTTCGATGAGCAAAAAGTCACCACTGGAACTCTTGTGTTATCAGCTCACCATTTCCTCCCCCTCCCCCGGCTGCCTCCACAATTTTTATTAAATGGATGTTGATACAAAGCAATTATTGGACTAACCTCCTTTTATTCCTCTTTGTTATTAGACACTGCACAAAGTAATTGGAAAGCGCAGGCAAAATCCTGAGCTCCTCTTTATACATTTGAACTTTCCCCCCCTTTGGGTCCCCCCTCCCTCTTTGCGCCATGATTTCCTTTTATGTCTCTTTCAATAATCATATAATTATACAATTCCTAAAGTACATGCTGGCAACACTTCAGGGGATTTTAATCATTACAGGTGACAAGGTTCTTCTCTTACATTACGTGCGAGAGGATTAACGTCCACTGCATTCCCTTAGACAAGCTTCTCGGCCACCTCCAGGCAACCCCCCTGGAAGCTACAGATTTCCAAAGATTGAACTGAAAGACCCAACGGCTTTTAACAAATGTTCAAAACAGCCCCAGAATGAAATGCCGTGAACCTGAATCGGAATGGGAAGGTTAAAAAGGGGAAAAAATTAAGTGGCCCATCATCTCCAAGACACAATGTCCCAACTATTTTTAATGGATTTCAACAGCCTTTATTTAATTTTACAAATCTGACAGAAAACGCCAGGAAACTCACAACGCTGCAATTATATTTCTTCCAATGGCTGTGAGTTATTAACAGGCTGTCAAAACACCATAATTATTTCATACCAAGTCTGACTGATTCCATAAGCCATCTCTTTGACTCTATAGCATCTTTCAATCTTCCCCTTCAATTACCGTGGTGGTGGGCATGTGCTTTGGACAAGGCTGGGGAGGGGGTGGCTATTTAAAGGGCGTTTGCCTTCCCCTATTAGGCATTCAGACTAAAGCCACAGTCGATTCCCAAGTCAAAGACACCACATTAGCCAAGGCTTAGCTGTCTGCCTTCAAAGGCACCAACAGCTGAAGAAAGTAAAGGGTCTTATTTTAGCTCATCATTTTTATAAGAAGGGGGGGAGGGCAAAGATAGAACTACTCAAGCTTTAACAAATAGCTGGGTGAGAATGGAACTTCTATGCCCTCTAACAAATCAGGAGAAGGGAGACCACCGTGTCTCCATATCAGAAAGGGCCCAGTAGAAGTGGCCATAATTCCATTTTCAGAAGCCAACATTAGATTATAGGCATAAGGATAGCACTGGGCTGTCTACATTTTTTTTTAAGTAAAGTAAAGCTCTTGAGACTTCCAGCTTTGGGACAGAACACTGGGCATGAGCCCAATGGGATCAATGTTCACAACTCAAATGTGTAGTTATTGTGCAAGCAGGGCTGCAATACTCTGTTCCCATGCATGCATGCATGCATGCATACATACATAGATACACACACACACACACACACACACACACACACACACAGTGCAAAGTGGGAATATTCCTGAAAAAATAGTCTCATCCTTTATATACCCAGCCAATCACTGTTCTGCAGGAGAGGGTAACATGCAGGGGCCAACTTCCAATAAAGACCAATGTGCACAATGTCAGAAGTGGAACGTTAGTGTGATGGTAGCTACCCTTTGGAACTCCCTACCATTACGCAGAGTCAGACCACTGGTCCATCTAGCTCATCTTGTCACAGCTCTCCAGGATTTCAGGCAGGGAATCTCTCCTAGCTCCACCTTCGGATGCTGGAAATTGAACTGAGACATTCTGCATGTAAAGCAGATCCCCGAGCTGCATTTTACAGTGGCGTAAATTCCTGTTTCGCAGCCAGCATCTCCGGAAATCATTGTGATCCCCACCATAACACATGGGTAGGCAAACTAAGGCCCGGGGGCCGGATCCAGCCCAATTGCCTTCTAAATCTGGCCCGTGGACAGTCAGGGAATCAGCGTGTTTTTACATGAGTAGAATGTGTGCTTTTATTTAAAATGCATTTCTGGGTTATTTGTGGGGCATAGGAATTCGTTCATATATTTTTTTTTCAAAATATAGTCCGGCCCCCCACAAGGTCTGAGGGACAGTGGACCAGCCCCCTGCTGAAAAAGTTTGCTGACCCCTGTTCTAAAGTTGCAACCTCACCAATGCAACTTTTACTCTAGCCAAGCCCGTTTCCATTTGATTGTCTCAAACCTAGTCCTGGTAAACCACACTGTTCAAAAAGCTCTGCTTAAGTGCACTGCAATTTGCATGTTTCCTTCCTCTCCTCAAAACACCTCCCCCCCCCAAACAAAAGCAGTGATGCTGAGATTGTGTTTTGAAGCTTTAAAATGTAGTGCTGTGCTATTCCAATCATCCCTGCCCAGTGGCCATGCTGGTTATAGTTGATTGGAACTGGAGTCCAACAAAATTGGCAAAGCCACAGATTTCTCATCCCTGCTATAAATAGAGACTGGTGAGCCAAAAACACACTTTGATTCACAGGTCATAGTTTGTCTGGACCAAGGCAAACCATGAGTCAGAGTTTGAAGCAACACAAGCCAAACCACAGTTTAGCCCTGGGTAGAGTGGACAGCAGCAGGACAAGGGAACAAGTACAATGGCCATGACCTTCTCTCCAAACACTTGCTTGAGAAACCATGGCTTAGCATTACATGCAAGCTGGGTCACAGTTGCAAAAATAGCATCTAGATCTTTTATAAACATCCAGGAGAGAAGTCTGATTTTAACAATAGCCTAGAATAACTTTGCCAGAGAGACAGAGAGAAAATGAACTGTAAGTGTGGATTGCAAGTCTGCTCACTGAATATTTTTTTTTTTTGTTTGTGTTTAAGACAATGATCTGGTGTTCTCCCAAGAGATAGACTGTTCCCAGTCAACCAGTGTTCTGGCTCATTCTGTGCAAGGAGGCACTGCTAAAAATGTTCTCATGTTCTGCTACTAAAAGAAAAAGAAAGAAAACAGTTCCACTACAAGAACCATTTCACCTAGATAAAAAAACTCATTTATACATTAGACTATGATAAACTAGGAACATTAACATGCAATTACAAGGGGGAACAGGTGTTACTGACCACAGAACACTGAGGCATGGGCTGTGCCTATGGTGTTAAAGAATTTTTAAAATAAGACTTCATTGCTCGCCAGCAATGTACAAACATATACCAACACATTTATACAGCACAAGCAATGTAGCAAATCATGAACAGGACCCTTTGGAAGATTAAACAGGGAAGCACGCTGCTTAAAGATCATGGTAAAGAATAATCGACAACTGAGAAACAGCAATGGGGTTTTTTTGCCATTGGCATTCAAATGTAATTTATAGTGACTTAAGATTTGTGCCCAAGTCTGGCACTATTACAATTGGGGCACAGTACAAAATGGGAACAGGGTGGACTGACAGCAGGAATTCAAGAGACGTATGCAATCATGCTTGCTTGCAGCTGAGGGCCAGTACTCAAAGGAGGTTCCCTTCAGGGAATGACAGAAGGGAAGGCTGCCTTGGACAGGTTTGTTAATGAAGGAACACAGGAGATTAGAGTGAATTGTTAGCATCACAAAAGTGGTCCAGAATCTTTTCCCAGCACCTGCTACTTTAGCGCTTAAAAAAACCAGAACCATACAATACTGTAACCAACATACACTTACAGGCAATGTTAGAAACTCAGATAAGCTAGGTGCCAAATGGCTCCTTAAACCAGGGTTACAACTGCCAAAGCAGAATACCTGGTTGCCATTTGGGGACCACACAGCTCTTATTTTTCAATACGACTTTTTGGTTCCTGAAATTCATTTTGATTGTGCAGATAAAATATAACAGACAGAATTCTACAGGATGTGTTGTTAGTGTGTGAAAACAGTCAAGATCCTAGGATCCCTAAGCATGCACCTCCAGATGGTAATGACATCAGGCACCATCCTGGCACCTGGGCATCTTCACTTGGTTGCAATTGGCTGATACCCATGTGCAAAATGTGTCTGGCACCTGGTGAATTTTGAACGCCGCTTACAGGATGTTGTGACTTGTCACTTAAATGTAGTGCATAGGACAATACATAAAATGCGTAAGATCTAAGAACATTAAGAGCAGCATGTTGGATCAGGCAAATGGCCTATGCAGTGCAGCGCCAGACAACCAGATCCCTGCAGGAACCATTGGCTCACAGCCACGGACAGGATTCTCCTCCATGAAATGGTTTGATCCTCTTTCGGAGCCATCCAAGTTGGTGGCCAAAGCTGCTTTCTGTGCGAGCAAGTTACATAAATTTAACTATGCACTGTGCAAAGAAGTCCTTTCTTTTATCTGCCCCAAATCTTCCAACCTGCAGATTCATTGGATGTCTGCCAAGTTCTCATGTTGGGAATGAGAAAAACTTCCATACACCTTTCTCCATGTCATGTATAATTTTAGGAACCTGTCTCACATCACCTCTTACTCTCCTTCTGCCTAAACCAGAAAGTCCTGAACGTTGCATTTTTATCTCTTATAAAGTCATGAAGCAGTCCCAGACAGCCTAAACCAGTGTTCCCCAAACTTGGGTCTCCAGTTGCTTCTGGACTACAACTCCCTTAGCTAGCAGGACCAGTGGTCATGGATGGTGGGAATTGTAGTTCAAAAATAGCTGGAGAACCAAACACTGGCCTAAACACTGGTAGACTGAAAAAAGAAGGAGGAGGAGAACCACACTGCCAGTCAAAGTGGACAATACTGAGCTAGATAGACCAATGGCAGCTTGCTATGTTCCTATGCTATGTTCTCCACACTACCCCATAAATCTACATATCGGTGCAACCTCCAAAGAAGACTTGGCAAGCTTCTCACTAGGAAGCAATTGTTACTTGCTTCCAGTCCAGCTGCCAATGGAATTGTCTCTCTCTCAAGCGTGCACACAACTGGGCAAGCACAGCCAAGAATACTAAGCGAAACTCAGAAGCAGATTCTTCACCATCCTAATTATGAATAGTTAAAGTGACTGAATTTAAAACTGAGCCAACTTTATCCTTTTTTTTCCGTAGGCTTCTCTGAACAAGCCACAATATACTGCTGTATTCAGCAGGGGCCATTATCGCAATTATATCTCTTTAGTAGTACACCAGGAAGACTCATCAAGTTTTCAGCAGCCAGTCAGTAGAACAAACAAGGAGGGCTTATAAAAATTAACTAGCAAAAGAGCCCGTCATTTTGAAGAACAGGGTGCACACATTTATGTATTCTTGCAGACAAAGCACACCGTTACCAAATTATGGAATCTGGAGCCACAAGATGTGAGGGTCACCATTCTAGTTGTCCTAACAGAGAATAGAGGAATTCATGGGGAATGACAGAGCTATCCGTCACTACAGGTCATGACAACTGTACCCTACCTCCAATATCAGAGACTTTTGAAAATTAGTTGCTAGGGAACAACACAAGACTTACTGCCGTTGTGCCCTGCCTACAGACTTCCCATAGGCATCTGATTGGCCACCATGGGAGACAGGATGCTCGACTGGAGAAGTCTTCCATCAGATCCTCCAGGGCTCTTGTACCCTTTTCATTGAACACATAGCACCTACGGATTACCTGTCAGTAAGGACCAAGCCACTGAGTGTCGCTGGTAAGATGGGGCAACGTTCACCTGCGCGTTCAACAGTGCCCACAAGGCCATGTTCAAGTTCTTAATCTCCCACATCAAGGCATGAAGGGAAGAGGTGCACCTCTTTTGTTTTTAAGTTGTAATCATTCAACCTGTTTTTATTATTGCTTGTAAGCCGCTCTGAGCCCGGCCTTGGCTGGGGAGGGCGGGGTATAAATAAAATTATTATTATTATTATTATTATTATTATTATTATTATTATTATTATTATGTAAACCTCACTAGGACCTCACGGCTCCCCATTTAAAAAGCCTTGCCCTCGTCACCTGCATAGCTCCAACGTGGGCTCCATTCCTTGATCGTGTTATGAGTGTGACGGGGTACTAGAAGCTGACTCTCTTTAGATGGAGACTTCAGAGCTGTGATAGGAAACATCAATCCCTGGGGCCATATGTGTCCCTCTAGGCTTTTTTGGCTATGTGGACTCTTACTGGACTTTCTTTGCAACACCCCCCACAACTGTTTTTGCATGGCTGGAATGTGTCACTGGACTCCAACAATGCTTCTTGCTTGCCATGATAGGAAGCTAGAAAGGAATGTGTGACAGCATCAGGAGTTTTCCAGGGTGATGCACATGTTTCAAGGAATGGAATAAAGGCAGTGCTCACATCACTGGGCAACCTCCCCTTCTAGCTATAGGGTAAGTAGCAATTAACATACATCTTGACAGTGCCCTGCAACTAGCACTATCTGTGTAACGCAGAGGCTCTTCGCTATGGAGGAGTTACACTTCATTACAACATTAAAAAAAACGACTCCTGTTCAATGGCTCACTCTCATGTAACAATGTCCATTGATATTTGCTGTGTTCAGGCCATAAGAGGAGGTCTTGCTGATGAGATATAGATTCCCAATACAGGCAGCCGGCCTTGATCCTTACTCATTACTAACTCCCTGCATAATTAGATTTGCACTAAGCCCGTTTTCCACCACTGGGACTTACAGTGGTCCAGCAGCTAGTCCTGCCAGAGTCACCTCAGGAAGTTGTCTTTGACAAAGTCATGGGGTCCACCTACCCTGACTGACAAGAGACTCTCTAGGGTTTCAGGCAATGCAGTCTTTTCCCCAGCCCTAGCTGGAGGAGGCAAGGATCAAATCTTGCACTGTCAAGCATGTGAACCAGATGTTCTACCATTAAGTTGAAGCCTTGCATTAGCAAGGGGTCGCCCAACTTCGGTGCGCCAAATGCCTCCTTAAACCAAGGTTACAGTCACCAAAACAGAATATGTAGTTGCCATTTTGGGGCAAGACTGCTCTAAGATCTGAGTTTTCAAATGGATGGACTGGCTGTGATTGATTCTCAGTTAAACATCTGGCTAGCTCAGATGACAACCTTGAGCTAGGTTAAGAGCTTTGAGAACTTAAAAGTAGAAAAGTCACTTGATCCAGGGACAGTCCACATTTATATTAGCCTATTCCGACCTCTTTTTCTTAATGGTGACACGGACCATCCATAATGCAAGAATATTCTTCACAACTGTGAACAGGGCAGTGAGGCAGGGTAAATGAAGGCAAGCTACAACAATTAACTATAAGGTTGTTCACTGCTCCTGCTGCACAGAAAAAGCATTTTGGTTCCTGACATTCATTCTGATTGTGCAGATAAAATACAATGGATAGAATTCTACAGGATGGGTTGTTCATGTGCAAAAACAGTCCAGATCCAATAATTCCCAGGCATGCACCTCCAGATGGTAGAGATGTCAGGCACCTTCCTGGTGCCCAGGCATCTTCACTTGGTTGCAAGTAGTGGATAGCCAGGTGCAAAATGCGACTGGCGCCTGGCTAATTTAGAACACTGTGCCACCTTTAGAAGTGGCTTGCTGCAAAGGTCTGCGGTCAGGCTCTGCTCCAACTTCTTATGCCCACCAGGGCTGACAGGAGACGGCAAACAGCAGCAATCATGACGGCAAACAGCAGCAATGGCTGCAGCGCTGGAGTGGTGAGTGTATTGTGGGTGGCAATACTAGATCAGCTGGCTTAGCAGATAGGAGCAGAGCCACAGAAGAATGCATGAAACGTGCACAGAAATATTTCCGTGAAAACTGAAACCCAGTGACACAAAGCTTCCCAGGTTGCCATGTTACCAGTGGCCCCAAGGACTAGAACATGTGTTTTGCATGCAGAAGATACCAGGGGCAATTCCTGGCATCAGCAGAGAGCGCTGGGAAGGGCACAGATGGCAGGACTAGCCAACCAACTGCCCTCCAGATGATGCTGGATTACAGCAGCCACTGCCAGTCAAATTTAGTCAATACTGAGCTAGATGGACTTGGTATGAGGCAGCTTCAACAGATCACGGGTTCTGCAAACATTCCAAGAGAACAAGGAAAGCACATGCTGCTTTGGAGGTCACCTTGAGTGAAGGATACATGTTTTTAAAAACCTACAGGCCTATGCTGCCCTACCCAATGGGTTTGCCATTAAACCTGGGTGAAATTCTGCTCTTCAAGAGCAAGTTTCTATTATTTTTTCTCTTCCCAACAAGCTTCTCTTCTTTGGGAAGTGAAGCACAAGATAATCGAACTCTAAGTTGAAGAAATAAACAAAAGGGCCTTAGAACTGGGCTCATGCAGGTTCACTGCATGTTTCCCTGTCCTATCTTTCCCGGCTGCCATAAAGAAACAGGACAGGCTCTAGATTAAGTAGCGGGATACTTAGCACTAGCGCTGAATTGCATCCCAAGCACCCTCAGGCCCCATCTGCACTTCGCATTCACAGCAATACTGTACCACTTTAAGCAAATGTGGCCTTCTCCGCAAAATTATGGGAACTGTAGTCTGCTGAAGGAGCTCAGAGCTGTCAGAAGACACCAGTTCCCCTCACAAACAGCTAAAACTCCCAGATGTCCCTGGGCAGAGAGAGGGACTGTCTATCAAAGTATTCTGAATACTATAGGACTCAGAAAGTTTTCTGGGAGGAATAGGAGGAGTTTTCTGGGAGGAACAACTCTGAGCACCCTTAACAAACTACAGCTCCCATAAATCTCTGGGGGAAGCCACAATGCGGATAAAGGTGCAAGTCATAGCAACCAGGTTGTGTACCATGAGATGACTGCTAGCAGGCCACAAGCCATGAATAAATGCCATATTGAAACCAGCATCCCCATGCAGCAAGGAGGACACCCACTGCATCTCTGAGCGAGTTAATGTTCATTCCGTGCATCTTCCAGTCATGGAGTATGCCTGCCCAGTGACTCACAGAGGTTAGGAAAATAAAATAGGCATCCCGTTTGTAATTTAGGCACTTTACTGAGGCTCAACAAACACCTGTTTAGCCAGCAGCAGCATGTGCTACTGAAGGAGCAGCAAATTCACCTTGAAAATGTTCATTACGATTGTAAGACTTCCCTCCAAATCGAATTCAGTAGCAGTGAGTGGCATCAGAGCTGAGGTAGCTAATCTCTTCTGGACTGAGGGCTGCACTGACTCAAGTTCAACTCCTGGGGGTGACTGTTCAGTGTCACACACACACAAACAGAAATATTAGGGTGTCTTGTGGCCCAAACTAAATTTCTTGCAAGGAGATATGGCTCATGGGTTAGCCAACCCTGGATTAAAGCGTTGAATGAAGACTGAAAAGCTCCGTGATCATATAACCTTCATGATGCTTGCTCCTTCTCTCTGCTAAATTTTGTGGGGTTTTTGAGAAGATAAAACTGGGAATGGGGGGCACCACTATTCTAGACTTATCTCCAATGGACAATGCTTCTTCCATGGCTATTTTTCTTTCCTATTCTATTTCCCAAGTCTGTATCTTGGAACCTTAGCTACAAGCTGGGAGAGAAAAGTACAGTATTTCTGACTCTTGGGGCTCTCCTCCACTCTGACACACAGCTTCCCCAAATCAGGGGCGGTGGGTCTCGTTTTGCCACCCAAGACTAAATGAGAAACGGCCGCCCTGCTCTGCTACCAAAGTCTCCCTTACCTGGGCTGCATGGCGAAGCAGCGCTGGCAACATCTCCCAGGACTCTTGTGATCTCTCACTGGAAACCACTGCTGCTTGAGACAGCTGGCCGGCCCTGCCTCAAATCATAGGCCACAGCATTGCAGGCACCCTGGTGACCTGTTCCATTTTTATTTTTAATTTATGTGGTGGTCATTTCTGCCAAACACCCTGGCTGTACGAAGACACCACTGCGCGGATCCCACAGACAACCTGATCACCCAAAGCAGAAGAGACAGGAAACACCCGGGTCAGAAGGAGAAAGCTGTTTGCACAAGGGCCTGTGGTCAAATCACAAGGCACGCACACACACACAAACCCTCTCCCCGACTTAATTGTAACAAAAACAATCCGGAGCTTTGTTAAAATGTGCTGAGTTGACTGCAAGAGACCACCGTACAAAGCTATACCAGTTCCACAGCTCTCTTACTGCTTTCCCTTCCAACATCCAATTAATTATTCTGACAAGCTTCCTTTTTTTTAGTGCTATTTTTACACTTTTGGAGGGGAGAAGCAGAACCGCCATGATTGCACCTAGTCTAAGTTATGAGAATGGCTGTGAGGCCGGTTGCAATAATTCAGGAAGAGGTCCGCCTTGTTGGCGTGGCGGAAAACTTTGTATTCCTGCTAAGCTTAGGCCATGTAGCCTGATGGATTCTGCTGTAAAGCTAGAGGAAGTCTTATCACCAAAAGCAGTACCAAAAATGTACTGCCTGATTCGTTTTTTTGTAGCTCTTAAATTTTACATACCAACACTCACTCGGTAATCTCTGATACAGATGTTGAAGATGTTGCCCCCAAGGCAAACTGGCATACGATCTAGTTAAGGTGCACACAACCCTATTGCTAGTCATTCAAATGCAGCAATTCAAAATGGCTACTTAAGTTTACACATAACCTAGGAGGCTACTTTTTCATTTAAAAGCAAGTCCCTGGAGCAAATCCTCAGTGTTCACTTCTCCCACCGCCGTTAACTGTTCTTTTCTGCAAGTTTCCCCTCTATAATTTAATTCCTTTCCCACAGACTCTGCAAGCAAGCTCTCTCTCTCGGTTTTTGACAAGTTTCTTAGTCCCAGTGCCTAGAATTTTCCCTGCAAAGTGGAAATCCCAGAGGATAGCTTTTTCCCAAGGCACCAAACACTATAAAACTGCATTTTGTCCAACCAGCTCTGACATGATCACTGTTATTTAGGAGGATAATTACTTTCATGGTGTGAGGAACATATATTTAGAATGAACAAGTTCAGGTCTTGCCATTCCCATCTCTTATAAAAGATGATCACTGATGAATGTCAGGTAGGCACACACAGGTGTGCAGAAGCCAGTTAAAGTTAGCTGCATGAAACTCCATTCACTCAAAACTCCTTCTTTGCAGGTATGTATGTGATATGCATGTCCATGTCTCTAGAATGGCCCCCTCTCCCCAATTACTTGTATGCTGAGCAGTTGTCTAAGCATTCACACATGCACGGCCAAACTGCCAGGACCTTACACAAATTAAAGGTTTTAAGGCTGCAGTCTTTGAGTGGGATGAACTGTGTCGCAATGTAATGAACCAAAGACTTAAGATTACACTTTGATTCTGGTTCCTAATTGTCCAGTCACCTCTGTTGGTTGAAAGCACCGGGAGGGAAGGATAAATACTGTAAACTCCCAAGGAAGCCTACACCCAAGGAAGCCTGAGAAAATTATAAGACTCTGGATTTCTCAAATCTGCTAGGGTGAATAGCTGTGTGAAAAGGAATGCACACAACACTGTACTTTCAAGAACATTAAAGGTTACTGTGGTAACTTTGCAGAGACAAGGGAAATTCCCAATACTGTACTTGAGATAAAATAGAACGTACCTTCCATCCTTACAACACCACAAATATCCATCTCAACACACACATACAGAGCAATTTAGAACTTACAGAGGGGTAACCCAAGCCATACAGCTCCTCTGTTTTCCTAATCGCTGGTTCTTAGAAGCAAACTTTAAAAAAGTGGTGCACAGAAACAAGATTAGAACACAGCACTAAAGACTGCCATGTGCACAGCCATTCAAGCTCAGCTGCCAAAGAAAATTATGACACGAACTCATGAACATGGGGAAGACCCACTTAAAAAGGAGCGCTGGAGACTTCAGCTTTTCTGCTCTGTCTACAAGTATTCATTATCAAGAGTTTAGGAAGTTGCCTTATTATACCAAAGGAGGGTCTTTATCCACTTAGGCTACTGTTGTCTACTCTGGCCAGCAGCAGCTCTCCATGGGTCCCAGGCAGAGAGTGAGAGGCCTTTTCAATCACCAGCAGATTAGAGACACTTTAGCTGGAGATGCCAAGGATTGGAATGGGGACCTCCCCACACTCAAACACATTGGTCCATTTCTCAACTTTCTTTGGAGTCTAAACTTTTGTGTACGTACGTATTTGCTTTTGACCTGCACACCAAAATAAATCATGCATCCTATATAAAAGGGACCGTAGGCCCATAATGCGAATGCAATAAATTTACTAGTCTCTAAGGTGGAACAAGGCTTGCTTATTGCTGAGAAACGTGGCTAACTTTTTTTTTGCTAAGAGGGATAGCAGGAAAACATCTCTACATTGTCAATACGAGCCCCACCAAGTCTCTCTTTTTTTAAGAAACAAAATTGTGGACTATGACGTAAATTGGGCATATGTTAGCTTAAGAGATTTTGGTCTTGGTAATCCCCTTTACTAATGTTAACATCAGAAGCCTGGCTGGCAATTCCCACAATCGCTCCTTGGTAAGGAAAAACCCACTGGTGTGTCCCTGGTGATTTTTGCTTTGCTTTGTTACTGGAATTTAAAAAGACGAAGAAAACCCACGCACATCTTAGACAAACACAGATTGCCACTTTGGCTTCTGAAAGCACCTTGAGCAGACACTCTTCCCCCGCTCAACACATGAAAGGAAACAAGCGAATTCTGCTTATCCTATTTATTCTGATGAGCCAATTAAAAACCCAAGATGCTGCAAGTGAAGGTGCTCTCTTGAATGTTGATAGAGGTGAGCTGCAAGCACACAGTGCTCACAAAGCCACTGTCGTGTGGATTAAGAGGGTCACTTCCGCACCAGGCTACTTGCCCACACAAATTTCCCAGTTTCTGCACAACCCATGAACCACTCTGCCACGGTGCAGGGAAATGTGTCCACGCTTATCATACCTAGCAAATATTGCTTATTTATTATTCTTAATGATATCCATCAGTCACGTTTTTGCATTCAAGCGTGCCTAAGACTACTTGCACAGTAAAAACGAAACCAAGGCATTAAAATCAGATTTTTTTAAAAAGCAGCAAACAAGAACTAAAAAACTAAAAGGGACAAGAGCCCATACAACCCAAAGGTTGAGCACAATTAAGGGCTGCCGACATATCGACATCCCCTCCCAATTAAAAACCAATGAGCCAGGGAAAATGGGAATGTTCCTGGCCTGATCCCTAACCAGAGATGGAGATTGCAAATGGGGAGCCACCACTGAAGAGGCCCACTCTCGTGTTAATAACAACAACAACAACTTTATTATTTGTATCCTGCCCAACTGACTGGGTTGACACCCTCCACAGCTCCTTTTGGAGAGAACACACAAAGAAGGTGCCTGGGTTGGTTCATACATTGTGAGGCAGACTTTAAGGCAAAGAGGTTATACTGCTTGCATTTTTATCCCACTATTCTGCCAAAGATGTCAGGGAACCACACAAGTCCATGCCCCATTTTATCTTCACAACCTTGCAAGGTAGGGTAGGCTGAGAAAAAGTGACTGGGTCCAAGGTCACCCTGTGGCTCCAGGGAACAGAATGAGGTCTAGGTCTGGGCTGCGCTTGGAAGGGCACCTATCTGGCAACACTGTATTCCATTGCAGGAAGTGAGTGAGTTAAATACATAAACAAATGGCCATGGGGAGATTGGAACCTACATCCACCCAGCCCCAGTTGGAACCCATAACCACACCAGAGGTGTGTGTCTGCATGCAAGTGAAGCAGACTAGGTGTGCTAGCACACAATAACATTAGCTGGATCACTAACACAACTTCGACCTTTGAACATCTTTATGCAAACTGCTCTGTAAGAGTCGATGCTTTCATCTTTAAAATGGGAATAACAACTATCCTAACGTTGAAACACTAAACAGAAGCAGCATCTACATAGAGCAGGGGTAGGCAACCTAAGGCCCATGGGCTGGATGCGGCCCAATCGCCTTCTCAATCTGGCCTGTGGACGGACCAGGAATCAGCGTGTTTTTACATGAGTAGAATGTGTCCTTTTATTTAAAATGCACCTCTGGGTTATTTGTGGGGCATAGGAATTCGTTCATTTTTTCCCAAAAACTATAGTCCAGCCCACCAGATGGTCTGAGGGACAGTGGACTGGCTCATGGCTGAAAAAGGTTGCTGACCCCTGACATAGAGAAACTGTCACCAAGGGATTATGTCTTTGGGCAAAATGATTCTGTGTGGGTACGAACTTTTTTTTTTACTTGCCAATTGCAAGAGCATCACTCTCTAGTCAAAAGTCACAGGATGAATAGTTAGCATACTTTGTGTGGTGCTACAGAACCTCCCCATACATTACTTTGGTCCCAGGACAAGTCTGAAAGTGTGGCAGCCTTGCTTTAAACTGAACAGATCTGGTCCAGATGAGACACCAATTAGTAGCCCTCAATACAGTCCACCAGGGAAGGAATGTCTAAAATGAAATAAGACTTCAACCAAAATGAAGATGTTCACTCTTGCTCCAGGTTAAAGGAAGGCTGATGAAGGAGCAGACAGAACAGGGGTGGACTGAAAGGATTCAAGGATTAAACACCCAAGAGACAAGGTGGCTTGTACAGACACCAAAATTTGGCCTCCCCAATCCAAAGCCCCTCCATCACACTAGCTAAAAAGGAATCATGAAGTTGCTTGTCTTTACAGTGGGGTGTTGTATCTAGGTCACTACCTTATGACAGTCTTGCTAGAAAGGCCTAAATGCTACTAGTTCATCTACACGCATTAGCCATTTTGAAAGAAAAACCAACTCTCTCAGTTTTCAACCACCACCAGAGCTTCCATGTCTAGTCACCTGGAAGAGCTACTTAGCATCTACAGATGACCATATGGTGAAGCAATTTTGGAAGCCTGTTTTATGGCTTTTCTCCTTGTACTTCACAGAGAATCATTAGAGGGAATCTTTCCCCCAGCTGGTTTTGTGTCCCCCACCCCCACAAGCAAGGCCACCAGTATTCCAGCTATTCAGGATTGACAGAGGGAAACTATTTTCCATGGCTTCCTTCTGCATTTGTATGTTTCTCCTCTGGAGCAAGTAGAGGCATATTGACCATCACTGTAACATGGGGGGGGGGAGAAGGTTTTAGTGAAGCAACCATCAAGACATACTTCATCCCCCAAAGAGGTAACAGATTTGTCTATTCGTCAATGACAGTTCTAAAGGCTCATTGGCTCAGATGGCTTTGAACTTCAGAGCCTGACAAGTTTCATGTCAATGCCCAGGAAAAAGTGAGAGACATTAGCAGAAAACAGGTATAGCAAATGGAAGCAAATGTGACAAAGGTAGGTATGAGGTCTGGGGCCACCACTAAGAAGGAAAGGCAACTGAATCGCTCTCCAAAAAAAGTCTTGGCTCCAGGTCTTGACCACATGATGTACAATGAAACTTGCTTCTTCAAAGAATAATCTTTTGCCAGATAATCTCATGCATGAACTTCACAATACTGTATAGCCTTTTCCTGCATTCATTAAATCTCCAATAATTTCAGATTTCAAACAAACAAAAAAGCCAAGGATTTAAAAACAAAAAAATTGAAACACTTAAATGAGTCTGAAGCCATAGCAATTAGGATATGCATTTTCTTTGAGACACCTCACAAGTAAAACTTGCTACAATAAATGAAACTCGTGTTCCAGAGAACGAGAGACAGTAGCCAAAAGACTCTGATGGGAGATGCAACCCATGGACTCCCACACATATTCACAGTGCATCGCTGAAAAAGTTTGGAGCCAACATGTTATATTCACAGATGAACAGTAAACCTGCCGACATCCAAACCATCTCTTCACTCCTTTGAATTAGTCAGGTACCCAACGTGAGTAAACATACCAGCCAACTTTTAATTTTTTAGAAAAGCATATTAAGAGTGGACAAAATGACTAACTTTAACAGGGTAACAACACACTTACCAGAAAGTCTCTTATCGCCTCAGACTTTCCCGTCACATCAAGAGGACACACAAAAAACACCAAGAGACACCCAAAATCCCCTAGCTTGTCACAGTCTCGTTGAACACATTAAAATTTTCTCTGTTCTCTTTAACTTCACTCAGACAAAACAAGCAGTACTGGCACAGCAAACATTTTTCACAATAAGTCAGACATGCAATTACTTTTTTTGCCAACTGATTAACACCAAGAAAATATAGTTCACCAGCGATTAGAAATCTATTTGATATCTGCAAGTCTTTAAAACATTTTTTTGAAACCAGAAACCAATTTATATTGTCTCGTAGAACATCTCCCCTTCCACCACTGTTCCCCATCCACACAAAATCAAAAACATTAACCATTCGGCTCTTACATTCTCCAGAGACACATCTGGGGGAAATGACAACACCAAACCAAAAAGATGGGAGATTTCAATTTCCCAAAAAGAAAATTACTTGGGCAGCAGTGCACACACATTTAAAGCAATTCGAAACACGCCTGGTGACACCCTGCCTCCAACATGCAAAAGGGAGAAGACCACCCAAACAAACCGAGAACTTTTTGTACTTCTCCCCACAGACTCGCCAGCCAATTAGAATTCCAAACAAACATTGAAAACCAGCTCTGAGCAAACTCAAGTTGGTTTATCAGCTCAAATGGAAAGTAAAGCACAAGACCACATGCCTCGGCCTACACATCAACTCAGGAGAAGTGGCCCCAACAAATGCACCCAGGATGCAGCCAGAGGCTCTGCACCTTAGGACCACATCTGCACACCCTAAACAAGACACAGGCTTCCACACCCAACAACGCCTCTTGCCTTTTATTCCTCCAGGCTTGAATACTCATCGCTCATGTGCCAGAAGTTAATTGATATTGACAAGGAAGCAAAAAGGGGAGGGGGTGGATGGCTGGATCCAGCCAAACCCAACAGATACACCCCAAGCTCTTCCCTCGCTCTCTCCCCCCCTCCCCACCCCAAATCCCTATGAGCCCATGAAAAGAGAGCAACCCGTTCTGATCCTTACCTCCAAGGCTTCCATCGTGCTGAAGCTGGCGATCGCAAATCCATCAATTAAATCCTCTTCCTGAGAGCTGGATTCTCGCCTCCTCCGCCTCGGAGGTCTGGCGTTCCTGGCTGCAGAAGCCTGGCTCTTAGGATTTGGGCAATTTTGGCTGGTATTCTCCTTGCCCGGGCTGTGCTCTCTCTCGGATGCCGAGGAAGGGCTCTGATTCGGGCGGTCCCTGCCATTTGGATCCCTTCGCCTCACGCGGTCCCTTTGGGACCGAGATTTCCTGCTCTGTCTGATTTTCCCATCCATTTCAAAGAAGCAAAAACAAACACACAAAAAACCACCTCAAAAATTTATTTCAGATCGAAGTGTGGTGGGTCTTTTCTCTCTAAAATACCACCCTAATATAATCCAGCCTGTCTCTCTCTCTCTCTCTTTTCTCTTCTCCTTCAGGCTTATAAAATCCAAAGGAAGGGGGCGGGAGGTGGGGCGGGGGGGATAGAAGAGAGAAATGTAATCCAGCAGACCTCTGTGGAAAGGAAAGGGTGATCCGATGGAGGGCAGAGGAGGAAGAAGGGGGTGGGTGGGGGGAATTAAAAGAGATCCAGAAGAAAAGAAAAATGTAAATCCAGACGAAGTGACCTTGACAAATCTTTTCCCCCTCCCTTGCAAAAATAAAATTAAAAATTAAAGAGAGGCAAGCCACGCAGCCAAACAGTGCAATTGATCTCCAGTTCGGATCTGGTGGGAGAGAGAAAGAGCCAAGCTTACCCCCACACTCACACACACCCCGTCCAAAAAAAATTAAAAATTATTAAAAAAAAAAATCACCCCCCAAAAAACTGAAACACAAGAGACAAATCCAGGAGGTCGAATCCAGGCTTGGGAAAAGGAAAATAATAAATCCAGGACACCAGCAGAGCCGATGTGAAGAAACAGAAGCAGCGGTGGTGGTGGTGGTAGTGGCGGCGGCGGCGGCTGCTCCTCCGCGACGAACCCTCCCCCCTTCTCCTCCCCCCTCTTTTTTTTTAACTCCCTCCCGCCCCGGGGCAAGCAGCGCCCCGCCCCGGGTTCGAATCCTGCCGAGAGACGAAAATGGCAACAAGAGGGTTCCGGATCCCGCGCTCGCGCGCGCGCCGCAACTTTGTTGCGAGGAAGGCGAAGAGAAATTCCTGGCGCAGCCTCCGCCTCCTCCTCCTCCTCCTCTTCGGCGGCTGCTGCTGCTGCTGCTGATCCTCCTCCTGCCGCCGCCGCCCCCCTTCAGCTCGCCGCCCCCTCCTCCTCCTCCTCCTCCTGCAGCCGGGCCCGGCTGCTCCCCTCCTTCCCCAACTTTCCCACCCGCGGCCGGCGAGCCTCTCCGCCCTGCCCGCCTCCCTAAGCCGGCCACCCTCCTCCTCCCTCTCCCTCCGCCGCCGCCACCAGCAGCAGCAGCAGCCGCCCTGCCCGCCTGCCTGCCTGCCTTGTCACCCGGAGAAGCTGCGCCTGCCTCTCCGCCTCCTCCTCCTCCTCCTCTCGCGCGCCCGCTTCTCTTTCTCTCTCAGGCTGCTGCGCCGCGGCGCCGGCTGCTGCTGCTGCTGCTGCTGCTCTCCCTCAAGCTTCTCCTGCTCGCATTCCGCCCCATTCTCATTCTCCCTCTCGCTCCTCTTTTTTTTTTTTTCCTCCTCTTCTTCTCCCCCCACCCACCCCACCCCACCTCCCGAGCAGGCTCAGGCTGTAAGCACCGCCCGGCCGGCCGCGCATGAGCAGGGCTGCCAGCTGCGCGTCATTCCCCGGCGCAGGCCCCGAGCCGGCGGCTTCTCTCTCCTCGCTCGCTCGCTCTGTGTGTCTCTCACGCGCGCGTTCGCTTCCCACTCGCACGCACGCACTCCCTTCTCTCTCCAACCCGCCGCCCCCCCCATCCAACTCCCCTCCAACAAACCTCCCGGGCTCTCGCTCTCTCGCTGACCTTACCAACTCCCCAAGGAGGGGAGGGGAGGAAAGGTTAAGAGGACCCGCGTCGAAAGGCGGAGGGGGGGGGGTAAAAGAGAGAAATGGTAATTGGTGTGTTTCCCCCCCCCCCAAGGTTGGGGAAAGAGGGTGAAAAGAGGGGAGGGCAAGCACACGCGCACCAAAACACACACACACCTTTAGCATTTCTGCAGCCTCCCTGGTTGCAGTCGTTTCTGTATCCGAAAGATGAGGGCAAGCAAAATCGTGCGATTCCTGGAAATTGAACCCCCCCCCCAAAAAAAAACACGTTAGGAAAGGGGAAAGAATTAAGGAAAGTGTCAAGCTACACACGCACACGCACACATTTTGAACCCCCTTTGCAATCTCTAGCTTCCTCATGGCAATCATTTCCTTCATCTTGCAATTCCTGGAAGGATCCCAGGCTGCCATCGCTTAACGCAGAGTCTTAATCCCACTGAACTCAGAGGACAGTTAAGTCCTTTTAGACTTTTGCACTTGTGAGGGTCTTTACAGGGGAGGCAGACCCTGGACTTTTCACTGGCTTCAATAGGTGTGTGGCCATTGAGAGGCCCTCCTATTTACTCTGCTGGGGGGGGGGGGCTTGGATTTCTGCCCCACCATCTCCTGCCCTGAGGACACCACTGTCAGTGGAATCAGAATTGTGGAGCTGGAAGGGTTCCCAGGGGTCATCAAGTCCAACCCCCTGTAATGCAGGAATCTCAACTTGTTCCCCAGCCAATTTGAAACCATAACTGACACTGCTTAGCTTTGCAAATGTGCGACCAGTTTTATTGCTGCGGGAGCCAAGTAGATCTTACAGAATTGGAGAATGAGAAGAATCCTGCCTCTTTTATTTAGCTGCAATTTGAGAAAATACAAAAGCGAGCAGGGGAAGAAGAGTAAAAGCAAAACACCCCCCAGCCCACAATATTGGTGATAACTGATATTTAGAAGAATAAATTCTTTGCAAAAAAAAAAATTTAAATCCTATGGAAGTGATGATATCCACACCAAGCTACCCACTGCAATTTTTGCTATAACAGAGGTGTCTGAAACTGGGAGAGAAATACTACCCTTTTCCTTCCCTTCCTCATGGGGAGAATTGTCAAGATTACACCCACCCTCCTCTGCAATAAAGGAGACATTTAAAATGTTGGGGTGGGGGGAAGAGAAGTAACAACCTCCTCGCCTTGCCAACTCTACTGAGTAGCACATTTGTTTCAGAAGACGTCAAGCTAACCATAGCGGATACTGGAGCTATCTAAATGGGGGAGTGGGGTGGGGAAAACAAACTGCAATAAAAGCAAGCAAGCATTTGGGGAGGACAGATAATACTACACAAACCCTGACACACTGCAAATCTTTTTTATATGCCATTGACAGCCACCTCAACAAGGAAGGGGGCATAGGAGACTCCGCAATTTTTCTTGTAAGGGAGATGTCTCCAGTCAGGTGAGGGGTAAAAAAAAACACCTAATGCTCAGCTGTAGTCATTAATAATACTCCATGGGGAAGAACAGGAGCATTTAAGGTCAGTATTCATATGGGGTTAGGGGACGCGGGTGGCGCTGTGGGTAAAACCTCAGCGCCTAGGACTTGCCGATTGCATGGTCGGCGGTTCGAATCCCCGCGGTGGGGTGCCCTCCCGTCGTTCGGTCCCAGCGCCTGCCAACCTAGCAGTTCGAAAGCACCCCCGGGTGCAAGTAGATAAATAGGGACCGCTTACCAGTGGGAAGGTAAACGGCGTTCCGTGTGCTGCGCTGGCTCGCCAGATGCAGCTTGTTACGCTGGCCACGTGACCCGGAAGTGTCTGCGGACAGCGCTGGCTCCCGGCCTATAGAGTGAGATGAGCGCACAACCCTAGAGTCTGTCAAGACTGGTCCATACAGGCAGGGGTACCTTTACCTTTACCTTTATTCATATGGGGAGGTAACCACTACCTTGCAATTTGCTCATTCCTTCACTGAGTGGTAGTTTTGTTTCATTTTGTTTACATAAAAGCTTCCACCCCAGTCTAAAATAGTGCTGCCCTTACAGAATTCAGGGAGAATGGGGATACAACTAGTTGGCTGTACCTGTCATTGGAGTGGAGCCCTTCTCCCTTGGGTCCTATAGCCCATCTTCTAGGGAGAAGCAAATGCCACTCCCCCTCTAGCCAGCACCCATAAAAGCCCAAGACCACATCCACACTTTGCATTGAAAGCATTAGGGTACCACTTTAAGTGGTTGTGGGTTTCCCCCAAAGCATCATGGGAGCTGTAGTTTGTTAAGGGTGCTGATAGTGGTTTGGAAACCCCTGCTCTCTTTACAGAGCTACAGTTCCAAGAGGAAACTGGGAACTGCAGCTCTGTGAAGGAAAACAGGTAAAGGTAAAGGGACCCCTGACCATTAGGTCCAGTCGTGACCGATCCTGGGGTTGCAGTGCTCATCTCACTTTATTGGCCGAGGGAGCTGGTGTACAGCTTCCGGGTCATGACTAAGCCGCTTCTGGTGAACCAGAGCAGTGCACGGAAACGCTGTTTACCTTCCTGCTTGAGCGGTACCTATTTATCTACTTGCACTTTGATGTGCTTTTGAACTGCTAGGTGGGCAGGAGCAGGGACTGAGCAACGGGAGCTCACCCTGTTGCAGGGATTCGAACTGCCAACCTTTTGATTGGCAAGTCCTAGGCTTTGTGGTTTAACCCACAGCACCACCCGCATCCCTTGTGAAGGAAAATAGGGGCCTCCTAAGAACTCTCAGCACTCAAACTACACTTTTTAGGATTCTTGGAGGAAGCCATGACTGCTTAAAAGTGGGCATCATAGTGCTTTAAATGTTTGGTGTGGATGGGCGTTATACACATTTCCTTGGAAATAAACCCCTCTGAAACCCCAGGGACTTAAAAAAGTAAGCTTGGGGCTATTAAGAAAGAGAAGCAGCTTTCTGCATAGCAGATAGCTAGTTTGCAAAAACACTCCATCCCTAGATTGTGATCAGCTTCAGAGTCCTATACAGTTGTAACGACTTACCAGTCCAAGGAAGGAATGCGGCTCTATTGTCTAGAAACTGCTTTCCATACAGTTGGTCTCAGGTTCAATCTGTGGGATCTCCTGCCAGGATTGGGAGAGAATCCACCTGAAATCCTGTTCCCTGCTACTAGTTGGTATAGAAAAGGCTGATTTAAATGGACCTCGCCATTCTGACTTGGTATAAGGTAGCATCCTATAGTAATCTTCCCCTTCCTAACCAGTAAGCAAGGAGCAAATCATTGGCTATAGATGTAAGCACTCTTCTTCTTCCTTTATATAGCTTAAAAGGGGGTGGGGTAGCAGCCATAAGGAATGCTGGGTAAAAAGGGCTAGGCTTGAGGCATAAAGACAAGCTGTTCAACAGGTGTACCTATTTCTCCTTATAACTGGATTGAGTTGAGGTGTGTGGCTTCTGTTTATTTAGAGGTCAAAGTCTTGCTCATTGAGAACTTGATCAATGGTTGTGTTTGAACTAAAAATGGCTTTCCTTACTCAAGACACAAGGTTCGTAGGCTGGTTTTTGCTGCTGTTCTCAAGTCCTTGTTAGGCAAGTTGCTTGTAAACAGCATGCAAATAACAAAAGTACGGTAGCTAAAATAAAGGTGAATATCCCCCCCCCATACCTGGTTGGTACATGCTGGTACATGTTTATTAGAATTAGAATTCTAATTTATGCAGGCAGTTGGGTTTAGACCCGGGGCTGTAATTATTTTGCATTAACTCATTTGGAGTGTAAGCATTTGGTACATCTTAACCCCAGGAAATGTGTGGAGAGCTCTGCCATCACCAGTATTTGTCGTCCAGAGCAGTCACATAGCGCCTGTTTTGGTTTGAGACTTTCTATGTTGTAGTAGTAACTCCTGTAATCTAGATAAGGTTGGTGAGGATGTCTAGAACCAGAACTATAGAAAAGAAATGGAACAGGGGAAGATGATATCTGGAAAAACATACCCAAGGGATAGCAGTCAATATCTCTTGCTGGTTCCCTTTCCCCTCTCCACTTGAATGCAAGGCTCTTAACTATTTTTATTCAAAAACACAAAAGAGCTCCTGTTTTGTTTTGTTTTGTTTTGTTTCAAAAACCCTTACAGATTTCACTTCTGCCAACGGTGCCTTAGGCAATTACTAACACTCTTTGATTGGTTGATGGATGGATGGATTGATTGATATTTAAAAATAGTAGCACTTAGCTTTGTGCAGCATGTCAGGGTGTTCAAAGTGTCTTGCGCTGTCTCGGAATCCAAACAGCCTTGTGAGGTAGGACAGCATGTTCTTAACCCCCCCCCCACTGCAGTTGGTGTCCTATGGGTCAGTAGTTTGCTTTAAGGCACCCTCCCTCCACTTGGTGAGACAAAAAAAGAAAGAAAGGCAGAGGTACATTTCTGTAGTTGGGAGCAACTGACTCGCTGATTGGTCCTATAGTAATTATGCTACGCTGGCCAAATACACTTGGAATTACCAAAACTTGCAAGCTCAGAATATTACTGCTGTTTTGCTTTCCAAACCAGCGCCTGGGGGGAAATCTCACTTCTCTGTGCTGCTTCTGACCACATATGTGAGACTGCTGGGAAATAATTTTCCCCAGACTAAATTGTCCAGTTACAAGCAGAGCTAGTAGAGGATGTAGCCTGGGGAGCTGGTTTGGCGGGAGCCCCAGGGGCTACATAGAAAGGCTTGACAGGCTGTATTGCCCTCTCCCCCCCTTAAGGTTTCCTCACCCCTATGCTTCAAGATTTATTATATTTTTTTAAAAAAGCTGGGAATTCTGGAGTGTTGAACGCTAGGCCCTTCTTAGAGAAACGCACCATCCTGGCTCGTTGTATTTGCCACTCGACAAGCACGTGTCGTTGAGTGTGTTAATTTGAAAGTGGAGGCAGAAGTTGTGCTCCTCAGTCTGTTAGGGGGCAAATCGGCGTTTTGTGTGCAGCTTAGCCAAAAATCACACATGCCCTCCAATGTCATCTGTCCTGCAACAAATCCTATAATCATTTTGGGCTCAATTAAGCAAGAAAGACAACTGACTCTCTAACCACTTCCTTTGGTAATTGCAGGCTAGCAGGAACTGGCCATTTATCTGCTCATGGGCTTGGCTGGACTCTCAGATGAGATGGGATTTCCTCCTCCCCCTTCCCCCCTCAGTCACCATTTCTGCTTGTGTCTTTGAAGTGTTTTGGCTCAGAAGGCTTTTTTTTTTTTTTAAAGGAAAAGTCTGTGAGGTTTGCAATGCTTGACCTGCAAAGGCTATGAAGGGTCATCAAAAGGGTGAAGGAACTAGACCTTGAAGCCAAAGTCTAGGGAATCTTTACATGCACTTAAGACATAAAATAAGCTTCATTCGTTATTGCCAGAGCATAACACAGTTTGTATAAGGATGCCCCCTGACTCAGTATTTTGCAGGAGAGCAACACAAGAACTTTAGGTTTCCACCTTCAAAGTGGATTAAGCTGCTCTGTTGTTCTGTCACAACAAATCCACTTTTGCTGTCGTTGTTAATAGGGGGACTTTTTCCAGATTCATTTTCCAATGCATTTCTCCAGCACTGCACAAAGTGTAGAATGAAGAAATGATTAACAGGAAGACATGTAAACAACCTGCAGGTAAGTCAGGACTGCAAACCAATCATAACAAACATTCAATGAAGACATATTCTAACCAGCATGTGAATTTTGTGCAAGCAAATTTTGTGTGAGCGTCCGGAGGCAGTTGGAGGATGGATGGCGGTTAATGGATTGAGATTACATCCTGACAAGACAGAAGTACTGTTTTGGGGGAACAGGGGTGGGGGGGTTGGGTGTGGGGGACTCTCTGGTCCCCAGAGGACCAGGTGTGTAGTCTAGGAGTCATTTGAGAAGCACAGGTCAATTCTGTGTCCAGGACAGCTGTCTACCAGCTCCATCTGGTACGCCAGCTGAGACCCTACCTGCCTGCACACTGTCTCGCCAGAGTGGCACATGCTCTGGCTATCTCCCACTTGGACTACGGCAATGTGCTCTACGTGAGGCTACCTATGAAGGTGACTCAGAAACTACAACTACTGCAGAATGTGGCAGCTAGACTGGTGACTGGAAGTGGCCGCCGAGACCATATAACACCAGCCCTAAAGCATCTACGCTGGCTCCCAGTACTTTTCTAAGCACAAGTCAAAAGTGTTAATGCTGACCTTTAAAGCCCTAAATGGACTTGGCCCAGTATACCTGAAAGAGCGCCTCTACACCCATCATTCAACCTGAACACTGAGGTCCTACTCTGAGGACCTTCTGGCAGTTCCCTCACTGTAAGAAGTGAAGTTACAGGGAACCTGGCAGAGGACCTTTTTGGTAGTGACGCCCTTCCTTTGGAACGCCCTACCATCAAATGTCAAGGAGATAAAGAACTACTCAACTTTAGAAGACATCTGATGGCAGCCCTGTATCGTGAAGTTTTTAATGTTTGACGTTTTATTATGTGCTGGAAGTGTGTCTGGGGTAACCCGGTCAGATGGGCAGGGTATAAATGATAAAATTACTATCATTATTACTGGGGTGAGTGCTGAATAAACAGGTTGTCTGAATTGCAAAACAGTGAGGTGGATGCAGTTAGGAACTGAGAAACCCTCACCTCCTGCTGCTACCTTTCCCCTCTGCAAATTACACCCTCCACCAGAGTGATTTCTACTAAGAAAGCCAGAGTTAAGTACTTTTTCTCCCTTGCAAATAATGTCTAGGGACATCAGCAGTGACCAGGGTACAGTTGGCAGGGGAGAACCAATAGGGAAGGGTGAAGCATCTCTCCCCTGCCTGTTTCTCCTTGCAAACTGTGCTCTGCTCTCCTGCTGCAGTAATTTTGGCAGTTCACCTTGGTTCCCACATTGCCAGCTGCTGTGCATTTTGTTTGACATCCAAAGACCTGAGGGTGTGAGAAATAATAAGAGCAAAGAGCCTGGGCACGCAGTCCACCTCTCCTTTGCCAATGAGGATCATGTCACACATCCCATTTTTAGACACACACTTAAATGTGTTGCATTTAATGTGTTAGCAACGCAAGGCATATTTGCAAGCACAGGCCGCGGAGCAGGGAACTCGTGGCCCTCGGTTGCTGCTGGACTTCCAGCTCCCATCAGTCAGCAAATAAAATGGAAATGAGAGCGGAACGTGTGCCATATTCCACTTACGGTTCCAGAAGTGGTTTTTACTTTGTGTGAAAGCTCAAATGCAATGTGGAAATGAGTGACTAGCGTCGTGAAAATGGAACAAACTGCCAGGTGAATGCAGCCAATGTCAAGGACAGATTCCAGCCAGGCAAAGACATTTGAGGAGGCTGCAAAGCAGAGCTGGTGAGGGGTGTGGTTTAGGAGGGGGTGTGGCCTGGGGGAGAGCCTCAAGGGCCAGATAGAGGGGACTGCATTTGGGCCCTGTTCCAGATCCTCTGGCATGTCTAATGGCCTGGTTTTGCTTCCTTGTTCAGAAACTAAGCAGTGTCTCCATGGTAGCAGGGTACCAGCTGTTTAGACAATGGCATGCACACCCCACAATGTGCAGATCTTGAGGGGCAACATTGCTGTCCTCTGATTTGAGGCGCTCCATCACAGTGAGATCAGAGTCTCTCCTCTTGTGTTGTAGTAGAATGCCATGCCCAAGAAAGACAGAGATAAATCACAGATTTACAGAGTTGTTTAATTTGTGTTGGAGCAGAAGGCTGATGGAGCAGTCTGGGGCCTTTTAATTATTATCACTATTATGAATTAAATCATTATTATGAATTAAATCTGTTAGCCACTTTATCTTGCAGAAGGCAACCCATGGCGACAAAACAATAAACACCCCCCCACGATACATTAAAACCAAGGGAGGAAATACATTAAAAACATTAAAATATATTAAAAACATCCCACCCGCTTCTAAAGGTCCATAGTTCGTTAACGGTCACAGGCCTAGTTATAGAGGAAAGTTTTTGTCTGGTACGTAAATATTTGTAGTGAAGGTGCCAGGCGAGCCTTCCTTGGGAGAGAATTCCACAATTGGAGATCCACTGCAGAAAAGGCCCATTCTCGTGTTGCCACCCTCTGGGCCTCTCATGGAAGGGGCACACGAAGAAGGGCCTCAAATGATTATTACGGGGTCTTGGCATGCAGAAGGTTCCAGTTAAAATGGATTGGAAACCTCAGGCCCAAGAATGTGGCTCTCTCACGGTCATTTACCGTGCTATAATTCCCAGCACCTGTAACAAACTACAGTTTCCTGGATTCTTTACAGGAAGTAGTGTGCTTTAAATGTAGGGTGAGTACGTAGCCCATGTGAGACAAAATGCTTCAGCATAAAGATTTCTGATGAAAACTGTTGGAAGATTGTCACCCCACTTCTCATATTCAAGGAAATGCCCTCTCCCATTGTTACTGCCCATAAACGGTGTGGAGAATTTGGGGAGGCCACTTCACTTAGCTTTTAACAGTGAGCCATTTCCTTGTGTCACATCTAAAGTCACACTTGCACCATACATTTACAATACCGTTGCATCACGTCGTCCACAACTTCACAAGGAGAAACCTCCTGTATCCAGACCCTCCAAGTGTCCCTGTTTTCCAGGGACACTCCCAGATTTACAGAATCTGGTTTCTGATTTGATCCTGGAATGTCCCGCTTTTCCTTAGGACGTCCCTGTTGTAAATCTATGCTGCATCCCTCTTCTGCGGTGTCAGGAGAAGGGGTATGTGTGTGTGTGATCTCCACCATTCCTCCTCCATATCGCCCTTTTGAGTCCAATCCCTGACAGGTATGTTAATCAGGTCAAAGGCCCATCAAGTCCGGCATCCTATTCTCAGCCAGGTCCAGATTTAGGTTTGATGAGGCCCTAAGCTACTGAAGGTCATGGGGCCCTTTATATATCCAGCTGTCCTTTGTCAACAACAAATTGTCACTGTTTTTTTGCTATATGGTAATTTATGGACCTAATAGGTATCTAAAGCCATTTGCGCATAACAAAAAAGTGAAATACAATTAAGAAGTAGTATATTAATAGTGAAATAATTATTAAGCTCTAACTTAAAATTATTATTTTTTCATAACAAACTTAATAATGCAAACACATTGGCATTGGGCAATAACAAATTTTTTATTTTATTTGTTTTTTATCTTATATCTTGGAAATGTACATCTTTTTTTCCCTTTAATTTTTTTGGGGGCCCCCAAGAGAGTGGGGCCCTAAGCTATAGCTTGTTTAGCTTATATGTAAATCTGGCACTGCTCACAGCAGTGGTGCCCCAATGGGAAGTCCATAAGCTGTCCCTGAGTGCAAGAGGGCACTCCCCACTTCTGAATCCCACAGTGGAGGGAGAACATAGCCATCATGGTTAGTAGTCATTCACCGCCTTGTCCTCCATGAATTTGTCTAATCCTCTTTTAAAGCCATCCAAGTTGGTAGCGATCACTGCCTCCAGTGGGGGCAAATTCCATAGTTAATCTATGCACTGCGTGAAGTCCTTTCTTTTGTCTGTGCATAATCTTCCATCATTCAGCTTCACTGGATGAACTCAAGTTTTGAATGGCTGAAGTCCCCCAGGGGTCAGTCTCTTCTCCTCCTATGCCCCTGCCCTTCCATTCTGGGGGCACAGTTTATCTGTTGACCCTAAATCAAGCTCCTCATTTAGGATAGGTGCCAAGGCCCACAGAAGCAGACGGCAAAAAGAATCAACCTGACCCAAATCCCACAGCTTCACACCCGTGCCTGGATATATTCCAGGCCATTTGCAGTAAGAAATCTGCACATTTTCTTTGGACGGAAAGTGAGATGTGCTAGAGAACTGACAGGAACGACTGCAAATCTCCACGGCGCAAACAAGGCTTGGAGACTTTGACCCAGCCAAATTGCAGTTGCAATTATTATCTATCTTGCATCGCTGAACTCCTCATCTTTCAGCCTTTTTCAGTATCAAAAAGAGAGACTTCCCATTCATTGTCACTGGTCAAGAAGACTGCTGCTAGGTTTTAAAAAGCTGTAGGCTAAAAAGCTTCCTTATTTTGTGAAATTCAGATTATATATCTATTTTTTTACCAAAATGTATGTAGCCATTATGAAACTGAATGACCAGCCTTCGCAGTAGCCAAGAGTGTCCAGGTTTGTGGCAGTGATTGTTTTAAACCCATGTCCATTTCCACTCCCTCTGATCTGTTTCCATTCACCTGGAATTACAATATGATGGATATCACTGTGTAAAACTCAATTTGATGGATGGACAAAGGCTTGGTGGAGAGAGAATCCTTGTCTTCTACCAAAAGAGTAAAAATTGATTGGATTGAAGGAGAACCTGCTGTTAATTAATGGTGTGGGGTATTATTGTTTTTTGTTAGTCCTTAATGCTTAATATTTAAACAACAGTAAATAGGTAAAGGTAAAGGACCCCTGACAATTAAGTCCAGTCGCAGACGACTCTGGGGTTGCGGCGCTCATCTCGCTTTACAGGCCGAGGGAGCTGGCATTTGTCCGCAGACAGTTTTTCTGGGTCATGCGGCCAGCATGACTAAACCACTTCTGGTGCAACGGAAGACTGAAACCAGAGCAGCGCACGGAAATGCCGTTTACCTTCCCGCTGGAGTGATACCTATTTATCTACTTGCACTGGTGTGCTTTCGAACTGCTAGGTTGGCAGGAGCTGGGACCGAACAATGGGATCTTACCCCGTCGCAGGGATTCGTACCACCGACCTTCCGATCGGCAAGCCCAAGAGGCTCAGTGGTTTAGACCACAGCGCCACCCGCGTCTCACCTTAAATGACAGTAACAAAGTGCAATTCATTTGTTGCTGTTACGTTATTGCCAAGGCTAATGTTTGCAAGGTATCCGACAAGCAGCTTAAGCAAAGTTTAATTCCCTGTCAAAAAACTTACCATCAAAGATAATGAGGAAAGCAAACCGGAGTAAGGAGGAAAAGGAAGCAAGCAAATGCAGAGCACTCCTGCATAGTTGAACACCATTCAAGGGTATTAAGGATGATAAAGCACCTTTCGGTATACAGGAGATATTAAGGTGGGGGAGAGTACTCTTCATGGAGAGTAGGGGAGGTGGAGGGGTAGTACCTCTGGTGGGGGACATGTTGTTCTCGTCCTGGGGTAGTTTGTCCACCTTTGGTCATCACACTGCACTCAGCTCTCACCTGTGACTCCTAGAAGCTGTCGGCATCCAACAACAGCCACCCCCTGGGAATGGCTTCAACTGGCCAGCTGAGCAAGGGGAGGGTAGCCGATAGGTCTCAAACCCTTGGGGAGTTAGGGACTTCCCCTGCATGCAAAGACAGGCTCTGGCAGATTGAACAGACAAGACCAGCAGTCAAAAAGGCAGTTTCTGCACATGCCATATGTCAGGTGTGCGTGCAGGAGCCAGGCCCTGTGACCAATAGGACTTTGCAGGACTGGGGCCTTCCTAAGTTTGTTCTGAAGAGGCAAGGTGCAGCCACACAGGTGAGGCCGATTGGTAACTCACAGCACCTGGTGGCAAGAGCTGGGAAGGGATATAAGGTCAGCATTTTCCTTCGGCTCTTTGCCACAGCAAGACGCTTCCTGCCTTTGGCTTCTTGCTTCCTGATCCTTGGCTTCTTGGCTCCTTGTTTCTTGATCCTTGGACCCTTGACTTCTTGACTCCTGGCCCTCTGACCCTCAGACTCTTGGCTTCCTGACTCCTGGCTTCTGTACCCCCGTTTCTGCTCCCACCCTGCCATCTTGCCCTTGGTCCTGATGTCCCCTGCCAGGACTTCGATCGCCCGTGAACTGGACCATGACACCATAGAGAGAAGTGGGGAGCAGATGGGGCTCATCAACCTGGGAATGTAGCTCATCCAGGAGAAGGAAAACTCTGTTCCTAAACCTCTGCTGCCTTGCAGGGTATCTTCAGGAGAAGAAACGGCTAAGGAGTAAACCCTGCACAAATCTAGAGGGAGTCCCTAAGGCGGTTGGATGGCACCTTTTATGCCTTCTTCCAGCAACTCCTGCAGCCAAGCTTGCTCCAAACGTATTGCTCTGCTTCCCTTTGGACCACATCAGCAACCTCCCGCAATGGAGGAATTTGCAGCTGTCCCATACTGACCTATCCAGGCTTGATTGTGTAGAGTATGTATTTATTCTATTTTATAACCCATGCTCCTTCCCAGGAGCTGGGGGTGGTATCCATGGTTCTTCCTCCATTTTGTCCCCACATCAACCCTGCAAAGTAGGTAATGCTGAGAGAGAGAAACTGTCCAAGGGTTATCCAGTGAGCTTCATGGCTGAATGGGGATTTGAACCCAATATTGCACCCAATCCATGTAAGTCCAAGCATAACTGTTGACATTACAGACATCTCCGAGGAAGAACAGCCTTGTAACTATAAAGTTTTGATCTTGTGATTAATAATAATTGGGTTGTATCCAGCTGTGAATTTCTGCTTGCAAAATCCTTCATCCAGAGAAGGGTTCGGCGATATCATTAATGGCAACACTGCGTCACTTCAATGCATGAGAAAGTTAAAAAGAGCAAAGCCACTCAGCAGGCTTAAGAAAAGGGAGCAGGAGCTCACCTTAAGTGCTGAATGATCAGCCATAATCTTTCCCCAAATTCTTGCTCCTATAAATAAGTACCTTCATATTCTTTCCTCTGCTAAACTTGGATGCTTGAAATAGTGTGTCTATGTAGTACTTGTGTGTTTAAAAAGAACCCAAGCCTCTAGAGACCTAGAAAGCATATACTGTAAAATGATGTATTTGCTGTACATTAACTTTTTCCACTCTATTAGTGGATGTTGCTTTAAAAGAGAAAAAGAGGAGAGCTAGTAAAAAAGAAAATTAATTTAGAGTAGGCAATTCTAGTAGCAGGCATTTTTTCCCCAGACAGATTTCCAGAGAACTTGACCATGGAGTGTGAAAATAATTTCATAAGTGGTCAAGCTTCTTATGATAAAAGGTGCTAAGGCATTTGTACTATATTCACCACAATTTTTATTTCTTTGAACTGCTGTGGTTGCTAGATGTTCTCAATTACTGAATGAGGACCCCCCTCCTCACTCTGGCAGCTGGCAGATGAAAAAAACAACCACCGCCATGTGTGAAACTGGACTTCATGAGCAACAATCTTAGCTTGCCACTGGTGGTCTGTGCTAGCATATAGAGCAGGCTTCCTCAGACTTGGCCCTTCAGATGTTTTTGGCCTACAACTCCCATGATCCCCAGCTAGCAGGACCAGTGGTCAGGGATGATGGGAATTGTAGTCTCAAAACATCTGGAGGGCCAGGTTCGAGGAAGCCTGATACAGAGTCTATTTGCAGCAGTAGAGGTAAACTTGAATTAAATTAATCTTTACTCATAGCACACCTTTAGTTGAAAGTTAATTAGACCGAGACTAGGTATAAGATAAGAAAGCGTATGCTTATTAAAGGAGGTATATTCTTGATAGGAAATAGTTCTATAGTCATAGTTAACTATCTAGTACTATTTGGAAAAACAAAGATGACATGCTTGGCCGTGAGGTCCAGAGAAAGACTTTTGACTGGAAGCAGGAAGTTGTCAAACGGGATGCAACCCAAGATTCATCAGTCTAAACATCCAAGAGATAGAGAGATGTCAGCATGGAGATGAAGTTACAGGAAGAGATTGGGAATCTGCTGCTTCGTCTCTCATGACCCGTGCAAACCCATTTTAGCAAGCTGTGTTGCACCCAAACTTCCAACAGTTTCTAGACTGAAGGATTGTATTTGCAACTTGTAGTGCTAGTTTACTGTTCATAAAGCACTGCTCCCTCAGAGATGCTTCAAGGGGACAATTTGTTTCAGTTCACATTTAAAGGCAGACATACCCAGTTCACAATTCCTAAAATAATGTGCAGCCAGAATTTGCAGTTTCCTGAATTTTGCAATGCAGTTCTCCTGCCAATTGATGTCTACAGAAATGCATATACTAGGGTAAGTGTGCATTAAAGTGTAAATAACATAAGTGCATTATATTGGGGGGAGATTGCTCTGCAAAACTGTGGATATTAGGTAAAATTACATGCAAAAATGTGTGTATTATGAGAAATTCATGCTAATCTGATGAATTTTGATGAGGACCTGGTTCCCTGCATGCATATGTTGAATTCTACTCTATGTCTGCCTTTTAGTGAGAGACTACCTAATTTGCACTTCTCAAAACCAATACATGAATCGAAACATAACTATCCTTTGAAGTTTGCATTCTTCCAATTTCTGTGGTGCAGTTCTTCAACCAATGTGAACAAAATGCAAGCATTAGGGAAACATATACATCAAAATATGTATTAGTGAAACCAATGTATGAAATATACTACATTAGGGGAAATTACTTTGGGGAAAGGTGTCTGTTAGTCATTATAAACACCAGCAAATTTATTGTACTAGCCTTGACAACTTTCAAATACACTCCCCCCCAAAAAAATTCCAGATATATTGGCAGTAAAGTAGAAATGAACAATGAATAATGAATGCATGAAATACAATGATTATATAAAACCTTTGATGCAATATGATAAAACTCAATTTAATCTGAAATTGAACTTAGCACACTCTTAAAACCCCTGAGATGTGTCCTGCCAGTCTGTGCTAGTTCTCTCTGTTCAGAGTTTCCTTGCAGCTAAAATTGCCAGACTCATCCAGCCCTACTCATAACTCAGTGGTAAAGCATGCAAAAGGCCACTACACTGGTACCTCGGGGTAAGAACTTAATTCGTTCTGGAGGTCCGTTCTTAACCTGAAACTGCTCTTAACCTGAAGCACCACTTTAGCTAATGGGGCCTGCTGGTGCCGCCGGGCCACCGCTGCACGATTTCTGTTCTCATCCTGAAGCAAAGTTCTTAACCCAAGGTAATATTTGTGGGTTAGCGGAGTCTGTAACCTGAAGCGTATGTAACCTGAAGCGTATGTAGCCCAAGTTACCACTGTAGTTTACTGCTTGGCATCTCCGGGTAGGAACACCCCCTGCCTGAAGTCCTGCAGAACTGCTGCCAATCAGTGCAGACAGTACCAAACTAGACAGAGGAACGGCCTGATTCAGTGCGGCAGCTTCCTCTTATGTCTTCCCACCAAGCCTTTTGAGTAGCAGAATTTGCCAGGTGGATTTAGATCTCTCTCCTTTTGTAGTTTGAAGCACTGGAGCCCTAACAACCAATCCATTTTTTTTTTTAAAAAAAGAGAAATGTGCTCTGTTACCGCATTTCTCACTACATTATGTACATGTTAATCAAGGTGGAATTGCACTTCATCATCTCTAAATGGAGCAAGAGTGCGAATACTCAAGCTGAGGTCAGCCGTGAACCAGTCCTCTGGCAATAGGTTCCAGAGTGTTTCCTGGCACTCGATTGGCTGCGGGAGAGAGCCTCCAGAAGATTCCTTGGCTGCCAGCAGGTTTGGCAGGAGTGCTTGCTTTGACACACAGAAGGGATGAGAGATGGGAGGAAAAGGAAGCACAGTGCCTGGTCAAAGCAGGAGATTTTCTGCCACCTGTTCCCAACCTGCTGTCGCAAGGGAAAGGGGTGTCCTTTGTTGGGGTAGATGTGGGTGAACAGTGATCTTCTCTCCCATGTGCAAATCTTGGGAATGGAACCTGTTCTGCAAAAGAGCAGGGCGAAGAGACCTGTTTATGGCAGCACCATGGCTGACTATTTTTTTTGTAATATCCGTATCTAGTATAATTACGGTTGACTATATATTATTATTTCAAATGCTGCTCATAACAACTACAGTTATGGTTATTACAATTGCAATCATTGATTGGTCATTATTACATTTACTAGTGCTAATTGTTTATCTGATTCATGAATTGCTTCCCTTCAAATATATCGGAATGACTTCATAGAAAAAGCACCAGCATTAAACACTATACAGTAAATAAAAACTATACAATAAAAATCTGTACATAAAATAAAAAACAATTGCACATATGAAAATGATGTAACCATATCCACACCTATATTTTACCATTACTAGTGCAGCGGGGTGCGCTCCTGTCGTTCGGTCCCAGCGCCTGCCAACCTAGCAGTTCGAAAGCACCCCTGGGTGCAAGTAGATAAATAGGGACCGCTTACCCGCGGGAAGGTAAACGGCGTTCCGCGTGCTGCGCTGGCTCGCCAGATGCAGCTTGTCACGCTGGCCACGTGACCCGGAAGTGTCTGCGGACAGCACTGGCTCCCGGCCTATAGAGTGAGATGAGCGCACAACCCTAGAGTCTGTCAAGACTGGCCCGTACGGGCAGGGGTACCTTTACCTTTACCTTTAGTGCTATTACTGCTGTTTATTTGTAGATCACTTCCCACTGAATATCTTCAAGCAATTTTGCACCAACATTTAAACTTGGGCTGGGGTAAAAGCTTGGGACCAGGCATGACAGAAGCAGGCCAGTCTAATCCACTACATGCAAAGTTGGAAACAATCCCTCTGTCATAGAAGTTGTTCTTGCCGTTTCCTGCCTTTTTCTTGGACGACTTGCAACGAAAACAGAAACAGCTAAACACATATAAAAAAGCAACCATTAAGAACAATTAAACATGTACAGGATGGCACTGTAAAGCATTGTTTTAGACATGAGAAGGAGAATTAAGTTTAAAAGAAGCACATAATGCAGGGGTCAGCAACCTTTTTCAGCTGTGGGCCGGTCCACCGTCCCTCAGACCATGTGGTGGGCTGGACTATATTTTTTTGGAGGGGGGGGGAATGAATGAATTCCTATGCCCCCCAAATAACCCAGAGATGCATTTTAAATAAAAGCACACATTCTACTCATGTAAAAACACGCTGATTCCAGGACCGTGTGTGGGCTGGAATTAGAAGGTGACTGGGCCTTAGGTTGCCTACCCCTGACATAATGCTTCCTTCTCTGGTGAAGATTTGGCACAGATTTGTTCTTGTGACCACCTTAACATGGATTATACCCAAGGCTTTTCAGTTCCCTCTTTTTGATTTTCTTGCATATTTGGTCCCTTTCAGCATCCACTAGTAACTGTATCAACAGTGAAGAAAGAAGACAGAAAAAACCCATGTTTCTAGGGAGGGAAGATTGCCTGGAGAGTAAGCAATGCCCAGGGAAGTCTCAGAAGGAGAATCTGCAGAGAACTTTGTGCCTCCCCTGATGACAAGCTGCAGAATAATAAACGATGCAAAACAAATATATATTTACTTAATTTGCAAAACTGTGCAGGTCAGAGAATTCAGGTTACCTTCGTGTCCTGAGTTCAGATTTTTAAGCCAAGGGTGCACACAGCCCTGGCTAATATTCTCCCACTGCACAGACAAGAAAGTAAGTCTGATGCAACAAGTTCTATTCCCAGATGGGAAGGCATAGCACAGCAAGACACTTGCCTGTGTCTATTTATCCAGCCCATAAAACATACCTTTTCATCATCCAAAGCTTTCCAGGAAAAATAATGAAATCTAAGGAACATACAGACTACTGTCACAAACACAGATACATACAAACACATGTGTAACAAGAAGAAAATCAGAAAGATTTGAGACAAAAAAGCAATATTGTTGTCAAGAACATGGGGCTGAGCTATCAAACTGGAAATCTTTCCTGGGCTTTGAATCGTAAATTGTTGCAATCTCTGTGTATTCTACTACAGTGGTACCTCGGGTTACATACGCTTCAGGTTACAGATTCCGCTAACCCAGAAATAGTGCTTCATATTAAGAACTTTGCTTCAGGATGAGAACAGAAATTGTGCTCTGACGGCGCAGTGGCGGCAGGAGGCCCCATTAGTTAAAGTGGTGTTTCAGGTTAAGAACAGTTTCAGGTTAAGAACGGACCTCCAGAATGAATTAAGTTCTTAACCCAAGGTACACTGTATTTCTATTGAGGTAAACGACAGAAAGGTTTGATAACTGCTGGATCATGTTTCACGACTTTCCAAAATTTAAGAGGCGCGTGGTTACATATTCACTATTCAACTTTAAAAATAAGTGGGGCAGGGGGAGATTTGACTTCCTATCCCCTTTTGTTAATACTTAATTTGAAGAGAAACTACCATATAAATTACAATACTATTTTGGAAAGCAACCACTACCCAGAAGCCTTTGTGACATGCAGGGTTTCGTCAGCAGACGCATCAACTTGGAAATGTATTCCTAGCCTCTGACAGATGTTAATTAACTCGGCATTACCAAGCTGATTGTTTTATCACCTATCATTGCTGTTGCAAAGGGTCACTGTGCTAATCTTGCATACAGTATAGCTCTAATTGAATTGCTACTGCCTGTACCTTTTCACATTCTGTATCCCTCTGATTACAGTCCCACCGCTGCCACCCCTCAGGTGCACATCTGCAACTGAGGATAACATTTCATGCATCTCACGACACGAACTCTGGTCCGCAAATGTTTATGGGCCTTGATAAATGTGTTGATCCGGGCGATGCCCCATGGCTTCCTCATGCGATCAGCATGGAAAGGCAGCGCCACTTATTTTATTTGCAACACTTTGTACAAAACATAAGGAGCAGCGCTGGCTGTCGCTTTCCAATTGTTTGTGATTTGGTGTGTACTGGCTGGGGTTTTTTTTTTTGCATTGCAATAAGACCGGCTGACTGATATAAAAATAGTACCATTTTGTAAAATGAAAATAAAAAAAATCACACAAGTAAGCAAATATAAGACATCATTGGTGGAAGAAATATGATTCTTTTTAGCTTCCAAACAGACAATAAGGTTGCAATCCTTTCTGTGCAATTTTCTGGGTGCAGGGACATTTGTGGGGACTCCCGGGTCTTTTGTGATGAGCCTTAGCTCTCCTCTTCTTCTTTTCTCTTCCTCTTTTCAAAATTATTAGGAGTACAGATTGCTTCCCTTAATAAGAAGGTACCTTGTCAGACCATTGGTCCACCTAGCTCAGTACTATACTGAGTGGCAGTGGCTCTCCAGAATTTCAGACAGGAGCATCTCTCGGCCTTCCTTGGAGACAGAGGCATAGCAAGGTCAGGTGGTACCCGGTGTGGAATTTTTCTGGTCACCCCCCCATTGCAATTTTTGACAACATTGCCCAAAGTTGTTGAGTTTTTTTTTTAGGGAAGGTTGCCCAGGGTTACTGAGCTTTTTTGCACCCCCTGGCAGGTGGCGCTCGCCCGGCGGGTAGATTTTTGTCATTGCCGTGAAAATCCGCCCGCTAATCGTGTCGTTGTGAAAATCCATCTGCTGATCGCACTGCCCATCAGGGGTGCCGGTGCTGCCCGACGATCGCAAAAATCTGACTTACGATCTCATAAAACCGCCCACTGGGGATGCGAGAGCTGCCCGCCGGGGGTATGTGTGTGTGCCAGGCTGATCGCCAGGTGTATTTGCACGATTAGCGGGTGGATTTTGACAACCACGATCGTGCCAATTGCGAAAATCCACCTGCCGGGGGAGCAAGTGCCGCCATGCCCCCTAGGCATGACACCTGGGGTGTACCGCACCCCCTGCACCCCCCCTTGCAACACCCCTGCTTATAGATGCTAAAGATGGAACCTGGTACCTTCTGCATGAAAAGCAGGTGCTCTGTCACTGAGCTATTCACCTGACTTTGCTCTGTACTGGTAAGATCACAGCCACTCAGCATCTTACTTTGCCCTCTATACATATAAAATAGCATAGGAAAATACTATGCACATTTGGATCATGGGCCTGTTGCCGCCAAGCCCTCGCCCCACCCATCCCTGGGAGTAAGCACCAGGCTTGCTTCTGAGTAAACCTGCGTAGGATGCACAGTGAATATCTCAAACTGAATCAGCAAAACTTTGGTCAAGCACACAGATGCTTAGCATCTCACATGCCACTGAATGACAAAAATATATAAATATTCAAACTGCAAAAATAGCAGTCCTTTCACCAAGAAATTCAGTAGCATAATGTAGACTGGGGGAAATCTGTTCATTCGGTTTCTTTCAATTCCTCATTTTTTCAGTCTTAAATTCAGGGCTTGGCGTAGTCAGGGATGTGCTCCAAAACCTCCCTCTCACCCCACCTGCACTTTTCCAGATCTCGTGCAGCAGTAAAAATGTATTTTAAAAATGCACTTTTTTCCAAGGCACTTGGCAGGTATGCTGGAGTTGGCCTGGGGGAGCCCCGGCATGCTGAAGGCAGCGGGGGAGAAAAAGGAGGCTGGAGAGGAGCTTTGGTGGGCAGCAAGTGCAGGAGACAATGGGCAGTGTGCTCCTGGGCCTCTTGAATCTGCTGCCCCTCCCAGTTTGCCACCTGAGGTGACTGCTTCACTCAGCCTCATGGGTCCATGGTCCAGCTCAGGTCCATGCCTAATAGCATCCTCCTGTATCTCTGTTGAAGGTGATATAATACTGATTGAGTCCAAAGAGACGAGGAAACTAATGGGGACGGGTAAGAAAGCTGGGCCCTCCCTGCTGAGAGTACATTTTCCAAGGGTTCCCCAGCCCCCAACCCCAAATTGGCACTAGGAGTTACCAAAATGCTGAGCATTTGGGATTCAAATCCCCGGGTTTAACGAGCTGGAAATGTTCAGACAGGACTGAGACAGGAACATCATTTCCACAAAACCAGGTTTGAAGAGCTTTCCTCGGATTAAAACATTGAATATCTGCAAATACTAAAGTTTAATGGGCTGGAGAAGATCATTTTCTACACGCTGAACCATCTCCTCAAGTCATAACGGAGCTGATTGGATGCAGGCTCAGTTTGTGCAAACAAGAGATCGTGTTGTGGAATGTGCTTTAGAAAACAAATAAGCATACATCTTTTCTCTTCTTCTTCTTCTTCTTCTTCTTCTTCTTCGGCACAAAGATTTTTTTAGGGCTTCTTATACGCTGGAAAGATTAGAAACCGTGCAGCCTAGTGAATCAATGCAACGGCATCCCGTTTGCTTCATAATCACAGCCCGATGAAATACCCTGAACATGAAAACCAAGGAATCAATTTTCTTTAGGCAGAAAAAGAAATTGTGAAATAAAGACCATTAAATGATCATTTGACTAGATAACTGCAGCTTACTCTGTGGCATAACTGTCAACTTGCTGGGACATAGCGGGATTAATAGACAGGGGAATCATGGTTAAGGACTGCTTAGGTTGTATGAGACCATGGCTCTGCTTAGTTCAGTGGTGGCCAGCCAGATACCCCTGCAAAGTCATTTGGAATCATAAAAGGTTGTAAAGGTAAAGGTACCCCTGACAGTTAAGTCCAGTCGCAAATGACTCGGGGGTTGCGGCGCTCATCTTGCTTTACAGACCGAGGGAGTCGGCATTTGTCCGCTTCCGCAGACAGTTTTTCCAGGTCATTGGCCAGCATGACTAAGCCGCTTCTGGTGAAACCAGAGCAGCGCACAGAAACACCGTTTACCTTCCCGCTGGAGTGGTACCTAATTATCTACTTGCACTGCGCACTTTTGAACTGCTAGGTTGGCAGGAGCTGGTACAGAGCAACAGGAACTCACCCCGTCATGGGAATTCGAACCGCCGACCTTCCAATCGGCAAGTCCAAGCGGCGCAGTGGTTTAAACCACAGCGCCACCTACGTAGGGTGACTCAAATACCATCTAGTCTAACGCCTTGCCAATGCAGGAAATCCACTGGTACAGCACCTCTGATAGGTGCCCACCCAGCCTCTACTTAAAATTTTCTACTGTAGGTGTTATAGATTTAGGGGGAGGCACCCCCCCCTAGCAATGAATAAAGACTAGGATTTTGATTAATTGGGATATGGATTAAAGTACAAGTTCCAAAGCTGTTCTAGATGGGGAATCCCTGGGCTGGCTTAAGCAAACCAGACTGACTGGCCTCGCAAAGAGCATATCTCTTAACATGACAAAATGGGTTGATGGGCCATCCAAGAAAAGTTGGGGAGTGAGATCTTACCAAGGAGATGGAATGTGTGTTTGAGGGGACAGGGAAAGGGAGTTTTTCAGCAGGGGTTGCTGGGAAGGAGAAGCAGGAAGAAGAGCTGAGATCCATCTTGGGCAGGCTGGCTGCAGGCAGCCTGTGCTGCTGCCTCTTGAAATGACCATGCAGTAAGATCTGGACTCCCTCCATGAAGACTGAAGGTGTAGGTCAATAAACCATATTTCTTAAAAGCCACAACAGTCTCTGCCGTGCCTTCCATTCTATCGGGGGATTCTATGACTGTTTAAAGTGGTACAATAGTGCTTTAAATGTAGGGTGTGAATGTGGCCCCCTAGTCTACACAGCTGTAACATGCTAACTGAGAACATTACATTATAAAACCTGGAGGAGATGTATTTGTGCTCTGGTAAAAGCAACCACCAGCAGTACTGTACACAGCAGCCTCCCTGTAACCTGGTGCCTTCTGGAAGTTGTTGGACTCCAGCACCCATCAGCCCCAGCCAGCATGGCTAGTAGTAATGGATGATGGGAGTTGTAGTCCAAACATCTGACAAGCTTATATAATGCTACAGGTTTGCACCACTTTTGTGGTTTGCTCTGGAATTTATGTGGCTTGCTTTTTCAGAGAGATCAAAAGGGGAGGGGGCATAGCTGTCAACTTTTTCCCTTTTTTAAGGAGGAAATTCCCTTATTCCGAATAGGATTCCTCGCAAGAAAAGGGAAAAGTTGACAGCTATGGGAGGGGGTCCTACTGCAAAGAGCTCCAGTGCATTAATTTCTTTTTAGTTAGGCTGCAGTCCTAATCACACTTACCTAAGAGTAAGCTCCAACTGAATTCAGTAGGACATTCTCCTGAGTAGACATAGTTCAGACCATGTTGTTAAGCGATTTCTTTTTATTGTAAAAAGCTCTCTCCATTGAATAAATAAGCTATTGAGGAATACTTGAAAGAGAATCAACTGTAGTTAGCATTGATTTTTAGCTGCTGAACATAGCAGTTCTCCCCCTCCTCATTCCACTTTTCCCTGGGCAATTTAACAAACCTGTTTTTTCCTTCCTTCCCTCCCTCTCTCTGCTCCCCAGCTAGCCAGAGTTCAGAATGATAGTGTGATGTCATCCTCCGCAGCTGCCAGTCAAAACAAAACCGTTGTACTGTATAGAGACCAGTACAGCTTTTGCCGCAAGGCACTGCTTTTTGTAGTTCACAAATCTGGGATAAAATCCAAGGCAGCTCTAAAACCATTGTGGATAAAGCTAAAACATCGTAGGATCCGCAGGCTTAAACACTGGGCATACCTCTATGGTGTGTGAATGTGTTGTCCAGGGATGGTGGGCTTCTCTAGGTGGCCCGTTTATTGAGCATTCATCCCAATTTGCTTGCAGGGGGCTTATTCACCTTCCTGTTATTTATTCATTCATTCACCCCATTTTTTCAAGTTGTCTCCAGACTGTCGCTGTTTTGTTGGAGGGAATCAAGTGGGTACAATAAATAGAAGGTTGCACTATTATTATTAAAAAGATAATAATACAGCACCCTTTCATCCGAGGATCACAGGGATTTCAGTATAAAAACACAAAAATATACTGAATTGCAACTTATTACCAAACCTAAAACCATGGAGAGACCTGGTCTGAACAGAGACATTGGATTCTTATCTCATTATACACGATAAAGCTATTTTTAGCTATCTCACCCCTTGCTTTTTCCTGTAAGACCAACTGCAGTCTTTAACAGCCGTCTACAGGTTTACCACACCTATCAGCCAATCACCCATTCCCACCACCCTTCTGAGTAATACCCCTTCCCACCCTCTCACTGTATATAAGGGTCTGGTGACTTTTGTTTCAGTGTATCTGAAGAAGTGTGCATGCACACAAAAGCTCATACCAATAACAAACTTAGTTGGTCTCTAAGGTGCTACTGGACGGAATTTTTAAATTTTGTTTCGACTATGGCAGACCAACATGGCTAGCTACCTGTAACAAAAATACACAACATAGTAACGAACAAAAACAATACCCCCCCAGTTTTATAAGGTCACAAATTGCTTCATTAGCCGAAAGCCTGGGAGACGATGATTTTTTTGCCTGGCACCTAAAGATATGTAACAAAGGTGCCAGGCGAGCCTCCCTGGGGAGAGAATTCCATAAACAGGGAGCCACCACAGAAAAGGCTAGTTCTCACCTTGCTACCTTCTGGATTGGTGTTATATGTTCAAAGCTGATGAAAGGCACTCTGCACCACTGAAGCGACCTGAGGCTCAAGTGACCCCCAAGCTGTGTACCCACTTCTTCAGAGGGAGTGTTCTTCTTCTTTGGTGATCACTCGTAGCTGAGTAAGATTGTCTTCCATAAACACGGTTTTAACAATGAGTCCGTAAGTGACTGTGGAGGCCAATTCTGGATCCACACTTCCTTCCACAGTGGGGACATTGGTTTCCGGGCTGGGGTTGATCACGGTGAGGGTTTGCCAAGCGTGCCTTCCTCTTAGCACATTTCTCCCTTGCGTCCTGAGTTCTTAGCACATTTCTCCCTTGCGTCCTGAGTTCGAGTGTCTTCAAAGCTCATGACACCTTTGGTAAAGGCTGTTCTCCAACTGGAGCGCTCACAGGCCAGTGTCTGCGTTCAGGACGTTCACTGTCTGTGTTACCTGACGAAGTCTGTACATTCCATGTTCCAAAGTTCAATTGTCTTTTACGACCGCTAGGTGGTGACCCCACTGGGCATGGTAATCCAGTCAGGGAAAAAGGGAGGCAGACTATGGTTAGGGCACCTTTTCTAGCCTCTCCCCCTTTTTGAGGTGAGCAGAGTGGATCTTAAAAAGGGCTGCTCAGTCATGGATACAGCTGCTCAACTGCCTCATTCCTTGAGTCAGAATGACTGAATCTGTATCCACCACCCATGTGCCGGTTCATGACTAGGGGCTTCCAGATTTCATGATCCTGCCCCCGTTACCATTTGCCGATCGCCGTGGGACTTTTGGGGTTTGGGTTGGGTTTTGGAAGACACCTGTGCGTGGATTTTTTTTATGTGTGTAGATCAGTGCATGCTGACCAACACACAGCCTTTGCAGTAGGGCTCTGTTCCAATGGCATGAAGTAGTGACGACAAACCGGTAGATCCCTATCTGCTGCAGCCTTCATCCGCCTTCACAGCCATTGTAACATACCACTTGTTATCATCCGCCTGCTCTGCCGTTGAGGACTTCTTGGATCATTCTTTGTCTAGCTCCTTCCCTTTGACCTTACTGTCTTGGGTGACATCAAGAGCAGGCAACCTCCCATCTATCCGGTCTAGGGAGCCTCCCACTAACAGTGCGCAGTCATATCTGGATTGAGCTTCAGTGTGTTGGCTCTCATCCAGCCCACTACAGAGACAAGAAAAAGAGAAGTAGAACTGTAGATGTTAAACAGCAAAGGGGATAAAATTGAACCCTGAGGAACCCCACATTGAAGGCTCCACAGGGCTGAAGAGCCCCCGTTTATTGGCTCTCATCCAGTCCATTACTGAGGCAAGATGACGGTCCAGCACACCTGCAGATGCAAAGAAGTGGAGCTGTGTGTAATCAGCAGATTGCTGACAACAACGTACTCAAATTTAAACTGGATTGAAGTGCTCTCTTGCCCTAGTGCAACAAATCCGCTTAAGATAATAACAATAATAAATCGACTCTATTTTTCCAGATCAGAAAAGTGATGGGGAAATGCATTCCAAAATGTGATGTGACTGAAAGTGTATCAAGAAGATGTATAAAACACCCCACAAGAGAATGAATTCAGGGCGAACGATTTCCGCTTGCAAGGATTCCCATGGGCTTCTGATTGGCCGCTGTGGAAAGAGAGTGTTGGACTCGATGGGACTTTGGAAGGTCCAAAGCAGAGGTACTGTAGGGTGAGGCCTCTGGGAAAAGATCTGGTCCAGGAAGGGTCTCCAGGGCCAGGCAGACAGGCATGGAGGGCCACATCCCTTCACTAGTTACTAGCCGCTAAAGTGTGTGATCTGTTATATGTGGTCTAAATCTCTCTTCTGTGCTAGCTGCACAGGTCTAATTCCGTTTCCCTCTCCCTCTCCCACTCTCTGTTGCACTTAAACTGAAAATGATGTCTTTTGTCAGTTACAAGGTGTCTGGCATTACAGGGAAAGTGTGCTTTGTGTTAATGGTGGTAACTGTCAGATTGCTTCACACAGACAGACAACTCGGTTTCGCGAGGATATAATTGATGTTATCCCTCTGACCCGCAGAAGGCGTTGACTGTTTCCTCTGAAACTGAAAGAGCTGGGATGAAGTGTGCTGCACGTGACCCTCATGAAGTGTTAAAATCCCAGCAGAACCTGGGAGCCTATTCCGGGCAGCCAAAGTCATTTTACTACCTAAGGCAAAGGGCAAGATGGCGCCACTCCTTGCATCCCACATAGAGAAGAGGACCGGACAGGCAACGGATGTCGAATTTAACACTTCTAAGGATGTGCAAATCCGTCTGCATCAGTGCTTCTTGGTTTGTCATTTCCCCAATCTTAAATTCATAGAATCATAGAGTTGGAAGGAACCCTGAGGATCATCTAATCCACCCCCTGCAAGGCAGGAATATGGCCAACGTAGTTTGTTACTTAACCAAAGGAATGTGGTGCCTGCCCCATGCTGTTGGACTACAACTCCCATCCATCCCTGTCTGTTGGCCGTGCTGTCTAGGGTTGGGGGGATTTGTAGTCTGACACCATCTGACAGGCACCACATTACTTTGGTTAAGCAACAAACTATGTTGGCCAACATGGTGAAACCATCTCTGTAGCATTTTGAGCCCCACCTCCCAGCTCATTCTGCTGAATGGGACCCTGCCCTAATAGTGCCCAGGAAGAAGTCACACCTTACCCAGTTTTCTCTCCTGAAATGCAGTTGTGCAGAGGCACCCAATGTCCAACAGGAAGGAGGACCCAACATCTCTGTTCAAGATCAGTGTTTGATCCATTTTGCCATAAGAGCTGAATAAAGCAATGGGGGGGGGGAACTCTCACCTATGGGCTGAATTAGTCTCAGCTCCTGGTCACTCCTAACGGCCCACATGGCTGTTTCTCACAATCCATGCCTGCCTGTCAACAATTTGTGCTGATGTAAGTGATGCCAGTGACTTGTGGTTTGCCACAGCTTGCTGCCAGACTTCTGGGTTAATTATCTGTTGCTTCAGTTGCAGCATGACCACATGGCTTTTCTAGAGGCTTCAGCCTAAAGTTGGGCATTTAGTGTCACTGGTCCCTGTGCAGTGGAATATCAGTCTACCAGCAGAGATTCAGCAGGCATCCTTTGCTACTTAAATTTACTTGATTAGTTAGTCATTCTGATGATAAAAGAATTGTAGACTTGTAGAGTTGAAAGGGACCCCAAGTCCAACCTTCCTGCCATGCAGGCACTGCAGTTAACAGCCCCTGACAGATGGGTACCCAGCCTCTGTTTAAAAACCTTCAGTGAAGGAGAGTCCACCTCTTTCTGAGGAAATCTACTCCACTGTCAAACAGCTCTTGCTGTTTGGATAGCTCTGTTGGTTACAGCATGGTGCTGATGACGCTAAGGTTACAGGTGTGATGGCCTAGGATTCGGGCTCGGACTTGGAACTGGAGGAGTCTCAGTCCAACCAGATCCTTTGCCTCAGGCGGCATCTGGACCATGTCTGGGGCCTGATCCTGAAGAGTCCCAGTCTGCACAGGTTCCCCTGCAACAAACACCAGCTGGGCTGAGTCGGGGGCCTGAGCCTGCCCTGGCTCCAGATGCGGGGATTACCTCATTGCCTTCAGCTGGGCCATCACTTACAGCCGCTCCACTACTGGTTTGGTCAGGGGAGGCTGAGGCGGCCCCTGGGTCTAATAACCCACAGACGTCTCCCGAGCTGCAGAGACTAAGGTCTGAGAAAAGGAGAGACCCGAGTACTCGCAGGAGGAGTGCTCGCCTTTGGGCGAAACAGGGAGGTGAGTCGCTGATAAAAGGCTGTCGGACCCTGCCCCAGGTTGCGGGAGTAACATTGCTGTATGCTAGATCCTGCCTGAGATCCTGTATCTGTCCTTGCCTTGCCTGGTTTCCTGTTTCGTGTCCTGCCTTGGCCCTGTTGGACTGACTCCCAGTGGAACCTTTGGATTCTGGACTGGTCCTGGACCACGTTTCATGGGTTATCCCTGGGCCCAGCACAATAGGTTTGATTCCTGTAAGGGACAACTGCATATTTCAGCGTTGCAGGGGCTTGGACTAGATGATCCTTCCAATGCTGTGATTCTATGTTCTATGTTCTTACCAATGTTTAGCTGGAATCTCATTTCTTGTCGTCTGAAGCCATTGGTTTGGGCCCTGCTCTCTGGAGCAACAGAAAAGAAGCTTGCTCCATCTTCCATGTGACAGCCCTTTGAAGACAGCTATCAGATCACCTCTCAGTGGTCTCTTCTCCAGGTTGAACATACCCAGCCCCATCAACTGTTCCTCATAAGGCTTGGTTCCCAGACCCTTGCTCATCTTGGTCGCCCTCATCTGCACACATTCCAGCCAGTCAATGTTCCTCTCAAACTGTGGAGCCCAGAACTGGACACAATATTCCAGGTGGGGCACTGAGCTAGCGCTATAAGGTTGCCATATTTCAAGAAGTAAAAATCCGGACACAAAAGTTGTTGAGTTTTTTGGGGGGAAATCGCCCCAAAATTCTGATTTTTTGAAATTCCCCCAGACACTAATTTTGCCATTGAATTCCTGGTCATGTCTGGGAAATTCTGGACGTATGGCAACTCATAAATATATGGCAGCAAATTAAATAAATGAAGAGATGTGTCCCTGCCCTCTTGCCCTGTGGTTTCTGTGTTGACCAAAAAGTAGCATCAAGGAATTTCCTAGCTAGAGCCAAGCAAAGTGATGCATGTTTCTTTGTAATGAAGATTTATTTAGCCTAGGGTCAAAAGTTCAGTACAAAGGGCTCAGGGCAAGGCTTCTCGCTGCAGCAGGGAGCTATAGCCTTTGAGTGTTTTAAAATAAACACACAAAGTGTTTGTGGGGGCGATACTTCTGTCGGCCTGTTGGGAATGTCATGCTGTCCCAGAATCCCTTGGTGCAGAGGCAGCGACTGTCAACATAAAACATAGCAGTGTGTTAGCAATGTGCCCTGCAGAGAAAACAGCTTAATTTCAATGGCTATCAGTTTGTCCTTTACCAACAAAGGTCCGTATAGTTAAAGCCATGGTTTTCCCAGCAGTGATGTATGGAAGTGAGAGCTGGACCATAAAGAAGGCTGATCACCGAAGAATTGATGCTTTTGAATTATGGTGCTGGAGGAGACTCTTTAGAGGCCCATGGACTGCGAGAAGAACAAACCTATCCATTCTGAAGGAAATCAGCCCTGAGTGCTCACTGGAAGGACAGATCCTGAAGCTGAGACTCCAGTACTTTGGCCACCTCATGAGAAGAGAAGATTCCCTGGAAAAGACCCTGATGCTGGGAAAGATGGAGGGCACAAGGAGAAGGGGACGACAGAGGATGAGATGGTTGGACAGTGTTCTCGAAGCCACCAGCATGAGTCTGACCAAACTGCGGGAGGCAGTGGAAGACAGGAGTGCCTGGCGTGCTCTGGTCCATGGGGTCACGAAGAGTCGGACACGACTAAACGACTAAACAACAACAACAATCAGTTTGTCTTGCTTTTACAGAGGTCACCTGAGCAGGATTATTGGCTGTTGAGAGAACTGGGAGCAGCTTTTCAAAAGGAGAGGTGCTAGGTAAAATCTTTTTGCAAGAGCTGAGCAGCGGTTGTGCACAAAGAAATGAACAGTTTTTGAAGTTCTCCAAGAGTGCAAGCAGGAGACCATCCCAGCACAGGGAGAAGGGAGGGGGTTATAAATAAAGCCTCTAGAATCTGGTAGGATCCTCACTGGACTCTCTGTCCCGTCTATGAATGCATGGAACCCTTCTTTGCAGAGGCATCTGTTTACAGGGCCAGACTTACCATGGGGCAGAGTGAGATCGATGAGGGTGGGGTAGAGAGGTAGGGGGGAGGTTTTGGGGGGACGGGACAGAGCTTTGGGTGCCAGACATTGCTGTCTTCTCCATGCAATTCACTAGCTCTCCCAGATTTGAACAGCAGACCCACTTTTTTTGTTCAAATGACCAAAAACAACAGCATAATTAAAAAATATGGGTTGTATCCAGTGTGGCACTGAGTTAAAGTCACTTTGCAGTGTGTGTGTGAATAATATAGCTGTATACTAGGCTTGCCATATTTCAAAAAGTAAAATTCCTGACACCTGCAAAGTTTTTAGGAAGCCCCCAAAATTGTTGAGCTTCGTTTTAGGAAGCCTCCCCCCAAAATAGTGTTTTTAAGCTTTTGTAGCTATTTCTGCTGCTTTTCCCATCACGTTGCCATACATCCAGGTTTTCCCTTAATTTTGCTAATTCAGCAAAATTCCCTCCTGATGCCATTTTTACAGCTGAAAACGAGGACATGTTGGGAATTTTCCTGATGTATAGCAAGCCTATGGTATACTCATTCCACTAGCGAAATGTTTTGAGCCAGGGGGACATTGTTGCACAAGAGCCTAAGGCCTGGGGGCTTATTTACTGAGGAAGGAACATAGATAGCCTTTTTTATACTAAATCAGGTCTTGGTCCATCTTACTGGGTAATGTCTACACCAGGAGTAAGCAACCTAAGGCCTGGGGGCCAGATGCAGCCCAATCACCTTCTCAATCCGGCCTGCAGACGGTCCGGGAATCAGTGTGTTTTTACATGAGTAGAATGTGTGCTTTTATTTAAAATGCATCTCTGGGTTATTTGTAGGGCATAGGAATTTGTTCATTTATTTTTTTTTCAAAATATAGTCCGGCCCACCACATGGTCTGAGGGACGGTGGACCGGCCCACGGCTGAAAAAGGTTGCTGACCCCTGCACAAGAGAATGCACAAGCAGGTTGCTTATAACTTTGTGGTGTGATGAGCTTTCACCTAGTGCAACTGTTGCATTGAATTCCACTGTTGCCCAACATTAAAACCCACCCGTCGCCTCATGCAAAATCCCTTGTGTTAGTGAATAGAGAATACAGTTCTGTGTTTCTTGCGTGGCATTCTTCTTCTTTTTTGGCAATCACCCATAGCTGAGTAATATTGTCTTCCAAGAACATGGTCTTAACAGTGAGTCCGTAAGTGACTGTGGAGGCCAATTCTGGATCAACACGTCCTTCCATAGTAGGGACATAGGTTTCCGGGCAGGAGTTGATCATGGTGACGATTTGCCAAGCATGCCTTCCTCTTAGGTCGTTTCTCCCTTTCCTCCTGAGTTTGAACGTCTTCAAAGTCCATGACACCATTGGTAAAGGCTATTCTCCAATTGATGCACTTGCAGGCCAGTGTTTCCCAGTTATCAGTGCTTATACTACATTTAAAAAATATTTGCCTTGACAGCATGGAAATGCAAATGCGAAAACCTCCTGTGGATACGTAGCAGAGGTTTCTGCACTTCTGTGGAACCTGGGCATTCTCTTTTACTTTTTTGCAAGGAAGGAAAAAAATAAAGAATGCTGTAGCCAGGTTCTTGTGCTTTGTCTGTCCCCCCCCCTCTCTCTCTCTCTCTCTGTCTCTCTTTCTCTCTCTCTTCATTATCTCCCAGGAAAGCTTAGCTAGTGATGTCTTCCTTTCTCTGCTTCAGATGGCAACTGGCGAGCCTTGATTGTTTCCCCTTAATTATAGCATCTCAGTCGAAAACTTCAAAAGCTCTCTCAAATACTATTGTGCATTATGATAATGGCTCCCTCTCCTCTCCTTGATTGCTACATTGGGCTTGAAACTGAGCTCTCTGGATCCTCTGAGGAGGAGGCAAAGAGGCTCCATAATTCTCCCGTCCCAGCGTATATGGCTTTCTTGCTTTTAGCATTCATTCTTTGGGGAGATTGGTTACTCTTCCCTCCCTCCCTCCTCCCCCCCAACCTTCTCTCATTTCATTCCAGCATGCAGACTACTTAAAGTGACTGCAACATCACTTGCAAGGAAGGATGAACTGTGCTTGAAGATTTCTGTGGAGCCTGGAAGCTTGATGCTGGGGCCGGCCCAATACATTTTGCTGCCTGAGGCGGACCAGGGGGGAAAAATGCATCCCCTGGGAATTGTTCTTTGTTAAGGGTGCTGGGTTAGAGCACAGAAAGAGAAGAACACAGGCTCAGGCACCAAATGCAGCTCTTCGGGTCCCTCTGTTGGGGCTCAGGCCACCCTCCTCTCTTTGCACCCCTTTGAGGTTTTTTTAACTGACTGAACTGTATCTTTGGATGGAGAGAAGGTGCTGTGGTGGCGGCAGCAGAGTGCTCATCTTGCCCTCTCTTCCTCTCTTTCCATTCTGCCAACCGATTGCTCTGTTGCCTTTACACCACGGCTTACTGCCTGGAGACTCACATTGCTCTCTTGCAAAGATGGGAGCCTGCCTGTCTCAAGGCAGCTGTACATGCAACATGGTATCATAAAAAGGTAAAGAGACCCCTGACCATTAGGTCCAGTCATGGCCGACTCTGGGGTTGCGACGCTCATCTCGCTTTATTGGCCGAGGGAGCCGGCATACAGCTTCCGGATCATGTGGCCAGCATGACAAAGCTGCTTCTGGCGAACCAGAGCAGCGCACGGAAACTCTGCTTACCTTCCCGCCAGTGTGGTACCTATTTATTTACTTGCACTTCATGCTTTCAAACTGCTAGGTTGGTGGGAGCAGGGACTGAGCAACAGGAGCTCACCCCGTTGCAGGGATTCAAACTGCCGACCTTCTGATTGGCAAGTCCTAGGAAGGGGGTGACCTGAGGGTCATCTAGTCCAACTTCCCACAATGCAGGAACCTCAACTAAAGCATCCATGACAGATGGCGATGGAACCTCTGCTTAAAACCCTCCAAAGAAGGAGAGTCCACAACTTCCTGAGGGAGACTGTTTCACTGTTGAACAGCTCTCACGGCCAGAAAGTTCTTCTTGGTGTTTTGCCGGAATCGCCTTCTCCCTGGTGTACTTGAGTGCGACTCTGTGGGTTAGTGGTTCGACAGAGGTGCAGAAATGAAGAAATGGGGAGGAGAAATGCTGTGACCGATTGAGCTGACTTCTAAAGAAGAAGAAGAAGAAGAAGAAGAAGAAGAAGAAGGAGGAGGAGGAGGAGGAGGAGGAGGAGGAGGAGGAGGAATTTGGATTTGATATTGGATTTATTACTACCCTAAGGAGTCTCAAAGCGGCTAACCATCTCCTTTCCCTTCCTCCCCCACAACAAACACTCTGTGAGGTGAGGGGCTGAGAGACTTCAAAGAAGTGTGACTAGCCCAAGGTCACCCAGCAGCTGCATGTGGAAGAGCGTGGAAGCGAATCCAGTTCACCAGATTACGAGTCCACTGCTCTTAACCACTACACCACACTGGCTCCACAATGAGCTGTGTCCAGAGCATCATACAGAAACATCCAAAACACCTAAATACTGTACAAATATGCAAGTTGCAGAGCATGCCAGTAATTTCCAAAATGACAAAAACCAACAATTTAACAAACACAATATAAATCTGATATTACAAAAAAGGGAAGAAAATCTAGGTTTAAGTACAACAAGAGTTAACTGACAATAAAGTTTCCAGTATTGGTCTTCCTGTACTCCAAGGAGCCTGGCTTAAATACAGTTCAGAGAGAAGGAGTCCTCTTGCCAGACTAGATGACATGCAGCTGGCTCCCATATTCTTGCTCCATAGGAGGCTGGCAGCAACAGAAGGCAAATGTTGGGGAGGGAAATGGTGGTCAGTCTCTTCCCCAGCCTCCTGCAAGTAGCAGCTGCTGGTGCAGGTCTGACTGCACTCATTCACTGCGGTGTAGCAAGGGGTGGGGGCAAAACAGAGAAGGAAAACGGGGGAGGTGGGATATTTCCTCTTGATCAGCTTTTCCATCTTGGTTTCCTTGATGCCAACTCAGCATTTAAAGAAGTACTGTATTTTTCACTCTATAAGACACACTTTCCCCCTCCTAAAAAGTAAGGGGAAACGTGTGTGCGTCTTATGGAGCGAATGCAGGCTTCGCGGGCTATCCCAGAAGCCAGAACAGTGAGAGGAAGCACTGCGCAGAGCTCCCTCTCGCTGTTCTAGCTTCTGGCTTAGCCATGCGAAGCCTCCGCAGGGCAGCTGGGAGACTTCATCCCACTGTCCTGTGGAGGCGTCGCTCAGCTATCCCTGGCTTTTGTGGGAGGTGGGGGAAGGGACAGAGCGTGTGGCTCTTTCCCTTCCCCCACCTCCCAGAAAAGCCCCCAAGAGCCGTGCTCCCTTTAAAGAGCGTGCGGCTCTTGCGGGAGGTCAGGGGAAAGCCAGGAAGCTTGCTTTCGCTGAAGCCAGGAGAGCACGTGGGATTGGTGCGCACCAATCCCGCTTGCTCTCCTGGCTTCCGGGATAGCCCCGCAAAGCCTCCTGAGCGAAGAGGGAGGAGCGCTCCCTCTTCGCTCAGGAGACTTCTTATTTCTTGTTTTCCTCCCCTAAAAACTAGGTGCGTCTTATGTTCAGGTGCGTCTTATAGAGTGAAAAATACGGTAGGTTGTCGCCCACAATCGCTCACATCACTTTGTAATAAACAGCTTATTAAAGGTTCACCGCAGGGTGCCGCAAGACACATTTCCCTTTAGCCTAGGAGACCAACATGGTCTTCCTGTTATTTCTTATAAATGAATGAATTAAATACCACAAAGACTCCTGCTGCACAATTATCTACTGGGGCTGCGATATGAGGGGACCGGATACGATATGTACCGGATAGATTTTACATTTCTAACAAGGCGTCCAAAAGTCTCATTAGCAGTTCTGAATGGTGCATCATCCTGTCAAATAAAAAGTGTGGGTTCCCCCCCACAGAATTATAAATTATACAGCTTCCAGCCCCCTAGTTTTTGCCATAAGTGACATTTAAACAACCACCTGGGTCAAACTCTCAATGGGGACACTGACAAACAGTACCAATTTGAAAGGTCAGATCGCCTGTTTGCAAAGTGGATGGATGATACTGACCTTAAGATTTTTTTATTTTTTTATTTTAAAAAGAAACAACTTCCATCATCCTTAGTCCTTTCCCTCCAGCAGCCCAAGGTGACATCGCTAGCTGTGTAAGTGTGCCAGCTTGACAAGAAATGCAGAGGGTTAGGTGCGGGTCCAATTGCGACTATGTCGAGATTCCTGGGCATCAGGTTGGCGCTTGACATCTCTGTTGGGTCAGCTGACTCGTGCACAGCAAAAAGACATGTGTCTTGTGCTGCTGCGCAAATCATGGACCCCTTGCTGGGCAACTTAGTCCTCCATCATCACATCAAGGAAAGTAAGTGCAGGGCTGATGACAGAGATATTTGACTGTGCTGCAGCCAGTCCACAGGCCACCCAAATGGAACTCATAGACCACAGATTAAAAGCCTCTGCCTTTGTCCATAGTTAATACCATTTCCATTTCCACTGTGTGTGTTTCTCCTCCTTGCATACTGGAACAAGTGAATTGCTGTAAGAGCAAACTGCAGTCAAGCCATGTAGCTGAGATCATAGGATCATAGAATTGTAGCATTGGAAGAGCTACAATGCTGATATCTATTCCAGCCCCATGGTGACATTCCGTTTGGATTTAAGGTGCCATTTGGCACCTAGCTGATATACCTAAGTTTCTAACACTGGCACTGCTCCACCATTTTGGGTCTGCTGTCACCTTACTTACAAGCTGTCCAAGGGGTGACACCACCTGGTCACCTTCCCGGTTTCAGCACGGAGCTTGTAGAAGTCAACAGGAAAGGAGGATAGGGATAAAAATAGAATGAGTTAGCTCTGCCTGTCAATGGCTTGGGCTTCACCTACTGTTGAGCTCCTTGCCTTCCACCCCACTGGTCCCAAAGGTCACCAGCCTCCATTGTCCCTCCCCATGTGGTAGAAGCTGCCTGGTCCTCCTGACCTGGGTGTTGTCACTGCCTCTGCCACTGGATCTGAAAAGTGCATCTGGAGAGAATAAAACAGTGAGACTCACCACTGACATTGGCAAGGGAAGAGGCAGGGCTCCACCAGGCCACCTGGGAGGATGCTGCCTTCAAGGCTCAGACTGTGCAGTAGGATCTGCCCTGCCTTCCTAGCCCTGGACACTATTGTCTCCTGTGCTCTGGGTTCTGATCTGTGGTGGGACAGACAGGCTGCTTTGGGGTGTGGGGCAGTGCTCTTCATTAAGAGGAAAGCATCAGAACTGCCACTGACACCAGCAAGAAGCTGCTACTCTTACCTACGCTATAAGAACTACAACTTAAAAACTTGAGCTCACTCCGTCCCTCTTCCCTCCTATTCCTTTTTCCTTGCCTGCCATGTCTTTTAAAAACACAAGCCTGAAGGACTTAATACTGGCTTGTTTGTTTGTTTGTTTTGCAAGCCGCTTTGATAGCATTTTTTTGGCTCAAGACTGAGGTATAAATGCTGTAAATAAATAATTGAAAATAATGTTGAAAATTCAGCTGCCAATCTGGTTGGATTCTGTATATGTGTGTTTGTGTCCCTCTCCTTTACCCTGGTGTGCAGAGTATCTTAGGCCAGTCTGGGCCAGCTGACACACTAAAATATGGGGAAGAAGTGCTGCAATTAGACCGCAGCAAATGAATGGATTTTAAGTCTTGAGGCAGCAAAGATGGTTCAGAGCTTTCGATTCTTTTATCTTTTAAAAATCTACACTGCCCTCCCAGCGATTAAAAGACTCCTCTGTGGCTATTTATATCCCCATTGATGCTTCCCCACCCCTGTTCCACCCCCCAGTTTTCCCCTCCAGAAAATACCACACTGGCTTTGTAGATCTGAAAAAGGCCAGTGCTTGCTACTGTGAATCTTAACCCTCATCAGTATTTCAAAACATTATGGAAACATCCGTCTGTGGCAAATGCTTTCTTGGTAGCAGGGAAATTATTGCAGACAGGGGTGGCCGGGATATTTACAGGCAGCTTGATACGAAGACACGCTGGAAGGCGGAACGAGAAACTAATCTGGACTGAGGGTGCCATGGGGGCTGATCAGGACGAAAAGCCACCCAGAAAGAAAGAACGTTTCCCCAGAGTAGTCATAAATAGATTTGGGACTCGCATAGATTGTGAGCACGTGAATCATTGATAGAGTTACTTTTCATTTACACAGATTATTTCTCTCTCTCGAGCCCATATTTCAAATATTGAACACTAGTCTTGGCAAAGCCATCTCCTCTTGTGAACAAATGAAAGTCTTGCATCCTTGTATCTAGCGGCATGCGCAGGAACAGACGTATCTAAATGGAATGAGTTTAGGGTTAGTGCCACAGAGCTGGGTGGTTCTCCAGCAGCGGTGGAAAATTAAAATGTAGCTTTCCAGGTCTGGGTCTTCTCTCCAAGATTGCACCACTCATGGTCAGCCACACCCTGCTCTGGCACCTTCATAGTCAGGGTGGGTATCGAACAGGTCAGCAATTCCCAACAAGGCATCAGTGAAGTTAACTCTTTATTCAAAGAAACACAACAGCTCAGGCCTAGTGAGCACCGCAACTCTTCTCAGTAGTTCTCGTCCCAATGATGCAGTTGTGAGGACTGGAGGTGCCCTCCTTGCCACAGCCCTCTAAGTCTCCTCCTCCCCTTCTGAGGAGCCAGTGTGGTGTAGTGGTTAAGAGCGGAGGACTCGTAATCTGGGGAACCGGGTTCGATTCCCCGCTCCTCCACATGCAGCTGCTGGGTGACCTTGGGCTAGTCACACTTCTCTGAAGTCTCTCAGCCTCACTCACCTCACAGTGTGTTTGTTGTGGGGGAGGAAGGGAAAGGAGATGGTTAGCCGCTTTGAGACTCCTTAGGGTAGTAATAAAGTGGGATATCAAATCCAAACTCCTCCTCCTCCTCCTCCTCCTCCTCTTCCTCTTCTTCTTCCTTCCCAAGCAATCTGAGGCTCCTTCATCTTGTCTGTCTTTGCCCTACCCTCTTCATACCTCTTCTGGTTCTGGGAGACCAACAGGGAGAAGAGCTGGTCACAGCAGGAGGGGGAGAAACCTGTGCTTCTTCACCAGCTGTGCTTCTCATTGCCTCTTAGTTTCCATCATCTCCAGCTTCAGCTTCTGCTTCTGGACTTCTCTCTGCCACACTTTCCCTGCTCACTAAGCCCTGTTACTTCTTCAGCTTCTGACACCTCCTCCTCCCAGTCTGCTCCTTCTTCTCCTTCTGACCACTCATCATTGTCCCACCACCAATGCCCTGGGTCTCAGACTTCTTCCTTTGGGGGTCCCCCAGCTGGTGAAACTAGCCTACTGTATGGAAGGTAAAATTTACATGATAATGGAAAGCATAATACAATGCATGTATTACCAGGGATACTATTTAAACATGCATTAGGTGATAAGAAATTGCTTGCAAAAATGCACATATTAGGCAAAACTGCATACAGAAATGCCTTTATTATGAGAAACATGTCCTATGATGCTGATGAGTTTTCATGTGTGTGTTTTTCTAATTGGAAAAAAAACCACACAAACTGGTGCAGAAATGTGGAAAAGCAAAATGAAGTCAGGGGAAAAGGAGAAACAGAGTGAAGCTGAAATTGACCGAGTCGTCGTTCCAAGGCCAGCCACTGCTCTCAGCCTAACCCCCCAGCGAGGGTTGCTTTGACAATAAAAAGGTGGGTGGTCAGAGAGTCTCCATTTACACAGCTCTGAGCTCCTTGGAGTGAGGACAGGAGAAAAATATAATTCATACTCCTGTGGGAATGGAAACCGAGCTTCCTTTCCTGAGCTTTCCCATTTTCTTCGCTTGGCTTCTGATTAAACATCAGGTTTAAGTGTCGTCAAAAGTGTGAAACGCTGAAGAATACACAAGAAGGCACTTGAGGTTACAAAAGCTTGTTTTTGAAAGTGATTTCAAGCTCCCCCCCCCCCACCTCTCAAGAACAAAAAACAAAACAGGCAATGGGTTTTCTGCTTGAAATAAATTGTCCAAGGATTATTCAAAGGCCATGGGTTTTGCCGCAGACCCCGGCAGCTGGGGGATGCATTTTGTCAAAAGCAAGTTCTCCTCTTAATTCTTTTGTTGTTGGCCATTTTATGGAAGTTCACAATGTGCATGCAGACGTTTTTAGGTTAAATTCTTGATATTATGAGGCATCGGGGAGAGATCCCTGTATGAAATCCTAGGGGGCTATGGCTAGTCTTCAAATGACTGAAGATTTTGACAGATTTTTTTCTGAGCACTTGGGGCAAAGGAAAGTAATTTAAAACAACTGTTGTTGAGACATTTCATATATATATATATATATATATATATATATATATATATGAAAATGTGTATTTAAATCTAGATTTTCAAGATAGCTTACAAAAGAGAACCATAAAACAAATATAAAACCGATCAAGAGCATTAGAAATAAAAGCAATTATAGTAGCAACAGTAAAAACACAAAAAGCAGTAGATATAAAATCAATTAAAATCCTGGGCCATCAATACAGGGCCATTGAGACGCATTGGCAATGCAAGAGAACTGCCCTCTGCCCTTGCCCTTGCTCTGTGAACAGCGACTGGGGGTTTGAAAGGTTGCCAAGATAACTGGGTGTGAGGGGACAGGAAAGGAAATTTTTTAGCAGGGTGCTCTGGGAAGAAGAAGGAGGAAGAAAGACTGGGGTCCATCTTGGGCAGGTTGGCTGAAGGCTGGCTGGGAGAGATGTCTTCGTCTCCATGGCTGCACTACTGTGGGGTACAAGCCTCTCTTGAAATGACACTGCTGTAAGATCTGAAGCCCCCTCCACACAGACTGAAGGTGCAAATTGATGAATAAATTGTATTTCTTAAAGCTACAACAGTCTCTGCTATGTGTCTCAATTCTCCAAAGGAACACAGACCCTGTGTGGGTGCCTGGAATCCCCTGGGATCTTGCAGAGAGTGGGGAGCAGCACCCAACTTTTGTAACAATACTATCTCTGACTGTGGAGGTAGAATTTAGCCATCAGGGTTAGCAGCCATTGACAGCCCTCTCCTCCACGAATTTGTCAAATCCTCTTTGAAAGCCGCCCAGGTTCATGGCCATCACCGCCTCTTGTGGAAGTGAGTTCCATAGTTAAACAGTGCACTGCATGAAGAAGTGCATTCTTTTGCCTGTCCTGAATTTTCACTGGGTGTCCCTGAGTTCTAGCATCATGAGAGCGAGAGCAACATTTTTCTCTAGCCACTTTCTCTGTGCCAGGCATAGTTTTATAGACTTCAACCATGCCACCTCCTACCTGCTTTCCCTCTAAACTAAAAGGCTCCAAAAGCTTCAACCATGCTCCAGCCTCTGACAGGTAAGGCAAGGCTGGCTGTCTGGAACTCGGAACAGCAACTCAACATTGCGAAATTCTTTTGCAGTTCCCACTTGCACTTTCACGAATGTATGAGTCTGCTTAGCCCTCTCCGAAGAAGTTTGTCAGATACCCTCACATCCAACCATTTCCTTTGTGCTTCGGCAGTGTTACGCAGTAGGCCTCAGAACAGTTTGCCATGGACAGGAAAAGCATGTGGGCTGTTCAGTCATGTGCTCCTCCTCCTCCTTTCATGCTGGTTGCAGGGCAGGGGCAAGCCATGCCTTTCAATGTGAGAGCCTGTGCGTAGGAGAATGTTCTGTCTATTTCCTGCGGAGGGAGGTGGAAACACTTGGCAGTCTATAACGGTTCTCGGTGGGTACAGTCAGGGAATGGCAAATCTGTCCGTTTCAGTTTCTCGTTTTTCCACCCTAAAGTTTTATATATGCCTCATTCCTGTATCGCTTTGCAAATGCTTTTCTTTTAAAAAGTCTGAATGCAAATGCACGTGCCTTTTCGGCAGGGGGTATGTTCCTCCTGCTGTATGCATTTTTGGTGCGCAATCTTGCCACATGTACACCTTTTCTCTTTTTTTTTTTTGCAAGCAATTTACCTTAATGTGGTTTTTGCCACCAAGATACGCATTTTGTGTGTGTACGCTTTCTGGTTGGAAAACTGTATCACAAAATTCAAGGCGTGAGTTTTGTTGGTTCAGGGAATGTGACTTAGGTACCGTATTTTTCGCTCTATAAGACGCATCAGATCACAAGACGCACCTAGTTTTTGGAGGAGGAAAACAAGAAAAAAAATATTCTGAATCTCAGAAGCCAGAACAGCAAGAGGGATTGCTGCGCAGTGAAAGCAGCAATCCCTCTTGCTGTTCTGGCTTCTGGGATAGCCGCACAGCCTGCATTCGCTCCATAAGACGCACACACATTTCCCCTTACTTTTTAGGAGGGAAAAAGTGAGTCTTATAGAGCAAAAAATACGGTAGGTTCACATTAAAATGTGAGCTGAGCACATTTCTTTCCCATCCCCAGGTACTGTGTGGTACCAATACAAATAGTGAGGATGGTATCAACAACCTCACACTTCTTCCTTGCACTACTCCAAGGCTGACTCAAATGGGGAACAAGTCAGTGGTAGAACATTTGTTTTGCAGGCAGAAGGTGCCATATTCAAACCCTAGCCTGAAATCCTGGAGGAGCTGCCAGCCAGTGCAGACAACACTGATGGACCAAAGCCCTGACTCAGTTTAAATCAGCTTTCTGTGTCCCTCTTAAATCAGGGAAGAGCTTTAGCTCAGAGGTAGTACATTTGCTTTGCATGTAGAAGGTTCAGCCCTGGACATCTCCAGATAGGGCTGAGGGAGACTCCTGTCTGAAACCCTGGCGAGCTGCTGCCAGTCAGTGTAGGCAATACTGAGCTAGATGACTCAGTATGAAGCAGCTTCCAATGGGTGTCCTTGTAGGCTTGCATTATGTAAGTGGATTCCCATGCATGCCAGCCACAGGGAGGAGTTGGGGTGCCCTTTTCTGCTTACCTGTCCTCATTCCATCCTGTGGCCCAATCCAGCCAGCCAGCTTCACTAAAGGACCATTGCACTTGGATGCTGTTGTTGGGCAGAGTGGTTGAGCAGCATTTTCCGCAGGATCCCTGAGCTGCCTGACACCAGATCCCCCTTGCAGAATTCCCTGCTAATCTGTTGCCATCAACAGCTCTTCAGCTAGGCCAGCGGGACATGGGAAAGGAAACTGAAGCATGCAGGAGTGGCATGCTTCACTGGAAAGAGATGCTGTTGAAAGGTGAGCATGGCGAGAGCGGAGAAGGAACTCAAGGACTCTTGCCTTCCTCAAGGACTGTCCTCTCCGTAAGAGTCTCTCAAGAGGGCAGATTGCTATCACGTTGCAGCCTGAACAGCAGTTGTCGTCTAGAAGCCCAACTAGATATGATGCTGTTGGCTAGGTTTTCCCTACCTGTCCAGGTCATATACTAAGCAGTGTGTGTGTGCATGGGGTCTTTAACTATAAAGGGAGAGGGGTGCTGGACCCCCCCCCACTTTACTAACCCACACCATTTGGTCAGGAAAAGACAGAGACTTTTTCTTCTGTTCTTGGGGGTAGAGTGCTGCATCCTGAGCATTTTATCTTTCTACTTTTAAAAAATGTGAGCAAGTGGCTAGTCCTCAAAGTTACAGAGGTGGGCTGCTGCTCAATGCAGGCTCTAATGGGCTGGGTTTGGTGTGTGTGTTGGGGAACCTGAGGCCTCCGAGCCTCTCTGTTCAGCCCTTGACATTCTCCTCAGGCCCCTCCCCTCACATGCCTGGCTTCACACCTTCATTGCATATTCACCCCCCCCCCATCTTCTGCAGGTTGGAACGAATTATTGGACTCTGGTAAGGCCTTTTGCTAGTTGGCATGAAGGCTGGAGAAGGGTGTGTGAGCTATATGGAAACTAGCATAGTGCACAAAGGTAAAGCAAAGGACAATCAAAGAAACATTTCTTTTTTTTTGAAAAAAATTTATTAGAAATTTCAGCATAACAATTTATCAAAAATATATCCTCCTCTTCCCCCCCCATTCCCCCCCTCCCCAAAAAGGAAAAACCCTGGACTTCTCTCAGCTCCTCTCTCTGGTTTCTCAGCACATGTTATTCTCTGCATGTTATAAAATTGTAAAGATCCTTAATTTATCTATCTGTATATTACCAATAAAAAGTTTGTGAATGTTTATTCAAAACCTGCCAAGGAGTCCAGTTCATTATGTCGTTTCTTTAAATACTTCATAAAAGGTTCCCATTCTTCTTTAAAGTCACAGTTGTCCTTGTCACGTAGTTTATGTGTCAATTTCGCCAATTTTGCGTAGCCCATCAGTTTCTCTTGCCACAGTTCTTTAGTCGGGATTTCCTCATTCTTCCATCCTTGTGCTATTAAGACTCTTTTTTTTTTAAAAAAATTATATTTTATTAATTTTCCATACATTCATACCACATTACAATTTCTATTAAATTTTCCGTTTTTGACTTCCTTCGGCTTCTCTGCCAATCATCCAAATTCTAACTTCTTTAATTACACATTTCCAAATTTTGCTATTGCCTTTATACCTACCCCCCACTTCTATTTTGCCTTTTTACAATATTTCTTATGCTATTACAGAGCTTCTCTAAATGCCACTAGCGTTATTCCATTATCACTTATACATTCCCAGTATTCAACTAATTTTCCCCAGTCCTCGATGAACTTTTGATCTCGTAGATATCTGATCTTCCCAGTCAGTTTATCAAGTTCTGCATAGTCCATCAGCTTTGTGCTATTAAGACTCTTGCCGCCATTGTTGCATACATGAAAATGTTTTTTAGTTTCCTTGGCAGGTAAAGAAACATTTCAACATTTCAGTGTAGTATAGTATAGTATCAAATTTTTATATTATTATTTGCAGAATTTGGATAGTTTTTCACAATGAGACATGAGCATCAAGGGATACTGCAAACTACCACCTATCACTGAGTTTGTATATATACCTAAGGTACGTATGAAAGAGGCTCATTGATCATTACATTTTGGGAATGATTTATGTTCTTACGCAGCTGCATTGGCTTATACAGTATTTTCAGGATGTCCCATGATCATATTATAAAGTAGTAGTCTTTTATGTTATAAATCAAGCACTGCTAGGAGTGGTTTCTTTTTGTTTCCTCTTATTTTTCCTATCTATACATTTTTTGGGTGAGGTGCAAGCAACTTTTTATTCTGAAAGTGTGGCCAAGAGAAAAAGAGTTTGAGAACCACCGGGCTAGATGGATGTCCAGTTTGACCACGTGTGAGGCAGCTTCCAATTCTCCTATGCCTTTTCCTTGCCACTTCTGCCATTAGCTGCCCAGCTGCAAGGAGACAGAGGAACACAGACCACTTTCTTGCACCCAGTCAGACTATTTGTCTATTGCAGGGGTCAGCAAACTTTTTCAGCAGGGGGCCACTGTCCCTCAGACCTTGTGGGGCCCACGATTATATTTTGGGGAAAAAAAATGAATTCCTATGCCCCACAAATAACCCAGAGATACATTTTAAATAAAAAAACACATTCGCTGTGGGTTAAACCACAGAGACTAGGACTTGCCGATCAGAAGGTTGGCGGTTCGAATTCCCGCGACGGGGTGAGCTCCCATTGTTTGGTCCCAGCTCCTGCCAACCTAGCAGTTCGAAAGCACGTCAAAGTGCAAGTAGATAAATAGGTACTGCTCTGGCGGGAAGGTAAACGCCGTTTCCGTGCGCTGCTCTGGTTCACCAGAAGCGGCTTAGTCATGCTGGCCACATGACCCGGAAGCTGTACGCTGGCTCCCTCGGCCAATAAAGCGAGATGAGTGCCTCAACCCCAGAGTCGGCCACGACTGGACTTAACGGTCAGGGGTCCCTTTACCTTTTTTTACTCATGTAAAACATGCTGATTCCCAGACCGTCCGCGGGCCAGATTTAGAAGTCGATTGGGCCAGATACGGCCCCCCCAGGCCTTAGTTTGCCTACCCATGGTCTATTGAGTCCTGCAGCATTCACTCTCCCAGCACAGGTCTTCTGGTGTACCTCTTACCTGTGTGCCCCCCTTTTTGCCTGGAGATGCCAGGAATTGAGCCTGAGCCCACACAATGTGTGGTTGCCCCCCGCCCCGCTGCCCCCAAGGGCCTGTTGTGAAGGACGGAGCCCAGATGGAGAGAGGAGGCTCCAAAGCAATGCCACCCCCTCCCACATCTGCCCGGCTACAGCAGGGGTGCAGAACCTCAGACCTGGGAGCCAAATGTGGCCCTCTACCTGGCCCTCAAGACTTCCCCCAAGACACACCCTTCCCCAGCCCTGCTTTATACTCTTAGGTGTTTTTGCCCGGCTGGAATGTGTGCTTGAGCTCTGGACAATGCCTTGTGCTTGTCTGGGTGGAGGATGGGCTGTTTGTGTGTTTGAATGTGTGTGGAAACTAGCCTACCATGGAAAACTGAGATGTATTACTCTGCCTACGTGTGCCCTCGGCTCTGCCCACCACCAGCTTGTGGCACCCAGCAGGTTGCCTCGAAGAGACTGCAGGCAGCCTGCAGGCACAAGATTTGCATTGCTGGAGTGCTGCCCTTCGCTGCCCCTGCCTGGCTAGCCCTGCACCAACAGTTGGTCTGCGGGGCCTCAGTGCATGGCCCCCTGTTGGTACATGGACCCCGGCAGATGCTCAGCCATGCTGGCTGCTGATGACACAGGATCTAAGTGAGCTAGGAAAGAAGAGCAAGGGCGCTGACACCCTGCCCCACTCTTTGCCCCTCTTCTTGACTTGGAGAATTGCCATTCATTATGTAGAATAAGCGAATGTATTCTAATGCGCTTAAATTGTATAATTATTCTTGCAGCTATATAATTACTGAGATCATGTATGCAATAGATGCTGAACATTCTCAAGCACTATGAATGATATTTCTCCTGGTTTCTCATGGTTCCCTACTCTTTTATTGGGAAAAGATGGAATGATAATAATAAAAATGCCTCACTGGTGTTTAACGTAATAATACGTACATATTGTATAAGAGAATATGGATGTACATTGCCGTAAGAAGTTTTTATCCCTCTCTCTGGTGGTGCTGTGGGTTAAACCACAGAGCCAAGGATTTGCCGATCAGAAGGTCGGCGGTTCGAATCCCCGCGACGGGATGAGCTCCTGTTGCTCGGTCCCTGCTCCTGCCAACCTAGCAGTTCAAAAGCACGTCAAAGTGCAAGTAGATAAATAGGTTACACTTCGGCGGGGTGGTAAACGGCGTTTCCGTGCGCTGCTCTGGTTTGCCAGAAGCGGCTTAGTCATGCTGGCCACATGACCCGGAAGCTGTACGCCGGCTCCCTCAGCCAATAAAGCGAGATGAGTGCCGCAACCCCACAGTCAGCCACGACTGGACCTAACGGTCAGGGGTCCCTTTACCTTTACCTGGAACACACAGACATCGTGTGAAGCTGCATTTTGGATGGATTCGGGACAGACAAAAGGAAGGGTTCCTTCACACAGCACATAGTTAAACTATGGAACTCATTTCCACTTGAGGGAGTGGTGGCTACCAACATGGATGGCTTCAAAAGAGGATTAGACAAATTCATGGAGCAGAATAAAGCTATCAAGTGGCTCTTGCCACAATCTCTATGTTCTCCCTCGGAGGCAGTATGAATATCAGTTGCTGACTATCACCACCATAGTGGTCCTGCTTGTGAGCTTCCTATAGGCATCAGGTTGGCCACTGTGAGAACAGGATGCTGGACTAGATGGGCCTTTGACCTGACCTAGCAGGGCCTATTTTACGATTTGCTTTATGAACAAATTCTCAGCCTCAAAAAATCTCCCTCGTAACATCCCCCTCCCTCGGCCGTCCCCCCCCTGTTCCTCTCCAGAGGTTTGGAAATCTACTGACCATAGTGGGTAGTTATTTACAAGGCTGCAGTGGGGGCGGGGAAATGGAAAATAATAATAATTGCAGTAATAATAAAAATAATAAAATATATTATGCAGGTTTAAGTATTCAGCTATTTTGCCTGCAGGGGTTATGCAGCCTGGTTTATTCAACTATGTTTATTTTATTTTAGTTATCCATACGATTGAGTGCACACAGTAATACGAGTTAGGTCTACATTCATAAAGTGTTCATTCTTCAGAGGATAGCATTAGGAATACATAAACAAGGTAGCTGTGTAATCTGCAGAAAAATAATGCAGTTGGAAAACATTTCCCCTGGTGCTTGGACAGCATCTGTCATGACTCTTAATAATAATAAAAAAGAGGGTGGAGGGGGGGATAGAGAGTAGCAATTCATTATTGGAGGATATATATTTCATAATGGATTGCAATTTACCAAAATACACAGAGGAACCTTGGTTTGTCAGCATGCGTTTGCTCAGTGAGAGATGCATCTTCCTGAAAAGCCAGATGTCAGAATTAACAATAACTCTGGCCGTGTGTTTCTGAGCAGGGAGAGGTTCAGAGGAACGTATCCTATGTATTCATTTAGAGTGCAATCTGAAGCACAGACTGCTCAGTACACAGCACCATGAAATTCAATGGGGCTTGCTCCCAGGTAAGCTTATATAACAACAACAACAACAACAACAACAACAACAACAACAACAACAACAACAACAATTTATTTATTATTTATACCCCGCCCATCTGGCTGGGCCTCCCCAGCCACTCTGGGCGGCTTCCATAGAAACCAAAAATACAGTAAAATATCACACGTTAAAAACTTCCCTGAACAGGGCTGCCTTAAGATGTCTTCTGAATGTCAGGTAGTTGTTTATCACTTTGACATCTGCTGGAAGGGCGTTCCACAGGGCGGGCGCCACTACCGAGAAGGCCCTCTGCCTGGTTCCCTGTAGCTTTGCTTCTCGCAATGAGGGAACCGCCAGAAGGCCCTCGGCGCTGGACCTCAGCGTCCGGGCAGAATGATGGGGGTGGAGACGCTCCTTCAGGTATACTGGACCAAGGCCATTTAGGGCTTTAAAGGTCAGCACCAACACTTTGAATTGTGCTCGGAAACGTACTGCAGTCTTATTAGCTCAGGGTGGCACCTGCAGACCCCCTTTATCTTAATCCTCACAACAATCCCGTGGGATAGGTTATGCCAGGCATAGGCAAACTCGGCCCTCCAGATGTTTTGGGACTACAACTCCCACCATCCCTAGCTAACAGGACCAGTGGTCAGGGATGATGGGAATTGTAGTCTCAAAACATCTGGAGGGCCGAGTTTGCCTATGCCTGGGTTATGCCATGCTTACTACACAAGTGAGGTCTTTCCACTTTAACCATATTAACAACATCAGGTGGTGGGTGTCATGGACTGGCTGGGTGCTGAGGAGCGGTGGGAGGCACTAGCTGGGGAACCCCCAAGGGAACCCCCTGGGATGAAGGCTCAGAGCCTGGGGATTGGTGGTGGGATGACAAGGAGTGGTCAGAGGGAGAAGAGGGATCAGACTGGGAGGAGGAGGTGTCAGAATCAGAAGAGGCCACAGGGTTTAGTGAGCAGGGAGAGGCTGTGGCAGAGAGCAGTCCAGACTCAGAGGGGCTGCTGAAGAAGCTGGGGAATCTCCCCCTCCTGCTATGAGCCACTCCCCTCCTCCCTGGTCTCCCAGAACAGAGAAGAATGAATTGGTCCTTCTTGCTCAATACTGTCTACTGACCAGCTCTCTGGGATTTTAGAGAGGGGGTTGTCTCTGTTATATATTCAGTGATCCGTGTTTGCCTGAGCTTGAGTCTAGACTAAGGATTCTGAGCCCCTGTGTTCTGATTCGATACATGATATCCAATCACAGAACATTTCAGAGTTTGGGCCTCTGCCATTGGCCCTTAAACTCTGAGTTATGATTCGGAAGTTTAGACAGCCAATCATGTTGGGAGTGGCAGTGGCTCAGACCTTCAGAAATGTATATAAGCAGTTGCCTTGCCCCTGTTGTCCTCTTGGCGTGAGGGAAGAAGTCTACTAAAAATGATCTGAGATGTCTGAAGTCTGCCCGCCCATGATACAGATGATCACCAAAATCGTCCCAAAGCCATGTGAGAATGGAGCAGGTGATTCATGCACCGACCAAATCTCTTACACAGGGCCAATTTGTAGAGCCTCTGATCACTAATACTGAGGCTTTTTATCATATTATCCTTCAATTATTTGCTCCAACAGCTCCCCTTGTATTTGCTTAATAAGCCAGTTTTGCAGAGTCTAGCTATAAGATTGATTGCTGACTTTGGCCTGGTCACAAGGGAATGATTGCCATTGCTATGGAAGGAAATCTGCGGCTTTTACGGGGCTGCCTTGTAGGATTCTCTAAAGCCTGGGTTGGCGACTTGCAGCTTTCAAACCTGAAAGGAGAGAAGATAGGGGTGGGGTGGGGGGCGGATGGGGTGGGGAAGCTGCAATGGACTTGACTGTGGAAGGAGGAGGAGGAGGAGGATAGGGGGTGGATCCTCTGCAATCATTCAGTTCAGACCTCAGACAAGAGCAATTTGTCCCTCCTCCAACAGCCCACTGGGAAAAGGGACGCTGGTGGCGCTGTGGGTTAAACCATAGAGCCTAGGACTTGCTGATCAGAAGGTCGGCGGTTCGAATCCCCACAATGGGCCGAGCTCCCGTTGCTCGATCCCTGCTCCTGCCAACCTAGCAGTTCGAAAGCACGTCAAAGTGCAAGTTTACCTCCAGCGGGAAGGCAAACGGTGTTTCCGTGCGCTGCTCTGGTTCGCCAGAAGCGGCTTAGTCTTGCCAGCCACATGACCCAGAAGTTGTACATCGGCTCCCTCGGCCAATAAAGCGAGATGAGAGCTGCAACCCCAGAGTCGGCCACGACTGCACCTAATGATCAGGGGTCCCTTTACTTTTTACCAACAGCCCACTGGGAAGGAAGGGGAGAGATAGCATTTCCAAAAGGAACTTATGTATGTGTGTGTGTGGGGGGGGGGGAGACGGGTAGCGGAGAGAGAAAAGGGGAGGCCCTGTCTATCGTTGCCTTCAGCCCCCTGCATTTATGCCTTCCGGCAGATTACTCCAGAGGGAATGCAGCCCTTGATTGTAAAAAAGAGGTTTTCCCACCCACAAACAAATTCGTGGTTTATGTATTTATTCCCCCTATACCTCACCTTTCTTCTACAGAGCTTAAGTAGGTATACATGGGATTCCTCGGCAAATCCCTGCATCCAGGTAGTGATTAAAACCCAGACGCACTTGAACTTCAGCAATGCGCCTACAGACTATCACTGGGGATTTTGTGTGTGTGAGAGAGTAACACAGAGGTGCAAACAGGAGCGAGAGGTGCTTTATGTTCTAACTAGGCCGACTGATATTGGTGCTTGGTGGTTGGCAAGGTGATTTGTGTCCCCTAAGGTGAGGATGTTACTAGGCAGCAGGTTGTATAAATGTTCCAGATCCCTTGGGAGACCCCTGAGTCTCCTGTGGCTTTCCTGCAGGATCGCTTCATAGCACAACAAGTGCATATTGCTCATTTCTCCCCTCGAGGAAGCAGTCTTGGCTTGGCGTCGTTGATGCAGCACAAGCTGGCAAGAGGCTCTGTAGAACCTCCATGTGACGGGGGAGTATATCACTGAATACCAGCCGCTGGCAGGGCCGGCTCACTCATAAGTTCGGGTGAAGCTGCCGCCTCAGGTATCAGAAGCTCCCAGGGCAGTGGTTGTGGAGGGTTAACAATGGGGGAAGGGCCACAGCCCAGAGTAAAGCACCCACACTGCATGCAGAAGGTCACACGCCCAGTCCCTGGCATCTCCAGGCAGAGACCCCCCCTGAATCACTGGACAGCTGCTGTCACATCAGTGTAGACCAGGGGTCAGCAACCTTTTTCACCGTGGGCTGGTCCACCATCCCTCGGACCATGTGGGGGGGCCGGACTATACTTTGAAAAAAGAAGAACGAATTCCTATAACCCAGAGATGCATTTTAATTCAAAGGAAACATTCTGCTCATGTAAAAACACCAGGCAGGCCCCACAAATAACCCAGAGATGCATTTTAAATAAAAGCACACATTCTGCTCATGTAAAAACACGCTGATTCCCAGACCATCGGCGGGTCAGATTGAGAAGGCGATTGGGCCGCATCCGGCCCCCGGACCTTAAGGTGCCTACCTCTGGTGTAGACAGTCCTCAGTAAGATGGACCAAGACCTGACTCAGTATAAAAAGGGCTACCTATGTCCTTCCTCAGTGAAAGAGCACATGATTCTCATGCAGGAGGTGCCAGGTTCAACCCAGGTTCAACATCTCTAAATAGGTCTGGAAAAGGCTCCATGTCTGAAACCCTGGAGAGGTGCTGCCAGCTGAGCTAGATGGACCTGCAGTCTGACTTGGTTGTGCCCTTTCTATGTTCCCGTGAGGACTATTGCACTCATGCCCTGCTTATGGGCATCTCCAAGGGGCCACCGGGGGGCAATGGGATGCTTGAATCTGATCCCGTACTGCTCTTCTCGTGCGCTTAAATTCTATTTGCATTATGATTTGCAGCGCTGTCAGGAATGTGGCCGGGCAAGTGTCCCGAGTGCCAGCTGGAGAGCAAGAAGCCAGCTCCGCCAGCTGACTGTAGAAGAAAACAGCACAGGTCCAAAACTGCTCTTCTGGCAAGTCAAAGAACACAATCCTGCATCTCACAGGTGCCGTGCAAAAACCCGTCTTCCAAATCTGTCACACCTCCTGCCTTAGAACGGATTTTAAAGACTCTGAGAGGTAGCTATCTAGTCAAATTACCTGCATTGTCCCAAGTCTGGGAGGGCCCTTTTTAAAAAATGACAGCTGCTAAGATTCTTTGAGGGTAGTGTTGACTGTTAAAGTGATATAAGAGTGCCTTAAATGTATAGTGAACATCTTTCTCTCTCTGTGATACAGAAGTCAGGAGGATTGCCTTCGGTTCAAGGCTTTTCACCCCTGTTTCAGTGGAAGCAAGAAAATCTAATGTTGCAATCCTTATTTTTTCATATACTTTTTTTTACAGAAGTTTTAAAATTAGAAGAAAATGATTTTTTTCTTTACAGAAGGCAAACAAGAAAGAGAGGAGAGGGAGAATAATACCAGAAGGGAAGCAACAGAGACATGGAACGTGATTGCAGGAGAATATTGCTGAAGTTTAACAAATACGTCAACATAATTGGAAGAGACAATTCCACAGTAGTTACCAATATGATGTGCGTGTGGTGGATCAAACAAAAATATTACTCTTAATGCCCTTGCCTTTAAATAATGCCGCAATCCTATGCCCACCTGGGACTAGACTCACTAGGGCTTACAAAAATCCCCATAAGCATTGGAGCGTGTTTCAAAACCAGCTTAATTTGCACTAATCGAAACAGGCTGTGGAGTTCTGCTTTCTTTCCTCCCCCAATTGCAAAGTGCTGGTTTCTCCGTTCCCTGGCTGAAGGGTAGAGGCTGAGAGACGGGAGCGGATGAAAGCCGTTGGAGGAAACAAAGATAAGTTGTCTTGCCACCTCGCCAAGTGTGAACAGTGTGACAGCTGCTTCTCTTTATTGTCAGAAAACACAAACCTTTATTAAATACCAAAGAGAGCCCCATAAATCCAGGAAAGGCTTCGAGTTCCATGTCGGTGAGACCCTCTTCCTCCTCGTGCCCGAGAAGTCTTTTGAAGCAAAACAAAAAGAAGAAGGAGAAAAAGGGAAAGGGGGAGGGTTAAATCTAGGGTGTTCTGCCTTTCCTGCTGATTGTTAGCCAATGTTTCCATGACACTGTAGCAAAAGCCAAGATAAATATTTAATTATGGAAACAACCTGATAGTTAAAACTTGGAAATAGAGGTGGGGCGGTGGAGGGATGGCGGCGTGCAGGGGGGGGGGGGGAGCTGGAAAGTAGCTAGCAGCAGGCTTACTTTGTAAAAACAAAACAAAACAAAATAGCAGCCACATAGCCACATTTCCATTGACGGAACTGGTTCTGCAGACGAAAGTTGGATTTGCAAAGATGAGTTTCTCACCGTGTAGCAGAGGGTGGGAAGTTGGGGAAAACTTCAGCTTTAATAGCCTGAAAAAGCAGGAGCAGATCTGCAAAGGGCCAACTCGTTCAGGGACCTCCTTCCCAGTGTGGTGTAGTGGTTAAGAGCGGTGGACTTGTAATCTGGTGAACCGGGTTCGCGTCCTTGCTTCTCCACATGCAGCTGCTGGGTGACCTTGGGCTAGTCACACTTCTCTGAAGTCTCTCAGCCTCACTCACCTCACAGTGTGTTTGTTGTGGGGGAGGAAGGGAAAGGAGATTGTTAGCCGCTTTGAGATTCTTCAGGGTAGTGATAAAGCGGGATATCAAATCCAAACTCCTCCTCCTCTTCTTCTTCGCAATCCAGCTCAGGGAAAATGTGCATGTAGAAAAAAATGGGACTGGGCATGCAGGGACGTTGGAAAACTGCCTTTAAGCCAGTTCAACTGTTTGTCCATCAAGGTCAGGGGTGGAGAAGCAGAAGCCAAATTTGGCCCTCTAGACTTCTCTGTCTGAACCTTGGGACTCTCCATAGGCCATGCTCCTTCACTGGCTCAGCCTTTTTCTTGCTCTGGTGGGGGACAGAAAGAGTGTGTGTGGAAACAAGCCTACGGGTACAAATGTAAAATTTATATCTATTGATCCACCTGCTGTTGCCTTTGGCCCAACCCACTACTGGCGTATGGTCTCCAAAAAGTTGTTCAGAAGGGCATGTTGCCCTCTGACCAAAAATACTCCCCATTTCTGTAAGAACTGTAGAGTTGGAAGGGGCCCCAATGAAGGAATCACAGATAAAGAATTTCTGACAGATGACCACCCAGCCCTGTTTATAGCCTCCGATGAAGGAGAAGCCACTGCTTTCTGTGGTCGTTTATTTCACTGTCAAACAGCTCTTACTGTCAGAAAGTTCTGTCCAATGTTTAGTTGGAATCTCCTTTCTTGTTGTCTGATGCCATTGGTTTGGGTCCTGCCCTCTGGAACAGCAGAAAACAAGCTTGCCCCATCTTCCCTGTGCCAGACCTCCAGGTCTTTGAAGGTTACTATCATAACATGTTCCATTCTTCTCTTAGACTAAGCATGTTCTCCAGTTGTTCGTCATAAGGCTTGGGATGAATTTTTGTGAGGATTTTAAAAATAAACATATTAGCAACTCACTGCAGAAATGTGTAGAACTGAATTTAAGACTGAAGAAAGAAAACAAGAAACTTTCTTTTGTGGCAACATGATAACGGGCTGTCTCTGCAGTGACTCCCCAGGAATGTTCACCTGGCGCCTTCATTATATACCTTTAGACGCCAGGCAAAAACGTTCCTTTTTAACCAGGCCTTGGGTTGATCTGATTTACATCCTATGCCCTTTTAAGATATGTGATTTGTGTGTGTGTGTGTGGGGGGGGTAGTGGGTTGTAGTATTTATTTGCATTATGTATTTTGTGGTTTTATATCTTAATTTTATTCTGTGAACCGCCCTGAGACTCCCAAGTATAGGGCGGTATATAAATTCAATAAATAATAATAAACTCAGAGGACCAACATTGACCTGTCCATCCCTACTTCCAAGTAACCATGCAGAGAATCCATCTGCAAGTGATGTAAAGCGCATGGGAGACTCAGCCCCATCTGCCACTTGCTATAGCTGCTGGCCCCAATCCAAACGTGCATCTGTGTCACCCTGTCACACAACCAGCTGTTGTTCCAATCAGCTGTTTGGCAAGGACAGGGAAGGGCTAAATCTGCTCCTCTGGCATGGAGCCCCAGCAAGCCTTGGGATTCAGCTGTTTGCTTGGGAAGGAGTCATAGTTCAATTGCAGGGCATGTGCATACCCTGCAGAAGGTCCCTGGTTTACTCCAGTGAAAAGGATCCAGCAGTAGTGAAAGCCTGCAGGTTATATCCAGACATTGGCTATCAGTGGCTACTGGTCATGGTGGTTTTGTTCTTCCTCCACTCTTGGAGGCAGTATGTCTCCAAATACCAGTTGCTAGGAACCCCAAGTGTGTTGCAAGGTCCTTTTGGCAGGCTTCCCATAGTCACCTGGCCGGCCACTGTGAGGACAGGATGCTGGACTAGATGAAAGATACAATCTCAGAGATGGGCACTGACATGTAGGTGGGTTCCCAGGAGGCAAGACACAGAGATAACAGCAATAACCTTTATTGAACTAACAGAACTGGACAGCAGGGGCAAAGCAATTGCTTATATACAGTGGTACCTTGGTTTATGAGGAACGCGGGTGGCGCTGTGGGTTAAACCACAGAGCCTAGGGCTTGCCGATCAGAAGGTCGGCGGTTTGAATCCCCACAATGGGGTGTGCTCCCGTTGCTCGGTCCCAGCTCCTGCCAACCTAGCAGTTCGAAAGCACATCAAAGTGGAAGTAGATAAATAGGTACCACTCCGGCGGGAAGGTAAATGGCATTTCCATGCATTGCTCTGGTTCACCAAAAGCGGCTTAGTCATGCTGGCCATATGACCCAGAAGCTGAACAGCGGCTCCCTCGGCCAATAAAGTGAGATGAGCGCCGCAACCTCAGAGTCGGCCACGACTGGACTTAACGGTCAGGGGTCCCTTTACCTTTACCTTTTACCTTGGTTTACAACCATAATCCGTTCCAGAGGTCCATTTGTAAACCAAAACAGGTTGTAACCCAAGGCGCGCTTTCGCCAATGGGGCCTCCCAAAAAAAATTGTTAGTAATAATAAAAAAAGGGTTGTAATACAAAAAAAGGTTGCAAACTGGGACACACACTTCTGGGTTTGACGTGTTTGTAATCCAAAGCGTATGCAAACCAAGACGTATGCAAACCAAGGTACCACTGTATATTTCTGAAGGCCTGGGCCACTCCCACTCCCAACGTGATTGACTGTCTAAACTTCCAAGCTGCGAATCATGAACCAGAGTTTAAGGGCCAATGGCAGTGGCCCAAATCCTGAAATGTTCTCTGGTTGGATATCATGTATTGAATCAGAACACAAGGGGTCAGAATCTTTAATCTAGACTCAAGCTCAGGCAAACACAGACCACTGAATACATAACAGGCGCTGCTTTTCCAATCATTTCCTCCAGCGCTCTGTCTGCTCAAGTCTACTCTCCAATTGTTCGCGTTAACAGCTGCGATAAAGATGCAGTGTGTGATTGATTGATATTTTGATTGCTCCGAAATTTGTGTTGTGATTGAGAGGGATGCTTTTGGAGGCTGTTCTCCTGACAAAATAGTAAAGGAAGTTGAGAAAGAGAGAAAGGCAAGATTGGTGTAATTTCATCAGGTATTGTCATGGATGCCTGTTTTGTTTAGTTGATACTTATGGTCCGTGCAGCTAAAAAAAAGAAAAGATGGTGGCGCTTGCTTGGGTGTTTACTGCATCCTTTGCAATCAGTGCCGGCCCTACCATTGGGCAGTGTGTCTCAGGGGGCAGACTCCACTTTAAGCAGGGCTGTCCCTGCTGTTCACTGCCTGAGGGAAGTAATGTATGGCAGGAACTTCCTAGGTTTTTCCTAGCCTGGACGCTCTCCCCAACTCTGCTCTTGAATCTGATCTGGAGGAGGAAGAGGGCTTTAGGGGAGGGACTTCTCTTTATCAAAGGCAAGATGGCTAGAACCACCACTGACACAGGCTGTGACTTGTAGAACTATAGATTTAAGAACGTGTGCTTGAACTTGCTTTCCCTTCTTCCCACCTATTGTTTTTTCCTGGCGTGCCATGGATTCTTAGATTCTGAGCCTGAAAACGGGTCGCATTAGAACTCATTTTTGTCAGCCACTTTGAGAGTCTTTTTTGGCTAAAGGATAAACCTCTTAGAAGCCATTTTGGCATGTAAGCATAATAATAATAATAATAATAATAATAATAATAATAATAATAATAATGCATTTAGGTTGAGGTATTTTAAAACTTATATCATGCATGCTTTTAAAATTGTAAGTCACTCTGAGACTTTTTAATGTTGTTGTTTTGTTGTTGTTTAGTCGTTTAGTCATGTCCGACTCTTTGTTACCCCATGGACCAGAGCACGCCAGGCACTCCTGTCTTCCACTGCCTCCCGCAGTTTGGTCAAACTCATGCTGGTAGCTTCAACAACACTATCCAACCATCTCATCCTTTGTCGTCTCCTTCTCTCTTTCCCAACATCAGGGTCTTTTCCAGGGCGTCTTCTCTTCTCATGAGGTGGCCAAAGTGTTGGAGCCTCAGCTTCAGGATCTGTCCTTCCAGTGAGCACTCAGGGCTGATTTCCTTACGAATGGATATGTTTGATCTTCTTGCAGTCCATGGGACTCTCAAGGGTCTCCTCCAGCACCATAATTCAAAAGCATCAATTCTTCAGTGATCAGCCTTCTTTATGGTCCAGCTCTCACTTCCATACATCACTACTGGGAAACCATAGCTTTAACTATACAGACCTTTGTTGGCAAGGTGATGTCTCTGCTTTTTAAGATGCTGTCTAGGTTTGCCATCGCCTTTCTCCCAAGGAGCAGGCGTCTTTTAATTTTGTGACTGCTGTCACCATCTGCAGTGATCATGGAGCCCAAGAAAGTAAAATCTCTCACTGCCTCCATTTCTTCCCCTTCTATTTGCCAGGAGGTGATGGGCCCAGTGGCCATGATCTTCATTTTTTTGATGTTGAGCTTCAGACCATATAAAATGAAACCATTACAGGATGGGAATATAGAGATCCATCCATCCCTAGGAGGGACCAAGATGAACTGACACATTAGCCAGTTTTAATATACATATATAATTTGGTCTGCCATCAGTGTTGTCATAATTAGCAAATGCTGCATTACTAAAATTGTGGGCCTGCTTTCGAGGGAATGTAATTTTTAAAAATGGAAAAAATAATTATTTATTTTAAACCCCTTCAACTGAGGAGTTCAAAAAAACGTGTCAACGTGATAGCCTGTCTTTTTGTCAGGCTCTGCTTCTCCCATCCATCTCTCTCTCTCCCCCCCCTTCTTTTGCCTTGAGGTGTTTTTAAGTCATTCCATTGAAAACACATAGCTCGTTTGGATAAAAGCCTGTGCGATGACATCCAGAGGCCCAAATCCACTCGCTTCAAAGGAGCAGTCGGGGAGAATTTATTGAACTGACAACTCCACCCCCCCTTCCACCGCCACCTCTCCCCTTCCCCACCTCCCTTATAAATTCATGAAATGGATTTTCTACAGCACTTGTTAAAAAGTAATAAATCCTATCTTTCCCCTCCAAAAGGTGGTAGTTTAAATTTCTTTCTTTTTAAAAAACAAAACAAAACACCAGACTTGAACCTATGGCTGCCTGAGAGTAGATTGAGACCTCACAACCAGCAAAATCATGATCCCTATCCTGTCTACCCCCATAAAATGGGAACATGTGTGGCAGCGAAGGTTGGGCAAGATGGGATGTTTAACCCTTTCCAGATGTGCCAACTTGGCCCCACCACCATGGGTGCCTGGGGCTGTTGATGCCGTGCAGCGTTCACAGCCCTGAAATTTGTGGGTGCCTGGCCCCTTCATGGGGAATTTTGTGGGTGCTTGGTCACCCAGGGCCCCAGGGAGTTGGCACCTATAATGCTTTCTGCACCCATCAGTTCTCCACTACGAATGGAAGATGTTTTCTCCCCAAATGGGGGCACATTTCCTGTTTCGGAGGTGGGATTTGGGATTAAAACCACCGGGGAGGGGGGGAATCCCCTTGTGTTCACTGGTTCTCTTCTTAAGTAGGACTGATCCTACCATTAGGCAGAGTGAGGTGGTTGCCTCTGGAAGCAGATGCTGGTGGTGGTGAGAAACAGCAGCAAGGATGATGGGAGGCAGAAATATGTGCCACAGAGCCTGTTCTGCACCCCCTTATCCGTGGGTAGGCAAACTAAGGCCCATGTTTCCCTTTTTTAAAGGGAAATTCCTTATTCCAAATAGGATTCCTCGCAAGAAAAGGGGAAAGTTGACAGCTATGGCCCAGGGGCCGGATGTGGCTCAATTGCCTTCTAAATCCGGCCCATGGGTGGTCCGGGAATCAGTGTGTTTTTACATGAGTAGAATGTGTCCTTTTATTTAAAATGCATCTCTGGGTTATTTGTGGGGCATAGGAATTCATTCCCCCCCCAAAAAAAATATAGTCCCAAGGTCTGAGGGACAGTGGACTGGCCCACTGCTGAAAAAGTTTGCTGACCCCTGTATTAATAATAATAATAATAATAATAATAATAATAATAATAATAATACAGTGGTACCTCGGGTTACAGACGCTTCAGGTTACATACGCTTCAGGTTACAGACTCCGCTAACCCAGAAATATTACCTCAGGTTAAGAATTTTGCTTCAGGATGAGAACAGAAATCGTGCTCCGGCGGCGCTGCAGCAGCAGGAGGCCCCATTAGCTAAAGTGGTGCTTCAGGTTAAGAACAGTTTCAGGTTAAGAACAGACCTCCAGAACGAATTAAGCACGTAACCAGAGGTACCACTGTAATAATATATATTTTTAGCCTGCCTTTCCTCCCAAGGGAGCCCTTGGCAGCACACTATAGAGCAGCAAAGCAATACAATTGAAGAAAACAATACCCTCACAGCAAATATTTCACCGGGGCTAGGAACAGTATCATTGAGCCATCAAATGTCTGGGTGAACAGTAACGTTTTGAAATTCTCCTGGATGTTAAATAAGGAGGGAGACAGGCGCACCTTTCTGGGAAGGGTATTCCACAAGCGGGGTCCCACCCCCGATAAGGCCCTGTCATGAATCAGCACCACTGGACAGCACCCAACTAGCTATAGCACCACAAACCCAGCCTACCCTCCTGATTTTAGGACCCAAGATGGTTGATATTATGGAAGGTAGTATTTTAGGTATTTGACTGGCAACCCATGTTGCCCTCAGGTCCAGTGAGGACACTATCCCACAGTTGGGTGTCAAAGTTTTCCCTGTCAGTCTAGTCAGGTTCTGTACATGGAATAGAAGGAGATGCCATCTTGTTTTCCACCTCCGGCAGAGAAATGCCTTGGGTTGGCTCTGCATGTAAGGGTTGTATCCTGGTGTGAGTCAGAGTAGGCCCACTAAAAACAAAACAAAACACATGACTAACTTGGGCCCGTTAGTGGGTCTTCTCTGAGTAAAACTTAGTTGGATGCAATCCTAGTCTCTCTCTCATCTCTCCACCAAACTTCCACAGTTGTAATATGAGGGAAACAGGGCTGCCATTAGTAATATTTTCACCACTTACCTTTCAGTTCAGCGATATCCAATATGGCTAATGACCATTGCAACAGACAAAAGAATACAGCTAAATAACAGAATAAATGAAAAGATGCAGCAGCTGGGAGAAAAACCCCCAGCAGCATTTAGCTCCCTCCCTGGACTTTTGAAACCCAAAGCCGGGCGGGTTTTGAGAAGGTGGCAGAAGGGCTCTTGGACCCTTTCGAAGCATTGCACCGCCCTCCCTAAGCAGAGGTTGTCCAGGCTTTGGGAAGGAGGCGCCAGGCTTTAATACTTTAATTTACTGGGAACCAGCCTAGTCCCCTTAGTCTACTGACCGCACAACACTGCCTCATCCACCGGCTTGTCGTGTGCCTAGAAAACATGGGTCTGAAACAGTTTCCCCTTTGCCCTGCTCCTTTCCCAGGGAAAACCCACTCTTTGGTGCTAAATCAGAGCAAACGTCAATCCGGAGAAAATCCTAATTGCCGTTTGCTCCGACTGAGTGCTAAAGACCGGTTTCCCCCAGGAAGGGGGGAAGCAGTGGGACAAGGGGAAGTCTGGATGAGCCCCGAAACACTGGCTGGACCCCAGCAAAGGGTTATTTTGTGCCACGCTTGCTGTCAGAGCTGGGTTTAGCCGGGGTGGGGCCTGTTGCTTTGACCTCATTTTATATGAACTGAAATATCCAGCAAAAGTTAACTGCATTAATTTTTTTTCTGGCGGAAGATAGCTCAGATGAGTGAATGGAAACCCGCGTCTCTGACAGGGGTGAATTACATTTGCAATTTATGCATGCTTTCTACATTTTAATTCGGCACCGTGGGGAAGCAGGATGTCGGCAAAGGGTGAAATGCTTATTTGAGAGCAATTGGGCTTAGTGCTCGCTCTCTCTCTCTCTCCTTTCCTGTTCCTCTCTTCCTCTAGCTGCCGGCTGGTCTATGCTGCTCGAGTAATTGAACTTTGCACTGGGAGCTTGACTGCAGGAAAGTGGAGAAGGCTTAAGTATGTTTAACTTGTATCAAGCAAGGATAAAAGGTAGGATTGGCACGATGGCGTGTGTTTTCAACTCCTGCCTTTTGAAATCACAAGCCTGGGCTTTTCTTTTCCCCACCTGCACTTATTTCTTTCAGTATTCCAAGGAAAGCTTAGCTTATGGCGCTTTGCTGCGGATCCAGTAGAATTAAGACCCGGCTGTATGTATCCCAGTAGCCTTAGTGGGGGATTTCAATGTCTGGTTCAAGGGGCTAGTTCCAGAGCTCAGTGGAATTCTTTTGGTAATGTAGAAGCTGTATTTGTGGTCAGCTGATCTGAGGCAGCAGCAGCAGCAGTGTGTGTGTGTGTGTGGACAAAAGCACAGCATGCTGCCTAAGAAGACAGAATCATACAGAACTGGAGAGTTGGAGGGGACCAAAAGGGTCATCTAGCCCAACCCCCTGCAATGCAGGAATCAGAGCTAAAGAATCCCTGACAGATGGCCACCCGATCTCTGCTTAAAAACCTCCAAGGAAGGAGAGTCCACAAGCCTCTTCCATGATTGAACAGCTCACCGTCAGTCTGATCTGCCGAATATTTCAACAGCTGCTGTTTTATTGCTGTTCATTTCGTAACTTCTTGCTTGCTTTATTTTTGTTCTGAGGTATTTTATTGCACACCACTTTTAATTGTTTCACCAGAAATGCTGGACTGTAAATATCAAGCCAAGCTTCAACTCTTTCTTTAAACACAGTTTAGCAACGTTCCCTATTTCCCGGGACCAAGTTGCTTTGGTAAAGGCACAGATATCATGTGCTTGCTTTTGAAGGAACCCAGCTAGTGGGTGAAACTTTATTAAGAAATCCTTCTCTGGGTGTCCTTGCTGACTGAGTTAGACGGGTAGTGACCAGGGAGGGGAGTTCCTGTGCGCTTGCACCCTGAGAATTTTCATCCAAAAGGAAACTCACCTGCCTCAAAAATTCTTTAGGACAGATATGCAGAACCTGTATCCCCCCAGATATTGCTAGACTACAGCTTTCATCACCCCTAACCATTAGCTATGTTGACCGGGGCTGATGGGAGATCTAGTCCAGAAAAACTGTGGTGGATTTTCTGTTATCGGTGAGGCCAGCGTCACATAGGAAAGAATATGAATTGACTACAAAACTGGTAGGAATCAGTTAAGGGGTGACCAAACAGCTGAATGTTATAGTGAAAAACCAGCTCCAGATAAGGTACAAGGAGGGCTTTGTATGTACAGTAAAAATGATTGAGTTGAGTTGCCCAAAAATGGAAAGAAGCAGAAGACCCAGCAAAGGAAGAATTGATACAAAAACTTAGGGAATATGCAGAAATGGCAAAACTTACTGGAAGAATAAGAAATCAAGAAAACAATTTTGAATAAAGGAATGGAAATGGTTTATTGAATATTTACAGATATATTATAAACGGATAAAAACATTGCCAGGATTATTGTAATAACCTGCAGTTTTATGAGTATATATTTAAAGAAGATGAATAAATGAGCAAATTAAGTTAATTTGGATATGCAGAAGTTATAAAAAATAAATTTAAGGATCCGCAGAAAGAGGGGGAAGGAAGTCAAGTTTTGAAATGTCGAAATGTATAAAATTAGTGAAATGTATAAATTTGAAAAGTATAAATAAATAAAAAATTTAAAAATTGGTTCAAGTGTTTCCAAGGAATGTGGTTGGGTGAGAGATGGTGGGGATGGCAGGAGGTGACTGGAGAGAGCAAGAAACAACCAAGATGATGCATATTTTACCAATACAGCATGTGTCCTAATGGAAAGCTTTTGCAGACTCTCTGGGCTTTGTCCTGTAATGTATTATTGAATAAAGCCTGACCGACTGGGAATTTGGTGTGAGCCTCCATACTTAAACCCGAAAGGGAATCCCCCCCCCAAAAAACCACCCGGAGGGCCCTGTATTTGGGAAGGCTGATCCTGGGCATGCACTTTGCAGTCCACACACCTGTAAGTTTGTTGGAGTCTAGCAATGTCTGGAGCTGGAGGGCATCGCGTTTTCTATCTCTCCAATCTCTCCACTTGCTATATTTCTGCCATGTCAAAAGGCAAGAGAACTCCCAGGGGACGCTGGTGGTGGCTGGGTTGGAGCTGACATCCTCCTAATAGGTATTTATTATGGGGATAGCTGGAGAGCTGGTTTGCCTTCCAGGGGTGATTAGGAGGTAACGGAAGGGAAGGAATAAAAGGAGGAAAAAGTGTGCTGAGAGACATGCTAGACAGATTTGCACAGACTGTAACACATTGTTAATAGATTAGCCCAGGAGAGAGTTCAGCAGCAGAGCAGGATTCACCTTGACTAAATTAAATTAGGTGCTGAAGGAAGGATGAATGTCTGTCTGTCAGATGATGGCACAAGGTGTGGTTCTGATAATTGAGCATCTCAAGACTTCCTAGTGAGTGATGCATTCCACACCAGACAAGGCAGGGATGCCTTGAAGGTATTTCACAACTCCGGGCAAGTTAGAGCAGTGGAGAGGGCACTCTTTGTTTTGAGTTGAGTCTGCATCCCTGAACCATCTACCATCTTACCAAGGATTCTCAGCCGGTGGGCGCAGACTCCAATTTTTCAACCTCCACTGTGAAGGGTGGTTAATAATAATAATTGTTAAGTTGTGGTGAACATATCAGACGACACAGCGATTCTTCAAACAGCTCTTGTTTATTCACAGGCCAGAACAGAACTGAACTGAAGGGTTCAGTCAGCCTGCTTATATAGAGCTCCAGTACAATGTAACTGTAACAATTTTCTAGAACTATCCAATCACTGAACGTCACTTTCGATCCCTTATTTGCATAACTATCTACAGTATCCCCCTGCTGGTCCAGGGTGAGAACTTCAGTACATAACAATAACAGCAACAGCAACAACAACAACAACAACAGCAACAACAACAACAACAATGGTAACAATATTCAGAGAAGTGTGGATTTTGAAGGATGGCTGCCTATTGCTTCACACATTGTTTCAGAACATGAAGGGAGTCAAATACCTCCCTCATCTCTACTTGTAGCTGTGCTCTTCTGTAGCTATAGGCAATACCTTCTGAATAACTGGAAGTACCTGACACCGTCTTTATTCATGTGAATTCAGCCTTTTGTAAGTGAACTTGAGAATGCCCCTTTAAGAGTTGGAGTGGCAAGATCCTCTTCTGTGCTGGTGAGCTGAAAAAGCAGATGAATTAATCTCAGATAAAAAGGCTATGATCTTGTGAATGACTCTTCAGTCTTCCTCACTGAATAGCTTTGATACTCTGCTTTGTAATTACTGGGTCATCCAGAATACACCCCCCACCCGCCCCGCTCCCCCTGGCCCATTCATGATGGAGTGCGGAGAACCTCTCCACCTCGTGATACGGAAATCAGCCCCACTAATGGGCCCCCCTCCCCTTCTTTTTCTATGGTGTAGACGTAGCCTGATGTTTCCATGCACGAAGCATGCTGGCTTTCATGCCTAATCAACTCTGCAGGCTGATGATAATCGCTGTCACATGGTCAGTGTCCTTGATCCAGAATTTGTCACAGCGCATTTTCAGTTCAGGGGGGAAAAATATTGCCTCTCAGCTAGCTCATTAGAGCTGATGACAAGATGCTCGAGCCAGAGACTTCAGTGCGTTCCGGCTCCAAGTGGCGCAGAAGTCTTCCTTGGGAATGCGTCCATTTTTGTCTGCTAATAAAACATTTCCCGAGGTTCAGCAAGACCACAGAACTGGCCTCTCCCCTCCCCCTTCTTTCTTGGCAATTGTTTGCTAGAATCCTATATATTATAGCAGGGTTGGGAAACTTTTTGCAGACCAAGGACCACAAGGCATGGTGGGCATCTTCCCGTAGCCACATGAGAGCGGTGGGCAGGGCCAGATGCAATAGTGGGCGGGGCAATGGGTGTGACTCCTACCTCTGTACAGTAGACTGCATTTCAGCTAGGCCAAAGTCAGGGGTTTCTACCCTCCCAACATCCACACATCCAAGCAAACAGGAGGTATCCATGCACTTTAAAGACACGTTCTAGCCAAGCAAAGACATTCAGCAATCACGACTGGTGTGGGGTATGACTTGGGGAAGAGGTGTGACCTGGAGAGAGTCATGGAGAGCCATATTTGTTAAGTTGTGGGTGAACATATCAGACGACACAGCGTTTCTTCAAACAGCTCTTGTTTATTCACAGGCCAGGACAGAACTGAACTGAAGGGTTCAGTCAGCCTGCTTATATAGAGCTCCAGTACAATGTAACTGTAACAATTTTCTAAAACTATCCAATCACTGAACGTCACTTTCGATCCCTTATTTGCATAACTATCTACAGTATCCCCCTGCTGGCCCAGGGTGAGAACTTCAGTACATAACACCCCTCCCCACCGAGATAAGGCGTTAGTTACAATCGTAATGATTTCCTTATATACAGCACTACATGTAATGGTTCAATTAGGCACAAAAGCATATCGGTTACATTTCACATACTTCCATTAGACCAATGGTGTTACATGTCCAACAACATAGCCCTTTAAATAAGTTGGGTTTTCGGAAACTCTGGCAGACCGCCAGGGACCGGTACCCAAGTCTGGGGGGCCGCCCAATTCTTGCTGAGGCTGTGGCGCGACCCTAGGTGGCATTGAAACCAAGTCCCCTGCTGTGGGTGGAAGCTCCGCAAGTGGAGTTGGTGGAATGTCAATATTAGATGTGCCTGGAGCGGGTCACCTTCAGCCTCCAAGCCTGAGGTGAAGATAAATGTCTTCACCTGGTGCTGGAAAACACACACACAAAAAGGGTGCTGGGGGAGACTCTTTGGAAAGGCTTTTCCATAAGTGGGGGGCCATCCCTGAAAAGGCCCTCTCCCTGGTGGTTGCCTGCTTCGCTTCATTTGGTGAGGGTACCTGGAGCAGGTCCTCCAAAGAAGTTCTTAAGGTAGCCACCGACTTGTAGAGAGAGGGCTATGACCCCCGTGTCCTGCTTGTGGGCTTCCCATAATTATATGGTTAGGTACTGTGGGAAACAGGATCCTGGACTAAATGGGCATCTGGCCTGATCCTGTAGGACTGCTGTTCTGAACAAGATGAGGGCAACTGCCATTCCCGTATTCAGCTGACATAAATAGACAATTCACTGGCTACAGGTCTTTTATTTTATAGGGAAGGGTAGAGCATCTTCTTTGCGTGCAGAAAGTCCCCGGTTCAATCCTTGGCATCTCCAGGAACTTGAAATCCTACCTGAAACTCTAGAGAGCTGCTGTCAGTCTTTTTTTTTTTAATTTAAATAATTTTCATTAAATATTTTCTTGGTTTACAAAAGTATGTGCATTGCTCCTTTTTCAGGTTGTAGAGTCTTCTTACATTTGACGTGAGACATTAGTGTTATATACAGAATAAGGCTGGGAAAGGAGGAGGAGGAAGGAGAGGGGGGAGAGGAGGGGTGGTAATACTTGGTGTATATGTGGGGGTTTTATGCCAGCATCACTTGGGTAGGTTCTCTTTCTATTCATTTATTCAGTGCTTTTTTCGGGGGTGGGGTGGGGGTAGGACACAGGGGTATGCGTACCCCTAAACATTTTGTGAATCTACGTTTGGACTCATTGAGGGGCAGTATTTCAATATGAGTAGGAAAATGAGAGTATCTCTAAACATATTTTAAAGAAAAAAAGCATTGCATTTATTATATTTCTTTGGTAGTGAGAGAGGTTGGGGGGCAGGGTGCGGTTGGTTGTCTTTAGTTGTCTGCAGTGAGATTTGTTTGTGTTTTTGGGGAGATTGTTGGGTCAAGTTAGCCATATTGATTCGTTTGCTGTCATTGGGTTCTTGTTGTTATCTTGTTGGGGTGTGTATGTAATAAAGGGGAACCATATCGGGATGAAGGCGTCCTATTTTATTTGTCCCCATGTCAGTCTTAGTCTATTGGTTAGCTTTTCTGGTAAGGCTGTTTCCCGTACAATTTGGTACCATGTTCACTCCTGACAGGTCTCTCCAATGTCTGGCTATGATGCTTCTAGCTGCTGAGAGTAGATGGGTTATAAGCTCTTTATAATGTGAGTAGGCATTATTATCTTGGAAAATAATAATAATAATAATAATAACAACAACAACAACAACAACAACAACAACAACAACAACAACAACAACTTATTATTTATACCCCGCCCATCTAGCTGGGTTTCCCCAGCCACTCTGGGCGGCTTCCAACAAAACACTAAAATACAATAACCTATTAAACAACAATAACCTATTAAACAAAATGTTCAATAGGGCTAATTCTAATGCCTGTTTAGTTATTTTGCTTATTTTTTGTGGACTATCTTGAGTAATAATAATAATAATAACAACAATAATAATATTTATTTATGCTCTGCCCATCTGGCTGGGTTTCCCCAGCCACTCTGGGCGGCTTCCGACAAAATATTAAAATACAATTGTCCACCAAACATTAAAAGCTTCCCTAAACAGGGCTGCCTTCAGATGTCTTCTAAAAGTCTGGTAGTTGTTTTTCTCTTTCACATCTGGTGTTCCACAGGGCAGGTGCCACTCACTGGCGGACGAAGAGGAGTGCGGGAGGAGTGCAGTGCCCCCAGCAGCGCAATCCCCAGGGTGTTATCGCAGCTGCCCCCCAGCCTGTGCTGGGTGCCCCGCCCCCGCAGGCAGTGCGCCCCACCCCCAGGATGCGTGCCACGCCCCTGCTGATGGCGCACTCCGCCCCGGGACGCACGCCAGCCCTGCCCCTGCCTGCTCTCCGCCCCTGGTGCCGGAGCATGAAGCTCCGCCAGTGGTGCCACTACCGAGAAGGCCCTCTGCCTGGTTCCCTGTAACTTGGACCAATGTAAGATGGACCAATGATCTGACTCGGTGTACGGCAGCGCCGTATGCTTATTTTATTTCTGGGGGAGGGAGGGGGGAAGAAAAGGATGCTGAGCCAGTCCTCAAGTGCTTTTTATTTATAAAACATGAAAAAATAAGTTAAGTCCTGCAAATCCTCAGCGGGCTCAGAGGGCCACCCGTCTTTTCATCTTGATTCAAACAAGGAGCTTTTTTGTGTGCTCCCTGATTGGCTTTGCTGTTGGTGAACGCAGCTGGAGAAAACCCACAAGGTTCTACTTTCATTGAACATGAAAGCCTTTATTTCACGTGCTGAAGAGACCTTCTCTCTTTTTCTCGTCCTCTCCCTTTTGTGATGGGATTTACAGCCTGTCTCAGAAGACAATCTATAAGGCTATGATGTAATTCTGCATGATGCAATCAGCGCTTCGTTCTCCTCCTGTTCCTCCTCACACCGTCTCTCACTCACCCCCCCATGCTATACTAGCAAAGTGTGTCAAAATGCAACAGAGCCACAATGACACAGTGTGCATGGAAATACTCCCCGATCCCTCAATTTCCAATCTTGGATTTCAATGCAACGTCAACATGAACAAGAGAGGGAGATTTATAGAATAACTGACTGCCCAGAATAAGGAAGGTGGGCTGGTTCACACACAGGAAGTGGAACAGACAAAAAGCCATTTTTCTCCTAGGGCAGGAGGTTGTAAGGGAGTGTCCCAGGGGTGTCCCAGGGGTCTTTTGCAAGGCCCATGATCTTGTGTCCATATATATATATATATATATATATATATATATATATATATATGAAATACTTTGCTTAGAGGACAAAGTGCTATGTCATCCACTCATCATCTTATCATGCACCTCACAATTATGTGGTACAGTGGTACCTCTGGTTAAGAACTTAATTCGTTCCGGAGGTCCATTCTTAACCTGAAACTGTTCTTAACTTGAGGCACCACTTTAGCTAATGGAGCCTGCTGCTGCCGCCGCGCCGCCGCTGCACGATTTCTGTTCTCATCCTGAGGTAAAGTTCCTAACCCAAGGTACTACTTCCGGGTTAGCGGAGTCTGTAACCTGAAGCGTTTGTAACCCGAAGCGTTTGTAACCTGAGGTACCACTGTATTTATTAATTTATTTTAGACCACCTCTTACTCTAAGGAGCTCAAGGTAATGCACATGCTTCTCCCCTCCTCACAACAACCCTGTGAGGTAGATTTAGGCTGAGAGACAGTCACTGGCCCAGGCTAGATCTAGACACATCAGAGAAGCGCTTCAGTTAAACGCATTGTAAACTTCATACAGGGAAATCCCGTTGGTCGAAAAACGGGACTCCACAGTGCCACCTGGTGTCACAGTGGTATAACAAATATAAAGCGCTTTATCTTTACAAAGGTAGCTGAGACTCCAGTCAGCTTTATGGCTGAGTGCGGATTCAAACCATGGTCTCCCAGCTCATAGTCCAACACTCCAAATATTGCACCCCACTGGGAGTGCATGGGCAGAAGTATTTTTATATTCCCCCTCTGCCAGGGCAAGAGCCTGCTCTGGTATAGAACTGGGCCCTTCCTTAGTGAGGAATGGGAGAGAAGATTTGGGCAGGGCAGGAGCCCATTAGTGCTTCAGAGCTGGGGAGAGGACATTATGCAGGCCTGCTTGGCAGCCATCCTGTGTGGTTGCAATATTGTTCAGTGCGAGTGCTTTGTGCAGGAGTGCTTGGTTGGGAGGGAGAGAGTGGAGGAAGCAGTGAATGACCATATATGACGTTTAGAAGATGCCTGTATCGGGAGGTTTTTAATGCTTGATGCTTTTATATATGTTTTTCTATGTGTTGGAAGCCGCCCAGAGTGGCTGGGGCAACCCAGACCAATGGGCGGGGTAGAAATAATAAAATTATTAATTATTATCATCATAGCGGTTGGGTGGGACGGATGGCGACAGTGAGACTGGGTGAGCGGGTGGGTGAAAAGGGCATTTATGTTAGTTGGGATTTTGCATCACGCCGCTTCGTAATGCTTTCTGACTTTATATTGTTTTTATGGAGATGGATATTGTGTGTGCATTTGCTTTTTTGTTTTTTATGTAAATGATTTGACACGGTTGTTAATGCAGTGTGTGTGTGTGCGCATGCGTGTGCGTGCGTAAGAGTATACTATTTATTGTAAACTGCTTCAGTTACTGGCAGTGAACTTCACACTGAGAAGCCAGGGGTGCAAAACAGCCCCAACCCACTCCATCCCTTTGGCTGGTACTCGTATGTAACAGTATGTACTGATATGTACTGGGTCGTGCCCACACTGCCTGCTGTGTTGTGTAATTCCCTCCCTACAGAGGAGCACCTGGTGAGTTCATTATGTAGTTTCCACTGTATGCTAAAGATGTACAGTGGTACCTCAGGTTACATACGCTTCAGGTTACAGACTCCGCTAACCCAGAAATAGTACCTCGGGTTAAGAACTTTGCTTCAGGATGAGAACAGAAATCGTGTGACAGTGGCACGGCGGCAGTGGGAGGCCCCATTAGCTAAAATGGTACCTCAGGTTAAGAACAGTTTCAGGTTAAGAATGGACCTCCAGAACGAGTTAAGATCTTAACCTGAGGTATCACTGTACCTCTTTACTGTGGCTTTTGATAAGTGCCGGATTTACGTATAAGCTAAACAAGCTATAGCTTAGGGCCCCACTCTCTTGGGGCCCCCCAAAAAAAAATTAAAGGAAAAAAAACTGGATGTACATTTCCAGAATATAACATAAAAAACAAATAAAATAAAACCTACATACAGCAACAGTGTTTTGTGTTGTGTAGGCTCCTATGATGTAAATAATGGGCCCCTCCTGCTAGCCTGCTCCCTAAAATATCACTGGTTGCTCATTTCTATATACAGTGATACCTGTATATAGGTAAAAACAGTGACAATTTGTTGTTGACAAAGGACAGCTGGACATATAAAGAGCCCCATTACCTTTAGTAGCTTAGGGCCTCATCAGACCTAAATCCAGCCCTGCCTTTGATACCTGATAAACACACACACAAATATGCACACACATATGAAACACACACGGGACGCGAGTGGTGCTGTGGGTTAAACCACAGAGCCTAGGACTTGCCGATCAGAAGGTCGGCAGTTCGAATCCCCACGATGGGGTGAGCTCCCGTTGCTGGTCCCTGCTCCTGCCAGCCTAGCAGTTCGAAAGCACGTCAAAGTGCAAGTAGATAAATAGGTACCGCTCCGGTGGGAAGGTAAATGGCGTTTCCGTGCGCTGCTCTGGTTCACCAGAAGCGACTTAGCCCTGCTGGCCACATGACCCGGAAGCTGTATGCCGGCTCCCTCGGCCAGTAAAGCGAGATGAGCGCCGCAACCCCAGAGTCGGCCACGACTGGACCTAATGGTAATAATAATAATAATAATAATAATAATAATAATAATAATAATAATTTATTATTTATACCCCACCCATCTGGCTGGGCTTCCCCAGCCATTCTGGGCGGCTTCCTGATATTAAATATTAAAATACTGTAATACATCAAACATTAAAAGCTTCCCTAAACAGGACTGCCTTCAGATATCTTCTAAAAGTCTGGTAGTTGTTGTTCTCTTTGACAGGGTCAGGGGTCCCTTTACCTTTTATGCAACACACACAAGTATATATCACATCATATTCTTTTATCTGTATTTAAAATTATTTTACTGTTTTTAAATTGCTCCAACCCACCATGGGACCTTAAGGTTAAAAAACTAATACTACTACTACTACTACTAATAATAATAATAGCGTGTGGTTGATGAAAGAGTGCATTCCGTCAATGAAATTCCTTTTGGTAAACAGCTGGGTGACTTCAGGGCGCTGTTTTGGGTATGCCATTGCCAGTGGGAGTTTCCCCTCTAACCCTTTTAATCAGATATTTCCAGCCCTTAATGACAAGAGAATGCATTTCCTTTTCTCTCCTACGGTACCGAGATCAAGTGCTTCCTCCTTGCCCTCTCGACAGGATTTAGCTTAGCACGCTGTTATTCTAAAACCATCTGAAGCTTAGCCATTAAATTGTATTTATTATAGCAGCGAACATCAATTATGGATCTATGCTGCTCGGAGTTTTATATCTATTCCCTTGTGCACGCCCGGCCCCTCTCTCTCTCTGAGCAGGGGAGAAGCGCCAACCTATTTATTCCATTAGCCTAACAATGTGGCCCTGTTTCTCTATTGTCACTGGGCTTGTTGCGCTGAGCAGCTGATCAATTGTTCTTAATGGGCTTTTACAATGAGGCTGGGCTGGATGAAATTTAATACCCTTCCTGGGTGGCTTAGAAACAACCCCCCCCCGGCCCCAGCATCCTGAAGCAGAGCAGGGGAAATTCAAGTCCATATCCTCTGTAACCTACCCCGGGTATATCAAGTGTAAGCTATGCTAACAGGCTAACTTCTACAGGACAGATCTGGTTTCCGCTGCACTTATGCATGGATAGCTTTTGTTCCTAAATTTATACCTTAGAACCCGCAGGGTGATTCTGCAGATTGCACGGCAGCAAATCCACGGTTGCTATGGAGTACAATCTCCGTAGGGATCTGCGGACGATCTCTGCAAGATGCCTCAGTTGCGCAACCCACCCGTCAATTGGGATGGAAGGATCTGTCCATTTCAGTGCTCTCCAGTGGCGTAGCGTGGGTTGTCAGCACCCAGGGCAAGGCAAGTAATTTGCACCCCCTAACCCGTGGATTTGTGCCCCCTAACCCTAACCCCCAGATGTTGCGCCCGGTGCAGCCGGCCCCCCTGCACCCCCCATGCTACGCCACTGGTGCTCTCGGCTTCTCGCTTTTACCATCTTGAATTCAGTTCTCTACCGAATTTTGCAGCAATTTGCGATTTCTTTTAAATAATCATAAAAAAAGATCTCAGGAAAATTCTTAAGCATTTTAATGCAAATTACTCCTAACGAACACTTTTTCTGTTATGCCATTTCGACTGACGCACATTCCTCCTAATATAATGCACTTTGTGTACTATTTTCATGACTATATTCATTTTTTAAAAAAAACCACATAAACGTAATAGGCCGTTATTATTGCAAAGTTATTTACTTCTCAGAAATTAGATACAGTTTCTCCTAATGTCGAAATCAACTTCGTGACATAGTATATTAAAGTAGCTTTTCAGTTGATCACCAAGTTCAGTATGTACAAAATACAAATCCTATTATGTCATTGCCGTGGTACATTCTTTTCTGCATACTGGACCTGGTGATCAACTGAAAAGCTACTTTTTAATATATTATGTCACAAAGTTGATTTTGACATTAGAAGAAGCTGTATCTAATTTTTGAGAAGTAGTTTCTAGTAAATAACTTTGCAATTGTTACTATAAGGCCTATTACATTTATGTTTTTTTTCCAACTGGATTTGCATAATGCAGGCATTCTGGTGGTTTGGGTTTTATATTTGTTTTTATTCATGCTTTCTCATCATATACATATTAGCTGGAAAACTGCGCTGCAAATTCATATTAGCGCAAATTTTGAAGGATGTCTGTGTTTCTTCCTTTTTTATTTTTTTAAATCAATTCTGAATACAGGAACAAGCCTACAATCAATTATAGTTCTCAGAACTCTCCTCAGTTCACACACACCATTGGCTGGCTGGACTGGCCTGGCTGGAATGTACCCTTGAATAATGCATCTCTCTTTTTTTTAACCGGTTGCTGGGAATCACAACTTCCCTATACAGAGCTACCTTCAGGGGGCTCAGGGGTGGGGTAACTCTATACCCAGGGGTGGAAGAAGGGTGTGTGTGGTGGGGCGGGTCACCCCGGGTGTCACCACTCAGGGGGGTGACAAAATGCTGGGCGGTACTCACCACTGGGCCTGCAGTGTGCCCCAGCCATGTGTCTCTCCTGGGAGTGACACAGTGGCTTGGGTGCCTGCAGGCTCCGTGCTGCCCCAAACGGTCTGCCCACTCTCTCGTCCTCAGCTGTAGGGTGGCTGAGTGGAAGGAGGCAGGCAGACTCCTCAGAGGCCCCATAGAGTGTCCTGCCCCACCCCACGGGTAGCTGGTCCTGCCCCTGGGCACAGGGCATGCACGCCACCCCAGGCGCCTGATCGGCTTGCTCCACTGCTGTCTATACCCTCCAAGGTAAAAGGTAAAGGGTAAAGGGACCCCTGACCATTAGGTCCAGTCGTGGCCGACTCTGGGGTTGCGGCACTCATCTCGCTTTATTGGCCGAGGGAGCCGGCGTACAGCTTCCGGGTCATGTGGCCAGCATGAATAAACCGCTTCTGGCGAACCAGAGCAGCGCACGGAAACGCCGTTTACCTTCCTGCTGGAGCGGTACTTACTTATCTACTTGCACTTTGACGTGCTTTTGAACTGCTAGGTTGGCAGGAGCAGGGACTGAGCAACGGGGGCTCACCCCATAGTGGGGATTCGAACCGCCGATCTTCTGATCAGCAAGTCCCAGGCTCTGTGGTTTAACCCACAGTGCCACCCGCGTCCCAGATACCCTCCAAGAGGCAGGCTGAAATTAGAGAGGGCAACACCCTGTCTGCCATAATGGAGCACTGCATCTAACCCCAGGGTTGTCTACTAGAATTGCCACCAGCCCTCCAGGCTCTCAAACTCAGCTTGTTCATTGCCTGCTAACTGGAGAGGCCAGCAGCCAAACCCGATACCATCTGCGTGCCAAGTGAGCTATGGACCTGGAAGTTACCTCAAATCACTCTCTCCCCCAGGACTGGATGCAAATAGAAAGGCAGGCAGGTTCTGGCAGGTGGAGGGCAGACCAAGGTTGGTGGGGCAGTGCCCCATGTGTCCTAAAGGACCAGTCTCCACTGACACTCAGCATCGAAGTTAATCTAGGTCTGGCTGTCAGCAGTTCATGACTGACTTTCCAGGGCTCTTGGCCAGGTTTCTGCCTGCCAGATTTTGCAAAGCGTCTTTTCTTGTATGAAGCCCCTGCCTTTTATCTCTGTGCGTTTGGGGCTGACGTTTACTCCCTGTTCAACACAAAAGGGGCTTGTCTCCAGCTGATAGCTCTAGATAAAAAAAAACAAAAAACCCAAACAGCAACATATTGCTGCAACACAAACAGCACAGAAGAGAGTAATCTCCCCCCCCCCCGCCCCTGTCTGTCAAAACTAGGATTTGCCTGGAGGGAGTCAGTTTTTACAAGGCTATCAGAAAAACAGCAGCTACATACTGAAGTCTCTGAACATTTTATGTGCACGGAGACTTTTTTTAGCAGTCAAAAATGTTAGGTTCCTGATCCATGTTGTGAACAACTGGTGCTGAAGGCTGTGATCCCTTAGGCATGCATACTTGGGAGTAAGTTGTGTTGGACTCAGTGTGACTGCCTTCTAACCATAACTGCTGGTTATGTTCAGCTGTTTTCATGCTCTTTTAAGATTAAGCAGTCTTCATGAGTCCTCCATGAGGTCAATGCAGGGTGGCTGGGGACAGTGACAGTGGAATCCTTCCTTCTGTTCTGGTCATAACTTGGTCTTTGCTCCTTCCATGGAAAAGTGGGAAGAGGGTCCTATGAACACACAAGGGTACCAGAGTAATGTTGTATTTGGACATGGTACGTTAACTGCGGAAGGTCATTTTCAGTCTGTCAGTATTATGTGGGAATGACCCAACCACACACCAGAAATTGAGGTTTGCCCAATTAAAGTGGCTGAAAATGCTCTGTTGCAACAAATCCTGTTATTTATATTATGATTTCCACTTACAGGCCGCTTATCATTGAAGATCTTGAAACAGATTGCAATCTACTGTACTATATATTTTGGGAAATGGTTTGCCCATTTGTCTGTTTGTACGCTGTGTGGACAGACACCTCTCAAGATATCATCACCAATTTGGCCTGAGGAGTTGGCGGTAGAGGATTTTGTTGCTGTTTGGACATCAGATGCTGTTTTGAATCAAGATGGTGAACTGAAACGTCACTTCCATGTGAATTTGCCCATTTTGGGGGCATAGGCTTGTGGCTACCTATCAAAATACCTTCACCAAACTCAACCTGATGGTTCTAGGGGTGGAGGGAAACTCATTGTCTTAAGGAAGGTTGCTTGCAAAGATGCGTTAGTCAAAACTACAAAGAAAAGTGTGTTTATTAGAAGAAATTCACCCTAAAACGCTGATGAATTTTCCTGAGGATTTTTTTCTTTTTAATTCACAAACTGCTGTAAAATGTGGAGGGCATAATTCAAGATGGGAAATATGAAAAGCTGAGAGAACTAAAATAGACAGATCTTTCCATCCTTAGGGGCAGATGATCTAAGCCTCCCCCTGAGGGAAGTCCTTGGGTTCAAGGTTTACCTGCCATGAATTATCTACTCAACTATTGAGTCAGCAGCTGAACCAACTAGTACAAACAGTCCATCTTCACTTGTAAAGCTGGCAACGCAACACAAAACACAACACAACACAACACAACACAGTGCAGCCCCTCTTGTATGAATGTCTGTTTGTTTGTTCAAGAAAACTGTAGGAATATCTCCATCATCAGTGCAAAAAGTGAACACATGAACGATTATGATCAGAGCCATACATGCAGATGCATTGTCTTGTATGCCAGGGATAAACCATTCGGACAAAGAGTCAAAGAGACAAGTATATATTCCAAGAAGTTGAACACATGGAAGAGGGGCACAGAAGATGCTCCTTGCTTGCTTGCAGGAGAACCTGTGAAATATTTGGAACATATGCTAGATTGCTGCTTCCTTTAATTGCAAGCCTGGTGGGGAGACAGGAAACTCCCTCCATCCAAAGATGTGGAGGTCACAGTTGTGCATCTTTATTGCCCAGACCTCTCTCTTTCTTTTTCTCTTCTTGCCAGTTAGCAGCCATTCCAGTCAGGGCCTTCAGACTGCTGACTTCATGGTTTACGCTCCCTCGCGCACTCTGTTACCCTCTTCCTCCGGGGGACAGCCTCTTCAAACACTGGTTCCGCTTTCTGCTGCATTAAGGTTTGGATGCTTGCCATTCATCGCAGCTGTGTGTTTGAACTTGAGTGATTACATTGGGAAGTGAACCATGGCAATTTCCCTCCCTCCCTCCCTCCCTCCCTCCCTCCCTGTCGGTTTTATTGGAGAGAAGTCTATGCTGGTGTCTTTCCTTTCCCTTGCAGCACCCAATTGCCTTGTTATAAAATGGATAATGTCTACCTGCTCACTGATAGGGGGCGGGGAGAGGAGAAGGAAGGTGAGCATTCTCTCTCTCTCTCTCTCTCTCTCTCTCTCTCTCTCTCTCTCTCTCTCTCTTTCACACACACACACACACACACACACACACACACACACCAGCTCCAAGGATATCAAAACATAAGAAGAGCCCTGCGGGATTAAGCCAACAACAATCTAGTCCAGCATCCTGTTCTCACAGTGGCTGACCAGATCCTGAAAGCAGGACCCAAGTTCAAAGGCGCTCTGCCCTGCTTGCGATTTCCAGGAACTGGTATTCAGAAACACCCTCCATCCAACAGTGGAAGCAGAACAGAGCCAGTGTGGTGTAGCGGTTTGTGTGTCGGAATAGGGCTTGGGAGACCGGGGGTTCAAATCCCCACTGGGCCATGAAGTCCTTGGGCAAGTCACTGCCTCTTAGCCTAACCCACATCCCAGGGTTACTGTGAGGATAAAATGGGAAGGAAGAGAACTATGTATTCCAACTTGAGCTCTTTGGAATAAAGGTGGGGAACAGATGCAATAAATAAATAATGCCTGGTAGCCATCATTAGCCTCCATATCTCACATATAGTTGAACTCTGAATGCAGTAAAGCTGAAAAACCCCAGCAGTGTCTTTTTGAGACACACAGACTTGTATGTGAAGAATTCTTGCCCTGCTGTTAAATTTGTGATCTTTAAAGTGATGTAGTCTCATGAAGCTGCATGGTTGGGAAGCAGGACAGGCTGTGAGAGATTCCTCCTTAGACTCTGAGGATGATGGGAGAGCCATGTCCCCAGACCAGAGCAGCATTTAAGGGTGTGTTGAGGGCAGCAGAGGGTTAGGGCTACTGGGGTGCTGCCCCACTAAGCTCTGCCCGTCGTGGGCCAGCACCCACCTACCTGCCTTCCAACCCAGTCCAGATGGCACTGCCTGTCAGCTATCTCCTCCTTGGTCTCAACTCAGCAGGGAGGAGGAAGAGAAAGGCAAAACAACAATTCCTGGTCTCTGCCTGTTATTGGTTCTGCCTCCACTTTCCGTTGGGCTCCCGGCTTTCTGCCCCATCAGTCTCGGTGGACACCAGCTATCACTGGCTGAGGGTTTCTCCTTGGGTGGTGTGACTGATGCCCCGTCTGAATCTAAGTCCTCTCAAGGCCAACACCAGGACCCAGAAGCAAATGCCATGACACCGATCGCTCTTGCCAAATGTCAGGGAGCCAGCCAGCAATAAATCACACTGACTGAACAAAGCATGCAAAGTTAACTCTTTATGGGAAGAAATAAGGTCTGAACAGGAGCACCAGGCACAATGAGCACAGCAACTCTTCTAGGTAGGTCTTGCTCCTATGAGGCAAGGTTCCCACCTTCCCATAGCTGCCTAAGTCTTTTCCTCTTCTGGGTACTTCTCAAGAAATCTGAGACTATAGCAGTGTTTTCTTTGCTCCTCCTACTTCATATCTCTCCTGGTCCTGGGAGACCAGTGGGAAGGGGAGCTTGTTGCAGCAGGAGGGAGAGATACCTTGGCTTCTTCACCAGCCTGATTCATCTCTGCCTCTTGGCCTCCCTCCTCTCCTGCTTCCGCTTCAGCACTTCCTTCTGCCACAGACACTCCCTTCTTACCAAGCCCTGCTACCTCTTCAAATTCTGACACCTGCTCTTCCCCATCTTCTTCCTCTGACCATGCGTTGTTGTCCCACCACCACTCCCCGAGCTCTGAGCCTTTATCCCTTTGGTGGCTCCCATCATTCCTTTGTGTCTAGCCAGTCTGTGACACCAGAGGTCTGAAACATTCACTTGAAGAGAACTTTCCTCTTTCCATTGCTCCTTTTGTTTGGGATTCCCCCAATTTCCCCTCCTTCCGTCCCCATTAAATTAGACTGAGGACTGCATGTTCACCACACCTATTTTAATTCATGCAACAAAATAATGCTACATATGTTTAGGGAGTTTCAGATGTTTAGAAGCTACCGCCTTGTTGTAATCCTATAACAATTCTGTAAGATAAGTCAGTACAGTACAATTGTACTGTAAGTCAGTACAATTATCTCTCCCCTCCCCCATATTGCAGGCTGAGAGAGAGAGAGAGAGAAAACTGCTCTTCTAAGAACACTGGCTGAGGTGGGATTTGAACCCGCAGCTTCCTGAGTCACTGTTCAGCCTCTTCACCACGATGCTGCATCAGCACTTTCCCTTTCAACAAAGCACTCGACGAGAACAGGATTTGCTCCTCTCACTCTTGTGACCTTCAGTCTGACCAATTTTGAATGACAGGGAGCTGAAGGAATTACATTGCTGGCTGTCTCTGGAAGCAGGCACACATCTCTGTTATGTTTCTGTTCAATCAATAAACCAGGATTTCGAAATAGAGAGCGAGAGCGAGAGAGAACACTTTTAGGCTTCTGATGTCTTTGTGGCTGATGTCGAGTGGCAGCTTGGCCCATAATGAAAACTTTGAGTGGATTGCTCCTTCCTTCCTTCCTTCCTTCCTTGTTTATATTCTTTCTCTTTTTCTGCCTCTGGATTAATGTTTTTTAAAAATAATGGTATTTGACAATCATATTTGCATTTTTATTTATAAACTCTAATAATTTTTTAAAAAACCAACAACCTTGAGTGGCAACTAAGGAATTTCCCAATTGATTGATTATTGTTTCTTGAAATTAATTATATAGTTGGAGACCAAAAAACAAACAAACACCTTTTAGGGTTTGGGGTTTCTTTGAGGGCTGCTCTTCTGGGGATCAGAAGCGGGGAGAAAGCTCTTGTTCTCTGTTCTTGATGATGGGCTCCCATGGACATCTGGTTGTCCACTTTGAAGCAGGATGCTGGACTATGATAGGCCTTTGGGCTGATGATCCAGCCAGCTCTTCTTATGTTCTTAAGGGGGTTGGGCAAATTGATGGGAGATAAGATGGTGACAGCAGTCACGAAATTAAAAGACACCTGCTTCTTGGGAGAAAAGCAATGACAAACCTAGACAGCATCTTAAAAAGCAGAGACATCACCTTGCTGACAAAGGTCCGTATAGTTAAAGCTATGGTTTTCCCAGTAGTGATGTATGGAAGTGAGAGCTGAAGGCTAATTGCTGAAGAATTGATGCTTTTGAATTATGGTGCTGGAGGAGACTCTTGAGAGTCCCATGGACTGCAAGAAGATCAAACACATCCATTCTGAAGGAAATCAGCCCTGAGTGCTCACTGGAAGGACAGATCCTGAAGCTGAGGCTCCAATACTTTGGCCACCTCATGAGAAGAGAAGACTCCCTGGAAAAGACCCTGATGTTGGGAAAGATGGAGGGCACAAGGAGAAGGGGACGACAGAGGACGAGATGGTTGGACAGTGTTCTCGAAGCTACTAACATGAGTCTGACCAAACTGCGGGAGGCAGTGGAAGACAGGAGTGCCTGGCATGCTCTGGTCCATGGGGTCACGAAGAGTTGGACATGACTAAATGACTAAACAACAACCACAACAATAAGGTTATCAATGTTTACTACAAAAAGGACAGAATGGGAGGGGATGGCATATGATGACTATGTTCGACCATGACAGTTATAAACAGTGTGAATCCTCTGAATGCCCTGGAGATCCTGATGGGGAAATTGTTGTTGTTCTTGGATCCTGCTGGTGAGCTTCCTGTCAGTATCTGGCTGACCACTGTGAGAACAGGATGTTGGACTAGATAGGCTTTTGCCCTGACCCAGCAGGAGTCTTCTCACGTTCTCATGCAATGGCCCCAGCTTTCCTGGGCTTGCCTTCATCTACCTGAGATCTGGTGTAATTCTGGTTTTGTCTTTAAGTCGTGACTGTCCTGCCTCTTGGTTTGCTCTGTGATGTAGCGATAGCCACCAGCTTGGGTGGCCTTAAAAGAGGATTAGAAAAGTTCGTGAAGGATAAGGCTCTCAGTAGCTGTTCTCCCTCCTCTGCTGGAGGCAAAATTTCTCTGAATACCACTTGCTGCAAATTGCAAGTGGGGAAAGTTGCTGTTGTGCTCAGGTCTTGTTTGTGGGCTTTCCTATAGGTACTTGGTTGGCTGCCAAGAGACCAGGATGTTGGACTATGATGGGCCTTTGGCTTTATCCCTCAGGACTTATGCCTGAAACTGGAGCACACAGTTCACAGTTGATTAAAGGAACCGCAGAGGATCATCCTGATCTGTGGCAGGCGCCACCATTTAAAATTTAAAGTGGTCTGCCGTGTGAGCTCCGGCACGCATGAAGCCGGGCACCCCACGCATGAGAGCGAAATCACTTTGCATGTTTAAGCAGACTAACAAATTACAGATGGAAATGGGCTTCGGAATATTCCACTGTAATTGGATTTCAGCTGTTTGTTGTTTTGGCATCTGCGTCCCGAGGCCGTGAAAGCAAAAGAGATTTCACCGAAATGCTTTGGAACATTCTCTGGCACACTAATGCATTGCAATTACCTTTTTGAAAGGGAAGCCTGCAAGTTAGAACAGTACTAAATCTGGCTTCTTTTCTTTCCCCCCTCTCTCTTTCTCTTTTAAAAAAAGAAAATGAAAGTCACCTCCCTCAAGGTTTCCCCCCCTTCTTTTTATTGTTCTACTCAAAGGATCTGGTTCCTGTGTTAAGACTGTCTGTTCCCTAAAGCACTCTCATGACATAATTATATAGGCCAGTTAATACTGGTGAGTCAGGCCTTGTCGATTCCAGAATTATAGTCTGTCTCTCTTTGTACATTCTTTGCTTTTGGGGGGGGGGGAGGCGGGGAATTAATTTCTCCAATTTTTGTGTGATTGGAACAATGCTTGTGTATTGGGTAAAACTCCCTAAAACTAGTTAATGTGTATGCTGTTTCTAAAGCTGGTTGTCTTAGCTCCAGAGGCAGACGACTCTGCAATTGGGATCCAGGTCTCTCTCTCTCTGTGCTATTGCATCACAGTCCTAAACCAGGGATTCCCAATGTGGGACCTGCCAGATGTTGTTGGACCCCAACTCCCATAATTCCCAGCCAGCATCTCCAATGGCAAGGGATGCAGTCTGTAGCATATGGTGGTATACCTGGGACTATGCACCACTCAACTCAGTGGGGCTTACTTCTGAATCAATGTGTATGGGATTGTGCTGTCAATCTCCTGGCCACTATGGCAGGGATGTGGTCCTCTTTATCTTGTTGAACATAATCTCTGGCTATTGGCCATGGTGACTGCGGCAGGTAGGAGCTGTAGTCTAGCAATGCGCTCTACGTGGGTCTACCTATGAAGGTGACGCAAAAACTACAACTAATCCAGGATGCGGCAGCTAGACTGGTGACTGAGAGCGGCCACCGAGACCACATAACACCGGTCTTGAAAGACCTACATTGGCTCCCAGTATGTTTCCGAGCACAATTCAAAGTGTTGGTGCTGACCTTTAAAACCCTAAACGGCTTCGGCCCAGTACAGTGGTACCTCAGGTTACATACGCTTCAGGTTACAGACTCCACTAACCCAGAAATAGTACCTCGGGTTAAGAACTTTGCTTCAGGATGAGAACAGAAATCGGGCTCCGGCGGTGCGGCGGCAGCGGGAGGCCCCATTAGCTAAATTGGTGCTTCAGGTTAAGAACAGTTTCAGGTTAAGAACAGACCTCTAGAATGAATTAAGTACTTAACCTGAGGTACCACTGTATACCTGAAGGAGCGTCTCCACCTTCATCGTTCAACCCGGACACAGAGGTCCAGTGCCAAAGGCCTTCTGGCAGTTCCCCCACTGTGAGAAGCAAAGTTGCAGGGAACCAGGCAGAGGGCCTTCTTGGTAGTGGCACCCGCCCTGTGGAACGCCCTCCCACCAGATGTCAAAGAGAAAAACAACTACCAGACTTTTAGAAGACATCTGAAGGCAGCCCTGTTTAGAGAAGTCTTTAATGACTGATGTTTTAATGTATTTTTAATCTTCGTTGGATGCCACCCAGAGTGGCTGAGGAAACCCAGCCAGATGGGCGGGGTATAAATAATATATCACCACCACCACCACCACCACCACCACCACCACCATCACCATCATTGCAATGGGTTCCCTGTCACTGTTGTATCTCCACACATGCTTCAACTGTCTTACTTTACTAGGGAGTGTTCTTTATTTCTGGGCATTCCTAGCACCAGTTCTCCAGGGTTTTAAGCAGGGGACAGATACCAGCCCTAGCTGGAGATGCCAAGAATTGAACCAGGGGCATTGTGCATACAAAGCAGATGCTCTGCCACTAAGCTGTGCCCTTTCCCCAAGGAATGATGGGAGCTGTAACCCAGCAACACAGAACAGTCAGTGTCAGGGGCTGGACTGAGGAGGAATGGTGGGGACCGCCCCCCTTCTCCTGAACCTCCCCAAGGACAGGAGGACAGTATAGATTTAGAATAGTGGTTTGCAGAAGGTAATAGTTCACTGGCTGCAGAGGGGAGAAGCTGGGAAATATTGGGAGAGGAGTAGGAGGAAGAGGAAGCACCAGGGGAGAGACAGATGACAGATTCAGTGTCAGTGGACAGCATTCCTGACCCCCCCTTTCCCAGAAGCAGGAGAGCATAATGGGTAGCAGAACAGAGATATCAGAGGCAGAAAGCACAGGAATGACGTAGAATAGGAGAGACGTAGGGGGTGGCACTTTACTTGGACCAACGCCATTATCTAGAGAGAGAGAGTGCATTCCTTTGTCTCTTGCTGTGATTAATGAATGAACTAATTGGTAAGAACTCTTCCTTTCTCTCTCCTCCTCCTCCTCCTCCTCCTCCTCCTCCTCCTCCTCCTCCTCCTCCTCCTTTTTAAGTTAGCAAGTTTATTATATCCTGAAAATGTTACACAAAAGAGCAGAGAGCAGTGCAGGACTGGGTTGCCCCTTCAGTGTTGGTTCTCTAGGCCTGTTCATCACAAGGGCCCATCTCAGAAGTTCTTTAGCCATTCAAGACTTGGTCCTTCCTTGTCACAAGGGTGGGAGGGAATAACTGGCATATTGCCATCATCCCGAACTGGATCTGGATATGTATATGGTACAGCCTGGTTCATCATGGCACTGTATTTTGTTAAGGGACTGACCCACGGTGCCACTAAAGCCATAAAACCAGTGCTGAAAGAGAGAATGACAACTGGATCCTTTCCCCATGCATTTTGCAGAAATGGGATAATTTTGGTCAGCGCAGCCATCTTGAAAGGAAAGCCTTTTTCTCTGCTTCTTTGCTGCCACCATGGGAGGGATAGGGTCCCCCAAAGCCTGACAGTCAAGTTGGAAGGCATCCCAAGGGTCTTCCAGCCCAGCCTCCTGCAATGCAGGAACGATCTCCAAAAAACCAGTGATAGATGACCACCCAGCGCTCTGTTTAAAAACCTCCCATGAAGGAGAGGCCACCACCTTCTGAGGGAGTCTATTCCACCGTTGAACAGCTCTTGCTGTCAGAAAGTTCTTCCTAATATTTGTTCGGAATCTCCTTTCTTGTACAGTGGTACTTCGGGTTACAGATGCTTCAGGTTACAGACTCCGCTAACCCAGAAATAGTACCTCGGGTTAAGAACTTTGCTTCAGGATGAGAACAGAAATCATGCAGCAGTGGCACGGAGGCAGCAGGAGCATTAGCTAAAGGGGTGCTTCTGGTTAAGAACAGTTTCAGGTTAAGAATGGACCTCCAGAACGAATTAAGTTCTTAACCCGAGGTACCACTGTAATTGGCAATTTGAATCCTGCCCTCTGGAGGGCCACAGGTATCCTGCCTCTTTCCTACCATGCCCAGGTTAGAGACCGAAAGCGGAGATGGCTTTTCTCCCTCTCCATTCCATTTGCTGCAGAATCCTGATGGGAAGCTGGGTTTCCTCTAGCCTTTTGGCTGCAGCATCTTGCAAACAAGGCCTTGCTAATCGCCATGGATTTGTTGTTGCTTTCGGTGGGGAGGGAGCTGCATCGTGGGATATCAATCTACCCTTCTTGTCCACGGCAACTAGTTTGCTGCTTTTTAATATTTTTATAAACACTCCAATTGAGCGTTTTGACATGGCAGTCAGATACAGTTAATCTTTCCCTTGACCTCCTGATACCGGAGAGCAGGCTGGAACTGCTAGTTAAGCACGTCCGTCTCCCGTTGTACCATTTGCGCTCCAGCGCATCGCCTAATCAAGTGTAATATATCTCTGGGTAAAACACACACCCCATGCTTTTCACAGCTATTTAAACAACCTCCCTCCCTCCCTCCACCAGACACCCACCCACCCGCCGGTGCATATGCGAGACACACTCCTCTTCCTCCCTCTCAGTTAACAGCTGAATTGTATGTCTCGTGACAGCCCTCAAGGAACGAACGGGAAGGGCAGCGTTTTCAATTTCAGAGAGGAATCAGGCACTTTGCCCTCTTCACCCCTTGACAGGCTCCGCACGGTGACCTTGGGTGCTGGCGAGATTGCAAGGCGGCCGCGTGTGTACTTAAAATGCCACTTGACGATGCAGGAGCCTTTTGCAAACAAACTCGGATGACCTTGAGGGATGCAAGAATAACGGTGCGCTGTAGAGAGGCAAGAAGAAGTCCGTTGGGGCGATGGTGGTTGCTCTGGAGTAATGGGCTGGGGGCTGAGATGGCCTCCGGGAGAAACAAGATTGGGACGTAAAGGATGTGCCTGCTGCTACATCTTTATTTGTGACCTTTCTATCTTGCCCAGAGCAAAGATGCAGGAGAGTTCAGGGGCACCAGGGGGAGCTCTAGGGGCTCCATAAAACGTGGGGACATAGGAAGCTTCTCTAGACCATTGGCTGATCTAGCCCAACATAGTCAACACTGACTGGTAGCAGCTCTTCAAGGCTTCAAAGAGGGCTTGTTTCCCAGCCCACCTGACGATGCCACTGGGGGTTCAACATGGGACCTTCCGCATGCAAAGCAGTTGCTCTATCATTGAGCTACAGCCCTGACCTTAAATAAGGTCCATAAGAACATTTTTAAAAAACACAAGAGCCCTGCTGGATCAGACTAAGGGCCGTCTATGCTCTGGTAAACTCTAGATCAGGCTTCCTCAACCAGATGTTTTGAGACTACAATTCCCATCACCCCTGACCTCTGGTCCTGCTAGCTTGGGATCATGGGAGTTATAGGCCAAAAACATCTGGAGGGTCGAGGTTGAGGAAGCCTGCTCTAGATTACTGCAACATGTTAAATGTAGGGCTGCCTCTGAAGATGGTTTGGAAACTTCAGCTGGTGTAGAATTCAGCGGCCAGGTTGCTCACAGGGACAAGACAGCAAGAGTATAATGTCAATCCTGGCACAACTGCCAATTAGTTTCCAGCCCCAATTCAAAGAGCAGGTTTTGACCTAGAAAGCCTTAAATGACTTAAGGCCGGAATACCTCAAAGACCGCCTTTCCTCATATGAATGGACCTGGACACTGCGACCCTCGTTTCCATAACTAACCCCATTTTTCATGTACCTGTAGAGCAGATATACTTCTGAGCCAAATTTGCTTGGCCTACTGGGTGGTGGTGAGTTTTGTCTGGGGGATAAAGAGAAATTGAGACTGGAAAGAGTGAGGGAGTCTTGCATATTTCTGAATAAGTTAGGAGAGAGATGGCCAACATTTATTTATATCTACTTTCTTGGGCTCCAAGATCACTGCAGATGGTGACACAGTCACGAAATTAAAAGATGCCTGCTTCTTGGGAGAAAAGCAATGACAAACCTAGACAGCATCTAAAAAAGCAGAGACATCACCTTGTCGACAAAGATCCGTATAGTTAAAGCTATGGTTTTCCCAGTAGTGATGTATGGAAGTGAGAGCTGGACCATAAAGAAGGCTGATCACCCAAGAATTGATGCTTTTGAATTATGGTGCTGGAGGAGACTCTTGAGAGTCCCATGGACTGCAAGAAGATCAAACCTGTCCATTCTGAAGGAAATCAGCCCTGAGTGTTCACTGGAAGGACAGATCGTGAAGCTGAGGCTCCAATACTTTGGCCACCTCATGAGAAGAGAAGACTCCCTGGAAAAGACCCTGATGTTGGGAAAGATTGAGGGCACAAGGAGAAGGGGACGACAGAGGACAAGATGGTTGGACAGTGTTCTCGAAGCTACTAACATGAGTTTGACAAACTGCGGGAGGCAGTGGAAGACAGGAGTGCCTGGTGTGCTCTGGTCCATGGGGTCACGAAGAGTCGGACATGACTAAACTACTAAACAACAAACCTTTTATCCAAAGAGCTGAAGGTGGCATGCATGCTTCTCTCTCATCCCCCCTTCAGTTTATCCTCACAATAACCTTGTGAGGTAGGTTAGACTGACAGTATTGTCTAGCCCAAAGTCACCTAGTGAGCTTCATGGGTGAAAGAGGAACTGAATCTGGGTCTTTCTACCTTATCCCAGCACTCTAACCACTACACCACATTGGCTCTGCCGCTTCATTCAGCTGCATGCAGTTAATATGTATAGGTGTAATTAAGAAATATTCAGTAGACTTATGGGTGGGATGCACAGTCAGTATATAACACTCCCCAACACACTCGAGCTATGGCTGCATACACATTCAAAGCATATTCCTTTTCAAAGAATCGTGAAAAGTGGGATTTGCAGCACTTTGTGTGGTAAACTACAGTTCCCAGGATCCTTGGAGTGTGTGCTTTAAATGTAAAGTGCTTATGCAGCCTCAGGCTAGTTAAACAAAAGAAAAAAGGCATTTTCCTGTTCCCACGTAGCCCCTGAAACTCTGCTGGATGTGTGCTTTTCCTTTTGTGTTATGTAAATCCTAAGAGATTTTGTGTTTTGTGGGGGATGCTTCTTTTGATTTCATAGTTTATATTATCATTTCCCAGGACACACCCATCACCCCGCTGCCTTGGTTTATGAGCAGTTCCCAAGTCGCCTCCCTCTATTTCCCATTCATTATGGGGCAAGGAAAGACAGCAACCCCTTTTCATCTTTACCAGTATATTTAGATCAGAGGAGAATCCTCCATCCCAGGAAGAATGGTGCTTTGTCATCCATGGCCTTTTCTCCACCTTTTGCCTTGAGTGCTGCTGAATAAATGCACTATGAGTTCTGAATACCAAAGACGTCTCTTTGTTTTAATTAGCTCCCTAATAACTTCTCGAAGGCAATCCAAAGTAGTCTGGTAAATGGCTCAGCTTAATTTTTAGGGAGTAAACTTGTGCTAATGGGTCACCACCACCTTTGCCTTGTGGGAAGGGCTGCAGCTCAGCAGCTGAGCATCTGCTTTGCGTGAACATCCCAGGATCAATCCTGGACATCTCCCCGGCCTGAAACCCCCAGAGAGCTGCTGCCAGTCAGTGCAGGCTATACTGAGCTAGTTGGAGCCCAAATTGTCTGACTCAGTGTAAGGCATCTTCCAATGTGCATGGGGAATCTGTTGCCTGCCTGATGTTGGAGGCTGCAATTCCCATCAGCTCTGGTTTTGGGAAACTCCTTAAGTGATCCAATTTTTCCCTAATTTAAAAGCCAAGAAAGTTATTTTCCTTATGGATATACATGTACCTTTAAGCTCTTGAGCTGACCTCTCTATCTCTTTGTTGTTTAGACTGATACCTGTTAGGTTGCATCCTGTTTACAACCTCTTCTTTCTCTCTTGAATCTCAAGATGACAGGTCAAGCTGGAGCTAACCTCTGAGAACAAAGGAGCAAGCAACGGCTACCTTGTTTATCTCTAGATTAGGTAGGTAGGTTAGAAATGGAAACTTTTCCGTCCAAGTTATGTGCTTCATACAATAAGAGTGGCTGGGGAAACCCAGCCAGATGGGCAGGGTACAAATAATAAATTATTATTATTATTATTATTATTATTATTATTATTATTATTAGCTTTGTTATTTCACTCACTCTGCAAGCATCTCTCTGAGTCTGATAACAGGTAAAGTCTGCTCTGTATCCAGATTCACAAACCTTACACTGCACACTTTGGATACATTAGGTCAGTGGGCACACCCTTCCTGTAATCACGACCTACCTAATTTGCACTCCCTCAAACTATTTGCAATTTTTTTAAAAAAGTTATATTTGGAAATGTGCACTTCTCCCAATAATAAGATGCAGTCCTCCAAGCAAACAGTGTGTGCAAAAATGCTTACAGTACGGTGAAGCCACCATAAAAATACAGATATTAGTGAAAAATAATATGCAACGTGCAGTATACAGTGGTACCTCTGGTTAAGAACTTAATTCGTTCCAGAGGTCCGTTCTTAACCTGAAACTGTTCTTAACCTGAGGTACCACTTTAGCTAATGGGGCCTCCCGCTGCTGTCGCTCCACCACTGTGTGATTTCTGTTCTCATCCTGAAGCAATGTTCTTAACCCAAGGTACTACTTCTGGGTTAGCAGAGTCTGTAACCTGAAGCGTCTGTAACCCGAGGTACCACTGTATTATGGGCAAGTGCTTTGCAAAAATGTATATATTGGGAGAAAGTTCGCACTGGAATGCAGATGTGTTTTAATGAGGATGTTAAAAAGAAATGGCGAGTGATGCAGAAAAATGAAGAGTGCAGAAATGAGAAAGAGAGAAACCAAAATTGATGGGTTTATCCATCTCAAGTGGCTGTGGAGCACTCTGGCTTATTATGAGGGAGAGGAAATTGCTGGCCAAGCGCCAACTTAGTGCATCTCATAGGCAACATTTCTGCTAACTCATATCTGATATTTTCCAAATGTAGAAAGTGTTACCTCCACACATACACCCTCCCTGGCATCCTGATAAGCTTTTTTTTTTATTTGTTTCCATCTGTTCCATACAGATCACTTTTGCAGTTTATTTGAAACAAGAAACAGCCTTTACAAATCCCTACAGATGGCTTTTAAAGGCTTTGTGAAAGGTAAAGATAAGATCAAGAAAACCCTGTGTGTTTGCCCAGGGCGGGGGCTTGAGGTGGGAGCGAATGGTGGGAGAGATAGGAAATGGTATATTTGCTTCTCTCTACTTCTGCATTACAGCTGCAAACCATGTCCAATCAGAGCATATGATATGTTTCCATTTCTGCCTGAAGTGTCCCTCTAAAAAGGCAGTCTCGCTTGGCTTCCAGCATGCAATTGCTGCTGGTGAAGCGAAGGCTCCCTTCCTTTCAAGCATTCTAGGAAATACAGGCAAGAAGCACAACAATACATTGCAGTAAATCCTCTCCTTTCTAACAAGAGTTCTTAAGGGCTGTTTCATGGAAGATGGAGCAAACTTGTTTTCTGCTGCTCCAGAGGGTAGGACTCGAACCAATGGATTCAAACCACAAGAAAGGAGATTCCGACGAAATGTTAGGAGAAACTTTCTGGGGGAAAGAGCTGCTTGATAGTGGAACAGACTACCTTGGACGGTTGGTGTACTCTCCTTCTTTGGTAATTTTTAAACAAAGGTTGGTTGGTCGGTCATCTGTTGGGGATTCTTTAGCTGAACATTGGGGCAGATGGGAGTCCAGGTCTGGCAACATCTGCGGAGCACCGCATTGTCTACTCCTGGGTTGCACTTGTCAATTAAACCACCATTTGATAGATTTAAAAAGTAACCCAGTTCATTGTGCACCAGGCTGTTTTTTAAAGAATGATTTTAATACAAGGTGTTGTGTTTTTTTAAAAAATCTTATTGAGGTTCCATGGAGGAACCCACAGAGCAAAGGCAGGTAAGATGCTACAGCACCACGGAGAGCTCCAAATGAGCAACTTGCACTTATGAGGCAGGGATGGGGAAACTTTTCCACCCTGAGGGCCACATTCCATTCTGAGCAACCTTCCAAGGACCACAAACCAGCGATGGGCAAGTCCAGAAGCAAAAGTGGGTGGAGCAACTTGCAGGGGGTCTTTATGACCCCCATCTGAAAACAAATAGATATTCTGCAGAAATGAAGCAGAGGATGGGTGGGATGAGGATTCCAAAGGGAGTTGTTATAGAAGAACATATTATAACAATAGTATAAACACTTCATTGGTTTACATCTTTGTGATATGAAGAATGTAGGTTGTTATAATTGGAGCGGGTTGCAAATGGTGCTTTTAAAGCCCAAGTCATTGATCCCCCCCCCCCTTGCTGGTCTGCAAGATGCCGACAGAGTTCCACTTTCACGCATCTTTACCAAGTGTTTATGCATCCAAACACAACCACTGTGTAGAATGATTTTGCATCCAGGCTACGAGTCGGTAAAACAAATGTCTGTTGCAAAAATTTTTAAACTGCTACAGCCGAGTGCCTAATTTGCAATGAATAATTAATTAGACGATGAAGCTTCCCTTCTGTGGAAGGGAATACCCATGAATGGAGGATGCAGTTGTGATCATTTTGTTGTTGTTGTTTTAAATTATGTGGAAATGTCTAGGAAGGCCTTTCCTGAAAGTATAATCTCCCATGGAAATGGAATAAATGGAAAGCATTTATTGGGATCCAGATCCTTAGACCACCACATCCAGGACCAGGGTCAAGAGCAGAAATGTCAGGCATCTGCTGAGGAGCCACACCACCCCTAAACAAAGGTCCTCTTACAAGAACCCCCTGGACCTGTTGCAATGACTCACTGAAGAAAGGAGGGACATGGAGAGTATCTTCACTTGGGATCCTCCTCAGCCTGGAGTAGACATTGACCCTATCCCTGTTTGCCAAAGTAACATAGGAACCTGCTTTATACAGAGACAGACTACTGGTCCATCTAATACAGGACTGTTTACATCAACTGTAGGCATCACTCCAGGATTTCAGAGATGCCAGGGATTGAACCTGGGACTTTCTGCATGCAAAGCAGGTGGCCTACCAGTGAGCTATGTCCCACCCCCACTGTAAAATCAACGGAGAAGCCTCTGCAAGCTGCTAGGGAGGGCAGGCATGCCTTGAACTATCCCTGGCATCTCTACGTGGGGCTGGGAGAAACCCCTGTTTGAAATCCAAGAGAGCTGCATGGATTTAGATCAGGGGCGCAGAACTTGCGGCCCTCAATACTAGCATAATAGTCGCTTCCCTCTTTTTTGGGTCCCTAACATCATTCCCAAAACATTCACCGCATAATAGTCTCAGGGCATTCGCAGTACGCATTCTCTGTACCAGCCAAAGGTGCAAGGTGAGCAGATGGGTAGGCAAGGCTGCCATGAGCAACATAAACATAACTATGTTCGTTAATAAAAATTGTTTCCTCGCATAATGGTTGTGCCTCAGCTTTCTGAAAAGAAAAATCAGCATTAAAAACGTGACCATTACGCGGTGAAATACGGTATATTGTTGGACTGCAACTCCTGGCATCCCCTGACCATTGACCATGCTGGCTGGGGCTGTTGGGAGTTGGAATCCAACAACATTTGGTGGGCAACAGGTTCCTAAGCCCTAGAGCAGCCTTTCTCAACCTGTGGGTCCCCAGATGTTGAACTACAACTCCCATCACTCCTAGCAAGCAAGGCCTGGGCTCAGGGATGATGGGAGTTGTAGTCCAACAACATCTGGGGACCCACAGGTTGAGAACCGCTGCCCTAGAGCATACTGTGGAACATGGAGAGAGTACAATTTTAAGAAATGAATAAGAACTACCACATCTAGATCACTGTTGTTTTCACATAATGGATGTGAGTTTATCAGTGCTAGCTATTTATAGGGGTGGGGGAGAAAAAAGAATGCCTTTTGTATGACTGCCTGGTTTTTTGTTTGTTTGTTAAAAAATAAAAATAAAAAGCAATATCATCCCATCTGAAAGAAATGTTAAAAAATCTTCCACCAGCTGTTTGCAATTTTGTTCCGCTACTAGAAATGAAACGTTGGCTGTGCAGTGTTCTGCCTTAAGGAATCCAGCTCCTTCAAATGCCCTTCTGAAGCTCCGCACTGGTTTATTCAACAGCCATCTTCTGCTGAGAAATCTTTAACTGAGCAATCATTTCTACATCTGGGCCTGCAGCTGTTTCCTGAACACCCTAATAACCTTTCTCAATAAGAGCATTTGCTTTTCAACTGTGTATGATTCTCTCTCTCTCCCTCTCTCTCTCTCTCTCTCTCTCTGTGTGTGTGTTTCTGTCTAGTTGCACTCAGGCTTGAGCCGGGCTACTTAGAGTCCTCTGAATTTAAGCTACATTGTGTTTTCTCAGTGCTGCCTGGGGCAAGCTCCACCACCAGGCAGAGAGGCAGCTGATGTGTGTGCTTGTGGAGGGGGGGCCCAGGCAAGTAGCAGCAGCAAGGAGCCTGGTGGCAGGACAGTGTGCACCATGCAGTGGCGTAGCATGGGGGGGGGCATAGGAGCAGTTGCCCCGGGCACAAAATTGTTAGGAGGTGCAAAATTTCAGTACTTGGTGCTTCCTCAACACAGCTGTGCACTTCTGTCGTTGGGCTTTATTGAAAACGGCTTCTCCATGTGAACCAGGAAATGACGTCTCCAGACAACGGAATGGCTCTCCTCTCCTTATCTCTGCAGCTGCATTCTCCTGGGTGACACATCCACCTGTCTTGGGAGACAAAGGAGGAGTGTGCCTTGGAACTGTTGGAAGGTTGCAGCGCCTGCTGTGGCTGTAGAGACTGATACAGGAGAGACATGTTTTGTTGCAGCTAAAGCAGATGAAGGTGTCTTCGCTAATATAGACATTTTTATGCACACTTTCCTCTAATACACAATTTGCAAGCCCACGCGCTAAACTCTGTCCTTGGAGCCTCCCTCCCCACAAGAAAGAGACACCCCACAAGAAAGAGACAAGAAAGGACACCAAGGTATGGGTCCAAATTAGGCCACAACGTTATTGAATTTCAGATGTAGGAAACTTGGCCTTGGAAGGTATCCCTCTCAACCCACTGGGGCTGAGGATGTGCAGGGCCAGACATGTGCCTGTGAGGGAACTGTAAAGCATGAGCTTACACAGTGTGCCCACGCACTGCACCTAAGTTGGGCGTTTGACCTACTTGCCGCTGCTCTAGGGCCAGTGACTCTTGCAATCACCCTTTAATGGGCCCTGCGAACGCCACCGCATGGGGGTGCATGAGATGCTCCCCTCCAAACTCGAAGGTCGACCAAAGGATACATAACAAGGCCCCAAAACCCGCCAAAGTTGTGATGAATTGCTACGGGGAAGGCAAAACTTGCCAATGCAGGGAAATTCCTTCCTGGTTCTGAATACAGCAACCATCTTAGGACCATAGCAGCGCCCGCTAACCTGAAACGCAAAGGTTAGGCTGCAAAGAAGGAAAAGGTGACAAGAAAGCCAAATTCATTATTTAGGGGATGTCTGGTAGGTGATCCTGGAAAAGAAGGAAGAAGAATGAGCATTGGTCGAAGGATCAGCCCCTGTACCTGTCCCAGGCCACAACCCCGCTGGCAGCCCATTGGTCTGCCATGCAGGGGCAGGCCAAAGACACCCGGTTACAATAGATTTGGCTGGCATGCGTATATATGGTATGACAAGGTTAAAGCTCATCAAGGTTTTAAAAACCACATTGTTAGGAAAGCATTATATAATGTGTGGACCCGGTATAAAGATTTGTTAGAAAACAAAACCCCTAGGTGGTTGTCACCAATGGAAGCTAAGGAAGTAAAAAAACTTAATATGGAATCAAAATGGCCAAAATATTGGGAAATTATAGAACATGAGGAGGGAAAAGTGAAATTGCAGAGTTATGAGAAATTGAAGTCAAAAGTAAGAGATTGGCTACATTACTATCAGATAAATGAAGTTTTTAAACAGGACAGGAAAATTGGCTTCCAGGTGGAGAGGTCAAAATTAGAAACAGAGCTTTTGGAACCCAGTACTAAAAATTTGTCAAGAATGTATAACTTGCTGTTGAAATGGAATACACAGGATGAGACGGTTAAATCAGCTATGATTAAATGGGCACAAGATATCGGTCATGACATTATGTTTGCTGACTGGGAACAGTTATGGACCACCGGTATAAAGTTTACGGCATGTAATGCCTTAAGAGAAAACATTATGAAAATGATCTATAGGTGGTACATGACCCCAGTCAAGCTTGCAAAAATTTACCACACGCCCAATAATAAATGTTGGAAATGTAAGGAAACTGAAGGTACCTTTTACCACCTTTGGTGGACGTGCCCAAGGATTAAGGTCTTCTGGGAAATGATTTATAATGAAATGAAGAAGGTGCTTAAATACACATTTGTGAAGAAACCAGAAGCCTTTCTCCTGGGCATGGTGGGCCAATTGGTATCAAGGAAAGATAGGATGTTCTTTATGTATGCTACAACAGCAGCAAGAGTACTTCTAGCAAAGTACTGGAAGACACAAGAACTACCCACACTGGAAGAATGGCAGACCAAGGTGATTGACTACATGGGATTGGCGGAGATGACTGGCAGAATCCGTGACCAAGGGAGAGAGACGGTGGAAGAAGATTGGAAGAAATTTAAAGTTTATCTCAAGAACTGTTGCAAAATTAATGAGTGCTAAAATGTTTTGGGTCAGGTAAAACAGAATTGCGGGGAAAAATAAATGGATATGAGAAAAAGGATTCAAAGGGAAAAAAAGTGTTATAAGTTGACATTGGGGCTTGCTGGAAAACTTCAAAACAGGGATGCAGAAAGGGGAGGTATGAGGAAGTCGATGAAAGAAGGTTTAGGAAAAAAAATGTGAAGAAATTATACGTGTTTATATGTTTGTCTGTTTTTGTATTGTTTTGTATTGTCTATTATTAAGTGTTAAAAAACCAATAAAAATTTTATATAAAAAAAAAACAAAGACACCCGGTTACAGGTGAGTGGCACCCGGACAGGTAAGCCCCACACGGGGTCGCAAACTCCGCCCACCTGTTGGGAGGGGGTGAGCAGGAATTGTGGCTTTTTGGGTTGGGGAACTGTATCACAAAATTTGGAGAAGTGTGACTATTGAAAGGATAGCTGTGTACTGTTCCAAGAAGTGAGCATCGGGCGCATTTTCTTTAAAAGGTGAACTAAACAAAATCTCTCCTCCATCCCTGATATGTAGCATCATACGGTTACCCCATTCACTCTGTGTTCCTTGATTGGGTGGGATCGGCTTATGTTACTAATCCAAGAAGGAAGCAGCAGCAACAGCTTGGGGGGCGGGGCGGGCGGCGGGGGAGTAGCGCTCACTGCGGCTGCAACAACCAGAATAAAAATGATGCTTAGTGGGATTTTCAAAGGAGTGAATATTTGCAAAATCTTACTTTTTTGTGGGGGAGTTAGACATCTGTTTTTCCTGCCTAGATTTCTAGCATCTAAAGCCAGGGAATACTTGGCACACTCTGATTTTGTTGTGGTTTTTTAAAGCCACTTCACAAAAGGAGACTTCTACCTGCACCTTGTCAGGATTTCCCAGACCACATGGGGACTTTTTACAGCTGGGTTATGCACCACAATATGCCATTGATATTTACACTAGATAGGCAGGTGTCTGGCTGGCTGCTTCAGAGTGCTCTGGAGTTGTTTGCTGATGTGCCTTCTGTCTGCCACCCTCAGCAGAGGTTATCTCTTCTGCTTTTTAAAAATCTCCTCCGTATGTACTTTGAAGGGCATGTTCAAACTGGTGCATTTCTTTTTCTGATTCACCTGCACTGGTGCCAGTCTTGTGCCACTGCTGTTTGAACTTACGAGTTAAAAGATAGTGCAGGACATTCCTGTTTGCTTAGCATGAATTTCTCTGAATTTACACATTTTTGTATGCATTTATGCTTAATACACACATTTCTGCAAAGTGATTTTCCCTTTTTGTATGTTATTTTCAGTTTTATATATCTGCATTTCAACACACACTAGCATATACATTTTTGTATAGGTTCCTTGGCAGGAGAACTGCATCTAGCTGGAGAAGTGCAAATATTGAAGGATTGCTTTTGTTCACCTTTAAATGAACCAGATTTCTCTCTCCATCCCTAGTTGCTGTTGTAATTCTTGCATTGCTTGGTTCGCTGTGATCACTTGCAATTTTCACCAGCAACACTTGCTCTTTTTGAGTGTTCTGTGGTCTAGATACTAGCCAATTTTGGCCCTGGTTAACTTTCCAGATGAGCCAGGATGAAGCCTGCAGGTGTCTGCACTTGCAATGCACAGCCAGTTATCAAGATACAGCTCCAGGTCTGTGGAAGGGGGAAATCGGTGTTGCCATTTAGGTAATTTAGACCCTGGGCTTCTTATTTATTTGTTTATTTTATTTAAATCTCACACTTCCTACCCAAGGAGCCCAGGGTGGCAAACAGGCACTCAATTTAGAAACAAAGCAAGAGCATTCTGAAGCTGATTAAAATATTTTAAAAGCAATAACAACTAAAACCGTTGCAGTCAAAAACATTCTACCAAATGTCTGGGTAAACAGGAATGCTTTCAAATGTTTTAATGATTTGCCAGGAAAGAGTGCTTTAAAAAAAAAAAGGATGGCAATGTGTATTATTAGTTCACCATCTATATATTTATAGATGCTATCGCCAGGCATGCAGCAATGTGGTGCAAATAAAATAAAATAAAATGAGGCACCCCTCAAAATGAGATTAAAACAAATAGCGAGATCAATGGTCCATCTGGCTCAGTATTGTCTACACTGACTGGCAGCAGCTCTCCAAGGTTTCAGACAGGGAATCTCACCTGGCGCTACCTGGGATGAACCAGGGACCATCTGCATGCAAGGCACAATGTTGCACAATCCATTGGACTTGTGCCCAAAAGTCCTGCCCTGATGTCCCCAGTGATGGGAATAAGTGCTGGAAAACGAAATTTGAGGACTTCCTGTTTGCTGCTCAGATGTGCGCTCTCTCTCTCTCTCTCCTCTCAAATGCCTTGGCTGCGTAGCTACTGCAAAGAATTGGCACAGCCTTTCCTGCAGAGGTTTAATTTGAAAGGCAGCTGGGAGTGTCTGCTCACAGGTACTTCGACACATTTGTATGCTGATGCATCGGATGTTGCCAAACGCCCATGTAACAACAAGTGGGAGGACAGTGGCGGGTTTCTACACCAAGGGAGCATTTAAATTTTCATCAGGTCTCACTAGCAGGGTAGCGATGTGCAAGCATAGGAAGGATCCCTTTTTGGAGACTCCTTGTCTGTCTTCCCACTCACAGGCCCCAAGGGAAGGAAAGCTCCCGCCCAATGAGGAGTTGTGTCTGCCTGCCGCTGTAAACATGAGAACATCTGCCTGCCTCCTTCAGCTAGTGCCAGGGTCTCCCCCCACCCCGTGGTGTAACCGTGGGCTTTGGAGTTCTTATAACATGTTCGGTGGTAGAGCATCTGCTTTGCATTTAAAGACTTGAGGTTGGCCTGAATGCTTCAGCTAGTGCAAAATATTCAACCGCAGAGTGTTTGCGTGGTGCAGTGCCTGGGCTGTTAGACTAGGACCCGAGAGACCAGGGTTCAGATCCCTCCTCAGCCATGGACCCCACTGCGTGACTCTGTGTTAGTCACTCACTCTCAGCCTAAACTACCTCATAGGGTTGTTGTGAGGATGACATAGGGAGGAGGAGAGCCATGTATGCTACCTTGAGCTTGCAGGATAGGTGGAATGCAAATGTAAATAATAATAAAAACCCTGCTCACATTATTGCCACCATGTTTTGCAGCTTCTGAAAGAACTGCACTGGCTCCCAGGTAGCTTCTGGGTTAAGCTTTAAGTTGCTAGCACAGATGTGCAAAGTCCTATACAGATTAGGACCAGGATGCGGGTGGTGCTGTGGGTTAAACCACAGAGCCTAGGACTTGCTGATCAGAAGGTTGGCGGTTCGAATCCCCGCGACGGGGTGAGCTCCTGTTGCTCAGTCCCTGCTCCTGCCAACCTAGCAGTTCGAAAGCACATCAAAGTGCAAGTAGATAAATAGGTACTGCTCCAGTGGGAAGGTAAACGGCGTTTCCGTGTGCTGCTCTGGTTCACCAGAAGCGGCTTAGTTCTGCTGGCCACATGACCACATGAGCTATACGCCGGATCCCTCGGCCAATAAAGCGAGATGAGCGCCGCAACCCCAGAGTCGGCCACGACTGGACCTAATGGTCAGGGGTCCCTTTACCTTTACCTTATCTAAAAGATCACCCATTCCTTATATAACCGATGGATCACTGCACATAGCATCCAGCAGATGCTATCTCATCAAGAGGTCCCGACAGGAGTGAGACAGGAGTAAATCACACTGTGCAAGTTGGCGTTGACCCTTTATTAGCAAAAACAGGATCTGCACAGGAGTGTCAGGCCAAATGAGCCCAGAAACACATCTCCAGCAGGTAGGTCTCACCCCCAAGAAGTAGTTGCTAAGAGTGAAAGTCCCTACCTCCCCATAGGTGCCCAAGTTCCTTTTTCTCCTAGGTTTTCCCCAAGCAATTTGAGACCGCTCCTGTGTGAAACTAATGTCTCCTCTGTCCTTTTCATGCTTCACTTGGTTTAGGGAGATCAGGGGGAGGGGAGCTTGTTGTAGCAGAAGAGAGAGATACCAGTGTCTCTTCACCAGCTAGACTCATCTCTGCCTATTGGCCTCCATCCTTTCCTGATTTAGCTTCTGCTTCTGCTTCTGCCACAGACTCTCCCTGCTCACTAAGCCCTGTTACCTCTTCAGCTTCCAACATCTCCCCCTCCCCATCTTCTCCCTCTTACCATTCACCACCATCCCACTACCAATCTTAGGACTCCTAGCCCATCTTGTCCCACATCCTGTTCTCACAATGGCCATGGGTCCATGGAGATCCTGGGGTGTGACTTTGCAACCACTGAAGCTTATGACAAAATATCCTGTCGGTTTTGAGTGGATCCAGATTATACCACATGCCTTTATTTTGGGCTGCTGAAACATTTTATTATCGATTTCCTGTACCAATGCAGAGACCTATTTCACCTTAAGTTCTTGCAGTAGCTTGGCAGGGCTTATGAAATTGCCTCCAAACTCCACCCATCTCTGGGAATGATTAGGTGGTTAATCTAGTGTGCTGTTGGGTTGTTGGTTTGTTTTTTAAAATTTTTCTTTCTGCCATGGCTAAAGATACTTTATCATATTATATGAATGACACTTCCCATTGATAAATATTTATTCTCTGCAGCGCTTACTGACACATCTTTTTGGAATCTATAAGCCCATTGATACAGGCACAACAATGCCATTTGTCTCCACCCCGCTGATCCCCGCTTTTATTTATTTATTATCGACTAATTGCCTGCCAGATTGTAAATATGATCGGGGTTGGCATTGTGCTTTGATTAACTGGATGTTCAAAGTAGCCCCAGAGGAGTGTCATCCTAGCTCCTAAGCAAATCTGGGAATGGCAATAAATTGTGTATTTGGAAATCGGCTACGTGGTGAGGAGCTGCAATGCTAGTTAAACAAGCAGAGCAGAGGACTTTCTCTCTCTCTCTCTCTCCCCCTCCTTTCCAAGAGCCGTTTATTTTGATGAATGTGTTCCCACAAGCCTCTTGCTGCTGTTTACAATGGATTTGCTGTTATATTTACAATAAACGAGGGCTTGGCAAGAGCGTTTTAATGCACTTCAGCAGGTTACTTAAGCTTCCTGGAGAAAATAAATAAATAAAGTGAAACCACCAAAGGAGGAGGGGGAAAGGGGGGGGAGGGCAAAAAAAATAACATAAAACAGCAAAAGGATGGCTCCATTCTCTGCAATGCCTTCACAGACTGCTTCCTTGACAGGGAACCAGGCAGAGGGCCTTCTCGGTAGTGGCACCCGCCCTGTGGAATGCCATCCCACCAGATGTCAAAGAGAAAAATAACTATCAAACTTTTAGAAGACATCTAAAGGCAGCCCTGTTTAGGGAAGCTTTTAATGTTTAATAGGTTATTGTATTTTACTGTTTTGTTGGAAGCCGCCCAGAATGGCTGGGGAAACCCAGCCAGATGGGTGGGGTATAAATAATAAATTATTATTATTATTATTATTATTATTATTATTATTATTATTGACAAGTGTTATAGGACTTTGGGCTTGTGTATTGCACTATAGGCTACTCTACCATGAGCAGCAGAGAGGGATTTAGGAAAATGTCTTATACCAGATTGGACCATTAGTCCACTTAGCTCAAGGTCCACCTAGCTCACTGGTCCACCTAGTGCAAGGTATTCATGCAGACATTGGGCAGCCGTTCAAGCTCACTTCCTGCTCTAAGATTCTGGTCCGTAGCTCTGCTTCCCATAGTGCCCAGCAGTATGGTTTTGGGCACCTCTGAAGCAAATTGAGAGAGAGCCACCCTCTTTCCTCCCCCACCCCCAGCATTTGGTGAAAGGAGACCAGTTGCCTCAGAAGATCTGGATGCTGTGAAAGACAGCCACTGATTGTGATATCTCTGAAAGTCATCTAGGCGAGACTCCACCACCACACCTCTTATGGTGCCAGTTCCTTTCGCTTTCTGCCGTGTGCCTTTCAGTGAGTGTGGATGCAATTAATTAATTGACTTCTCTCTCCTCCCCGGCTGCGGAGCCCTTAATTAACACACGGAATGAATAGGTGAGCCAGGGTTAAAAGCTGTTGTCAGCACTTAAAAGGTTGCAGAGAGCTGTTGCTATTGAATTTGAGTGTCCGTTCCGTGGGGTGGCTGGGGCAGATTTCTTGACAGGCCTTCGGTTCCTAATCGATGGAAGGTTAATTTATTTCTCCTAACTAGGAATCCTACACACTTTGCAACCTGGAAATGCTCATCCGCTGCCTATGCAGCGGGGTTTGCTCAGGAGCAGCTCACCCATGATGCAGGCAGCTGCATCAAGAGATGGCAATACGAGCCACTAAGTGGTACAAGGTAGATGTGCCTGTAGAAGGTCCGAGGTTCTAGCTCTGAAATCTCCAGGTAGGGATGGGGGAGTCCCGTGCCTGAAATCCAAGAGTGCTGCTGCCAGGCAGTGGAGACAATACTGAGCTAGATGGACCAACAGGTTGACTCTGTAGAAGCCAGCTTCTCCTTTGGGAAGGGCCATGGCTCAGTAGAGCATCTGCTTTGCATGCAGAAGGTCCCTAATTCAACCCCCTTCCAAGTAGATTTGAGAAGGACCCCTGCCAGAAATCATGGAAAGCCACTGCCAGCCAGTGTAGACAGTACTGAGTTAAGAGGGACCATTGGTTTGACTCTGCACATAAGGCAACGTTCTGTGTTCCACCACCATTTCCCCTGATCCCCCTTAAACTAACCCACTCTGTGCCTCCTAAGCTAGCCTAGTGCCTTCGGGTACAGGGGAAGGTGTCCAATCCACTACTCACAAGGGAGGGGAGATCATTTTTTTTTCTGTTGACATTTTAATGCCTAATACCTGACTTGCACTTCCCAAACCAATGCTTGAACCAAAACAAGCCCTTGAAATCCACACTTCTCCGAATTTTGCAATTTATGCACACCAGAGGAAAGTGTACCCCAAAAGAAAGTATATATACGCAGGGGTGAAAATTTACCCAAATGCATGATATCAGGGGAGATTGCTTTCAATATATTAGGAGAAATGCATAAAAGCTGAAGGTAAAGGGACCCCTGACCATTAGGTCCAGTCATGGCCGACTCTGGGGTTGCGGCGCTCATCTCGCTTTATTGGCCGAGGGAGCCGGCGTACAGCTTCCGGGTCATGTGGCCAGCATGACTAAGCCGCTTCTGGCAAACCAGAGCAGCGCACAGAAATGCCGTTTATCTTCCTGCCGGAGCAGTACCAATTTATCTACTTGCACTTTGACATGCTTTCGAACTGCTAGGTTGGCAGGAGCAGGGACCGAGCAACGGGAGCTCACCCCATCGTGGGGATTCGAACCACCGACCTTCTGATTGACAAGTCCTTGGCTCTGTGGTTTAACCCACAGCGCCACCCGCGTCCCATGGAGAAATGCATAGAGTAATGCAAATGAATTTTCACCTTAAAAAACGAAACAAAAACTCTCACCCCACAAACTGATGCAGAATTGGGCAGACTTAAGGTAAGGCTGGAAAAGTAAGAAATGGATATAAATTGAAATCGACAGATTCACCCAACCCTAATCATTGCCTTTGATTTGCAAGCCAAAACTTATCACAGGAGAATGCTTAGCTCAGCCTCCACTCTGCCTACAGGTAGGAATGGGCGGTGACTGGTTTCCATTGGAACTGGTGGGTTTAAAGCAGGAGGCCAACGACAGGCAGAGGCAATGAACTCCGTTCCCTCCATTCAGGAGTTCAAACGCACGCAGATTGGTGTCAGAGCTTGCAATCTTTGAACGACGCACTCTCCGTATTCACAAATGCTGTATAACTGAATAGAGCAATTGTTGCAGAACCCTTAGAGCCTGGTGTCTGCTGCATTCACCCACTCTACAAAAACCTTATCATTCAGTTATTCAAAATCGAAAAGGGTGCTGGGTCTTTTGGTTAAAGTGATTTACTAAATAATAGTTGCCGTATGATAGGCTGTCAGTAGTTCAGAGCATCTCTCCGCAGGTGAACAGTGCAAAATCAGAGACTGGGGGCGGTGTGTTGCCTTCCTTTTGGAGGGCCACAAATTCAACGCACCATCCTTAATTTCCATGTGCATGGAAACAGATCAATGTGCACTAGAGGCACAACAAAAACTTGCAACATTTTAACAAATCTCTCCCACTTCCCCCAAATTGTTGTTGGTATCCGTCCATCTTGAGAGACAATGGAGTTCACCTCCAGGGGTGAAGTCAAACTGCTGGAGAACCTTGCTGATGTGGTCCAAAGCAATACGTTTGGCACCAGCTTGGCTGCAGGAGTTGCTGGAAGGAGGCATACAAGGCATCACTCAACTGTATTTGGGACTCCACTCCAGATTTGTATAGGGTTTACTCCTTAGCCTTTTCTTCTCCTGAAGATGTCTCGCAAGGCAGTGGGTGTCCCCAAATTAAGGGCATTGATTTCCCAGGGACTGTATCTTATAGGGCCTGTTGCAATGTGGCTGCCTATGAATCACCAAGACAAAGAAGACCAAAGAGGATTTGCAAGGATGAGGAACCTGTGACCCTCCAGATGTTGGTAGACTCCAACTCGCATCAACCTTGATGATGATTGCTGGGGTTGATGGGAGTTGGAGTCCAGCAGCACCTGGAGGGCCATAGACCATTTAGACCAGGCATCCCCAAACTCGGCCCTCCAGATGTTTTGGGACTACAATTCCCATCATCCCTGACCACTGGTCCTGTTAGCTAGGGATGATGGGAGCTGTAGTCCTAAAACATCTGGAGGGCCAAGTTTGGGGATGCCTGATTTAGACCCATTTAGAAATAATTGCTGTAATACTATACCTATCACTGTATTGGTGAAGACTGTGGTCAAGTCACCTCCATGCCTGCTCATTCTGGTGTTAACTGTTGATGGGCAATTGCAGGAGTAGGTTTCTTTATTTTAAGCTGGTTTTGGACTAGACAAATATGATGCTTTCAAATAAAGGGTAGTCTTCTGGCATCCTTTCAAACAGAGGATGGTCCTCTGTAAAATAGTACATATGATCACCCTCCATGCAAAGGATTGTTCCCAGTGTTAGATTCATTGAAACAACAGACATTACTTAGGTCCATTGATTTCAGTGGGTCTACTCAGAGCAAAAATGAGTTAGAAGCAACCCATTCTTTCCCAAAGCTTCCATGCTCAGTTTGGCTGATATTTCCAGCTATGTGCTATATGCCAGCCAGAGGTTGGGATGAATGCACCCATCTCTCTTTGAGCTTTGGCTTCTAGCTTTGGTTTCTTTAGTTCCCAAATTTTAAATCTGCGCCGCGACTCGGCATTTGCGAAAAACCCAGCTTTGCGTACTTTTGCTTTAACTTGCTTAACGAGGCCATAATTTGACTCCCATTTACTTCAATTAGTTCAATTTGATTTTGTTTACTTTCAGATGTTTGATTAAACTTTGCTTAAAATGGAACTAATCAAAGGAGCAGTTCAACTTAGTTAAACAAGCAAACTAAGTGAATTAACACTAAGCTGAAGCAGATGCTCTTGTTCCGACAGCTCTAATGCTGGCAAGGAAGCAGAGGGGGATTGATAGAGGGAAACAGGGTGTTGGGCCCAAGAGATCTACTTCAGGTCTTGCCTGGAAGGTAGATGCCCTGGGTGACCTTGGCCAACTGCTCTCCCTTGCCCTCCCTGCTGCATCCTGCGAACAAGGAATTCCTAAATGGAATCAAGTGAAGAGCAGAAATTGGTTCCAAGTACTATGTCACTGATGGTCCCTTTACTCCAAATGCCAGTTCCCAAACATTCTGCTCCTCTACTCCAACATTCTGTCACAGGTTAGTGTGACCAAGAAAACATAACTCAGGGTGGGGTTCTGCAGGGGTGGTTGATTTCTGTTCAGGGGATGGGACAAATAACCAGGCAATGGAAATTTCTGCTCTCATTTCTCTTTCTCTCAGAATTCTCCTACATCTCTGGGTGGGAAAGAGGGGTGGGGTGGGGGAGAAAATGAATTTCTTTCTTTCTTTCTTTCTTTCTTTCTTTCTTTCTTTCTTTCTTTCTTTCTTTCTTTCTTGTTTTCATTTTTTGTCTCATGGCAAATAACAACAACAACAACAACAACAACAACAATAATTTAAAGAGACGCTGGTAGCGCTGTAGGTTAAACCACAGAGCCTAGGACTTGCTGATCAGAAGGTTGGCGGTTCGAATCCCCGCAATGGGGTGAGCTCCCGTTGCTCGGTCTCTGCTCCTGCCAACCTAGCAGTTCAAAAGCACGTCAAAGTGCAAGTAGATAAATAGGTACCGCTCTGACGGGAAGGTAAACGGCTTTTCTGTGTGCTGCTCTGGTTCGCCAGAAGCGGCTTAGTCATGCTGGCCACATGACCCAGAAGCTGTACGCCGACTCCCTCGGCCAATAAAGCGAGATGAGCGCTGCAGCCCCAGAGTCGGCCATGACTGGACCTAATGGTCAGGGGTCCCTTTAGTTTTACCTAATAATAATTTATTATTTATACCCCGCCCATCTGTCTGGGTTTCCCCAGCCAATCTGGGCGGCTTCCAACAGAATATTAAAATACAATAGTACTCTCTGCTTCTTGGAAGTTTTATTTCCCTGTTTTCTCTTTTCTTTTTCTCTGCATCCTTTATGCCTAAAAGAGATAAAAGACTGTGCAGCATTATTATTATTATTATTATTATTATTATTATTATTATTATTATTATTAAAAAAAGAAGAAGAGTAGGTGGATAAGATGCAGTGAAAATTCAAAAGCTGAGATGGAATAAGGAAGCAAACAGATGGCTAGGTATTAAACCACAGTCATAAAGCAACATCTGGCAAAATATCACACACACACACACACACACACACACACACACCAATACCCTTCAGGAGAGTGCCCTGATTTAAGTAATATGCTTCTCATTTTGGTGCAATTAACACCAACATTTGCATAGCAAAGAGCAGCAGCGCTCACTCATGCTTGCATGGTTTTCCACAAGGAGAATGGGGCAATGAGCTTCCGTGCTATGGACACAGGCAAAGCCTTTAATAGCTCACTTTCAGGCTGGCCTCAGATGGAGAAACAATTCCTTTGGCTATGTTCAATCTAGCAGATACAGTTGCCAAGCTGGAAATTAAAAGATGAATGGGGGGCGAGTGGGAGAGGACGAGTAGAACAGTATTAGCTTTCCCCCTCACCTTGATAAAGAGGATGACAATTCCAACCGCAGGCAGGATTATCAATTCACTTGTGGTTAGATCCTTTTGACATAAATCTTCTTGGCCGCTTGCCGATTCACACAATCGGCTTTCCTCCTGCCACCGTCCCCACGTCAGTATAGGTTGCTGAAAACACCTTGTGCCTTAGAGAAGATGGCATCTTTGTGCTAAGTATACTGATATGCATCGGTGTTGTCAAGTAGATGGTCAAAATAACCACAGCCTATAGGATCTGTGCGGTGTTTAGGAGACAGAGGGGTGGGATATATTGGGTTCCAATCTAAGAGCACAAGAGGTGTCCTGCTGGATCAGGGCCATGGCCTGTTGGGATCTGAACAAAATTTTGCAGTGTGGAGCCTTCCAGCCACTCCCATCCCCTCCCACCTGGTTTTTCATGCCTCACCTCCATCCGTCAGTCATTAAGCACGCTGTGGCTACTGAGCACATCCCAAATTGGACTGGTTTGGATTACCCCCTCCTTAATGCTGCCAAGGAGTGTGGTAGAGTCTCCTTCTTTGGAGGTCTTTAAGCAGAGGCTTGACAACCATATGTCAGGAGTGCTCTGATGGTGTTTCCTGCTTGGCAGGGGGTTGGACTCGATGGCCCTTGTGGTCTCTTCCAACTCTATGATTCTATGATTCTATAATCCTCCTTAAAGACTTTTTTTGGCGGCACTTTGCAGATCTTCGGGTCTCCCAAGCCACCTGACTCCTCCATGTTTGTGTGTCTGTTTGGTGCCATTTTGCGTAAATTAGCATTGGCACTCACTGTCTGAACATTGAAGCTAGAGGGGATAACGAAGGAAGGCAAGGAGAGGCTGTTAAAGGAAATACATTGGTTGGGACTCAAGAGTAAACTCAGTGACCCCATTGCTATGCATGTACGGTGGTACCTCGGGTTACATATGCTTCAGGTTACATACGCTTCAGGTTACAGACTCCGCTAACCCAGAAATATTACCTCGGGTTAAGAACTTTGCTTCAGGATGAGAACAGAAATCGTGCTCCAGCGGTGCAGCAGCAGTGGGAGGCCCCATTAGCTAAAGTAGTGCTTCAGGCTAAGAACAGTTTCAGGTTAAGAACAGACCTTCAGAACAAATTAAGTTCTTAACCTGAGGTACCACTGTACGTGCTGTTAGGATGAGCAGATCTGTTGATTTTGGGTTCTCATTTTTCCAATCTTAAATTCACTTCTCCACATTTCCACATCACTTTGTCGGTTTTTTTCTTTTTAAAGCCCACATGAAAATTCATCAGCATTTGGGTGCAAATTTCTCCTAATATTCACATTGATGTATGCAGTTTTGCCTAGCACACACATATTTGCAAAGCAATTTCCCCTAATATAATATATATGAATTTCAATGCACACTAGGATAGGCTTTGATGTAAATATCACTTGGCTGGAGAACTGCAATGCAAAATTCAGAGGTGTGCAAATTTCGAAGGAGGGCTGAGCTTCGGGAAGTGTGAATTTGGTAAATGTGAGCCGAAGTTTCTCCTCCATCTCTACATGCCTCCCAAAGCTGTTCTCAAGTTCATAAAACCAACCCATCCTCTGGCAATCCAACCACAACTCCCGCTTAGCAGAGAAATTTCAGTGTACTTGGGTCCAGCTTGTGGATTGTGTTGCATGTGTGACTCTGGAAGAGATGATTGACAGAAGAAGGGGTTTTCTCTATTCCCCCTCTTTTTTTGGGCGAGCAGGGGAAGGAGAGGGAGTGCTGAATTTTTGGTAATTGTGTTTGTTCTTTTACTGCAGCTTCCTTAACACATAATGCAAATGGCAGGTGTTTTCATAAGACGTTTACTTAGTTTTAACAGAGTGTTTGGCGGGACACAGTGGTGTTCAGTGCCAAAAAGCATGGGGATTTGCCCCTCCCTTTCCACCTCCAGCATGATTGTATTAAAGGCTCAGTAATGCTTCTTCAGATCTCAACAACAGCATGGTACTCCCGCTATCTCCCTATTTCTTAACAAGCCACTACTAAGAAAATAGGTGTCATAACCTCCCACATTCGCCGGTTTAACTTGCTTTTTCCAGGTGCATTAAACTGGAAGACTGACTTCTGACAGAGGATCCCCACACACTGTCACTATTTTGCAGGAGGGATTCGAGCATATAATGTGAATTTAGGTTTGTGCAACTGAAGTGGACTAAAGTGCTCTGTCTTCCTGGTACCGGAGATACACACACAGGCACATAACAGACTTTTTGCAGTTAGGAAAGTTATGGGGAAATGCATTGAAAAGTGTGCAGTGGACAAATGGTTAATGGGAAGGCCTATGCCCCCGTGCAAGCAAATCAAGCTGAATGCATGTTGTCATATAGCCATCCTGAAAATGATTCAGAACAAATGCTCAATAAAGACTTTTTATTGTCTAACCCAAGGCTGTCCAACATTTCATACCAAGTGGGCTGCAGCAGTACTTTGACACGGAACCTGCAGGCTGCATACTGGATTGTGCATGCATGCACTTGAGTGTGTGCGTGAGTGAGCCCCAAATTTGATACACACACCCCAGTTCTTGTGCTGCCTTTGGCTAAGGGAGGTGCCAGGCTTTGGGAAGAAGGTGCAAGGCTCTGGCAGGGGCCTAGAGCCCTCATGCCTCCTTCCCAAAACCCATTGCCTCCTTATCTGGCTTTAGGAAGGCAGTGTCAGGACTGCAGGGATTGCAAGGTTTTCTAGTTGTTCAGCAACAATTCATGAAGAGTTTACTATGTTCTTCTCTGTTGTTGTTTAGTCGTTTAGTCATGTCCGACTCTTCATGACCCCATGGACCAGAGCACGCCAGGCACTCCTATGTTCTTCTCTATCATTGTTATTTTTTTATTAAAAAATATCTAATTGTAGCAGGGGCAAATTTTTGGTGTGAGGTTCATAGATGGACAGGCTAGGGCATATCCAGGCTTAAATTGAAGTGCAGATGCTGATTTTAAAGTCCAAAACACCATGGGACTACAGACGGATAAATCTGTCAATTTTTGTTCTCTCTTGTTTCTCATTTTCTCAGTCTTAAATTCAGTTCTTCACATTTCTGCAGCAATCTTTTTTTTTAAAAAGTCCTTTTGAAAACTCATCTGCAACATTGCTGCAGATTTTCCCAGAGATCTGTAGTTTGCTAAGAACGCTGATAATTGCTTAGGGACCCCTTTCCCCCAGGATTCAAGTTGTGCAATGGAAGTGGATTTGGTGCTCTTGCACAACAAATCCTCTCCCCACAGGGACTTGGTGTCATAAGGAAAGCAAAGGGAAAAGACACGGGATAATGTGAGAGAAGAATTGCTTGAGACAACGTTGCCGAAGGCCATCCTGAAAAATTCATCACCATTTCGGTGCAAATTTTGTCTAATATGCAACTTTCCCTAACAAAGACGGCAAAGCAATTTCCCTTAATGCAGCACACCTTTTGGTATGTTCTTTTCATAAATTTATGCATATTTTAATGCACACTTGACCCTGGAAGGTGCTTTTTTTCCTGTAGATATTACCTGGCTGGATTTTGCACTGCAAAATTCAGAGGATTGCTGTGTTTCCTGAATCAAGTAGGCTCGCCTTTAAATGTGAACTGAATCAAATGTTTTCCCCACTGGCAGCCCTCAGAGGGAGGCAGGTTCAACTGGTTCTGCTTATCCCTTTGCCAAGACTGCATTAGAGCTGAAAGTGTCACCACCTGCTGAATTTGCACCCCCTGTAACTGTGGAGGGCCTTGTCTTTATTGCAAAGCCTTGCAACGCCACCCCTCCTTCTCCCCTGCTAGGTTGCTATTCTGGGCCTGCCACTCACCGCCAAGCCTTTCACCTTTGAACTGCCATTTCCCTCGGCCTTCCTTTGCTTCCCTTGCATAGACAATGAGAGCTAGCTGTCCGGGCTGCATAGCTAATCTGGCTTCTGTCTGCCTCCGCCAGGCAACCTTCCCTCTGATGTCGTTAGACAGTGGGGCTCCCCGCTGTGTCCCATTGCCAGCTGCCAGTTCCAGTCTGTTAGCAGTTTATGGAGCAAGCCTTTCACCCACCCAGCACACATTCTCCCTTTTGCTTTCCCTCCTCCCATTCAAGAAAGGCTGTCTGTGTATGCATAAGGGAGAGAGAATGTATTTCAGGACCCCTGCTGGGAACCAACATTGCTTTTTTAGAAAGTCAGAGGTCGTCTCCCCAAGGCAAAAAATAAAACAAAATCTAAACACTGCAACAGGTTCACTGGAAGGTTGTCAATTAATGTGGGAGAACAAGGGGGAGATGCAACAAAATGCTGTGGAGCGGAGTGCTCCTCTTCAGGGCTCCCACTAGCCAGACAGTCCCCTTTCCAAAATACTCCATTTCATTTCTTCTCTTTCATTTGCTCCCAACCCCATCCTGAGCTTGTTCAGTCCTTATAGGGATGTTTTGGGGTTCTTTCACTTCTTAGGATTTTTGCTGTACTTCTGCAAACCTTCAGAAGCCTGTTGATATCTTCCTTTTGTACATGGATGGTGCCATCTTAGCCGCAAATGGATGTGCACTCAGGGAATGTGTTTGCTATTAGTATATAGCAAGGGAAGCCAAATGTGGTGTCTTTCAGATGGTGTTGGGATACAACTCGTAAGAACATAAGGAGAGCCTGCTGGATCAGGCCAGTGACCCATTCAGTCCAGCATCCTGTTGGCTCTCCCATAACCAATTGCCATGTGGCTGGTACTGCGGGAGTCCAACAACACGGTGTTTGGTACAGTTCTCTGTCATTTCTGGGTCGTTCCTAAAATAACACAGATTTGCGGTCTTGGAGATGTGTGCATTTTCTTTTGAATTTGCACTTAGGTGAGTGGCTGGCTGCTATTTTTTAAAATATAACAATACTGTAAGAATATTAAGTGGTTTATAAATGCCTTTAAAAGTTCATGATGATGATGATGATGATGTTCCTTATGCGCCCTTCGCTGCAATGTCCCAGAGCAGGTTACAACAATGTAAAAATAAAACATTTAAATTGGTTTGAACAACTTAGAATCAAAAGAAACAGGTGGGCCCTAAAGACATATATATTTCAGGTGTCAAAAGCCAGTATAAAACAGTGTGTCTTCTGAGTTTGATGAAAGCTCTACAATGAAGGTGCCAAGCATACCTCTGTGCAGTGGGAATTCAAAGGGCCCAGGGCCCAAAAGCAGCCCTCTATCCCTCTTTACCTGGCCCTTGAAACAATAATTTATTATAATTATTTATTGTTTATACCCCGCCCATCTGACTGGGTTTCCCCAGCCACTCTGGGTGGCTCTCAACAGAATATTAAAAACATGATAAAACATCAAACATTAAAAACTTCCCTGAACAGGGCTGCCTTCAGATGTTTTCTAAAAGTCAGATAGTTGTTTATTTCCTTGACATCTGATGGGAGGGCGTCAAACTCTCTCTCGGACCCCCCCCCTCCCCAGGCAACACACCTCACTAGTTTACATTGCATCCTCTTTGAATGTTTTTGCCATGGTGGAATTTGTCATTGACCTCTGATATTGCTTCCTGCTTACCCAGGTGGAAGATTGAGGATGAGTGTGTCTAGGAACCAGCCTGCTCTACAAAAGCAAACTGTATCCTTGCCCCTGCCCCAGACACTTTTGCCCCTGGCTCTACCAACCACTGGTATGTGGCCCCCAGGAAATCACCCTCCAGCGAATGCAGCTCTCTGGCTGAAAAAGGCTCCCTGCCCTTGAGCCAGACGGACAGCAGGGGTATGCATATGAAAGGCTGGGAGAGAAAGGATTTCTCTGAAAGAAGGTGCCTGGTCACGGAAGCTGCCCTTTAGAAAGAATTCTACTACCTGCCAATTTGCAATCTGCTCCCTTCTACACTTGGAAGGTGACCCAGTTCTAACAAGCTTTCTATTGCACAAGAGAGGGAAGGTGGATGAGCATTTTATCTACAAGTGCTCTTGCTTACAGAAATTTATTGGCTTAATACTCCTCAAAGGGCGAGGTGCCACTTGCATTGACCCACTTTGGTGCGTGGAACACCGGCGCGCTCAACGACTCTGCTTCATTTCGCCTCTGCTCCTGCTTTGTGCAAGGAAGCAGAAGGCTTGGCTAAGCTTGGCTTGGCAGCCCGGCTCCTTAAAAAGAAAGATCTGTTCAATATCAAGCAGGAGCCGGGGATTGAACTGGTCGCCAGCTTGGCCCCTGGTGAAACTTGCTTCTCTGCCTCAAAGCGTTTGAAGTTGCTAAGGAAGGCAAAGCCTGAACAGCCCCCTTCGGGTGTCTGCTAGGGCATGCAAGGTGTTTGTAGTGGTAGAGTATCTCTGTTACACACCAAAGGTCTCAGGTTCAATCCCAAGCAGAGCTGGGAAAGCCCCAGAGAGCAGCTGCTAGCCTGTGCATTCATACAAATGCATCTCTGGAAATACAGAACTTACAGCGACTTCTATGCTGGGTTGGTCATGTCCACAGAATGGAAGATGGCAGGATCCCCAAGGACGGGCTCTACAGGGAGCTGGTTTCAGGCACTAGTCCTGTTGGCAAACCAACTCTGCACATTCATTTTGGGAAAGGCAGGCTGGAACTGCCATGTGGAGTGCATCAGCTCAGCCCTGCAGAGCAGTGGTGTTGATTGGGTTCCCATCGACACATGCGTTCCCACTTCTATGGTTACCAGATTTTTTTCAATGAAATCGGGGACACTTTTTTTTTTTTGAAGCTGAGTAGCAACAGGGAGTCAGTAGAGGGGATGGTGAGGCAAAAGACCCTGGGCCCAAGCAGACATGCATCTTGTATAAAGGTGCAAAGCTCTTCTTTGGCACCCTGTGAAACATAAATGTACAGAGTTTTTTTAAAAAAACTGGGCAACGGCGCACCACCCACCTGTGACTCCCGAGCCTTCCCCGATCTCCTTCTCCCTTTGTTTTGACAGATCAGGGGAGGCTCAGGAGTCACGGGTGGGCGGCCGTTGCCCAGGAGGGACCAGCCTTGTAGTGCAGTTGGCTCTGGCTGGCTTCAGGAGCTGCTCGCTGCTCACTGCCGTGGCGCAGAAAAAATGGTGGGTGCCACGGCAGTGAGCAGCTCCTGAAGCCAGCCAGAGCCAACTGCACTACAAGGCTGGTCCCTCCTGAGGCTGAGGCTGCCGCTGCCATGTTTCTCCAGGACAGATTTGCAAATCTGGGGACATTCCGGGGACGGAATTTGACCAGGGACAGATTTGCAAATCCAGGGACTGTCCCTGGGAACCAGGGATGTCTGGTAACCCTAACCTACACGCATGACAAAATTGGCACCAGATACAGATGGGGCAGAATGGGGCAGGGGCAAATCCACTCTTACACGGATGCTGTAATCAGCATCGAAGCTATCTGCTCCGGCACTGGGAGTGGCGTACATCTGGGGGTATGGCGCACGTCCCAGGGGGCGTGGCGTGCGTCAGGGGGCGTGCGGCAAGCGGCACAGGTCCCGGTGTGTGCATGGCGAGTGGCGAGCATCCCAGGGATGTGTGGTAAGCGCTGAGCGTCCTGGAGGGTGGGGGCGGGAGCGGCCCTGATGTCACCCCTGGATGTCACCCAGGGCAGACTGCCCCCACCTCCACCTTTGTCCACCAGTGCCTGTAATAGGAACCCCGGTGTAAGTGGCTTCCACAGGGAAGCTGTGGAAAAAATGTGGCTGGTCAAGGGAGCCGTGGACTCAAAAAGGTTGAAAACCACTGGTATAAGAAATAAAATCAAGCCACACAGTCATTTGAGCTCTGCCCTTTAAATACTTTTAGTTTATGAGACATCTTTTCAAGGAAGGCAGTTTGCCAGAGTTTTTGGACAGGACAAATGCAATTCCAGTAAAGAGACTCTTTATGTCAAATTGTACTTCTCTCTCTCTCTCTCTCTCTCTCTCTCTCTCTCTCAGACTTCTTTCTTGCAGCCAGACAAACTTGATCTAGCATGGCTCAAAGGTGCCAAGACAAACACTGTTCCTACAAACAGCTTTAACTTTCGACAATATCCTGCGTTTACCTTACTTCTGAGCCGGATGGGCTGCAGTTCAGGAAAAATAAGAACGATGCCCAAGTTTGCAGTGATTCAATCAGTGGCTGAAAGAAGGTCATAACTCACACCAAACAACATTTTCTTTCTTGCAGTGTGTCCCCCCCCCCATTCCTCTTTTTATTCATTCATTTTTATCCCAACTCTAACCGATTGATATATCTATATATAAATTACAAAATATCCAGCCTGTCCTTCCTGGAACTTGGGGGCAGGGGATGTACATGGTTATTGTAATGGTTCTAGGGGTTGCTCGTGCGTAAGTTGTCGCCACTCCTGGCTAGGTTACCTGGGTGAACCCTTTCTGTCTGGACAGCCTCTCACCCGTGGCTGTCTCAATCGCTGGCAGAATCCGTCAGTGGGCGTTTCTTGAACTTCTTCCAGCAAAGAAGTTCTTTGACGCCCAGTCTCCTCCTACTCTCCCTGCGCGGAAGTCTTCTGTGCAGGGAGGGTGTGGGCAGCGGAGGACCCGTGCTCTCCCTGCTGGTCTCCGGTGAGGAGTCCTGGAGCCCCCTCGCCGATTCCCCCATCTGCCCCCCTTCTCCACTGGTGCTATGCTGATTTCCTTCCCCAGCAGATGGGCTGCCTCTCTCCCTACTGGGACCCTCTCCGGCATCCCCCTGGAGCCTTCCCTCTGCCTCTGGCTCCGATGGCAGTTCCCTGACAGTTATTCTCCACTATTCATTTTAGTCCCACAACAGCCATGTGAAGGAGTTAGGGGAGAAAGCGGGGGGGGAGGATGTCACCTGCTCAAGTACCCTCTATGAGCTTCATTGCTGAATAGCTATTTAAATCCAGGAATCCCATTAGTGATACCACTAACTAAACCACTGAGCCTCTTGGGCTTGCCGATCAGAAGGTCTGCGGTTCGAATCCCTGCGACAGGGTGAGCTCCAGTTGCTCTGTCTCAGCTCCTGCCAACCCAGCAGTTCGAAAGCACGTCAAAGTGCAAGAGGATAAATAGGTACTGCTCCGGTGGGAAGGTAAACGGCATTTCCGTGTGCTGCTCTGGTTTCACAAGAAGCGGCTTATGCTGGCCACATTACCAATAAAAACTGTCTGTGGACAAACGCTGGCTCCCTTGGCCTGTAAAGTGAGATGAGCGCTGCAACCCCAGAGTCATCTGTGACTGGACTTAACTGTCAGGGGTCCTTTACCTTTTTTTTCTTTAATCCCTTTAGTGGTATCTTTAAGACTCTGAAAGGTTCCAGCTAGCAACAGTTTTACAAGGCATTCCCAAAAGGCAAAAATGGTTTTAAAAAGTGACTTAATCAATCCAGAGACTGGTGAATAGATTGTGTCTTGGAGAAATAGGGACATTTGGAGCAAATCTACCTCTAACCACCAAACCCAACTGCTTCTTGCTGGGTTACCTTTCCTTTGGTTAGCTGGATATTTTCTCCTCTTGTCATCTTGCCCCAGTCTGCGGAATAGTTTCTTCCCCCCTGCCTTCAAGCACCCACATAGTTGGGGAAGGGAAAAATGACCTCTCCACTATGCACTTGATTGCATTTTAAACTTTAATAGCTTCCTGCCATCTTTGAAAGAGGCGATGTGTTTGACCGAAGCACCGTGGCTTGGACTCCGATGTAGGGACAGGGAGATCTATAATAAGGCTGTGCCCTATTGGCATCTCCATCTTTCTCTTCTTCTGTCTATCTCCATCTCATATAATTGGATTGTATCCACTATATATATATATATATATATATATATATATATATATGGTTTCCCCTCTCTCTCTGCCCTCCAAATCTACTCATGTGCCTTTAAAACTGTGTTTGACATGAAAGAATTAGGCACGTCACCTTTTCTTTGTGCCAGCACGAATGATTCAGCTCCTTACATTAATCTACCTGTGTATTCAGGATGTGGCAGAGGAGGCTGGTCCGTCAGGGCAAATGGGCAACTGCCCCACCAACCCCTGTCTGCCCTCAGCCACCCCTCACTTGCCTCCCTTCTAACTTACAGCCAGTCCAGTTCACCTTGCAGTGGGGGAAACGAAACTCTACAACAGTAAGTTCGGAATGCATCCAGGGATCTTTTGCCACTCTGTAACAAAGTTTATGCTTCAGAGGAACTTCGATCCGATGTTCTGGGAGTGAGTGCTGTTGCTGATATAGCCAAAACTGCACCAGTCATGCCCAAGAAAGACATATTGGCAGACCTGGGGAAACCTCAAGGTTTGCAGAAGTACAAAATAAATCTGTAGTAAAAAGGTAAAGGTACCCCTGCCCGAAGGCCAGTCGTGACCGACTCTAGGGTTGCACGCTCATCTCGCTCAAGAGGCCGGGAGCTGGCGCTGTCCGAAGACACTTCCGGGTCACGTGGCCAGCGTGACGAAGCTGCATCTGGCAAGCCAGCGCCAGTGCCGCACACAGAAACGCCGTTTACCTTCCCGCTATAAAACAGTCCTATTTATCTACTTGCACTTAGGGGTGCTTTCGAACTGCTAGGTGGGCAGGAGCTGGGACCGAAAGACGGGAGCTCACCCCGTCGCGGGGATTCGAACCACCGACCTTACGATCGGCAAGTCCTAGGCACTGAGGTTTTACCCACAGCGCCACCCGCGTCCCCCAAAAAATCTGTAGTAATTTCCCTCAAAACAGGCTGATGAAGATGGTTCAGGTTCAGCATTCATGGAATGCTGACGTCTGTGTGTGTGCGTGTGTGTGTGTGTAATGGAATGGAATGGAGTATCCTGAACAGGAGCACTCCATTCTGCAATAGTTTGCTGCAGTTTCCACTTCTTATCTCTAATTTTGTTTTTCTTTCCTGGTGACTCCAACCAACCCTGAGCGCTGATGTATTCAGCCTTGAACAGGGCAGTTAGGCGAGATGAACTTTTATTATTTCAGGAGCTAGGGCTTTAAGCAACGCCTTGACAAAGATGAGAATTGTGCTAAATTTAAAGAGCTGGCATGCCTGCACTTGGCAATGGGAGCTTGAGCAATCAAGACAGTTAAAAGAGAGAGAGAGAGAGAGAAAGAGAGAGAGAGGGACTGCTCCATTGAAATTCCTGGCAAAGCTCCGACTGACTTCTTCTGAGCCAGAGTTTCCCTGCTAAATTATTGCATCTTCTGTTAGGTGCTTAATGTTTCTAGAATTATGGGCTTGTAATTTGGTAAGTTGCATTGACAAATTCGTTCCTTGGCATAATAGATGGCAGCTATTTCATTAAGGAGAAAGCATAAGCGGTCCCTGTTGGGGTGATTTAAATCTACGGGAAGAGTTACATGATAGCAACAATTCCAGGATTTTTTAATAGTTTATTTCCCCCTTCACCCTCCACCCACCATTGGTTTCTGACTTCCTGGTTGTGTGACATTTGGCACTCTAGTCCTGACGAAGCATTTTTGATTTTTACAGGGAAACCTTGGAGGAGCTGAGTTCACAAACCCAACATTACTAAGCACAGAAGGTTTGCTGGCGTTGGACCTTGTTCTCTGGAACTGGTGTGGAGAATGCAGATAGGAGGCATTTTTCTCCCACATTTGTAACTCTAAAACTTGGGCCCTTTTCATGAACACACATAGAAACACAGGAAGCTGTTGTCTACAATGAGTGGCAACTGCTTTGCTGTGTTTCAGGCAAGGGTCCTTTCCAGACCTACCTGGACATCATAGAACCACAGAGTCATAGAATTGTTGAGTTGGAAGGGATCATCAGTGTCATCTAGTCCAACCCCCAGCAATGCAGGAATCTTTTGCCCAACATAGGGCTCAAACCCTCAGCCCTGAGATTAACAGTCTCAGGCTGTAGGTAAAGGTAAAGGACCCCCAGACAGTTAAGTCCAGTCAAAGGTGACTATGGAGTTGCGACGCTCATCTTGCTTTCAGGCCGAGGGAGCTGGCATTTGTTCACAGACAGCTTTCCAGGTCATGTGGCCAGCATGACTAAACCACTTCTGACGCAGTGGAACACCATGACGGAAATCAGAGCGCATGGGAACGCCATTTACCTTCCCACTGCAGCAGCACCTATTTATCTACTTGCACTGGTGCGCTTTCAAATTGCTAGGTTGGCAGGAACAGGGACAGAGCAATGGGAGCTCACCCCGTTGTGGGGATTTGAACCACCAACCTTCTGATCTGCAAGCTCAAGAAGGAAAAGTGGGTGGGACAAAGGCTGTGACTCTCATATTTGCACAGTAGACAATATTCCAGCCACACAGAAGCCAGAGGCACTCCAGCACTATCTAGGCAACAGAGTTGTGGGAAGGGCCATAGCTCCATGGCTGAGCATCTGCTCTGCATGCAGAAGGTCCCAGATTCAACCCCTGGCATCTCCAGGTGGGACTGGGAGAGGAAACCCTGTCTGCAGTCCTGCAGAGCTGCTGCTGGTGAATACTGAGCTAGATGGATCAATGGTCTGACTCAGTATGAGGCAACTTCCTGTGTTCCTATGCAAGCAAGAGGCATTGTCACAGCTATAAGTCTGAGAGATGGATGCAGAGGCATGGTTGGCCACATTTGGCCCATGGGCCAGAGGTTCCTCACGGCTGACCTATGCACATAAATTAACATATGCAGATGCTATGCAGATCTTCTTCTTCTTCTTTGTGCATAAGTGGACACCCTGCTTCAAACCAGAAGCTCCTTCCTTCTTGAAATCCTCAGCTGCCATGAATTACATTTCAGCATTTCCCTTTCACCCTCTGCCATTCAATGCCCTCCCCCGCCCTCACTATTACAAGACTTGTCCCCATTCATACTGGCTCCCTAGCCTATTGTGCAGGCAATTTTAATGTTAAAAAAACACACGCACCAACCCAAGCAAGCAAGCAAGCTGTGCAGGAGCAAAGGGAATTAACGCTCAGAGGGGGGAAATACTGTGCTTTCAAATGTAATAAAGGGCCTGAGGGTTAGCGGCAGTGAAGCAAATGATTTCTTCGTGACCCGTGGGGTCTCCCTCCTGCTTCCTCTGTTGCTTTGAGTTTGTATTGAATAGTAATGAATACATTATTCATTGCTGCCCACTAGGGAGAGTGCGGTGGCAGCTCTCGGAGCATAGATCTGCAACAACAATATTGCAGCAAGGAAAGGGGTGGGGGAGAGAGAGAAGCTGTTCTACAAGATTTAGTAGTCCGATAGGCTGGTCCTTGAGGGAGGTGCATGTGAGATACATTTCAAGCGGGGACAGAGAAATCTGCGCTTGGGAGTTCGGGGAAATGATGTGTTGCGTCGCATTTGTCCGAGCTGGAAAAAGAGAGCGAGAAAACAAAATTAATGGACTGCCCAAAGAGCAAGTTCGCTGTGAAAAATTTGCTGTGACAGCTGATGCAGTGAGCAAAGCCAAGCAAGTCCTTGGAGCTGACCAGCGGGGGTGGCTGGCAGCCCTCTGCACTGGAGGACTTTTTTTGGGGGGGGGCAGAGAGCCTGTCACTTCAATATTCTGATGTAGAAAATTTCTCTGTCCTGCTTTTTTCTTTCTTTTTTCCAAATCTGCATTTATATCGTGGAAGGCTGATGGGGAGGCCCAGCACCTGCAAGTTTATCTTACAGCCAGTGTGGTGTAGTGGTTAAGAGTGGTGGACTCATAATCTGGTGAACCGGGTTCGATTCCCCGCTCCTCCACATGCAGCTGCTGGGTGACCTTGGGCTAGTCACACTTTTCTGAAGTCTCTCAGCCTCACTCGCCTCACAGAATGTTTGTTGTAAGGGAGGAAGGGAAAGGAGATTGTTAGCCGCTTTGAGACTCCTTAGGGTAGTGATAAAGCGGGATATCCAGGTAAATGGAATGTTTAAAAAGGATTGTAAAGTGAGTGGATATGCAGAAAAAGAATCAAAATTTCAAACAGAGATAATTAACAGTGATTATAAGATATTGTCAAAAATGTATAAAATGTTGTTAGAATGGCAAACGATGGATGAAGAACTAAAGTCGGTGATGATACATTGGGCCAAAGATTTTGGATACAATATACAATTGAATGAGTGGGGAAAAGTATGGAATGTAAATATAAAATTTACAGCATGTACTGCATTAAAAGAGAACATTATGAAAATGGTATATAGATGGTATATCACACCGGTTGAACTAGCAAAAATGTATAAGACATGTAATAAGTGTTGGAAATGTAAAGAAAAAGAAGGAACCTTTTTTCATATGTGGTGGGAGTGTAAGAAAGTGAAATGTTTCTGGGAAATGATATATAATGAATTGAAGAAAATGTTGAAATACACATTTGTAAAAAAACCAGAAGCATTTCTGTTAGGAATAATAGGAAGTGAAATAAATAGAAGGGACAATAAACTCTTTCAATACGCAGTAACAGCAGCAAGAATATTAATGGCCCAAAAATGGAAACAGGAAGAAATACCGACACTTGAAGAATGAAACTTATGGACTATGCTGAACTGGACAAACTAACTGGGAAGATTAGATATCAACGGGAACACAAGTTCATCGAGGACTGGGGAAAATTTACTGAATATCTGAAAAGTACATGTGATGAACAAACAACGCTAGTGGGATTTAAAGAGGCTTTGTGAAAGGTAGAGGAATATTTGTTAAACAGAAAGAGGATTGAAAAAGTAATATTAAAATGCAATATTAAACGTAGAAAATGTGTAAAAATGGGAAAATATGGATGTTTGACAGAGAAGCTGATGGAAGTCCAAAAACCGAAATTTGTGAAAATTTGTTTGATGTTGGAATTGATATAATGAAAAATTTTAATAAAAATTATATTAAAAAAAGATAAAGTGGGATATCAAATCCAAACTCCTCCTCCTCCTCCTCCTCCTCCTCCTCCTCCTCCTTCCTGAGATCTTTTTAAGTCGACAAAAAGCACAACCTTGTCACTTTTGCACTGGGCAGGGGCTGGTGGCTTCAGGGATCGGCAAGGTGACTTCAGTGGGCACCTCTCTCACCCCCCCCCAGTGAAGGTTGGTCCCTTGGGGCAAATGTGTCACTGCCCCACCAAGGTCAGTCTGCCTTCAGGTAGCCCTCACTTTCCCACGTTCTTTCTTACAACCAGTTCAAGGGGGTGACCCTGGCTGTCAGCTTCATCCTCAGTGTTGCCCTTGTGGGACTCTGCAATGAGGAGGAGGGAAGAAACCTGGAGTTTGTTGGCTCCGCCTGTGATTGGCTCTGGCTCCCCCTCCCATTGGCATCTCACCCCATCAGTCCAATGGGCATCAACCACCACTTATTGAATCAGAAAGGCCTTCCTAGCCACCTGAGAGCAACGAACATGCTTTCCTCCTCCCCACAAAAATAGATTATTTCCAATAAGTAAAGTTGCGTGGAAATCCACTGGAAAATGTGGGGAAACCATCAATTGACACAACATCATCTAACCTCTCTGCAAACAAATAATAATGAATTATTAAGAAATGGCCAACATTGTCTAAACTCACTGCAAACTTTGGGCAAAGAAATCAGGGTGAATGCTCAATAAACAGGTTGTTTGGAAGGGTTGTCTTATCCTCCTTAAATTAATTTGTAGTTTTAAGGTAAAGGTAAAGGACCCCTGACAGTTAAGTCCAGTTGCAAATGACTCTGGGGTTGTGGCGCTCATCTTGCTTTACTGGCCGAGTGAGCCGACGTTTGTCCGCAGACAGTTTTTCCAGGTCATGTGGCCAGCATGACTAAGCCTCTTCTGGCGAAACCAGAGCAGCGCACGGAAATGCCGTTTACTTTCCCGCCGGAGCGGTACCTATTTATCTACTTGCACTTTGATGTGCTTTTGAACTGCTAGGTTGCCAGGAGCTGGGACTGAGCAATCGGAGCTCACCCCGTCATGGGGATTCGAACCGCTGACCTTCTGATTGGCAAGCCCTAGGCTCAGTGGTTTAGATCACAGCGCCACCCGCGTCCCTACATAAATTTGTAGTTTATGGTTCAGCTAAAACTCAGTGGTAAAAAATGCCTTTCCTTCGTCCACAGGAGTCCACCAGTGGGAGTGGGCAGGTGAAGAAAGTCCTCCCCAGCTTCTTCTCCTCTGGAACTGCTTATGTCTAGATGCTGGATTTAGACATTCAGCCCCACTCCCTCTGGCAGCACCCTAGGCAGCCTTAAGCAGTGCATTCTGAACAAAGATTTATCACTTGCTTCTGCAGGGATGTATTTAAACCATTCTTAAGAGTTTTAAAGAAATATCTGCCAACCTCTACCCGAACATCACTTGAAGACAGCTGTAAGCACGAATGCATCTATGTATTCAGAGCTCAAAAAGCTACAGATGCTCACTCAGTCTCCTCCTCTTCGTTTTGGCATCTGGGCAGTTTTTTGGTTTTTTTTAAACCCTTCATTGCAACCCCTTGGCATGGCAAAGGAAGGATGTTTGGGAGACAATATGCTGTGTTGGAGATTACACCGATTTTGGTTGCGTGCTTGCATGATAATGGGAATGGATCCAGAAAAATGCTGGCATTTAGGAAAGCATGACGGATCTAAAATGCTGATGATTTGATGGTGCTGGTGGGATTGGGTGCTGTTGGTAGCTTGGCTTAGATGTACAAACATTTTTTCTGCCCCTTTTCTCTTAAGACTTCGCAGCATGATGGATAGGCTTCGGTTTACAGCACATTGGTGGGAAGTATTCACAAACTATTTCTTGGGGAAAACAGGATTGTTATTTACAAGTTGGAACTGCATCTAAATATTGCAGTGCAGCCGACTTCTTTTCAGAATTCCACCCATTCCATTTCTTTCAACTGCCCCCCCCCGTTTTCCACTCTCATCCCTCAAATGTCAGCCAGCAATCTGTAGCCAATGAGCATTCTCAGTTTCCCTTTCCCTTAACCCCCCCTCCCCACAACACCTGGCTTTTTGTTATGTTTGGTTTAGCATGTGCAGGAGATGCCGAAGACAGGGATGAGAAGGATAGGGAAACCGCCAGAAGCAAAAGTGCTGTTGTATCCCAAAAATGCTTGCAGGCATCCCACAGGGATCTGGTTGGTTTGCATCCCTCTGCCTTGGGAGACAACGGAGGAGTGCACCTTGGGAGGTGAAGTCAAACTATTGGAAGGTTACAGGAGAGCCATGCTTTGTTGGGGCACATGAAGACGTCCGGTTGAGCTGCTGCAGATGCTCCATGGCATTTCTCCACTCTGTGCCCCTCCCCATGGTCATCCCTCCTCTGGTTGGCCACTGTTTTAACATGATGTTTGACTAGATGGGACACTAACCTGATTCAGAAGGTTCTTGTTACTTTCCTATGTTCTTACAACATACCCAAATGCATGGCGTACGGGGAGATGCTTGCAAAAGCATGTCTGTTAGGCAAAATCCCATACAAAAAGATGTGTATTAGGAGAAATGCACATTGAAATACTGTTGGGTTTTCATGAGGACTCTATAATAATAATATTTTTTTAACTGACGTGGAGAACTGAACTTTGGAAAAATTAGAAACTGGAACTGATGGACACTCCCATCCGTGTGAATATCTTCTCCACCACACCTGAGGGCAGCCACAGAGCTTGCAGAGATGCATAGGGTAAAGTTGTTGAGCTAGTCTAGGGGTCAGCAAACTTTTACAGCAGAGAGCCGATCCACTGTCCCTCGGACCTTGTGGGAGGCTGGACTATATTTTGGAAAATAAATAAATGAATGAATTCCTATGCCCCACAAATAACCCAGAGATGCATTTTAAATAAAAGGACACATTCTACTCATGTAAAAACAGGCTGATTCCCGGACCATCCACAGGCCGGATTTAGAAGGCGATTGGGCCAGATCCGGCCCCCCAGGCCTTAGTTTGCCTACCTATGAGCTAGATGGAGAAATGTTCTGTTGGTACGAGGCATCAGCTCATGTTCTGATGTGCCCTGAGATCTCAATGGCTCTTAAGCCAGCTCTATGAGCAGTGTTGAAGGAGTCTTGAATAAAAGCAATGTGAAGTTTCTAAGCCACGTAGCATTTAAAGATCCACTTTCACAATACATTGCTGAAGAAATTTTTCACGCTGCAAAATGCACCTCATTTATCATAGTCCCCTCTATCACAAACACCTTGTCAGATCTGCCACATGCTTTTTTTCAAATAAATTTCCTTCTCCTTACAGGTCATATATTTAAATCTCAAGCAACGGCAACAACAGTGACTTTTGGAGGAATTTCACAAAGTATATAGAATGTCTTTTTCCCTCTGTTTGTGATGGGGTAGAATATTAAAAAGGTGTTTCAATCATACAAAGCCAGCATGTTTTGTTCAAGGGGATTCAGCAAACAAGATGGGTCAGATCTTCTCTGTTGTTATCACATAACTTGAAATACCTCCGTTCTCTTCATAGCTTCACAGATGAAAACAAAGGTGCATTTGCAACATCCCTAGTCTCATGCCACGGAGCTGTACCTGAGGCCTTCCTTGACTACCATTTATGTATTTATTACATTTCTACTTCCAATGAGCCCAGTGCAGCAGTATGCATGGTTTTATGTCTGCACTGTATTCTCACAACAACACTGCAAAGTAGTTTAGGCTACCTCTAGCCTGGGAGCCACAGCCATCTAGGTCTCCATAGCTGGCAGTCTGCACCCATCACTAGCCCTGATTTACACTCAGTGTGAGTGCTTTTGCTTGGCTAGAATGCACTCTTGAGCTCCCATCATGCCTCTTTCTTCCTTGATGGAGGATACAGAGAGGTATGTGAGTGGGTAGACTACAGTACAAAGGTAAAACTTACATCCATTGTTCTGAAGGTGCTAGGAACTGAACCTGGGACCTTCTGCATGCAAAGCAGATGGTCTACCATTGAGGGACTGCCCTTGTCCAACTAATGTACACAGGCTCTGGTTCAGGCCTAGTCATGATGCTGGACCCTGATTGGTTTCCAGCACCTTTTCCTCCGGTGCTGCTGGTCCAAAAGATTTGGATGAACCTTACTAATTCAAACTGGGCCGTCTTACCCATAGGCGCTAGGGGTGCGGGGCACCTGGGCGCCAAGCTCTCAGGGATGCTAGACTGAAAGTCTGGGGCCAAGATTTGGAGTCTGGGGATTGGGAAGAGCCGACAGCCACTGCTGAGTGGAGCAGAGCCCGTTGCAGCACCACAGCTCTTCTGCTGTGGGTGAGCGATGCTCTGAGGCAGCTGGCTGGCTCCGCCCTCCTGCACACCTGGGATTGGCGGGCCGTCAAGAGGCCCACCCAATGCATGCTGTTCACACGAGGTGCCCGGTTCTGCTCAGTCGCCGTAGCCACCACCTCGGGCTTGACTGTTGTTGTGCTGGGCTCTGCTTGCTCCCCCCCCCAGGCACCTGGCCCCGGCCCTGCTCTGCTGCCACCTCCTCCTTGGGCTCCTCTGTTGTAGCTGACAACTTTGGACCCCCCCTAAAAAAGTTTGACAACTCTGGGCAACTGGGTGTGTGTGTGTGCCGGGTGGATCTTTGCACCCCAGTGTCGCATATACTTAAGATGGCCCTGCTGGAACCTGAGCACTAGGGTGCATTCCAGCCAGGCAAAAAAACTCTTCTTCTGCTTCAAAGAACTTGCTTTCACATACATGTTCAAGTGTCTTACTTTACAGAGGACTCCTGGAGAAGGGTCAGGATAAAGAAGGACATATATATGAAGAAGGATGAACAAAGAGGAAAGCAAGACGGAAAGCAATGACCATCATTTTGAGAAATTCATAATTTTTAATGTAGCTAATTTAATTTGGGAGCACTATAGTGATACCTAGTAAATGTCAGTTCCCGCTATAGCTTTTGCATTCTTCCTTCATAGATTTGGCTTAAAGACTTTCTAATCTGTATAGTTTCACAAAAGGCAAGTCTGTTCAACCCCTCATTGAGATATATAATTGAATTCGCTACATTGCCCAGTCCCAATAAGACAGCAATTCTGGTCTTGGAATAAATGGTTTTATGGCATTTGTAAAAAGATTCAGCTACAATAATAATTTAATAACATACTGAAATGAGGCCTCATTCTTCACTGCTGACATAATAGGACTGTTCACACTCTGTTTCTTTTTTCTTTTTTGGCTAAAGTTTGCTACGGTTATTAAAAAGAAATTACGTCTCCATCTTTTGCCAAATTCTCTTGGAAGTGAGAGGCTCTCTTGTTTCCCGGCAGTCCTTTTAGCAAAAGGAGAAAGGAGGAAATGCGAAGTTTTGGATAAGAAAGAGTCACCTATGTGTTTGAGGGGACCCCTGGCAAAGCCCTCCCTGCCCCAAGGCTTCTCCTATACTGGAAGGCCAACATCACAACCAGCTAAAACATCACATAACAGAGAGGAATATTCTGAGTTCACTGAATGCTTTAATGTTATTATTATTAGCTAGATGTTAAGTGGAACCAGTAGTGTAGTTACAGTGCCATTTTAAATTCTGGCCTTAATGTTCTTAGAGGCTGCCCCTACTCTTGAGATGTTGAAATTCATCACTTCACACTGTGGTAAGCCAGCTATGCAGCTTAGGGTTAGGGGAATAAATTTGATCAGTTTGCATTTGAAGGTGAAGCTATCTGATATGCAGTTTCTGGAACAATATGCCAACCAAAACACAGGAAGTTCTTCCTAATGTTTAGCTAGAATTTCCTTTCTTGTAATTTGAATCCATTGATTAGGGTCCTGCCCTCTGGAGCAGCAGAAAACAAGCTTGCTCTATCTTCCTTGTGGCTGCTGTTCAGGTAGTTGAACATGGCATACACACACACACACACACACACACACACACACACACACACGTATCATTTTATTTGTATGCTGCCTTTCCACAGTCAAAAACCAGACTCACGAAGAAGAAGAAGAAGAAGAGTTTGGATTTGATATCCCGCTTTATCACTACCCGAAGGAGTCTAAAAGAAGCTAACATTCTCCTTTCCCTTCCTCCCCCACAACAAACACTCTGTGAGGTGAGTGGGGCTGAGAGACTTCAGAGAAGTGTGACTAGCCCAAGGTCACCCAACAGCTGCATGTGGAGGAGCGGGGAAGCGAACCCGGTTCACCAGATTACGAGTCCACCGCTCTTAACCACTATACCACACACGGGGAAAGAAAAGTTACACAATTCAAAACACAACAAATGTCATCCTAAGCGGTGAAAAAAAACATTGAAAAGTGAGGAACCAAATAGAACAATTTCCGCAGAAATAGTAAAGCTACAAAAATCAATATTGATAAAGCAATACCCCCTCCTCACAGGACGCCAACCCTAGAGTCTGTTCAGCAGACTCAGCTTTTGTAGCTGGAGTCAATCTGGGCCCTGCCCTCCCAGGCCAGATAAGAAAAAGCCTGCAAGGCAGAGAGCAGGTCTTCCAGGACTCACAGCCAAGATGGTCTTTAGCCTCTTCAACAGCCTCAGCTTTTGTCATGACGCAGTCAAGGCCCTGCCCTCCCAGGCCTGGTGGATAAAGGCCTGCAAGGCAGGGAGCAGTCTTCTCTTCTCCAGGCTAAGCAGACACAGCTTCCTCTACCATTTCTCAAAAGACTTGGTTTCCAGACCCTCCACCAACTAGGTTGCCCTCCTCTGCATACCTTCCAGCTTGTCAATACCCTTTCAGGATATTTCTGTATAGTTTCAGGATGTACCAAAGGCTGGAACGACAAGAAATAATAACACCCGTTCCCCATATTTTGAAAATGGAGTATCTAGCAGTTATTCAGATCTGACCCCAGCTCAGATCGGAATACCCGGGGGCCTTGTTCAGCAGGGAGCAGAAGTAAAGGGAATTATGCTAGTCTTTATATTAGCAAAGCTGGAGGTTAATTTTATTTTCACAGCATCAACCAGTCGGCTTAAATTAGAAACACACACAAAGAAACACAAAAACCCTCATTTGATGGCAAGTCAGGGATGTCTTTGAAATCATCTTGATGCAAAGCTCCGTATTCCCTTGAAGCATTTTCAAAGTCAACATTTCTTAACAAGCCATAACATAATTGACTCTGGGTGATGTTTTCTTATCCGCATTGAATTATTCCAGCAATCAGGTTAACATGCCAAAATTGAAATCCTATCCGTTCTCATTACACAGATCTAATCAATAATATTAACTGAGAAGAGGGGAGGATGTCTTTATTAATCTAGGCAGCTAGGTATGCTTTTTAAATAAAGGGCCATAGAGTTATTATGCCTGGCTCATTGCAGCATAATAGCTGCCTGGGGTTTGTTCTGTGGACTCCTGAGTGTTATGCGTGCTGATACCATGCTGGCTGCTAGCATGGTGTCCTGCTGGCTTGCTTTGGGTTTCAGGGAGAGGGGGCAGGGAGAGGGCATAATAAACAACACCTGGGCTCAGAGATCTGCATGGGCTGCCAATTTGCTACTGGGCCAAGTTCAAGGTAGCATATTTGGCCCATAACAATTTGGGACAAGTTTTCCCACAAGATCGCCTTCTCCCATATATACTCCCTCGACTGCTTCAATCTGTGGAACTGGGACTGTTGCACGTGCCACATAATACCTGTTCTGCATTGGTAAGTCTTTTAGTGTGACAGCAGCTACACTTTGGAACTCCCTGCCTATTGATATCAAGCAGGCGCCTTCGCTGTACTCTTTTCAGTGCCTGCAAAATGCATTCTCATTTAGACAAGCCTGTCCAGGTGTTCAGAAAGCTGAGATAATCTTAATCTGTTTTCATAGTTTAGCTTTTGCATATTTTAAGGTATTGGTGCAATTTCCCCCCTCTATTTTCTTGTTTTGCCTTTCTGTAAACTGCTTTGAGCGTCCCGTCCCCCCACAATCAAGCAGTGTATAAATGTTATGAAATGATTAATAAAAGGAATAATAGCTCGATGGTAGAGCATCCATTTTGCAGGTAGGGCTGCTGTCCTGCCTGAAATTTTCAAGAGCTGAGAGAAGTTGTGGGATATAAAAACATAAAAAAGTCAAAAATTATAAACTTCCCTATACAGGGCTGCCTTCAGATGTCTTCTGAAAGTTGTATCTCCTTGGCATCTGATGGGAGGGCGTTCCACAGGGAGGGTGCCACTGCCAAGAAGGCCCTCTGCCTTGTTCCCTGTAACTTCTTGCAGTGAGGGAACCGCTAGAAAACCCTTAGAGGTGACATTCATTGTTCTGTGCACTGTTTCCTCCGGCCACATTCCCCACTAGCACATGGCCTCTGGAAGGTTGCTAAGAAGGGCACAGAATGTTCCCCCACCACTGCCATAAACCATAGGCTGAGGGTTGCTGCTTTATCACTCACCTTGCTACAGTCCTACCTTGCAGGTAAGCCTGGGAAGGTGTGGTGGGGCTGACGATGTGGGCTGGTGTTGGGGAGGCAATGCAGCGGCAATGAGGCCAAATTCAAATTAGCCCCTCCATAAATGAGTTAACGAGGGCTCATTTGAATTGGGCCTCAACCCACCCTTAAGCCAGGCTGAGGAAGTCTCAGTCCACCCTACTGCTTACTGCTGGACACTGCCCAATTTTAGATGCCTTGACGGGACTGTGAGGAGCGAAGCCCTCCATGTTCCTCCTTCTGCTTGTTAGCTTAGCAGGCTCATGATTAAAGGTGTGTAGCCCTGGAAAGGGGAGATGCCGTTTCCGTAACAAGAGACTGACTCCATGAGAACTTAGAATCATAGAATAGAATCATAGAGTTGGAAGAGACCACAAGGCCATCGAGTCCAACCCCCTGCCAAGCAGGAAACACCATCAGAGCACTCTTGACATATGGTTGTCAAGCCTCTGCTTAAAGACCTCCAAAGAAGGAGACTCCACCACACTCCTTGGCAGCAAATTCCACTGTCGAACAGCTCTTACTGTCAGGAAGTTCTTCCTAATGTTTAGGTGGAATCTTTTTTCTTGTAGTTTGGATCCATTGCTCCGTGTCCGCTTCTCTGGAGCAGCAGAAAACAACCTCTCTCCCTCCTCTATGTGACATCCTTTTATATATTTGAACATGGCTATCATATCACCCCTTAACTTGAGGACAAAAATTTTCTACGGATGGAATCCATCTCCTTTCTACTTGTCTCAGTCACACCACCATTCTTGTCACCCACAAAATGTGCTTCCAAGTTCCCTCAAATGGTTTTTCAAGATTCTGTGGAAATGATATGTGCCTTGATCCAATTTGGTTTTGTGGCATCACTGAGGGCAAACGAGGGCGAGAGAGAACAAGGACGCGTCAGACTGTTACCATTTAAACAACTAAGCAAACACATTAATCAGGAGTGCCAAAAATTACTGAAAGAGAGATGTAGGAGATTGTTCTCATTTCCTGAGTGTGTGTTGTGCATATGTGATCATTAGTGGGACTTGTAATGGAAGGAAGCCCATGAAAAGAAAAACAGTGTCATTGAAGCAATATCCAACCAGATGACTCCTTTTATTATATATATGTGTATTTTGAGGGAGGGGGGAACATTATGTAGCCCAGGGGTCGGCAATGTGGCACCCACCAGTAGCTCCTATAGCACCTGTGAAAGTTCTCAGTAGACATCCCCTCAAAAATCAATGATGAATGAGAGAGTGTTTGATCTTCCTGCTTAGTTCTTGTTTGCACTCACTCCATGGCAGCCATTTTGTGTTATGCGACCCCTACACGCAACATGGCTCCTTCTCAAAATCCCAGATGTGTCCACTGTCCACAACAGGTTGATGGCCTCTGATCCACCCCAATGAAATGGTTGGATTTTGACCAAAACTAGATGCAAGTGATCATTCCTGTAGGAGGCTACTTGGTGAGTCACCATTGCCCTGGGTGATGCATCAGAACAGAAACACACTCTTTTGAAGTAGCCATTTGAAAAGAAAGAAAGATCTTTGGTTGATGACGATGATCTGCCAGAAGCTTCCTTCTCTGATTCTACCTCCTTCAGATGATTCACAGGCTCCTGGCTTCCAAAGGCTAATGATGCTGTGCACTTCAGCTCCTTCGCACAGAATGTCACCGTAGTCTCAATTACTAATGCAGTGATGGGAACTTAGTTCCCTGACTGCTTGCTGAGTCATGTAACGCATTGCTTTTCTCATGGGAGCAAAACCTTTTTGTACCCAGAACTAGGGATGGGAGAGTCTGTCAATTTTGGTTCCTCTCAGCTTTTGGTTTTTCTCCTCTTATCTTCAGTTCTCTACGTTTCCACATCAGCTTGCAAACTCTCCTCATGGAAATTCATAAGCACTTTGCCAGGCATTTTCCTTAATATACACCTCTTTATATGCAATGTTGCCTAATAAATACATTGTCGAAAAGCAATTTCCTCTAATATAACACTTTTGTATATTGCTCTCAGAAATACATGCATTTTACCCATGTTATCCTAGTACATGAGTCTTTGTACACATTACCTGACTGGAAAACTACATTGCAAAATTCAGAATTGATTTTTGAAGGATGGCTGTTTTTCTTCAGTTTACATATTGTTTCAGTAAGTACAAAATAGGTAAGTTTGCTTTGAAGTGCAAATTGGACTAGATTTCTCTAAAGTCTAACCCTATGAAGCTGTTTCCCATCTTGTGATTCAAACAACCCATAGAAGTCAAGACAAAATCTACTTCCTTTTTGTGAATCAAGTATATTTCCGGTCTGTGCCACTTAAAAAAACCAATAACTCTTAACATTGTTCTCTCCAATAGGCTCACATGCCAGCTGTGTTGTTTGGTCCCAGCTCCTGCCAACCTAAATTATTATTATTCCCAGGCCACCATCTAACTGGCCCTGCTTTGTGCCAGCCCTTGAGTGTTTTTGCCTGGCTGGAACGTGTCCTTGAACTCTGAGAATGCCTCTTGCTTTCCATGAGTGGGTGATGATGGAGCGTGAGCATAAAGTAGCCTACTGTACAAAGATAAAAAGTGATTTGTGTTGCTCTGTCCACTTTTGTCTCTGGCCCCACCTTCTATGAGCTTGCCCCCCCCATCCTCCAGCAGCTCTCCCAAAGGGATTGTGTTCCTCAGGTAAAAAAAGGGCTCCCGTCTTCCATCTTCAGATCTTGGGTAAAACAAAAGGCAAGAGTCCCTCAGGCGCACCTGTGAAGCTCTCTAACCCGGCTGAGAAATATTCGCTGCCTTCCCCCTTTTGATTGTGATGGTAATACTTCTAGAAGGCCTGGCCACTTGCCAACGGCAGCCTGGCTACAGCTTTTCTTCCCTGGCTAATCGCTGATAAAACAGGCAGGCCTTGATCATCCCTCTTGACATGAATAACGATGTTATCACCTCTGATGTATGCCCCAGAGCCAGATAATGTCCTTTGGCAGGCCTCTTTTCCTCTCTCTCCCCCCTCCCCTTTCTTTCGTGAGATGTAAAATACAATGATTATGTTACAAGAACGAGATAAAGAGGTGCAATCTCCATTTCTTCAAATCCCTAATTGGAGCAGGAACTGGGGGAAGTGGCTGCCTTTGTTCTTGTGCCATTGTTGATGTAACTCGGGATCACTGTGAAAGTCGAGGATGGCGCTGGGCTCGCTTCATATTCTATTTTTCACAAACACAGTGATGCATCTCCCTCCCACCTGTTTCATTTTTTAATTTTTAATTTTTTGCCGCCCACCAAAAATGGGTCTTTAAGGACAGCAGTGTGACTAGCTATCCAAATTTAATCAACCGTCCAGTAAATCAAGTTATATGCGTGCGTGCGTGCGTGCGTGCGTGCACACACACACACACACAACTGCAGCCCCAGTAGACCAAAGAGTTATATCAGTTGGAGCTGAGTTAGCCATGTCCAGTGCTTTTTTCTGGAGGGATGCAGCGGTACACATACCTTGAAACATTTTGTGAGTCTTTGTACTTTTGTCCATTTACTGTATTTATTTTTCCTGATTTGAACTATAAAATGGTGATTTTCTTGAGTCAAAATGAGAGTACCCCTAAACATTTTTTTTAAAGAAAAAAAGCACTGGCCATGTCCATTAACTTCAGTGGGTCTACTCTGAGTAGGACTAGCATTTGATAAAAAACCATAAGTGAAAAGTTAGGAGCAAACAATCATGGCAGGTCTAAGAGATTTCAGATACACTGCCACCTGCTTGGTAACTGATTTATTAGACCCCTCTAGGAAGAAGGGTCTTTATGTTATTTGGTTGTTTTAACATAGGAATGCAAAGTTATACAGTAACACTGAAGTTCCATTGATTTAGGGATGGACAAATCCTCTCAGTTTTGGCTTCTCTCCATCCCCCCCCCATTCTTAAGTTCTGTTCTCTGAATTTCTGCATCAGTTTGTGAGACGAGTCCCCATGGAAATTTGTCAGCGTTTTAGTGCAAATTGCTTATTATATGCATCTCTCTTTGTGCGCAGTTGTGGCCCATGTGCACATTTTTTGCAATCTATTACCCCTCTTACGTTGCATTTAATGTCCCTCCCTCTAATATATCCATTTCTGTACCTGCTTTTCCCTAATAAACTCATTATTTGGTTGCAGAACTATATCACAAAATCCAGACAAGTGCACTTTCAAAGGCAGCTGTGCATCAGTTTGCATATATTTTTTAGGAAAGTGCATTTTAGGTCAACTCACTTTAAAATCTGGTTGTAGCTAAATTTTTCCTCCATCTCTACATTGGTGTCAACGGGAAGAAACTATGCATGTTGAAACATATCGAGATGGTCTACTTTTTTTGAGGTGGGGGATGCTGAACCATTTTTAAATCTGAGAAGTTTGCCCAATCAGGAGTGAACTGGCTTTGCAGGTTTTATAAAACAGCCAAATAAACCACATAGAATCATAGAATTTTAGAGTTGGAAGGAACCACAAGGATCATCTAGTCCGATCCCCTGCAATGCAGGAATCTTTTGCCCAATGTAGAGCTCGAATCCACAATTCTGATTTGTTGACTTTGTTGTACAGTTGGAGGAATGAGTAAATCTGTCCATTGTGGCTTCACTCCGTTTCTCATTTTCCTGATCTTAAGTTCAGTTATCTACATTTCCACATTGGTTTGTGATTATTATTATTTTTAAAAATTCCTCGCGAAAATTCATCAGCATCGGGGTGTGAATTTTTCCTACTAAATACATTCCCCCCATATGATTTTGCCTAATGTACACATTTTCATAAAGCTCTTTCCGCTAATCTAACACATTTTTGTATGTAATTTTCCCCTAACGTAATGCATTTTAATGCTCACTATATCCTAATACATGCATTTTTGTACACATTGTTTTGCTGGAGAGAATTCCCTTGCAGATTTCAGAGAAGTGTGAATGTTGAAAGATGGCTATGTTTTGGATTGCATACTGTTTAGAAAAGCACAAATTAGGTAGGTTTGCTTTAAATGCAAACTCAGTTTGTATTTCTCCTCCATCTCCAGTGTGTGTTAACTTGGCTGGATGCCCAAACTCTTAACCTGTGATTGCAAACAGGTTTTTCAGCTTGCGGCATTTCAAGAAACCAGTCTATTATTATTTTTTGTCAGATCTGTTGCTCACCCATCCCATGAGCAAGGTAGGAACACTCGGCTTAAAAAGAAAAGTTTTGCGGTGTCAGCCTTTGTCTGGATCTGCCTTTAAAATCTTTCAGGTATAAGGAAAAAGCTTAAAAGCTTTGCTGCTGCTCCGCCTTCTCGAATAGGTTTAATCCCTTTTAACAACACTCTGATCTGACAGTTTATTTTGCTGTAGGCTTTTTGCGTTCGTGGTTGCAGCCAAAACTTGACAAGTACTTATTGTTAATTCTGAATGTATTACCCGGTGACAAATGTATCTCCCATTTACACGCGACACCCAGAATGAAATGCATATGATCAAATTTCCTATAGCTGAAATGGCTTAGCTGGTAAGAGCATCTCCATATCATTCCGGGGTGGCAATCAATCCAGAGCCATTGACTTATATATATGTATGTTTTTCTTAGTAGCGTAACTCACAGCCGGGTTTGGGGAAAACTAAGAAGGGTTGCAATCTGCCGCTGTGCTTGGGCAAGATTAAAGTAAAGCTAAAAATACACCCACCAATTTTTCTTGGCCATTTTCCAGGTGAATAGTAGGGAGATATGTCACTACAATGGAAAACAAATTCAGATGGGATTTTTCTACAGGATATATTTTTTAAGGGACAGATGGAGAAATTTGCGTCTCTCTCATATTCTCACATTGTCCAAAACCAACGACACTGGAAAATTTAAAAACTAGTGGCACTCCTGCTAGCATCATTTTAAAAAAGAAAAAGAAACCAGCACTACTCATTGCTAACAAGAATCGTTCCCTGTCAAAACTTTGCTGTTAACTCACATGCCGTCTATGCTTTAAATGAGAGGTGAGGAACCTCGGGCCTGTGGGCCAAATATGGACCCCAGGGCTCTCTCTGTGGTCCCTTAGACTCTTCCCAGGCCACCCCATCCTCTGTCACATCCTCTTTGCTCAGACCATACTCCAGTCCTACCTCTTGCCCTTCTTGAGTGATTCTGCCTGGCTGGAATATGTCGCTGGATTCTGATCATGCCTCTTGCTTTTGTGGATGGAGAGCAGAGAGGAGTGTCTGAGTATGCACAGGAAGTTGCCTACTGCCACAAATTTACATTCACTGCTCTACCCATATTTGTCTATGGCTCTGTCCCCACCGGCGGCTGCTTCTTCTTCTTCTTCTTCTTCTTCTTCTTCTTCTTCTTCTTCTTCACCATCATTTTATTTGTTTCCTTCATTTTATTTTATCTTCACTTCTGTTGCAATATCGGAAGTATGTCTCTGCAACAGTGAGACCCCTATGTTCCACAAAACCCGTTTAGTAACACCACTGAAATTCTCTGAATATTGGGCCTGGAATAAAAACCATTTTTCCTACTTATAATGCTTGGGCTGCATTATGAAGCAACAGCATTTCTCCAGAAAGCTGTACCTCCCTCCCTCTCTGGTAATGGCAGCATTCCTTGTATGGGGGACCATGGGAAGCAAGATTTTCCCAGGGTGCTCAAATCCTTAGAATGTATGCCAGGCACCCTCAGAACTATAGTCTGAAGGATCCCTTGTGCTTGGGACACAGCTGAGCAGAGCCACCAATCTCCAGCATGTTCTCCAGCTTAATACTGTTGTTTGAGACATGCTGGCCATACTAGAAGCTTCTCCTGTGCTGTCAGGGCTTGGATATAGGCAGGAGACAAGTGCCAGGGCTTAGATATGGGCAGGAGTCACTTGTAGTTCAGTGGCTGACCACACTGGGCAGCTGATGACAGCTCCGGCAGCTATTGACGCTCAGTGTGACAATGAGCAATCCTTAGAAACTTAGTAAAGTCAGAAGGGACCACAAGTCCAACCCTTGCAATGCCGGAATCTTTTGCCTAATGCAGGGCTCAAACCCATGACCCTGAGATTGTCTCATGCTCTACCAACTGAGCTGTCCCTTGGATAAAATAACCATGTTTGTCTGTTTGCATATGAGAATGCAAAAGTTCTTCTTCTCCATACTCCATACTCTGCCTTTGTTCAAGGATGTCAAAACAACTGCCTGTTTCATGCGAAGCACATTTTTTGAGAAAGGTGGAATTGTAAAGAAACAGCGTATTAGGAAGTGGCGTATCATGGAGGGGAGCACAGGGGAAGTTGCCCCGAAGCAAAATTTGTTACAGACACAAAATTTCAACACCCGGTGCTGCCTGAATACAGGTACGTGCTCAATGGCTTCTCCATGCGAACGAGGAAGTGACCTCTCCAGACAACGGAACAACTCTTCTTTTCTTATCTCTGCAGTTGCGATCTCCTGGGTGACACAGGCACCTTAGGCTGTTGAATGCACATGTATACTCCGTATGTTTCCCTTTCTCTCACCCATCCCCTCTGTGCAGCCCCGGGCACTGGCAACCCATGCTACACCCCTGTTGTTAGGGCCCAAACTATACTATACATTCAAAGTAGTATTATACCACTTTAAACTAGCAGACCCCCGAATCCTGCAAACTGTAGCTTGTGAGGGGTGTTGAGAGTTGATAGGAGACCCCTATCAGTTCTGTGAGTTCCCTGCAAAGAGGGATTGACTGTTAAGCCACTAGTAACTGTCAATTTTTGAGGGGAATAGGGGTCTCCTAACAACTCTCAGGGACGCGGGTGGCACTGTGGTCTAAACCACTGAGCCTAGGGCTTGCTGATCGGAAGGTCGGCAGTTTGAATCCCCGCGATGGGGTGAGCTCCCGTTGCTCGGTCCCAGCTCCTGCCAACCTAGCAGTTCGAAAGCACGTCAATGTGCAAGTAGATAAATAGGTACTGCTCCAGCGGGAAGGTAAACGATGTTTCCATGTGCTGCTCTGGTTTCACCAGAAGCGGCTTAGTCATGCTGGCCACATGATCTGGAAAAATTGTTTGTGGACAAACGTCTGCTCCCTCATTCAGTAAAGAGAGATGAGCGCCGCAACCCCAGAGTCGTTCATGACTGGACTTAACTGTCAGGGGTCCTTTACCTTTTTAACAACTCTCAGCACCTCAACAAACTACAGTTCCCAGGATCCTTTGAGGTAAGCCATGACTGTTTAAAGTGGTATCATAGTGTTTTAAATGTATGTTGTGGATGCGGCAAATCCAGGAGACAAATCCAGGCTACGTGAAAGGGATTTGTCATGAAAGCAGAGGTTTATTGAGAAAGCTTTCATGAGAAAGCAACACACACACACAGGTCCACACAGGGCTAGGCCCAGAAACTGCCTTCCTTCCTCAGGGAGGCACAGGCATTTCCTCCTTTCATAAAGCGTGCATTAAAGGAGTTGGGGAAGGAGGCTTGAATGAGTTGGTTTCATGTTTATATATTGGTCACAAAAAGCCGTGGGAGGCCTAGTTCCTGTCAGACTTTATGAGCCATTTATGAGGAAAGCATTCTCCAAAGCTTTTCATGGGTCAAATAAAAATAAATTATGCCAAGGTTTATGGCAATATGCAGTAACGATTGGGTTGGGAGACAAATATTTGCAAGTCGCCCGTTCTTCCTTCCTTCCTTCCTTCCTTTCTCCCCATCTCTCCCTCTCCCCACTGCTGCCATTGTGGTATACCAGAAGACTACAACCAGCAGTTAAGCAAAGCGTTATCATGGGGAGATATAGTGAAGGCTGGTCTGTTTGGGGAAATGTCCCAACAACCTCAGTCTGTCCTCGGCCAACCAGTCAGGGGCTGGCTATGTCTTCTATTGGCTCTGGCTCCACCTACTGTTGGTGGAGGATCTGAGCAATATGAATCCATCGGCCCTTGACTGAGTAGTGTAAGAAGGGATTAAGATGCATGGCGTATCTGTGCTAAGATGGAGCACAGGAACCTCCCTCAGGAGATTGTGGTCTCACTTCAGATGTCTATGCAAAGGTTGGATGGCCATCTGTCATGGATGCTTCAGTTGAGATTCCTGTTTTGCAGGGGGTTGGACTAGATGACCCTTGGGGTCCCTTCCAACTCTACAGTTCAATGAAGCTGCTTCACTCCAAGGCAACCTGTTAGTTCAAGTAGCTCAGTATTGTCTACACTGATTGGCAGCAGATTTCCAGGGTTTGGGACAGGGTTCTCTCCCAGTCCCACCTGGGCTGTGATTGAACCTGGGACCTTCTGCACACAAGGCAGATGTCCCACCACTGAGCCATGGAGTGCCCCAAATGCACCCACCCAGGGGCCGCTTTTTATTGTCACTAGAAACCCAAGTTATATCAGTGAAAAGGAGGGTCCCCCCCTTTCTCTCTTTCATACACTCATCCCCATAACTACGGTTCACCAAGCGATGTTCTTATTATGGATTTATACTAATCCTTCTATTGAATTATTTATATAGGAAATCCTTGAAACACCTGTCTGGCTGCTATCTGATGAACCAGCTCTTTCATACCTGACATCCATGTCAGTTTAATCAGTGGGAATATGCTATTATCTTGGCTTCATAAGAAGAAGAGGGCAGCAGTGGGGGGGGGGGGAAGTCAAATATATCATATACTTCAGCAAAGAGAAGATAAGCAAATTTAGCTAGCTAAAGACCCGCAGACAACAGTTTGGCTGTTGGTCTCAAGTCAACAGATAAAACCCAGAAATGGAACCAAGTTTAAAGAAGACCCCCGGGACTCAGCTATACAGCTGCAAATGAAACGTTTTAAGAATGTTGTAAAGTGCATTATACAAATGTGGCACTAGATGGCGATGGTGAGCTATGACATTTTCACATTTTTTTTATAGTTACTGATGTTTCTCTTCTCCACATGACAAAAGTGCACTGCTCTCCTTATTTAGAAGGCACAGCAAGGATCTCCCTTGCAAGAATCTGATAAACCACCTCCTTGAGGCAGCACACATGGAGCTGGGGTTACACTGGAAAGATGCAGAAGGATGTACTACCCACAAGTGGTATGACAGGGTACTTGGCTTTGACTGATAAATTTACACAACACTGTAGAGTGATGTTTGGAGAAACAAAAGGCATGCAGTTCTCCAGCAGCCCCAGGGACGGTAGGGGAGAAGTTGCCTCAATAGTTATCTCAGGCCATCAATGGTTTTGTGAGGAGCTGCTGGTGGTTTCTCTGTTCCCTGGCCTGGGGTCCAGGGGCTTCCAGTTGCAACAGCTGATTATTGATACACAATCCATTGCACTTCCATCTGTTGGCAGCAAGGAAAAAAGAGCTGTATAAAGGAGAATTCCTGGATGCCAAATAAACATGGAAATATAGGCTGTTAGACCTTTAAAATAACTTCCCTCCTACAGAGTATATGGGGGAAATGACATGTTTGGTAAGCTAAAAATGGTTTACTTACAAACTATTCAATGGTTTATGTGCTTTCCCATACATCAGTCATAAAAGTTGCACAGGCGGTAAAACTTGGCTTAGTTGCAATGCGCTGAAAGCTCCTAAATAATTGGTATAGGAACTCAAGAGTGGCTTGTTATAGCCATGTGGTCTGGGCTTCAAGCAGCCAGTTCAGACCTCCTCACACACTGAGCTTCTCAGTTAGACTGGGAGGGAATAATAGGCCTGATTACCTAATTCCTCCCAAGGCGAGGTGAACCTGGCAGGGCAGTTTACTCAATGGTCTTAACCCCTTCATGTATTAGTTGGACTGAAGCATGTTGGTTATATGAGGCTAGTTATCCCACACCATCTTTGGTAATGTACTTGTGGTTCCCATTGAGCAAACGTCTTCCACCAATGCAAAAAATGCACTGCTAAATGAATCACTTAGATACAACCTGTAGCCTGCACTCTGCAGCCTTCTTGAGTGCCTGCGCTTGTCTGAAAAACCCATAATGTCCCTGGCTGGACATTCCTGCTGGCATGCATCTTTCTTTCTACGAATGCAGCTTGGAAGCAGAACATGATTTTGTCTTTTTTTTCTGGGAACTTCATCAGACGACTGAAGTGGCTACTTAGCAGAAGTTAGGGGGTCAGGCAGGGTGTTGGTGGTGAAATACACAACAACATAGATGTCAGGGAACTGTCATCTGAGACGAAGGAGGTGAAAGGGCTCATGGAGGGTGAGAGAGACCACTCAGCGGAGGAGGGGACCAGCAGGGGGAGAAGTGGAGTTCCAAGGGAAAGTGAGTCGGAGGGAGGGCTCAGAGACACTTCAAGCGAGAACAGTGGGGAGGTTTCAGGACCTCCCGTAGGGACACCCACTCCTCGGCGGAAACTGTCACGCCGAGAGTCCAGAAGACGCGTTTCCGTTAAGGAGCTTTTATGCTGGAAGAAGTTCCGTAAACGCCCACTGTCCGATTCAACGAGCGATTGATGGAGCCATGCTTAAGGAGCTCCATCACAGACAGAGGTTTGGGGACTTAGCCAAACTCTGAGGGATCAGGATTTTACGCACAAGCAGCTCACCATCCCATCACAGCAATCGGACAGTCCCTGAAAGCAGCTTGTGCAGAGAGGCATCATGAGCAACCCAGCCGGAGCCGGAGGAGCAGCAGGAGCTGGAGAAAGTCCAAGTCTGGAAGAAAGGTACAGAGTGTTGGAACTCCAGCTAGCAATGCAAACGGCGAGGCTAGAAGAAAGGAGGGCGCAGGATGCAGAAAAGGCAAAAGGCGCTACACTAGCAAGAAAGATGCCAGGAATGGTGCAGAAGTTTGGGGGGGACCCCAGGAACTACCAAGCCTTTAGGACAGAGATGCAGTATGCTCTCGAACTGCAGTTTAACGACTTTCCCGATGAGGCATCGCGAGTGGCGTTTGTGATTGGCCATCTCGAAGGGGGGGCGAGAGACTGGGTGAGGCCCCTGATGGCAGGGAATAGTGACATGCTGAAGGACGCGAGGAAGTTTTTTCGCGCCATGGATTTGATGTTTTCCAGCGAGATTGAACAGGGACTGGTGCGCAGGCAATTGATGGCTTGCAAACAGGGGAGCCGATCGGTTCGTGAGTACTGGACTGAGTTTACAATGTTGATACATAAATTGGGGTGGGACTTATCGGCGGAACCCATTCAAATGCTCTTTGAAGAGGGGCTTTCTTCGGCGGTGAAAGACGAACTTTCCCGGGCGCCCAGGGCAGAGTCTATGGACCAGCTGACCAAATCAGCGCTGACCATTGGAGCGCGCCAGGAGGCAAGAGCCTTGGAGAAGCGGGAGGGGAAAGGAGAGCGTTGGAGGGATTTCCGCATTCCAGAGATTCCAGAACCAAGTTTCCCGCCCGGAGAGCCGATGGAAGTTGGAACAGCGCGCGCGCGCGCAGTTTCAAATCCCAGTGAAGGGAGGAAGAAGGAGGGAAAGAGCGCCAAGAAATGTTATCTCTGCCAGCAGCCAGGTCACTTTGCCAGAGTCTGCCCGCAAAGAAAGGAATGGCAAGGGATGGCGGGAGCTGTTGGGGGGAAGGAGGAGGAAGTCCAGGAGCCAGTAAAAGCCAACGCCTGTCTGCCACTGTCAGGGCACTGCAGACAGGCCAAGGAGCAGTAAAAGTGCCCACCCCGGAACCTCCAAGACCAGCCCTAGTAATAGAGGTGTTGCTAGAGCTGGCAAACGGATACCCACTAAAGACCAAAGCGCTGTTGGACTCAGGCAGCTCCTGTAATTTTATGAGCAAGGAGTTTGCAGCTGAACACCAGATACAGACACTCCCTTTAAGCAACCCCCTGCAGGTCACCACGATAGATGGGAGGGAGCTGTTGGGGGGAGAAGTTAGCCTACAGACCGTCCCAATGGTTATGAGGGTGGCAAGGCACACCGAAAGGATAGCGTTCAATGTAGCCACCCTGGGAGGGGCGCCAGTCATTTTGGGAATGAGCTGGCTAGCGTTGCATGACCCGCTAGTGGGCTGGCATCAGAGAGTGGTCTCCTTTGGGTCAGCACATTGCCTGGAACACTGCAAAGAGGGAAAGGTGCCAGAAGGGGCAAAAGCCTCCCTAGCAGGGACGGAAGTGGCGGACAAAGGGAAGGTGCCCAAACAATACGCTGACCTGAGCAAGGTCTTCAGCGAAAGGGAAGCAGATAAACTACCACCGCATAGAGACTTTGACTGCCAAATTAACCTGGTCCCTGGGGCCCAGCTCCCCGTGGGCAAGCTGTACGCCATGTCAGACAGGGAAATGCAGGAGTTGAGGGAGTTTATTGACAAAAACCTGAAGAGAGGTTTCATCAGAGAGTCCAGAGCGGTGGGGGGCAGCCCAGTGTTTTTTGTGGACAAAAAACACACGGATAAACCGAGATTGGTCGTGGACTACCGGCGGCTGAATGCCGTGTCAGAACCAGTGACTTTCCCCATGCCCAGGATTGATGACATTTTGACCAGGGTGAGGAAGGGAAAGATATTCACGAAACTGGACCTGAGAGGAGCGTACAACCTGATACGAATAAAGAAGGGGGATGAATGGAAGACAACGATGTTCACCCCCCTAGGGGCTTTCGAATATCTTGTTATGCCCTTTGGATTACAAGCAGGCTCCGCCTGTTTTCAATCGCTCATGAACCATGTACTGGGACCTTTGCTCTACAAGAATTGCGTGGCATTCCTCGATGACGTGCTGATATATTCAGAGAACGAGGAGCAGCATGTAAAGGATGTCAGGGAAGTGCTGAGCCAGCTGCAAGCAAACCAGTTGTGGGTGAAATTGGAGAAGTGTCAGTTCCACACCAAGGAGGTGGAATTCCTGGGGTACCGCCTATCAGACAAGGGATTAGCCATGGATCCAGGCAAGGTCCAGGCGGTGCTGGAATGGAAGACACCGAAAACGAAAAAAGATGTGCAAAGGTTCTTAGGGTTTGGGAACTTTTACCGTAAATTCATCAAGAACTTTGCCCACTTAACGGCTCCCATCACGGACTGTCTAAGCAGCAAGAAGAAATTCGTTTGGACGGCGGAGGCGGAGCACGCTTTTGAGGAATTGAAAAAGGCATTCGCTTCGGAAGAACAGCTCCTGCATGTGGATTTACAAAAACCCATGAGAGTGGAAACTGATGCCTCAGACCGGGCGGTGGGGGCGGTGCTGCTTCAGCCAGGGAGCAATGAGTCGGAATGGAGACCGTGTGCCTTCTTTTCGCGTAAGCTGAACAAATCCGAGAGGAACTACACGGTATATGACCGAGAACTACTCGCCATTCACGAAGCGTTCCGGAGATGGAGACACTTACTAATTGGCGCACAGCATAAGGTGCAAGTGTGTACGGACCACAAGAATTTGGAGTATTGGAGAACGGCACGAGTGCTCAACCAACGCCAAGTGAGATGGGCCCAGGAGTTCTCCAAATTCCATTTTGAAATCTGCTATGTGCCAGGTCCAGAAAACATCAGAGCGGACGCTCTCTCTCGCAAACCTGAATATTTGGAGGGGGAGGGAGCGCCAGAAGAGAGACATATTATCCCAGAGGACCACTGGGTGTGTGGTGCGGCCTGGGTGGGGCAAAGAGAACTGGTAGAGGGAACGGTAAATGATGAGTACGCCCAGGATAAGCTCAGAGGTTTAAGGAGAGAGGGAGAAGACCCCGGAGGTTTTGAAGAAAGAAACGGGGCATTGTATTACAAAGGGGCGCTATATATACCCGAAGGGGAATTGAGGGGGAGAGTACTCAAACAGCTGCACGACAATCCCACAGCGGGGCATTTTGGGCAACACAAGACCATGTGGTTGGTGACCAGGGAGTTTTGGTGGCCCAAGGTGAGGGAGGATGTACGGGAGTATGTGAGAAGGTGTGACCAATGCCAGAGAGCCAAAGGAGAAAGGCGGGCACCAGCGGGGTTATTAGAACCGTTACCCACACCAGAACGACCGTGGGAGGCGGTGTCGATAGATTTTATGACTGATCTGCCCAAATCCCAGGGGAAAACCGCCATACTAGTCGTAGTAGACCAGTTAACTAAGATGGGTCACTTTGTAGCTTGCTCACATGCAGTCACGGCGGAAGAGACAGCGAAATTGTTTGTAGAACATATTTTTAGGCTGCATGGCGCCCCCTTGAGGCTGGTGTCCGACAGAGGGAAACAGTTCACGTCCAGATTCTGGAGGAAGCTTATGAGCTTGTTGCACGTAGAGGTCAACTTTTCGACTGCCAGGCACCCTGAGACCAATGGGCAGGCGGAGAGGGCAAACGGTATCCTTCAACAATACCTGAGGTTTTATGTCAATGACAGAGAAAACGATTGGGTCGAAAAGTTGGCACTAGCGGAATTTGCTTACAATAATGCAGAGAATGTGTCCACCGGGATGAGCCCCTTTTTGGCTAATTATGGGTGCCACCCCAGGGCGTTTCCAGGGGAAGGAGGAGAGAGATGGAGTGTTCCGGCCGCTGAACTTTTTGTAGAAGAAATGGAAGCGATCCATCGTCAACTCCAACACAACTTAGAAAGGGCCAAAGAAGAATATAAGAGGCAGGCAGACAAGAGCAGAAGGGAAGGTGAAACAATTAGGGTGGGGAGTCGGGTCTGGCTATCTACCCAAGGATTGCCGTTCAAGGGGGGTTGCAAGAAATTGAGACCCAAAAGATTGGGACCATTTGAGGTCATCCAACAGGTCAACCCAGTGGCTTTCAGACTCCGGTTACCGAACCACATGAAACTGCATCCAGTATTCCACAGGTCATTACTGTCACCATACGGGGGGAAGGTGAAGGGGTATCCACACGGAGGCCAGCCATAGAAGAAAGGGAAAGCCGCAACTATGTGGCGGAAATCATCGACTCCAGGTGGAAGGGTAATCAGGTGGAGTATTTGGTCGCGTGGGAAGGGGAACCGGAGTCGGAAAACACCTGGGTGAAGGCAGAGGAGGTCCATGACGAGGTCTTGATCGAAACGTTCCACCAAAGGTTCCCCAGGAAACCTCAGACAGTAGCGAGGTTCCGGAGGGAGTACTTTGGCACCACCGACGATGAGGAGGAACTGGAGGGATTCAGGGAATCGGAGTTGGAAGGAGGTACAGACTCCGAGGAGGAGGAGTACTTGGAAACCGGAAACAGCAAAAGGTGGAGGGAAGTGTTCGAAACTTCGGAAGATGAGGGAGGTTCCTTCAGGGGTTTTGCTCTCTCGCCTCCCGCAGAGGAGGGGAGGGAAGGGGGTGAAGGGGGCCCTGGAGGGGAGGTGGATGTCAGGGAACTGTCATCTGAGACGAAGGAGGTGAAAGGGCTCATGGAGGGTGAGAGAGACCACTCAGCGGAGGAGGGGACCAGCAGGGGGAGAAGTGGAGTTCCAAGGGAAAGTGAGTCGGAGGGAGGGCTCAGAGACACTTCAAGCGAGAACAGTGGGGAGGTTTCAGGACCTCCCGTAGGGACACCCACTCCTCGGCGGAAACTGTCACGCCGAGAGTCCAGAAGACGCGTTTCCGTTAAGGAGCTTTTATGCTGGAAGAAGTTCCGTAAACGCCCACTGTCCGATTCAACGAGCGATTGATGGAGCCATGCTTAAGGAGCTCCATCACAGACAGAGGTTTGGGGACTTAGCCAAACTCTGAGGTATCAGGATTTTATGCACAAGCAGCTCACCATCCCATCACAATAATCAACAATCGAACAGCATAATGAACAACCTAACAGAGCAGCGGCCAAATAAGGCACCAGAGAATTAACAAAAAAATCTCTCTTTCTTTTTCTCTTCCTCAGCTCCTCTGAACATACTGAATCTCTGAGCATCCAAGGCTTAAGGGAGTGAACTGTGCTTCACATTACCAGCATCATTTATTTATAACACACAAATGATAAATATTAATCAAATCTATTTACCGCCCACCCTTGATGAGTTTAGAGCTGCTAGCTAATGCCCAATGACTCCATTTCTCCTGCTGGGATTTTGGGCTCCTGGTGAGCATGCTGGAGGGCGTGGTTGTGGGGGGCCCTGACAGGATGAGGAGAAACTGCTGAGAGGGAGGGTGGAGAAACCCAGGAGATTAATTTAATTCCCCCTCCTTCTCTGCTTCATTTTTCTCATCGCATGTGTGTAAGCTCAGTTTGAAGCAGGGCTGAATGCCTTGGAAGTAGGTTACCTGGATGAATGCCTGTATACGCCTCCTTGAACCTTCAGATATGTTTTGAAGCCCCTGAGCCAGTATTTCTGCCAAGTGAGAGGAGGTGGAGAGCAAAGAAGTTCTAGATATTGTTTATTCACAAGGAGGTAAAAGGTAAAGGGACCCCTGACCATTAGGTCCAGTCATGACCGACTCTGGAGTTGCAGTGCTCATCTCGCTTTATTGGCCGAGGAATCCGGCGTACAGCTTCCGGGTCAGGTGGCCAGCATGACTAAGTCACTTCTGGCAAACCAGAGCAGCGCACAGAAACGCCGTTTACCTTCCTGCCAGAGTGGTACCTATTTATCTACTTGCACTTTGACGTGCTTTCGAACTGCTAGGTTGGCAAGAGCAGGGACCGAGAAATGGGAGCTCACCCCGTTGCAGGGATTTGAACTGCCGACCTTCTGATTGGCAAGTCCTAGGCTCTGTGGTTTAATGCCACAGCGCCACCCCATTCACAAGTAGATTGCACGTATTAGCTGTGCAGTGACTCTAGGTCCATAGATGTGTGTTATGCTATCTCTCTCTGGCCAGGACCTTTTGGACTGAGGGGTGGCTCCACTCCTTCCTCAGATAGCTCCAAGGGTTCTTTAGCAAAACTCTCCCTCCACTCAGTGGGAAGGTCCCTCAAGGGGATCCTCGCCGTTGGTTCCAGGACGCCAATGCCTGCTCCTCAAGTTTCATGACCTGTGTCGTGTCTGGTTCATCCTCCAAGGACTCAAGGTCTGGCACCAGGGCTAGGCATGACACCTTAGACTCAAACTCCTATAAACCCAACTGTTGGCCAAACTGACTAGAGCTGATGGGAGTTGGTATCAAACAATATTTGATAGGCACTACACTGGCTCCTTCTGGTTTCTAGTGCCTTGCCCAAGGCCCTTCTCCCAAAATCCTGGACTTGACACTGGATCTTCTCTCCCCAGGCCAATAATGAGTACCATGGTTTCTGCTTCTATTACGTGACTGGTCCTTGAAACAGGGTGAAAGGTAGAGTCTGGATTGAGGCAAACTATCCGGACCCAGACTCTGAAACAGGGGTTGCCAGTGTGCTGCCCACAGTCACACATGCATCCATAGAAACCTTCTCTGGTGCTCAGAGGGTCTCCTCCCTGGGCTCTCCTCTGCTGAAAGCAGGCTTGACAAGAGCTTTCCACTGCATCCAGTACATACTTGGTTGCAGTTTCTCTGAGTTGTGCCTGTGGCAGCTTCTCCACTCTGCAAATGCAACCCTAACCACACTTTGTGCAGTAAATAAAGGAGGTACTTTGCTCAAACTTCTGCCATTGTTTTAATCAGCCACTTTCCCCCTCTCAGTGTCCCTCCCTTCTTGATCCCATGCCATGCCCACTGCTCTTGTGGAACGTGTCTTCACTTGGTCCCCTATCCCGCCTAGACCTCATGCAAATCCAGGATCCTGATGTGGTACAACAACAACAACAACAACAAGGTACTGGTACTTACCATGAAGTTGTTACAGTAACAACTTAACATTGGTGTGGGTGGGAGGTGCCAGTACTGTGTACCCTTGAGTACCCCCCAGAAAAAAGCACTGCAAATGCTCCAGTGTGGGCTGCGTGATGACGGTCTTACATTTTTATTATATGGAACTTTATGTTGAATTGGTATGGCGTTCTACTTGATTGGAAACGATTTCTGAGTAAACACACATAGATAGGGTTGTGCTGCCATGCACTGAAAGAACAGGCAAATCTGGGAGAATTTCTACCAGGTAGCAAGAGTAAAGCTATCATGTTTGCATTGTCTTTCACAGCCACGTTATCCAAAGACTCCTCCAACCCCTCCCCAGTTCTGTTTATGTCAGTTGTGATACTCTTATCTTTATCTCCCTCTCTCTCTCTGGTTCAAAGTTGCATCAACAGGCAAAATGACAGGATTTTGAAATGAACTTGAGATAAACTGTTGTGCAAACCTCTTTCTCATCTCCAGCTTTGCACAACAATATCACACAGGGTTGGGATAGGGAAGCCGGATGCCAGATTGTTCTTCCCTTCCTTGTTGCTACCTGTAACATTATTGTTTAGATTTGAGGATTTATTTGAAGCTATTTTTAACAGTATCTCCGCCCGATTGTGCCTTCAAGCACGCCGGGACATCTGTTTGCTTTCCAATTCAAATGACAGGCAACAGAAAGTGTGGAAACACAAAAGGCGTATTTCAAAAGCAGCTAAATGACTTTGTTTAATTTTTAATTTGTTCTGGATAACATGAAAGTGTATTTAATCTTCCCACTCTGAAAGGAACATGTTCTTACGGAGAGCAGAGCAGAGATGGGAGGAGAGAGACGAAGGAGGCAGGGGTGGGCAAGCCGACTAAAGGGTTTTAATTAAGTTTTAAAAGAGGAGTATCACCGTGGGAACAATTACTAACTTTTATTCTTTCTCAAGTGGCATATATTGTTAAAGAAATACAGCACACCCATTTCCTGTCCCTTGGGAAAACCAAAGCATTCAAGTGTAATAGAAAAACAGCATTGCCAAAGACTGTTTGCCATCAGCTTTCATAAGGGGGGGGGGTGTCAAATAATAATAATAATAATAATAATAATAATAATAATAATAATAATAATAGAAATTCCACCCTATGTTCCAAAGGGCAGCAGACATACAAATGATAAAACAAGTAACACATCTAAAGACAAATGTCAATACTGATGAAGACTAGGAAAGAGCTCTACTTGAAAGGCTTGTTGGAAAAGGAAAGTCAGTGCCAAAAGGACCACAAATGAGGTGTCAATCTAATATTTAACCAGAGAGAAGGGTAGGTTCCCAATTCCTGTTTTGTGTAGAACAGGCCTTCTGATAAAAGGGTACCTGCAGAGCTTAGGTGATCAGTTTGGTACATAAAGGGAAAGATGATTTTTCAAGTCTCCTGGTTCCAAGCTGTATACATAGTATAGGAGGGTACTGATGGTGTGTCCGTGTGAGTGTGTCCACAATGACAAATAATTCCTATATCTCCCTCCTTTCTTTGATCACATTGCTGGGTGATAGAACAGCAACCTGCCTGATGATGATCAGCCAGTAGGAAAAATCAGCTGATGGGACTGAATGGTTAGGAAATATGTGGGGACCTCTATGTCTTTCGAGATGCCTGTCAAAGCTGGGAAAGGTGACTGACGACCCTTGTTATGGAGGGGCAGATAAGAATTGATTAGAGGCACCTTGAGGGTGCAGAGACTTTCTCTGGGGATCTTATGTGGGCATCCAAGATGCTGCTTTGTAGCAAATGAATCTGCTTTTGAATGAATCTACTCAGGAGTAGCCAACGTGTTGCCCTTGAGGTGTTAGCATTCTATGATTCAAGGATGGCACAACAAATCTGCAGAAATGTTATTTGCTTATTTACCTTACAAAAGTATTTGTATACCGCTGTCTCATAAAATACCAGTCCTATGTACAAGAATATAAAAACTATGGATAGGATCTTCTTTTTGAAAGTCTGTACTTTCTCCTAGATTTAATGCTGAGGAAGGGGAGATGTGGTGTTGAGGATGGTGCCTGGTTCTAAATGCATTCGACTCATTTAACTTTGACTATCTCTGTTCAGGAAAGGTTGCAGCTGGTGCACTGGCCTCAACTGGTGGAAGACACTCTGCCTCAGAGGCTATCTGTCCTGCAATGGACAAAGCTGGAGCAATGTGTATCCCCAAACTATGAACCTGATTCTTCTAAAGACAGGGATAAGGAACCTTTTTTCATCCTGAAGACCACATTTCCTGCAAGGCAACCTTCCAAAGGCTGCATATCAGTGGTGGGCAGGGCCAGAGGTGGGGCAATCCATGTAAATTTTGCCTTTGTATGGTTAGGCTAGTTTCTACACACACATTCTGACCTCCATCCAGGCAAGCAAGACACATGATCAGGCCAGGGAAAAGCATTTGGGGTGCAAAGCAGGGTGACTGAAGGGTGTGGCCTGGAAGAAGTTCTGAGAGCTAGGTAGAGAGATTTCAGGAGAATCTACACTGCTTGGTTATAACGTTAAAAATGTGTTATAAAAATGTGACGCCAGAGGGCGCTGCAGAGCAGCGATCTGTCGGCAATGGGAAATTACATTGAGAGCTATATAACTTTTTAAATATAGCCTTTAATAGTGTTTTTACAGATCAGTGTAGATCCAGCCTTGGTTTCTCACCTCTGTTTTAAGGGGCATGTAGCCCCATTTAGAATTGGTTGGGTGCGACTTTCCCATACAGGTGAACCACTGTTTCTGTGGGTATTATATGCCAACAAAAATCCTTCTCTGACATGGCTAGTTACTTACACCTGCTCTGTGGTTAGGCAAAGAATCCATGTAATCTTTCCATGGGGCCTTTGGGGTTGTCAGGGATATGATGGCATAAATAAGCACATCCAAGACCTGCCTTTGGATGTGAGTTTTCTGCAAGTACATGCCCTTAGTCATAATTAGAGGTTAACTCTCAGGAGATACAAGAGCACTGAGCCTGTTCTACTTGCCAGAATATTACTCTCTCTCTTTGAACCAGAATGCAAGTGCTAATAACTTCAGTGTTGCTGAGCTATAACTCACTAACCTCCTTTCCTCCCCCTCTTTGGGTTTCCTTCAACTGGAAGCACCCCTGCCGCAGAGCCAACCATTAAAGCAGTGTGTAACGTATGATTATTGTTTTCTTAGTTTATTGGAGATCGTTTCAAGAGGCCAAGCATATTAACGGAGGAGCCTGGAGGTATACTTTTGGTCATGGCTCGCCCTTAAATGGCTCCCATTTATGCGCAAATATAAGCATATGACACCCGCAGATAATTAGGTTGCAAATGGCTTGGTGGAGTAATTGCAGCATTCCTCTTGCATAGCTGAAGCTTCAAAGTAATTTCAGGTTTTTATAATTACAGAGCAAGTGGACTGTAATAATTTCAAAACGTTCTGGGCTGGATTTAAAACACACACACACACACTCATGGATGAAAGGTCTGCAACAGAGCCTGTTAGGAAGAGCCTTGGAGAATAATAGAATTGTAGAGGGTCAAAGAGGAGAGTGCAAAATATGGTCTGAAGCTCAACATCAAAAAACCTAAGATCATGGCCACTGGTCCCATCACCTCCTGGCAAATAGAAGGGGAAGAAATGGAGGCAGTGAAAGATTTTACTTTCTTGGGCTCCATGATCACTGCAGATGGTGACAACAGTCACGAAATTAAAAGACGCCTGCTTCTTGGGAGAAAAGCGATGACAAACCTAGATAGCATCATAAAAAGAAGAGACATCACCTTGCCAACAAAGGTCCGTATAGTTAAAGTTATGGTTTTATCAGTAATGATGTATGGAAGTGAGAATTGGACCATAAAGAAGGCTGATCGCCAAAGAATTGATGCTTTTGAGTTATGGTGCTGGAGGAGACTCTTGAAGGTCCCATGGACTGCAAGAAGATCCAACCTATCCATTCTGAAGGAAATCAGCCCTGAGTGCTCACTGGAAGGACAGATCGTGAAGCTGAGGCTCCAATACTTTGGCTACCTCATGAGAAGAGAAGACTCCCTGGAAAAGACCCTGATGTTGGGAAAGATGGAGGGCACAAGGAGAAGGGGACGACAGAGGACGAGATGGTTGGACAGTGTTCTCGAAGCTGCTAACATGAATTTGACTAAACTGTGGGAGGCAGTAGAAGACAGGCGTGCCTGGCATGCTCTGGTCCAGGGGGTCACAAAGAGTTGGACACGACTGAACGACAAAACAACAACAACAAAGAGTTGGATGGGATCCCAAGGGTCCAGCCCCTTGCAATGCAGGAATCACAACTGAAGGATTCCTGACAGTTGGCACTCCAACTTCTGTTTAAAACCCTCAATGATGGAGAGTCCACCATCTTCCAGTGCAGCCCATTCCACTGTGGAGCAGCTCTAACTGACAGAAAGTCAGAATCTCCTTTGTTGTAATCTGAAACTGGGGGTTCAGGTCCTACCCTCTGGAGCAGAAGAAAACAAGCTTGCTCCTGATACCTGTGGGATGTCCACAAGCAGAACCTGAGCACAGGAGCACTCTTCTCTCCTGTGGTTTCCAGGAACTGTCTTTGACCATGGAGACAGAGCATGGTCATCATGGCATGTAGCAATGGATAGCTTTCTCCTCCATGAATTTGTCTAATTAAAGCCATCCAAGTTGGCGGCCATCACTGCTTCTTGTGGGGGTGAATCCCATAGCAAAACTATGCATTGTGTGAATAAGTACTTTCACTGGTCTGAATCTTGAATTTCCCAACCTTTAGTTTCATTGAATGTCCCTGAGTTCTTGTTCACACAGGTCCCGCTATCCAAATGCTCATTATACGAAAATTCACTTATCCAAACATTAGTACCCCAAACCTTGCAATACAAACCACAGAGTCAGAGATCCGAACAGCCAGCCCTGTGTGTAGTACTGTAAACAAATAAGCAGCCATAAATAAGCTTTACTTTTTTGTGCTTTGATGGTCTGTGGCAGCCGTTTCGCCAGAAACCATGGTGGGAGAGAGGAATGGAATACGGGGAGAGGTCAGAAATAATATGTCTCCCCCCCCCCTCCTAGTTTGCCTTTTGCAAGGTTTCAGACGGTTTTCCTGGGTTTTCCGCAATCTTTTCATCATTTTGTGGTCAAAATTCCACTGGGTTGGGAACGTATTAGAAATTTCCCCATAGGAACAAATGGAAATCGTCAGCTTATTATGTGAACACTTGCCTAACAAACCATTTCCTGAGAATGTATTGTGTTCGGATAGTGGGACCTTCGTGTATTATGTGTATTAGCCACATTCCTTCCCTCCCCATTTTCCTTTTCTGCATCTTTCTCCCTTTATTTTCCCTTTTACCCCCCCCCCTTTCCCCTTCCCCTCTCAGAATTCCACCTCCTGGGGATTTGCAAAGATTTGCCCCACTTAAAATACCAAGAGGGCAAGTGCACGAGCAGAGGCAAAACCCATCTTTTAGCAGATGGAGGGTCCTGTGGGAGAGAGCCTTGCAGAAATCTGTGGGGAGGGGGATTCAGCCCAGCTTCTATCCTAATTTCTTCAGGGACTTGGAGCAGACTGCCAGATGTCTGAGCAGATTAAGGGTTAACCTCTTGAGCATATTAAGAGTCGCTGGAGTTTTCTCAGCCATCAACATAAAGGAAGAATTACTGATGCCACTATTCATGAAAGCACCAATCAGACATAAAACAACTGCCAAGGCTTTTCACATGTCTCATTGTGCTTCATTGCACGGTGATGACTGAAGTGCCCCAGGGAGTACTTCTCAAAGTATTCTCTATTGTACAGCAAAGAGTACATGATGCCTGAGTCTGGCACTTATCTTCACGTGCAGAGCAATGAAGAATTCGGTGTTGACACAGTTGCAAACGTGCTGCTGAGCATCTCCTGGGTGTGTTTTATGGCCGGGGAGACGGAGATGTTTGCCTCTAATTCTCCATGCATGCAATGCATTCACTCTTGATAAGCAATTCATAAAACCCACAAAGGTATTTACTTTTTGCATGGTTTCTTCTTCTCAAGAATGGGATGCGCCCTATGCCATTTGACCTACAATGAGCTGGGGAACCTCAAGCCCAAGGGTCCACATGTGGCCCTGCAAACCTCTCTGTCTGGTCCTTGATATTCTCCCTGGGCCAAAACCTCTTGCTAGACATCCCACTCACTGTCCTTTTTGCCTGGCTGGAATATGTCTTGTGATTTAATCATGACTCTTGATTCTCTCTATTCCTTCACGGAGAGGAGTACCTATCTTGACATGTCTGCTGGAACTAGAAAGTATTAAGTCATGTACCTGGAAGGTCATGTATCTATTCTCATTTGGGAGGGAGTTATGGAGTCTTGAACCCACGACATTGAATGCACATCTTCTAGTACAGTGGTACCTCGGGTTAAGAACTTAATTCGTTCTGGAGGTCTGTTCTTAACCTGAGGCACCACTTTAGCTAATGGGGCCTCCCGCCGCTGCTGCGCCGCCGCCACACAATTTTTGTTCTCATCCTGAAGCAAAGTTCTTAACCTGAGGTACTATTTCTGTAATCTGAAGCGTCTGTAACCTGAAGCGTCTGTAACCTGAGGTATCACTGTACTTATAAGGCCTGTGTTGAGCCATGGGGGACCACTAACAGAGACATTTTCTTTCTTTCTTTCTTTCTTTCTTTCTTTCTTTCTTTCTTTCTTTCTTTCTCTTTCTTAAGAAAACCAACCCACACTTGAACCTAGGATTCACATCCTACCCTGATACCTCTGATATTTGAAAGCATGACTTCCATGCTTTTCCCAGAAGTAATTAATTTATGGAATTCTCTGCCACAAGATGCAGTGATAGTCATTAGCTTAGATGGCTGAAAAGCAGCTTAGACAAAGTCATAGAGAAGAAGAGATCTGTTGACAGCAGTTGTTGCCTTAATAGTTAAACAGGATCTCAAAACTCATATATTTGCACCTAATTGCATTGGGTGCCAATTAGCTACCAGGGTAAGTTCAAGGTGCTGGTTCTGGTGTCTAAAGCCCAAACAGCTTGGGACCAGGATACCTGGATGATCACCTCACCCCTTAAATAACCAATCAGTCTCTGCAAAATTTGAGCAGTTGAGCACACATTTCTTCTAACAGACATATTGTATATGCAATTTTGGTTTGCTCAATGTTTCAGGAAGGCCCTGAACTTCTCCCCGTCTCTCAAGTGGAGTGAGTTTGTATTTGAATAATGGATTAAACACACTGGAAAATAAAATAAAAACATTTTCTCCACCCATCACATATTGAAACTAAAGTTAAAATCAAGGCCAACATTCAGGTTTGCTCTGCTGTATAGAGATTCAGTCTGCTTTACTGTTTAGTCTTAGTCTGCCTGCTTTATTATTTAAAAATGATGGGTGAAAAGCTCTGTTTATCTGTTCTGCATCAGAGGGTGGTTTTTTTTTATGTTGCTGCCTGGAAGGAAGGAATAACATTGCATCATTGATTGTGCTTCCAAACTGGAGAGGAGCAGACAGCCAGGCCTTAGATAATCTGGATTAGAAAGCTGCTGCTGGACTCTGACAGCTGGATTGATCCCTCCTGAACCACAGGACCTTGGCAAAGAAAACAGTGGATTTGGATATGCAATTAAGATCCACTCTCCGCCAGAGAGCATGGGCCAGGCACTTGAACTCCCTGGAGCACCATTTTATTATAATTCCCCCACCACATGTGATCAAGTTAGGAACAGATGGAGGGTTATGATTTACATGTCGATTGCCTTGTGTTAAAGCAGCAAAGTGCAGGTGGAAAGAGAACATGCTGGGACCATTAAGAGATGCTCAGAGATGAGGAGCAAGCTGGTCTCAGAGTACATGGGCTGCATATTACAAGGGGGCTTGGAGAAGAAGGAAAACTGCCATGCCATGGTTGCAGTTGCTCCATCTTCTAAGGTCCACATACATTTTGAATGTTAGAAGGAATATTTTGGGGGAAGGGCTGTAGCTCAGTGGTAGAACATCTGCTTTGTAAACAGATGGGCCTAGGTTCATTCTCCAGCCTCTGTTGGGTATAAGCAACCTTCCATGCTTCTAGTTAGTAGAGGCCAGGGCTAAGACAGACAGTTAGTCATGGAAAATACACTTTGTGGTTGCCCACTAAGTTCTGCCTGTTCCTCCTGCTCTCCCTCTTCCCTCTTGCATGAATCAGCCATGAAACCTCTTCCCACGATGTAGAATCAGAACCCAAAGCCAACCTTGTGAATATGAAGTAACTGTAAGTAAGGAACATTTTTTTCTTTGGGACTCGGACGTGTTTTACCTTTAAAAAACAAAATAAAACGCTAGTGCTAGAATGAGACAGACGATGGGTGGGGGTGGGTAGCTCCAGCTTCCAAGCTTTTTAAAACCCTGCTAAATATATATAAGAAAATATATCACAGTTTGTGTCAGCAATATTAAGCTGATGGACCAACGGTCTGACTCAGCATAATGCATCTTCCTATTTTGAACAGTACAATAGCACAGATGATCTCTGAACTTAATTAACAGCCAGGGTATCACTGCTATGTTTCATTTTTACACTGCTAAACTGCAAGTTGCTATTATTACTATCATCATCATCACCAATGTCAAGTGTCATTTTCTTTGGTGCATCAACTTTTCAGTCGTTGCCATTGTCCAGAGTTGTTATTGCTGTTGCTTTCATTTATAAATTTATATGCTGCTTAATGCAAAAATAAGCATCTAAGCAGTTTACAAAACATTTTGAAAAATCAATTGCATGCTGTTATTAAAATATACCATAATTAATAACACACCATAATTAAAATGCACTCTAAAGCAATTTGGAGTACCAGAAGGCTAAAATAAGGTCAACTAACCCATCAATTCCTGGCTGATTCCGTCGTGTCACAAAGTGATCTGTGCTGCAAGGCTGTTGAGATTCCAGTGTTTGGAAGGGAGAGCTGAAACGTATCCCTGTTTACAAGGGGCAGTCCCTATTTTTTTGTCCTCAATGGGTACTTTGTTAAAACTTGGGCTTCATTTAGATGTGGGTTTTATTGTGTTAGTTTTACTGGTTATAATGCCAGTTCTTCCTTCCTGCTTTCTAACACTGCTTTGACGCTGCAGTACCTGTTGCGTTATGGCGTTTTGATCAATAGACCACCTAGTCACACTAAATTTGAAGCTGTGGAAAAGAACTTTATACTGGAAAACTGCCTCCAATTTTGTGACATGACGTTACAGCATGAAACACCCATGAATTCCTGAGTTAATAATGTTGCAAATTAATTTTTTCCTGGGAACAGTTAACCCAGAAATGCGCACTAAACTTCCACGTTTTCAGAAATGTCTTTTATGTTGTGTGAAAGATCACACAAAATAACAGCTAAGGAAATGATGTGGGAAAGTGCCCTCGGAATGCAGCCTTTGGAAGCTGTTTGACATGTTACTAGGGTGGCGCTGTGGGTTAAACTACAGAGCCTAGGACTTGCCGATCAGAAGGTCGGCGGTTCGAATCCCCGTGACGGGGTGAGATCCTGTTGCTTGGTCCCTGCTCCTGCCAACCTAGCAGTTCGAAAGCACGCCAAAGTGCAAGTAGATAAATAGGTACTGCTCCAGCGGGAAGGTAAACAGTGTTTCTGTGCACTGCTCTGGTTCGCTAGAAGCGGCTTAGTCATGCTGGCCACATGACCCGGAAGCTGAACGCCGGCTCCCTCGGCCAATAAAGCGAGATGAGCGCCGCAACCCCAGAGTCGGCCATGACTGGACTTAACGGTCAGAGGTCCCTTTACCTTTACCTATATTTCTTTAGCATGCACCCTTCTTGGCAGAGCACACTCCTCTCTTGGAAGAAGTCCTTCCCAGGGCTGCCCAGTCAAAATTTGGTTTAAAGATAAAGAGCAGCAGGGAGCTTGTCCAGCAGCAGTGAGCACCTGGACATCACATTGAGCAGGTGCACCTGGTCACAGTCTTCCCCACAGTAGTGAGATGCATTGCTTATGTGTTGAAATCGTTGGGTTGTCTCCAGCTATGTCATATGCAGAGTATACCCATTACAATCAATGGACTTCAGTCACAATCATTAGGTTGTATCCAATATCATACATATTCAAAGCCACTCAGCGGTATAGTTGTTCTGCTGGTGAAATGTTTTGTGCTAAGCAGAAGGTTGTTGTGCAAGAGAATGCACAGGCAGGTTGTTGGTAACTTTGTTGCACAATCAACAGCACCAGTGAGATTCCACTAGCACATGGGTCGGCAAACTATGGACCGTGGGCCAGATCAGGCCCAATTGGCTTCTAGATCCAGCCCGCAGACAGTCTGGGAATCGCTGCGTGGATCGCCAGTGTGCCCGTTCTTTCCCTCTCCCTCCCTCTCCCTCACACAGCGCCTCCTCCTCCCTCCCTCCCTCCTCCTGGTTTCTCCCTGCCCTGCCTAGAGGAGGAAGGGGGCTGGGCTTTGTTGGTGCTAGCAGCAGCAGTGCTCAAGCTCTGCCACCCCCACTGCCACCGCCAGCCCCTGTCGCTTGCAAGACACATCCACCGGGGCTCGTCTGGTGCTGTGGAGAAGGGATGGGGGAGTCGGTGGGGTGGATGGCTTATAGTCTGGCCCCCCACAAGGTCTGAGGGACAGTGGACCAGGCCCCTGCTGAAAAAGTTTGCTGACACCTGCGCTAGCACAACAGTTGTGTTGGATTCCTCTGCTGCGCATTCAACATTAAAGCTCACCTGTTTGCTGGCATAAAAGTCTTTGTGCCAGCAGACAGGTGAGCTTTAATGCGAGCAGACCAATAATAATAATAATAATAATAATAATAATAATAATAATAATAATTGTTATTATTTATACCCCGCCCATCTGGCTGGGTTTCCCCAGCCATACTGGGTGGCTCCCAACAGAATATTAAAAACACGATAAAACATCAAACATTAAAAACTTCCTCAAGCAGGGCTGTCTTCAGATGTCTTCTACAAGTCAGATAGTTTTTATTTCTTTGATGGGAGAGCGTTCCATAGGGTAGGCGTCACAACCGAGAAGGCCCTCTGCCTGGATACAGCCTGTTATTTCTTAATTTACATGCAAACACACATTAGCACAAGCATTTTCTCCATAAATTTGTGTCCCTGTCTTACGATGATGCATTCCCTCCCTTTTTGGTGATGTGTAAGTAGCCACCCAAGGAAGTAAACAGAAAGTAACAGGAAAGAGGAGGAGCTGGTCCAAGGGCCCCTGCAGTGTCGCCTTTCAATGAGGCAGCGACAGGTACCTCAACGGTGCCAATATTATTACATTTATTACCCATCCTTTTTTTATTTATTTTATTTATTACCCGTTCTTGGGCTCCATGATCACTGCAGATGGTGACAGCAGCCACAAAATTAAAAGACACCTGCTTCTTGGGAGAAAAGCAATGACAAACCTAGACAGCATCTTAAAAAGTAGAGACATCACCTTGCCAACAAAGGTCCGTATAGTAAAAGCTATGGTTTTCCCAGTAGTGATGTATGGAAGTGAGAGCTGGACCATAAAGAAGGCTGATCGCCGAAGAATTGATGCTTTTGAATTATGGTGCTGGAGGAGACTCTTGAGAGTCCCATGGACTGCAAGAAGATCCAACCTATCCATTCTGAAGGAAATCAGCCCTCACTGGAGTGCTCACTGGAAGGACAGATCGTGAAGCTGAGGCCCCAATACTTTGGCCACCTCATGAGAAGAGAAGACTCCCTGGAAAAGACCCTGATGTTGGGAAAGATGGAGGGCACAAGGAGAAGGGGACGACAGAGGACAAGATGGTTGGATAGTGTTCTCGAAGCTACGAGCATGATTTTAACCAAACTGTGGGAGGCAGTGGAAGACAGGAGTGCCTGGCGTGCTCTGGTCCATGGGGTCACGAAGAGTCGGACACGACTAAACGACTAAACAACAACAAATTACCCATCCTTCAACAGTAGGTCCCAGCAGGTACAGTGGTACCTTGGGTTACAAACACTTCGGGTTACAGACTCCGCTAACACGGAAGTAGTACCTCAGGTTAAGAACATTACCTCAGGATGAGAACAGAAATTGCGCGCTGGTGGCAGTGGGAGGCCCCATTAGCTAAAGTGGTACCTCAGGTTAAGAACGGTTTCAGGTTAATAATGGACCTCTGGAACAAATTAAGTTCTTAACCAGAGGTACCACTATATTAGGTTCTGCCAAAAGGCCATGGCTCTTGTTTAAAAAGATTGAGATGCACTGGGCCAAAATAACTCCAGGGTGTATCTCTTTCCCTGTATCGAGTGTTCATGGTATGTAAGACTTGGGAAGGAAGGAAAATTGCCTCCTATTTCCAAGAAATCATTTCTGTCATTTTAGCTGCATGCTGAAGTTCTGGCAACTCCATCTCCAGGGTCATTTGCTGCAGGACATTATCTCTGCCAGCAGGACTGACATTCTGATCTTAACACTTCCCATTTGAACTCAACTGTTACCTTCAATTGATTGTTGAAAAAGTGTGCCGTGTGCCTATGTGGTAGGGGGAAAGGAGTGTGGTCGTAGTTCATTCCATTATAATCTCTGTAAACTGCTTTGTAATCGAAAGCTTTTGTTCCCTGTGTCAAGTGGTTAAAGCGCCCAGGCATTAAGAAGATCTGTTTTACAAGCTCAGACGAGATCTTGACAGACAGTGGGAAATGGTAACTTTCTTGACAAATATAACAATCAACACGAGGGAAGCAAAAGGTCCTCATTAAACACTGCTGCTTTTAATTAATTGGCCCTTCAGATTTACTTTCTTTAAAGCTGCTAACAGCCTTAAGCTTTCCCTCGATTAATTACGGAAGACGAGCAAATCACAATAATTAGTTTAGCCTCAGGCTCTTGCTAGGCCTCTGACCTAACGTGTGGCTCCTGTTCCATGCAAAGTAGACAGAGGAGGAGGAGGAAGCCGATGGTGTCCTTGAATAACAATTGTGAACAAATGGCTCTCCCATCCTGACCCCCTCCTTGGTCATTGTTGTGTGGATCAAATTCTTCCTGCCTTTTGGTTCAAAACCGAGTCCTGTAGACCCTCCAAGTGTCCCTATTTTCCAGGGACAGCCCCAGATTTACAGAAGCCATCCTGGTTTCTGACTTGATCCTGGGATGTCCTTCTTTTCCCTAGGATGTCCCTATTTTCATCAGAGAAATATTGGAGGGTATGGAGTTATGTGACCCCCCGAGTCAAGGAGATAAGTGTCTATTCATCCTTTAGAAGACATCTGAAGGCAGCCCTGTATAGGGAAATTTATTTTTTAAAGTATAATGTTTTATTATGTTTTTATATATGTTGGAAGCCACACACAGTGGCTGGGGCAACCCAATCAGATGGGTGGGGTGTTGTTGTTGTTGTTGTTGTTGTTGTTGTTGTTGTTGTTGTTGTTATTATTGAATAGGATGTCTCTATTTTCATTAGAGAAATGTTGGAGGGTATGGTCCTGTATAGAAACAACTCCCGTTCATCCTGACAGGATCCCAATGGCTCACCCTCAGTGGCAGCTCAAAGGTCCTGGAGAGTTCTGAGACCTTCAATTCGTCACTCATAGAGAACCCCAAGGCTTTTCTGAGGATTTGCCACCATGTGATTACAAAATTAACCAGATCATGCTCCCTAGGGAGTGAGCTGTTGGTGAGAGTGTGTGTGCCACACAATTGTGAAAGCCAGGAGCATGGAATCTGAAGTTTGAGAAGCAAGTAAGGCCTTCTAGACTTACTCTATCTGGCTCTTGGGACTTGGCCCAGGGCAACCCCCTCCTCAACTGCACCTCATCTTTCCAGAACACACTTATAACTAGTCTTGCTTGAGTGTTCGTTGCCTGGTTGGAATAAGTACATAAGAAGGGCCCTACTGGATCAGGCTAACAGGCCATCTAGTTCAGCATCATGTTCTGACAGTGGCCAAACAGATCCTGATGGAAAGTCCACAAGGAGGAGCTAAGTGTAAGAGTACTCTCCCAACTTGTGATTCTCAGCAACTGGTATTCAGAACCATACTGCCTCTAACAGTGAAGGTAGAGCAGATCCTCCATGAATTTGTCTGATTTACTGGTCTTCAACTGTTGGGTTGTAACCCACAGGTGGGTTGTGTCCTGATTAGGGCTGGGCAATATCAACTTTTCCAAATTGCGTTGTATCGCCAGCCAAACACTGTGATATAGCGATACATTATGATGTTGAAAAATGGCGGGAGGAACAAACTGCATTGGGCCCAGCCCCTTGGTGGAGTGGTGGCAGCCTTGTGGGGAAGCCAATAGAGCTTGTTCTCTAGGTGCTGGTGGCAGTGGGATTCCCTCTGCTGCCAGCATGTGGCAGGCTGAGGGAGGAATGAGTTCCATTGACCATGGTGCCTCGCTGCTCGTTCTTTCCTTGGTTTGAGAGCCAGAGCATGATGGTGCCTTAACTTGGCAGTATATTGCAAGCAAAACCACCCCTGTGATATACTGCCGGGTGAATGTGTCACCATGCTCTGGCCCTCAAGCCGGTCCTGGGTGATGTATTGATACATCACCCAGGCCTAGTCCTGATCCATGGTGGGTTGCAACAGGAGTGCTACCACCACACAAAAATATGGTAAAAGAATAAGAAACAGGACCCCCAAAGCATGCTTGGGTTAGAAGTGAGAACTGAGTCTGACCACCACCTCTTCCTTTGTGGGAATTGGGGGCACCACTGCACTTGGTGATTGTGGGTTGTATTCAGTGCTCAGGGCTGGCCAAATACATTTTGGCACCTGAGGCAAATTACAAGATGGCTCCTCCCTGGCCAGGGTGTGAAGAACTACCTCAGGAAAGAGGGGGGAGGATGAAATAAAGATCAGTCTTGCAAACAGGGGCTGGGAAGGCACCAGTAGTGTCTCCTATTTACTCAGAGACTGCTGTTGGGGTGGGGTAGGGAGATTGCTGAGGAAACGGCAGATCCGGCCTTGAAAGAGTGTGTTGTAGCTGCCGTTGGCTCTGTGGTGGCAGTGGCAGGTGACGCATCTGCTGCCCTTGTGGATCCCGCTCACCCAGGCAGCAACTTCATCTTGCCTCATGGGTTGCCCTGCCCTGCCAATGCCAGTCCTACGTAGAGTTGCCCCACTGAAGTGAATGGGCATGTCTAACCAAAGTCCATTCATCTCAATGGTTCTATACAGTCATACCTCGGGTTGAAGTAGCTTCGGGATGAATATTTTCGGGTTGTGCTCCTCGGCGACCCAGAAGTAACGGAGCCTGTTACTTCTGGGTTTCGCCGCTCGCGCATGCGCAGACCCTCAAAATGACGACAAGAGCATGCACAGAAGTGGCGAATCGTGGCACGCACAGATGCTTCAGGATGCGAACGGGGCTCCAGAACAAATCCCGTTCACCTCCAGAGGTATCACTGTACTTAGTTGGATGCAACCCAGATTCTCCCCTGCCTTTCTTTATTTTATTTGCAGCAAACTATATACCACCAATGTTAAGGAAGAATAACAATATCGCGGCTGCAAAGACAACATAAAATCCAATGAGAAAAACACACATATATATCCTTGGAGAGCAGGGAGGGTGGCATTATTGATTGGCATCTCATTTGATTTCACATCCCGGTTTTTGACATTGTGCCTGTTTTGCGGATCATCTCATGGTAGAGAGCAGTGATTGGGGCGGCGGGAGAGAGGGGAAGAATAGAAAAGAGATACCCCCCCTCCCATTCTGCTGCAGGTTTCCTAGATGGGTCCTTTATTTTCAGAGAAAGACAGGCATCATTTCATATTCAGGCGAGATGACATTTCAGCACTTCAAACATTTCAAAAGGTGTTTTGTTATTGTTTTCTTTTAAATAGAGATAAAATTAACAAAGTGGTAACCATAGCAGCGAAGCCAAGAAGTTGCAATTGACACAAAAGGAGATTGTTGCTCTCATTTTTAATACCCCCCGCTTTTCGCTAGCATTTCTTCACTACTCTCTAGAATAAGTGAACCAGATTTTTGCATTCATTTGCATGTAGACTATATTGAAATAACCAGAAAATAGCAGCAGGCTTACACAGGATTGACAAGGTGCCCATGAGACGAGGAAAAAGGTTAATGACTTTATAATTGAAATATGAACTATTGCCCAGATATGCTCAACGGTCTTCTGCTCTTTTTTGAAGGACTCCACCCACTCTCCCTTGCTACCTCCTCATGCTTGGATCACTTCCATTCTCTCTTGCTGCCCCCTTGTGACAGGAGTGGGGAACCTCCAGCCTACAAGCTAATAGTGACACCAGGTGACTGGCAGGTGACTGACCTATGGGGTGTCAAAGTTGGCCTATGGGGTGGGGGTGGGGAGACAAAAGATCTGACCCACTGGGCCAAAAAACTTCCCCATCCCTGCCTTATGTCTTGCTTGGGTTGGGACCACAGCAAGCATGCAAAGTCTTTTTCAAGACATCTTCCGTGGCTTCCCAGATCAGTTTATTCAACACACAGCTAAACAGAAGGCATGAGATTGTTTTAAGTAAAAGAGATGCTGTGCTACTGATCCACGGCCCTTCCCCCATGTTTCTGGGGGTGGCCCCAGATGCTATTCCCATTCTGATTCATCTCCTAAAGATGGAAAATCCTGTCCCAAGGTAACAACAGCTACCCGCTTCCCGTCAGACGTACATGCACTGGGGTGAGTCAGGGCACAGAGCAGACATGAACCCCAGGCACAGTTGCTCACTCACAAGTTATCACTCATCTTCTTCTCCTGTATCTGTTGAAATTGACTTAGGCCACGATCAGTCTGCCTGTCTTTTAGGCCCCATAAAACTCCATGGAAAGCTGAACTCCAGCCTAGGCAGCCCTCCATCTCTTTCCCATAACACTGCTGTTGTCAGTCACAACGAATTCAGAATTCAAAACCAATTTAAAAGCATCTCAACCATCCCAAGGAGGACTCAGATTTATGTCTGCCTTCAGAGTTTTCAGTGCGGAGATAAGAACCAATGGGCCTGAGTGACTCAAAGCTCCTGGATGGTACAACAAACACAGCTGTCACTGGGTCAAGTCCTGTAGTCAGCAGCAGGCACAAGAACATGTATGCAAAAGCGCTTTGCATTTGACACTCAGAAAATATTTGGGGTTCTCCTGTGTTCTTCAAGGCTTACGGCTTTGGGCATCCTTTCTAAAAGGGGAGCCCAAAGTCACCTTAACAATTTGGGTCTTGGATACCCCAAGAACCATCTGATTTCTCATCCCCCTCCTGGTCACTGAGACCTTCAGGGGAGACACTGGCCTTGGCCCCCCATGGCTTGCCTTATATACACCAGGAGCTGTGCATTTAGCATTGCAGGCCCAATTTTATGGAATTCCTTCTAGTTGAGGTTGGACCGGCCCCTTCCTTCCCTACTGAACTTCCAGTACCTACAGTAGATTTAAATAATAATAATAATAATAATAATAATAATAATAATAATAATAATAATTCCAGCAGACATTCAAACCAAAGTTTGATGTTTTAGTTTAGGCTTCCTCAAACTCGTCCCTCCAGATGTTTTGAGACTACAATTCCCACCATCCCTGACCACCAGTCCTGCTAGTTAGGGATCATGTGAGTTGTAGGCCAAAAACATCTGGAGGGCCGAGTTTGAGGAAGCCTGTTATAGTTGGTTTTTTTGTATTTTATCTTGGTAAACTGCTGAGTGGCTTTTGAAGTTAAGCAGTAGATAATTTGTTTAAATGAGTACAGTGGTACCTCGGATTAAGTACTTAATTCGTTCCAGAGGTCTGTACTTAACCTGAAACTGTTCTTAACCTGAAGCACCACTTTAGCTAATGGGGCCTCCTGCTGCTGCCGCGCTGCTGGAGCACGATTTCTGTTCTCATCCTGAAGCAAAGTTCTTAACCTGAAGCACTATTTCTCGGTTAGTGGAGTCTGTAACCTGAAGCATATGTAACCTGAAGTGTATGTAACCCGAGGTACCACTGTAAATACTTTAAAATAAATAAATACGTCCTGTCCTCCCTGTTCAGGGGTCAGAAACACTCCTTGCGAGATCCCATGAATTCCAGCAGGACATGATGCTCCTGACCATTGCAGTTGTGCACCTCTGATAATGTTCACACTTGACCCTAAATGTAGATAAGGAAAAGAGGCCAAGACAACAAAGGATGGATGCAAGCAGATGCAGAGGTACATTGTGAGGAAGGTGGTAGGAGAGGGTCTGCGTCACATTTGGCCTCAGTGGGATGGCAATTGCTCAGCCCCTCTCCTTCTCTGGAAAATGGTTTTCACTATGACCCAAAAGACCCACAAAGCTTCTTTTTTCTTTGTCTCCTTTCTCCCCCCTTTGCCTCTGTGGGGAAGGGGCTGTAGCTCAGTGGTAGAGCACCTGCGTTACATGCAGAAGGCCACAGGGTCAATCCACAACACCTCCAGGCAGGGCTGGGGAAAACTCTTGCCTGGAGAGCCCCTGCCAGTCAGTGTAAACAAAACTGGGCTAGATGGATCAGTGCTCTGAGATAGCTTCCTATTTTCTAAAGGTAAAGGTAAAGGGATCCCTGACCATTAGGTCCAGTCGTGGCCAACTCTGGGGTTGCGGCGCTCATCTCGCTTTATTGGCCGAGGGAGCCGGCATACAGCTTCCAGGTCATGTGGCCAGCATGACTAAGCCGCTTCTGGCAAACCAGAGCAGCGCACGGAAACGTCATTTACCTTCCCGCTGGAGCGGTACCTATTTATCTACTTGCACTTTGACATGCTTCCGAACTGCTAGGTTGGCAGGAGCTGGGACCGAGCAACGGGAGCTCACCCCGTTGCGGGGATTCGAACCGCCAACCTTCTGATTGGCAAGTCCTAGGCTCTGTGGTTTAACCCACAGCGCCACCCGCGCCCTCCTATATTCTACTGCGTGCCAATTGAAATGCCACCCTGCCTTCGGTTTGCTGAGGCATGGAAGAAGCTGGTGTTGGGAGGCCACGGAAAATGTCACAAATAGGGCTGTGCATGCTTGCTCTGGCCCCCACCCCAAGCAACAAACGTGCCTGATTGCGGTACATTCATATGTGCTATATAATGAGCATCCCATAGGAGCGACATAATTGTGCCTCCTGCATCATAATTAGAAATCAGACTGGGGCGGCTGAAATGAATTCCCCGAGCACCAAATGTCAGCTGCATTCAGCCCTGAGAAGGGGAATGGAAGAAAAGAGGGAAATTATATCTGAATATATATCTAGAGAGGGAACTGCTTTGAATGCAATGATGAGAAATGTTGCGGATGCAAATATTTGCTGCTCAACTTCGCGACTGCGCTTGAAATATTGATGCCGTTGTCCGCCCTCACAGCCCTTCTCCTTATTTTTATTTTATTGCATTCCTTATTATTTTGCAGCCCAGTTTCTCTTTGGCATCTCTCTCTCTCTCCTCCTCCCTTTCCTATCTCAAGACGCTTCAATCAGATAGGTGCATGAACATGAACAGCCCAGCCAGAGAGCCACAAAGGTGGCTGTCTAGAGTGGCAGCATTCTGGGGCTTTCGGCTAGTTGGGAGTTCCTCTAGAGAAGGATATCATCCCAGCCACCAGGGCCAGGCAACCTTAGGACAATAGGGTCCAATATACTGGGGCAAATGATAGAGGTGGTTGGAGGATGCATGGCGGCTAACAGATTGAGGTTGAATCCTGACAAGACAGAAGTACTGTTTTTGGGGGACAGGAGGCGGGTGGGTGTGGAGGACTCCCTGGTCCTGAATGGGGTAACTGTGCCCTCGAAGGACCAGGTGCACAGCCTGGGAGTCATTCTGGACTCACAGCTGTCCATGGGGTGCAGGTCAATTCTGTGTCAAGGGCAGCTGTTTACCAGCTCCATCTGGTACGCAGGCTGAGACCCTACCTGCCCGCGGAGTGTCTCGAAAGAGTGCTGCATGCTCTAGTTATCTCTCACTTGGACTACTGCAATACATCTATGTGGGGCTACCTTTGAAGGTGACCCAGAAACTACAACTAATCCAGAATGTGGGAGCCAGACTGGTGACTGGGAGCAGCCGCCGAGACCATATAACACCAGTCTTGAAAGACCTACACTGGCTCCCAGTACATTTCTGAGCACAATTCAAAGTGTTGGTGCTGAAATTTAAAGCCCTAAATGGCCTCGGTCCAGTATACCTGGGGTGTCTCCACCCCCATCGTTCTGCCCAGACACTGAGGTCCAGCACCGAGGGCCTTCTGCCTGTTCCCTCGCTGTGAGAAGCAAAGCTACCGGGAACCAGGCAGAGGGCCTTCTCGGTAGTGGCACCCGCCCTGTGGAACGCCCTCCCACCAGATGTCAAAAAGAACAACAACTACCAAACTTTTAGAAGACATTTGAAGGCGGCCCTGTTTAGGGAAGCTTTTAATGTTTAATAGGTTATTGTATTTCAGTGTTCTGTTGGAAGCCGCCCAGAGTGGCTGTGGAAACCCTGCCAGATGGACAGGGTATAAATATTAAAAAGAAGGGGGAAAAAAAGAAAAAGAAGAAATAGAAGAAGGGCTTGCTGGATCAGGCCAAGGCAGAGCATGGTACATTCCATAGGCCTCTCCTCATGAATTTGTCTACTCCTCTTTTAAAGCCATCCTGGTTGCTGACTACAACTGCCTCCTGTGGGAGTGAGTTCCGTAGCTCAACGATGTGCTGCGTGAAGAAATACTTTATTTTATCTGTCCCGAATCTTGAGGACCAGGACTGAGGACCCTTCCTTACATGTCAAACTAAAATCTGAGTATGGCTGTCTCTACAGAGTGGGTGGACCTGGGTGAGGAATGGGCATATCTGTCAAGATCAGTTTCTCACAGTTTCTCTTTTTTACAGTCTTAAATTCATATCTGTTAGTAGTTGGGTTTTTTTTTAAGTTCTCATAAAAGTTCGTTAACATTTTAATGCAAATTTCTCATATGCATGTCTATATGCACTTTTGCCTGACGGTACACATTTTTGCAAAGCAATTTACTTTAAAATAATGAATTTTTGTATGTTGCTTTCATGGAGATATTGTTATGAGTTTGGGGGAGCAGGCTGTATGACTAGACCAGGGGTCAACAAACTTTTTCAGCGCGGGGCTGGTCTACTGTCCCTCAGATCTTGTGGGGGGCCAGACTATATTTTTTTGGGGAAAAAGAATGAATTCCTATGCCCCAGAAATAACCCGAGGATGCATTTTAAATAAAGGCACACATTCTACTCATGTAAAAGCACCAGGCAGGCCCCACAAATAACCCAGATATGCATTTTAAATAAAAGGACACATTCTACTCATGTAAAAACATGCTGATTCCTGGACCGTCTGTGGGCCGGATTTAGAAGGCGATTGGGCCGGATCTGGCCCCTGGGCCTTAGTTTGCCTACCCATGGACTAGACCCTTCTAACTCTTGGATCCAGCAAGTGTTAAAATATAAGCCAGGCTAGTTTCCGGATGAGGTGATTCCCTGAGTGATGGGCCATTAGGAGAACAAAGGAAAGGGGTTCTGTGAACCACCCTGAGACCTGCGGTTTTAGGGCAGCATATAAAACAAACAAACAAACAAACAAGCAAGCAAGCAAGCAAACAAACAAATAAATAAAGTGTGAGATGGCAAATGGGAAGAGTCCTTCTCCCAACTCATAGATAGTTGGAAGGACAAAGCCTGAGTTTAGAGTTGCAGTGATGTGGGCTAGAAGCAGAGCAGAAAGCTGGGGAATGAGAGGGAATGATTTTGGTTTAAATCCAAGGCTGCGGCTATGGGAGAAACAAGACCCTCTTGGGGTGTTAATGCTGCGAACCCCTCCATCGTAGGCTCAGGTTGTATACATGTGTAAATAAACCATATATCCTAAAGAAACGACAGCCTCTGCTTTCCCTCATTCCCCAATGAAACACGAACCCTGGATAGGTGCCTGGGACTGCTGGAATCTTTCACCACTCAGAGATTGGGGTGGCATGCAACAACACACATGAGTGTGTCCATATTAATTTGGCTAGGGAGCTGCATCGCAAAATTCAGAGAAGTGCAATTTTTTTCGAAACGTGGTTGCGTTTTTTGTGCATGTACTTTTTTTGGATAGCTTGAATCGGGTAGGTTTGTTTTTAAAGGCAAACTCAATTAAATGCCTCTCCTATCCCTTGCAGAGGCTGGTGCAGCAGAAGAGAAAGCTGGTTGCAAAGCTGCAAATGCAAAAGAGGACTTGCCCTCGGGCGACGTAATTACCCTCCCCTTGCATTCAGCACGACAGGAGAGGGAGAGGCCAAATTAATCTTCATCCAAGCCAGCCAAAGTAGGCTGAGCTGGCCCTGGCTTCACAGGCAACGCTTGCTTGCTCTCAGGGGAGGGTCTCCACTGCGGTTTGGCCGAATTGTTCCTGATGTTTCACTTATGATATGCTTAATGACTTCCGACAAATGCAGTGGTGCCCTAATGAAAAAACCCAGAAACACACGAGGCCAGTACTCAACGAGGTAAATTCAATAAAGGGTTTTATTCACCTGACAAATTTAATCAATTTTTACCAAATAAGCCCACATTTGGCCTCTTAGCGCGGCATCCGTGGAGAATGTCTCCTCCTCAGGCTGTATTGAAATGAACTGGAATTGAGGAAGAAGAACAGGTTCCCTTCCCACACATTTGGGCCTGTTATTATAGATTACACAGTGGCAGGTTTTGTCCTGGCCCTTGCTGCCAGAGGAAGAACTCGAACACCCAGCTCTGTTTGTGCCCAAGGATTTAACGTGTGTATCAGATTGGCACGTAGGCAAGGCAGAGGTTTTAAAGAGCAGCAGGTACATAAACACAATAAAGGTAAAGGTAAAGGGACCCCTGACCGTTAGGTCCAGTTGTGACCGACTCTGGGGTTGCGGCGCTCATCTCGCTTTATTGGCCGAGGGAGCCGGCGTACAGCTTCTGGGTCATGTGGCCAGCATGACTAAGCCGCTTCTGGCAAGCCAGAGCAGTGCACGTTTACCTTCCCACCGGAGCGGTACCTATTTATCTACTTGCACTTTGACATGCTTTCGAACTGCTAGGTTGGCAGCAGCAGGGACCGAGCAATGGGAGCTCACCCCGTCGCGGGGATTCGAACCGCCGACCTTCTGATTGGCAAGTCCTAGGCTCTGTGGTTTAACCCACAGCGCCACCCGCGTCCCATAAACAGAATAGACGTGAGCTAAAATGTTGATCTAACAATGTGCCCCTGCCCCTTCCTTTCAAAGAGTGGGGCAGGCACAGATCTTAGCATGGCTAGCTGCCAGCCTTTGAATGGGCAAGCGAATGGACACTGCCTTGAGTGGGTTGGGTCTATGAAGCTTGCTCACTTTGGCATTGGTGTCTCTGTGCCCTTGGAGGTAGAGGCAGTGTTGGTGCTGGCTTAGCACCCAGTTTATTTCCAGTTGCCTCCCCTGAAGGAGGGGGCTCCTCGCTGGGAGGTGTCTAAAACAGGATAGTGAAGGTGCCAGCCCAGCATCAATAAGCAGGGAGTTCTGATGCCAGCACAGGTGCTACCATGCTAAAGGTTTGACACCTTGGAGATGCAAAGAGTTTGAGGGAACGTTATTTCATATGTGGTGGACCTGTAAAAGGGTAAAAGAGTATTGGGAAATAATCCATAATGAATTGAAAATAATGTTTAAACGTACTTTTCCAAACCCTCCCCCCAATAGTCCTTTTTGTTGGGGATAATTCAGATGGAAAATCCCAGGTGTCAAAAAAGGTTATTTATGTATGCCACTACTGTGGCCCATGCTTTGTTAGCTCCCAAATGGAAAACGAGCGAGGTCCCAACTAAAGAAGAATGGCAACTTAAGCCGATGGAATATGCGCAGCTTGTAGATGTAACATATAGAATAAGAGAACAAGAAGAACATACATTTAGAGAAGATTGGAAAATGTTTATTGAATATATGGGGGGGGATTGTGTACACTTGAAAACGTTGGCAGCGTGAAGAAAAATTCAACAGTGTAAATAAGTTTTGATGGATGTAGTAATGGAATACTGAATGGTTTAGTTTATGTAAAGTATGCAGGGATTTATGATATGCAAAATGAACCATGGAAAGAGAAGAAGGGAAGTCATTGATATTTTAAGGATGTTTAAATGAGTATTCTAAATTGTAAAACAGAAAATGTAATTAAAATTATACATTAAAAAATAAAAATAAAGGTTTGACACCTTGCAAGGGGGGTTCATTTTATTTATTATGTTTATATCCTGCATTTATATCCCACTTTCCATCCAAGGAGGTCAAGTGGCAAGCATGGTTCTCCCCACTCCTCATTTTATCCTCAAAATAAGCCCATAAGGTAGCTTAGTGTCATGGACTGGCTGGATACAGAGGAGTGGTGGGAGGCACCAGCTGAGGAAGCCCCAAAGGAGAAGAAGGCTCAGAGCCAGAGGAGAGTTGGAGGGCCAACGATGAGTGGTCAGAAGGAGGAGAGGGAGCAGACTGGGAGGAGGAGGTGTGAGAAGCAGAAGAGGTAACAGGGTTTGGTGAGCAGGAAGAGACTGTGGCAGAGGGCAGTTCAGACTTTGAGGTGGAAGTGGAGGCTGGAGAGGAGAGGAGCCAGAAGACAGAGAGGTAGGCTTCTGAAGGAAGCAGGGTCTCCAACCCTCCTGATGTGACCAGCTCCCCTTCCCTCTGGTCTCCTAGAACACACAGAGAAATGAAACCCCAGAGTGGGGTGGTGTGCAGATGCAGCCTGAGACTGTGTGGGAAAGACCCTGGAGGGGAGGAGGACTAGTGGGCACTGGCAGTGGCGTAGCGTGGGGGGTGCAGGGGGGGCCGGCCACACCGGGCGCAACATCTGGGGGTTAGGGTTAGGGGGCGCAAATCCACGGGTTAGGGGGCGCAAATTACTTGCCTTGCCCTGGGTGCTGACAACCCATGCTACGCCACTGGGCACTGGAAAGGTGGGGAAGTCCAGTTGCTGCAACTGCTTCATCGGGGCAGGACCTAGAAAGAGTTGCTGAGACCACTAGGCAGAAGCTGCAGATTGTTTCCTTGAATAAAGAGTTAATTTCCCTGGCCTCTAGTGACTTATTGTTTTGTGCTGGTCTATGCCTGACACCCAGGCTAAGAGAGTTCGAGTGGCCTAAGGTCACCTAGTGAGCTTCGTAGTTGAGTGGGGATTTGAACTCTGGTCTTCCAGGGCCTAGTCTGTCACTCTAACCACTACATAACGCCAGAGCTGCGATGGGAGTTGGAGTCCAGCAACATCTGGCGGGCCACAGCTTCCCCACTGCAGCTGTAGACCTACAAATAGATGCTTTACTCTACCCAATGCTTTTTAATTAATTTTTTTATCAGGGGCACTGTCAAATATATAGCAATATAATGAAATGAAGCAGAATGACTTTATTGATAAAACATGTTGATACAGACAACCAAAGTGCACAGCAAACGTGATTAACAGAAATGATACAAATGATAGAAAGAAACAACAAATATCTATATATTACTATTAGAAAGCGGTTTGACATTAAAAGGAACACCACCAACACACACTAATAACTTATCCCCATCTAGATTTGAAGAGGCTCTCTTTCCTTGAATAACTTTGGTAAACTGATCTCCGAGAGAAAACACTCCAGCTCACAGGTCACCAACCTTTTTCAGGCTTAAGGGTCCATTTGAAAACCGGAGGCAGTGTCATAGGCATGCTGCAACTAAGTACAGTCATACTTCATGTTACTTCCGCTTCATGTTACGTTCTTTCAGGCTGTGTCCCGCGGTGACCCGGAAGTACTGGAAAGGGTTACTTCCGGGTTTCCCCTACTCGCGCATGCACAGATGTGCAAAATGACATCACATGCATGCACAGAAGCGGCAAATTGCAACCCGCACGTGTGCAGACGCGTCGCTGTGGGTTGCGTTCTTTTCATGTTGCAAACGGGCCTCTGGAACGGATCCCGTTCACAACCAGAGGTACCACTGTACACACCACCGTGTGGCTTGTTGGAGAAAATAAAATGCTTCTTTGATGTCTAACTAGGGGTGCCACACCCCTGCTCTAGTTCGATTCAGAAGTCTCCCATTTAAATATTTAATATTTAATATTAAATATTTAATATTTAAATGGGGATACAAAAAGGGGAGGTGTGAGGAGGCCAAGGAAATAAGATAATGAGTTAGGGTTACAAAAATGGATTTGTTTTTATTCTTCTTTTTCTTATTTTATGTATTTTTCTATGTTTCTTTTATTGTATTTCTTTCTTTTTATATGATCTTTTAAATTTATGTTTTTGTAAAACTCCAATAAATATCTTAAAAAAAAACAACAGAAGTCTCCCTGCATACACTCACAAATGCATGAAGAGACATGGCTCAGTAGTAAAATCTGTCTTGCGCACAGAAGGTCCCAGATTCAATCCCTGGCATCTCCAGGTAGGACTGGGAATGTCCTCTTTCTGAAAACCTGCAGAGCTACAGCCAGTCAGTATACAGTAGACAATACTGAGCTGGATGGACAGTGGTCTGACTTGGGATGAGGCAGCTTTCTATGAATGCTTGCTCCACCCTGCATGCATTCAGCAGAAGGGAAGAGTTGATACATGATCAGACTTCCTCCTGCAGATGTTCCACACAATGCATGGATGGAGCTCATGAGCGTGGAGCCAGCAAAGACTATAACTTTGTGGGTAGTGTAGGAATGAGCCTGCAGAGGCGCTTGTCTCAGAAAAACAATGTTCCTATCTTCTCCAGATTCTGTTACAACATGATTCCTGAAGTTAACTTCAGAGTAACCCAACTTTCTGCCTTTTTTGTTGATGTGAGCTTGCAAACACAAGCTGATCTCCTGCACAAGTTGTCTGCTCAAATGATCTTGGCAGGGCAAAGTTGGCTGAGAGTGCTGATGAGATGGTCTGTTGGTTTGACTGGGAATGGCAACCTTTGGCCATTCTTGTTGTGTCCTGGGCTGGCAGTTCATTGTCATGCGCTCAATGGAAGATCACGAGGTTTGGCCCTGTATGACCCCTGTCAATGTTTCTGCACCAAGCCTATAGGAAAGCCAGGAGGCAGGGCACACATTTTAGCATGAATGCATGCAGGCATGCATGAATGGATGAACAGAAGGGGAAGGCAGAACACATCCTTGCTTATCCAGAGGCAGCACTAGAGGAGGCTGCCAGACTATCTGTTTCCTGCCTTTGCCAAGGTCATGCCATAGGCTTTCCAGGCACACTTCCAAGACTCAGAACTGGGCTTTTCTCCAACTGCGAAGGAGAGGGGGAGAAGAACACTCCAAATTGCAAAATGCACATGACATTTCCAGCAATGGGCAAATAATGCCAGGCTTCAGAAAAGGGCCAGCAATTATGAGAGGCAAAAAATGCTCCTCTCACGGTCTATTATTTCCCAAACTCCCATGAACCTACAGACCTGTTTGCTGCTCCCCCAGTGGAAGTGGGTTGCTCTGAGTTGGACTAGGGTTCCCCATTGAACTATTGACACTTCCGTTCTTGATTTCCCAAAGAAGGTGCCCAATAACCTAGTCTGCAAGAGCTCCAAGCTTCATCTGCTGTCACAATCACAATGACAAATTAGGCAATTGCTTGTTTATAATTGCTTGTTTCGCTCTATAAGACGCACCCGACCGTAAGACGCACCTAGTTTTTAGAGGTGTTATGATGCTCATGTACTGCTTGTGGGCTTCCCACAGGCATCAAGCTGGCCAGTGTGTGGCCACAGTGCTGGCCACTGTCTCTGCGCAGTGCTTCACCTGCGAAGCGGGTGGAGGAACAGAAGGGGTTCCATTCCTCCTCCTGCTTCACTGAAGGGGTGCTGCACAGCTCTCCCTCTCTGCGCAGTGCCATTCGCTCCATAAGACACACTCACATTTCCCCTTACTTTTTAGGAGGAAAAAAGTGGGTCTTATGGAGCGAAAAATACGGTATGTAGCTTGCTAAGTCAGGGGTTCCAAACCTTATTAAAAACTATTTTATAAAGAAACACTTGTGGATGCCACAGAATGCCTGTTTGTATTCCACCCTTCCTCCCCAAGGAGTCCAGTTTGGCAAACATCAAAATGTTAAAACATGGACATTGGCAGCTGCCAGGATCTCTATAGCATATCAGTGGACATCATTTTTAAAAATCTGAGTATGCCCTTATAAAGATATCTGCAATTGCAGCAAAAAAGAATTGCGTTACAAATGTCTAAGGGACAGGAAGATCTTGATCATTTCTACAAAGTAAGGTGGAATTTTATTTCATATAGTTTAGTTTCAGATTTACAGGTATCTCCCCTCCATGCCATCTGGAGAAATATGGCTGTCCCAATTTTACACAGGGTGTATTATTTAATGTTTAGATATTGTATGCCTTGACTTTAACTGGATATATTGTTGAATTTTTGTTATTGTTTACTTGTCTTTGTGGCTCCGTAATAATGTGAAAACTAATAAAAACAAAATTTAAAAATGTTTAAACAGTACAATTTAAAGGAAGGCTATATAAAACATATTCATTTAAACTTGTCAACCCCCCCCCCATTTAAAACCATCTAAAAGGGTGCAGAAATATTTAGAACATCTAAATGCATTTAAAGGCAATAGCATACCCTCATGCTTATTGATATCACAATTGTCACAGGCAGTATCCATCAGAAATTTATATGCCTGGGTAAACAGTAATGTTTTTAAATTTCTCCTGAAAGTCAACAATGAGGAAGTCATATATGGCTCACCAAAGAGGGCATTCTACAAATGGGGAACCACCACTGACCAGGCCCTGTCATGAGTCAATGCCATCTGGGTGTTTTGGGGCCCCAGGGGAACACATTTGGAAAAGTCTGGCACCCGAGGTCCTTCTCTAAATATCCCTACCACTCTGTAGGCTTTCTTAATAATAATAATAATAATTTATATGCCGCCACCTGAGTTGCCCAGAGAACCACTTTTAAGACATTTTTTTTAAAAAAAAATCTCCCAGGATTTTAATTGATTTTATATCTACTGCTTTTTGCATTTTTTAATTGTTGCTACGATAATTGCTTTTATTTCTGATGTTTTTCATCCCTTTTATATTTGTTTTATGGTTCTCTTCTGTAAGCTAGCTTACAAAACGTAGATTTAAACACACATTTTCAAATAGATAATTTTTTTTAAAAAAAGATCTGAGAAACTTTTGTGGGTGCCACAAAATACGCTTTTCACGGAAGAACAACTTGTGATGCTCAACACAGGCAAAACACTTACACCCCCCAGAAACAATGAGGAAAAAGCAGGAAACTGTCCTGAAATATACTCAGAGTCGCAAAGTGATTTCATGCTCTTTATTCAGCTCATAGTGGTGAGGAGGAATGAATGAATGTCCCCTCAAAGTATCTGCTTTATATACATTATTTACATAATGGGCTGCACATGATTGGCTAATTCCGGAATTCTACTGTAAGCCAATCAGGTTGTGGATTCACTTCTATCTGGAGCATGATTGGGTGGTTCCTGCCAACCAATCATATTGCTGCATTGTTCTAGGACCAATCAGACTGCTGCTTCTGAATCCTATTGTTCTAGGACCAAGCAGACTGCTGCCTTTCAGATCCTATTGTTCTAGGACCAATCAGACTGCTGCAGTTTGGATCCTATTCAACTCAGTACATAACATGTCCTCAAAACAGGCACCCCATTAAACAACCCCTTTTTAAAAAAAGCTTTAAAAAATAATAATGACAAATTGGGAAGGTCAGAGGGCCTTGACAGGTCCCAAAGGGTGCCTCTGAGTGTGCTGTGGTTCCCACAAGCATCATGCTGAAGACCTTAGCCCTAAGTACTTCCCATACTAATGGAAGCACATCCAAATTAACCTGTCAAGGCTGAGCTTCCCAAACCCGCAATCTCTGCCTTGTGTTTGCTCTCGTGGCCCTTGAGACTTGCACTGCCAGTTTCTTGCCTCTAATAACATTCCTTTTGAAGCTATAATGGATACCCATGCAGATAACATGTTAATTTATTAGTTCAGCTCAACTGGGTCTGCAGAATGAAAAATGATTGCAGGAGACTTTTTAATAAGATTCAGAGGGATTTTATAGGTCTCCAGCCACTTTTAAAATGCAAAAGGAAACTGGGAGCATTACTTTGTTAACCCACGTAATTCCATCCCTGTCTAATGAAGGCTGGGGTTTATTTGCAGCGTTCTGTCCTGGGATGGAGAACTATTGGAGCAGGTAAACACTGCTAAGCACCATCTTCCCTTCCTTTTTCTTTTTTTGCCATTCAGGCTGCGAGCGTCACTGTGACATCCTGCTCTCTCGCTCTCCGTCATAACAACATCACAAGGACCCTGCTGGATTAGCCCAATGACCCTAAACTAAAAAGCCTTGAATGTTTTTAGATTTCTCAACTAGAAAGTTGCTCCAGCCTCTTAATCATTTTGGTTGCGCTTTTCTGAATGTTTTTCAGCTCTGTAGTATCCTTTTCAGGGCACGCAGGTGGCGCTGTGGTCTAAACCACTTGGGCTTGCCGATCAGAAGGTCTGCGGTTCAAATCCCTGCGACTGGGTGAGCTCCCATTGCTCAGTCCCAGCTCCTGCCAACCTAGCAGTTCGAAAGCACATCAAGTGCCAGTAGATAAATAGGTACCACTCCGGTGGGAAGGTAAACGGCGTCTCTGTGCGCTGCTCTGGTTTCAGTGTTCCAAAAGTGGTTTAATCATGCTGGCCACATGACCTGGAAAAACTGTGTGCAGACAAATGCCGGCTCCCTTGGCCAGTAAAGCGAGATGAGCACAGCAATCCCAGAGTTGTCCTTTACAGGAGGTTAAACAGGGTCAGAATGGCTGCTGAAAGCTCCTTAGCATCTGGTGGCCACAGGTGCTGACATCTATTGGTTGGCAGATTTCTGGTGGCTCATGGTTAAGAGAGGGCTGGAAAATGTGACTCATGCTTTTTCTTTGCTTGTGGCAGAAGGCAGAGGATATTGTAGGTGTCTTGTTGTGTTATTTTGTTCCAAATACTTACTGAAACTCCTTTGGTATGCAGGGTATGGCTGTATTAAGGGAGTGAATATTGGTTAGAGGGCAGACTTTTCCTTTTCTAATAACACCCACAGATACTTGTAGGTAAGAAAATGACACAAGCAGTTTATTGAAGGAAATCTATGCTTGGGCAGACAATTTCCTTGTTCTTGTCTAATTAACAGGTCTATAGTAGAACAAGGCAGCCATGCTTGCTCTTTTGTTCTCTCAGATGACAGCTGTCATCTTGAGGTCTGAGAGAGAAGTGTGAGGGGTAGCAGGAAGTTGTAAAGTGAAGTGCTACCTGATATATCAGTCTAACAACAAGAGAGAGAGGGGGGGGGGACGCTGGTAGGCAGTAAGGATACAGGATAGTTTAGGAAACCTGGAAGTCCCTGACTCTGTTTTACTTCCAGGTGAAACCCCTCTTCTGCAAGCTGAGTTGCACCCAAACGTCCAACACAGTTGAGGAGATGGACCAGTGTCCCAGTTATCTCCAGGAAACAGATTCTGCTTCCCTGCTTGGAGAACCAAAAGGCCAACCTACCAGACTCTAGAGACCAGGGGGAGCACTCCAGATGTTGTTGGACTACAATCATCCCCAACCATTGGCCTACTGGCTGCGACTGATGGGAGCTAGGACCCACCCCACTTCAGCTGATAGCCATGCTTCCTGCTGCAAAGTAATCACACATGTTGTTGGTGTGAATATACCTCTGGACTAACATTAGCAAAATCCATGTAAGTATAACCTGTTTTGTTTCTTTTGGGAGGAGTGGTCACTGGAGAGGAAAACATCATTTACCATTACCATTGGCTAAATTATGGTGCATGTTCACAGCAGTGCAAATAAAGCTTCATAAAGTCAAGTGCTGCTTAGATCCATGCCATTGGTTCTGCCTTCCTCTCTCCTTAAAAAAAAAATAAAAAATGGAGGGGGAGGAATGAACCCACAACAACCAAAACCCCTGAACTATGAGTAGCATTGCTGGAGGGCAGAATGTAAACAGAACTGATGTTTGGATGCAGGGCAAGGTAATAAAAGGTGCTGTCAATTGCTGTCAACAGGCATGAGAGATTTATCCTCTTCATGGTGTTAGAAAACTGTGGCAGGGATATTACTGCAGAAATTTTCACTACATGCCGTCTTAGGCCTGTTGGGTTCTGCAGAAAAAAAAGAGAGCTGAAATCAAACCAACCTGGGTGGGCATCCGACGTTATCGATTCCCCAAACAAAATAAAACACGAAAGTGCTTTTTTCATTGCGTCCTCAGATGGAATGTCTGTGCAAATGGCAACCGCCGTCTCCATTTCCCTGAGTGCATCTCTCTGCTCCTGTTGTGGAAAAGCAATATGTTCAGCATGGAGGGCCTCAATGCACGAGTAACAGAAGCTAGTAGCTCGCAGCTAAATTTGTACAGGCCTGCCACATGAACTGGATGAACATGATGGAAAGCAGATCATAACTGACAGAAGTGTGATTATCCAGGCCAGTCTGAGGTTGCTTGTTTGTTTGCTTTGCTGCCCTGGGTGAAATGAAATCCCACTGCCTCCCCACCGGGTGTTGGATTGCATAGCAAGCAGTTTAAGAATAGCTGAAAAAGTGATCAAGAGTAGATTGGGATATTGTTTTCTCATTCATTTTTTTAAAAAAACATGTGTCACTTTCCTGCTTCTTCCCTTTTTACAACAAGAATGCTGCAGCAGCAGATTTTCCTGGGTCACAGTGGTGGGGAACATTTTTCACCCTGAGGGCCACATTGCTTTCTGGCAAGTCTTCCAAGGGCCACATGTCAGTGGTGGGCAGGGCCAGAGGGTGGAGCAATGCATGTGAACATTACCTTTGCACAGTAATTTGCCTCCCTCTAGACAAGCAAGAGGCATTATCAGAGTTCAAGGACATATTCCAGGCAGGCAAAAACACTGGGATTCTATGCCCTGGACGGCTGAGCTACAGGTTGAGCCAACTCATCCTGTGCTCATCCTCCTATGAGAGACAATGCTCAGATGAAGGAGGAGGAAGCTGGCAGGCAGTGCCAACCCCTAAATTCCTTGTAAGTAAGGTCTTTGTAAGTAAGGAGGCAGGCAGGTGGGGGCTGGTGGGGCAGTGCCCCATTTGCTCTAATGCCCCAGCCTCCTCTGCAGGCAGTGACTTTTTTTTAACAAGGCATAGGGTGTGCATGTGTGTGCTTGCATTTGCCAGGGACTTCCTCTCGCCGCAAAGAAAGGAAAGCTGCATCCTTGTTAGTCTTTAACTGGAATGGCAACAATTAGCGTTAATTGGTTAATGGGCTGTGAGGGGATCTTTTCTAGCACCTGTTTACTCCAGGTACTGGAGGCATTTAAAGAAGATTAGATGATTAACAGTGGGATGCAAGCAAGTGATCATGACAGGTTAGGATGGTGATGAAATGTAGACCGTCGGTACCAAATCTGTGGGATGTGCAAGCATCCCAGAGCCTGATCCTTAGGTGGGAATGTATCTAAGTGTGTCTAAGTCTACAATGGGTCTGGCAGGAATGGGGAAGCTCTGGCCCAGTGCAGCCCCCCCACTTCTTTATCTGGCCCTTGGAGCTGTCTGGAAGCCACACCCCTCATTGGCCCTACTCAGGTGTTATTGCTTGGCTGAAATGTGTCCTTGAGATCTGATAATGTCTTTTGTTTCAGACAGACTAGAGCAGGGGTAGCCAAGATGGTACCCTCAAGATGCTGTTGGACTACAGCTACCATCAGCACCAGCCAGCATTGGTAAGGGATGATAGGAGTTGTAGTGCAACCACATCCGGAAGACATCGTTTTGGCTTACCTTGGACCAGATGAATTTGTTTTGTGCACAGTGAGTAATTAATTAATGGAATTTGCTGCCAGGGGATGTGCTGATGGTAACTACCTTTGATAGCTTTATTAGAAAACCCCAGGTATATCAAGAAATATCTAAAACAATTAAATCACCTGGACAGGCTTCCCCACAACTGTCGTCACTGAATATGATGACTGATAACTTCAAAGCTTGCTTGTTGCAGCTTGGATTTCAATAGTCCAGCAATGGAAAACTTTGAAACATCTACATTTGCATTTGTGGTATAAAAACTCATGGGCATGCATTTCCATACCTCTTGAGATATCATTGGCAAACTTGGCACAACAGTGCCTGAGATGGAGGAGCCAGTTTTTGTCTATGTTCAGACAAAATGTTGGTTGCCATCTTGGACCAAGATGGTGGATTAAACCAGGCATGGGCAAACTCAGCCCTCCAGATGTTTTGGGACTACAACTCCCACCCTGACCACTGGTCCTGTTAACTAGGGATGATGGGAGTTGTAGTCCCAAAACATCTGGAGGGCCGAGTTTGCCTATGCCTGGATTAAACCACTGCAAACTGTGTCAATTCATATGCCTAATTGTTGCCTAGTTTAGAATAATAGAATTGTAGAGTTGGAAGGGATCTTGAGGGTCATCTACTGTAGTCCAACTTCCTGCAATGCAGGAATCTCAGCTCAAGTATCCATGACATATGGACATCCAACCTCTGCTTAAAAATCTCCAAGGAAGGAGAGTGGTGGCTGCCAAGATGGAGGATTTGGTTTTGCCCTATGCTTGGAAAACGTCTAATGCATTTTTAAATTAAGATGGTGGACCAAACTGTTCCAAACTGTGCTAATTTGGACACCTCTGAAGATATTGTCACCAAATTTGGCATAGTGGCTCCTGAGATTGAGCAGGAGGTTTTTGTCTCTGTCTGGAAGTCTGGAGGGGCATGAAGAGCCCTAGAAAGTAACAAATTGCAATATCCATGTATAAATACCAGTATCTTTCCATTTCTAAGAATTCCAGAGCAATGCTTTCAGCTCATAAGGACATAATCTGCCCATTTGGTTGGTTGCGTGGGCAATTATCTCATCTCTAGATGCCCTGATCCTTGGCTGTAGCATTTGCATAAGCAGTGGGACTTTGGCTTATATTACACAGAGAAGTGTTATCCTTTCTCAGTTAATAATCAGCCGTGCACTCTGTTTGGCGTGGAAGCACTTCAGCATAATTAGGTGGTTAAAGAAGCCTGCCTATTGATTAACAGAACTAAATGACCCGTAATTAACAGCATGACTATAGTGCTAATCTGGTTTTGAATTTTTTATTATTTTAGATACAGTATTATTTTCTCCTTCTCTCCAAAGGATCTAGAAACTGCCAGGTCTTTTCATCTGGAGGGAGCAGGTAGATGAAGGAGCCACTTCATGCTGTAATAGCTTTCAGCTATGGAGCTTTTTCAGAAGTGCATTGATATAGCATAAAAAGGCCCTGCTGGGGTGTTGTTTTAATCTCTAGGCCTGCCAAGTTGCATCTGCAAAGTCTGCACAGGCTTCGTCCCACCCCCACCCCCTTTAAAAGTACCGGTGTTGCAGTGAGCCAGAACATTTGCTCTGAACCGTTCTAAGATATCTTGGGAATCCAGCTTCAGATCTTGACGTTGGGTTCAGAATGAGTTTTGTTGTTGTTGCTTGCAGCATGCTTGATGGCCAGTAGGTGTCTCTGTGGGCACTGAACAAAGAGCCAGCAGGGGTGTGATGAAAGGCTTCTGGAAGAAGTCACAAAGAATTAGAACGTTGACTGCTTAGACCCACAGAGACAGGAAAAGGACGAGCCACATGTCAGACCAGTAGGGCAGGTTGCTCACAAATTGCGCACTGCCATATATAGGCCAAAGGGGCAGAAGACCCTATAGTAGCAGGGATGGGGAACTCATGGTCCTCCAAATGTGGTGGAGCTCCAACCCTCATTAACCCCAAACAGCATGCCCTGTGGTCAGGGAACCTGCAGGCACCAGGGTAGACCTCTGTGAGTACATGGGTGCCCATGGGCACCATAGTGGAGAATGCTGACCTGTAGCTTCTCTTCATAATCTTCTCCCCACAAGCATCAACATAAAAAAGGTAAAGGACCCCTAACAGTTAAGTAAGCCCAGTCGTGAATGACTCTGGGGTTGCGGCACTCTTCTTGCTTTATTGGCCGAGGGAGCCGACGTTTGTCCACAGACAGTTTTACCGGGTCATGTGGCCAGCATGATTAAGCCGTTTCTGGCGAAACCAGAGCAGTGCATGGAAACACTGTTTACCTTCCCGCCCAAGTGGTACCTATTTATCTACTTGCACTTTGATGTCCTTTCATCTGCTAGGTTGGCAGGAGCTGGGACAGAGCAACGGGAGCTCAGCCCATCGTGGGGATTCGAACCGCCGACCTTCTGATCGGCAAGCCTAGGTGTAATTTCTCACCTTCATCTCAACACCCCGGCACAACTCTTCCTTAGCTTCCTCTCCTCCTTGGGGAAGGCTCATAGCTCATTGGTAGAGCATCTACCTTGCATGCAGAACAGGGGTGCCATCTCGCCCTCAGAATTGTGGGTGCCCGCCACCACAATGCAGGTGTGTGACATCAGATGCACACTCCAGCACGTAGTGTGTGTGACATCACACATACTACATACAGGCATGTGTGTGTGACATCACATGTTTGTGTTGCAGCGGCGGCAGCTCCTCTTCCTCCTTCTCTTGCTTTTCTGCAGAGAGCAGCTCGGACTCGGAGGCAGAGAGACTTTGCCTCTGTGTCTGGGTCCCATCCCCTCGAAAAGGGGGTGCCTCGCTGGCTGGCTGGGGAGGGTGGAGCTGAACTGCTTCTCTCTTGGAGGCAGCGCTGCTGCCACCTGCTGGCTTTTCTCGTTGACTTTGTGGGTGCCCAGCCCCCACATTTATATTACTGTGGGTGCCCAAGAACCCATGGTTCTCTGGATTTGGTTCCTGTGAGGCAGAAGGTCCCATGTTCAATCCCCAATGGCATCTTCAGGCAGGGCTCAGAGAGAGACTGCCTGTCTGAAACGCTGAAGGGTTGCTGCCAGTCTGTGTAGATGATACTGATCTAGATAGACCAATCGTCTGACTTGGCAAAAGGCCCCTGTCCCACTTCTCCCACTGTCCAAACTTAAATGGCAAGTTCCTTGAGAGCCAAGCCCTTTTGCTTAGGCAAATGGTGCAGACAGGCTATCCAGCTATTCCAATCTAAAAAATGCTAATTGCACTCCTGGGGAAAGAGGAGGCTGTTTCTCCTGTTCTTCACTTTTTCGTAGCAAAGCACACTTCGACTGCTCCTTTTACCTGCGCTGTGTGAAGTCACAGCGGAGGTCTGTAGCTCCCCCCAGTCTGCCCTTTAATGCATAAAGAGGCTGCTCGCAGGCCAGAGTGGCTCCTTACTGCAGCGGGAACAAGAGTTGAAAGCCGCATGAAATCTCAGTGGCTTGCCAAAGGGCTCCTCTCCCTTGCCGGTTCACACTGATGTGTGATGGCACTCTGCAGGCTGCAAGCGGAGGACACAGAGAGTCGAAAACAGGTTATTGCATGGAAGCTTGTATACGAGGGAGAAAGAGAAATGCCCTTGGCAAGAGATGGGACCTGTTCTTCCTTTGCTTTGAAGAGTGGCCATTTGCCCCCATATACAGTGGACGCTTGGGTTGCGAATGTGATCTGTGCGAGATGCACGTTTGCAACCCACGCGTGCGCAGACGCGGGTTGCGAATGCTGTGGGTTGTGAACGTGTATCCTGCACGGATCACATTTGCAACCCGCATCTGTGCACACGCGGGTTGCGATTTGGCACTTCTGCGCATGCAAAAAGCGCAATTTAGCCCTTCTGCACATGCACGACTGACGAAACCTGGAAGTAACCCGTTTCAGTACTTTCGGGTTTCGGCGGTCCATAACCTGAAAAAACGCAACCTGAAGTGTCTGTAACCCGATGTATGACTGTATTGGTGGGCTCTGGAATTCAATGGTGGGTTTAGATGTCAGAATCAGGTTTGGAGAAGGGGTGTAGTTCAGTGGTAGATCATCTCCTTCGCTTGCAGATGGGCCTCTGGTTCTTCTTATGTTCTTAGAATATTCTGTATGAGGAGAGGAGATAGCAAAGAAAGTTAAGAATTTGTTAATGCAACAGCGGCCGCAAGAATAGTTTATGTGCAAAGAACTGGAAAGAAAAGGCTACCCTGACCAAGGAGCAGTGGTTGCACAAATTAATAGAATTTGTGGAGCTTTGTGAACGTGACGGCCAAAATGAGGAACTGGGATGAAATGAAAACAAGATGTGAGTGGGATTGTCTTGGAGAATGCTTAGAAAGAGATGGCATTGTGGTAAATTTGCAAGTGGGGATAAACCTGTGGTCAGCAGTAGACAAGATAAGTGAATTGAAGGGATGAAAAAGGATGGAAGAACCAAGGAGATGTAGAGAACCAAAGAAAGGGAAATAGGATGTCGGTGAAGGATAGGTTGGGAAGTCGATATAGGAGTATGAGAAGAAGAAGAAGAAGAAGAAGAAGAAGAAGAAGAAGAAGAAGAAGAAGAGTAGTAGTAGTAGTAGTAGTAGTAGTTTGGATTTGATATCCCGCTTTATCTCTACCCTAAGGAGTCTCAAAGTGGCCAACAATTTCCTTTCTCTTCCTCCCCCACAACGAACACTCTGTGAGGTAAATGAGGCTGAGAGACTTCAGAGAAGTGTGACTAGCCCAAGGTCACCCAGCAGCTGCATGTGGAGGAGCGGGGAAGCGAACCCGGTTCACCAGATTATGAGTCCACCACTCTTAACCACTCTTAATCACACTGGCTCTTGTGTGTTAAATGCATGTAAACTGTAGACTGTAAATGTTAAGATGTTAAATGCATGTAAACTGTAAACTGGAACATGCATAAATAAATAAATAATAAAAAGGGAATATGCTGTATGGAACACATATCTCCAATTTTGTGAGAACCTGATTGGCTCTTGTTTGGTTTCCAGGCTGTTTTTGATTTTTATAACTCTTCAGCTGGAGTTGCAGAAGCTGCAGTCCTCAAGATGTTGCTGGACTACAGCTCCTCATCATTCCTGACTACTGACTATGCTAGCTGGGGCTAATGGGACATCAGCTCCATTTGGGGGGGCCACAGGTTCCCTATCTCTGACCACAGTGGACTAGGACCACAGTAGCTGAAAGGCCACCAACTCCCATATGAATGGGCCACGACCTGTCGTATGGCCATATTTACTCTACTGATCTTGAGAGGCTACATTCTGTATGCCTTCACCCTTTATTACAAGAGGCAGGTCCTTCTTCAGGGTAGCACCTACTGTAGATTATGGAACTCTTTGAGGATGGCCCATAGTTCAGTGGTTAGACATCTGCCTTGCATGCAGAAGGTCTCTGGTTCAATCCCTGGCATCTCCAGATACAGCTAGGAAAGAACCCTGCCTTGGACTCTGGAGAGATGCTGCCAGTAAGTGTGGACAACACTGAACTAGACGGAGTTTCCTATATTTCTGTGTTCTTGCAGGAGGCTCAGCTGGATCCTTCACAACTGGGGTTTAACAGCAAGGTAAAACCTTGATTTTCTGGATACTATATGATAATGTACTTGCTGCTGTCATGTAATTGGCTGCATTATTGTTTTTATTATGCTTTTACATGTGCAGTGGTACCTTGGGTTAAGAACTTAATTCGTTCTGGAGGTCCATTCTTAACCTGAAACTGTTCTTAACCTGAGGTACCACTTTAGCTAATGGGGCCTCCCACTGCTGCTGCGCCGCCAGCGTGCAATTTCTGTTCTCATCCTGAAGCAAAGTTCTTAACCCGAGAGACTATTTCTGCATTAGCGGGGTCTGTAACCTAAAGCGTCTGTAACCTGAAGCATCTGTAACCCGAGGTACCACTGTATTTTTTATTTTGATCTGCAGCAATGAGCCAGTGATCCTGCTTAGCTCTGTGCCTATGAAAAACTTCACTCACAGATTTTGGCATATCTGCATGTTCAAAGGCATTAGACTAGTGCCTGTTTTCTTTTCTTTTCTTTCTAGCCAGATGATAATCCTAGATCCAAACCCCTAGATTTGCTAACCGTGATTATGGACAGCTCTCTCTTTCCAGAGATGTTCTGCAAGCGGAAACACTGCTAATGAATTCTTAAGAGATATTTCTTATGAAGCACATTATAACATGCAGATAATCTGAAGAGAGCCTGTGCTTGCATAATATAGATTTAATAGATATAACAAGACAATTAAAACCTCATTAGGCTTGACCTCACTTGGCGAGATGCACCAGGAAGTACCACTTTGTCTCTCTTTAATAGGCAGCCTGGTTCAGGAACAAACACATGAGTCAGGAAAGAGGATTCCAGCAGGTTTTAAATGCAGTCAAAAGTTGAAGGTCACACCCACACAATGCATTTGAAGCATCTTTGAAGCCCGTGGCTCCCCACAAATAATTTTCAGAACTGTAGCTTATTAAGGGTGCTGTAAATTATAGCTCTGAGTTCCTGCGGCCCTAATTTAAGATGGGTACCAGTTGATCTGCGTCTCTGCTCAGTCTGCTGCCCAGGTGCTAAATGCTGATGGGCAGTTTCAAGGCTCTTCCTGCTTTTCTCCTCTTAGTTTCCTTTATCTAATTGGACTTGGGACAAGACAACCCTTCAAGCAGAGGGATGCCCTGCTGTTATCTGTTAAAGTAGGACACATGGACCACCTGACACCACACACACAAAATCATCACATTTATGCATTATGTCTTTCTTGCAGGTGACACTGCTGGAATGCGTGGCACTTCAGTTGGGAAATGTGTATGGGAGAGCTTTCGGGAGGCCGCCCTTGGCTTGGAAGCCAGGTCTAGTCATGCTTCTCCAAGCCAAATGCATCCGGCAGCCAGAATCCTTCTTCTCGCTGGCTCCTGTTCATAAAAGGAAAATTACTCCTCAGATTTATGAGTTACCTCCAGGTGTAATTTATCAACTGCTGCCTTGCCCTGGCCTAGACAACTGGGGAGAGGCCCAGTCTTTTGATTAATGGGCTCTCCTGCCTGGCGGTGGCAGACATTTTACAAAGATTTAATTCTAACACATCCTTAAAAATAACAGGAAGTCTGTTTGGAGGATTCGGCACTCACTGATTCCGTAAGGTGGTGGTGCAGGCCTACCAATCCTTTCGGGGGAAGGTTAACACCTGCCAGACTTCCCTCACTTCTGCTTTTTAATTCACCACATTTCGAAGGCGAACAGATGAAATCTTTGCTATGTCTATCAAAGGGTTTTTCCTCCTCAGATGTACAGTGGGCGAGTTAGAAAGCTCAGAACAGAAGAAAACAGGGCTTTTTCTAACAGCACACAGCTAAAGACTGTGGTGTCTAGTGTTCATTCGGGGCCAGTGGGGCAGAAAGCCAAGAGACCAAGAGGAGATGGGGTCAGACATCAGAGCCAAAGGCAAAGCAGAGCCAACACATTCTCGTTTGGTTCCCACCTTCCTCCCTGTTGAGTTCTACAAGGGCAACACTGAGACTCAGGAGAAGGAAGCTGATTGGTTGAGAGTGGGCAGGGGCAGGGGTGGTGAGTGAAGGAGAATTGGTGGGGCAGTACCAGCTTTGCCATAATGGACCAGCCTCCACTGGTTAAACTATGGCATTAGCTGCTGTACGATGCCCATCTAGATTGCTTTAAAGGCAGTTCAGACCCAGGGTGGCCACATCTGCCTAAAATAAAAAAAGAGGACACTGATTTGCATAACATCTGCCTGTGTTGGTTTATGTAGATGCAGGTTTAGAAATGATTACTCTCAGTTAAATCGAAACACCACAAATCTCACTGTAGTGGCGAAGGCTGTGAACAGTTAACTTGGGTGTAAGGAGGTTAGAGAATCCTGACAAAGCTGGAGAGGACATTGGCAACGTTTGCATATTTGTGCCATGTCCAGAACACAAATCAATTCAGTGAAAGCAATCGGTATTCGCTGTTGTTGTTTTCAGTCAGCAAATGACAAGTAATTGACCACACCCATTTGCAGTGCATTTCCTTTGCATTGATATGAATGGTGCAGAGCAATGTAATTAATTACATTATTAGGTAAAGGTAAAGGGACCCCTGACCATTAGGTCAAGTCGTGACCGACTCTGGGGTTGAGGCGCTCATCTCGCTTTATTGGCCGAGGGAGCCGGCGTACAGCTTCCGGGTCAGGTGGCCAGCATGATTAAGCCGCTTCTGGCGAACCAGAGCAGCGCACGGAAACGCCGTTTACCTTCCCGCTGGAGCGGTACCTATTTATTTACTTGCACTTTGACGTGCTTTCGAACTGCTAGGTTGGCAGGAGCAGGGACCGAGCAACGGGAGCTCACCCCGTCACAGGGATTCGAAACACCGACCTTCTGATCAGCAAGCCCTAGGCTCTGTGGTTTAACCCACAGCGCCACCCACGTCCCTTAATTACTTTATTAATTACGTAAAATTCCACCACAGTGGAATGAACAATGTGGTTTTCGTTGGAAGTCGAACTGCAATGGAACAGAAGCAGCACTGCATGCGATTAACACGGTTTGCAATGGAAATGGACACCTTCCTACACTCTCTAATAATGTGCCTGCTCAGTCTGCTGTCCAGGTATGTGCTATTTCATATTGTTCTCAACCTTTATGCTGGACTTTGCATGGACAGCCCCTGCACGCAGAGGATGCCTACGGACAGAGGACTGTCTGTTGACAGGTCCTTCCAATAGAAGGCTGCCCTATGTATAGTAGGTTACATGGACACCCTCGTTCTCCCCATTGGAAACTTTGGGCTTAGATTTTGCTTCGGGGGGTAAGCGTCAATGACAGCAATGCCTGAAGAGCTTCCCTACCAAAGCCACAGTTGAAAATTAACCCGAGAGGTAGCCGTTTGTAAACTGAGCTGACAGGAAATTGCTAGCTTTGTACCGAACAAGTCATTACCTTAAGCTTTATTGCTATGTGTGGGAGTTTACTTGTGACAAAGTAAACGTGCAGAGATGGCTTGTAACTAGGGACCAGGCAATTGCAGTGTTAACGGTTCCACGGAAAGCCGTCAATCGGCAGGATGCTGTGGAAAAAAAGCATTAAAAACTACTTTTTATTTTATTATTTTTGGAAAACCCTCTCAGCTGAAATGATGGGAACTCCTCAACCAAGTAAATAACAGACTTGAGAACAGTGTGTCAGAAAAGAGCCAAGTGGATGTGATCAATAGATTGACTCCTTTTTTTGGGGGGGGCTTTATAGATCTGAATTATTTTTCTGCCTACTGAACCCACTTCTAACAGAGAGGGCAAGGCCCACGCGAAGAGTGGATTATGGGACCAGGATGAAATTGACAGACATGATCACAACAGCTCTTCTGTGAATGTTGATGGTGAATATATTTCTGGGCTTATGGATGCCTGCTGAACATTTGAACTCGTACTCCAATTCCAGTTTAGGGGTGGAGGAAAAAAATTCAATCCAGCTTGCATTTAATGGCAAATACACTTGACTCACACAGGTTCCTCACTACTGAAATACATAGACATCAAGAACAATAATAAGCTTTGGTATTCCACCATTACTCTGAGGACCTTTAGAGGTTTTCCTTACATAAATAACTAAAGGAAACCCTGAGAGGCAGGTTGGGCTGAGCCATCTTCTGACGCTCTGCATGCAGGAAACCATTAAGGCAAGCAGAGGTGATCAAGAAAGGTTGGTGAGAGAATCCATCTTCCCACTACTATTCTCCTCCTCCTCTGTGCATTGATAAGAACATAAGGAAAGCCCTGCTGGATGAGGCCAATGGCTCATCTAGTCCAACATCCTGTTTTCTCACAGTGACCAACTACAGGTAGATGCCTGAGAAAAGTCTGCAAGGAGGACCTGAGTGCAACATTGCTCTCCCCACTTATATTAAAACCACTCTGAAAATCATCACTCAAACTACAGCTCCCAGAATTCTATGGGGAAATCCAGGATTATTTCAAGTTGCATCACAGTGCTTTAAATGCATGGTGGCCTGGATGTGGCTTAATGCATCATCACCATCATCCTATAGCAGCTCCTGATCTGCTTCCAGTTACCCGAAAGGAGAGTCCTCCTCATCTTACTAGGTGCTTGGTTTGAAAGAAATGATTGATGCAAAATATCACTGCTGCTGCTTGCTCAAGTGTGTGGAACTGGGGAGTGTGTCTATTAACTGGTATATCCATTCTAACAGCCTCGAAAGCTGCACAGGAAGAGCGTGGAGATGAAAGGAGGATTCGCTGCCTTCCCCTCTAAACCAGAATGGTATTGCAGTTTTGCAGTTGAGGCCTAACGTGGGAATGGGAAACAGGCTCAGGGGCCAAAAGCAGCCCCCCAGGCCTCTCCCTCTGGCCCTTGGGACACGTCAGGTCACATGCTTTCTCTACAGGTGACACCCCTTCCTGGTCCTGATTCTTGTTTTCCTTGAGTGTTTCTCCCTGGCTGAAATGTGTCCTTGAACTCTGATAATGCCTCATGCTTGCCCGGATTGAGGATATCTCATAGAATCACATCATCTAGTCTAAGCCCCTGCAATGCAGGAATATGCAGTTGTCCCATTCAGGGACTGAACCTGCAACCTTGGCACTGTCAGCACTACGCTCTAACCAACTGAGCTATCCAGCCAATGGGTCTATAATAAAGAGGGGGATGGGGATACTTGTAGAAACCAGCCTACTACACACAATAAAAATTTACATTCAGCCTGCTTTTGCATCTGACCCCTCCTACCACTCCTAATACGGCCCTCAGGCTAGAAAAGGTTCCTAAACTCTGGTCTTACCAGATCCTCTGGCACATTTTTTTTGCTTCAGTTCTCAGACAAAGGGCACACAAGTTCTTTATGATCTTCATGCTCTGCTTTACAACTTCAGAATATCTCACCGCTTTCTTCCCTTCTCTACCCAGAACAACCACTCCATTTCTTTGATGGGATCCGCATCGTTCTCTGTACTCTGTTGTGTTGTGGTTTTTTTTTTTTTTTTTGCCAAATTACGAGCTGCTGTTGTTCAACATGTTTTGTGAGCCTTCTTCTGGCTCCTGCAGGCTAAAGGTCAGGCAGGGAATGAAAGGGACCCCCTGTGTGAGGTTACAGGAAGGGCAGACAGAAAGAATTTCACAGCCATCAGTTGGGAATGTCTGCCTCTTAGCACTTTGTGCAAGTGAGCCACTGACTGCTTAGGAAGTAAAAATAAACCTGACATCATTTCAAGGTTTTTCTTCTTAGGAGGGTCAGGTTCTTGGCCAGTGGAGCTTGAGGAAGATAGCTTCCCAGTTGTTTTGATTTCCTTCTAGACAACCTAGCAGGGCTCAAGTGCCAGTGTCAGCAGGGACAGAGGCAAGAGTGGGAGGAGGGACGAATGTAAATTTCACCTCTATAGAACAGTCTAGTTTCTACGCACACTCACACGTTAGAAGAAATTTGCACTAAAATGCTGGTGAATTTTCATGGGAACCTTTGAAAATGAAAAAAACCCCACAGACATGAAGCAATGTGGAAAAGTGAACTTAAAAGTGTAAAAATGAGAAACTGAAACCAGCAGACTCATGAGAGCTATTTAACAGTGAAATGGGCTACCTTGGAAGGTGATGGATTAGCCTTCCTTGGAGGTTTTTAAACAGAGGTTGGATGGTCACCTGCCAGATATTCTTTAGCTGTGATGGTTGCAGGGGGTTGGACGAGATGACCCATGGGTCCAGTCCAACTCTGCAATTCTATAATTCTATGCTTTATTCATAAATAAAGTAAATAAAGAAATAAAGAATAAAGAAAATAAAGAAATTTGTACAGGGAAGTCTCTGACAGTCTCTTCTCCGAAGAACATTGTGTTTGCAAAGATGACCATACATTCCCTGGCACTCCAGGAAGGAGGGATGAACTTGAAATCTTTTATGTGTGCAGAGATTCTTCTTCTAGCATTTCCCCAATACAGTTAGACCCATGATGTCACTTTGCCACCTACCTTTAGCTTCTGCTATGCTTACTCCAGGTATTATTCTGCCCGAGTGTCATAAGCATTAGCTGTTTCCCCAGATCTGAATGTCAACAAGTCAGATTAAACACCTTCCTAGGGTTATGTAAACCCCCCTCTGGTCTTCCGGCACATACACTCTTTTTCTCTCTCATGCCAAGGTGCATATCTCCTCGCTCACTTACAAGAAACAACAACAGCCACCCAAACTGCAGAATACCTACTTGTTCTTGTGGCCAAGTGTTCATGGAAATCTTTTGCAAATGTGGTAAGAAAGACATTTCTCTCCTGCAGGCCTCCTGTTAGATGATGCCTCTCATTTCTTTGTTCCATTTTGCAAGCTGGATAGCCCAGACTAAAAGAAAGAAAGAAAGAGAGGAATCAGATTGTGCCTGGGTTGCCATAGACTCGCTAGGATGGATCCAGTCTTAATCATGCATAGAGGAGACCCACGGGGATTTTAGATAATTGATTTCAAAGGGCTGCACCCCACATTCTCTGCTAGTGCAAGGCATGATGGAACGTTGTGCAACAGAGGAATCCAGTGCAACAATTGCACCAGGGGAAAGCCATGGGGCAAAGGATTGAGCAATCTGTTGTGTGGAAAGGTTACCAGCAGCCTGCTTCTGTGATCCCTGTACCACAACGCTCCACTGCCACAAAGCATTTTGCTATCGAAACAATTATACCACTAAGTGACTCTTAACTTAGCACCACATTGGGTATAGAACCCATAGGGTTTGCTCTAAGCACCATTGATCCACTTTGCTAACAGAACTGGGTAGGTGTGTTTATCTAAAGGATTTTCATATAGATTTTCATTTGCAATAGAGAAGTGCCAAAGTGGTTGCAGCTTCAATGAGAGGAGGAGGAGGAGGAGAAACAGGAGGAGGAGGCAGAGGGAGATTTAGGACAATGTGACCAGTTCCCTTGTACTGGGCACCAACTCTAGGGGGGCGCCATAAGGCAATGCAACTATGATGTAGTGCACATGGAGAATGGAAGTTTGGAGGTGCCAAATTTTGGCTTTGCACAGGGTGCTGCTGAAATTCGAAAGATGAAAGTCCACCATCAGCATATGATGGAAACTACATTATGAAGGTGTCAGGTGCACCTGTGTGGGGAGGGAATTCTGCAGCTTAGGGGCTGCAGAAAATGCTGTCCCCCAAGCCACTGCCTCAGAGGTTCTGAGGTAGGTGGAACTACCAAGAGGGACTGACCTCCGTTGATTGTGACATCTGAGGGGGTCTGTTGGAAAGGAGATGATCCTTCAGATGTTCAGGACCTTAAACACTAATGTGGGCACCTTGACTCAGCCCAGAAACAAACTGCCAACCATTGCTGCTGTCAACTGTCAACCAAGCAGGGGTTATGTGACTTCTAAAATGGAGCCCCAGCCCATAATCCAAAAAACAAACCCCTGTGTTGCAGTAAGAACCAATCACAACAATACAAACACAACACGTAGTCTAATAGTTAGTAGGAAATATATAATAGAATAATGATATTGTTCAAATTATAGGACTAAGCCAATCAAAGTTCATATGTACAATATAACAGAGTGGTAGTGAGGACCGTCAAGCCGTGTGTTCAAAAGAGATGTCTAAGGACAGTCTCACAATAGTCTTTCAAAAGTTTCAACGGAAGACATCTCAAAAGCCTCAAAAGGACAGTGTCTCCAGAATGATACTACTGTTTCGTAATAGTCTTCATCAGCCAATATTTTCACTTTCATATTTTGTTGAAAAATATATAGTGCTCCTGCTATGAAAAATGTATTGGAGCTGGGCTTCCCTACTTTTCTTCCTCCACCATGCCATTCCTGTGCTCTGGGGTTTGGGGTAAAATTATGCAGTGGATTCTGCAGACTGCTCTTTCTCAGACTAAATGCCAGGATGGCTTGAAGTCTGTGGGATCCCTAAGGCAGAGTCCAACTGAGGCGCACATTTCCCGTGCTTCAGAATTCCTGTCTGAAGTATCAGGGACATGAAACCCAAATATTTTTTGAAGCACCTGGATGGTGGACTGTCATAGTGCTGTAAGGCAAGAATGTCCAGAGTGAGAAATTAACTACTTATTGTCAAAAATACACTTTCAAGTTAGGGAAAGGCATGTCCATCAGTCCTACAGTATATTTCTCTGCTACTTCTAGGTGTGCACCCAATGAGGCAGTTAAGGCATCAGATAGGCCTTGCCCCTGACCTTGGCTTATTCATCTCCCCCATTTTAGCTGTCTACAAGCAGGCGCAGACCCCGCTTGCATGTAACCTGCTTCTGCTCCTCCCACTTCACTCCTGGTTCTGGGAGACAGTGGGGCAGGAGAGGTGGGGCCAGGAGGAGGAGGAGTGGAAGCCCTCGGCTCTGTGCCAGCATGAGCTATCTCTGCCTCCTTCTGTACCTGTTCTTCTGTACCTCTCCCATCCTGCAGCATCTCCTGCCTCTGACTCTCGTCTCCCAGCTATTACAGGCTCCTCCAGATCACTGATCCAGTGCCAGATTTACATACAAGCTAAACAAGCTATAGCTTAGGGCCCCACTCTCTTGGGGGCCCCCCAAAAAATTAAAGAAAAAAACCTGGATGTACATTTCCAAAATATAAGATAAAAAACAAATACAATGAAACCTACATACAGCAACAGTGTTTTGTGTTGTGTAGGCTCCTATTTGTTATGTGCAAATGGCTTTAGATACCTATTAAAGGTAAAGGGACCCCTGAGCATTAGGTCCAGTCACGGACGACTCTGGGGTTGCAGCGTTTATCTCGCTTTATTGGGCGTATAGCTTCTGGGTCATGTGGCCAGCATGACTGGCGAACCAGACCAGCGCACAGAAACACTGTTTAGCTTCCCGCTGATGTGGTACCTATTTATCTACTTGCACTTTGTGCTTTCGAACTGCTAGGTGGGCAGGAGCTGGGACCGAGCAACAGGAGCCCACCCTGTGGCGGGGATTTGAACCGCTGACCTTCTGATCGGCAAGTCCTAGGCTCTGTGGTTTAACCCACAGCGCCGCCTGCATCCCTAGATACCTATTGTTGTTGTTGTTTAGTCGTGTCCGACTCTTCGTGACCCCATGGACCAGAACACGCCAGGCACTTCTGTCTTCCACTGCCTCCAGCAGTTTCCTCAAACTCATGCTGGTAGCTTCAAGAACACTATCCAACCATCTTGTCCTCTGTCGTCCTCTTCTCCAGGGTCTTTTCCAGGGAGTCTTCTCTTCTCATGAGGTGGCCAAAGTATTGGAGCCTCAGCTTCACGATCTGTCCTTCCAGTGAGCACTCAGGGCTGATTTCCTTAAGAATTCACTCAGGGCTGATTTCCTTAAGATACCTATTAGGTCCATAAATTACCATATAACATGTGTTCAACACAAAAAAACAGCGACAATTTGTTGTTGACAAAGGACAGCTGGACATATAAAGGCCCCATTATCTTCAGTAGCTTAGGGCCTCATCAAACCTAAATCCGGCCCTGTACTGATCCCTTCTTCCAAGTCAGCCTCCAACCCCCCTTTTCCCAGTGCCCACTCCTCAGCACCCAGCCACCAGTCCACAGTGTCCCGCCAGCCCCTGACATGGACCGAACCATGCAGTCAGCCGGGCCTTGAAAGCCGGGGAAGACTATAGCTCATTGGTGGAACATCTGCTTTGCATGCAGAAGGCGCCAGGTTCAATCTTCCCTAGCACCTCCAGGTAGGGTTGGGAGTATCTTCTGCTACTGAAATCCTGGAGAGCCACTACCGGTCAGTGCAGACTGCAGATTCTGTATAAGGCAGTTTCCAGTGAAGGATGGGAGATCAGAGAGAGCCCATCAATCCGGTATTTCAGCAGCAGTGATTGTGAAGTGGCCACAATCTCTCTTATCTATTTGGATAAAGCACAGCTGGGACTCAAAGCTGTTGAATTAAGAACTACCTTTTGAGCAGCTGGGCTTCTATATCTGCCTGCCAGGCAGGATGAGATTCTGAGTGTTTGGATAAGTATCACAGCTGAATTTCTTTATCGGAGAAACTAAATTACTGAGAGGGGGGATGTGGGGTGGCTTGGCAATATGGATTTCTATATATCTGGAAATCAGGAAGAGAGGGGAGAAATGAAGGGACGTGTTTGAGGTGAAGAGGTGGGTGGGAATGAGATGTATAAATGGAAACCACAGTGGAGCTGGCAGATGAGGCTTGCTTCAGAATTATTTTGTCTATTTGCCTGAAGGTGGAGCCTGGCTTGTGGTTTGCTTCAGAGAGCGCCTTTTCCTCTTGGCAATTCAACCTGTTTTACCCCTCTCTTCTCGGTATGTATATCCCAGAGAGCTAAAATCACTTGGAAAATATATTTATTTCCCTAATTTACACTCCACACTTTCAGTTTATTCACGTTCCCAGTTGGGCAGCAAATGAAGTGCTCAGATGAGCTGGAATATTTAAAACAAAGGGAAAATCTATCACCTTTTCATTTTCTGCCCAGAACTGGAAGGAAATTTGCAGTCATGGCCACTCCTTCTGAGTGGATGGGTTCTGCCAGAATTCAGAATTCAGCGGTTCTCTCACAAGGATGGACTTTACTTATATTGAGGTTTCTACAACAGGAATCATAGGGGGCAGAGATGGCAGTAGAAAAATAGGTAATTGGTAGAGGATGGGCTGTTGTCATTTTTTTCAGTCCTCAATTTTTTCAGTATGTTATTTATGACATCCCCCGTGCCCCCATTGAAATGAATGGTGTGGAATAACATAAATTCAGCCACAGCGAGTGGGAAATGATTCTTTTTTACTCCCCTTTGTTGGTCTTGCTGCAACATAGTTACCCCTCTGGAAAACGTTATGACAGATGTGATTTTCGCTGTCAAAATTTTGATTGTATGATCCTAGGGGCAGAACTATCCCATTTTGTTTGGGAAGATTTATAGTGATGGTGGTGTTGGTGGTATTATTACTGCTGTTAGAAAAATCACATGTGTTCTGCAAGCAACAGAACCTGAAAGCTGTGTAGGGCATCACTTTATTCTATAAAGATTGTAGTGTAATTCAGTGTCAACTTTCATGCTACAAGTTGAGCCAAATGCTTTTATTGACCTGTTTCCCTTCATCCTGCTTGTATTAAAATCTGAGCAGCTGGCAAGGAAAACTCACCTGCTCCGACCTGAAAGCGCTGCCAAGGAGGAAGAAAAACATTTAGGAGGAAGTGAGTGAAGATGCCAGACAGCTTTAAAAGCTGGCACATCTGCCACGAGGAACAGACGCGAACATTTACAAGCGGTTCAGCTCCAATAAAGTCTTTATTGCTGTCAGTCTCATCCCAGAGTGTTACAGTTTTCCACGTTAAAAATGAACTCTCCTTCTCTTCCTTTCTCCAAACGTTGTAGACATACTGGATTCTTTGCCCCTGTGATCATGATGAAAACAGAATATATCTATACTGCTTTTGATACTGGCTGAGCTGATGCGGTGAGTCAAAGTATTTGGTTGTTTAAGGAAATAAACAGTTAGTGGCTTAACTTTCTGTGAGGGAAGGGGAAGTTGTCAGTTTGGTTAGGATTCAAAACTACACATGGGATTGAGGGTTTTGACTGAGGGCTGAGATCACCCAGGACTTGCCAAGAATAACGGGGAGCCAGTAACATGCCCAATCTTTCATGCAATAACAGGATAAATATTATTCTGTTTTCTCATATTCTGTTTTTACAACATTTGTTCACAATCAAACCAATTCCTGTCAACATGCATGAGTGGGAATAACTGCCAGGGCATGTGTGTTCCTGAAACTACAAAACCCATGATGCAGCATAAAGATGATCTATCTATCATCTATCATCTATCTATCTATCTATCTATCTATCTATCCATCCATCTAATCTATCATCTCTATTTATCATCTACCTTCACATATATTTGGTGCCTCTAATTGAAGGATGCAATTGACAATATTCCAAGTACAGCGGGGGAATCAGAAATGGCTGAATGTCAAAAGGGCACATGGATCTTTGAACAGTGATCCTCTTGCTCAGGTGGTAGAAAAACAGGTTGCAAAATAGAATTAGTTTTGTGAGTTTCATGCATGCTACTTGAGAGGCATATGCTCAAATGCAGTGCTCAATAACCACAGGATACAGTTATTATTAGGCAAAATACTTGCCTCTTGCATGCTTCCAAAGTTTGCTTAGTTTAGCCTGAAAGATCTTGATAAATATTAGGGACCTGCAGGCTTATGAAATGTACCACCTTACATCTTGGAGTTGCTGTTTCATGTGCGGAAGATGTGTTTTCACATCAATAAGCCCCTGTTTTGAACTAGAAGCGGACAAAGCTATTCTCCAGAGGTCCTGTAGGCATCGTTTGGAGGCAAAGAACTATATGAGCATGTAGGGCTTTGATCAAAAAGAAAAATCTTGCAACAGATTTTACCGAAGTCGTGTGTGCCACAGTTCAAAGGCTTCATAACGGAACGTGCCCTGAACAGAGATCTTTCTAGTCAAGCTTAACATGAATAGTAGAAAACTCCCAGGGTTAAAATATCTTCCCTCCTGCCTTCCTGTTTGCAGGAACACTTGTATTGGTCCTACTGTCACTTTAAATATTCATCACAGGCCGGTGTTTAACAAGATTTCCATGCAGAAAAGGTGCAAACATGAGTCACACACTAAAGAGGTGCTGCCAGTGGGGATGGTAGGGGAAGAAATTTGATTCTGTTTGCATTTAAAGCTGAACCTACTAATTCACAATTTCTGAAGCAATAGGAGAACTGGAATACAGCTATCCTTTGAAATTCAATTCCCACATTTCTGACATTTCCGACATTTTGCAATGGAGATTTTCCAGCCAAGTAATCTGTACATAAATGCATATATTGGGGGTAAAGTGTCCCTGTATTAGTGAAAGTATCAAATTCAAAATGCATTATATTTAGGAACTGCTTTGCACTCCAGTAGCAAACTCTGGAACATCCTCTGGAGCCTCCAGCAGTTAACTTAAATCCATCCTCTACAACCAACAATAAACCTGAAATATGACTCTTAATGCCAGTTTCTGGGAATTGCATGGAGACACAGTGCTGTTGTGCCTCCCAGAGAAATCTGGGTGGTCACTGTGAGAACAGGATGCTGAATTAGATGGGTCATTGGCCTGATCCAGCAGTGATCTTCTGATCATTCTCATCTGATCTTCTCTTTTTTTTCATATATATTTTATTAATTTTCCAATATAAAATTATGCAACTAATACATCCAATTTATCACCAACATCAACCTTTTGGACTTCCATCAGCACGTCTGATAATTCTCCGTCTTATTCACCTCTTTCACATTCCCTTATTAATATTACACAATAATAGTAACTTATTCTATCTTATTTTTTATGTAATATTCCTACCACTAATTTTCACAAAACTTCCTGAAAACTTACAAACGTTATCTGATCCTTACATACATTTTTCATATAATCTGTAAATTTAGTCCAGTCTTCAGTGAATTTCTGGTCTCGCCGGTTCCGGATCCTTCCTGTCAATTTATCCAGTTCTGCGTATTCCGTTAATTTCATTCTCCATTCTTCAATCGTAGGTAGTTCTTCTTGTTTCCATTTCTGGGCCAATAATATTCTTGCTGCTCATTCTCATCTGATCTTCTCTAGCCCTACAATTTCATCTCTCTTTACAGGTCGAGTATTCATGTTTTTGTACACAACAATGCCAGAATAGGAGTACGTCAGTCATGAGACAATCTCCTCCCATGGTCCCATTTCTAGGAATCACACCCACAAGCCAGACAGCTAGGACTATCTATTTTGGTTCCTCTCAACTTCTCAGTTTAAGGCAGCTTCCTGTATTCCATTTGGGATGATATAAAAGTGAGAGTTGAGGTCTTCACCAGCAAAAAAACTCAACAATTAACAAACACTCCTCATAATTTGGGAGATGGGTGCTAAGCCCTCATCTTCCTGGGCCTTTAATGCCCCCAAATCAGATGTTCCAGACACTTTTCTGTGTTCCTGGCTAACTTCTGCTATCAAAACAGAGAACTAACTGAGGAAAAAATAGCTAAAGCAACCAATTAGCGGACATCAGGTGCAGTAGGGGAGAAACATTCCTCTTCTATGTGCTTGTTTAATGGTAAGACCGCCTGTTTTATGTGTGAATGGGGTGAACACATGAATGACAACTTCATTATACCTAGCTTGACCCTTCAGTTGTGTGGTTGTTTGCCAGTATTTTGGATTTTGCTCAGCGCTATTGATTTCTCTGGTTGCTGCTCCTCATTCCTGAATTAGTCGCATGGGTGATCCCTTCTAAACAGATGTGCGGGGGAGAAGACAATGCCAAAATGGCACATAGCCAATCTGATTTCTCTACATGATGATGTCACTGAAAGCAGTTCCAGGCAAGGCTTATGAACCTCTTAATGAGGAGTGGTGGTGGTGGTGGTGGTGGTGTGGGGGAACCATCAGAAAATGGAGCCATCATTTGGACCTGAAAAACATTTTTAAAATGCAGGGGTTTAAAGGGTTCCATTGTTTCCTTATGCTATTCCTTATGCTCATAGAGCATTTAAAAATGCAGAGCATGCTGTACCTTAAAAGAAAACTTAAAGAAAATGATGTAGCGGTGGTATATTACCCTGGTCAAATTAGCAAAAATGTATAGAGTGAGCAACAAAGCCTGCTGGAAGTGTAAATTAAAGGATGGTGAATTTTCCACATGTGGTGGACGTGCAAAAAAATGAAAAAAAATTTGGGATATGATATATAACAAAATGAAAAAACTGTTTAAATACACATTCCCAAAGAAACCAGAGGTTTTCTTGCTAGGGATAATAGGAGATGAAGTAAGAAAAGAGGATTGTAAGTTATTTATGTATGCCACGACCGCCGCTAGGATTCTCGTGGCCCAGAAATGGAAAACCCAGGAGATTCCAACTTTAATGGAGTGGCAGACGAAAATGTTTGAATATGTTGAGTTGGTGAAAATGACTTATAAGATAAGACACCAAAAAGTAACAAAGTTTGAAGAGGAGTGGAGTAAATTTGTTGTGTATATACGGAATAGTTGTAGAAGCTTAAAAACTGTAGCAGGGTTAACATAAATCTTGTGATGTGGATGGAGTGTAAATAAGAATCTGTAAGAGTGGATGTTAATTTGTGAAAGCCGAAGCAGGGAAGGAAGGAAGTCCGAGCACGACAAAGCGCAGGGTAAGTAAGAAAATACTAAAATGTTGAATATAAGAGTTTATGTTTTATTTGATTTGGTTTTTGAAAATTTAATAAAAAGCATTTTAAAAAATAAAAAATAAAAATGCAGAGCACACAAAGTGTCTTGATATGGCCCCCAGGTTATAAAGTGTGTATGTGTGTGTGTGTGTGTGGGGGGGGGCATTATTAGGACATTCCAAGCGGCTAGTCCTTCCCCTTCTCGTGTCGAGTTGCAAGGGTCTTGGTGAAATCCGCACTACATATTGTATCTCTCAATGCTGCTTGTAGTGACAGAGCGTCAGAAATCCCCGACATGCAAATGCAGTGAGAAGGTCACTGCGCAGTCACAGCATCACATTAAACATTAAATGCTCCATTTATACGCACAAGTGGCGTCATGCCAAGATGAATCCAAAGCGATTAAATCTCCAGCCGTGTCAGTTCCTTTCAGAGTGACATAAAACATTTTGCTCTGCTAGTCAACGCAATAATGTTTTGCCAGAGATGGCAGAGATGGGCTTGGAGTGGCATGCGCATCTGGGAAATTTGTCATGGAAAATGCATCCCTTGCCGCCATGCACTACTAGATTTCCCATAGGTTTGAACTGTCACTTGGCCACAGCACACTGGGCTGTCTTCCCTGGCTGGATGACTCACTTCAGCCCCTGCAGTTATCCAGGAGAGACAAAGACAATCAGAACAGAGGAGAGGAAGACAATAATGAATTGTTGATGGCATCGCAAGCCCCTAATACATGCCAACAGTGACGGCACTTTCTTCAGGCAGAAACCTTTGCAAGTGCAATGGCTCAGCACATGCCTTCTGTCTCAGGGCCTGCTCACATGGCAACTCTCCATGCCCCTGATTCAGCTGTCCCTTACTGAATATGGAAGAAGCATTGAGTTTGACTTTAATGTGATTGTCACTGGCCTGCATTGTCATCTGCAACAGGGTTGCTTCAGCATTTCATCTGATCTGAATTTCTTTCTTGGAGTTCAGACTTCTAAACTACCTGAGCTTGTTTCCAAGGTGACACCAATGCTCTATTACTCCACAGTTCTCCCACCCTTGGATTTTTATCCCGATCTGCTGGGCCTTGGAGCTCATGGGGGAAGTGGTGACAATCACCAGAACCTCTTCCACTTGAAACAAGGTCATCCAGGACCCTGGACAGCTCCCTGTTGGCTGAGTTACGGCAGGTATCGTCTCAGCTGTTGTGTGAAGACACAAAGGCTGCCAGGGTCTCCCTTTCCATCAGGTCCAGCCTCCTTCAGGTATTGGCCACAGTCCCCTGATTGGGTAGTGGGCCACAGTGGGTGCCCAATGATACAGTCCTCTGACATCAACCCTGGGAAATAAGATTTGGGGTCAGATTGCCCTTCCACCCAGCAGGATGGCCTGCCAAAGTGAGACTCGGTCACTTCCATTTCCCCAAGTTCCATCCTTTAGCAGTGGCATGCATAAAAATAAAAGAAAATCCCACCTCATTTCTTCTTAATCCCCACTGATTACAAATCATTTGAACCACAACTGCAAGTAAGTTTTAGATGACTCGCTTGTGGCAATTAAACAGCTTGAAAAGCATTAAGACCCTCCTTCTCTTAAATAAATACACTTTGCAGCTGAAAAGGGGAGGGAATAAGATAGCCCTTCATTAATTTCCACTTCCCTTGGAACTATGAAAGTGTTTGGAGAGCAAATAGTTGTTCCCCCCCCCCCACAGTGTATACTATCATCAGTGCCCCCAGTAAGGCATATATAATTCATGAAAATCTGTTGGTAATAAGTTATGTCTGCTATCTCAGATATTTAGACAAATTCCTTGTGGCAGAAGAATAGTCTAGCAGAAGAGACAAACAGTAAGAGTTAACGAGTGCGTATGTGACCCTGGCTCCAAAGCAAAGGAAGACAGAGTTACTCAAATTGAATCTGGATTCTGTATAATCTTGGATGGCATTGCTTAGAGGACATCTTCCTGCCTACCTGCCTGTCTGCCAACTTTCTAGTCCTCACAAAGTGAACATAGAAAGGAAATAGTTGTTCTATGTGGCAACTTCTTGTATGGCTTGTTCTTCCTTTGGACATCGTATCTGGGTCAGATTCCACATTGAGCCTCAGACAAAGACTGTAAGTGAGTTCGGATAAGATATAGGATGGTGCAGAGGGTAGGGAGTGGTCTACTAACATTGTGCCAGGTTCCCGTGATTCCCAACCCAACTCAGAGGCAGACTTAGAGGAAAAGGAAGCAGTATCTGGGCAGCCATAATCCTTAACTCTTGGTTCATCCAGGCCAGAGGATACAGCCTTGCCCAACTCTTCCAGCTCAAAAGACACCCCTTCCTCTACATCCCTCACTACCTCCACTCTGTAGGAGCCTGTGGCAGGACAATGGCCCTTTAAATAACAGCTAACCTTCTAGTAGCTCCACCTCCTCTGAGGAGCAAAAAGCCAGCCAGTCTTCAGAAGACTGCTGGCTGCTGCAGAGGTAATGGGTCACTTTGAGAGAGTTCATGCCAGGCTTCTCCATAGGGAGCTCTCCAAGGTCCTGTGCTACCTGGACTGGTGACCACTATTTAGGCTGAATTTCTGGACTTGCCTTACCCTACCTGCTTGCCCCAGAAAAAGATGTGTCATATGTGATATCACAGAGGCACCCCTCCTCTGAACACTGAGATGGACACTTGGAAGTGCATACATTTCAATGCCATTGAGCACAATGGAGTGTCCCCAAACTGAATTTCCATTCAGATTTGCCCATTTGGGCATTCAACCACCTTTACCCTGGATACTTCCAGTGGTGGGCAGGGCTAAAGCAGGCACAGCAATTAATGTACATCTTACTTACTTTATTTTTAAATTTTATTTATTGAATTTCTATACCACCCTACATTTGAGGATCATGGGGTGGTTCACAGTCTTAGCTTTGTGCAGTTGGCTAGGTTCACCTCTCACTCTGTTCTGGCAAGCAAGAGGCATTATCAGAGTTCCCTGACACATTCCAGCCAGGCAAAAACACCCAAGGAACATGCAAAGCAGTGCCAGTGAGAGGTATGTCCTAGCAAGACAGGCTATGGCCTGGGGAAAGTACAAGGGCCAGATAAAGAGGACTGGAGGACTGTTTCTGCCCCTCTGGGCTTGAGGTTCTCACCCTGCTCTCCATGGAGTGCTTGTAATAAACCTCATTATGGAAATAGAATGGAATCTAACTTGAAAGCTGCAAGGGACAGGCAGAATATGGAAACCAAGACCTGCCCAGTCCCAGCTCCCCCACTGAGCTAGGAGCCCTACAAGACATATGCATGTTGCATATGTGTGTGGAGACTAATATAATAATAATAATAATAATAATAATAATAATAATAATAATAATAATAATAATAATTTTATACCCCGCCCATCTGGCTGGGTTTCTGCAGCCACTCTGGGCAGCTTCCAACAGAATATTAAAAACACAATCAAACCATCAAACATTAAAAACTTCCCTAAACAGGGTTGCCTTCAGATGTCTTCTAAAAGTCAGATATAGCGGTACCTCGAGTTACAAACACCTTGGGTTAGAAACATTTCGGGTTACAGACTCTGCTAACCCGGAAGTAGTACCTCGGGTTAAGAACTTTACCTCAGGATGAGAACAGAAATCGTGTGGCGGTGGCATGGCGGCAGCGGGAGGCCCCATTAGCTAAAGTGGTACCTCAGGTCAAGAATGGTTTCAGGTTAAGAACAGTCCTCCAGAACGAATTCAGTTCATAACCAGAGGTACCACTGTAGTTTTTTATTTCCTCGACATTTGATGGGAGGGCGTTTCACAGGGCGGGCAGCACTACCTCTGCTTTGTTCCCTGTAACCTTCTCACAGTGAGGGAACTGCCAGAAGGTCCTTGGAGCTGGACCTCAGTGTTCGGGCTGAACAATGGGGGTAGAGACGCTCCTTCAGGTCTACTGGGCTGAGGCTGTTCAGGGCTTTAAAGGTCAGCACCAACACTTTGAATTGTGCTCGAAAACATACTGGGAGCCAATGCAGGTCTTTCAGGACTGCTGTTATATGGTCTCAGCGGTCACTTGACTTGCATATATTAATTTCATACGCTGTTCTTCCCATCAAATCTTGAGGGGCTGGCTTACACCTGAGCTTCCCAGAGAGAAAGCCAAGAAGTTGCCATGATGCAGGCTCTGGGAATGATACAGATGGGGAGGCACACAAATGAAGGCCTGGATCCCAAGTGCCAAGGGTGATGCCTTTGAGCGTCGCACCCTTCGCACCCTCCTCATCTAGTCAGAGACTGCAAAGAGAAGCTGGAAATGATTACAGAGATCTTAAGGATAAGCTTGAAAGCCTGGTGCGCTGAAAAACAGAAGCATCCCCCGAGGAACTCCAAACATGTAATTTACAAGGCTTTATGTCTGAGCTGCTGTTGAGAACATTGCACCTGAAGAGAGTTCCCCGCCTCTCTACCCTTCCTTCTTGGAAATGGCGAGGACACATTAATCTCTCTGGGCGAGATGGTTTATGTTCCTGGAATGCACGTGTTTTCTGGAGCCACATGGCTGGCTTGTGGGCAGCAGCTGGGAGAAGAACTGTAGATGCCAGCTAATAATAATAATAATAATAATAATAATAATAATAATAATAATAATAATAATAAATTTATTTATACCCCACCCATCTGGCTGGGCAGCTTCCAATAGAGTGTTAAAAACAATACAGCATTAAATATTAAAAACTTCCCTAAACAGGGCTGCCTTCAGATGTCTTTTAAAGATAAGATAGCTGCTTATTTCCTTCACATCTGAAGGGAGGGCGTTCCACAGGGCGGGCGCCACTACCAAGAAGGTCCTCTGCCTGGTTCCCTGTAACCACACTTCTCACAATGAGGGAACTGCCAGAAGGCCCTTGGCGCTGGATCTCAGTGTCTGGGCTGAACGATGGGGGAGGGGGGAGACACTCCTTCATGTATACAGGACCGAGGTCGTTTAGGGCTTTAAAGGTCAGCACCAACACTTTGAATTGTGCTCGGAAACGTACTGGGAGCCAATGCAGATCTCTCAGGACCGGTGTTATGTGGTCCTGGCAGCCACTCCCAGTCACCAGTCTAGCTGCCACATTCTGGATTAATTGCAGTTTCCGGGTCACCTTCAAAGGTAGCCGCACGTAGAGTGCATTGCAGTAGTCCAAGCGGGAGATAACTAGAGCATGCACCACTCTGGCAAGACAGTCCGCAGGTAGGTAGGGTCTCAGGGTCTCTTAGTCACAGGTGGGCACAGGCAGAGCTGTAGCTAGGTGATCTTGCGCCCCTGGCAGAACCGTCCAGATTGTGGCCCCTAGCCATGGACAAATTAGCTCTTCTTTCCTCTTCTCCTCAACCTTCCCCTCCACCCATTCAGTTCGATAAAACCTTTTCTTATGAGGCAATAATCAATATTTTTACTTATAGACATTTTAATGGACATATTTTTTACTCGATTTTGTGCCCCCCTTGCCTGCGCCCCTGGTGGGGGCCTTCCTCCCCACCCCCTAGGTATGGCCCTGGGCTCAGGGGTGGCCTGCAGGCCCCCACCTCCTTCAGTGCCCCCCCTCAAGTCCACAGAGAACAGGAGGGAGGGAGGAAGTGAATGAAAGAGAATGGATATCTTGAGAATGAAAGAAGGGGAGAGAAGTTGGGTGCTTGTGTTAGTAAGAGGGAGAGAAATAAAAAACATTTTATTTTATTTATTAAATTAGTATACTGCCCTTCATCCATAGATCTCAGTGGTTCACAACATAATGATACAAGATTTAAAAAACAACAACATGCTTAATTACAACAGCCTCTAAGTGGTTTACAAAGATAAAATACAAATAATAATAATAATTTTTAAAAATCACTTAAAGACATAAAAGCAAGCAACAATTATTAAAAGCCTGCTGGAGTTTAAATTTAAAAGACTGTGTTGATTCCTGCAATACAGGGGGTTGGACTAGATGACCATTGGGACCCTTTCCAACTCTACTACTCTGTGACCAGAATTGCCCCACCTTGGTTTGGGTTCTGGGATTCAGACAGATGCAGGGCACAGCCCTACTAAGCACTAGAGCACCTTGGGTCTGAAATAAATGCTTTCTGTATATTTAAAAAGTGCTTTCGATATATAAGTTTAATCTTTTAAGCTGCATTTTAGGGTCTCCTGGCCAGGCAAATTAAAAAAAATACAAACCTTCTTCTTTGTCCCTGCATTTAAAAGGCAATTTCCCTTTTATATTTCATAAAAGGCGGTCATAACTAGCACATACCCATGGACACAACATGGGCTATTAGGGGTGGAATTTAGAAAGTAATACCTGGGAGCGGCTGTGTAAATAATTTGAAAGCAAACTGGGGGAGGGGATGGTTGTGGTGGAGGAGAAACAGCCCCCTCTTGCCTTTGACCTGTTGGACTGCGCGGCAAATTACGCTGCAGAAACCTGCACATAAAGTGCACTTCAAAGGGAGAGTGTGTGCCCCAGATTTGCACTTTTGCATGCAATTGTAAAATATTTAAGCTCCTAGGAGCTGCCTCTGTGGGAAGAACTACTTACATGATTACATAAAAGGTGTAGAGTCAAGTTGAATTTCAAGGGTAAGTGGCTGTGATTATAGGGGATTTCCTTCTTTTTCTGGAGCGGTCCAGGGCTGTATGCAGCGCAGGTGGCTGGCTGAGCAGAGAGGATTCCAGGGCTCCCACTTCACAGAATGGTAGAATTGAAGAGTTGGAAGGGACCCCAAGGGACATCTAGTCCAACCCCCAGCAATGCTGGAATCCCAGCTAAAGAACCCGTGACAGATGGCCACCCAACCACTGTTTAAAAACCTCCAGTGATGGAAAGTCTATCACCTTCCGTGTTGACAGATGCTAGGAGCCACAGGTGAGACTGAGTGCAGGGTGGGGACTAAAGGGGGACAACCTACCTCAGAAGGATCATGATGTGTCCCCCACCAGAGATACTACCCCCCCACCCCACAGACATAGAACATAGGCATTAATCCAAGAATCATTATTGGGATGGGGCTGTGGCTCATCATCATCATCATCATCATCTTCATCATTTTTAATTTGTATACCGTCTTTGTATCTTACAATACTCAAGGCAGTTTACAAGCTGAAGAAACAAAAAATGTACATCTTATAACAATCTAATGCAAGACAAAAATGTGATAATAAAACATAACTTTAAAATAGGCAACCTACATCAAAAAAGTAACATTCAACAATCATTAGGTAAAGGGACCCCTGACCATTAGGTCCAGTCGTGGCCGACTCTGGGGTTGCGGCACTCATCTCGCTTTATTGGCTGAGGGAGCCGGCGTACAGCTTCCGGGTCATGTGGCCAGCATGACTAAGCCACTTCTGGCTAACCAGAGCAGTGCACGGAAATGCCGTTTACCTTCCTGCCAGAGTGGTACCTATTAATCTACTTGCACTTTGACGTGCTTTCGAACTGCTAGGTTGGCAGGAGCAGGGACCGAGCAACGGGAGCTCACCCCGTCACAGGGATTCGAACCACCGACCTTCTGATCGGCAAGGCCTAGGCGCTGTGGTTTAACCCACAGCGCCACCCGCGTCCCCCTCAACAATCATTAGAATAGTATAAAATAATAGTATCAACATATAAAAGTTAAACAGAAATCCCCTCAACAGTTACGATAAATAATCTCTAATGTATAATCTACAAAACAACGGCAAGCCACAGTGCATAAAATAATATAATACAAACTGAGAAGAAGAGACTAGAGTGTGGGACAAGGCAAGTGGAAAGAGGCCTTGCCTGATGGAGTCTCTCCCCTCATAGTTCTACCTCCAGGCCCAGCTCCCTTATGAGGACTCCTAGGGTCAGAGGGTAGGGCAAGGCAGGTGGAAAGAGGCCTTACCTCTCCCCTCAACTCAGTGGTAGAGCATCTGCTGTACATGCAAGAGGCCCCAGCTGCAATTCACAACATCCAGGTAGGGATGCTTCCTGGCAATGGCTCTCCAGGATTTCAAACAGGAGTCTCTCCTCCCTCTACCTGGAGATGCCAGGAGCTGGACATTACTACATGCAAAAAGTGCTCTATCACTTGTTAGGGACTGGACTGAGGAGGAATGGTGGGGGCCGCTCCCCTTCTCCTGAACCTTCCCAAGAACAGGAGGACGGTATAGATTTAGAGCAGTGGTTTGCAGAGGGTCATAGTTCAGAGGCTGCAGAGGGAAGGAGCTGGGAAATATTGGGAGAGGAACAGCAGGAAGAAGCAACACTAGGGGAGAGGCAGCTAACAGACTCAGTGTCTCTTGAAAGCATTCCTGACCCCAGCGGTGGAGGGTGTAGTGGAGGATCCTCTGCACGTGGCTGGGGCAGTGTGATGGTGGCGGGGTGAGCCCCCCACAGGGTGCCTTCTTGTCACCCCCTCAAAGATGGCACCCAGGGCGATCCGCCCCCCTGCCCACTTGCTCCGCCCCTGCCTGACCCCCCCCCAGAACAAGGCTGCCTTGACAGTAATAGAATAGAAAAAGGCGGAAAGCACAGATCAGCCGGCGTAGGAGAGACGTAGAATAGGAGGGACTGAGGGGGTGGGACTTTACCTGGAGCAACACCACTAACTAAGAGAGATGGCATTCCTTTGTCTCTTTCTGTGGATATTGAACAAACTACAGTGGTACCTCGGGTTAAGAACTTAATTTGTTCTGGAGGTCTGTTCTTCAGGCCCAGATTGGGGGGGGGGGGATATGGGCCACTTGGTCCCGGCCTCCGATTCCAAAGAGGGCCTCGGTCAGCATATTTACAATCGCAGGGGGTGCACTGGGGTGAACGCGTTCAAGCCTTGAAATAAAATTATTTGTCAGCAGAACTTTTGAGAAAATTATTTATATACTTACTTATTTATAAGACTTCAGTTATCCCCAGGGTAAAAAAAAGGGGGGGCACATTATCTACCTGGCCTGGGCCTCTGCCTGGCTCTGCAAGGCCCTGCTGTTCTGAACCTGAAACTGTTCTTAACCTGAAGCACCACTTTAGCTAATGGGGCCTCCTTCTGCTGCTGCGCCACCGCTGCACGATTTCTGTTCTCATCCTGAAGCAAAGTTCTTAAACCGAGGTACTATTTCTGGGTTAGCGGAGTCTGTAACCTGAAGCGTATGTAACCTGAGGTACCACTGTACCAAGAAAGAACTCGTTTTTCTGCTTCTTGGCATCTCACCATGAGAGGGGTAGGATTCCCTGAAGCCTTGACACCAGGTAGGGATGAGAGAGACCTGTGTCTATGCTTCATGGCAATGGTTCGCCAGGATTTCAAATAGGAGTCTCTCCTCCCTCTACCTTGAGATGCCAGGGGCTGGAAATTACTACATGCAAAAAATGCTCTACCACCGAGCATTTCCCTATAGTAGGAAGCAGAGGGGACTTTCCACAGCTCTGCATAGGAACCAAAAATGCATTCTCTCTCTCTCTCTCTCTCTCTCTCTCTCTCTCTCTCTCTCACACACACACACACACACACACACAGTTGCCTGAGAGCCTAACCAAATTACACTCGCTCGTGAAATGGAGAAGACCATGCTGAGGCAAATAAGTACTGACGGATCCCCCCCAGCCTGAGAAGGCAGCACACAGTTCCAAATAAGATCAAATAAGCAGCCCTCAGCAGGAAAGATGGAAGATGCAATAAGAGGGACAAAGCCTGCTGTCATGAGTGATGGCTGAAGGAGAGGTGGGGCGAAAGAGCCCCTTCCTCCAAGTGCACAGTTTCCCTTTGGTGCAAAGATACATAGCCATGTTTGTACTTGAGAAGGGGCTGTATAGGAGCCACCCAAAGTGGCTGGGGAAGAAATAATAAATTTATTTATTATTATTATTATTATATCACACAAAGGGGGGCCTGTAACAAGATGTTGCAGCATGGATTCCTCCTGCTGAGCTCAGGGTTCTTTCCCAGTCATGCCCTTGCCAGTCTTTTCCATTTCCCTTCCCATCTGGCTTTCAACTTCCCTGCACCAAACAGCATTCCATGCTCAGCTTCAGGGCCCTGGGCAATGTGTCTGGATAGCTGTGTGTGAGTTTACTTAGGAGTAAGGGGAAATGCATCTAATCGCCTGCCCCAGTGGTGGCGAACCACTCCAGATGTTGCCAGAATGCAACTCCCATCATCCTGACCATGGGCCATGCTGGCTGGGGTTGATGGGAGCTGGAGTCCAAGAACATCTGGTTCTCCATCCCTGACCTACCCAGATCAAGGTCTTGTTGAGAACCAGGGTGGAGCCTCTAGCTGCTATGTAAGCACTCAGTCTAAGCTTCTCATTCTCATTTTCAGCTTCTCATTTCTCCTGCCTTAAGTTCAGTGTTCCACGTTGTTTTGTGTGATTTATTTTGTAAAAGCACAGCCATTTTAGTATTTCTCAATGTTTGCATGCCGTTCAAACTAATATGCAAGCAATTTACCTTATGATACGGAAGGGGGGGCATGTCTTCTTCACCCCTTCCGCCGGACACCAGAGGGTCCGAGGCGATGACCTAAAGGGCACCCGGCCCTACATGGACCCCTCAGCCCCCACACAAGCACCGATTTTCTTGCTTTCGGTGCCAATTTACTCCATTTCTCTAGGACTCCATGACACCTCCTCTGTCCTCCATAATCCCTCAAGCGAGGTGTCACGTACATGCAGGAAGACCCTAATCCCATCAAATCACTCTGCCAAGCCCTTCCTCCGGGCAGTGCCAGGTGACAGACTTTGCATACCTGGACTATTGTCCTCTCATCACCGGTACTCAGGATGTACTTATCTGTGCATATCTCCAGCTCTGCATATTCCCTCCTCCATATGTTAATCCTGTGTAACCAAACCTCTTATTAATGTATTCATGATGTAACCTGTGTAACCCAACCTCTTCTTAATGTATTCATGATGTAACCATGATGTATTTTGCACTGTATCCTGGGACATGGAGGGAAGTTTTAAAAGTTCATGTCACCCCTTCCTCGGGGTTCAATCTCGCCTTGAACCTGTTGCGCAGTAAACTTGGATCTTCTGCATCTTGCTCCTGTCTCCGGCTGCGCTCATTTTCCTCCGCAGGGACCTGCGGACTTAGTCCAACGAGCTGGGTGGCAGAGCAGCCTCGCACCCAGATTTTACCGTAACACTTAATATAATGCATTTTTGTATGTTATTGTCACTAATATATGCATTTATATATGCACACAGTTCCCCTACTATATGCATTTTCGTATCCTTGATTTGGTTGGAGGACTTCACTGCAGAATTCAGGGATGCTCGGATTTTGAAGGGTGGCTGAGTTTCAGTTTGCTTATTGTGTTGGGGAGTGGGAAATAAGTAGATTCCCCGTTAAATGTACACTGAACCAAATTCCATCCTTCATTTGGTTTTTGGATATAGTTTGGAGGGGGTGGGGGAAGAGGCATTTTGTAGCCAACTACCTGAGGGAATGCTAATTAGCTGGCAGGCTGTTAATTATTAACCAGGCTTTTGTTGTTGTTCTTTCGGAAAACAATGCTCTGTTTGCCAGGCAATTTTTACATGCACAGCTCTTTAAAAAGAACCACAAGTTGCTTTTGTAGAGCTACTGCCTTGGAACCGCCTACTGCCTTGAAGGCATTGGTCATATAGTTCCATGCAGTTTTACTCTGGCAGTTATTACCTAGCCAGATTGTTGCTGTTGGGGGGGTTGACAGGATGTGAGGAGAACATTCCCGTGCTGTCAAAGGAAGATGCTTTCGCCCGAGGCTATTGCTGTGTGACGCTGTAGAATCCATCACAGAGACTGCTTTGCCAATAGCAGACACAGGAACATGCGAAACTGCTGCATTCTGCAAGTGTCAGGCTCATCTAGCCTCCAATTGGCTCTAATCACTGGAACGCCAGTGGTGGGTTAGTGGTTAGAGTGTTGGACTAGGGACCTGGGAGACCATGGTTCAAATCCCCACTGGGCCATCAAGCTCACCTTGGGCCAGTCACTGCCTCTCAGCCTAACTTGCCACACCGGGTTGTTTGTGGGGATTGAATAAGGAGGGGGGGCAAGGAACTATGTACATCACATTGAGCTCCTTGGAGTAAAAAGATGGGATATAAATGCAATAAATAAACAATAAAGGCATCACCAAAAAGACTAAACAGGACACAGATCTGCATACAGATCTGGTGAGGTGGTGGTGGTAAATTATGCATTCCTCTTAGTCACGTGTTGGTAAAAGTACCATGGGTACCACCCAAATAGGCTGCCATGGGTAACAAAATAAAAAATAAATAAAGAGGTGATGGTACTTCATACCAGTGAGTACTGTCTCTCACACACTGACAAAGCATTGGGCTTATTTATATATATTGGAAAAAGCAATGGAGTAGGCAATAGATACTTAATAATCCAATGTGTTCCAGACCCCCCTGGGTCAATCTTCAGAGAAAGAAAGATTCAGGATTGTATCCAATGTTAGATCTACTCAAAGTAAAATTAATGGATTTTGAAATTAATGAATAGGAAATATTCCAGTCTCTTAATTTCAGTGCATCTATTGTGAGAAAACATTTGTTGGCTACAGCCTTATGCATGACTATGTGGCTTTTTAAACCTTTTTTTGTGAGGAGGCATTTTATAATTTAAAATCATGAATAGTTGCAGGTCTTGCTAGAAACAGAAATGGTGAGACAAAAAGATTTTAATATATACCTGAATAAATGATTGTAGGCACTACTTGTAGAAATGGTATGTGTATTCTCTTTCAAACATTTGTGGTACTTGAGCATATCTTTTTAAGTGTGTTGTAGGAATTTTAAGGTCTTATATATAAAATAAATGTTCATAACTGTACAAGGCAAACACATACATAAATATATAAATCACATGTCTGGAAACAGTACAGGAAAACATTCCTAAAGCCATTTTGACTCTTTCAGTCACCTCAAATATTTCTCTGCAAGGAAGAAGGAAATGGAAAAGCATCCCCATTGTCTCTTTGTTCACAAATCCTGTCTGAAGGGGTATCTGTTTATGAATAGGGTGAGCCTGTGACCTGGATTCAGGAACGGAGTATTTACCATCACAAAGGAATGGCCAGACTGCCCAAGTAATGCGATCAATGATCATTATCAGGTACCCTGGCAGACAGGTTTTCTGCTGTAGACCGCCTCTTCTGTGATGTATTTCCGTTGTAGACAGCCTCTTCTGTGATGTATTTCCGCTGTAGACAGCCTCTTCTGTGATGTATGCATGATGTATTGGGGGGTGTTGGGCTGCAGGGTGGCAATTTAAAAAGGCATTGCACACCATTGTTCAGGGTCTCTCCTGCCTCCTGTGTGTGGCTGTGAGCACCCTGTTGCAACAGTTAATAAAGATCAGGCTTACTAGCTGCTTTGCTTCTCAACATTTTCTGCTTGGCCTCTGTTATTTTCTCTTACTAATAGAGAACCTACAAAAGGACTCTATATGGGCTCTTGGATACCCCATAAGGGAAAAGGAGCAGCTTTTTCTTATAAGAAGTGCAAATGAAAATGTCTGCTGCCTGTAGGGCCCCTCTTTTTTCATTGAGTGATATGTAATAATAATAATAATAATAATAATAATAATAATAATAATAATAATAAAAATTTATACCCCGCTCATCTGGCTGAGTCTCCCCAGCCACTCTGGGCAGCTCCCAATCAAATGTTAAAAACAGTACAGCATTAAATATTAAAAACTTCCCTAAACAGGGCTGCCTTCAGATGTCTTTTAAAGATAGGATAACTGCTTATTTCCTTCACATCTGAAGGGAGGGTTTTCCACAGGGTGGGCGCCACTACCGAGAAGGCCCTCTGTCTGGTTCCCTGTAACCTCACTTCTCGCAATGAGGAACCGCCAGAAGGCCCTCGGCGCTGGATCTCAGTGTCCAGGCTGGACAATGGGGGTGGAGACGCTCCTTCAGGTATACAGGACCGAGGCCGTTTAGGGCTTTAAAGGTCAGCACCAACACTTCGAATTGTGCTCGGAAACGTACTGGGAGCCAATGCAGATCTCTCAGGACCGGTGTTATGTGGTCCCGGCGGCCACTCCCAGTCACCAGTCTAGCTGCCGCATTCTGGATTAATTGCAGTTTCCGGGTCACCTTCAAAGGTAGCCCCACGTAGAGTGCATTGCAGTAGTTCAAGCGGGAGATAACATGCAGCATCTCTGCTGAAGCATAAGAACTCAAAAACATAAGAAGAACCCTGCTAGTTCAGGCCAAAGTCCCACTGAATTCAGCATCTTTTTTCCCCAGTGGCCAAGCGGATGCCTATGGGAAGCCAGCAAGCAGAATCTGTGTGTAACTGCAATTCCCCTCTTGTGGTTTCCAGCAACTAGTACCCGGGAGCAAACTGCCTCCAACAGTGAAGGCAGACCATAGCCATCATGGCTAGGAGCCACTGATAGCTTTGTTGTCCTTCATGAATTTGTCAAATACTTTTTTTTTTTTAAGCCTTCCATGTTGGTGGCCATCACTGCCCCCTGTGGGAGTAAGTTACCTAGTTCAACTTGGTGCTGTGTGAATAAATATTTTCTTAATGGGGTCACAATCACCCATTGAATCCCATTTGCTACGCAGAGCAATCAGCAGTTAAGCTAGTGAATCTTGGTTAGAGAACCGACTTCATGGGCTATGATCACATGCACGCAGAGTTGCTTGTAGGATAAATAACAAAGCTGTTTATTGTAGGAGATGCATAACTTGGATAGAAGAGTTTCTGGTTCTAGTTTAACTAACTAGGGGCAAAACTAGGCTTTATTTCACACGGGTCAAAGACCAGGCACTAATCTACACTGGCCAGTTAAAACATTAAAAATATGTTATAAAAATGTGACACCAGAGGGTGCTGTAGAGCAGTGATCCGTTGTCAGTGGGCAATTGCGCTGAGAGCTATATTACCGTTTTAAAAGTGTTTTTGCTGACCAGTGTAGATCCAGCCCCAGTTTGGCACCCCCTTGCATTTGCGTACACACACATACAGGCTGGGAGCATCAATGGTGCTCCTCTGGAAGCGTCACCCAGGGCAAAAAAAACCCAGGCTAGCACCCCCCTGCTGCAAAGCTACGGCACTGAACTAACTAATATAAAGATGAACAAAGCAGCCATGCTTGCTCCTTGTTCTCTCAAGGATAGTTAAAAGATGACCTCTCATTTTGAGGTCGGAGAGGGAAGAGTGAGGAGAAGGTGAAAGTTGTAAAGCAGGAATCAACCAGAGAGAGGATTCAGTCTAAGCAACGAGGAGCTGAGAGGTCAGATCAAGAGGTTAAAGATACAGGAATGGTCTGGGAATCTGGAGGTCTCTAACTCTATCTGCCTTAACCCCATGCAAAACCCACTTCTGTAACTTTTCTTTGGTCTCTCCTGCATTCAGACTTGCTGGATAGGCACAAGCTCTAGTCTTACAAAGCTTCCCTGTTGGATGGAAAATGCTGACTAATGTTTGCTGCCCATCCTTTCCTGCTGGTATATTTCACTGCAAGTGGGAAGCACAGATTTTGTTAGCTGGGATTGGCATTATTTTATTCCTTAATAGCCCCCCAATGAAAGCTTGGGTAATGAGGAGCACTAATGGAAGAGCCACACATGCCAGAGATGCTGCTTGATTGCTGAAGGACACTGGATCAATTCAGCTCCAATCCCAGCTTTAATACACTGGCGATGATTGCAGGGTTAGGGAGGAGTAAAATGCAACAGAAAATTGCCTGCTGGATCAGAAAATGTGAAATTGCTACATTTATCCATTCAGCTGAAATGGTTCAATCCAGATAATCTACAGAGTAAACAGCTATTGATTCTTTAAAACACACATACAAAAAAAAACACAGAACGAAAACCTTGTTGGGTATACAAAGAATAGTGTCCAGATAATTTTGGAAAGCAGGGTCCCAGAAAGAGACCCGGGTGAAGACCCTTCTTTTGTAATACATGTTTATGGGGGAGAGGAAACATGCCTATTTTTTAATCTACTCAGAGGACTATTCTATTGACTGCAGTGGTGTGGATGGTATTGTGTCATTTTGTCACTCGGTGGCACTGGACTTAGTTGCATCTATGTCACAGGCGAGGAGACCCTTGTTGTCCGAGGGCCACATGGCTGACTTTCCAGGAGCCACATACCAGCTGCTTTAGACCTGCCTAGGCCTCTCTATTCTCCATCCAGGCAAGCAAAAGGAATGATTAGCGTGCCAGAATTCTAGCCTGGCAAAAACACTTGGGGGTCTGAAAGAGGGCCAGCCAGGGGTGTGGCTTAAGAGGGGTGTGGCTTTGAGAGAGTTACAAGGACCAGGCAGGGGCAATTTGGCCCCCAGGCCTGAGGTTCTCCACCCCTGTCCTGGGTGGAGCAATGAATGCAAATTTTAGCCCGTAAGTCAGTCTCGATACCTTTTCTATCCTCTGTGCAGACAAGAAAAAGGCATTACCAGATATTAAGGACACATTCCAGGCAGATAAAAACACTCAGGGTACAAAACAGGGTCGGTGAGGACTGTGGCCTGGGGACAGGGCATGTGGCCGGGAGAGAGTTCTGAGGGCCAGACAGAGCGGTTTCCAGGGCCACCTCTGTTCCAGTTCCACACCTCTATTTTATTTCTTTATCAATTGTGAACAGCAGCTGTTTTGGGAACAGAGGACCTGTTAACAAGGATCTGCCCTCCATCGTGATTGATAAGCGGGGTTGCTATAGGGACCAGGGGCAAACTGACCCATGTGGGGCAGTGGTGAGGAAGAATGAGGAATAATTTAAGAGAGGTGCTAGATTTGGATACTAAGTGCTAAGAGCCTGCCTGATAAACTCAAAAGGACCAGGTAAGAACTTTGTTAAAGAGAGAGGGACTTAGTGGACTACTCTTTGATTCATTTGCATTCACCCTGATCAATAATTTCTTTAATTATATTTTTATATGCAATAAAGAGCTTAAATGAATCACATGTATAAATGAAGTTTGAACTGTTACCTGGGATGAAGGTGGTCCTGAATAACTGGTCTTTTGAAGTATCTCCTGCTTCAACTACTGGGAGTCAGCTGTCTAACTAAATGGCCTTTAGAAGGAGGAGAGCATCTATGGCACAGGAATACTGGCTCTCTGAATCTGGTTGTCATCCTCTGTAACACAGATAGGGAAACTTTTTCAGACTAAGGGTGACATTCCCTTCCAGCAACCTCCCAAGGGCCACCTGCCATTGGTGGGGCCCAGAGGCAAAAGTAGGCGGAGCAATTCATGTAAATATTGCCTTTGTATAGGAGGCTAGTTTCTCCTAGGGATGGGGGAGAAACTTGATTCAGCCGACATTTAAAGGGGGTCCTGATTCACACTTTCCAAAACAACATGCTCACAGTATGTGAGCAGGATGCTTTGCATGTTCCGTCCTGGCAAGCAAAGAGGTATTATCAGAGTTCAAGGACACATTCTACCCAAAGAGGATATGATGCAAGGCCAGTGAGGGGTCTGGCTAGCCTTTGCTTTTACAGATGTCATTGGACACCAACCATAGCAGTCAAGTGTCCCTTATTTGAAGGGACAGTCCCTTATTCCAGCGCCATGTCCCGCTGCTGTCCCTTATTGATGGATGTCCCTTAAATGATGTCCCTTAAATTTCAAAGGAAGCAGCTCCTCTCCCTCCCTCCCTGCTGGCCAGGGAGGAGGGAGGCTCCAACTGTGTTGTTTGACTGTGTTGCTCACCCAATAAGAAGTCTAAGAACGACTGGGGGGTGGAGCTTGCATGCCTTGTGTGTGGCTAGTTAATGCAAGCTGAGGGGTTTTTTGAATGCCGGACGCCATTTTGTTGCACGTGCTGCTGCAAACTTTGCAGTGCAAAGCCAGGCCGGGGAGCCATCTTAAGTTGAGGCTGCATAGGCCTTGTGGTGCATGTGATTCAGATTCTATTCAGTTGAACCTCTGGTTACAAAGTTGGTTGGACAGTGTTCTCGAAGCTACCAGCATGAGTTTGACCAGACTGCAGGAGGATAGGAAGACTGGAGTGCCTGGGACAGATGAGGCTGCAGGTCCCTTATTTTGGCTGCTGGTCCCTTCTTTTCAAGGCTGCTGGTCCCTTATTTTCAAATCTGTAAGTTGACAGCTATGACACCAACTCCCACCATTCTTGACTAGGGCGGATGAGAACTGGAGTCGAACAACATCTGGGAGGCTCCAGGTTGGGAAAGGCTGAATACTGTACTTCCATTTTAGTTTATCTTTATGCATCGCACTACGGCATGATGGAATGTTGTGAGAATTTAATGGAATTGGCTTAGAATGAGCAGAGGAAGGGAGGGGGTTGTATTTCTTCCATGGTTTAGATTTGTGCTCTATCTACAGCTCAACTTTACAGTGTTGACTACAGCATCTTGCAATATCAACAGAAGGCTTAACAGAGCTTGAGGAACACAGTTTCCTATGCATATCCCAAAGGCTCACAGTTTTAATTAGACAAAGCAGGTTGGGGTAGCTGCAGAATACATTAAAGCCTTTGTTTGAAGCGGGACCCACCAGCCAAGATGACACAAACAGAACCTTTTCTCCTCTTGTCTGCTGACAACCTGTGCCACTATCATCATGTACCAGGACTGGTGTCTGCTCTGTCTTTCCTCTTTTTATCTTGACATAAATATGCTGCTACGCCTGGCTGATTACACGCTCCAACGCCAAGGTCTCCCTGTAAAAACGTCCTCCTTGTCTCCAGTTTTCCACTGCTGACCCGAGTAATTAGAACATGCTAGTTTCACCGCTGTCTTATTAGTGTCGATAATAGGTTCTGCTTTCTTTCATCTTTTCTTTCTTTCTTTAAAAAAAATGTAACAGAAGCAAGGATGTTTCTGTTGCACTTTGTTTGATGTTGGAATGTATGAATGAACACACACACACACGAACGAACACACACACACAAACGAACACACACACACACACACACACACACACACACACAATCTGCAGAACTTGCATTTTTGCAAAGTGCTATACAATCTCCATTCTGCATTTGTGAGGAGTTGATGCTTTAGAGCAGCTGCTCCTATTTTCTGGAACTCCCTATTGACACTAGGCTGGTGCATAGAATATATCACGGATGGAACGTAGGTAAGTTGCATGTTGCATAGCTAGTGGTTAGTGTCAGAATAGGACCTGGGCAAGCAGGGTTCAAATCCCCACTCAGCCACCAAGCTCATGGGATGACCTTGGGCCAGTCACCGTTTCTCAGCCTGACGACCTCACAGGGCTGTTGTGAAGATAAAATGAGGAGAGGAACGTCCTATGCAACCTCCAGCTCCTTCAAGGAAGGGCAGAATATAGCTAAGATAAATAATAATATTTTAAAATATAAAATACAATATTTATATGCTGTTATGTAATACCTTAGATATGTTTATAGGTCCTTAGTTGAAGTACAGGATCAAGCAGCTATAACACTAAAAGTATTTTGTGTGATCATCTTTTGGGTGTTGTGGGTGGGGTATTTAGGCTTTGTGGGAGGAAAGACAAACAGAGAAGGAACAAGAGGCAGATGGGAAAATATCAAGGAAGTTCTGAGATTTGGGAATGGCTACCAGATCTTAGTGGGAGCTCCCACTCAGATTTGGTAACCTGTGTAAACATTAATAAACCAGCAAGAGGGAGATTTTTTGCTTATAAGCTTCTTATCATGCCCATGTCTGTTGCCCTATTTCCCCTATGCTAAAAAAGCACCAACTTTCTGCATTAACTCCTGCCGATAGCGGCATTTACAAATCCTTTCGTAATTCTCCAAACGCTTTCATCAATGGGTAACATTCATGTTGTGTAACATGTTGAGGCCAGTTCCTCCGCCGTCTCCCCTCCCCCTCACACTACTGTTTTATAGCTGTTGCTTAACAGAATTAGTAACTGAAATGAACTTGCCTCTTCACCCATTTGTGATTTTCAGGGAGAGTTTCCTACCCAGCCCTGCTAATCCTTGCTGACATTTAAAGTCATCAAAGTGGGCGATTCCTCTTCGATCGTTCTCGCCAGACCTCATAAAAGATCCTTTTAACACATTGTAAAAATTAATAGGTCACATTTGATAAATCTGCAGTCTTAATTTTCAAGAAGGGTTGCTTCAACTTAAATATAGCTTTCAGGTCGATAATATAGTGTGTATTGTTAAAATAATGGCACATATGCTGTTCTCATTTGTGGTAGGACTGTAGCTCAGCAGTAGACCATGCAGAAGGTCTCAGAATCAGTCCCCAGCATCTCTGGGTGGTGCTGGGAATGTCCCTGTCTAAAATCCTGGAGAGCCACTGTCAATCAAAGTAGACAGTGCTGAGGCAGATGTACTAATGGTATGTCTTAGCATAAGGCAAATTTGTAGGTTTATACACTAGGCCCTAGGGGAATGTTTAGATCAGGCATAGGCAGACTCGGCCCTCCAGATGTTTTGGGAATACAACTCCCATCATCCCTAGCTAACAGGACCAGTGGTCAGGGATGATGGGAGTTGTAGCCCCAAAACATCTGGAGAGGGCCGAGTTTGCCTATGCCTGGTTTAGGTGCAACTCAGCTTGCAGAAGAGGGTTTTCGCATGGGTTAAGACAAGTTAGGGACATCCAGAGTTACATATAAAAACTGTTCTGAAAATGCATTTTTTTAAAAAAAAGCATTTAAAAAAAATACATTGAATTTTCCATAAGGCTCACCATCACCATCTAGTGTCACATTGTATATTGCACTTAAAACACACCTAAAACATTTTATTTGCAGCTGTATAGCCGAGTCCCATCAGTTTAAACAATGAGGAGTTGGAGAGGTCAGCTCAAGAAGTTAAAGATATAGAGAATCTGGAGGTCCCTGTCTTTCTCAACTCCATGCACAGCCCTTTTCTATCTAAACTTCCAACATCTATTCATTTCTCCATCAGTTATCTTGTATCATTATTCATATTATTTTGCCATTTGCAGCTACCAGATTTGCTCCCTCACATATAACAGCCTTAGACGTGGAGTTCCTGTGCCTCCAATTTTGTTGCATACTGATGGAGGGGAGGATGTCCAATTTGAGAAACCACTGGGCAAGCTGGCTGCAAAATCCTCCCCCAGAATGAAGGCGATGATTGAAGTCTACAAAAGCTCCTTTGACTCACCATATTGTCTGTGATTAAGTTTCCTTCTGTAGCCTGTCTCCGTCATTCGCAAGGCATCTCATGCTGAGAACTTGGCAGGTCCTGCTGGCCAAGGGTTAACGGAGACAAGAGCTGGTTTCAAGCTGAAATATGCTGTCTTTTTCGAGCTGGGGTTGGGTTTTCAACAGATGTCTCATTCTCCTCTCCCTCTACGCCAAGGAGGTTAATTGAAGGAAAGCGACTGTACACCAGACCCAAGAGTCCCCTATTGAGATCCTTGGCACATATAAATCAGACTTAAATTTCTCCCTTTCCCCCCAAATGAATAACAAGGCCTCAAGGTCTGCTGTTCCTTAAAGCTGGCACAATTTGCAGGTAGAAATTTCACAGCTGATGACAAGGATGCCATAATTTAATTAACTCCCTGTTTGCTGAAGGGAATGGTGTCCTGGTTCTTCAATCACAAGCATCATTGATTTCACCCTGCTGCTGCCTGTGGGAGGTTTGGATCAGAACGAGGACCAGAGGGTGGACTGAAGAAAGGCTGTGATAGATGTCCATTGCTCAGTCTAAGCTGAACTCCTTCTCTCATAATGCTACAAACTCTGGGCTACCCAGCAAAGCTGATGGTTGGAAGACTCAGGACAGAGAAAAGTAAGTGCTCACACTAGTGTTTTTGGACGTGGGTGGTGCTGTGGGTTAAACCACAGAGCCTAGGACTTGCTGATCAGAAGGTCGGCGTTTCGAATCCCTGTGACGGGGTGAGCTCCCGTTGCTCGGTCCCTGCTCCTGCCTACCTAGTAGTTCGAAAGCATGTCAAAGTGCAAGTAGATAAATAGGTACCGCTCCGGCGGGAAGGTAAACGGCGTTTCCGTGCGCTGCTCTGGTTCGCTAGAAGCGGCTTAGTCATGCTGGCCACATGACCCGGAAGCTGTATGCCGGCTTCCTCAGCCAATAAAGTGAGATGAGCGCTGCAACCCCAGAGTTGGTCACGACTGGACCTAATGGTCAGGGGTCCCTTTACCTTTACCTACACACTAGTGTTTAAAGCCCTGACCGACTTCGGCCCCAAATATCTGAAAGGCAGTTTCCATCCCTACAGACCATCCCAGGTATGATGATCAGGAGAGGGCCCCCTCTGTAGGGATCTGCATAGATGCTAAGAGAGGAGATATTTATTAGATATTATCCGTCCTTCCTCACGTTTGTGAGTTCAGCAGGGTACATCCTTCTGCAACCTAAAAGGAAGCTTAGATAGGCTCGTTATAGCCTTTTAGTTTAAGTATTCCAGGATGCTTTAAGGCAGACTGGGTTCTCCCCCCCTTAAAACAATAATCACACAAACAGTCTTGTGAAAGGTAAAAATAACATTTACTCATGCAGAGTGTTCTGTTTTAGAGTAACAGAAACAGCAGCTTTGTTCAGGCAGGCTTAAAATGGTAATTCGGTTACAAAGAAAGGCTTAAGTCTACTTTAGGATGGAGTCTGAGCTCAGACTTAGCAGATTGTTCTCACATTTCTGACTTGTTGAGGAGATGAACAGGTAAGAGGCAAAAGAGGATGTGCCCAGGCAGGTAAGGAGAATATCTATATGGCCAGTGCTTTTTTTCTGGGGGTATGCAGGGGTACGCATGCCCCTAAACATTTTGTGAATCTAACGGAAGAAGAAACTAAAAATGTTAACATTTTTAGTTTCTTCTCTAGCACGGTGAATCGTCAGTTCCATTGCTACCCCCAATGGCGGCCTCATTTTCTGTCATGATGTTTCCTGAGTTTCAGATGGAAGCGAGCTTTTACTGTGTGAAGTAGGAGTTGGAATCTAGCACGGTGATTGGTCAGTTTTGTTGTTACCACCTCCGATGGTGGCTTCCTTTCCTTTCCCGGTGGTTCCTGAGTCTCAGACGAAAGCGAGTGTTTAATGTGTGAAGCAGTGTAGAATGTGGATGTGTGGAATTGGGAAGATGTTAGTGCATACAACCTCATGCCAGTGTGGAAGTTACTGTGAGCTGTCAGCTTTGTAATATGAGGTAACGCATGTTCTTTGTACTTTTGTCCATTTACTGTATTTATTTTCCCCAATTTGAACTATAAAATGCTGATTTTCTTAAGTCAAAATGAGAGTGCCCCTAAGCACTGTACAGTCATACCTCGGGTTGAAGTAGCTTCATGTTAAGTATTTTCAGGTTGCGCTCTGCGGCAACCCAGAAGTAACGGAGTGTGTTACTTCCGGGTTCCGCTGCTCACGCATGTGCAGATGCTCAAAATGACATCACGCACATGCGCAAAAACAGCGAAACGCGACCTACACATGCGCAGACACGCAGTCGCGTGTTATGTTCTACTCAGGATGCAAACGGGGCTCCGGAACAGATTCCGTTCACATCCAGAGGTACCACTGTATGTAGCAATGCCCTCCCCCTGTCAGGGCACAGTGGGAGTGTCTCTCAGAGTTCTCTCTAGCAAGCTTACAGCAGCAGCTGCTCCTATCATGTGCCTATCTAGCAAACTTCCACATCCCTCAAAAGTTCGGAGTGGTGGTGGTGGCCCTGTGGCAGCCCCTAAGTCGTGGAATGCCTTCTGCCCCTGCGTATGTCTGGCTTTCCCACTATACTGCTTTTGGCAAATGCTGAGGATGCACCCCTTTACTCCAGCCTTTGACACCTGAGATGCATGTGTTCCCGTGACTGTAATTTCTTTTAACTATTTCTAATTCTGATTTTAATTTTTTTTGTAACCCACCCCAGGGCCTGCTGGTGATGGGCAGGAAACGAAAGTTTTTGTGGTTTTCGTTGTTAATAATAGTACCGATACATGACATAGCTAAATAATGGAATTGGCTCCCACTAGAAGCAATGATGCTTTTGAATTATGGTGCTTGAATTATTTGATGTTTTTGAATTATGGTGCTGGAGGAGACTCTTGAGAGTCCCATGGACTGCAAGAAGATCAAACCTATTCATTCTTAAGGAAATCAGCCCTGAGTGCTCACTGGAAGGACAGATCCTGAAGCTTAGGTTCCAATACTTTGGCCACCTCATGAGAAGAGAAGACTTCCTGGAAAAGACCCTGATGTTGGGAAAGATGGAGGGCACAAGGAGAAGGGGACGACAGAGGACGATATGGTTGGACAGTGTTCTCGAAGCTACAAGCATGAGTTTGACCAAACTGCGGGAGACAGTGGAAGACAGAAGTGCCTGGTGTGCTCTGGTCCATGGGGTCACGAAGAGTCGGACACGACTAAACGACTAAACAACAACAACAAAGAAGCAATGATGACCACTGATTTGAATGGCTTCAAGAGAGGATAAATTCCTGATGGCTAGGTTCTCCCTCTACTGTGGAAGGTGGTATCCCTCTGAATAAAAAGGTAAAAGGTAAAGGACCCCTGAGGTAAAGGACCCCTGGGCGGTTAAGTCCAGTCAAAGGCAACTATGGGGTTGTGGCACTCAACTTGCTTTCAGGCCGAGGGAGCTGGTGTTTGTCCACAGACAGCTTTCCGGGTCATGTGGCCAGCACGACTAAACCGTTTCTGACACAACGGGACACCGTGATGGAAGCCAGAATGCAAGGTAATGCCGATTACCTTCCTGCCACAGCGGTACCTATTTATCTACTTGCACTAGTGTGTTTTCGAACTGCTAGGTTGTCAGGAGCTGGGGCAGAGCAATGGGAGCTCACCCCATGGTGGGGATTCGAACCACCAACCTTCTGATCGGCAAGCCCAAGAGGCTCAGTGGTTTAGACCACAGCACCACCCATGTCCCAATCCTCTGAATACCAGCTGCTAGGAATCACAAATGGTGCTCTCTTCCTGCTTCTGGGCTTTTCCATGGGGCATCTGGCTGGCCATTCTGAAAGCAGGATGCTGGACTAGGTTGGCCTGATCCTCTTCTGTTCTTATAGTCAATATGTTTTAGTGGTAATTCACTTAAGGCTTCAGTCCTACGTGCTCTTAAAAGGTAAAGGGACCCCTGACCATTAGGTCCAATCATGGCAGACTCTGGGGTTGTGGCGCTCATCTCACTTTATTGGCCGAGGGAGCCAGCGTACAGCTTCCAGGTCATGTGGCCAGCATGACTAAGCTGCTTCTGGCGAACCAGAGCAGCGCACGGAAACGCTGTTTACTTTCCCGCCGGAGCGGTACCTATTTATCTACTTGCACTTTGATGTGCTTTCAAACTGCTAGGTTGGCAGGAGCAGGGACCGAACAACAGGAGCTCACCCTGTCGCAGGGATTCAAACCACCGACCTTCTGATCGGCAAGTCCTAGGCTCTGTGGTTTAACCCACTGCGCCACCCGCGTCCCTATGTGCTCTTATTTTTGAGTAAACATCCATAGAAATGCCCTGTAAAGTGTGGTGCCAGAAATATAGTTATCTCTATCTGTAAATTCTAATCTGCTGAAGAGCAAATAATGATCACCAAGGGGGGCTGGCTAATATCAATATCCATAACGCTTAACAAACAAACAATGTTCAGACCTCTGCACCTGAGCACCCAACTCTAACTAGGGCCAGCCTGTCCTTGGATTTGACTTCTTTGTCCCCTTCACTATTTTAATATCAAGGAGAGAAACTGAATTAAGCAAGAATGAATTGGATTTAGCATAACCTGCCAACCTGACCTAAATGCAGAGCCGTACATGTTCTCGCACTAAATTAAGGCAAATCAAATTAAGGCAAATTAAACGATAGCTAATTGGATGCAATGTTCTCAAAGGGTTGCTAATGGAAATTTGAATAAAGAATCCAATATTCAGGTTGTTAAAACTTCTGAATTGTGCCTGTTTCAGCCTTTTTACTCTAAGCTCTCCTAAGTGATGGGAATGCAAAACTCCTGCCTGTTTTACAGTTGAATGCATAGATGCTTTGCTGTAGGAATTCAGCAGGACTGGGCATGGTGAAATCAAGACTGGCCCCACTACACCATGGGGGGTAAGTTTATCGTGCCCACACCAGACATGTGGCACTTTCACTAAAGTGGCACCCAGTACTATTTCTGCAATCTTTTAAAAAATGGATTCCAGTTTCTGTCTTCAGCTTTAGTAGTGCCAGAGGAGAAATTCAACTTGTTGTTCCAGAGAGTAGAGAGGCTGGCTCCCCCTCCTCCACAAATGAAAGCAGACAGATCGTAAAAACTTGCAGTGCGTATACTGCTTACCCTCTTGAGACTTCTTCATCCAGAAGCTGGTGATGTCATCCCAGAAGAAGGAAAAGAGGGAGAGAAAACGAGCTCGTGAAATCAGATCTCAAGTTACACTCGCATGTGCAAAGTGTTCTGGGAGTTTTATTTGGCATGAGTTGCACTGGTTGTTTTGGCCTTAATATTTTGGTCAGGAAAGGCATTCCGAATGGCTCTCTTTGCAGTGTGGTCCTGTCGTTACAATTCAACTTCTGTTCATCTGGACTCTTGCTCCAAAGCTGTCTCCAAGGCTGATGTGCCACTTCATCCAATACTTTATCTTGGATAGGATTTCACAACATCCCATCCTCGGCATCACAGATTATTTGAGCAAGGAAATTTAAACCAGGAGCGTGTTGTTGCTGTTTTGGTGGTGGGACATTGCAACTCCAAATGTTGTTGGAGTCCAACTTCTATCAGCCCCAGCCAGCAAAGGCAACGATTGGGGATGACTGTTGGTTGTAGGCTAATAGCATCTGGTGCGGCACAGATTTCCTCTCCCCTTTTTCGTTGTTATTAAGATGAACATCACTTGCACATCTTTCTTTCATGATAAGCTAATAGTCACCTCTTCAATTAGCAGTGGCATCTCCAATAGACATGCAAAGGTATGTAATGGCCCTTGGACCTCTGCCCCCCCCGTGCCCTCCATGTCAGTGGACAGAAGGTCCCTCCTTATCACCACCACCACCACCACCATTTATTGCATTTAATTCATTGCTTTTTACAATAAAACTTTCAAAGCAACTTAAAGGTAAAGGGACCCCTGACCATTAGGTCCAGTCGTGGCCGACTCTGGGATTGCGGCGCTCATCTCGCTTTATTGGCCGAGGGAGCCGGCGTACAGCTTCCGGGTCATGTGGCCAGCATGACTAAGCCGCTTCTGGCGAACCAGAGCAGCGCACAGAAACGACGTTTACTTTCCTGCCAGAGCGGTACCTATTTATCTACTTGCGCTTTGACATGCTTTCGAACTGTTAGGTTGGCAGGAGCAGGGACGGAGCAACGGGAGCTCACCCTGTCGCGGGGATTCGAACCTCCGACCTTCTGATCGGCAAGTCCTAGGCTCTGTGGTTTAACCCACAGCGCCACCCGCATCCCACTCAAAGCAACTTACAAAGGTTCAAAGTACAAAACAACTTCTCAATCATTTAAATCAAAATATATAATATGGATTCAACTCCACCCCACTAGAAGATGGATGTAATGAATTCGTGGTTGGGAATGAGCAGATGGAAGCAGATTTATAACCACTCCCACCATCCCCTGGCAAAAGCCTGTTTAGGGCCCCTCTCAGGTATGAGATGGAAGAGAAGTATTGGGTGGTGCAGCACCCGGTTTGGGGTCTAGGTTCAGCTGCCTCTCGAAATATCACCTCAGCATGAGGTTCCCAATGTGGGGGTCTTTGTTGATATTTGAATGCTAGGGGTCATTTTGGCTCAAGATGGCTGACCAAAATAACTTCGGCATGACTTCACCCGACTTGCTGGCATAATAGGACCAAACTCACAAATTACACTGTCCATGTTAAAAAGCACAATATTTTTTGGTTTCTAAAAAATCCCAGGCACTTCTCACAAGTATACTATAAAACACAAAACACTATGACAAATGAATGATTGAAATGACTGGTTATTCCCATGGTTCCAAACGTGGGGGGCAATTTGGTTTTTAATGGGGGCAATTTGAGAATGAGTTATTAACAGTGAATGGCCTGTTGGGCTTCCTTCACATGAATAGGAATTCACTTTTTGAATAATAAAATTATATGTCACCAGGGTGAGTGTGTGTCAGAGTTTTAGAGATGCTTAGGTGGTGCATGGCCAAAAAAGGTTGGGAACCACTGGGTTATTCAAAAATAGTTATGTAAATAGCTGCATATGTTTGACTGCATAAAAATGATATTCAAGAGATGCCTGAAAGTCAAATGTGAGGATGCCTCCTGAATCTCTGCTGGAAGAGTGTTTCACAACAAGGGGAGCACTAAATCCCCATGGGAGCTGGGCTTGTTTAGCCTGGAAAAGAGGAGACTGAGAGGAGATATGATAGCCAAATATCTTAAGGTCTGTCACATGGAAGAGGGAACAAACTTTTTTAAAAAAATGTTTCAAAATGGGAGGTTTTCAAAAATATTTGAAATATAAATATAGTAGTTTAAATTCGGTTGCAGCATTTGAGGAACTTCAGTAATAGTTGCAAGGCAGATATAAGAATTAAGATATATTAAGAAAAAGTTTAATAATAAAAGTGTACTGGCAATAAGTTATATGAAATCGAAATATGGAATAGATGGGAGGTTGGGTCTTTAGTGTTAAGACCAATTTGTGTCTTATTATTTGTTAAGAAAATTCAGTATCTATTGTTATTCCTGTGTGTAATTTGGTATTTGTGTTTTCTGTTTTCTTGCTGTATCAATAAAAAAAAAATGAAGAGGGAACAAACTTGTTTTCTTCTGCTGTGGAGGGTAGGACTCAAACCAATGGCTTCAAGTTGCAAGAAAGTAGATTCTGACTGAACATACGGAAAAACTTTCTGACAGTAAGGGCTGTTTGACAGTGGAATGGTCTCCCTCTGGAGGTTGTGGACTCTCCTTCCTTGGAGGTTTTTAAGCAGAGGTTGGATGGCCATCTGTCATGGATGCTTTAGCTGAGATCCTTGCATTGCAGGGGGTTGGACTGGATGATCCTTGGTGTCCCTTCCAACTCTATGATCTGGTTGAGGCCAGTCACACCGCTACAGCATTGGGGGCACAAGTGAAATTAGAAACAAGTAACTTATCACCATCCACTCCCACAAGCCCCTCATCAAACACAGATTCCAGATTCTCTTGGAGAATATTACTTCCACAGCCAGCCTTGTGTTTGCAGTAGGCTGTGTGATTATATTGAGGGGGGGATCCTTCTCAGGGTGCTTCCATAGGTCATAAAGTTGCTGAGGGATTAGCCTCCCTCTGTATATTGCCACCCCCCCCGCCCAGTTCCTCGCTGCCCCCCTCTATTATAAAATTAATGGGCGTTCCGTTAAACTAAAATAAAGAATCTGTCCCTGAGGCAAATGTTTTTAAAAAAGAGAGAGGAGAGAGAGAGAGGAAGGGAAGGAGGTGGGGGGGGGAAAGAAAAGGATTTCCTTTAGTCTGCTGAATGCAAAGCCATGTTCATATCCAAAGGCAACAATGTGTATTTAGCAATGCTATAAGTGTCCCAGAAAATGATTTATATTTGTTTCTCAGAGTATCCTTCCAGGGCTTTTAACTACTTAGGATTTCTAGTTTCTGTCTGCAGAACATACTTGCCACAGCACATGCGCAGAACACGAATGGGCATGCAAGCCTGTGTACATTTAACTAGCAGCAAGCTCCGTTGTGTTAAGTGGGGTATACTCCTGGGAAGGTCAGCGGTTCAAATCCCCGTGACGGAGTGAGCTCCCATTGCTCTGTCCCAGCTCCTGCCAACCTAGCAGTTTGAAAGCACGCCAGTGCAAGTAGATAAATAGGTACTACTGCAGTGGGAAGGTAAATGGCGTTTCTGTGCACTCTGCCTTCCGTCACTGTGTCCTGTTGCGCCAGAAGCAGTTTAGTCCTGCTGGCCACGTGACCTGGAAAGCTGTCTGTGGACAAACGGCCTGAAAGCGAGATGAGCACCACACCCCATAGTCGCCTTTGACTGGACTTAACCTTCCAGGGGTCCTTTACCTTTTACCTTTTTACCTATGGAGAATGATAACTGCTACCAACCAAGACTGCCAGTTCTGTTGCAGGTGCCATTGGAATTAGCCAAGATGCTTGATGTGAAGATCAGAGTTCATAGATGAAACCTCCATGTGCAGAACTGTCAGGGAGGGCTGCTCCTTTTGTATTGTTTCTCAGGTCAGTAGAGATTGTGGTGTCTAGGATTTTTATTTGGTTTAATTTAGACATAGATACAACCTGAGCATAGGATGGGGGGCAAATAAAAGGGATAGGAAGGTAATAAGCCATTCCCTAAAATCCATTTGGACATCCAGACACTCCTGGGGTAATTATGATGAAGTGTAATAATTAGCTCCAAAACGCAATGTTATATTGGTGAGGTCTGGGTTGAGCAGGCTAACTGGTTTAAAAGTAAGTGTGTGTGTGTGTGTGTGTGTGTGTTTTGGGAAGGAATGATAAATATCTTAAGCCAAAGCAAAGCATACATCATAATCCATTCACTCTTACTGACTTGACTCCCCACCTTCATTCAAATGCTCTTTTTTTATTTCTAAACTAATTTTTGACCTCATCACAAACAACACTGTGTGTGATTTTATTTCCAGAGCTGAAGGACCAAATGGTGGTTTTTTTGAAGGATAAATAGCTCCCCATTAATTGACAGAGATGTGAAAAGCTGGAAATTTCATAATAGCTACAAAGGCAGCTCTAGGGGGAAGTAGGTGGGGGGTGGGGAGGCTCAGAGGAGGTAATTACACCCTAGAGGATCAGAGGCACAGCTGCATATTATGCCTTGAAAGCTCTTTCCCCCACCCACTACTGGGATACAAGTATTGCAGTCCCTGTATGTGTCTTTCCTCCAAAATAATGTGGGTGTTTTATAGCAGGGATGGGGAACCTTAGGCTCAGGAGCCAAATTCTCTTTCTGGCCATTGGGGCCATTTCCCCAGGCTGCACCCTACACCAACCTTACCCTTCTCCCTCCTTGTGTGTTTTTGCCTGGTTGGAATGTGTCCTTGAGCTCTTGACTGCCGGGATGGATGACAGAGAAGGGTTTGCGATTGTGCTGTACAAAGGTAACATCTGCAGCTGTTTCTCTACCAACCTTTGCCTCTGGCCCCACCCACCACTGGCTTGTGGCCCCTGGAAGGGTGCCCAGAAGAGAACGTGGTCCTCAAGACTGGAAAAGGTTCTCCATCCTTGCTTTCGAAGAGATGAGAAACAGCCCGTTGGGAAATGTGCTGGTGCCGCCTCTCCTCCCTGGGAAGGAAGACAACTTGCGTGGGTGATGTTGGCAAAACCCTCAGCATCTCCAGCTATTTGCTTTGTGTGATAATGACTCACTTGTCACAGAGTTCCAATCTGTTCACCCTTCCCTACATTTCCAGTGTGCAAAATAGGAGTTTCCTCCATCCGTTATATTGCACTCGCTCGCTTCTCCATCCCACCTCTTCTTGAAAGGAGCGCTCTTGGCAGGAGGACGTTCTGGCAAGGAATGTCATTGTGAAACATTCCAGGAGGGAGCAGCTTGAAGCTCCAAGGTGGAGTCTGGATTCTAGATGACTAGTAGCTCCACAGTGGAGCTCTGCCAGTACGGTGCAGTGTTTAGACTGAGTGCTGGACAAGGACCCAGGAGATCAGGGTTCAAATCTCCACTTGGCCAAGATGCTCACTGGCTTTGGGCCAGTCATCAGCACTCAGACTAACCTATCTCAGAGGGCTGTTGTGAGATAATATAGAGAGGAGGAGAGCCATGGATGCCACCCTGAGCTCTTTGGAGGAAAGGTAGGATAGAAATCTCGCAATACAAATGGGAGGAATTTCCTAAATCTGCCCTTCCTTTAAAAGCAGTTATTTTTTGCTCTCTGTATTCTCTGTGGGTAAGACAAGCAATTCTCCTTTTAAACATGATCTTCCTTTAGATATTTAAAGATCACCAGACTATCCCTCACATTAACCTTTATCATACCATCAATGCACTTGCTGCTCTACGAAATGCAAGAGCACTTTTACAATCAGAAATTGGACACAACAAATACAGAGATGGAACATGGCTAGAGGGGTAAATTGGGGTGTGTGATTTCAGCCTCCTAAATTCAGGATTGTAGCGGATCCTTCAAGCCCTTATGGCTGCAATGAAACTTAAACTTCAAGGCTGGAAGGAAAAACACATCCATTTCTCAATGGTCTGAAGATCTTACTGCCCTTTCTACATTGGAATGTGTATCTTACAATCATCAATCTTGTTTGGACATCAGTTTGGGCATTCAGACCTCTTTATATGTGGATCGATGGACCTCTTTATATTAGGATTGATGGAAGATTCTTATTGTCTTATGGTTAACACATGAGGACATTCTTTTCTCTCCCTCCACCTTCTGTTGTATTCGTGCTGTACTCTCTCTCTCTCTCTCTCTCTCTGTGTGTGTGTGTGTGTGTAGCTATAGCTATAGCTATAGTTCTGATTTCCTAAGATTAAATATACTGAACATATGGTTGGGGTGCAATTTGCCAGCTCATAATGGCCAGATGGATTCCAAGGAGAGCTTGCTTCCTTGACTTGGAATTTTGAAACAGAGACCATGATGAGATTGTGTACTGATTTTGCAACTGCATGGACTACTTTCAATGCATGAGACACTTAAAGCTGGCAGATGTTGATGGTGCATGCTCAGAAGCTGATCACTCCAACTCTGGATGAAACTGTGGTTGACTGGCTGTTTAGTAGGGGAAGAATGATACACGTTACCTTATGTTTCTTGGGAGAATAATGAAATAATTCATAATAAATATACTAGTTGATTGGTAGATTGCCAGTATTAGGGATGCTGCCCCTTGTGGTTGATTAGGAGAAATGGCTGTGGCTCAGTGTTAGAGCAATTGGTTTTGTATGCAGCAGGTCACAGGTTCAATCCATTGGATGCCTTGAGCACCTGGTACGCGAATTCCTCAGTGTTGGCCTGGTAAGAGGAAGGGCTCTAACTCTGTGGTGGAGCACCTGTTTCGTATACATAACATCCCAGATTCAGCTCCCAGAATCTCCAGGTATGGCTAGGAATGAAGTCTAGGGACGCATCTACACTCATGGTTTTTAACATTAAAGAAGGGTTAATGAATGGTTTTAATAACCATATGGACACATGTTGTTCTAGTTTTAACATTCATAATGTGTTATTGAAATGTGACACCAGAGGGCACCAGCGACCAGGGATATAGCCGTTTTGATGAAAAAAAACAAAGGTAAGGAATGTTTTATTTTACAAGTATGCCCTGTGACATTTTGGAATGTATTTTATATTGTTCTAATAACGTTAAACAGGTCAGTGTAGATCCAGCCTAGGAATGCCAGAGGGCTGCTACTAGTCAATGTAGACAATTCTGAACTAAATGAACCAATGTTCTGCCCTGTTATAAGACAGCTTTCTATGTTACTAATACTTCGCTTTCCAAGTTGGATTTAACAAGCATAAATCTGCCGTGTTAAATCAACAGAATTTAAGCAAAGCTCTGACACTTGTGATTTCTGCAGAAGGAATCCTGCTGTTCCATCATCCCATTCATTGACCCATTTTTCTTTCTTTTCTTTTCTTTTCTTTCTCCTCCTCCCTCCATTTCTCTCTTTTTTATAGTAAAAGAAAAATGTCTCCAACATGTTGTATTTTCTAAAAACACTTCTGCGGAGAGACAGATTATTTTGCATTTCTGAGAAAAAGCCAGACACAAAGCGACATTGACATGCAGGAAATGCAACGGCAAAGAAAGTGGTTTCCTTGGCAACTGCATCCAGACTAGAAGTCCTGTGCTAGGCACCACTATCCTGTCTACACCCAGCTTCTAAGGAGGTTTGACAGTGAATGCTGAAGCTGTATCTAACACGGGAACATCTAAGTGGGAAATGATACGTTTACATAAGAGGTATTTCTTAGGTCATTGGGGAGATGAGATCTTCTTTTTGTCCCACCACTCTCAGAAATCTGGTTGGTAGCTAGGTGGGAAGTGGTCTTCCTGCAATGACATCCAAACTTTAGCAGTACCTTTCCTGGGAAATTCACCTGGCCCTCTCCTTTGATGCCATTTCAATACCAAGAAAAAACTATTTTATTTAAATGGGTTCAGTTGGTTGATTTTGGAGGTAGAATAATAGAATCATTGGGATGGAAGAGAACCGAAGGGTCATCTAGTCCAATCTCTTGCAATGCACAAATCACATCTAAAGAATTCCTGAGAGATGGCCATCCAACATCTCTTTAAAAGCCTCCAGTGAAGGAAAGACCACCACCTTCTGAAAATTGCTTTTTGTGTGTCAGGAGCGAGCCAGCAATAAATCATACAGAGTAAGTGAAGTTAACTCTCTATTAGAAGAAACAAGGTCTGCTAAGGAGTGCCAGGCCCAATGAGCACAGCAACTCTTCTCAGTAGGTCTTGCCCTTATGAGAGAGTTGTGGAGACTGAAGGTCTTCCCACAGCCTCCCTTTCCTCCCTCCTTGGGCCCTCCCCATGCAACTTTAGGCCCTATTGAACTTGATGGGATCATCTGCTAAGCAAGCGTAAACAATGTGGTGCCCCGGGGACCTTCTAGTACCTCCTTTTGTGCGCACAGGGAGGTCTCAGTGAATATCCCTTCAAAAATCTACAATACCCAAGAGGCTGCTCTTTACAGTAAAATCATGTTTGCATTGGTTCAACCTCTTCTACACTGAAACTGTTATGCCATCCAACCAACAACACCTATATTCTTACTTCCAACCACATCACTTTTCTCAATATTCCACAAGTGCACACTGTCCCCCTCCAATGTTGGTGGTCCCTTAATGTGATTCAGAAAATCCATTAAGCCCAAGGCCTGTAGTTGTGCAAAACTCCTTTCATGTTACTTTCATAATACTGGAACTCAGGGACATTCAGTTAAGGTGAATATTGGAAAATTCAGGACACACTGATGAAGTGGATTGATGGTCACCAACCTAGAGGATAGGACAATTTCATGGGGGATAAAGTTATCAATGGCTACTAGCCACAATGCCTATAGCTTTCCTCCATTGTTGGTGGTAGTGTGTCTCTGAATACCAGTTTCTGGGAGTCGCAAGTGAAAAGACCGCTGTTGCATTCAGGTCCTGCTTGCAGGCTTTCCGTAAATATCTGTTTGGCCACTGTGAGAACAGGAATCTGGACTAGATGGGCCTTTGGCCTGATTTAGCAAAGTTCTTTTTATGTATTATAGGTTTTATGATCGGGACCTTGGATCAGAACCTAGGAAGTCACACTTCACAAAATATTAGCAAGGGATCTAAAAAGGAGGAGCAAAAAAGTGGGGCAAATAGGGCAGTCACTTACCAGGGACAGAAAATAGCTATTAAAAATGACTACCCCTGTTAAATAGGACTATTGGAGTGTGTTATGACTCCTGTCCCAAATAGAATAGCGTATTTTAACATTACTCCCTCAGCTCCTCTTGCCTTGCCCCAATGTAAATGAGACTGTGATCTCCCACTGTTTACTTGCTTTGGGATGGTAAGTAACAAGGACACCGCAGAGAACAATGAGCAGGGGTTTTTTTGTTTTGTTTTTTTGTTTTAGCATTAACAGTTAATGAAAATAAATGCCAGCCTGTGCCGGGCTAATTTCTAAATACAAAGCAAGGGCCTGTACGATACTAATGAGCAATTATGCCTTTTCCCTTTTCTTCTTCAGTTTCCACTGCAAAGATTTATGGTCAATATCCTGATAAATGCCATCTGGTGCTGCCTGATTTGTGCAATGGCGGGGCGGCGGCAATGGCTTCTGCAGCATGGTTACTTGCACTAATAAGTCAGTACTGCAGATTTCAGCGGAAACTCAATTTTCCTATAACAAGGCATAATGAGAAGCATATTAGAGTATCAGCAACGAGGAGCACAAGATCCACAGGAGAGCCGGGAGGAATCCAACGAAGGCTGATCACAGGCGCATTTCTGGATGACCACCATGCTGAAATTGGGAGTATAGACTGATGGGAAAAGAGATGGGAATCTGATCACAACATCATACATGCATGTATATATGGCACACTTCCCTTTCCTAGTCCCTTCCAGATCTTTTGGACTACAACTGCCATCCTCCCTGTCCATTGATCATGTTGACTGGGGCTGTTGAGAACTGGATTCCAGTAAGACCTGGAGGACACCATGTTAGAGAAGACTGATGTATAACATAGGTTGGCAAACTAAGGCCCGGGGGGGGGGGCAGGATCTGGCCCAATCACCTTCTAAATTCAGCCTGCAGATGGTCTGGGAATCAGTGTGTTTTTACATGAGTAGAATGTGTCCTTTTATTTAAAATGCATCTCTGGGTTATTTGTGGGGCATAGGAATTCATTCTTTTTTCTTCTTCTTCAAAATACAGTGGTACCTCTGGTTACGTACTTAATTTGTTCCGGAGGTCCGTTCTTAACCTGAAACTGTTCTTAACCTGGAGCACCACTTTAGCTAATGGGGCCTCCTGCTGCTGCTGCGCTGCCGCCGCCAGATTTCTATTCTCATCCTGAAGCAAAGTTCTTAACCTGAGGTACTATTTCTGGGTTAGCGGAGCCTGTAACTTGAAGCGTATGTAACCTGAAGTGTATGTAACCTGAGGTACCACTGTACAGTGGTTAAGAACTTAATTCGTTATGGAGATTCATTCGTAACCTGAAACTGTTCTTAACCTGAGGTACAACTTTAGCTAATGGGGCCTCCCGCCGCTAATTATTTCAGATGCTTGAATTACCAAATTGGAATGTGCATTTGCACAACCAATATTGATTTGGGGGTGTGATACTTATGGAATAGGAAGCCTCTTTGCACAGATTGGAAAGAGGATCTTTCTAAACGGGAACATTTGGCTGGAACTGATATCTAGTTGACACACATCTCAGCTCTCATTAGTAAGAGATTGGCTGTAACCTTCCACCTGCATTCTCACCTTTGGATGTATTGCACTTCAGTTCTTCCTGCTTCAAACTCTGCTAATCCTTCTTGCAGATCAGATACACAGTAATCTTCTTTTGCAAGACAAAATCACAATAGGCCTCAAGGACACTGTAATCTTGCTCTATCGGGCATGATCTTTGCAAACATCCTGTGCTCTTTGACTTGTTTTCTTCTCTCTCCTCTTTCCCCATCAACAGAGTCACAGTTTGCTGTGAAATTTGCTTGCACCTTTGTTCTTTTTTCAATACTTTGTGGTGTGCTCTGGTTCACCAACAAGCATGTTGCCTTACTCCTGTAAGAAGACCACCACAGTTTAAGGAGGAAAATGACAAGCTGGGCTGTGCGTGGAGAAGGGCTGGAAACCAAGCCTTCATGAGAAATGGTGGAAGGAGTTGGGTATGTTTAGCCTGGGGAAGAGACGACCGAGAGATGTTATGATAGCCATCTTCAAAGATCTGAAGGGCTGTCACATGGAAGATGGAGCAAGCCTGTTTTCTGCTGCTCCAGAGGGTAGAAACCAAACCAATGGATTCAGATTGACTGCTTCCTTATTGTAGAATTACCTCCCAAGAGAGGTTAGACTGGCGCTCTCTTTGCTGTCCCTCTGCTGGCAGGCGGAGACCTTCCTATTCAGACAGGTCTTTGACAACTGAGTTGCAGACAATGCTGATCACTGGGCTACGATCAGGGCAAGCTGTCTTTTAATTGCTGCTTTTAAACGTGTTTGATGTAATTTCATTATTGTGTTTAACTGGTTTGTTTTCATTTGTTTGTATTTTATAATTTAGGTTTTTGAAATGTTGTAAGCCACCTTGAATACTAACTTGGAAGAAAGGTGGGTAAAAAAAATAAGTAAGTAAGTAAATAAATAAATAAATGCTAATCGAGTGCACAGCTTCTGCTGCTGTTTCAACAACCTAACTCTGAATCTTACTTCTTGTCTGCTGGACAGCTCCTTTGCCTCACTACCAGGCAGTACCAGAGTTGGTAGCAACTAGACAACACCATTTGGCAATGGGGAAGCTGGGAAAACATAAAACCCAAGTCAGCATCCTACCCTAACATTCTAGCGCATGTTAGAAAAAGCAGCTACACATCCCTTCCTGATCAAATATTTCCTTTCTAATTCAATCTCTGGCTTCCACTGTCCACCTGTAAAGAAGAAGAGTTTGGATTTGATATCCTGCTTTATCACTATCCAAAGGAGTCTCAAAGCGGCTAACATTCTCCTTTCCCTTCCTCCCCCACAACACTCACTCTGTGAGGTGAGCGGGGCTGAGAGACTTCAGAGAAGTGTGACTGGCCCAAGGTCACCCAGCAGCTGCATGTGGGGGAGCGGAGATGCGAACCCGGTTCACCAGATTACGAGACTACCGCTCTTAACCACTACACCACACTGGCTTTGATTAATTTGCTCTACTGTGGTGTACTTGGGTGAAGGGGGAGGGAATCTTTAACTCAGCTGCAGAGTTGCCTGCTTTCCATCACATGCTACTTAGCTATTCACTCGGTGTGTCCTTCGTTGTTGGCAAATGCAATACCAGTGGTGCAAGGAATTAATTGAGGGCATTCCAGAGGAGCTGTAGGCCATGCAGCAAATGAAAGTGGTAATTAACAAATGCTTTCCTGAGAGGCGCGATCAGGGGGTTGATAAAGGAACCTAGATTTGTTCCTACCTTGCATCTCTCTGATGGGTGAAAAAGGGAATCACTGCTGATGCTCTGCTTCTTCAGCAGTTGAAAAACAAACAAAGCTAAGGATTGTATTCATAAGAACCTTAGATGAGCTCCACTGGAACAGGCCAATGGTCCATCTAGCCCAGCATCCTGTTAACACAGTAGCCCAACAGATGCCTATGGTAAGCCCCCAAGCAAAAAAGGGGTGCAACTAAACTCTCCCCACCTGTGATTCTGAGAAACTGATACCCAGAAATATACTGTGGATGTAGAACAGAGCCTTCATGGACAACAACTTAGTCTCAAACTAAGTTCTACTTGGAACACACACACTGCTTTTAATGGACATAATGTATTTGTGGAAGAGGGGGTTATGGGTTTGTTTTGCTCTTGTTTTTACTATGTATTATGTATTTTGTTTTTTATTTTGTGTTTTTATGCTGTGAACTGCCCTGGGATCTTCAGATGAAAGGTGGCATACAAAATAATTAAAATTTAGTCATTTCCATTCATTAGTTTTCACATGCTGGGGCGGATCTACACTTGTCACTTATAACGTTAAAAATGCGTTATTAAAATGCGACAGCAGGGGAGCGCTGCAGAGCAGTGAGCCGCTGGCAATGGAAAACGGCCATTAAGCATTATAGAATATATTTTTTTAAAAAACAAAAACAACGTTTAGGAGATCAATGTCGATCCAGCCTTGCTGAACACATAGGAAAGGACATTGTGAGGATGTGGGAGTTTGAGCAGGTTTTTTGGGTTTGAATTTTCACTAGGCTATAGAGACTCGCTTTGGTTACCTTGGATAACACATACCCTAGTGACATGGGAAGCTGTCTTATACTGAGTCAAGCTATTGGCCCATTTGGCTGGGTATTGTCTACACTGACTTGCAGTCAGTGAAGGGTTTCAGTCAGAGTCTCTCCCAGCCCTATCTGAAGATGCCATGGGTAGAGCCTTGGGCATTTTGCATGCAAATCAGATGTTTTGACGTGGAGCTACAATCCTTGCCCCATCTTATTTTATGCTCTCAGCTTATCTTTCCTCCCCAGGGAAGGAGGAGAATTTCATTTGGTTCTCACCTAGTTTGCACCTCCCAGACTAACACATGGATTGGAACACAGAACCTTTGGTTGCCACTGTCAATTTTGGCAATGCCGTACCAAAAACAGATAGGGAAATGTGCATTTTAGGGGCTATGTGTAAAATGATGCATATAATGTGTACTTTAGGGGAAGTGTACATACTTTAAATTAGATTATTTATGTGTTTGTGTAGTTCTGATTCCTCCCCCCCCCAAGTCCTGCACAAAATGCAACAGAACAGAACAGATATGGAAACTGACTAATCTAACCATCCCTATTCCTTACTGGGTCGTTGAGAGAATAGGAATGGTGCTGTATCACTAAGCTATATGGTGCCTGATGTACTACATAATTAGCAATATTCAGAAGGAAGAACTTTGTGTCAGGAGCTGCCCTCATCTTTCTTGCCTGGATGTTGTCACCTGCTCCTCTCTTGATCTGATCTGGGGGAGGAAGAGAGCTTCCGGGGAGGGGCTGCTATTTATCCAAGGCAAAAAAGCCAAAGCCATCATTGGCACTGACTGTAACTTGAAGAGGTTGTGTGCTTGAGCTTGCTTTTCCCTCCTCCCTCCTGTTCCTTTTTTCCTTTTGTGCCATGACCCCTTTAGACTGTGTACCTGACGGTAATGACTGATTTTTGAAGGCTGCTCTGACATAATTTTTGTGCAAAAGGACAGGGTAGGTATACTGCTAATAATAAAGAAATATATTGTAATAGAGATGGAAGAGGGCAGGATGTCTGCCTCAGCTTGACAGTGCCTCTTGGATACCTCCAAATTACAAAAACTCATCTACCCAGTGCTTTTTTTCTTTAAAAATGTTTAGAGGTACTCTCATTTTCCTACTCATATTGACATACTGCCCCTCAATGCGGCCAAACCTAAATTCACAAAATATTTAGGGGTATGTGTACCCCTGCATCCCCTCAGAAAAAGCACTGCCTCTTTGAAAAGCCACTGTCTTGATCACTGAAACACCTTTAAAACCTGTCAATTGTGTAGTGCTTTTTTAAAAAAAACTGCTCTGAGGACCATAAACAGCTTCCTAAAGCAAGGGGGAGAGTGTTATTAATTACATTGCCTAATGAACTCATTTGGCTCTCTTCCCGGCTTCCAGAAGAACACTCATACCAGCGCTTGGGATACTGTTGTTTCCTTGTAATTATGTTTAGATGGAAAGTTAATTTTTGTTTTCATAAATTGATTTGAGGCTTCTGGAAGCTATTTTGGAGATAATTAACTTTGCCCACACAGACCTGCAGGAGAAGGGTTGTTTGTTCAGCTTATGAAGTACGAAGGGAAGATTGGAGGGGGGTTTGTGTCAGCAGGGAAGGGGGTGTTGTGTTTGAGGGTGGGGGCAGGAGGAGAATAAAGTATGGAAGCAATTGGGCCCCCTAAAACACAAGTGGCAAACATCAGAACTGGGGACCAAGGGCATCCCACCGAACATCTCTATCCCGCCTTTAGGTAGGGTTGGTAAAATCTGTCAATTTTGGCTTTCCTTTTCCCCTTGGTATCTGACGAAGTGTGCATGCACACGAAAGCTCATACCAAGAACTAACTTAGTTGGTCTTTAAGGTGCTACTGGCAAGAAAAAATTTTTTTTTGTTTTGACTATGGCAGACCAACACGGCTACCTTTCTGTAACTTTTCCCCTACGGTAATTCAGTTCTCCACATTCCCACATTGATTTGTGATTTATTTTTTTAAGGACTCGTGGAAACTCACCAGCATTTTAGTGCAAATTTCTCCTGCTATACACATTTTTGCATGCAATTTTTTATTTTGCAAAGCTGTTGCTGAAATCACAGGAAGGAAGAATGTTCTTGTGTTTGGGTCCTGCTTAAAAGTTTCCTTCAGCAATTTGCTTTGCCGCTGAGAGAACAGGATGCCAGATTAGATAGTCCACTGCCTGTATCCAGCAGGGCTCCTCTTGCATTCTGATGGTCCTAATCACCCCTATTTTCACCATTTGTATGCAGTTTGCCCCACTGTGTGCTCTTTTTTTGGGGGGGGTACACATTACTTGACTGGAGAACTGCATTGCAAAATTCAGAGAACTGCAAATTTCAAAGGATGGATGCATTTCAGTTAGTGCATCGTTACAGAAAGCGTGAGTTAGGTTGGATCACTTTTGAATGCAAACTGAATTGAATTTCTCTTCCTACCACAAGACTCTCCTTGGGCCATATTCCCTTCCTCCCCATCACTGACCCAAGGGTTTTTGCCTGGCTGGAATATGTCCTTGAACTTTGATCATGCCTTTCAATTGCCCGGTTGGAAAGGTAGATGGGCGTGTGTGTGTGTGTGTGTGTGTGTGTGTAGAAATTAGCATACTTTGCAAAAGTAAATTTTGCCTTCATTGGAAAGAAGAGAATGTGGCCTATGTACTGGGAAAGGTTCCCCATCTCTGCCTTCGCCGAATCCTGTCAGCTATATAGCATTGCAACAACATCCCATTCATTGAAAGCTGCATTGAAAGTGAATCTTGACGCAAATGAGGTGTCCAGAGTAAAAAGAAAAGTCTGCCTCATGTAAGTGGCTCATTTCTTCTCCAAAATCAGACCCAGCAAATATTCGGTGTAGCTCTAATTTCAGCACAAATACATGAATTTATAGGTGGGGGGAGGTGGAGAGATTTGCACAAAAAACGTCCAGTGCACCAGAATGGGGTCTGACCCAAGTAACCCTCCTGAAGTCCATATCTGCAGGACTGGGTCCCATTAAGTCATCAATCACAAGTCTCTTAAGGAACCTTGAAGACCTACCCTTGGCTTTAGCAGCCAACTCTTTCCTCCCAATCAATCTGTTAATGAGCAAATTCATTATGCATGGAGATCCATTAGGGAAATGCAGAATAACCTTGGGATGCTGACCACCGCTGCTGCCTGGATCTAGCTGGAGAGCAGGACAGCGCTTGAGCAGCTCCTGAGTCTACAGATATTTGGCCAGCAGCCCATAATCTGTTCAGGAGCTCAAGCATGACCTCTTTGAAATGCAGGGGGAAGACCTGTGGGAATTCAGGTCATGTTTAATAAAGCTAATGATGGCCCAGCTGAATAAAGCAGCTCTTACCAGTGGGCACCCAGTGTTGGCTCTTAAAGGAGCCATAGCACCAATGGTACCAGTGTTGTGGAATGCCTTCTCTGCTGAAATAAGCAAGGCCCCATCAATACTGGCATTCTGCGGGCTCTGTTTAGGCCAGCACTCCCCTGAACTTGACCTTCCTGATCTCATTTTTTTCTTTCGTTCTTTCAACTCCTTTAACTCTTTAAATCAAGTATGTCTTATTGCAAATGTTAATTAAAGATATTTGTAGTGCTTTTGATGGAATTGCTCTAGTGCATATTTTAATTATGTATCAATTTTATAATTGGTTTTATACTTGGAAACCACTTAGAAGCCATTTATGAATGTATGTGGCATATAGGCCAGATAGAGAATGCATTTGGCCTCTGAGCCTGAGGTTCCACATCCCATATGGATGAAATAAACTACTCCCCCCAGGGGAGTTACTTGGTACTGCAAAACCACGCCAGTGAAACCACCCCAGGTCCGAGTTGAATACAGTATTACCCAGTTTTGAGTGCAATGCTTTTTAATAGATTCAGTTCATACCTTCGGCTACCAGTTATTGCTTCTGGTGCAATAGAACACCGTGATGGAAACCAGAGCACATGGAAATGTCGTTTACCTTCTCGCCACAGCAGTACCTATTTATCTACTTGCACTGGCATGCTTTCAAACTGATAGGTTGGCAGGAGGTGGGACAGAGCAAAGGGAGCTCACCCCACCATGCGGATTCGAACTGCCGACCTTCCGATCAGCAAGCCCAAGAGGCTCAGTGGTTTAGACCACAGTGCCACCTGCTCCCTCCACCTATACCATACATATACCATGACTCTCAGGGTCAGGAAACCATCTCTGTTAGATTCTCTTGGAGAAGAAGTCCAGTCATTTCTAAGTGAATGCAAATTATACTTTGGCAGGCCTGCCTATAAATGCTGAAAGAGGATCAGAAATAATAAGAATGGACATTCCAGGATTTGTCCCTTTTCTAGCCCTCATTTATACTTATTTGCCACAAGAGCATTAACAAAATGGAGTGGGTATCCTTTCGTTAGAATTGTGCATGGAGACCAATCCACACATCTTGTAAGCAGTCCGCGTACATGCTCATCAATTTTAGAGTTGTCGATTTGCATTTTTACACTCCGTGTCTCCTGGGCGAATTCCCAGGTTTACCATTTCATGAGTTACATCGAGTGCTTCAGTCGAGAAGTGGGGGCAGGGGGAAAGGAATTTTGCATATCAAAGGCGAGCATGCTGGAACAACAGCCCCGGATGAGATCAGAAACAGAACTTCCAGGAGACACTTGTAGTGTTTCATCTGCAATTCATGTCGCTAGAAAGAGGCAGTGTGTGTTATTCAGAGTGAGACTGCTTATTTCAAAGGCTGATCTTTCTTTACCCCCTCTTTAAAAGAGAAAAAAGTCTGGCCTTCATTCAAACATGAATGCAGAGTGACTTGCTCCATACAAATGTGTTCACTTTGGGGTGGGGGTGGCTAGATTACTTCAGTGACTGAAGGATCCAGCTGTTGCTGTTGGGCTCAGCTGCAAACCCTCCTGGCCCATGAGATAGGGAGAGGGAGTATGTAAGCATGGCAAAGTTCTTACGCTTAGATTAATTTGTGGCATGAAGGGCCCTTGACAAGGGTCATAATCATTGGTAGGGATGGGGGGGGGGAGTTTGCTTTGGTTTGTGTTTAAATGCAAATATACCCAATCTTCAATTCCTGAACCAATATAAGAACCAAATTTTCAATTTTTCAAAATTTTCACTTCTTCAGATTTGGCTATGCAGAATTCTCCAACTAAATAAAGTCTATAAAAATGTGCCTGTTTGAGGAAAGTGTGAATACAGGACCAGCAGAAGTATGAAGCTGGAGGAGCAAAGGCAGGTGTGTTGCCATAATCTTGGATTGCTTGAGAAGGACCTAGGGGAGGAGGGGACTTAAGAAGCTGTGGGGAGGCAGGGATTTTTAGTCTCATCAACTGATCCATGGGGTAAGACCTACTGGGGATGAGTTCCTGTGCTCATTAAGCCTGATATTCTGCCAAGTCTGTGCAGATCCTGTTCTTAATAATAAAGGGTTAACTCCAGCATGCACAGTGTGATTTACTGCTGGTTCACTCCTGTCATATGCTCATGGTTGACGGGAACTCTAGTTCAGCAACATGTGGAGGATCACAGGTTCCCCAGCACTGCCTTACTTAGAACTCATTGAGAATCCTTCTCCACAGTGCAATTAAGCTCTTCGACAGGTGCATCAGCAGAGAAAGCAACTTCCCTGAAGATAGGAAGTATAACAACTCAATACAGTGATATGGAATCTGTGGCCCTCTAGAATTTGTTGGTCTATGATTTCCATCATTCCTGAGCATTGGCCAAGCTAGATGGAATGATTGGGAATAGGATCCCAACAGCTTCCTGAGGGCCACAGATTCCCCATCTCTATTCTTGGCCATGCTAGACACTGAACAACTGCAATTTGGGATTAAACTACAACAGGAAAGAATGTCTGAAAAGGTTGACAGTAGAGAGGGAGAGCCTGTGGTCCCTCCAAAGGTTCTTGGGACTCCAACTCCCATCAGCCCCAGAGAGCATGGCCAAGAATAGAGGGGGAGCTGAAATGCAGCAACATCTGGAGATCTACAGGTTTCCCATCCCTGGTCTAAGAGATGGGGATCAGATAATGGTGGACATTGCCATAGGATATTTTTTTAATGGGCACACTCTTCCTACAGGTTTTCACCTGCAGAAGTGCTTCTATTTCCCCCACCAAAACAAAAGGCATTACTCTCCCTGAAAAACACTGATACGCTGCACCAACCTTATTGACAGATCTGATACAACTCAAGCCATCTCTTCCAGTGGGTAGGTAGGAGAATGATCCATCCCTTTTGAGCATTGATTTTTCTGTCCTTGTATTTCTGGAATTTATGGAACCCGATGCATGAAAGGGCAAATTCGATTTCCAGGCCCTTGAAAGACTAAAGTGGGTAGTATTTTACATCCCTTCCACCCACCTTCCACCATAAAGAATAATAATAATAATAATAATAAAGAAGATGCTGGGACTTGAAAAAACGATAGGAACAGCAAAGGAACAGCCCACATTTGCTTTGCAAGACATTTGATAGCTAGACAGACTTTGGGGTTTCTCTCTCATATTGTTATAAAATAGTTGCATTGGTGCCTTAGGGGACATCCCCAAATATCTGAGTACAGATGAAGAGATGGGACGAGTCCTCTTAATCCAGAGAACATAGGAAGAGCCCTGCTGAATCAGGGCAATGGCCTATCTACTCCATGATCCTGTTTTCACAGTGGCTGCTCTGATGCTTATGGGAAGCCAGAAGGCAAGACCTGACTGCAGTTGCAGTCTCCTCCAACACTGGAGGCAGAAAATCACCATTATGACTAGTAACCCCTGACTCTGGGGTTGCGGCACTCATCTTGCTTTATTGGCCGAGGGAGCCAGCGTACAGCTTCTGGGTCATGTGGCCAGCATGACTAAGCCGCTTCTGGCGAACCAGAGCAGCGCACGGAAACGCCGTTTACCTTCCCGCCAGAGAGGTACCTATTTATCTACTTGCACTTTGACGTGCTTTCGAACTGCTAGGTTGGCAGGAGCAGGGACTGAGCAACGGGAGCTCACCCCCTCATGGGGATTCGAACCACCAACCTTCTGATCAGCAAGTCCTAGGCTCTGTGGTTTAACCCACAGCGCCACCCGCCTCCCTTTAAAATGTGTGATACTATAATTTGACTATGCTTCATTGGATGCCCCTAAATTCTAGTATTATAGGAGGGGGGTTCAGTCACAGTGCTATGGGTGCACAAGGGGCTTGTTCTCCAAGCCTTAACCTATTGTCAGTGGCCTGACATTCCATTCCAGGTCTCTGCCCTGCTCCCCATGCATAACTAAAATGAATTTATTATTTCAGGATTGTAGGAAATGGCCTAGCTCTGCAATGTTTATTCTGACTGCTAGGAACTCTCCAGGGTTTCAGACACAGTTCTTTCACATCACTGGCTACCTGATTCTTTTAACTGGAGATACAGGTAAAACTCTACCCCTGACACTTTCCCTGTTGAGGACGTTTATAACTCTCCTCCACTTTGCCGTATGTCTGGTATTTCCTAGACACAGCCTGTATTCAGATCAAGTAAACAGCGTCACGGCGGAAAATGCGGAAACGTCTGGGAAAATCCGGACTCCATCCAGATTTCATTAAAATAGTTCAAAAACTCATTTCTTTTTGCCCCCCCCCAAAGCTCAGCAACTTTTGTGTCCGGGTTTTCACTTTTTAAAAAGAATATGGCAACCCTACCTGTCTCCACAGCAGATGACAAAACCACCCCAGAAACACTTATGGATAAAGACACCCTACAAAAGCCCAGGCCCAAACAAAAACCCACTCAACCATACAATAAAATATAAATATAATCAGATAATAAGGGTAAGCTTCATGGCTTGGTGGGGGTTTGAAGACAGGTCTCCCTGGTCAAAGTTCATAGTCTAGGCCAGCTGAGAGCCAGCGTGGTGTAGTGGTTAAGAGCGGTAGATTCGTAATCTGGGGAGCCGGGTTCTCATCTCCGCTCCTCCACACGCAGCTGCTGGGTGACCTTGGGCTAGTCACACTTCTTTGAAGTCTCTCAGCCCCACTCACCTCACAGAGTGTTTGTTGTGGGGGAGGAAGGGAAAGGAGAATGTGAGCTGCTTTGAGACTCCTTCGGGTAGTGATAAAGCGGGATATCAAATCCAAACTCTTCTTCTTCTTCTTTCTCCAACAAGATATTTTGGACTGCAACTCCCCTCCAAGACTATTTATCTGGCCCTTGGAAGTGACCCCAGGCCACACTTCTTCCCCAGGCCACACCCTTCACTGGCCATATCCCCCCCCCTCTGAAACCGAACCTTGGATTTGGCTAAAGTGGGGTGTGAGTGTGGGCCGGCCCTACTAGGCATACTTGTGAAATGACAGAGTGAATTTCCACCTTACATTTCTCCCACCCTGTGGTTCCTGTTATCCCGTAGATGACAAATGGTGGCATTTCATTTCAGCAACATGCTTTGTCTTGGGTTCCTGAACCTCACCTTGTTTTATTGTCTTCAGGATGGCTTCCGGTGCATGCGCAACAAATTTATCCTGTGCACCATTTCGAATCACGCCGAGGAGGAGAAACATGTCACAAATACTGATTGCACACAAATGACTCCAGACTGCAGTTTGAAACCCTGATGTTTCAAGCAGCTCTGCAACTTGTTCTGATCAATTAGTCACCATGCCAGGCAAACAACAAGCAATCCCCAGGCACCTTCCCTGTCTATCTTTGGGCCAAGAGGGATTGCACAGCCAACCTGCTAGTCTAACCTGACAGTCAGTTCAAAGACTTCCTCAAATTCAGATCTGTTCTTGTGCCAATTTTCATGGGTGCTCCCAGTACCCCGCTGGCATACGCACCTCCCTGCCCCATGTTAAAAGTGTGGCACATACTGTAGCAGCTTCATGGTGAGTAAGAGCGTGCTCACTTATGGCTTATGTGTGTGGTACGGAAGCTGTACTACCCAGGACAGGATGGGGTTGTGCAGAGTTGTTAAGGCAGCAGAGAGCATTGTTGGCTGCCCACTCTCCACCTTAGAGCAGATTTATGCCACAAGGTGCCATAGGAAGGCACTGGACATAGTAAAAGATCCATCGCATCCTGGTCACTGTCTCTTCGAGCTCCTGCTGTCGGGACGGAGATACAGGACGATGAAGACAAGAACGAGCCGTCTTAAGAACAGCTTCTTCTCCAGAGCGATCTCGGCCCTGAATGGGAAGCCTGGACTTTGAAAGTCATCTAATCTTCCTTGCTGTACTATACTGTATTGTTTTAATTAGTGTTTTTATGGAGCAGTCAAGTAATTTCGTTGTCCCTGAGAGGGGGCAATGACAATAAAGATATTATTATTATTATTATTATTATTATTATTATTATTATTATTATTATTATTATTATTTTCTCAAAGCTCTGCAATTTCAGTTTGTCTCCTTCTTGTTCCAAAATCTCCCAATATTTCGGCCATTTGGCCTCCATATTGAGCTTTTTCTGGGCCTTCACATCCATCGGTGATAACCACCTTGGGGTTTTATTTTCAAGTAAGTCTTTATATCTTGTCCAGACATTGAACAATGCTTTCCTGACAATATGGTTTTTAAATGCTTTATGTGCTTTGACCTGATCATACCAAAAATATGCATGCCACCCAAATACATTATTGAAACCTTCTAAGTCCAAAATGTCTGTGTTCTCAAGAAGCAGCCATTCTTTCAACCAGCAAAATGCTGCTGATTCATAGTAAAGTTTAGGATCTGGCAGGGCAAATCCACCTCTTTCTTTTGCATCAGTTAGTATTTTGAATTTTATTCTAGGCTTCTTGCCCTGCCAGACAAATCTAGAAATATCTCTCTGCCACTTCTTGAAACAGTCCATTTTGTCCAAAATTTGCAGTGTTTGAAACAAAAACAACATTCTTGGCAATCCATTCATTTTTATCACAGCAATGCGGCCTAGCAATGAAAGCTTCAAATTTAACCATATTTCTAAATCTTTTTTGACTTCCATCCAACACTTTTCATAGTTGTCTTTAAATAAATTCACATTCTTGGCTGTCATATTAACCCCCAGGTATTTCACTTTCTTAACCAATGTTAGTCCTGTCTCCTTCTGAAACCTCTCTCTCTCAATCACTGTTAGATTTTTCTCTAGAACCTTGGTCTTTAACTTATTCAACTTAAATCCTGCAACCTGACCAAATTCTTGAATCAATTCCAATACACTTTTAGTACTAGATTCTGGCTCCTGTAATGTCAATACTAGATCATCTGCAAATGCTTTCAGTTTGTACTGTTTAGCTCCGACCTGTATACCCTTAACCAGTTGGTCCCTTCTAATCATATTTAAAAGAACCTCCAGGACCAATATAAAAAGCAATGGGGAAATTGGGCAACCTTGTCGTGTCCCTTTCTCTATCTTAAATTCCTCCGTCACCACATTATTAACAATTAGTTTGGCCTTTTGTTCAGAATATATTGCGCCTATACCATTTCCAAAACCTTGACCAACCCCCATCCCTTGTAGATTCTTTTTCATAAAACTCCAGGAAATGTTGTCAAAAGCTTTCTCTGCGTCCACAAATATCAAAACTGCCTTAGTATTGATGTTCACTTGTAATTTTTCTAAGATATTAATTATATTTCTCGTGTTATCAGACAAGTGTCTACCCGGGAGAAAGCCTGCTTGATCTTTATGTATCTCTTCCATTAGTACTTTTAAAATCTTTTAGCCAAAATATCTGCAAAATTTTTGTAATCCACATTAAGTAGAGATATGGGGCGGTAGTTCTTAAGCTGCGTCTTCTCAGACTCACTTTTCGGTATAAGTGTAATATAAGCTTCCTTCCACGACTCTGGTGCTTTTTTCCCTTCCAAAATTTCATTACAAACTTCCTTTAGTGGTTGTATTATCCAATTTTTTAAGGATCTATAGTATCTTGAAGTTAAGCCATCCGGCCCTGGAGATTTACCCAGTTGCATATTTTGTATGCCACCCTCTACCTCCTGTTCAGTTATTTTGTAATTCAACATTAGTTTGTTTTCTTGAGAGATTTTTTGTAGTCCATTTATTTTCAAAAATCGGTCAATGTCAATTTCTTTCTGTGGCCCTTGTGTATATAGTTGTTTGAAATACCTCTGGAAACAGTTTCTAATCTCCACTGGATTCTGTATATTCTTTCCTTCAACTTCCAAATTTATAATGGTGTTAAGTTTTTGTCTTTTTTTCATTTGCCAGGCCAATAATTTCCCACATTTGTTGGTCGACTCAAATGTCTTTTGTCTCATCTGTTTAATTTTCCATTCTATTTCCTGGTTCATCATTTTCATATACTGTACTTGATATAACTTTATTTCTCTCAAAATCTCTTGCGACTTCGGTTTCGCTCTCAGTTTCTTCTCACCTTCCTTTATTTTCTCCAAAATTTTATCTTTTTTCTCGTTTTGAGTTCTCTTCTTTATTGCATTCTGTTGTATCAGAAACCCTCTCATAACCGCTTTACTTGCATCCCAGATTACTCTTTTTTCAACCACGGTATTCATATTTATCTTGAAATAATCTCTCAAGGTTTTTTGGGCCTTCTTGGTCACTTCCTCATCCCTAAACAAGATGTCATTCATTCTCCATCTGAAGGAACCAGTTGGTGTTAGTTTCATCTCCATCTTCACAGCATTATGGTCAGAGCAAGTCTTAGGGCAAATTTCCACTTTTCTTGTCTTTGGAGCCAGTCCTCTAGTTACCCAAATTTGGTCAATTCTTGTCCATGTCATTTTGGCTTCAGAGAAGAAAGTTCCCTCTCTACCCAAGGGATTCTTTGTTCTCCAAATGTCAACTAAATCCAAGTTGTCAGTCATCTCTAAAAATGTTTTTGGTAGTCTACCGTCCTTAGTAACTACCTGTCTCTGTGCCTTGTCCATATTTGTAGATACCACTCCATTCATATCCCCCATCATGATCATATTATAATCCAAATAGTCCATCAAAGTCTCATGCAACTTTTTTAAAAAGTCTGATTTTCCCTCATTTGGTGCATAAACGCCTACTATCAAAAACTTCTCTCCTTGTATTTGAATTTCAATTGCCACAAATCTTCCTTGATCATCTTTAAATATGAATTTCGGTGATAGGCTCTCCTTTGCGTAGATTACTACTCCTCTTTTTTTAACTTTGTCCGATGAGATAAACTCTTGGCCCAATCTTTTATTAATCAATACTTTCCTATGTAGCCTTATCACATGTTTTTCCTGTAGGCAGATCAAGTCCAGTTGTTCCTTTTTTAATAAATGAAAGACCCTTTTCCTCTTTCGAGGGGAGTTAAGTCCATTAATGTTCCAGCTTTATAATTGCAGAGCCATGATGTAGTTACACTGATTTTCCTCCAACTGCGCCCAATGCTTGCTCTTGTTCTGTCGGTGGTGTTAGTATCGCCTTCACTGGGCAGTCCAATCCAAAGGATAGCGTTGCTATGTCCACTATTGGTGATCTTTTGTCCAGTACTCTTTGCTCTAGTCCTTTATCTGGTGATTTTCTGTCCGATGCTCCTGGCTCTTTTCCAAGTTCTTTCTGTAGATCCTCTTCGTAGTTACTCAAAAACCTTTTGTTATCCTCAACTGATCTTATTTTTATTTTCCTTCCTTTAAAGCTAAGGTCCAAAAGATGTTTCGGGATATCTTTAAATATTTCCACTCTTGACTGCAATATTACCAAAGTCTTCTGATAGTGCCAACCCAAGATTTTATCTCTCTCTTCTTTAGATCGGAGGGTAATCAGGCAATCTCTTACTCTATTCTTCTTCCCTCCTCTTCCAAGCCTAAAGGCACTCACAATCTTAAATTCTTCTTTCTTCAAATCCAGATCCCAAAAGTCTGCAAATTCCTGCGTAAGAAATTCTGCCAGACTGTCCTTCTCTAATTCCGGCACAGCTCTGATCCTCAAGTTCACTTGTTTCTCCTTAAGTTCAATCATAGAAAAAGTCAACCTGTGATCCTCCAATTGCATCTGTATACCTGGTATCTTCTCCTCTACTGCGGCTGCCTTTTCCTTAGCTTCTTCAGTGGTCTGTCGAGTCAGAGTAGATTCCTGTAGCAATTTCTCAATAGTTTCTGTGTTAGTATTCACCTTCTGTCCCAAATTATTAATACTTATAGTGTTTTGGTCAATTTTAGTTGATGCTTCCAGCACTTGTTTACTTAACTTTTCCAGTGATTCATTTATCTTACCTAATGCAAGTGCTAAGGCTTCTTCAGATGACATACCGTTTGACTTGGATTGTGTAGATGCAACCGCAGATGAGGCAGAAGGGCCAGATGTTGATGGTCTTCGCTGCTGCCAGGATTTCCCAGACCTCGTTATTTTCTCTTGGAGTGGGTCTGTTTTTTCTTTTCCATCTGCCATAACACTTCAGCCCAAGGTCAGTCCCATGGCCACAATTTGTTTTGAAGTGGAAAATTCCCCTGGCCTGATTGTTGCAACCAATTCAGAAACTTCCTCTAGGGGGACACAGTAACCGTCTGTACTTGTTGTTAAAAAGTAGCACTTTTTAAGCCCCCATTTCACCATGTAAAGAAACAGTCTCAATTTCGGTTACTTTTCATATGCTTCAATTACTTCCCCCTTTTTCTACAATCAGAAGGAGACAACCCAATACAATGTATCTCCCTTGCAGCTAGCTGTCAAAAAGCGCTTTTCACAATACAACAGTCTTATTGTTCTTTGGCAGCCCGTTCCCAGGTTTTGAGCAGTAGATTTTTTTCCCCTTCCCTCTCTCTTGCAGGCAAATAAAGTCTAAACCTCTCCCCCCTCCTCTCCTGCAACCGAGGGGGGAATTGCTTATTTTGGTGTTGGAATTTTAGTCCTTTCTGATCAACTTCCAAAGCTTTAACTTGTGACTTCTTTCCTTTAATCCAGTTACAAAAAGCGGAAGGCGGACTTCCTGTTTATACCTTCCCGCTTCGGTGCCAAATCAGACCTTTTTTTTCTTCCCTTTTTCAATTTATCCTACTCACGGGTAGTTGTTTTAAAGTCGAATTGTCACAGGAAAAAGTCAACATTCTCCGGTAACGGCTGTGCGGCTTCGCTCCGAGGAAGAAGCAGTTAACTCTCAGCACCGCGCCACTCACCCCGCTCGCTCCGGAGCCCGTAGTCGGGTTCCCTTGCGAATTGGGGGGGGGTGCTAAAGGTGCCCGCCGAGTCCCACGTTAACAGGCTTCACCCGCCTGTGATTTTTAAGGGGTCTCCGCTTCGCCGTAGCGGTACCGACCCAATTTCCGTGGAGCTAGTCCCTCTGAATCAGAGGGAGTCCGCCATTACCGATGGCGCTTAACCCGGAAGTCCTCGCACCCTCAGTGCTTTTGCCTGGCCTCTTGCTTGCCTGGAGGGAGGATAGAGAGGGGTGGCTTGAGTGTGTAGAAACTAGCCGACTGTACAAAGGTATGATTGATATTCGCTGCCCACTTTTGCCCATGGTCATGCCCCCCACAAGCACATGGCTCTCAGAAGCTTACCCTAAAAGGAATGTGGGCCTCAGGGTGAAAAGGGTTGCCTGAAACTGATACATAGTCCCACGCAGCCCTTCCCTGGGTTGACTCATTCTTTGGTGGCAGAAAATGTTGCTGTTAAGAGGACTGGCTTTCTGCAAACTCTTTTGCTTGAAACCAGTTTGTAGAGAAGCCATTCCCACTTAGAGTAAAAGCCTGATTAGATGTTTCTGTTGTCTCTGAAATTTATTTTTTTAAAAAATATTTTGGGAACAAACACATGAAGGGGGGAAACACACACACACACACACACACACACACACACACACGTATATTCCTGCAATTAGTCTAGAAATAGAAGCAGAATTCTCTCTGTGTTTGCTAATGCATGCTTGGCCCCCCCTCCCCCCTGCTGAGAGTGAAGTGATAATGTGAGTATTATGATTAAATTACGTTAATGTGCAAATATGTACTGATTTCATCTAAAGAGCACTTTACGAGTTTCCTCCGTAAAGCTGTATAAACACCAGTAATCTGTACCGCAGCGGGCCTCGTTAGTCATCGGCCACGTTTAAATCTATCAAGCTGGGAGGCTGAACTCACTCTGACATCTTTGCTTTCAAAGTAAAGCACCTACCCCTGGGAATAGAAAACTCAGTTATTACCACTTAAACGTGAAGCAAACGCTCCATTTTCGGAAAGGAATCAGATTCATGGTTCCCCCACTCCCACCCCACACAATTCAACGTTTTTTGGGTTAATGGAACAAGCTCACGGCAGCACAAATGACTCATTTGTCTTTTGTTGTTCTCTTTGATGTGCACAGATGATGACCTTGGGGCTATCTGCTGGGTGTGCTTCTCTGCTCCAAAGGCTGGTTCTGCGTCAGGGGCGGATAAATTTTTTAAAGCTCAAGGGCCACATTGCCTCACAGGCAACCTTCCAGGGGCCGCATGCTGGTGGTGGGTGGGGCCAGACACAAAAGTTTACCTGTGTAAACTGGCTTACATTCCATACCCGCCAACATTTCTCTGATGAAAATAGTGATGCCCTATTCCGTAGTAGTAGTAATAATAATAATAATAATAATAATAATAATAATAATAATAATTATTATTTATACCCTGCCCATCTGAATGGCTTGCCCCAGCCACTCTGGGAGACTTACAAAATAAAAACATAATAAACATGAAGCATTTTAGCAAAACTTCCTTATACAGGGCTACCTTCAGGTGTCTTCTAAAGGTTGTATAGTTACTTATATCCTTGGCTCAGAAGTCACATGACTCCATACCCTCCAGCATTTCTCCAATGAAAATAGGGCTGTCCTACCATACCCTCCAACATTTCTCTGAGTTGTTTATTATTATTATTATTATTATTATTATTATTATTATTATTATTATTATTATTATATTTGGCCAAGGCACAGTCTGACCCGCTCCTTCTGTAATCCTCATAGTACTCTAGCCCAATGGTTGCCATTAATTTTATTTTGAATTGATTTTAGAATGAATTGATTTTAGAATTTCAGTCAATTGTGATTTTATGTAAACTGTGTTATTTTTACTGTTGTTAGCCACTCTGAGCCCGGCTTCGGCTGGGGAGGGCAGGATATAAATAAAATATGATGATGATGAAGAAGAAAATAGGGACATCCTAAGGGAAAGCGGGACATTCCAGGATCAAATCAGAAACCGGGATGGCTTCTGTAAATCCGCGACTGTCCCTGGAAAATAGGGACACTTGGAGGATCTGATATTCCAACAAAAGACAAAAGTGAGAGGCACTATGGTATGCCCAACCAGGCAAAGGCACCTGAGGGTGTGAGGCAGGGCTGGGGCCTGGTGAGGGTGTGTGGGATCCCTCAGGCCTGAGCTTCTCCACTTGTGCCCTTTATAATACAGTAGCACTTGTTCTCAGAGGTTTGCTGAAGGTTCTGTTGTTTGTTGACATGGTCCCAATTCTTGCATTATCGATAACACATCCCCTTCCCAGGCCACACCCATTGTACCACATCAGAACACTGGACCACCCACACATAGCTCAGTTGGTAGAACATGAGACTCTTAGTCTCAGGGTCATGCGTTCAAGCTCTACGTTGGACAAAGGATTCCTGCATTGCAGGGGTTGGACTAGACAACCCTCACGGTCCCTTCCAACTCTATAATTTCATGATTTAATAGATAGCACAGTACGTCGATGGTGGGGAACTGTGATGGCCTGGGATTCGGACTCGGATGCTGAACCTGAGGGATCCCAGCCTGCACAGGATTCCCCGACTTCAGAACCAGCTGAGCCAGGGCTGGGGCATGAGCCTGAAGGGTCCTCACCTGTGCTGAATCCTCAGGTGCAGGCACCAGCTGAGTCTGCTCTGGCTCCTGAGGTGATGGAGGACCCATTGCCTGCAGGTGCTCCACTCCCAGCCCCGTTAGAGGAAGCTGAGGTTGTCTCTAGGTCCGGTAACCCTCCAGCCTCTCCTGAGCTACAGAGGCTCAGGGCAGAGAGGCGGAGGGAACTAAGTTCCCACAGGAGGAGTGCTCGCCTCCAGGCCAGGAGAGGCGAGTCACCAGAGGATCAGGGCCACCCTATGCCTCGGGGCAGATAAAAGCTGGCCAGCCCAGGTCCCAAGTTGCGGGAGCAACATTGTTGGTTGCTAGTTCCTGCCTGAACCCTGTCCTGTTTTTCTGCCAGAGCTCCTGACCCGCCCTGGCTCCCTGCTTGCATGCCTGTTCCTGACTTAACCCAACTCCCTGCCCTGCACCCAGTTTCAGCTACTACGGACTGCCTCCACATTGTACCTTTGACCACAGACCTCGCCTCTCGGGTAACCCACAGGACCAGCACAGGAACCTTTGGCCCAATGAGATCCGGAAAAGGTCCAGATCTGTCCCCACATGCCATGCTTTCCAGACCCCACAGCTGAAGGCATATATGAGGCAGGCATGGGCATGGCTGCAAAGGAACAATGGAAGCTTAAAGTGAATCCTGATGGTTCATTTGCAAGTGAGGCTCTCTGTCAGCACTTATCAGAGTGGATCTGCATTAGGGAGCACCTTCAAAGGAGGTTGCTGAAACAGCTGATTCCGGGTGCCAATCACTTGACATCATTACCTCCAATAACCTCTGATGTTATTTTTGCAGCTAACCAAAGCAGTTCAGAAAAAGCTATTTAACTGATGCTCTGAATTTTTTTTTTTAAAGCAGTTTCTCTCTCCTCTCTCCATTCCCCCAGGCTTTGGCACTTCCATTATCTCTAAGCTGGAGAAAAACCTAAGAGGAAGAACTTCATGAAAGAAAGCAAGATTGCATGTGGAGGGGAAAGAAGCTCATGGATTCCTCTCCAAAATAAACTGGCTGTCAGAAACTGGCTTGGCAAGATCTCCTTGGGGGCTCTGTTGACTGTTGTTACTGATAGGCTAGTGGCAACTGAAAGAGCTGTGATCGGGTGAAGAGGAGGGGGTGAGGATTGATGGTTTTCCTCCATATGCAGGGGAGCAAACCTCCTTCTTTGGAGGTCTTTAAGCAGAGGCTTGACAACCATATGTCAGGAGTGCTCTGATGGTGTTTCCTGCTTGGCAGGGGGTTGGACTCGATGGCCCTTGTGGTCTCTTCCAACTCTATGATTCTATGATTCTATGATTCTATGATCATGCTTGTGGGCTTTCCACAGGCATCTGATTGGTCACTGTGGGAGCAGAATGCTGGACTAGACAAGCCTTTGGTGTGAGTCATTGCAATAACAAGGAGTCCTAGCTGGACTGTGCTCAAGATACTGAAGTAGAACGGACACTTTCTTCTTTGGCGATCACTCATAGCCAAGTAAGATTGTCTTCCATAAACATGGTTTTAACAATGAGTCCGTAAGTGACTGTGGAGGCCATTTCTGGATCCACATGTCTTTCCACAGTGGGGACATTGGTTTCTGGGTGGGAGTTGATCATGGTGTGGATTTGCCAGGCGTGCCTTCCTCTTAGCACGTTTCTCCCTTGCGTCCTGAGTTCGAGTGTCTTCAAAGCCCATGACACCTTTGGTAAAGGCTGTTCTCCAACTGGAGCGCTCGCAGGCAATTGTTGATGCTTATACTACATTTTATTAGATTTGCCTTGAGACAGTCTTTAAACCTCTTTTGTTGACCACCAGCACAACACTTTCCATTTTAAAGTTCAGAATAGAGTAGTTGCTTTGAAGATGATAATCAGGCATCCGCACAACATGACCTGTCCAATGATTGTTGATGTTTTCAGAGGCACCGTTGATGGAATCTTTCGAGGAGTTGGAGATGGTGTTTATAAGTGGTCCATGTTTCACAAGCATACAGTAAGGTTGGTAATACAATAGCACACACACATACAAACACCACAGGTTTTTAACAGTTATCCTGCTCTAAGCATGCTCAAAGTTTTTGTTCCTGGGCTGTCCAAATTCCTGAAACTGAATAATTCCAGCCCTACACCCACAAGCCAAATATATAACAATTCCTCATGTTCCCTAATTTCAGCAGAAATTCAAATAATGTTTTCAGGATCCTGCTGTATTTTAAATTTATTTCTTACCCTTCCTCCTAGTGAGACCCATATCTGTTTTGCTCCTCTCTAGAGACAGAAAACAAACACATTTTGCACAAGTGAGTCAAACAGCTAACTCAGGATGCTTGAAAAGCTTGTGTCCATAAAACACGCCTGTATATTTTAGAAATGGTGGGGGAACTTTGACAGTGTTTGAGTGTTCCTTTGTGGCTGATCACAAGTTAAGTTCACCAGGAGTGTTATCTTTAGCAGCTGCTGCTGCCTGACAAATTAAGTTTACAGCATATCTTATAGGTGCTCAAAATATCTCTGGTCTTATGGGTCAAATATCATAGTAATTCACTTTATTACTGAAGGATATTCTAGCTGGCCTTTCTGCGATAACCTCTTAGACAAAAACTGAGCCCTTCACATGGTAGGTTCAGAAAGCACCAACCAAGCCGAACGGATGCCACAGAGATGCTGAAATATCATACATGCCCAAACCATGTTTTGAGAAATCAGCTATTCATTTTCAGTACAGTCTCATGTCTACTCAGAAATAATTCCAAATGAATTCAATGGGGCTTACTCTCAGGCAAGTGGGGTTAGGATTGTATTAGTTATTTTTCACCGACTACCCTGAGATCACTTCTATGAGTTTTGATCAGATCCATGGGCAACACCAGGGTTTTTTTGGGGGGTGGGGGGATGGTGCCTTTCATTTTCTTTAACCCCCCTGCCCCATTGTTGGTTCCAGTATCTTCAGAGAGCTGCTGTGTTGGCAGCCCAGTCCTTCTTTGTATTCCCACTTGTTTGTGATAGTGTCCCAACCTGCCCCTAAAAGAAATGGGAGAATGTTTTCCTCCCTCAGAAGAATTAATTAGTGAGATCCCTCCCTCCAATTTTGCTGCTCATGAATGGGGGACACAATTGGGAGGGGGCATTTGTGTTTCAAACCATGGACACTCATTTAGGAGTAAATGCTTGGCAACAGCTCCTTGTTGAGAGTAAGGATGGGCAGAGCAGTCTGTTTTCATTCCAGGTCAATTTTGCATATGCTCATTCCATCCCACTTTTTCTGGTGGATTTTTTTTTTTAAGGCACAGAAATTTAAATTGTATGCACGTTCCCTTAAGGTAAGCACATTATATGAATTTTGTATGCATTCTCCTCCTAAAATATGAATTGCTTATACTTCTTCAATGCATTTTCTCCTTAAACACATGTTTATGCATGCATTTCCCCACGAAATATGCATTTTCCACACATTTGGGTTGGGGCTGAACTGCTCAGCAAAAAATTGGAGAAGCGTGTGATATGATGAATAGCTGCTGTAATGGTTCTAGGGGTTGCTCGTGCGTAAGTTGCCGCCACTCCTGGCTAGGTTACCTGGTTGAACCCTTTCTGTCTGGACAGCCCTTCACTTCGTGACTGTCTCAGTCGCTGGCAGAATCCGTCAGTGGGCGTTTCTTGAACCTCTTCCAGCAAAGAAGTTCTTTGACGCCAAGTCTCCTCCTACTCTCCCTGCGCGGAAGTCTTCTGCACAGGGAGGGCGTGGGCAGCGGCGTAGTCATGCTCTCCCCGCTAGTCTCCGGTGAAGAGTCCTGGAGCCTACTCTCCGATTCCCCCATCTGCCCCCCTTCTCCACTGGTGTTACGCTGATTTCCTTCCCCAGCAGATGGGCTGCCTCTCTCCCTACTGGGACCCTCTCCGGCATCCCTCTGGAGCCTTCCCTCCGCCTCTAGCTCCAATGGCAGTTCCCTGACAGCTGCTTTCCAATCTGTAAATTAATCCAGAAACCAATGAACTAGGCATTCACATTGAAATGCGAACCAAACCAATTCCTCCTCTATCTCTAGTTGACAACACACTTAACGGCAAACATTGGTTTGTTGCAATGCAATGTGTGAAATGGTCCAAAGGATTGGCCAGTGGCGACTGATGTCCATTGGGACTGGTAGGGACAGGGAGGCCGACAGTAAGAGGAGCCAGAGCCAATGACAGCCAAAGGTGGAAGGCAAGAAGGCCAATGGTAGGTGGAGCCATGATGCAGGGCCACAGCCAATGACAGGCAGAGTTAACACATTCGAGTTTTGTCTCCATCCTCCTGCTTGCCGAGTTCTGCAAGGGCAACCTTGAGACCAAGGAGGAGGAAGCCTACAGACATTGCCACCCTCTGGATGGCTGAGGGCAGGCTGAGGTTGATGGGGCAGTGCCCTGCTTGCCGTTATGGACTAGACTCCACTGGGATTGGCTGCCCCTCCCTGCCAAGCATCCTTGTGGCTGCAGGAAACAGGTCTGCAGCCGTATAATGTGTGGAGTCACCTTCCATCTTTGCCTGGATTACTGCGTTCTGCTTATACTGCAGTTCATTTCTTGGAAGAGCAATAGAACAGTAGGGCTGGTGACAGGAGTCACCGAGGGGGGCGGAGATAAATCCCACACCCATCTGCTTTAATGGAACTATTTAGAGCGTTATCTCTGGGAAAACAGAATGTTGAAAGACTGATGATGTAATTGGAAAGGAGACAAATTAAGATACGTTTCCCTGGTGAGTTTTCTCTTCCTCCCTCCCCAAATAGCTCTGAGGTGCACATTTAATAATACCACGGAGTCCCCAGCCTGCACAGATACTCTTGTCACTTTGAGTTAGGCTAGAATCTTTAACGTTGCTACTCGGGAATATAAAACACTCTTGCTGGGGAAAAGGGATGGAAACCCAAAGAGGCTAAATGCAGGAGGTGGAGAAGGAGGATATGAGCAGTGGAGACTAGTCCTTTAGGGCAAGTGAGGCAAGTAAGTCTCCAGCTGCCCACAGCCAACCTCCCCATCAGCCTCGCTCCATACTTAGAACCGGTCCAGGAGCTACCACTGGGTGTCAGCTTCCTCCTCAGTCTTAGTGTTGCTTTTGTAGAACTTGGCAGGGAGGAGGATGGGGACAAAACCAAAATTTGCTGGCTCTGACTGTCATTGGCTGTTTCCTTGCCTGCTGTTTGGGCTCCCTAGAATGTGCTCCACCAGTCCCAATGGGTACCAGTCTCAACTGAATATGAGCAATGGGCAGAGAAGGCAGGGCCTGCCCAAGGTACTTTGGCACCTGAGGTGAACCACAAAATAATGCCCCTTCTTCGCCAGGGAAGAAGGAGTGAGTGAAGTTCTGTGGGAGATTTGCCACCAAATCTAACAATGCATATTTTTGCAGGTTAGCATGATGTGAAGGGGTTAAGATCACAGAGCGACATTGCTGATAGACTCAGACTCGGCCAGATGCACTTCCTGTCATGTGCTCTCCTCTCCCCACACTCCATGTTTAGTCCAGTGTGTATGACAACATGGTGGTTCTGGGGAGATATGGGAAACCAAATATGTCAAGCTCAGAGGGAGCAAGTGAATAAATACTGTACTGGTACAGTGGTACCTCGGGTTACATACGCTTCAGGTTACATACGCTTCAGGTTACAGACTCCGCTAACCTAGAAATAGTACCTCGGGTTAAGAACTTTGCTTCAGGATGAGAACAGAAATTGTGCAGCGGCGGCACAGCGGCAGCAGGAGGCCCCATTAGCTAAAGTGGTGCTTCAGGTTAAGAACAGTTTCAGGTTAAGAACGGACCTCCAGAACGAGTTAAGTACTTAACCTGAGGTACCACTGTATATTGTGTGTGTGCATTAGGACATAATTTTGCCAAGTATATGCATATTTGCAGGCAATTTCTCCTTGAAATAATACACTTCTGTATGTTATTTTCACTAATCTATCCAATTTTTGGGGTACACATTTTTGGGTTGGAGATCTGCAACCACAGGATCTGGAGAAGTGCAGATTTCAAATGAGAGCTGGGTTTCAGTCTGTGCATCGGTTAAGTGTGAATTTGGGAATTTCACCTTAAATGATGAACTAAATGAATTTCTCCCTCTTCCTTACTCACATGCCTGTTGATTCTCACCACTGTTGCTTGCTCTCTAGCCTACCATTTTCCTCTGAGCCAGGGAAAGTGAGCAAGCAAGCAATGACAGTGAAGAGGAGGAACACCTACTTCCTTGCTTGCCTGCCTGGCACTGTTCCCAGCAAGTGAGCAAGAAGTGGGTGGCAAGAATTGTTTGGTGAGAAGGAACATAAGCAGCAACTGCCAGGCATCACAGCCAATGTCTGGTAATTAATTTACAGAGGCATACAGTATATAGGTCCTTCTGGTCAGTGGAATCCCTGCCCCACATGTCCTGGAGAATGGAAGAATCACAGAACTGAAAGAGACCTCACTGACTCCCACCAGCACTGAATGGAGGAAATCTTGTCAATGCCAATGATAGCATGTCCCTTAATGAACATAAAAAGAGCCTGGTGGACCAGGTCAATAGCCCATCTAGTCCAGCATCCTGTTCTTACAGTGGCCTACAAGATGCTCTAATGGGAAGCTCACAAGCACAGCATGAGCACAACAGTGTTCTGCCCACCCATGAGACATCGTTCCTCTGGCAGTGGAGACATGGTTACTAGGTGAGGCAACTGCCTCGGGTGGCAGGATGCACAGGAGCAGCAGATCTGTCCCTCAAGGAATGCATCGCCTGCAGACTACAGTGTGGGTTGGAAATTGGTTGCCCACCAGCTTTCACTCTTCCCAAATGTTCTGCCACAATTTTCAGCTCAAATAAAATATACTGAAATATTTGAAGGAATTAATATTTTGGAAGAAAAATATGTAATACCTCTGCTAATAGAAGCTCACACTTAATTTTTTTAAAGGACATTTGCATGTATTTAGTTTCAATTACATTTTTTTAATGGAATTTTTAAACAGTGTAATTGTATCAAATTGCATTTATTTATTTAAAATGAGCAGATTAATGCAGAAACAGGATGGAAATATTATTACAGGGAACAAAAAATTGACATGACATGGAAGTAGACTAATTTGTCTGTCCCTAGGGACTAATGCATATTTGAAGCATGCAGCCTCTCAATTCACCCCCCCTGCATCCTTGGGCAGTCGGTATGGTGCCCTCCTGATGTTGCTGGACTCTTACTCCCATCTGCCACAACCAGCATGGCCAATGGTCAAGGGTGATGAGGGAGCTGTGATCTGCAACATCTGGAAGGCAACACCTAAGACCATGGCCAACTAAGTCCTACTCAGAGTAGACCCATCAAAATTAATGAACCTGCTAGCCTAGCACATTGATTCCATTGGATCTATTCCAGGTAGTTAGGTGGACGCATGAAACCCCCCCACCCCAGTATATCTGTAACAAAAGGAGCCATCACAAAATGAGGGCAGTGAACCTCAGTGAGGGGTTTTGAGTGCTACAAGTTTGTCTTGGTGTTCCCCTCCTGAAAAGTGGGGAAGCCATGAAATCGTTAGCAAATTGATGGCATTGCCTGTGTCATTTTCCCCAGCCTCAAAAAATCCTTGTTTTAACAGGGGGTATCTCCCCTAAGTGTTCAACAAACACGGGGGTTAATCAAATCTTCTTATATCTTGCCCTTTGCGTAATTAAAGCCACAACAAATGGCGCAGTTGACGTTTTGCATCTAATTGTGTTTAATGAAACATTAAAGACAATTAAAGGCATTACGGTGGCAGGCTCCTCTTATACCCTCCAGAGTTATTATGGGCTGACGAAGTGCTCTTATTGACTCACTTGGCAAGGGTTTGTTAATTGCGTTAGAAGCTGATCGCTGTCTGGTGCTTGTCCTACGCACACCCAGCCCAATGAGGACAAACGGCAGCTAGTTTAATTCTTTATTGACAAAGCACACACATATAGTAGCTCCTAAGGTGCCCAGAACACACACACACACACAAACACATGCTTCTGGTGGTTAAGTAGCTGGCATCCCCTGTCCAGGCTTTTGCTCTGTGTTGGACTGTTGGAACCACAGTGTGACAATGGCTCCACCCAAACTTAAGTACCCTCACCTGGTGGGGTGTGTGCAAGCCACCTGTGACTTCTCCTGCAAGGAAGTTGCCACTGTGCCTACCTGTACAAGACTCTCCCGGGGAAGGGGATGGAAGGGATTCTACCAGCCCTCCCCTCTCAGAAACAGTCTCTTCTTCCACCTCTGACGCATCCTGCAGCTTCTTCCCCCATCTCTGACTGCTCTGACTCTTCCCCTTCCTCCAGCTCTGGCTCCTGCCTCCCACGTAGGACATGCAAGAATGTATATGGAAGGCAGGAGAGGATATATTAGTTAGATATTATTCTTCCTTACTCACATTAGTGGGCGTAGAGCAGAGCGCATTCCTTTGCAGCATGTAGGAAGCTGTTGATAGTTGGTTTCAGCCTTTTGGGGTGGATCTACACACAGGAAAAAAAATGCTATGAATAAGTCAGAAATTAAGTCATTATAACAAAAGAAAAATGCTATTGAAAATAGCATAGATTTTATTTTTTTACTCTGCAGTGCCATCTGGTGTTGCATGTTTATAACACATTCAAAACACTGCTTTTTGACTAATGTAGCTGAGTCCCTGATGAAGCAATCCAGGATGCCTTAGTGCAGCCTGGATTCTTCCTTATTTCCCTCTTCAAACAATAACAACACAAAAGTCCTCTTAAAATAAGAATAAATTTTACTCACAGTTAGTTCACATTCAGTAGCAATCGGAAGGCAGGCTTAAGATGCAGTAACAGGCACATTCTGTAGATTAGATTGAAGAGAACAGAAGTCTGAGCTAAGCCTCAGGCTTACAACATGGGCCTACATCTTTTGTTATGGATGCTATGGATGAACCATGTGCAGGAAGCATATGAACAGCAGAAGAGAGAAGAGCAAGAGAGCCAAGAGGAGAATGGCTACATGCCCGGCCTTCTATTTAGGTCATGCCCATCTACCTGGTTGCACCCAGGGGTGTATGTGGCTCCCATAGGTTTGACAGGAAGTACTCCCTTGTTGGAGCCACATTCCTCTGTGTGCCCAGTCTGGCAAACAGGAAGTGTTGGACTTGACCGCTCTATCTGGATATCCCAACAGTACAGAACCCTATAAATTGCCGAGCCTTTCTCCTAGATCATCATCTGCCTCCCCTGCCTCTGCCACACAACCCTCAGAGCCCTGTCAGTCCCCTGCATACTTACATTGTCATTTTGTTGTCTTTTTTTGAACAGGCACATGATCAGCCTTTGAGATGTTGAGTGAGGTTACAGGTTATCTTTCCATAAGGCCAAGGCTGTGCCATGACAGAGTTCTAAGCTACATGGTTAGGTGTAGTCTAAGACATTGACATGGCTGGCTCACTGTCCAATCTGGTATCTCGCTGGAGGTGGAGTGCACTTCACTGACGGAAAATGGTGTTGGAGTCACATCAAGTGGCTCTGCCACCAAGTCCACATGCTTCCCTGTTGAGGTCTCCATGGGGACCATGACATCTCCAAAGATAACAATCACATTGATTACTCTGGCCACTGTTGGCTCTGGCCCTGTGCACCACTGGCATTTGGAGCTCACAAGGTTTCTGAGAAGGGAAGAATTCTGAGGGGATGATAGAGAAGACTGGAGTGTCAAATTCAGCCCCCAGGGCCTGAGGTTCCCATCCTTGCACGTGGTGGCTACTACATTAACCAATTCTACCACCAAAGGATGGGCAAACTTTTTAAAGTTGGTTTCTCATCTTTCCTATCTTAGGAAAGATGGAAGTTGTCGTCCCAAAATATGTGGAAGTTCTTGAAGTTCACCTTATGGAAAAAATATTGCCTCCCCCTTTTCAAAACATGTCCATTGGTGACTGAAAGCCAGACTCCTAAATGTGTGTGTGTGTGTGTGTGTGTGTGTGTGTGTGTGTGTCCCCTACTTTTTAAGGAAGCTAGTCAGGACTCTCCATCTCTGATGGAATGACTGTTGTTTAAATCTTAGTCAAGGATGTCGCTATTAGATGACTTCTCTCAAGATGAAGGAGAGAAAAGAGGATGATCGATGACCAAATTGTGTCTCTGGAGCTTTTCTGTCTAATTTTTCAACTCTTAGGAAAATGCTGCCAGTTGAACTGTCTCCATTCATCACAAAGAAAATATGGAGAGAAAGTTTAATTTATTTTATAAAAGAAAATATTCTTCCTCCTTGACTTTTTTTCTGACAGAGGTTATATTGTCACTGGTCTGACTGTTTTGAGGCAAAAGAAATTATCTGGATTCTCCTGCTGGGTAATAATTAATAAGCCCCTTTTTCTGACAGCTGTAAGCAGAGATCCTAGGCTTATACACATGTACCCTGAACATAATTGCAAGAAGTCTCTGCACATGTCTAAGTCTTGTGTGAAAGAGTGTGCATTTGTTGACTTGGTACAGTTCCACTATTGTGTACACAGATACACACACTACATCTGTTAAATGTTACAAGTATGAGCTTACAGCCTTACTATTTGTGTACAGAGCTACACAGACTGCACACATGTTACATGTGAATAACTACATGCCTGTAGCGCTTTACTATTTGTGTACACCAATTGTACACTCATTCAACATATTGTGTGTACACACCTTCTGAACCCTCTGTGACTGCATCTCCCACATCTTTTTAAAGGTGAAGGCAGATGGGCACCTCAAGGTAGATAAATGATGATCTCCATCTACTTGGAGGAGGCAGGAACAGATGGAGAACCATTGTCTTGCTCTTGGGCAGTGGTTGCTGGAATATCAAGGATGAACTATGAGCAGGAGCTCCCCCCTGGTTTACATCTTTGTTGAATAACTGCTAATGGAGATTCTCATGATGTCTAAGTCCCTGTGATTTGGCCCATGGTGACCCCTCCCCAAACTTATCAGTGTTTCCAGCAGGAATTAAAACTGAGGATGGTGGGTAGATTTATAGAAGTGTAATTGCCTCCAACTATCCTGGTCCCATGTTTGCTAAGGTTGCAGGTGTAACAGACAGATATTTACTTTTAAAAGGAGCAGGGAGCAGGTGAAGGTTGTTTTAGCATTGGAGATGTACTCAGTCATACTCGTGCCTCCCATTTACAGACTGGTACAGCTTATTCCCCGAGTCAAAATTAGTCCTCTGAGTCCGGCAATCTGCTCTTCCTTCTCTCACATATGGGCTGAACCCAATTAGTACAGTATTTAGTGGTTTCTTAAAGCTGGTTCCTTATTCCTGTGCTGTGATCACGACCTGGGGCCCTATTGCCATGCATCCTGGAGAAGGAGAAGGCGCCCACAGAGCCAAGTGTATTTCTTTGGTGAAGCATAACTATTCAGTAGGTTTGATTTAATTCCGACAAAATGAGGGTCATTAAAGAAGTTATGTTGATTGCCTTGCTAGGTCCACCAGAGCTTACTCCAATGAGATTTTTTTTTTTTGATGGCTTTGTTTATGAAGCCTCTGGAAACAATAGACAAAGCACTCATCTGCTGAGAGGGCAGCATCCGTCACTGTTTCTGCCACCATTGCAAAGCACCACCAATTATTTCCTTTCCAACCAGGCTGGGGAGCCTGTGGAAGGCTGGGGGGAGAGAAATGACAGAGGCAAGGAAGCCAGGCGAAGGGAGAGAATCTGCAGCACCTGATCCATTTATCACACAGTTAGGCATAGCTAGGGATTTGGGGGTGGGGAGATTAGATTCAGTTCTCTTTTTAAGGGGAACCTACCTAATCCACCCTTTCTGAAACAATGTAGGAACAAAAATACAGCCATCCTTCCAAATTTGCATTTCCCTGAATTTTGCGATGCAGTACTCCAGCCAAGTAATGTGTATAGAAACACATATACTAGGGTAAAGTGTGCATACAAATAGTATACAAAAACACGTTATGCAGGGGGAAATCAATTTGCAAAGTGGGCCAAATGGGTTTTGGGAGAAATTTGCATTAATATACTGCTGAATTTTCATGAGGACTTTAAAAAAAATAAATCACAAACTGACATAAAAAGGGGAGAACTGATTGGGGGAAATGAGAAATTAAACAAAATCAAAATCGGCAGATTCTCCCATCCCTAGGCATAACAGAGGCAATGGAGGAGTGAAAAAATTCAGCACCTTTGACTTAGCTAAAACTTCAACAATACATAATTAAAATGGTGTTGTGGGAAGACATTTGGGTGTGTGTGTTTTCAGCAGGAAAAGCATGCCTCCTCCTTGCTGTTTCTTTGCACAAAATCTCTCCCCCTTGCCAAGCTGTTAAAAAAAGAAGAACTGCACTAGGCCTCCGTGATCTGCATTTGCACATGAACAGCAGCGACCTTTTACAGAGCACCGTGTGCAGGTACACACTCTCTTTGATGGCATTTCTTTGATCACTTGAGACTGAACTCTGTTCCCACCTCTTTTACAAATACAGGTGTTGGAGCCATGTCTTTGGTGTAGCGACACCTACCTTTGGAACTGTGCCATTACATATCAGATGAGCACTATACAGTGGTACCTCGGGTTACATACGCTTCAGGTTACATACGCTTCAGGTTACAGACTCCGCTAACCCAGAAATAGTACGGGTTAAGAACTTTGCTTCAGGATGAGAACAGAAATCGTGCTCCGGCGGCACAGCGGCAGCAGGAGGCCCCATTAGCTAAAGTGGTGCTTCAGGTTAAGAACAGTTTCAGGTTAAGAATGGACCTCCAGAATGAACTAAGTACTTAACCTGAGGTACCACTGTACCTGCTGTCCTCAGAGTGGACAAGCTGTCCAAAGACTTTCCTATTTCAGGAAGATTTCTAAGTGTAGATTCTTATCCCAGACAGTGTCTATGTTGGATTTGAAATAGTTTTTATATGTGCAGTAATTAAGTGTTTCTAGACATGGAATGGGTTTTTAATGTTTCTGCGTATGCTATTGTGTAAACTGTTTCTATAGCTTCAGTTGTGTTCTATGTGTTTTCATTGTATTGTGAAATTGCTTTGAGATAATCCATAGGCAGTGATTAATAAGTGAAATTAATAATAACAGGGCATTCAGTTGGTGGTTGCTTTCAAAAGGTACTGTTGTCTGGATAACTATTTGGGCAGGTTATTTACAGTGCAGTATAGGTGTTTAGGATTATTATTTTAAAAAATAGATCTTTTGTTTACTCTTTGTTTATTAAATGACATTTAATAAATGCAATGTCATTTTCTGATTTCGTTTGGTGTATTTGAGTCCTCTAAATCCATTTAAGTTCCTTAGACTGTGAGCCCCTAGGGGATAGAATTAATATATTTTTTGAAAACTGATGCAAGACGCTATAAGCAAGGGATACAAAATAAACAAACAACTAAATGAATTGAACTCCAAAGTGTGAAAATGTTGAGCTCAAGAAAAATGCTCCTTTTTCCTCAATGAGTCAACAATCTCTCACCATTTTCCCAGCAGATGTGTGTGTATGCCCACTTGGCAAGCCAGTAATATATAAATTTAAATAAAATGAAATGAAAACAGGAGACTGGATCCAGCAGACAAAACTATCTCCCCTGACCCCACAGGCTAAGATGAGGCAGGGCTCGTAGGTTGGGTCTTCCCCACTTCTGATGTACATTTGTTATTTTATTTGGCCCTTCCTGCTGTATTTGAGCCACCATAGGCCCCCTAGATATTAATCTGTTTTCATTTAGATTTTCTAGTCCTGTGGAACTAAAGCATTTTGAAAACAAACCTGTTGTGCGGGTTGCAGCACTCCTCAGCCAGAGCAAATGGAAATTTTACCTCTGAAAACAGAAGGACTAGGAACTGATTTACTGGACGTACTCTGATCTGCTATGGAGAATAGAATAGTTTGCCATTCAAGAGGGGACTTCTATAGGAAGGGGGTGGGACTTAGACCTAAGTGTCTCAGTGAGAGGAACCCACTGCCCTGATGTTGTGTCTAATGTTGGAGAAGCATTTACAAATCAGCAGGTTTGGGAATATAAACTCCCCCAGTTTAGACAATGATGATGATAGTAATAATTTATTTTTTATACCCCGCCCATCTGGCTGGGTTTCCCCAGCCATTCTGGGCGGCTTCCAACAGGATATTAAGAACATGATAAAACATCAAACATTAGAAACTTCTCTAAACAGGGCTGCCTTCAGATGTCTTTTAAAAGTAAGATCGTTGCTTATTTCCTTGACATCTGATGGGAGGGTGTCCCACAGGACAGGTGCCACTACCAAGAAGGCTCTCTGTCTGGTTCCCTGTAACCTCACTTCTCACAGTGAGGGAACTGCTAGAAGGCCTTCGGAGCTGGATCTCAGTGTCCGGGCTGAGTGATGGGGGTGGAGATGCTCCTTCAGGTATATCGGGCCGAGGCCGTTTAGAGCTTTAAAGGTCAGCACCAACACTTATGCTATGCCAAAAAAATCTTTCAGATTGGTGTGTGCGTGTATAGCTCTAACAGTTGCACTTTTGGGGGGAGGGGAAGGGAGGGTATTTCACCTCCCACGAAGCCCCAAATTTTCTGCAAGTCAACACTTCAGCTCAGCTGTAATCAAAATGTAGTCTATCCATGCAAAATTTCTGTTAGCCATTAAAACCACATTCTTGTGTGAATCTGTATCCTTAAACAAACATAGGAAAGAAGAGACACATAGCTTACCTCTCTGATTGTCACTGCCGTACCATGAGTACATCAGTCATCCATTACCGAGACGTGGGCACTGAGCCTACGCACACAGCCCTTTCTAACAGAGAGATCCATCTTGGCTCTCTCCATGCTGCCTGCTCCATTTAGAAATTTCCAAACCACTTTTGGCAAATATCACTCTTCCCGCCATCCTGCTCCTGTGCCTGATGAATGGCTTCTCGAATTAACACAGAGCCCTCCAACAAAAGTCGGGGCCGCTGAAGACGAGCTATCTGCACAATCAGAGCTATTTATGAGCTTTGATTAACCAAGAGTGTGATTTGCGTGTAAGTAAAGGTAAAGGACGCGGGTGGCGCTGTGGGTGAAACCTCAGCGCCAGGACTTGCCGATCGCATAGTCGGTGGTTCGAATCCCCGCGGCGGGGTGCGCTCCCGTCGTTCAGTCCCAGCGCCTGCCAACCTAGCAGTTCAAAAGCACCCCCGGGTGCAAGTAGATAAATAGGGACCGCTTACCAGCATGAAGGTAAACGGCGTTCCGTGTGCTGTGCTGGCTCGCCAGATGCAGCTTGTCACGCTGGCCACGTGACCCGGAAGTGTCTGCGGACAGCGCTGGCTCCCAGCCTATAGAGTGAGATGAGCGCACAACCCTAGAGTCTGTAAAGACTGGCCCATACGGGCAGGGGTATCTTTACCTTTACCTTTAAAGGTAAAGGGACCCATGACTGTTAGGTCCAGTCATGGCTGACTCTGGGGTTGCGGTGCTCATCTCGCTTTTCCTGGCCGAGGGAGCCGGCGTACAGCTTCCGGGTCATGTGGCCAGCATGACTAAGCCGCTTCTGGCGAACCAGAGCAGTGCACGGAAACGCCGTTTACCTTCCCGCCGGAGTGGTACCTATTTATCTACTTGCACTATGACATGCTTTCGAACTGCTAGGTGGGCAGGAGCAGGGACTGAGCAATGGAAGGTCACCCCGTTGTGGGGTTTCGAACTGCTGACCTTCTGATTGGCAAGTCCTAGGCTCTGTGGTTTAACCCACAGCGCCACCCGCGTCCCAATGTGATTTGCGTGTAGCTCACTGTAAATCCTGTTTGGAGGTCCAGAAATGCCAATGGTAGTTTAGAGCAACTTTTTCCTCAACCTGGTACCCTCCCAATGTCATGGACTCCAATTCCCACCATCCCTGGCCATTAGCCCTGTATAGGGAAACTTTTTAAGGTTTCGTGTTTTACTGTGTTTTTATATATGCTGGAAACTGCCCAGAGTGGCTGGGGCAACCCAGTCAGATGGGTGGGGTAGAAATAATAAATTATTATTATTATTATAATTAGCCAGAATAATTGGGACTGACGGAGGTAGAAGTCCAAAAGACCAGATTGGGGAAGGTTGGCTTAGGACAATCAAGTTGTGATGGGGGCAGAGTAATGTGCACCTTTTGGTCTGCCACTCTTTATGAGAGCAGTCTAGGAGAATGTCATGATCCCCTGTCTTGTTTCAATGTAATTCAGCACACAGATAAATGCTAGGCAGAATAAGGGACTGCCACTATACCTCAGTGGTAGAGCATCTGCCTTGCATGCAGAACGTCCAGGTCTGACTTGGTATATGGCAGTTTCCTATACAGTCGTACCTTGGAAACCAAATGGAATCCATTCTGGGAGTCCGTTCAACTTCCAAAATGTTCAGCAGCTATGGCGCAGCTTCTTATTGGCATCAGGAGCTTCCTGCATGCAATCGGAAGCTGTGGAAGCCACGCGGGACGTTCAGCTTCCAAATAACGTTTGCAAGCCGGAACACTCCCAGGTTTGCGGCGTTCGGGAGCCAAAGCATTTGACTCACAAGATGTTCGTCTTCCAAGGTATGACTGTATTCCTGTGGCAACTGAGACTGGCATGCCTACAGCCACTGACCTGATCTAATCACATGCAGCAGAATGTGTGGTGTATCTCATGTTTAAATCATATTGAATTTATTTAAATTTTAATATATTCCATTAAAATGCTCCAAAGTAGAAAACTAGCAGAACAGGGTGGGCCAAGACATTCTTTCCCAATGCATGTTGAAGCGTTCCATTTTGAGCGGATTGCATCCGTAAGCTGCCTATTAATTTAAATTTACAGTACTTGTTCCATTTCCTTCTTATCTGTATCTAGCTTCCCAGTGAAGGCTGGTTTGTCTGCATAGCTGGGGTCCTGCCCCACCAGCCTCTGTCTACCCTTCACTTGCTTTCCTTTTCACTTTAAACCAGTCCAGGGAGTGGCCCTGGGCTGCCAGCTTCCCCCTCCTTAGTCTTCCCGTTGCTTCGCTTCTTTTAGAACTCAGCAGGGACAGTGGCGTAGTGTGGGTTGTCAGCACCCGGGGCAAGGCAAGTAATTTGCGCCCCCTAACCCGTGGATTTGCGCCCCCTAACCCGTGGATTTGCACCCCCTAACCCATGGATTTGCCCTAACCCCAGATGTTGCGCCCGGTGCGGCCGGCCCCCCCCTGCACCCCCCACGCTACGCCACTGAGCAGGGAGCAGGAGGATAAAACCTGAAATTAGTTGGCTCCCTCTATTGTTGGCTCTGGCTCCACCTACTGGTGGCCTCCCTCTTTTCTGCCCTACCAGTTCCATTGGATGCCAATCACCACTGCTAGTTCCTTTGGGGCAGTGGGAATATAAAGTAAAACAAAAAACAAAAACCCATACCAGAGAGATATGTGTTTGATTTTCACTTCCATTTGCCTCTGATCTATACGCTACCTGACAGCGAAGCATTTCAACACCACACATAGCAGAGGATACATGAGCCCAAGTATCACCTTAATTTCCATGCCATTCCCAGAGAATCTTTGAAGGTTATTCTCTGCCTGACTCGTGCAAAGTCAGTCCATCAATAACAATGTTAAGGGGAAAATGCTGAAATGGCATCTGCCTAAAAATTGTATTACTGGATATTAGCATACATGATCTCATTATACACCCAGCATCTCTCTCTCTCCCTCCCGTGCGTGTTACAATGCTAGCATGTGTCTTATTCAAACATGTATAAACCCATGAAACCTGCTCATTTCGGCTGTAATCCTGTATCCACTTGCCATTGAACTTACAGGGACTTACTTCTGAATAATTATGCATAGGTAAGCAGTGCATAGGTAAGCAGGGGCGTGGGTGGCACTGTGGGTTAAACCACAGAGCCTAGGACTTGCCGATCAGAAGGTCGGCAGTTCGAATCCCTGCGACAGGGTGAGCTCCCGTTGCTCGGTCCCTGCTCCTGCCAACCTAGCAGTTTGAAAGCATGTCAAAGTGCAAGTAGATAAATAGCTACCGCTCCAGTGGGAAGGTAAGCAGCATTTCCGTGCGCTGCTCTGGTTCGCCAGAAGCAGCTTAGTCATGCTGGCCACATGACCCGGAAGCTGTACGCCGGCTCCCTCGACCAATAAAGCGAGATGAGCGCCGCAACCCCAGAGTCAGCCATGACTGGACCTAATGGTCAGGGGTCGCTTTACCTTTACCTTTACCTTTAATCAGTGCTTTTAAAAAAGAAAAAAGCTGTCGGTACTTACCTTGAAGTTGTTATAGTAAGTGCCACACTTTGAACATGGGGTGGAGGGGAAGGTGCTGGTATTGGGTACCCTTGAGTACTCCCAGAAAAAAAAAGTACAGAAGGTAAGTGTTGTAAACAAAATCCGCCCTTATTCCCTTATGGGGGACACAAGAGCCCTTATAGAGTCCTTTGTAGGTTCTCCATCGGTAGGAGAAAATATCAGAGGCCAACCAAAGAATATTGAGAAGCAAAGCAGCTCGTAAGCCTGATCTTTATTAACTGTTGCAACAGGGTGCTCCCCACACACACAGGAGAAAGGAGGAGGACCCAGAACAAAAGTGCGTCTGCCCTTATATAGACATTTTAAATTGCCTTCCCTGGAGCTCAAGACCACGCCACCATACATCATACATACACCACAGAAAAGGTGGTCTACAATAGAAATTTGAATGTTGTTGTTTTTCCTGTCTGTCAGGTTATCTGATAATGCCTTATCTGATTGCCTTTCCTGGTAGTCTGCCCATTCCTTTGAGATGGTGGTTACTCAATTCCTGGGACAATGGGAAGGTTCCCTCACCCCCTCCCTCCTTGCAGAGAAAACATTTGGTCAGCTTGGGAGTCGAAATGGTTTCAGGATGGTCTTCCTGTGCTGCTCCAGACATGTGGTCCACATATCTATGTACGTGCTTGGTTGGTACATTTATGAACATTTATTATATATATAAGACCTTTTTTTTTTTTTTTTACATAAGGATGGACAAATTCATCATTTTTGGTTTTTTTCATTTTCCCAATCTGAAATTCAGTTCCTCACATTTCTGCAGCAAATTTCTGAAGACTCGCCAGCATCTTTTTGCATGCAGCTGAGATTTTTTGCAGGTGGTTTCCCCTAACATAATGCATTCTTGTATGTTATTTTCACTAATACGTGCATTTGTATGAACATTCTCTTAAATATATGCATGGGGGGGGGGGTCGGTACACATTAGAGAATAGCATTGCACAGGAGCGAACTTGTAGGAATACACTTGTGAGATCTCGTGGGACAAACCCCCTCTCCATGTGCGCAATCACACACACACAACTGGAAGAGTGCTCAATCTGATCATTTAATGCTTTTTTGACAGGTTCTTTCAAAGACAGTTGGCCTGACAGGTTAAGAGAAAATAATCTTGTGTGATAACAATCCCCTCTTTTCTAGTAATCGCCCCCCCTCCCCGCTTGTTTGTTTCTTCTGGCTTAGCAAATACTTTTGTTATCTCTGCTTTCTGTCCAACCCCCCCCCATCTCCCCCCATCTCCCTTCTGTATGCCTTTGATTCCCCCGCCTTTCTCTTTCATCAGTTGCTTGTAAATCTTTCCCATGGTAGAGATTAGAGCAGGAATGAGTGATAGATGCTGTCAGTAACAGGAGCTAATTTTACCCCTGATAACAGCGCTGTGATTTATACAGGCTTCACGCTGCTGATACAGATGTACATCTACAGGCTTTTCTTCCTGCCTCCAATACAGACCGGAGATGCATCTCTTTAGAGTAAATGGGATTTTTGTTATTGATGGAGGAGGAAGCTAACAAGCACTAAACTCCTGATTGGGAGACAATATACTGTTTCGTGGCTTCCCACATTTCCAGTTCCTGGGGCAGAGCTGTCCGGAGTCAGTTGGTTTCTGAGGAGACAATGCAGAAGACCTATCAGAGTGTTGTAATTGCTCCTTATTTCCAAATATGCAGCCTCAGGTCCCCTGAAAACAACAGCATACTGCAGCATCTCCAGCCCCAAGGCTCCTTCTCACTAGCCAGTTTGAAACCAGCTCCTCTCTTCCACACAGCTGCCAGACTGCTTTCCGCCAGCCCCCAAGCAAACAGAAGCATGTGCGTCTGGCAGCTAAGTAGCCACCAGCCACCATCAACGCTCATGCAATTAAGCTTCTTAAGGAAGCATCTTTTCCGTTCTCCCTGCTCAAGGCCCATGGCAATAGCCAACTGCTCCACTGAGCTAAGCATAGAGGAACAGGCAAGCCCTAGGGCAGTGGTGAGGGACATATTTTTTGGCCTGGGGGACACTTCTAGGTAATCATCCAGAGGTCATGTGCCAGGAGTTTGTGGGGGCAGAGGCAAAAGTGGGCAGAGCAATGGTGTCAGGATGCTGTCAGCGGCCCCCGGCTGATTGCCCAGGAAAATATAAAGACAAGGGAAAGTTTCTTACCAACCTTTTTTATTTCAAACTTTACAGAGAGAGGCTATAGAACCCAGCCTCTTGGATAAAGGTGTTGTCTCTAGTGAATCTCCACCCCGCCCCTGTCTATCATCTCATCTACGGGTGCTGCTACGTGCCCTCTGTCTTGGAGCTCTTTGCTCTCCTACTTTTAAGGCTTGCTAGGTACTGGGAGATGGAAGGTCTGAAATGCTTTCTAGTGACAACATGTCAGCCAGCTACTGCTCTGTCTCTGCCTGCTCCTCCTCTCCCATTATTTCCCAACTTTCCCTCTTATCTGCCTCTGAGCTGTGACCTCCTGCAAACCCCTGTTGTAAATCTATACTGACTTCCTCTTCCTCTCCCCTGGAAGGGTCAGGATGGAGAGGCGGTCTTCGCCACTCCTCTGCCCAGTCCTTGACAAAAGGATGCGACGTTTACCTTTGCACAGTGGGCTCATTTCTGCACACACTCACTCGCCCATCTTTGGCCTCCATCCACCTTTGCCTCTCACCCCACGCACCACTGCAGGTGGCCCCTGGAAAGTTTCCCAGAAGGGAATGTGGCCCTTGCTCCGAAAAAATATTCTCCACCTATGCACAACCCATCATTACAATGGTGCTTGTTGTGCAAACCTTCCTGAATTGGAGTGTGCTTTTTGGGGTGCAGGGCGAAAGAGATTGCCTGGCAAAGGCCCACTGGCTAGCCCTTGCGATAAAGGAATGGAACAGAGAGAAAGGTGGTGGTGCGAAATTTTTGTGATATTTTTCTGCTTTGGGGGGGGGGTGGCCATTTTCCTCTTCCACCCTCCGCCTGTGTTGCTGCCTCGACTGGCCTCCACGCCTTTCAGAAAGTCTTTCCCTCCTGCTATTTGCCACATGAGTGCCCTTGGCTCATGGGCTGGTCCTCTTCCCCCTCACCCCCCACCCCCAATATTTTGACACCTGTTATCGATGATGGAAGGAAGAAAGAAAAGCCTCTTGCTTCAGTGCTATCCACTTTCCGCAGCAGGCCTGGCGGGGAACCGGACCCCCTTTCCGGAGGCATTTCAGGCATGGCGAGGCTTATTCTTCTTGGGGACTGTTATTAGTTAGTGAGGCGGAGGGAGGATAATTGTGCAGAGATGTAGCACAGCTGCTCCAGCCCTCTTTCATTATGGTCTCAGCGCAGCTGACTTCCTCTGATTGCTGGTGATTTTCTCAATTACGGCTGGGGCGGGAGGAGAAAACTGAGGGTGGAAAACTTGCAGGCGTCAGTCATGGGGCCAAAGTCTTCTTCTGCTCCCAGGAAATCCATGTGTGCTGTAGCCAGGAAGGTGGAAAGGTGTAAAATGCAAGCTGCTCTCCCTCGGAAGAAGCCAGAGGCTCATTCAGAACAGATATCAAAGGCATCCTTGCACTTCTCAATAAAGGTCTCAGTCATGGAGCTTCTCTCTGCTTGGCAGTGGTGGCTGATGAAGGTGCCATTTTGCATGCAAAGCAGATGCTCTACCACCAACATTCAGCCCTTCCTCTGACTGGGGGCAGATAACAACCTTACTGGTCTAGAATAGCCTACCCTAAACTGGTATACTGAGGATGTTGTTGAACACAAGCTCCCACCATCAACAGCCAACAATACCAATGGTCAGGGTTGATGGAAGGTGGAGTCCAAAGCAGATGGAGGCATCTTGAGGAAGGCTGCTTAAGGAGTTTATATGAATTCTGGGCAGTGCTATTTACATATAAGTCCTCTTCAGATTATACTCGGTGAAATTAAGGGATCTAAATTAGTCGTGTCAGTTAATTTTAATGGGTCTAGCCTGAGTAGGACCAAATATGAATTCAGAGGTAGGAAATACTGAGTTAGTTTCCCTGATTATAACGTTGGGACTTCTGTTCTGTTACTTTATTCATGCATTGTGGGACTGTGGCTTTTTGACCAATATACCATCAGGTCATGCTTAATTTCATCCATACCATTGGGCATGGTGTGGAACACTGAACGGTACTGGACAATGTTACGACTCCCCTGCCTTTTCCACACATGAATTCTTTGGTTCCCCCAAGATTCCCCCATGAAAACATCAGAAAACAACTGCATGCCATCCCAAATTTTGTCACTTTACTCCCACCAGTTTTGGGGATTAAAAGGGCTGTGAAATGATTATTTTCTGGAAGCAATTAACGCAGAAATGAATGCTGAACTTTTATTAGATTCTGCTAGGTTTCCGGAAGTGTCTTCTGCATCGCGTGAAAGCTCAACTGTACTATGGAAATGGAATAAACTGTTGTACGAATGCTGCCAACCTTGGATGCAACTCTGAGTGTGTCGTTACACAATCGTTTGAAAGAATGCAGAGGCATTAAAAGGCTGTGCTCAGAACGATAAGTGTCTGAACAAGTGGTGAAATTTACACAAACTCCACCCCGTACATTTACATTCCCATCTGAAATGCAACTTCATTTTGATCTGAATGCTGGCAGAATCCCCAGCTAATTAGAACAACAAGCCTCTTTCTCTTTCTTCTTTCTCTAATGTAGACAACGTGTGTTACTAGGATGCCAAATCCCCAGCTACTCCTTCCCTTCCATTAGGTTCAATTTGTCAGGCAATCTCACCTTGGAAAGTAATTAAATAGACCCCAGTTCTTTTAATTACCATTTGCCCCTTGGTAGATGTACATGTGCAAAGGTGATACGAAGGGCACAGGGATATTCCTTGGCGGGGTGTGCAGATCCCCCAGCAAAACCACCAGGAGAGAGAGGTCAGAGCATGCAAGTCTAGTGGCTCAGTGCTGCAATTAGCTCTGAAATCTGTCCGAAGAGACTGAATCATGGGAGCAGGAAATGGACTGAAGGAAATGGACTGCTGAGCTTGAGATGGACATATAAAGCACATAATCCAGGTCTCAGATCATCTCATCGTGATTCTGTGAATCCTGGAAGGCTTTTTCCCACCTGGCCTGGGAGAGCGGAGCCCTGACTGACTCCAGCTACAAAGCTAAGGCTGCTACACAGACTCCTGGGATGGGGTGATGTTTGAGGGTGAGTGTGTTGCTGTTGGGTTTTTGTATTTTTATTTCAGATCTTGTGATTTATGTGGAAATTGTTTGGTTTGGTTGTGTATTTTTTTTTTAAATTATGATTTACAATTTTATATAATTCAATAATTTTACAATCATTTTGAAACTCGACTTCCTTCCCTCTCTTTCTGTGGTTCCTTAATTTTTTTTTTAAAAAATATTTTCGGCATATTCCAAATTCACTTACTCATTTATTCATCTACTTTAAATATATACTCTTATAAAATTGCAGGTTATTGCAATAATCCTGCAAATATTCTTATCTGTTTACAATTTGTTTGTAAATATTCAATAAACCATTTCCATTCATATATATATATATATATATATATATATATATATATATATATATTTCACCATTTCTGCATATTCCATAAGTTTTTGTATCCATTCTTCTTTCGTTGGGACTGCTTTTTATTTTTGGGCTGGTTGTATATATTTTTAAAATGTTTTGTTTATTGCTTAAGATTGCCATATTTCAAAAAGTAAAAACCAGGACACCCCGAAAGTTGCTTTTGACAGCCCTAGCTTATATTGCGATTATGTATTTTTTTCAGGTTGCAAGCTGCCCTGAGCATGGGTTGAGCTGTGGAGATTATGGATATACCGTATTGGCCCGAATATAAGCCTCACCTTTAAAATTCAAGGGGGAGGGGGAAGGAAAAAAAGACAATACCGGAATATAAACTGCTCCCTTAAATTTCTGCAGGGACTCACACTTGTTCCATTTTACTGTGTGTCTGCTCCAGCAGTGGTATCATAAAAGCCCATTTTTGTAAGGTCGTGAATTTAAGCCGCACTTTCCATGGTCAGAATTTGGAAAAAAAGTGAGGCTTATATTTAGGCCAATATGGTATGTACAGTATTTTTCGCTCCATTAGACGCACCTGACCATAAGATGCACCTAGTTTTTAGAGGAGGAAAACAAGAAAAAGAAAATTCTGAACGAAACAGTGGATGTATGATTTTTGTGGTTCATGCTTTGGCCACAGACATGTGATTTGCTGGTGAGTTTGGGGTAGCCCAATGCAAAAATCCTGAGAATCCATGTGGATCTGTGCTTTGTAACCACGTTTTTGTGCCATTGTGGCCTGTGTAAGCAACACCTCTCCTGCTTTGCTGCTTCAAAGCGAGCCATGGAGGTAGGAAGGAAGGAGAACCATGGATCCTCTGCTCGCGACTGCAGCAGGAGCCCCCCGCCATACGTAGGCATTCGCTCCATAAGACACACAGACATTTCCCCTTACCTTTTAGGAGGAAAAAAGTGCATCTTATGGAGCGAAAAATACTGTATGTGTATATATATAGAAAGCATCCCACAATGGACCTGTGAACAGGATAACAGGGTCAGCTACCTATTGAAACCCTTCTGAGGCATATTAATCAGGTTTAACACAGAGTTGGGAAACTCAGACCCCTAGGGCCAAATGTAGCCTTCTATTTAGCCCTCTGAAATCTCCCTAGAGATCACATCCTCCTTGCGTGCTTCTGGCTGTCTGTCCTTGACCTGTGATAATGCCCTTGCTGGCCTGGCAGGAGGAAGGAGAGATGTGTAGGAACCTCTGACCTTTGCATGGTTGGAAGGTAAGCTATGATACAAAGGTCTACATTGCATCTATTGTCCTGCACATGTTTACATTTGGCCCCATCCACTACTGGCATTTGACCCTTGGAAGGCAATTTTCAGCTGAAGGGCTCAAGGGCTCTCCAGCTCTGGTCTAAAGCAATTTAAGAAAGCTGGAGATCCCTGGGTAATGAAGCACTCCTTCTTAACTGAAAGCTGTCACCTAGGAGGCAATTCTCTCTAGGCTCTGCACCCTGGTCAATATCTCCGAAGAGCATGGCATGAGACTCCCAGGAACGACAGCTTCTCCTTCCCTAGTGAAAACTGGCGTGACATTGCCCAAGCCAGATTCTTTATTGGCGGGCACAGCAAATTCATCCTCCTAAAAGCATAGCTGGGAATGCGGGGCTGGGGAGGGGACAGTGAGAGAAGCAAACCACACTACAGATGGCGTGTTACATTTTTGCTTGTTTACTAAACCTGCTTGGGTGTTTCAGAAAGGGATGAATCAGCCATAGAATGGAATGCTAGATTCATGGAAGATTCCAGACAAATACCCCAATGCTGTCTCTCTCCCTCTCCATACGCCTCCCCTCTCTGTGTGTGGGGTTGGTGGGGGAGTGAGAGGAAGAGGCAGGAAATGGATTTATTGCCACCACCGCCTAAGAGTGCCAGCCTCTGCAGCTACACCTTTCATAGCAGTTTAGCATACAGGCTGTGGCAGGTGGCCGCATTAATTTCCATGCTATGAAAACCACATTTCCTGAGGCTGCTGAGATTCAAGTTACAGTGATAAGCACAAGAGCAGACCAGGGTGCATTCTGCCCCCCTTGGTAAGCTGGCAACCTTGCCACCATTTTAAAAATACTGTTATTATATGTTCTCTTTTTCATAGATCCACTTCCTTCTCCTTTTCTCTCTGCCCACATCTTCATCTCCACTCCTGTAGGGGCATTTTAAAGCCCTGTGGGGTTAATAAAGAAAGGGAGGCTTCCATTTGATTGCCGTGTGGTTTATGGCTGGGGGGGACTTTTATTGACATGTGGGTTGTGCAAAGGGAGAGCTCAGAATGAAGTCAGAATGAGCTGCTGACTGCAGTTTACCTGCTGTTGTATCTCACAGCAGCAGGAGCTAGGGAGGCATTCATCAGCTGAGCTTTCTGCTGGGTAATAAAAATAAATAAGAAGTGGGATTAGAAGCCTTCTCCTGGCTCAGTGTTCTACAACAGGCTGCCTGCACAAGAAGATTCAGTAGCCCAGAACTTCACGTACATATGCCTTGCATTCTAAAAGAACCACATGATGCAGGGCTGATAGGATGTTGGTCTTGCTGCAAGAACTCCTTGGAACCAAAGAGTGTTGGGAATTGCAGCAGTACTTCCCAGGATTCTTTGGGGGAAGGCATGGTTGTTTACACACCATACGTTTGAAGCCCATCTCCCTAAAAAATCCTGGGAACTGTAGTTTGTTAAGGGTGCTGGGAATTGTAGCTCTGTGAGGGGGTAAACTATACTTCTCAGGAGTCTTGGGGCGGGGGATGTGCTTTAAATGTGTGGTTTATACGCAGCCACTTTCCAAAGAGTGAGAATTATTGCTGTAGATAGCCCCTGATTTGGAATACAAATTGGTCCAGTTTGTAATTAATAGATTATTCTGAACTGAAAAGCTATTCCCTGGCAACCTTCCTGGCTCAGAATGCTCCCATGCAATCCTGCCCAGAGGCTTATGTTGGGATCCCACCCTGCCTTCAGGGGTGAGCCAGGGGGAGACCTGTGATAGGGCCTTCTTGGTGGTGGTGCTCTGTTTCTGGAATGTCTTCTCTAAAGAAACTCATCTGATGCCAACACCAATGCCTTTTTGACAGGTCTTTTCGGCAGGCATTAGCAAATATCTTTTTAGATTTCCCCAATATATTACATATATTGTGACGTGTTTGAGGGAAGTCAGATTTCCCTAAATTCCTGGGTGCCAGATCCTTCCCATAATTTAGTAAAAGTTAGAATTAACCAAGGTTTCATTAATCCTACTGGATTTAGTTATGCTAACAAGCTAAGACAGTTTAGCAGAGCTAGCAGGATGGACCATTAGCAGTGGGCAAAGGCCAACAGTGGTCCATCAAGAAAACCATCCAAGGGCTGGGTGCTAGTGGGCAGAGGCAAATGCCAGGTTTAGGGTTTCAACTTTGAATGATGTAGGTTGCAGGGAGGTCCTTGGAGTTGGTTAGCAGTGAGAAGCAGAAGGAGGGTCAGAACTCCATGTGAGCTGGGGGGTGACAGGCTGGAACTCAGAGGCACAGGGGGTGGATTTTTGCTGTCCTTTGAATCCATTTTTACCTTTATGGGGGAAGCCAGACACTCATGGCCTGTGCATGCTTTGCCATCCCTCCATCTTGGTTCATGCTGCTAATACATGTAAATAAAACCATATATCATAAAGGCACCATAGCCTCTGTTGTGCCTAATTTCTGAATCCTGAGTAAGTGCCTGGAACCCCTGAAATCTCACACTGTTCAGAGACAGGGGTGGCATGCAACAATATTTTTGGGTTGTAGCTCTAACCTAATGCGACTGTGACCTTCATTTTTCTTATGCACATTTCTTACAGCTGTTCTGCTGCAAGTTTCAATGGGATTGTTCCTATCGTGATGAAGTTTTAAAAGTCTCTCATGTGGCTTTAGCTGCTCTGAGAGTGGTGGAGGAGAGCACCCACTGAGACTTGCAGGGCAAAAGGCAGGGAGGCCAACAGTAAGTGGCACTAGAGACAATGAGCAGCAGAGCCAACCACTTCTGCTGTTGTCCTCATCTTCCTCCCTTCGGAGTTCTACATGGGACAACATTGAGTCTAAAGGAGTAGGAAGCTAGCAGGCAGTTATGGGTTGCAAGTAAGGAGGAAGGTGGTGCTGGCTGAGGTCAAACTGTGCTTGGTGGGGCAGTTGGCCCTAATCAACCAGCCTCCACTGTCTGATGGCTACTAGGTTGAAGAAGGGTAGATGTGTTTCGAACAGGCAAAAAAGTGATGTAAAATAATGTTCTGAGCATGCTCGGTTCATTTTCAGCAGATGAGGCACCCAGACTAGTTATTTGATGCAAACCCCTTAATCTCAGTGAAACCCTTGTTGATGGATTGCTCTTAACTGAAAGAAAAGACTGCATGGAACTCAGTGGCTGGATGCATGTGTTGAAGTACAACAACATAAGGAAAACCCTGCTGGATCAGACCTATGGCCCATCTGGTCTAGCATCCTTGTCTCAAAGTGGCCAGCCAGTTGCCCATGGGAAGCCTGAAAGAAGGACCTGAGTGCTCTCCCCACCTGCAACGGGTACCAAGAGGCATCCTGCCTCTGACAGCAGAGAGAGAACATAGCAATCCTTACTAGTAGCCACGGATCACATTATCTTCCATGAATTTGTCTAATCCTCTTTGAAAGCCATCCAGGTTGGTTGCCATCTCTACATCTAAGCTCTGTGGAGAGGCACTTTTTTATCAGCCCTGTCTTATGAGCATTTGTGTTATGTCCCTTCAAAAGATTAAGCTATGATATTAACGGCACCTTCCTTTGTGCTACAACTGATATCCACTATGATAATCTAACATCCATTGATGTTAACTTCTGCTGCTCCTCTTCAGAATAACATGACAGTCTCAAGAAGAGTTTAGAAGCTGTAGGCTAGTTTGTCCTGAGGGTGCACAGGAACAAGACGTTATCTGAAGTGATTTTCATCAGTACTCCATTTCTCTTTCTCTGTGAGAGTTATTGCCATTTTTATTGAGAGCAAAGCTGCTAAACAGCTACCAAGCACCTCTTCTCTTCTCTCAACCTCTGATGGCATTGTATGGAGAGAGAGAGAGTGTACAGGGCTCTGGTAAAGGGGGAGGGAACTGTTGTTGGAAGTTTGCAACTCAGGTTGAAGAGGGTCTTTCATGGGTTAAGACATAGAGTTAAAGGGTAAAGGGACCCCTGACCATTAGGTCCAGTTGTGACCGACTCTGGGGTTGTGGCGCTCATCTTGCTTTATTGGCCGAGGGAGCCGGTGTACAGCTTCCGGGTCATGTGGCCAGCATGACTAAGCCGCTTCTGGCGAACCAGAGCAGCTCATGGAAACGCCATTAGGTTGGCCGGGTCAGGGACCGAGCAACGGGAGCTCACCCCGTCACGGGAATTCGAACCGCTGATCTTCCGATCGGCAAGTCCTAGGCTCTGTGGTTTAACCCACAGTGCCACCCCAAGACACAGAGTTAGGGGCCTTCAGATTCCCAGATTGTCCTTGTATCTTTAACCTCTTGAGCCAGTCTTTCTATTTCTTTAATGTTAAACTGATACAGCTTACAACTCCTTTTACAACTTCCTTTTCCTCACACCTTCCTTTTGGACCTCAAGATGAGAGGTCACCTTGGAGTCAGCTTCTGAAAAATAAGGAGCAAGCAAGGAGCAAGCATGGCTGACTTTGTCTTCTCCGGTCTAGTTACAGTAAAACTAGAAACTTTCCTATCCAAGCAGGGTTGGCCCACCATGAGCCAAGGTGAGGTGATCACTTTAGGCGGCAGGATCCACAGGGGCAACAGATCCCAATGAAGATTTTTATTCCCTCTTTGTTCCTGATGTAGATCACCCCTTCTTCCCTGGCAGAAAGGGAGGGCACCATTTTGTGGGTCCTCTTGGGTGCCAAAATGTATTGGGCCCTGTATCCAAGTGATGTGTTCCCCACAATACACTGTTTTGCTATTTTCTTACTCTACAAGCATCTCCGTGTGTGATTGCAACAAGTAAAGTCTACTCCTTAACCAAGAGTCATTTACCAAATGCTACTCATACAGTTTCAATTGCAGGATGTGGCTGGGTGCCACCTGAGGGTAAGCAGCCATGGCTGTTGCTGCATCTGATTGGCCCATCTGGGAAAATGGATGCTGAACCAGAAGGACCATTGGTCTGATGCATTCTTACATTGGAATGATACATTCTTAGAAAATGGCACATTATGTAGAGTGGTTGGCAGGAGCTTATTTCACAAAATTTATGCACTGGTTACTTGACAGCAAACCTCTAAGGGAGCAAATTCTACGCAGAGGAATCTGGCATAAAGCAAACTGGTGTAAGGTAAACTGGTGTGAAGTTGCACCAAATCCCATTCAGTGGCTAAGTTCACCCTCTCTGGTCCCACCACCCCACCTTTGGAACACCCCCTTTTGGGGGACTTACAGGGGCTTTGGCTTAGTCAGTGGAGCCCCAGTGGAGCGAGTTACTCTGGTTTATCTTCAGCTGGACTAGCCCTGTCTCCCAGCCCTCCCGTTCTATGTTTTGGTCAAATATACCTTCCCTGCCCCACTTGCTTGGTCTGAGCTGTTGCAACCCCTTAACACTACACCGCAACATTGTTGCCGGTTCCACCTGTCTAATTTTGATTGACAGCATCTTTCTGGGGGATCGGGCACAAGCCTTGTCAGATTTTGCTTCAGATGTTGACATTCCTTCAGCTGGAGATGCCGACATGTAGCCTCACACACATGCTATACCAGGGGTCAGCAAACCTACCGTGCCTCAGGCCGGTGTTTCCAGCGCCGATCGTGCAGCGGGCCAGAGGGCGGGGGAGCACGTGCCCATACGCGTGCGCACACGCTATTTCCGGCACACTTCCGGGTTGGAGGAGCACTGGAAATAGCTTGTGTGCATGCGCCCAGGCCTCCTCCAACCCGGATGTGCACCGGAAATAATGCTTGCACATGCGCAAATAACGCTTGCGCTTGCACATGTGACCAAGCTATTTCCAGTGCTCCTCCAGCCCAGAAGTGGGCAGCCATGCAGCGCAGTGCCAGTAAGAGAGGACGGTCGCAGCAGGTGGCGGGGGTCGCAGTGGGCCAGATAATCGAGTCCCTCGGGCCTTAGTTTGGGGACCCCTGTGCTACACCATAAAGCTTTGCTTTCCCCCCTAAAGAGGATGGAGAACTTTTCACTCAGGGACCAGCTTCTCTGCTTTTATCCGTTAGGCAGCAAAACAAACATCGCACAGAGGGAAATCCTGTCCATTGGATACAGTGAAATCTGGGCAACTAATGCCTACTTGCAAATGGAGGAGAGGGGTTGTGGAAAAGTATGCTTTTGTAATTAACTTCTTTATACCTGTCTTAATTTTTGAGAGCTGTTTTCTGCAGCCTCAGCCAAAGTACACAATTTAATCTGAGGTTTCTTCTAGAGTCACGCACCATTTTTTTTAAAGCAATGCTCATCAGTTGTGACAGCTTCAGCTACTTAGGCTGGAGTGAGAAGCTAAACAATGAATCACTCTGAATATTTGCGCTGTGAATCATTTATCTTTCCCACCTAACCCCCCCCCCCGCAAACTGATGATTCATGTATTTAGTTTGATATGCATAAAGATAGATATGAATATGGAAAGTCTTGAGAAGGGTAGATCTACATAGATAGAGAGGGTGGGGAAGTCTAGATCAGAAGTAGCAGAACAGGGATATCTCTAGATGCCTTTAGATAGGGACGGATATGGAAAGTCTTGGTTGGGGTAGAACTAGACAGGGATATCTAGATATGGGGAAGTCTAGATCAGGGGTAGTAGAACAGGGGTAGATCTAGATGGGGATAGATAGATATGGATTTGGAAAGTTTTGACCAGGGGAGGTAGAGATAGGGATAGATGGAAATGGAAAGTCTAGATCAGGGTAGCAGAATGGCAAAAGGTCTGGATGGTTCTAGATAGGGATAAATATGGAAAACGTTGATTGGGATAGGACTAGATAAAGATAAGTAGATATGGATACAGAACGTCTATATTTGGAGTAATAGGATGAATAGATCTAGATAGGGATAGATTTGGGAAATTTAGGTCAGGGGTAGTCAATGTGGTGCCCTCTAGATGGAGTCCACCAGCCATCTGCCCCAGCCAGCAGGTCAGGGGAGACGGAAATTGTGCTCCAACAACAGGTGGAGGGCACCAGATTGGTTGCTCTTGGTCTAGACTATTACTTTTGCCCAGTAATACAATAATTACATGTTGAATAATTATATATCTAGTGCTTAGGGATGGATGAATCTGCTCATTCTGGTTTCTCTCAGTTTCTACTTGTTCTAATCTTAAACTCACTTATCCACATTTCCACAGCAGCTCTATATTTTATCTATCTATCATCTATATCTATCATCTATCTATCATCTATCTATCTATCTATCTATCTATCATCTATCTATATCTATCTATCATCTATCTATCATCTATCTATCTATCATCTATCTATCTATCTATCTATCTATCTATCTATCTATCATCTATCTATCATCATCATCTATCTATATCTATCTATCATCATCTATCTATCATCTATCTATCATCTATATCTATCTATCTCTATCTATCTATCATCTATCTATCTATCTATCTATCTATCTATCTATCTATCTATATCTATCTATCTATCATCTATCTATCTATCTGTCTATCATCTATCTATCTATCATCTATCTATCATCTATCATCTATCATCTATCATCTATCATCTATCATCTATCATCTATCTATATCTATCTATCTATCATCTATCATCTATCTATCTATCTATCTATCTATCTATCTATCATCTATCTATCTATCTATCTATCATCTATCTATCATCTATCTATCTATCTATCTATATCTATCTATCATCTATAACTATCTATATCTGGCCTTCTTAGGTTGCTTTTAATCTTGTTTTTAGTGTATAGTACAGTATCAACTTGATTTATGTGTGGTGCATTACCCCCCCAAAGGAATAGTAGAAGTACCTACTATAACAAATTAGTAGCAGATCTAGACTCTTGCTAGGAGAAACCTAGAGAAGCAGGGACACAGCATATCACTGATAACAACACGAATCATGCAAGAGTCAGTCTATGACCTGGGAGACCAGAGTTTCATTCCCTACTTGGCCATGAAGCTCCCTGGGCGACCTCGGGCCAGTCACTGCAAACAGTGGTCACCTTGATTGTAATGGTTGTACTGCAATCTGCCAGCTGATCACAAATAGTATCAGCCAGGGTCCAACTTGCTTTTAGCATTTGTTTCTGTATTTCTGTAAGTTGCACTGAGTCACCTTTTTACTGTGGAAAAGGGGACTAATGAACATAATGAATAATAGTAATTTGGTTGGAGAACAGCTCTGCAAAATTTAGACAAGCGCAAATTTCAAAGGATGATTGTGTTTTGGTTTGTGCATTGGTTCTGGTAGTGTAAATTAGGTAGTTTCTCATTCAAATGAAAACGGAATGAAATCCCCCCCCCATCCCTTGTTTGTATGCTAGGCAAAATTGCATTCGAAAGTAAACAATCTTAAACAGGTGTAGATGAGGAACTGAATTTAAGACTGGGTTGCGGTGGAGGAAGAAAAACAAAAATTGACAAATTCATCTGTCCCTAGGCTAAATCCCTCAAATGTTGGGTCAAACATTGATACTTGCCATCCTTCTTGGTCGTACCCCCTATTCAGGTAAGGGGTTTGTTTTTGCCTTGATCAGCAAGATTATTAGAGGTGGACAGATGCTAAAGATGTCTTTCACATCAGAGTTGTATAAAGCAGATGTGTCTTAGTTCCCCTGAGGCACAACAGATCAGTTTTGTGTTGTATAATGTAATGTCAACTATACTTCCAGCCCCTACCCCATCCTTCCTCAAATGCTGCTATGAAGAAGATGCTCTTTGGTAGTTGAGAGAGGCTATGTTTTGCGAAAGATTAAGCAAACTTTTTTGTGGGTGGGAATTCCTCATGGGAATTGAAGGGAGCAATCTAGCAAAGAGGGAGGAATGTTAGGCAGAGCCCATGTTTCAAGGGTGAAAATAGGCAACACCCTTGTACAACACCTGCAAAGGATTGCAAGCCCAAGGCCCTCTTTCAACCACTGAGAAGTCTCAAACCCAAGACCAACAGCATGCATATTTCTCAGACATCTTCTCCACTGTTAAATGCAACCTTTTCTTTCACAGTGAGAGGTCCAAGGAAAAATTCTGCCTGGGTTTCAAGAGCAGATGTCACGGCCCCTGAGGCCGATAGAAGAATCTTGTTTTGTGTGTGGATGTTGACACCTGTCTCGCCTTTCAACAGATTAAATAAAGACATTGTACTCTCATTGCAAATATCCCTCCGGTCCAAGATGCTTTGATGGCAGCATGATTCCTTCTCTCTGCCTTCCTTGTGAGTTTCCTCTTTTTCTTTCCCTTACATCCAGTCAGATTTCCTGAAGGCACATTCTGTGCTTGCAGGTTCGTTAAGTCAAAAAGCACGAGGCCTTGGCAGTGCACTGAGGAGCAAGTGCCTGAAGAGGTTCTGGCATGCCAGCGGGGCCTGGTCTAAATCTGTGCCCTTGTTTAAGTGGATCAACTGATCTATCGGCAGGCACAATGCACATTCACCCAGAATGAGAGAGGCTTGCCAAGGCATCTTTCACATTCATTAAGTGGCCAGAATCGGAGCCAGCCGTGTCCTGCTGACTCTTCCTCCTTTCGTTTGAGCTGTTCCAATAATCAAGAGCTGCCTTTGCTCTTCAGGCCTTTGCTTCAAGAGACAGACTGAAACCACATTCACACAATACTTTTAAAGCCTTATAATACCCACTTTGACAGTATTTGGCTTCTCCCAGAGAATATGGGAAGCATAGTTTTTTAAGGAGTTGCTAGAAGACCCCTATTCACCTCACAAAGCTGCAATTCCAACAGCAATTCCTCTTCCCAGGGAACTCTGGGAATATTAGATTTATAAAAATGTTAACTTATAACAAAGTTATAATTAACTTTGGAACAGTCCATTTCAAACCAACAGACACCATCTGTTGTTAAATATTTGTTTAGCTATTATTACATTTGTATCTCAGCGTTCACCCAAGGAACTCAAGGTGCCGAACATGGTTCTCTCCTTTCCCATTAATTACATCTTCACAACAACCCTGAGAAGTAGGTTAGGCTGAACAACCAAGAGTGGCTCAGGGTCACCCAGTGAACTCCGTGGCTGAGTAGGGATTTGAATCCTGGTCTCCAAGTTCCTGGTCAGACATTGTAACCACTACACAACACTGTCTCTGCACTCCACACAGATACTGCTGATGTTGAGCTCTTCGCCTGAAAAGGGAAGGAAGGAAAAGGGGAAGGGCCATTTGTGTGACTTCAGAAAAGTGCAAATTTTGAAGGATGGCTGTGCTGTTACAGTTTGCATATTGTTTCAGAAAATGATTTATGTTGTGGCCACAAATGTGGCTTGAGAGAGGTTCTGTCGTAGAGCAAAAATCTATTATTATTATTAATGTTACTACTTTTACTACCACTACTACTAAAATTTCTGTACTTCCCTTCATCCGAGGATTACAGGGTGGTTTACAATATAGAAACACAAACATGCTTAACATACTACCGAACAAAAAATATTTCAGAAATAGACTGGAAAGAGAAGCTGCTGAATTGCAACTCATTACCAAACTTAAAACCATGGAGAGACCTGGTCTGAACAAAGACATTGGATTCTTATCTCATTATACATGACAAAGCCATTTTTCACCTTCTCACCCCTTGCTTTTTCCTGTAAGACCTATTGCAGTCGTTAAGAGTCGTCAACAGGCTCATCACAGCTATCTGCCAATCACCCATTCCCACCACCCTTCTGAGTAATACCCCTCCCCACCTTCTCACTATATAGAAGGATCTGGCAACTTCTGTTTCAGTGTATCTGAAGAAGTGTGCATGCACACGAAAGCTCATACCAAGAACTAACTTAGTTGGTCTTTAAGGTGCTACTGGAAGGAAATTTTTTTGTTTGTTTTGAACAAAAAATAGTTAGGGAAAATGTACAATACTAGTTCAAATATATGTTGGAAGTGTAAGGAAAAGGAAGGGACATTTTATCATATGTGGTGGGATTGTAGTGTAATTATAAATTTTTGGGAAATGATATACAATGAATTGAAGAAAATGTTCCATTTAACATTTGTTAAAAAAACCCGAGGCATTTTTGTTGGGGATTGTAGGGAGAGACCTGCCAAAAAAGCTGAAAAACATCTTCATGTATGCGACAACGGCCGCAAGAGTTCTGGTAGCACAAGGATGGAAGACTGAAGAAACCCCAACTAAAGAAGCATGGCAAGAAAAATTGACTATGCAGGGCTATGCAGAACTGGCAAAACTGACATATAAGCTACGGGACAAGGATAACTGTGACCTCAAGGATGAATGGGAACCCTTTACAAAGTATCTGAAGACACAACAAAGCGAACTGGACTCCTTGGCAGGTTTTGAATAAACATTCACAAACTTTTTATTGATAATAATCAGCTAAATAGTTTGAGGATCTATACAAGTTTGTAACATGCAGAAAACAGCAGTCTCAGAGAAACCAAAGACTGGAGCTGAGGGAAGTCAGGGGGTGGGGGCGGGTGGATTTTGTGTGGAAGGGGGGAGGGAGGAAAAATGGGGGGGGACAAGGATATGTTTTTGGATAATATGTCTTGTTTTAATTTTGAATAAAAAAAACCAAAAAAACCACACCATACTAACAAACAAAAACAATACCCCAGCCCCCGTTTAACAGGCCACGGATTGTCAAATTTGCCAAGGGCCTGGGAGAAGAGGAATGTTTTTGCTTGGTGCCTAAAGATATGTAATGCAGGCACCAGGAGAGCCTCTCTGGGGAGAGTGTTCCACAAACTGGGAGCCACCACAGAAAAGGCCTGGTCTCGTGTTGCCACCCTCTTACAAACATGGGGTCCAGGAAGAGGCAGCCATCTTCCTCTTTCTAAAGCAGAGGTGGGGTACTATTTTCTGTCACATGGCATTCAAGAAAATCTTCTGAAGGCCACCTGACCATAGTGGGAAGATGCAAAAGTGGGCAGGGCAATGAATGTCCATTGGCCCTTTGTTCAGTTGGCTAATTTTGGCAGACATTCTTCTTTGCATTTTCCACCCAGATAAGCAGGAGGCAAAATCAGGGTTCAATGACACACTTCAGCTGGGCAAAAATCCACAGACTGAAAAGCAGGAACAGTGAGGGGTATAGTTTTAGAAGAGGGGGTGTGGCCTGAGGAGAGTTTTAGGGGTCAGCTAGAGATGTCTAGAAGTCACAGGGGTGCCAACTTGAATAAAACATTGGGGGGCCCAGGTAAGCCCCACCCCACATAATTGATCACATGGTGTGGCACATCCAAGCCATTTGAACAGCAATGCCCATCAACTTTGGGGGGCCCTGACACCCTCAAATATGTTATGGGGGGGCTGAAGGGACCTTGGCCCCTAGGAGTTGGATCCTATGGGAGACTTGCATTTGTCACCCAGGCCTGCAGTTCTTCTCCAGGGGTCTAAAGGTATAATGAGTCCTCTTTGGGGGAAGTATTTTTTGATTATGATTATTTGTTTTGTTGCTGTTGTGTATCTTTTATACAAAAGTAAAGTCTCAAAGTAACTTTACAATAGTCTCTTGTACCATTACCAAAGGTAAGGGTGTCAGGCCCCCTCTGCTCCATAGTAAGGTTTTATTTTAGTCTTTTTGGCTTGAGAAAAGAGGAGGGGGATTTGGCAGGGAAAGGAGGGGTGCAGAGATGGGGTCCGCTCAGGGGAGAAGCTGTGCCTACCTTGAATGGCACGCACTCAGTAAAGTGGGACACTCACAAGCTACAGCCCCGTTCCCTCACTTCGGTTACTCATGTGCAGTGAACGTAATAGGGCTGAGCGGCCCAGTTTTTCATTCTGTGTCTAAGCGTGCCATAGCTTCTTCCTTTATTCTGGAGCAATTCAGCGATTTCACAGCCTGTGGGTGCTTTCCTGACAACTCATCCTTCCACATCAAATCCTACTGAGTGACGGGAGCCAGAGGCTATTCATAACGGCAGCGTATCAGCATGTAGTAATCATAATTACATGAAATAATAACTATCTAAAGGGCACTCCGATGAGTGACAAGCTCTAGAATGCACCTTGACACCTGCCAAAGATGTACTAAACACACACAAGGAATTATCCCCCGCCGTCCTGTCACTTGGTCAGCGGAGGCAGCCAGCCAGAGTTAATCAAATTAACCTGACAAAGTCAGGTGGGATAAGTTGTAGTCTTCACCTTGCTGTCAAAGGCATGTTGCTGAGGCGAGAGGTTTGTGAAGACCTCCAGGCCATGCAGCCAAATGCAGAGATGATGAGCTGGTGCTGTGTAGATGAATGAGGGAGAAAGTCCAGATCGGTGGGCATCCCAGTAGGAACTTATGTCATGCCCCAAAAGTAGACAACCAGAAACACAACTATCCTTTCAAATTCACATTTGACCAAACTTTGCAATGCAATTCTTCACCCCCCCACACCCCACCAAAAAAACATTTGGACAAAATTTGTAACGAAAGAGCTCTTTATATTGTAATTATTGGTATGGTGTTAATATATGGTTAATATATAGTTTTAAGTCTATCAATTTTTATTTTTATTTTTAAAAATGATGGGTTTTTTCTATGTTTTTAGCGGTACTTATTTTTATCTGTAGGCCACTTTAAGTCCTGTCATAGAAAATTGTGGGGCATAAATAAATATAATAAAGATAATAATGGGGGGGGGGGAAATGTGCAAAAGTTGCGAATATTTGCAAAAACGACCTGAGAAAAGCACACTCCCGTTTTTACACTGGGTGCACTTCTAGGGATGTCAGAAGCACAGCTACTGAAACAGTCATTCTTCAAAATTCACGCTTCTCTGAATTTTGCCATGCGGTTTTCTAGCCAAGTAAAATGTGCAAAAATGCATTTGCCAGGGTAAAGTGTGCACATAAGTATGTAAAGTAGTGAAAATAATACACAAATGTGTGTTATATGAGGAAAAGCTGCTTTGCAAAAGAATGTGTGCATGAGCTAACTTTGCACACAAAGAGGTGTATATTAGGAAAAATACTCAATAAGTTACTGACAAATTTTCATGAGGACTTCAAAAATAAAATTCCCCAACTGATGTAGAAATCTGGAGAACTGAAATAAAGTCCAGAAAAGTGAGAAATCAGAGTGGTCAGATTTGCCCTTCCCTTCCACTAAGCTATGGTCTTCTAGGTTTGCCAGACCTCCAGGTTGCAGGAGAGAGCTTGAATCTCCAAGAGGGCAAGAGTACCTTTCATAATAATAATATTTAAGCGTCAGCCCAGCAGGAGCTGCCTGCAAATGATAGCATGGACACTATGGAGGGTTCTGCCATCTTCCGCTCCCCTCTCCCAATTAACCTCCATCTCCAGGGCCTACCCTGTGACATCACCGTGAGTTGCTCTGTGACATCACCAGGTAGCAGGACTGCAGGGCTCCTGACCTGGTGGCCATATCCTTCCCCAACTGTACATGCACAAATCTGTAACACGAGCAGTGGAGAACTATGGAACCTCAGTCCCACAGGAGGCAGGGTTGGCTACCAACTCGGATGGCTGTAAAAGAGGAATAGACAAATTTATGGAGCGGAAGGCTATTGATGGGCTACTAGTCACAATAGCTGTGCTCTGCCACCATAGTTGAGTTGCAGGTGTGAGGGTATTGCGGCAAGCCTTTTGGCTCAAGTGGTGGTTAGGCACTGGAATATTGCTGGAGGCAATGAGGGGAGGTAATTGCCATCACCTGTCCCTCCATTAAAGGATTCCAAGGGGTGTGGCCCTGTCTGAAGCCCCGTGGGTGGCTAGGGCCTATGGAACGACCCCTATCAGTAACCCCAGGGGAGCTCCGAGTCAATGTGCATAGGCAGGACTCCTCCTACTGGTGGTTAACCCTTCCCGGACTCCTTGCAGACGGGCAGGAGTCAGATATAGTTGGTTAGGGCCAATGCCTAAGCACATACCACTCACAACCTGTAACCAATAAAGGTGTGGCCTTTTTTAGCCCATTAACCTAAAATACTGGTGCCTAGTGTCTTTATTTCAACTCCGGGAGGGATTGGGACCTTGCCACGCAATACCAGTTGCTTGAAACCACAGAAGGCTCCAGTCCAACCTTACTGTATGCTTGTGAAACATGGACCACTTATAAACGCCATCTCCAACTCCTCGGAAGATTTCATCAATGGTGTCTCCGAAAAAAATTACACATCACTTGCGAAGACAGGCAAACTAATATCAGTGTACTGGAAGAAGCACTGGCTTCACCAGTGTTGAAGCAATGATTCTTCAACATCAACTTCATTGGACTGGTCATGTTGTGCGGATGCCTGATCGTCTTCGAAAAGCAACTACTCTATTCTGAACTTAAAAAAGAAAAGTGTAATGTTGTGGGGGGGACGGCCCTTGCCTGCTGTGCCCTATACCACCCCCGAATTTGTGGGGGTGGGGGCACTAGTCACAAAGCCCTCCTGTGGGATTCCAGCACTCCTGGACGCCGTCCCTGATTCGCGCCACTAGTTGCAAGCATCTTCAAAAGAAACAATTTGGACAAGATAAATTGCACATGCTTCAAGGAAAAAGGGGAGTAAAGACTGCTGACAGAAGAGATCTCTGATAACAAGACAAGAATAAAATATGAGAAGATACGTCAAGATACGGTATGACTGAGGGGGGAGGGGGAAAAAAACCTGCCTTCCTTTTTCTTATGTGATTTAACAAGAATCCCCTCCCCTAATGAGTCAGAAACTAAGGACTTAAGCTGTGGATTTAAGGCTGTGTGGAGATAAACTTTCGAACCAAAGCAATGTTTCAAGATGAAGCTGGAAAGCTAAGAGTTTTGGAATGACGCAGTTAAAAATGCCGTCGCCATTTTGGGAGGCATTGTTGGAGCTCTTGGGTCTGGGAGGAGAAAGAGAGAAATAGAGTTGTTTACATATCGTGGATCAACTTCTCGGTGGGACTTAAGAGCGACAAATGCCAAATTTATGATGGAAAGAGCGATGTTATCTACGAAGGAGATATATGGAGACCATCTGGACTTAGTGGAGGAACGGGAAATCCACACAGGATTATTATTTTGCTTATCGGCTTAAGGAGACTAACAGAAGAGATCGTAAAGGAAAAATAGAAATTATATGAACAAGATATGATGTGGAAACACCAAGATAAGACTGGATAGAATTATGAATTTTGTTTGGACTGATTGGGACTGATTTGGACATTAACGCAGTAATAAGAAGATGATCTGAATCCCCCTTTGGATCGTGAAGTATGGGTTCCCCCAACAAAATTTAAAAATTTGGCTTTGTAATTTGGAATTTATGTGATGTGATTTAATTTGATGTGATTGGCCAGTTAATAAAAAATATTATTATTTTTTTAAAAAAAGAAAAGTGTAATGCTGGTGGTCAACAAAAGAGGTTTAAAGACTGTCTTAAGGCAAATCTAAAAAAATGTAGTATAAACACTGACAACTGGGAAACACTGGCCTGTGAGTGCTCCAGTTGGAGAACAGCCTTTACCAAAGGTGTCATGGGCTTTGAAGACACTCAAACTCAGGATGTAAGGGAGAAATGTGCTAAGAGGAAGGCACGCCTGGCAAATCCACACCGTGATCAACTCCCTCCCGGAAACCAATGACCCCACTGTGGAAGGACGTGTGGATCCAGCATTGGCCTCCACAGTCATTTACGGACTCATTGTTAAAACCGTGTTTATGGAAGACAATCTTACTTGGCTATGAGTGATCGCCGAAGAAGAAGAAGAAGACTAGATGGGCCTTTGGCTTGAGCCAACAGGGCTTACCTTATGTTCTTATGTTCTCAACTTTGTAGTGAAATAGCTGGCTCAAAGAGCCAGCAGGAAGCTTGGCTTGAGCTGTGCATAAATGAAGTACCAGATCACTCTTGTCCCCTTCAGCCAGTGTATGTTTTTTGTGTGTGTTTGGAATCTCGAGTCGCTGCCTGTTGCCACTCAGGCTGCCACATTATCAGCTTTCAGCATAAGCCTCGTATTTGGAGCTCCTGGCTGAGCCTTCTCTGCCGACAAAGCCCTGGGCCTGTCTGCCTTTTGTGAGCTCCAGCTAGTGTTGGCTGAAATGAGATCTCAATTACCCCAGCCCTCTCTGCCTCTCTCTCTCTCTTTTGCACTGACGTCTAGGATTTATCGCGCCGCCATGCAGGTTTCCCGGAACACGAGAATACTTGGATAAAGGTGCCATCTACTGGGCAGAGATTCTAAGAAATGGGAAACGGTTGGCGAAAAGGGGAGGGGAAGCAGAGCTATCTCTGGAAAGGAGAGGGAGAGAGGGTGAGAGGGAGAGAGTGCTCTTAATAACACACTAGGTGGAGGAAAGCTGAGCAGAGGCCACCCCGGCAATTGCATTGCGACAATGCGGATCACAGTTATTTTGATTTGTAAATGTCTACTTGCTCGGGGGAAGCAGCCTTTACATAGTACTTAGCTGTCAACTGGTTCTGATGCACGGGTTGTTGCGCATCAATGGGGGTCTGTATTTTTCACAGTTTGTGTACAGGGAAAGCATGCAATCTTACTCCCATTGGTTTTTCATTGTGGCCAAGCACTGGCTGCACCTCCTCTCTGGTGAAACTGGAGCATTTCCCCCTTGGCTACTCATAACAAGAGCATCTAAGGCTGATTTGTGTGTGCGTGGCTGTGTTTTATTTCTTCAAATATTTATAAGCCACACTTCCATATAAAACAATCACAAGGCAGTATGCAGACTGAAAACACAGTCTTGCAATAAAAATGTCAAACACATCAGTAAGGATGTGCTAGCAGAGAATCTGAAGTTGGAAAGGCCTGTCTGAATAATGCAGTTTTTAGAAGGCACCTACAAATGAGCAAGGAGTTCCACAGGGCAGAGCCTGCCATGCTAAAGACTTGCTCTCTGGTAGAGGCCAGCTGTGGGACCACCAATAGGGCCTCATCAGAAGACTTCAGTGATCAAGGTTGTTGTTGATATCTGTCTCGAGAGATAATGGAGCGTACCTCTGGGGGTGAAGTCAAACCAGGGCCGGATTTAGGTTTGATGAGGCCCTAAGCTACTGAAGGTAATGGGGCCCTTTATATGTCCAGCTGTCCTTTGTGAACAACAAATTGTCACTGCTTTTTTGTGTTGAATATATGCTATATGGCAATTTATGGACCTAATAGGTATGTATACTTTGGCCACCTCATGAGAAGAGAAGACTCCCTGGAAAAGACCCCGATGCTGGGAAAGATTGAGGGCACAAGGAGAAGGGGACAACAGAGGACAAGATGGTTGGACAGTGTTCTCACAGCTATGAACATGAGTCTGACCAAACTGCGGGAGGCAGTGGAAGACAGGAGTGCCTGGCGTGCTCTGGTCCATGGGGTCACGAAGAGTCGGACACGACTAAATGACTAAACAACAACAATAGGTATGTAAAGCCATTTGCAAAAAAAGAGGCTTGCAGGCGGGCCCCATTATTTACATCATAGGAGCCTACACAACACAAAACACTGTTGCTGTATGTAGGTTTTATTTTTATTTTTTATCTTATATTTCGAAAATATACATCCAGGTTTTTTTCCCTTTAAATTTTTTTGGGGCCCCCAAGAGAGTGGGGCCCTAAGCTATAGTTTGTTTAGCTTATACAGCGGTACCTCAGGTTAAGAACTTAATTCATTCTGGAGGTCTGTTCTTAACATGAAACTGTTCTTAACCTGAAGCACCACGTTAGCTAATAGGGCCTCCTGCTGCCACTGCACCGCCGCTGCACAATTTCTGTTCTCATCCTGAAGCAAAGTTCTTAACCCGAGGTACTATTTCTGGGTTAGCGGAGTCTGTAACCTGAAGCGTATGTAACCTGAAGCATATGTAACCCAAGGTACCACTGTACGTAAATCCAGCACTGAGTCAAACCACCCCAGAGTGCCAGCCTAGGCAGAGGGTATGGAGCTCCTGGGCTGCCCAGATGGCAATACCTGCCTTTCCAAAGGAAAGCAGAGCAATATGTCTGGCACCAACTTGGCTGCAGGAGTTGCCAGAAGGAGGCATTTAAGGTGCAATTCCACCACCTTAGGGACTCCACTCTGGATTTGTGTAGGGTCTACTCCTTAGCCTAATCCAAATATATCCTGCAAGGTAGCAGAAGTTTAGGCTCAGAGTTTTCCTTCTCCTAGATAGATTACCTTCTCAGGTTGACCAGCCCCATCTGCTTCCCACTTCCTTCTGCAGCACATGCAGAAACCGCTTTCTTGACTCTGCACCCACTACTGTTCTTAACCACTCAATCTGCCATGCAAAGCAATTTGGGGATGCAATCTATTACATACAGTGGTACCTCGGGTTAAGTACTTAATTCGCTCCGGAGGTCCGTTCTTAACCTGAAACTGTTCTTAACCTGAAGCACCACTTTAGCTAATGGGGCCTCCTGCTGCCGCTGCACCGCCGGAGCACGATTTCTGTTCTCATCCTGAAGCAAAGTTCTTAACCCGAGGTAATATTTCTGGGTTAGCGGAGTCTGTAACCTGAAGTGTATGTAACCTGAAGCGTATGTAACCCGAGGTACCACTGTATAGTATGTGAACCGAAAGCAGTAACAGTGAATACCGATTGCATTCGCTGGACTCATTCCCATTCTGGATAGGGGATAAATAAGCAAAACTGGGCAAATTCCAGTCCCTGCTTCTGTTTTTCTCGGGATTCTCCAACATCCCTTCCTGTGACGCAATGAAGAGTCCAGTTGACAGCACAGTCCTAGTGACGTCTGGAATTTTATTTCATTTGACCTGTCTTGTTACGCCAGTGGACTCTAGGTCTCTTTCTGCTCCGTGTAGTGGCTGCTGATACTCTCTGGTGTGTCCTGGATCAGATTAATTAACGCCTTTCCCCGGACAGAGGTCACATTCTCTTCTCTGCGTGTAAACAGGAGCTGCTTAGAGAAACAAGCACATGAGAGTGGCTGTGTCAACAAGGGAGTGAACAGTGGAAGCATTTCCACTACTCTTCTAGGATCAGCGGGAGCCAAATTTCATCTTCCTTATTTTCTTAAGGGATTAGTGAGGGCCTAGTAAATTTGCCTCAGCTAAGATTGCAAACATTGGCTCTCTTCTTTTGCACCCCTGCTTTCTCCCCCACCCCCAGCCCACCGGTGACTCTACACTTGGCTCAGTGACAGCATTTATCTAGTGTCTTTGCACAGATCCCTCTATAACACTTGGGCTATTTCCCCGTCCCGTCCTGAAGCCAAACCAAATTCAGGAAATGTGGTTGAGCTGTGGGAAAAGTCTGCAAAGGAGCAAATCCTCTGTTCTGCTCAGGTTTCAGATTTGCTGTGGACGGCTGGCGGAGGGAATCTTTTTATTAAAAATCAGCAGCAGAAGGCCCCTAAAAGCACCCATTTCAATTTTGGGGTGTGCTTTCTGACTCTCCTGCCACCATTTGTGGCACAGCATCTGTGAGTAAGTATCTGTGTTTCTGAGGGACACAGGTGGCTAAACCACAGAGCCTAGGACTTGCTGATCAAAAGGTCGGTGGTCCGAATCCCTGCGACGGGGTGAGCTTCCGCTGCTCGGTCCCAGCTCCTGCCAGCCTAGCAGTTCAAAAGCACGTTAAAGTGCAAGTAGATAAATAGGTACCACTACGGCGGGAAGGTAAACAGCGTTTCCGTGTGCTGCTCTGGTTCGCCAGAAGCAGCTTAGTCATGACCTGGAAGCTGTACGCCGGCTCCTTTGGCCAATAAAGCGAGATGAGTTCCACAACCCCAGAGTCAGTCACGTCTGAACCTAATGGTCAGGGGTCCCTATACCTTTACTTTATCTGTGTTTCTGTGTTCTTAATGGGTTGTAGGACCTATACCAAAAGATGTCAGTGTGGAGGACTCCTGTTCAGGGTTCCTGCCAGCCAGCCAGCCAGCCAGCCAGCCAGTCATGCCCCTCTTTAATGATGCTCCTTTCCATTCTCTCCTCTCTACTGTTTCCCATCCCTTCCCCAGGAGGGAAGTTGTCATAGACTGGCTGAATGCCAAGGAGCGGCGGTAGGCACCAGCTGGGGAACCCTCAAGGGACACCCCAGCGGAAGATGGCTCAGAGCCAGGGGACTGGCGGTGGAGTGATGATGAGTGGTTAGAGGGAGAAGACGGAGAAGACTGGGAGGAGGAGGTGTTGGAAGCTGAAGAGGCAACTGGGAGGAGGAGGTGTTGGAAGCTGAAGTGGGCAGGAAGAGGCTGTGGCAGAGAGCAGTCCAGACTCAGAGGCAGGAGAGGAGGTGGACAAGGAGACAGAGATGAGGCAGGCTGCTGTGACCAGCTCCCCTCCTCGCAGAGGAATGATATGGGTGGAGCAAAGAGAGACAAGATGAAAGAGCCTCAGGTTTCTGGGGAAGAAACCAGGGGAGGAGCCTTAGAAGGTGGAAACCTTCAGTTCTCACAACTGCCTCATTGGAGCAAGACCTACTGGGAAGAGTTGCTGTGATCACTAGACCTAAGCTGTTTTGGTTTCTTTGAATAAAGAGTTAACTTCACGGGTGCTGGGTGTTTTATTGCCAACCTGCTTCAGACTCCAGCTCCTGACAGAAGTGGAGGAAGCAGTAAGCATTCCAGACCACACTCCCCCCAAAGCATCATTGGTGGCTAGTGCCCATTGGGACTGGCAGGATGGAAGACAGGAAAACCAACAGTAGGTGGAGCCAGTGGCAATGGCAGGCAGAGCCAAGGAGAGTCATAGCTACCAGATGGTTGGCTGTAAGTAAGAGAGCAGGTAGGTGAGTGAAAGCTGAAGGAAGATTGAGGCTGTCGAGGCACTGACAGCCTCCACTGGTTCCTATGTGTCACCTAGGGATGGATGAATATGTCAATTTAAGTTTCTCTTATTTTCTCATTTTCACAGCTTCAGTCCAGTTCTCCACGTTTCCGAAGCAATCTGCGTGCTTTTCATTATTACTAAAAATCCTGATTGAAGTTCGTCAGCATTTTAGTGCTATTTTCTCCCAATAACTACAACTTCTGTTTGTAGTTTTGAATAAGGTACATATTTTGGCAATCTGTTTCCCCTGATACAATGCGCCTGTGCATGCCATTTTTTTAAAAAAACTATATGTGTTTTTATGCACACAATATAGGCATGCTTGTATGCATTGTTTGTTTAGAGAAGTGCATTGCAAAATTCGAAGAAGAGAGAATTTTGAAGGGTGGCTGTCTTTTTGTCCATGTCTTGATTTGAGAAGTACAGATTAGGTAGCCTCTCCATGAAACGGAAATGATTGAATCCTTCCCCCTCGCATTACACATAGGATTGCTCCACACTTGTTTCTTCCCAGCACAAAACCTATAGCTCCAATTCTTGTGTTCCGTTTGTGTTTTGCTAATATCTGGGTACTGAGTTTGATGTTCTTCTTCCTTTCCGCACCCGCCCCCCCCCCCGGCAACACTTGCACATTTTCTCTTGAGCTGCGGCCATCAGAAGTCAACGAGGCTGGAAAGCAGCTGGGATGAGACAGTCAGCAGATTCCCCCCCCCCCCGCGGTTTCAACACTGGCTCCTGCTCTTCAACTCTGCACTGAGGCCACCACTGTGCTTATTAATAGTGATCGTTAGCATCTCCCAAGACTGCACTCAAAGAATCTTGAAAAAAGCAAAGGCGGCCATTTGCTGTTCCGTTTGCTCAGTTTGAGGAAACCACTTCAGCAATTATCACTGCCTGGCTCTGAGCTTATCTTTCCCCCAAAGCTATGCCATTACCAGTGTGCGTGCCTGAGTCATTCATGCTGATTATTCTGTTGTAATTATTTGGAGGTTGAGAGAGAGAGAGAGAGAGAGAGAGAGAGAGAGAGAGAGAGAGAGAGAGATGAATTAGCATGACTTCCTGCCTATATAGGCCTAGGAAGAGAGATCTGGAAGGGATGCTGATTATTCCTTGTAATGAGGAAACATTTGTGGCACACCTAGTGCTATTTATTGACTTTAAATAATTCTTAACTCTGCTCTTCAGCCAGCAAAGGCTCCAAGGGCAGCTCACAGATCAAGGAAAACAAGACAGTCACTGCACTCAGGCTTCCAATCTAAAAAGGGATGGCATGAAAGGAAACAGGACTGAGAGGGAAGAGGAAATAAGAAAACTCAAGTACCAGCTCTTTAGCTGCAAGTCCTTCTAAAGAGCAGCGGCAATGGAAACTGTTCAGGGAGAAGAGTAGCTAAACATTGCTGTTGTTCCTTTCTATCTCTTGGCTAAAGCCTGGTGGAATGGAATGGCCAGGTGATAGTTGGTGGGTATTGGGGAGGAGGGTGGTTTCTCAGCAGAGCCAGTGGTGGCCCCAATACCCTTCTCTCTTTCTGCTGCAACCTAGTGGAATAGCTGCTGACAAGTGGTGAAGGGAGGAGCTGGCTTCTCATCAGAATTGGCAGAATTCCTTCCCCGATCCAGCTAGCTCATCTTACTTTCTTACCCCGTTTACTGAACATCCATCCTGATTTGCTGGCACAAAGTGTTCATGTCTGGTTTATATTGGACATTCCTTCTGAATTGTTAGTGAGCAGGGTATACGGCGATAAGCATTCACCTCGATTTGTTTGTGGGGTGTTTACATGGCTTTCTGTTAAGCATCAATCCACCCATCACTATCTGGTGCATTTCCCAATCACCTAACTGCAAACAGACTGTTTTTTCTTTGTTTTTTTTTAAGGATTTATTGTGCCAGATTGGCAAAGAGCTTTACTCCGCTTCAATTGTGCAAACCTAAATTTCTGGAATGCCCTTGAATCTCTCCCACGAAACGCTGACAGTCTGGCCATGACCCAGGTTTCTCATTACGTTCTCATTTTAAGAACGCTGGAAGATGTGATCACAGGCTTCTTCCTATCCCATTTACTTTGGTTCTTAGGAACCTTGGAACTCTACCCTTGGATGTGCATCCCACATCTCCTCTCATGTGAGCTCCCTACTGCGTTCCACTTGCTCGGCTATTTCCTGTTTCTCTGTCTCCATTTCCTTTCAACACACCACCAATGTTCCCATTCGTGACTGTCCTCCAGCCCTCTGGGGGATTCCGATTGACTTTATGGTCGTCTAAAGATCTCGGCAATGGGTTTGGTAATCATTTTGCATGTACACGGCAGAACATTAACGTAACTGGTAATTAATTTGTTTTAATTGTTTTTATATAATCCCCGCGAGCGAGCTCATGTTTTGTTTTGCATCTGTTATGTTTCTGATTCAAATTTTAATGCCTTAATGGGAAGGGTGCCAAACTGCCTTTGCACTCAACGCTATGAGCGATCTCTTGGCTCCCTTCCAGCGCTTTATTGTCGAACTAACTATACAGCACTGTAATTTAACTAGCAAAAATGTGGCAAATCACTGTTATTAATAACAATAAATCTATTTCTGCAGGTTGACAGCATTAAAATAACAAATTACCCAGCAAGGGAAGCTGGTAATTTTGGGGTGCTTGTGAACTCTGCGATCATCGCCAAAGTATAATATCCATTATTAAGAGGCCTTTGGAGACCCACGCAGGAGACGTCTATACATGACAATACATCAGAGGAATAACTACAGGCAAAGATGCAAAGGGCTTGGCCTGAACCCATTGCTGTCGTTCATCCCTTTGGTTTAAATATTAAAAGCAGCAGGAGAGAATGACAGTGATGTATTAAAGATGCTTCTGACTTCTCCCAGCAGTTAACTCTCAGCAATTCAGACATGTTCTGCGCATGGTGGCTAGTATTTGCAGAGGCTTATATTTTTTAATTCTTTCTCACCAGCTTTCCAGAAGCTGCTGCTCAGCAGGGAGGCCTGGAGTCCCCACATCTGAGCATTGGGTAAGGATGCAGGAGGCTGGCTAGGTTTTGCATGCTAATGATACGACAGCTGAACAGACAGACTTGGTTATAGAGAGCTGAATAAAACTCAAGATTGATTTTTTTTGGGGGGGTGTAATATGCAGAAGTCCCAGGTTCAATTCCTGACATCTCCAGAACAGCATGGAAGCAGCAATAAACTAGAGCACAAATAAACTTACAATGCCAAAATATAGCTGGCAGATCACAAGATAACTTTAAAGGGGAACATGGTCACAGCATGATCTTTAAAAGGGGAAGATCATCCCTCTTTTAACAAATATTAAAATGAAACATTAAAATCATATAAAATAGGTTGTAAAAAGGTAAAGGTAAAGGGCCCCTGGACGGTCAAGTCTAGTCAAAGGCGACTATGAGGTTGTGGCACTCATCTCGCTTTCAGGCCGAGGGATCCAGCGTTTGCCCACAGGCAGCTTTCCGGGTCATGTGGCCAGCATGACTAAACCGCTTCTGGTGCAACGGGACACGCAGAAGCACATGGAAACGCCGTTTCCCTTCCCGCCTCAGTAATACCTCTTTATCTACTTGCACTGGTGTGCTTTCGAACTGCTAGGTTGGCAGAGCAACGGGAGCTCACCCCGTCATGGGGATTTGAACTGCCAACCTTCTGATCGGCAAGCCAAAGAGGCTCAGTGGTTTAGACCACAGTGCCACCCGCGTCCCTAAAATGGGTTGTACAAGCAAAGGGAAACCATGGGAAACTGCTATAGAAGGAGCCAGATCACTGACACTTCTGTCCCAGTGTTGCTTTCACCAGGCAGTTGTTCCAATTCCAACACCCATTATCCTTAACTATTGGCCACATTAATGGGGGCTGATGGGAATTGGAGCCCCACATCATTTAGAGGCCTAAAGGTTAGCTGTCCCTGGTCTCTTCACCCAGCCTTGCCTGGAGATGGCCTTGCCTGTATATAAGTGAATATTCCACCCCTGCGCTACTTTAGCTGGTTAGGAAGTATAAGAAATGCAGCCTATTTCAAGAAGCATGAGAACGATTTCTGTTTAAACAGAATCTTTCCTCTTGGCTGTGAGTCAAGCAAAGGAGGGGGCAGTTGCTGCTGCTGTTGCTCAGTGAGAGTGCTTCTGCCTCTTGGTAGCACAGACAGCACAGCGACATGTCATCAACCAAGCTGTTCAGAAGGGCCAGGTCAACTTGTATTGCACTAACACCCTAGAGGATACAAGCATGCTTAGCCAGTACAGCAGCTGCAGATTGATACTATTTCTGAACAATGCCACTGCTAGTTTGCCTTGTTGTAACATCTCTATCAGGGGACAGGCAAGCAGAGAGCTACAAGGAGTCAAAACTCCCAAACATGTGTTTCAAGGATGGAGCCAGAGACCAAAACACAGAAGTGACTGGGAGAGCCATTTCTGGATCTCCTGATTACTCAACACAACCACCCACCCACACCCTTAGGATGCCTTCAAAATAGTGAGGCCCCTGGTGGCATTTGTCCATTGGTGTAGCAATGTCTGTGTGTCTCTTGGGCTTTTCTCCCTTGCAGATGGTTGTCAACAATGCAGGACCGTGTGTCAAGATTCCTGAAACCACAAACAGTCCATTCTCCAAGCATTATGTTAAAACAAGGGCAGTGGTGGTAGTGGGGCCAGTTTTGAGCAAAACAACAGTGTTGATGAATAGGAGATTAATTCTTTCTCCTCCGCCATTTGCCTGATCTAAATCTCAAATGCTCCCCTCCCCACAAACATCTATGACAGGGGTCAGCAAACCTTTTCAGCAGGGGATCGGTCCACTGTCCCTCAGACCTTGTGGGGGGCCGGACTATATGAGGGGGAATGAACGAATTCCTATGCCCCACAAATAACCCAGAGATGCATTTTAAATAAAAGGACACATTCTACTCATGTAAAAACACGCTGATTCCTGGACTGTCCATGGGCCGGATTGAGAAGGCAATTGGGCTGGATCCAGCTCCCGGGCCTTAGTATACCTACCAATGACCTATGAGTTTAAGGGTGCTTGTAGTGGCAGCATCAGAGCAGGACTGCGCAGAAAACTGAGCATAACTCCAGGGCCATACTTGGCAGAACGTGCAGGAGGACCCCAAATCCCAATCTCTTGTTTATTCATTCATGTAAATTAACAGATCGCCCTTCATCTGGGGATCACAGGGCAATTTACAGTATGAAAACACAAAAATATAGAACATCATAACAAGCAGAACTATATACTCGATACAGTTTAAAAGGCCATAGATTGTTTAATTAACCAAAAGCCTGGGAGAAGGGGAAAATTTTCGCCTAGAGATAAGTAATGATGACACCAGACGAGCCTCCCTGGCTTATCACACTTTACATTAAGGCAACCTATTTAAGGACAGGCAATATGAAGTGTATGGGGGCATTACTTCACAGACGGTACAGTGTTATGGTTAGAGTGTTGGACTAGGACCCACTCAGATATGAAGCTCACTTGGTGACCTTGGGCCAGTCACTTTCTCCCAGCTTGTTGTGAGGATAAAATGGAGGGAGCTAGGAACCACCTTGGGATGTGGGTGGCACTGTGGGTTAAACCACAGAGCCTAGGACTTGCCGATTAGAAGGTTGGCGGTTCGAATCCCCATGACGGGGTGAGCTCCTGTTGCTTGGTCCCTGCTCCTGCCAACCTAGCAGTTCAAAAGCATGTCAAAGTGCAAGTAGATAAATAGGTACCACTCCGGCAGGGAGGTAAAGAGTGTTTCCGTGTGTTGCTCTTGTTCGCCAGAAGCGGTTTAGTCTGCTGGCCACATGACCTGGAAGCTGTACGCCGGCTCCCTCAGCCAATAAAGCGAGATGAGTGCCACAACCCCAGAGTCGGCCACGACTGGACCTAATGGTCAGGGGTCCCTTTACCTATAGGAACCACCTTGAGCTTTCTGGAGGAAAACTGGGATACAAATGTAATAACAACAACAGCCACCCGAAGAGAGTCTCCCCTGTCCATAAGACCATTAAGTCCAGAGCCTGCATCCCAAGGTGCTTGAGGAATTTGATCTTTATGAAATCTGATATAAACGAAACTGAACGGGCCTACATTTTTGGGAGTAACGTGTGGATCTGAACACAGCTATTATTCCACACTTCTCTGAAGGTTTCCAAGTGAACATTTGCAGCTCAAAGAACATGGAATGCATTTCAATGTGCTTATTGCGAGGTCATATACAGTAACAACATTTATTTATTTATTTTTTAAAAAATATTGTAAACATAATGTACATTACTATCAGCCCAAAAGTACAGCAACAGGGCATTACATCGCACTACATTCAGAACAAGCAATCAAGCAAAGAAAAAATATTAAGGGGAAGTAGTGCTAACACACCAATATAAGCCAAAATCATAAGAAATTATGACTCCTCCATCCCTCTGGAGACACGCCCCCCTCTTTGGGGGGAGGGGTTATTGTTTTATTTATTGTTGTTTTTTTATGTATTTTGTGTTTTTATCTTGTATTTTTATGCCGTGAACTGCCCTGAGATCTATAGATGAAGGGCAGCATACAAATAATAATAATAATAATAATAAATAATAATAATAATAATAGTATATGTGCTATTTTTTTCCTGCAGTAGCTGAGGTCTGTAAGTTCTTATACACTACAAAGACAAATGCAGTTTTTTCAAAGTTTCCCATTGCAAAAAGTTCTTTAGAGTGGCAAGCTTTCATGCCATCAGTCTAGAAAGCCGTGGGGAAGCCAGAACAACATTATTTAGATGCGCCATATGTATGTGATAAATGCAGGGTTTTCCCTTTTCTTAAAAATTGCATGTCGATACAAAGTGAGGCGTAATGGATATAGCAGCCAAAACTTGTGAAGGCAACACATACTGGAAATAATCTGATTTGTCCATCCCTGGACAAAGCCCCCGAGCAGAGAGAGAAAAACGATCCCACTTGACATGAGGCAGGCTTCTAACTCCCCAGTGTAATTTTAAGTGGGTTTTAAAACCTGCATCTTTTTATTATGGACTATAGTGGTTAATTATGTCCCAAATGTCCACTGATAACAGTGGATTGATTCTGGCATCTATGCTTGTATTGTGCTATATTATGGTGGACTGTGGCTGGGCTCCCTGCTGTTAACAATGTGGAGAGATATTGTTCTCAAGGTGATTGCAGTGCTTTATATGGTTTTAAACTGGGGGGTGAGGAGAACCGGGTGGGAGGCAGATCCTTAACCCCCTGCAGGCCAACTCTAACAGATGGGTGGGATATCTTACCTGTTAATCACTGTGGGAATGTTCAGGAAGGCAGGAGAGGATATATTCTTTATTAATACCCTTCCTAACTTGCGCTAGCAAGTTCCTTTACATAGCAGAGTTTCACATTCCCCTTTTAAACACACAGCAGGTAGTTGGTTGCAGGCTTGTGTAAGCCTCTTACTATCAGGTTCCTGGTAAGTTCCCTTATATCCCTCTTAAAAGAATAAACATGCCACAATCTTGTGTAAAGTATACAAAAGTAGTTTGCTCATATTCAGTTCACAGATGGATTCCTGAAGGCAGACTTAGTTACAAAGCATATACATGTGGAGCTATCCCATACGGGGATAAACCCAGTGTCCTCTGTTGGCTGGAAGCCAACAGAACATCTCTAGCTAAAAGCTGCTCCAACGACGGAGGAAGTCAAAAGGAGAGAGAGAGAGTGCTGCGTGCCTTGTTCCTTTTGTTACCTGGACAGGTAAGGTCACGCCCACCTCTAGTCACATACAAAGGAAGTATGTCCCAGCCAGGAGGAAACAGGAAGGTTTTGACTGGCTGGACCAAACATTCCCTGCATGTCCACTCTAGGAAAACAAGGAATGTTGTACTTGACTGCTACTTACGTATCACATCCCACAATCACCTGACATCATAGTAACGGCAGCACCAGTGGGGCGGTTCATAGATGATTGGCAGCGACCAGGAGCCCCACTTGAAAAGGAACTAGCAGAAGCTTGATTGTAGCTGTCCAACACTTGATGCTGTAATAACAAATTTAAGGTCTTATATATATAATAAATGTTCAAAAATTTACCAGCCAAGTACAAACATAGATATGGGGACCACATGTCTGGAGGAGCACAGGAAGACCGTCCTGAAACCATTTTGACTCCCAAATTGACCAAATGTTTTCTCTGCAAGGAGGGAGGGGTTGGGGGAGCCTTCCCATTGTCTCAGGAAGTGGGTAATCACCATCTCAAAGGAATGGGCAGACTACCAGGAAAAGCAATCAGATAAGGCATTATCAGATAACTTGGCAGACAGGAAAAACAACAATATTCAAATTTCTGTTGTGGACCACCTTTTCTGTGATGTAGGTATGATGTTTGTGGGGGGTGGTCTTGGGTTACACCCCTTCTGTGATGTATGTATGATGTATGGAGGGGTGGTCTTGAGCTCCAGGGCAGGGAATTTAAAATGTCTATATAAGGGCCGGCGCACCTTTGTATGTGAGGGGAGCACCCTGTTGCAACAGTTAATAAAGATCAGGCTTACTAGCTGCTTTGCTTCTCAATATTCTCTGGTTGGCCTCTGTTATTTTCTCCTACCAATAGGGAACCCACGTAAGGACTCTATACGGGCTCTTGGATACCCCATAAGGGAAAAAAGGGCAGATTTTGTTTACAACAATGCCACATAGTGTCAGGGCCTGTCAGTGTGCAGCAGTTGGGGGGGAGGGGCAGAGGTGGACTCAGGATTGGGGGACAGTGATTTATGGGGTTTGGTGCCACCTGGGAGGCAGGAGCCAGGGCGAGGGGAAACGGAAGGAGCTGAGCAGTCAGAGATGAAGGTTGGGGCACAGCATGGGTTGGAAGCAGAGGAAGAGGCTTTCCGGCAAGTAGTGACTCCTGTGCAGGAGAAGCCTCAGGTTGTGTAAGTGTACTCCATTAGCCTAGAGTACAGAAGCCCAGGATAGGGGTCATGGTCCCACCGTTGCTTCAACAGCTCCACTTGTTCAACCTCTGCAGTGCAGGAATAACAGTTAAAGGATCCCTGACAGATGGTCACCAGTTCTTGGTTAAGGACCCAACTAACGCTATCTTGCCTAGAATAACACTCAGAATACTGTGGCCCCTGGTGGCATCTGTACACTGCATTCGGTGGCAGTTGTTGCAGTGACAGTGCTGCTTGCCTTGGCATCTGATGCCCATTGGCAGTGGGAGATCAGAAGGCCGGGAGGCCAAGCAGTGGCTGGAGCCCAAGCCCATCAGAGGCATAGCCAACAAACCATAGTTTTATCCTCCTCCTTTTCCCTGCTGAGTTCAACAAGGGGCAACACTGAGACTAAGGAGGAGGAAGCTGATAGGGCTGGATGGAAGTCTGAAGGCAGGCAGGTGGGCGACATTAGGAATGCTGGACCATGCACCAAGATTGCTGACACTATCTCATTCCCCAAGCATTATATTTAGCAGCAGAATGCCTAGCTCTTTGACTGATGCACATTATGCTGATGCGCTGGGCATCTTCCATCTCTTTCTGGGTTTCAGCATGCAGGGTTTAGAGGCCGATGGATGGACGCTGCAGCTTTACAAAAGAGCTAGTGTCCTCCAGAGGCTTCATCAGAGCCCCCTTCCGCTTTCAGCAGAATACGTGTCTTCATAACGGAATAACTCAGCCTGGGGGAGTCCTGTGTGGCTAAAACTAATTTCTGCAGTGTGAACAATGGAAGCCGAAACATCAGAGGGAATTGTTGTCAGAGGAAATATCAGAGGATGTTGCAGCAGCAGCACTGCAGGAAGCAGATAAAACCTGTCCTCTCCTGCCTGCCCCCAGCTTAACTCTCAGTAAATCTTAGTAAATTCTGGTGGGAATTGTAGGCAGTGAAAGTGCTGCTGCACTGAGCTCCTGCTTTTGGCCTTTCTATAAGCACTGCTTTTGGCCACTGTGAGACTAACAAGATCTAGTCTGGAATGCTGGACTGGATGAATCTTTGGTCTGATCTTTGGCCTGTGGTGCCCCCCCCCCCATGTTCCAATGCCCACAGTAACTGACACCTCATTTAATATGATAGACGAATCAATTTTACTGGATTTTTCTTCATCTCTTTAATGCAGCAGATCTGACTTTGTCCTCAGCATGAACTACTGGCCTCTCTTATTCCAAATTCCACAACTGGGGCTGCTGTGATCCTGCACAAGGCCAGGCAGTTTTTAGAAAACATCTTCCTTATTGTGTAGCTTGGATCCTGGTGCAGATCCTAGATGCATTACACAGCAAATGTACACTCAAAGTGGAAACCAACCATGGCAATTCAATTAGGCAGGGCGTTTTGCATTCTGATAAATATGGCAGACCAACTGAAGCTTCTACTGTGTCTCCAGGAACTAGCACAATTTGTCCTTTGCAATTAAAACAAGGTGCTTCCCAATCATCATGCCCAGTGCATCCTTTGCTTGCTCTGTCTTTGCATTTCATCTCTGGGTTGAGTTTCTCTGGTTGTTTCAAAGGTCTTGAATAATGCATCAACCTCTGGGACTGACACACTGAACACTCGACTTGTAGCACACTGGTGAGAACATAAAATCCATGTTGCCACTCACGAAAAATGCTGCCTATATGACATCGACAGTTTGACTCTTGTCTAAGTAAAGAAGGATGGCATTCCTAGGAACTGAGCAGGCAGCCATATTGGTGGTGTTTACAGAAGGAAAGGTTGTGTTTTCCCAGTAGTGATGTATGGAAGTGAGAGCTGGACCATAAAGAAGCCTGATCACCAAAGAATTGATGCTTTTGAATGATGGTGCTGGAGGAGACTCTTGAGAGTCCCATGGACTGCAAGAAGATCAAACCTCTCCATTCTTAAGGAAATCAGCCCTGAGTGCTCACTGGAAGGACAGATCCTGAAGCTGAGGCTCTAATACTTTGGCCACGTCATGAGAAGAGGAGACTCCCTGGAAAAGACTCTGATGTTGGGAAAGATGGAGGGCACAAGGAGAAGGGGACGACAGAAGACGAGATGGTTGGACAGTGTTCTCGAAGCTACCAGCATGAGTTTGACCAAACTGCGGGAGGCAGTGGAAGACAGGAGTGCCTGGCATGTTCTGGTCCATGGGGTCACGAAGAGTTAGACATGACTAAACGACTAAACAACAAAACAGAAAGATAAGAAACTGCCTTATTCCAAGTCAACCTATTTGCCCATATAGCACAGTACCGTCTAGTCCAGGGGTGTGAAATCTATAGTCCTCCATATGTTGTTGGACTCCAATTCCCACCAGGCCCAGACAGTTTGGCCAAGGGACAGGGATGATAGGAGGAGTGTTGTAACACCCGAAGGACCCCAGAACCCCATTGCTGGTCTAGTCTGACTGGCACCAGTTCTACAGGACCTCAGACAGAGATGGCTCTTTCTCATAATTTCTTTTAGCTAAATATACCAAGAATTGAACCTGAGACCTTCTTTGTCCAAAGGTTGTGCTTCATCACTGCACTATGATCCATCCCATAGCACTCCTGTGATTTCTTGCAAAGGCTAAAAGATCTATAACCATCCTTTTTAGCGTGGATGCTTGACAAAATTGGTATCTGTGAATTCCAATATAGGGTGAGCTGATCCCAACATCTCTCGGACTAATGTGTGAATTGGAACCTAGTTACCTGCCCAATTTTGCACTTACAAGGAAACTGCCTTATAGCAAGTCAGACTAGCTCAGTATTGTCTACACTGACTGGCAGCAGCTCTCCAGGGTTTCAGACAGTGTTGTCTCTCCCACCCTACCTGGAGATGCTGGAGATGGAAGCCGGGACCTTCTGCATGCAAAGCAGATGCCACACTAACTGAGCTACGGCCCTTTCCCAAATATTCTGTAGACACAGTTCCCCAAACAATTTCAAGACATATTTCGCAAGAGAGAATATGCATTTCGGTATGTATTAAAAACTAGCATTTAAGTATATATTTTGAGAGGTTACGTCTTAAAAAATGGAACTGGGGGTAAAAATATTTGAAAGTGACACAGACTTAAAATTGACATATTCAACAATAACAAGGTAAAGGGAACCCTGACCATTAGGTCCAGTTGTGACTGACTCTGGGGTTGCGGCGCTCATCTTGCTTTATTGGCAGAGGGTCATGTGGCCAGCATGACTAAGCCGCTTCTGGCGAACCAGAGCAGCACATGGAAACGCCGTTTACCTTCCCACCAGAGCGGTACCTATTCATCTACTTGCACTTTGACGTGCTTTTGAACTGCTAAGTTGGCAGAAGCAGGGACCGAGCAACGGGAGCTCACCCCGTCGCGGGGATTCAAACCGCCGACCTTCTGATCGGCAAGTCCTAGGCTCTGTGGTTTAACCCACAGCACCGCCTGCATCCCTATATTCAACTATACTTAACCTTTTATTTAACTGGGATAGCCTACATAGGACTTCATATATTCCATAACTGCAAAGCCCTTATTGAGCTTGACTATAACAAATGTTGTTGACTTGTATAGTGAAAACCGATGAAATTAGCCTATTTAATAAGTTGAGAACATGGTGAAGTGGTTCTCCTTTCCCTTCACCCAGAAACCCTGCAAACTGCAAAAGAAGCTGGATACATGATGAGGGAGTCAGGGAAGCTCAGCTCAGACTGGTCCACATGATGCATCGCAAAACATTTGATCAAAGCATGGTGCGAATGATTGTGGAGGGGGGTAAAAAAATCACCATGCAATGGGAGGCATATGAATTGTCCCTCAGACACCCAGGTCTCTCTCTCTCCCCTCCACTACTTAAATTGTTGTGCAGCTGGACAACCCACCCCACCCACAGAACGTTGGAAATTCATGCTTTGACCCTTGTATGCATGACTGTAATAACCACATAAACCACATGCTTTTATCCTATTAAAGTTGCTAAGCTCTTAAAGCATTCTATTTAGTATGGTAATAACAAGCCTGAGCGATAAAGCCTTTAGTGGGCAGAGAAATAGCAACCGAGACCCTCTAAAGGGGATCACAATCTGTTTTCTGAATTCAGTTTGGCTGAGACAGGCCAATGCGGAAGGCAAATGCAGTCCCATAAGTGGGATAAAATTAACTGTACAAAGCTGTTCCGGTTGTCCAAATGAAAGCAGTGGGTGGGTGGGTTGTGTGGCAGGGCAGAGATTCTTACCTGACCGCTTTGCAGGTGAGTCATCACTGCTGCTTTCAAGAAGGGGTAAAGTGGTGGCGAGGCTGGCACAGTGTCAGTCTGGTGCTCCTGCCAGGGTGTTTATTGCCACCTTGCCTCTCCCCCTGCTGTGAGTGGCAGTGACTCCTCTGCAATGAGGTCAAGTGAGTACCTCTGCCCCACAACACCATCTGCTACTGGATGAAAGACTACCCAAAGGGGTCAGATAATTGCTCTCTACTGCTCTAGAGGTCAGGACTAGACGAATTTGGGCTTAAGTAACAGGAGCAGTTGAACAATAGGAAAAACGTCTTGCTGTAAAGAACAGTATGGCAATACAACCAATTACTTAGAAGGGTGGTCAGCTTGCAAGCAAAGATGCCCCCACCAAGGCATCCTCTAGTTCTGGATAGCTGAACTATAGTGTTACTCCCCCCCATCATAACCATCTGGGCTGCATCTACACAGTCCTTTTTAACAGCGTCACGTTTTAATAACACATTACAGTGGTACCTCGGGTTGCATATGCTTCAGGTTACAGACTCCGCTAACCCAGAAATAGTACCTCGGATTAAGAACTTTGCTTCAGGATGAGAACAGAAATCGTGCTCCCGCGGCGCGGCAGCAGCAGGAGGCCCCATTAGCTAAAGTGGTGCTTCAGGTTAAGAACAGTTTCAGGTTAAGAATGGAACTCCGGAACGAATTAAGTACTTAACCCAAGGTACCACTGTATTAATCTTACAAGCAAAACATAATGTGCCCATCTACATTATGAAAATCATTCCTTAACCCTTCCTTTAAGTTATAAACCATGAATGTAGATCTGCCCCTTGTAATAATAATAATAATAATAATAATAATAATAATAATAATAATAATAATAATTTATTATTTATACCCCGCCCATCTGGCTGGGCCTCCCCAGCCACTCTGGGCAGCTTCCATAAAAACCAAAAATACAATAAAATATCACACGTTAAAAACTTCCCTGAACAGGGCTGCCTTAAGATGTCTTCTGAATGTCAGGTAGTTGTTTATCGCTTTGACATCTGCTGGAAGGGCGTTCCACAGGGCGGGCGCCACTACCGAGAAGGCCCTCTGCCTGGTTCCCTGTAGCTTTGCTTCTCGCAATGAGGGAACCGCCAGAAGGCCCTCGGTGCTGGACCTCAGCGTCCGGGCAGAATGATGGGGGTGGAGACGCTCCTTCAGGTATACTGGACCGAGGCCGTTTAGGGCTTTAAAGGTCAGCACCAACACTTTGAATTGTGCTCGGAAACGTACTGGGAGCCAATGTAGGTCTTTCAAGACCGGTGTTATATGGTCTCGGCGGCCGCCCCCAGTCACCAGTCTAGCTGCCGCATTCTGGATTAGTTGTAGTTTCCGAGTCACCTTCAAAGGTAGCCCCACGTAGAGTGCATTGCAGTAGTCCAAGCGGGAGATAACCAGAGCATGCACCACTCTGGCGAGACAGTCCGCAGGCAGATAGGGTCTCAGCCTACGTACCAGATGGAGCTGGTAAACAGCTGCCCTGGACACAGATTTGACCTGTGCCTCCATGGACAGCTGTGAGTCCAAAATGACTCCCAGGCTGCGCACCTGGTCCTTCAGGGCACAGTTACCCCATTCAGGACCAGGGAATCCTCCACACCTGCCCGCCTCCTGTCCCCCAAAAACAGTACTTCTGTCTTGTCAGGATTCAACCTCAATCTGTTAGCCGCCATCCATCCTCCAACCGCTTCCAGACACTCACACAGGACCTTCACCGCCCTCACTGGTTCTGATTTAAAAGAGAGGTAGAGCTGGGTATCATCCGCATACTGATGAACACCCAGCCCAAACCTCCTGATGATCTCTCCCAGCGGCTGCATGTAAATGTTGAAAAGCATGGGGGAGAGGACAGAACCCTGAGGCACCCCACAAGTGAGAGCCCAGGGGTCTGAACACTCATCCCCCCCCACCACTTTCTGAACACGGCCCAGGAGGAAGGAGCAGAACCACTGTATGACAGTGCCTCCAGCTCCCAGCCCCTGAAGACGGTCCAGAAGGATTTTATGGTCGATGGTATCAAACGCCGCTGAGAGATCCAGCAGAACTAGGAAACAGCTCTCACCTTTGTCCCTAGCCCGCCGGAGATCATCAACCAGTGCGACCAAGGCAGTTTCAGTCCCATGATGAGGCCTGAATCCCGACTGGAAGGGATCCAAATGGTCCGCTTCTTCCAGGCGTGCCTGGAGTTGTTCGGCAACTGCTCGCTCAATCACCTTGCCCAAGAATGGAAGATTTGAGACTGGGCGATAGTTGGCCATCGTGGCCGCATCTAAAGATGGTTTTTTAAGAAGCGGTTTAATAACCGCCTCTTTCAGCGGGTCTGGGAAGGCTCCCTCACGGAGGGAAGCATTCACCACCCCACGAAGCCCATCGCCCAGTCCTTCCCGGCTAGCTTTTATAAGCCAGGATGGGTAAACACATTGTAAACTAAGGAGTCAGTGAATGTTTTATTTATTTACGTTGATATGCTTTCTTCTCTTACGGAACCTAAGGTGGCATACAAGTCCAGGCAATCAAACCATCCAGTCTCCAGCCAGAACCCTGATGTGCTTACAATGGCCTTGTGTGAGACAAACACCTGGGAGAAGTGGGTTCAGCTCAGTCATGAAACTCACTTGGTGACCTTGGTTAAGCCTCAGTGGCCCGGAGTGCCTTTCATCAGCTTCGGCTGGTGGCCCAGCTATGCACCTATCTGGACAGGGATAGCCTAACTACTTTTGTCTATGCCCTGGAAACTTCAAGGTTTGATTACTGCAATGTGTTATACGCAGGGCTGCCTCAGAAGACGGTTTGTAAACTTCAGCTGGTGCAGAATTCAGTGGCCAGTTTGTTCACCGGAGCAAGATGGTTTGAGCATATTACACTGATCCTGGTTCAACTGCACTGGCTACCAATTAGTTTCCGGGCCCAATTCAGATCTATAAAGCCTTAAATGGCCCCAGACCGCAATACCTCAAGGACCGCCTCTTTCCATATGAACCTACCCAGACCCTGAGGTCATCTTCTGAGGCCTTTCTTTGTGTGACTCCTCCTCAAGCAGTCCGGAGGGTGGCAACACAAGAACAGGCCTTCTCTGCAGTGGCTCCTTGTCTGTGGAATGCTCTCCCCAGGGAAGTTTGCTTGGCTCCTTCATTATACACCTTTAGGAGCCAGGTAAAAACATTCCTTTTTAACCAGGCCTTTGGTTGATTTGATTGACATCTGATGCCCTTTTAAAATGTGGCTCTTTTTGGGGGGGTGTTATTGGGTTATTGTTTTTATTTTATATATTGTGATCTTTTCTATGAACCGCCATGAGACCTCTGGGTATAGGGTGGTATATAAATTCAATCAATCAATCAATCAATCAATCAATCAATCAATCAAAAAGTCACTGTCTTTCATCCTAACTTACTTCACAGTGTTGTTATGAGGGGAGAATGGAGAACGGAAGTTTGGTAGGGAGAGAACTACGTACGCTGCCAACTTGAGCCAACTTGAGCTTGTCAGAGAGGATATAAATGTACTGATAAAAACCAAAAATATACAAATGGCTGTCTGAAAGAAGGGAATGTGACTCTCAGGCTGAAAAAGGTTTCTCCACCCCCTGCAAGGCATTAACACTGTGAAATTTCTCCATGCCAAATCGCACGCTTTCCTGCTGAGCTATGGCCCCTCGTGACACAGGAGTGCTGTTTGGGGGCCACATCCCTGAAACACATATATAAGACGCCACTCTAGTCATCGTAATACTGGAAGACATGCTGTTAAAGGCATTCATTTTTGAATACTTCCCACAGCTGATCCACGACTCAGATTAAGCCCTGGATCACTGTGAAGGGAATATCAACTCTGCTCATGCTCCAGCCATACTTACAGAGCTCTTTATTCTCAGTCCCACTAGGGAACAACTCCAGCTGTCAACAGCGTTGCTTTCTCATTGTACTAACACGATGTGCGATGAATTGTACCGGACACCATTATCTCTTTGCTAAGCACCAACAAAGGCAGCGTAAATTGCTTTGTTGCTGCCCATTTGATAATGGGCAAGTGTTTGAAAACTGGGGGAGGCAGCGAGTCTTCAAACTAAGCTAAAGCAGCTGTCTTTGTGGAACCTTAATGGCAATGCTGAAATCCCACTGATAATAGTTTTATCATCAGCGCTGTGTATCAGATGCTTCCGTTTGTGCATTTATTTATTTATTTTGCCGCAATTTAGGAGAGCAATTAAGCATTTGATTAAGTGCTGAAATTCTGCTGTTTTCCCTGCCTCCCATCCATGTATGTGGTACGAGTGTGGAAGTAATGGGTTGGTGGTGAGGGATTGCTTACTTGGCCAGCCCCCACCCCAGGAACAACTCCACCAGACAGCATAGCCACCCACTGACAAAACCCAAGAGGTGCCTCAGCCTTTTTCTGGAACGCAGGGCAGGGCAACTTCTCTTTTCACCACAAAACTTTCAAAATCACACCCTGACTTCATGGGTCTTGCAGGTGTAAAGGTAAAGGGACCCCTGACCATTAGGTCCAGTCATGACCAACTCTGGGGTTGCGGCGCTCATCTCGCTTTATTGGCCGAGGGAGCCGGCGTACAGCTTCCGGGTCATGTGGCCAGCATGACTAAGCCGCTTCTGGCGAACCAGAGCAGCGTACGGAAACGCCGTTTACCTTCCTGCCAGAGCGGTACCTATTTATCTACTTGCACTTTGACGTGCTTTCAAACTGCTAGGTTGGCAGGAGCAGGGACCAGCAACGGGAGCTCACCCAGTTGTGGGGATTCGAACTGCCGACCTTCTGATCGGCAAGTCCTAGGCTCTGTGGTTTAACTCGCAGCGCCACCCACGTCCACCTGCTTGCAGGTGTACTACAAGCCAAAGTCACAACATTGTTTGTGCCCTGGTTCCTCCGGGTTCTCCTCCTCCTCCTCCTGCTCCTCCTCCTCCTCCTCCTCCTCCTCTTCTTCTTCTTCTTCTTCTCTTCTTCTCCTTCATAGAAATTGGAGAAAGCCCAGCTGTGGTTTTCAGAGTGTAATGGCCAAGACACAAATAGGAAATGGAAAGCGGGGAAGAAAAATCCTTACCCAAACAGTAACCCCAAACCAGCAATATGGCTAAAAGTGTGGAGAAATGCTTCTCGGTACAAACCTGTCAGCCGAGTGGCAGTTTGTCAAAGAGCTGGATACTTTTCATACACTGCAGTTTCAAGCCTTTATCGTAATGTCAGTTCTTTGTTATGACTGACCCTCTTCTGGATGAAAGCCCACTTAAGCTATTGTAGACTAAACAATGCTATTCCGAGCTGAAAGTGGGGGAAACAGAGGAAGCATTGTTCCCGGGTAAAATGGCTTTGGATGGAATCCCAGATGGCAAGGAAGCCAGGGCTGCAAAGTGGAGCAGGGATATATACGGGCATGTTAGGCAACCAGAACATAAGGGGGCAGATGGAACGGGTCGATTGCCCAATGCCAGCTTCAGGCAGCCTAGCCATCTGGTTGCAAATTCCATAGACTTACCCAAGAGCGAGGCAGCCAGAGCATAACGGGGCAGGTGGGACGCAAAATGTCAGCTTCGGGGAGCTACCAATCCCATTGTCAATTTCATTGTCTAACTGACTTGATCTGAAGGTCACCCACTTCTACCAGGAAGATGTGCTAGGCTTGAGCTCCCACAAAAACAGGGCTGCCTCCAGATGTCTTCTAAAAGTCAGACAGTTGTTTATTTCCTTGTTTCGGCACCTCTCAGGTGTGCACCATTGCCATTCTAAGAGAACGAGGGAGATGTTCATGGTGAGTTCTGGCACCTTTTTCTATACCTGTGTATTCACAAACGAGATCGAGGCAGCTTACTTCCCAGCAAGTTGTGTAAGAGAACAACTTTTGCTTCCTACCTTAAAGTCTCAAGATGCTACACAACCATTTTAAAAACAATGAAAACAACATATGTTTATGGGTTTGTTAGTGCAATCCTGTGCATGTCTACTCAGAAGGAAGTCCTGTTGAGCATAAAACTGTAGCCCGTGGGGATAGGAAGGACTAAGAGATCACTCCAGAGTAGGGAATGGAGAGGAATTTAGTTCCGTTTCAAGTTAAGTGATTTGCACTTTCTGAAATGATACAGGGACCTAATTGCAGACTGGCCTTAGAAAGTTGCATATCTCTGAATTTTGTAGTGCAGTTCTCCAGCCAAGTTATGTGTACAAAGATATGCTCAAAAATGCATATATTCATGAAAATGTACAAAAATGTGTTACATTAGGCAAAGCACACAAACAATGTGAATATTGGGATAAATTTTCACTAAATTGCTAATGAATTTGCATGAGGACTTTAAAAAACAACCCAGCTGTTCTGGAAATGTGGAGAACTAAAGCAGGGTAATGAAAAACAGAGAGAAACTGAAATTTGACAGTATATGTCAAATTCCAGAATTGATAGTATTGCTCTCATCCTGCTCCCCCCATAAACAGAATTATAATGCCTTCATAATTATCATAATCACCTCTCAGAAATTACCACACAGCTCTAATAATAGTGATAAAATATTAATTTATATATCACAATGCTAAAATGGTCTTCTAAGTCGTTTACCAAATATTAAGACCAATTACAAAAACATTAAAATATAAGCATCCATAAATAACATTTGCAATAAAACAACACGGCAATTAAAACAGGAGGCTCAAGTCAAGAGAACAAAGGGATGCTTCATAAATAGGTGTATCTTCAAATGCCTGCGGAATGCAAATATGTGCATTCAGGATTTTTATTTGCATGCGGATGCAGACTTCTTTGAAAATGATTGAACTATGCCTATTTCTAGAAATACCCAAGTTTCCCAGTTTCTGGGATCCTGCCACACTTCGGTGTGACCAACGAGCGGAACTCATCCTGCAACGCTTCTTTCTTCTTTGGTGCTCACTCGTAGCCAAGTAAGACTGTCTTCCATAAACACAGTTTTAACAGCGAGTCTGTAAGTGACTGTGGAGGCCAGTTCTGGATCCACACGTCCTTCCACAGTGGGGACGTAGGTTTCCGGGTGGGAGTTGATCACGGTGAGGGTTTGCCAAGTGTGCCTTCCTCTTAGCACGTTTCTCCCTTTCATCCTGAGTTTGAGCATCTTCAAAGCCTTTGGTAAATCCGCTCCGCTTCCGGGCGGGGTGGGGTTGTGGTCTGACTGCATGGCCTCCCACTGGCATTGGGACTTGGAGAACATCACGTGTCATCAGGAGGTCCTGGCCATGTCACTGGCCGGCCGGCCAATCCAGCGGGGGGGGGGGGGTGTCGTGGCCTGGTATATTTAAACTCCGGAACGAGCTAGGGAGCTTCCTCTGGCTCACCTCTCCGGATCTTCCAGAGGGGCTAGGGCCATGCCACGACCCCATCGGGAACCATGGGGGAGCTCGAGTCGATGTATATCGGCAGGGCTCCCACTATTGCTGGTTTTCCCTTACTGGACTCCCTGTATGGCAGACAGGAGTCAGATATAGTCTGTTCATTTTCCAGTGCCTAAGCCAATACAGCTCACATTCTGTAACCAATAAAGCTGTGGCCTAAATTTTGCCCATTAACCTTTAAGCTAATATACTGTGTACATGTGTCATTATTCTTCACAGGGACTGGCCTTGGGGTCTTGACACACAAAGGCTGTCTCCAACTGGAGCGCTTGCAGGCCAGTGTTTCCCAGTTGTCAGTGTTTATACTACATTTTAAAAACAGGGATAGAGATCAGCACATGAGCAAAACACCCCTTTCTTCAGGGAATGACATGTGGTGATTTTCTGGTGACTGTGAGGCATCCCTTATCAGAATAGGCTTTGTTCATGTTCTGAGGACGTCAATTGCATGAAGCATATTTTACTGCATTGTGGGCAGTAAGAGCAAGCAAGGAGCCAACTGATCAAACCCCTACTGGCAAATCTGAAGCCTCCCATATTAAATATCTTTTGGGTGACAGGTCTAATGATATTACACTGGCAGTGGCAAAGTTTGTCTCAGAAGTTGAAAGAAACAAAGATCATCATGCTTGAGACAAAACAAAATGGCCGCCTCAGTTCCTCTCTCTTTTGTGGTTGGCTGTCTTAACTGTATTTTGTTCAGAAATTGTTCGATGGGTCTTTGGACTGCAATAAAGATCTTCTTCTTCTTCTTCTTCTTCTTCTTCTTCTTCTTCTTCTTCTTCTTCTTCTTCTTCTTCTTCTTCTTCTTCTGCATTTAGGCAGTCCACCTCCTTACTTTCCTCATATTGGTGAAGGATGGGAGAAACTGGCATATAGTCACAGCACTGTGGAGAGAAAACAGGGATAGAGATCAGTGCATGAGCAAAACACCCCTTTCTTCAAGGAATGATGACATGTGGTGATTTTAAAACTTAATCCGTATAGACTATTTCGCATGAGCTGCTGAACACAGGCACAAATTGTTTGTACCCAGGTACACAATAATGTGTGAACACTCCCTAAGAATCATGGCTTATGGGCACATGTGCAGTGCTGTACTTGGGGTGGGGGGGCAGCAAATGATCATCATAATCATTTTTAAATTTGTATACCGCCTTTCTATCTTACAATACTCAAGAAGGTTTACAAGCTGAAGAAACAAAAAATGTACATCTTATAACAATCTAGTGCCTGGCGTGAAGACAGGAGTGCCTGGCGTGCTCTGGTCCATGGGGTCACGAAGAGTCAGACCCGACTAAACAACAACAAATGCAATACAAATGCAAAACAAAAATGTGATGATAAAACATAACTTTAAAATAAGCAACCTACATCAAAAAAGTATCATTCAACAATCATTAGAATAGTATTAAATAATAATAATAATAATAATAATAATAATAATAATAATAATAATAATAATAATAATATCAACCTATAAAAGTTAAACAGAAATCCACTCAGCATTTATTTAGAAATAAATAATTTCTAAACTATAATCAGTAAAACAACGGCAAGCCACAGTACATAAAATAATACAATACAAATTGAGAAGCAGAGATGAGAGGGTGGAGCAAGGCAGGTGGAAGGAGGCCTTGCCTGATGAAGTCTCTCCCCTCCACTGTTATGGAAACTGTATATTCTGGTCCATGCTGCTGAGGATCCATTAAAGCAAGTGCAAAGAGTTAGCGAGTGCATAATCAGTGCACAATATTTCCCAGAGATCTGTAGTATACCAGACTTCACTCCACTTACTTGTAACTTGAAGCCACTGGTTTGGGTCTTAACCCTCTAGATATTTAGATATGAAAATGGCTATCATAGCTCTTCTCGGTTTCCTCTTTTCCAGGCTAAACATCCCCAGCTCCTTCAACCATTCCTCATAAGGCTTGGTTTCCAGACCCTTATCATCTTGGTTGCCCTCCTCTGCACACATTACAGCTTGTCAATATCCTTCTTAAATTATGATGCCCAGAACTGGACATAGTATTCCAGTGTGGTCTGACCAAGGCAGAATAGAGTGGTAATATTACCTCCCTCTATCTGGACACTATATTTCTGTTGCTAGTTTGTTAGCCACGCTGGAAACATACATTTGCTTGAAAGGTGTGCATCAATTACCTATTCAAACCCTTTACGATGCAGGGTGAACAGCGTTTGGTGAGTGGATTTTGGTTAGAGAGTGGACTTGACTTGTTGCAATCACACAGAGATGCTTGTAGGTGAGAAATAATAAAGTGGCTTACTGTAGGAAATACGTAACTTGGATAGAAACGTCAGTGGCGTAGCGTGGGTTGTCAGCACCCGGGGCAAGGCAAGTAATTTGCGCCCCCTAACCTGTGGATTTGCGCCCCCTAACCTGTGGATTTGCGCCCCCTAACCCTAACCCCAGATGTTGCGCCCGGTGCGGCCGGCCCCCCCCTGCACCCCCCACGCTACGCCACTGAGAAACGTGTCTAGTTCTAGTCTAACCAACTATTCTAGGTAAGAACCAGGCAGTCATGCTTGCTCCTTCGCTCCCTCTGAGAATAGTTAAAGGCGACCTTTCATCTTGGGGTCCTCAAGAGAAATGTGAGGAGGAGGAGGAAGTTGAAAATCAGGATGCAAAGAGAGAGGGGGGTCAGTTGAAGAGGCTCAAGGTAGAGGGATAGTCTGGGAACATGGATGGGAACTCCCTCTGCCTGTCTTAACCCTATGCACCCAATTTTCCAAGAATGGGAGATAAAATAATAACAATACCTTTATTGTCAATGTACAACCTGTGTACAATGAAATTAACCGGGCCTCCCCCCCCCAACACTCAGTCTCATTGCGCTCTGTGTGCTCGTCGCACAACACACCAACCCCGAAAGTCAGTTGCACTATATTATTTTCCATTCAGCAGCCTAACAGCCCATGGATAGAAACTGTTTTTTAGCCTGTTGGTACTACTGATTATACTTCTATATCTCCTGCCCAAGGGTAGAAGATTAAAGAAGTGCTGGCCAGGATGTGAATCATCCCTGAGAATTTTTCTTGCTCTCCTAAGGCAATGATCCCTTGCAATGTCATCTAGCGGGCTCAGGGGACAGCCCGTGACATCATGTGCTGTGTTCACCACCCTCTGCAAAGACTTTCTGTACAAATAATGTAAATAAGTAAACAAATATGAAGGGTGTTGGTACCATTCTACCTGGGCATGCTCCATTCACCAGTCACAACCAGAGAACACAAAAGTCATGCAAAACTGCACAGACCATGTGTCATTTACAGACCCAGATGCCAACTAAGTTGTCCTCATGCAAACGATAGCAGATTATTAGGGCTCTGTAGCCAGCCATCAGAGTTGGGCTTCCACACAGTAAAAACCTGACTAATGGAGCCTGTTGAATTTCGTGCCGTGCTTGGTTGATGTGTCCAGGTGCTCCTCCACGGCCCTTAAATGCCAGATCTGAGTAGGGAGGAGACCCTTAAAAGATGCACAGAGCTCCTTATTTTGCAGTTGCTGGTAAATGCCGGTGCATTATTTATGCTGCCTCAACCTCTTTCCCTTTTGGGAATGAATAATCTGGCTCCTTGCTTCGCAACACATTTCTCCACAGCTTCTCCGTCTCTTCACTTGCACAGCCCAAGGCTGCTTGTGCCAGGGACCCATCTGGCATGAGTTGATAACTTTGCAGCAGCGAGAATCATCTTGGTAGAGCAACCCTCCCTTTGGGCAGAAGGCAATCTGTTAGCCTGCGAATGAGTCACTGCTGTTGAGAGGCAGAACCTGCAGCCATCTGGAGGAGGGGGAACGGAGAGAGCCAAGCAAATGGAGGGCGGGAGGAGCGCACCAGGTCCTATTCTCAGCTGCCTTTCATGCTTGTGGACATGTCCTCGAGAGGCTTACGAAACTCTTCCAACCTCACCCCTGCAAAAATATGCAATCTGCTAAAGGATTTGTGTCTTTTACTAGAAGTACGAGCATTCAGATTCAAGCAGGACCGTAGACCAGTGGTACAGAATAGAGGACAATTCTGTGTCCAGGGCAGCAGTTTACCACCTCCATCTGGTACGCAGGCTGAGACCCTATCTGCCCACGGACTGCCTCACCAGAGTGGTGCATGCTCTGGTTACCTCTTGTTTGGACTACTGCAATGCGTTCTATGTGAGGCTCCCTTTGAAGGTGACCCGGAAACTACAACTAATCCAGAATGCGGCAGCTAGACTGGTGATTGGGAGTGGCCGCTGAGACCACATAACACCAGTCCTGAAAGACCTATATTGGCTCCCAGTATGTTTCCGAGCACAATTCAAAGTGGGTGCTGACCTTCAAAGCCCTAAACGGCCTCGGCCCAGTATATCTGAAGGAGTGTCTCCACCCCCATTGTTCTACCCAGACACTGAGGTCCAGCTCTGAGGGCCTTCTGGTGGTTCCCTCGCTGCAAGAAGCCAAGTTACAGGGAACCAGGCAGAGGGCCTTCTTGGTAGTGGCACCCGCCCTGTGGAACGCCCTCCCACCAGATGTCAAAGAGAAGAACAACTACCAGACTTTTAGAAGACATCTGAAGGCAGCCCTCTTTAGGGAAGCTTTTAATGTTTAACAGACCACCGTATTTTAATACTTTGTTGGAAGCCACCCAGAGTGGCTGGGGAAACCCAGCCAGATGGGCGGGGTATAAATAATAAATTATTATTATTATATTATTATTATAAAATACCTGCAACACCATACAGAAGGTCATGGGTTCAATCCCAAGCATATTGGTGTGGGTCTGGGAATGTGCTCTGCCTGAAACCCTGGAGAGCTGCTGCAAGTCAGGGTGGACAATACTGAACTAGGTGGAATGGCCTGGCGTAGTACAGACCTTGCTAGGCAGGGCAGTTGGTATTTGCTGCAGACTGGACTGTGGCAGGCCTGCCAAATGTGCAAAAGCAGCCTAATGCCTGTTGTGTGCTGCCAAACTCCCAAGCACCAACCAAGAACCCCTTAGTGTGAGGTTCTAGGCAGACAGCAAAAAAGGAAGGAATGAAGCAAGGAAGGCAGGAGGCTAGGTGCCATACAGGGTTGGTAGACTGGATTCAGCTGGGAAGCTCATAAATCCAGTCAGCTCTTCTCCTGCCCTTTCTAAGCAAGTAAATACAGTGGTACCTCAGGTTAAGAACTTAATTCGTTCTGGAGGTCCGTTCTTAACCTGAAACTGTTCTTAACCTGAAGCACCACTTTAGCTAATGGGGCCTCCCACTGCCGCTGCGCCACCACCATGCAATTTCTGTTCTCATCCTGAAGCAAAGTTCTTAACCCGAGGTAATATTTCTGGGTTAATGGAGTCTGTAACCTGAAGCGTCTGTAATCTGAAGAGTCTGTAACCCAAGGTACCACTGTACTGGTTTGAGGAAACTCCTCTACCACCACCAATTTCTGACTGGTGCTTCAAGGTGAAACACCACGCCATGTTTGAGAGTGGCATTAGAATTGCGACCCCTTCAGCATTTGGTGGGCCCGTGGCCCACGTTTTTAATTCCCCACAATGCCCTGGAGTGCCCAGCATAGACCAGATCCAGGGTGCTGTGAGGAATTTAAAATGGCCAGTGGCTTCTGGGCCAAGCCTCCAGCCTTCGGCTTCTCATCCCCAACAGTGGGCCCTGCCTGGGTGCTTGCACCCTAATAATCACTTGAGGAGACATTGCTGACTCAGGCCCTGGATATTATCATTATCATTATTATATTTCTATCTGGCTGTTTTCCCAGACCAGGGCTGGATCTATATTGATCTTCTAAACATTATAACATATAACATTCTATAACATTTAATGGCAGTTTCCCTTGGGTCACTGCACTGGTGTCACCTTTTAATAATGCATTTTAACATTATAAATGGCGAGTGTAGATCTGCCCCAGGATTCAAAGCAGTTCACACAAACTGGAAAAACAGAAAAACCAAAAATCATATGAAAGACAATAGCTTAAAAGTAATTAAAGCGTAGTAGAATTAAAACAATAGGAAACCCCATCAATTAGATAACAGGTAGTAAAAACAGCACAGCGCTGTATACAGTGGTACCTCGGGTTACATACGCTTCAGGTTACATACGCTTCAGGTTACAGACTCCGCTAACCCAGAAATAGTGCTTCAGGTTAAGAACTTTGCTTCAGGATAAGAACAGAAATCGCGTGGCAGCGGCATGGCGGCAGCGGGAGGCCCCATTAGCTAAAGCGGTGCTTCAGGTTAAGAACAGCTTCAGGTTAAGAGCAGACCTCAGGAATGAATTAAGTACTTAACCCGAGGTAGCACTGTACAGCCCTTTCCTTCAACTGCCTGGTGGAAGGTCAACAAGGAGGGAGCCCGTCTAACTTTGCTAGGGAGCTCCAAGCTTTGCTTTGCGAGCAGCCACCGAGAAGGCCCTGTTTTGAGTCCCCACCAAGCTTGAGTGTGAGGGGTGGGACTGAGAAAAGGGCCTCCCCTGAAGGTCTCAGAGCCTGGGCAAGTTTGCATGGGAGAATATGGTCCTTCAGAGAGCCTGGGCTTAAGCTGTATTCAAATTGTGCCTCGAAACAGAGTGGTAGTTAGTGGAGCTGATGTAGCAAGGAAGCCACATGCTTCCTAAAACCAGCCCCAGTCAACAAACTGGCTGCACCTTTCTGGGCCAGATGACATTTCTGAGAATTTTCCAAAAACAACCTCTGCCCCCCAGCCCCTCATAGAGGGCATTTCAGTAATCCAATAGAATAAAATACAACCACAGCTGACACAGGTATATATTCCTGAACTCCTCTTTGTGTACTCAAATATTCTATTAGGAGCAATTGCTTCTGACAGACCTTTCTGGGAAGTTTGTTCAAGGACACTGTTTGCTCAGTCGAAAAAAGAAAAACGTGTTCTAAGGGAGACCATTATTTCATTTTTTCACCTAAGGCACCATAATAAAATGCCTCAGATAAACAAATTTATTCTCCAAAGGATGTTTCTAGCATGCCTACAGTCCCTGGTGATAAATAATTTCTCAGGAACCAGAGGGGGTGAGGAAAAGAGGGGGGAAAGTAGGCCAAGAAAATTATTTTACTTTGCAAGAAGGGACACTAAATTCTGCACACACACACATGGGCTTGTTTTGATGGTAGAAAAATGTTACCACAGTGCCATCTACAGGCTAACCAGGGAATAGTTGCCTGCTGGACTTGGAACCATTTTTGAAAACATGGAGACTTCCTGCCACTTTGATTTAAGAGGTGCCAATGAAATCATTTTTTTCAGTTTCTAAGTACAGGAGTTCTTCTCCAGGCAACACATCAGAGGGATTTCCAGGGAAGCCAGAAATATTTTTCCAGGGGAATTCTGGACTTCCTTGCTTCAAATCAGATACTGGGGAGCAATCTTCCCTCCCCATATCTCTGAGGTCTTTTGATACAGGAAATGCACACTGCTCCTTCTTTTTTGTCTCCCTTGCACCTGAGTTACCCACCCCTGGTTAATAATAGCTTTGCTGGTTCTCAGTATTCTGTGACTGATCCTTCCTTCTTTAGGAACATGTGTCTATCTCAGCGCCTGTTGTATAGCTTATTACCTCCTAGGTGATTTTCATTTCATTTCATTCATTCTCTCACCTTTCCTCCCAGGGAGTTGAAGGCAGCACACATGGTTTGCCCTATGCCCATTTAATCCTCACAGCAACCCTATGAGGGTAGTTTAGTTTAGGCCGAGAGACAATGGGATGAGGTGTTCCCTCAGGTAACCCAGAGGCAGGCCCCATAAGGCTATATAACCAGCATCTCAAATTTAGCTCAGAAACAAAAACAATTCCTGTAGTATTAGCACAATTCAAAGTGTTGGTGCTGACCTTTAAAGCCCTCAATGGCCTTGGCCCAGTACACCTGAAGCTGTGTCTCCACCCCCATTGTTCACTGAGGTCTAGCTCCGAGGGCCTTCTGGTGGTTCCCTCACTGATAGAGGTGAAGCTACAGGGAACCAGGCAGAGGGCCTTCTCGGTAGTGGCGCCCACCCTGTGGAACGCCCTCCCATTAGATGTCATGGACATAAAGAACTACACAACTTTTAGAAGATATCTGAAGGCAGCCCTGTATTGGGAAGTTTTAAATGTTTGATGTCCTACTGTGCTTTAATTTGTTGTAAGCCACCCAGAGCAGCCGGGGCAATCCAGTCAGATGGGCAGCATATACAGTAAATAATATATCATTGTGACTGTTATTTTGCAAGTAGAACCCCGTAAGAGTGAGAGCACGAGAATTTGGAGTGCTCCTGTTAAGCATTCCTGCCAGCCAGCTAGCTATACTGCCCTCTCTGATTTACTCCATTCCATTCCATTCCCCTATCCTGCCCTTCAGCCTCCCCTCCTACCATTTGTTTTCTGTGCCCTCTGAGTATATGCAGTCCTCATTGGTCTCTTTGGGATTCCTGCACACTCTGGGTCCCTACCCCTCAATTTTGTGTGTGTCTGCAGGACTTGAGGTTATCCTCAAGCCTAGCGATACCACCCAACTGGGTGTGGATGGTGCCATTTATGCTACCCAAGGATTCATGTTTGTTGAATGAGTTCATTATTGGTATATATGTTGACAATGCCAGGGTCACTGAGTGAGCTTCATGGCTGAGTGGAGATTCTTCTTCTTCTTCTTCTTCTTCTTCTTCTTCTTCTTCTTCTTCTTCTTCTTCCATGGATTTTTATGGTAGCTTTGCTTCTGATGTGATGACTATGTAGAGGTTCTGCTGTGACCCAGTAGTGCAGGCTTCCCAAACCAAGTATTATCCAGGTGTTGTTGGATTTCAGCTCCCATCTGCGCCAGCCAGTAAGGCCAATGTCCAGGGATGAGGGGAGTTGTTGTCCGACAGCATCTCTGTGTAAGGGGGCAGGAGGGCGTTTGCATTAGTGGATTCCAACTGAAAGACAGCAGTTGGGATCACTTCTGAGCTCCTTAAAATTGTCTGCAGCAAATGTTGTTAGACAACAACAACAACAACAACAAAAATGAATAATGACTTGCTTCTCACAAGGTATCCCAAAGGGATTTACAGTGGTTAAGAACTTAATTTGTTCTGGAGGTCCGTTCTTAACCTGAAACTGTTCTTAACCTGAAGCACCACTTTAGCTAATGGGGCCTCCTGCTGCTGCCGCACCGCCAGAGCCCGATTTCTGTTCTCACCCTGAAGCAAAGTTCTTAACCCGAGGTAATATTTCTGGGTTAGCAGAGTGTGTAACCTGAAGCATCTGTAACCTGAAGCGTATGTAACCCGGGGTACCACTGTACAATAATGCATATCCAAATGTGTGTCTTTCCTAGTTGACATCATATTCACAGTCTTTTGACATCCGGTATACCTCAAATGGATACTCAATAGTATGTCACCACAGACTTGCAAAGTCAAAACTAAAATAAATATTTGACAGTACAAGGTGCTGACATGAAATGCTATACAGTATCTGACAGTTGTTAGATTGCGAGATTCCATATGCTATACTTTCTGCAGTCAAAACCATTAGGATGTGCTAATGAGTGCAACATGTACAGTGGTGCCTCGCAAGACGAAAAGAATCCGTTCCGCGAGTCTCTTCGTCTTGCGGTTTTTTCGTCTTGCGAAGCAAGCCCATTAGCGGCTTAGCGGATTAGCGCTATTAGCGGCTTAGCGGGCTTAGCGGATCAGCTGATAAGCGGCTTAGCGGCTTGGGAAAAAGGGGGGGAAAAGGAAAAAAACCCCGCAGGAACTCGCAAGACATTTTCGTCTTGCGAAGCAAGCCCATAGGAAATTCGTTTTGCGAAGCACCTCCAAAACGGAAAACCCTTTCGTCTAGCGGGTTTTCCGTCTTGCGAGGCATTCGTCTTGCGGGGCACCACTGTAGTACAGTTGTTCTTTTTTTAGTGTAAGTCTGAGGGCAGGCACTTCCTCTTCACTGAGGTTTATACAGAGGCCTTTTTCAGTTGAAAAGCATGATAAAAACGCTTTACATGGTAAACAAACAAACACATCATTACATTTCTATCGAATTTTACCTATAAAAAATTTAAGGGAACTATGCAGCCATCTATGTTCTAAAACACCTGGAGCATCTGGAGGGAGATCAACAGGTTTTTGAGCAAAGGACTTGAAACTCCTTAGGTGGATTTTGCAAATCCCTAAATCTTATGAAGAACATTTTTTGTATAAGTCTCATCCAGATAGATAGATAGATAGATGATAGATAGATATAAATATAGCCACACACCGTTCAGATAATAACTATGCCTTGATCACGCATAGGGAAATCAGTAAGGAATTATTATTTTAGAAACTCAAGTCAGTGATTCACCCAAGACAAGAAAAAGGTCAGAGAAATTACTCTGAACACACATCATGGAGCATTTAAAGCTCTTCAGTTTAGGGAGGCTAAGTGATCCTCAGCCTTTGAAAAGCTCGTTTTAATGGCTAATTGTCCCATTTACATTTTTGGCACACCTATTTATAGATCAGGAAGGAGCCAGTGCAAAAAATTGGCTTGGGCTTGCACATTAAATTTTTTTAATGGAAATGTATTACTCCGGAGTGATGGGTTTTGATAAGACACAGATAACCTTTTGTTCTGGTTATCTGTGGACCTTTGATTTCATCTAGTGGGTCAATTCTAAAGACTTCCTGTCTCCAGGCACAGATAACAGTCACTGGAGTGAGCTCCTTAAGCTTCCAGTGAATGCAACATCAATATGCCCAAGACATTTTAGTGCGTGAGGCCAAGGGACAATGTGGCCTCCCCCTACCGGGCACCATTCCAAATACAGAAACATTCCACACTGGAATCCGAATCTCACTTCAACACTGTTGACGACGGCAGGGATAGCCAACCCCTTTGTGTTTTTTTTTAAATAATATTTATTACTTTTAAAGATTACAGAAAAGGGGAAAAAAAGGAAAAAGACAAAAGAGAAAGGACAAAGGAAAAAAGAAACAATACAATACAGTATATAAACAATACAAAACACAACCTAAACACATTAAACTAAACACAATAAACTAAACTAAACAAAACCCTAACCCACCCTAACCCTAAACAAAGCAAAACAAAAACAATTTAAAAACATACATCACACCTTTTCCATATCTATCTTTCATTCCCTTATTTCCTCGACCTCCTCTCATCTCCCTTTTTGTATTCCACTTCTATTAATTGTTTCAGCAAATCCTTTCCATCTTTCTCTATTTACTATCATAATATAAATATCTTAACATATTTTTAACCTTATTTTCCATTAAAGATAAAATACTTATATATGCTTAACTCCTTATAACCTTTCTGCTAAGTCCATAAAAATTCATTCCACCATTTTTCTATCACTCATTAATTTTACAATATTTCTGTATATAAACTTTAAATTTTCCAATCTTCTTCCACCATCTCCTCTCCCTGGTTTCGGGTTCTGCCAGTCCTTTCCGTCAATTCCATATAGTCCATCAACCTGGCAATCTTATATCCTAGGCTCTTAACTTTTTTCCAGGTCCCTTCTGCAGGTCTTCTTCATATTCTTTAATGCTAAAGAGCAGGTCTCGGGAAGACTCCAACCCAACAATACTTTTATTCCTTCTGGACAGGTCAGCCAAATTTCCATAGTTGAAACTAAGATCCATAAAGTGTTTCAGGACATGTTTCAAGATTCCTCCAAATCCAAAGGCCCCCAGAGCTTCAATCTCCTCCAAACCCAAGTCCATGTCCCAGAAGTCAGTTAATCCCTGCATAGAGGGATCTTTCCAACTTTCCTTCTTCAGTCCAAGCTGGGATCCGATCCTCAGATAGCCAACCCCTTTGGACCAGTGGAAGCATTTGGAATTCTGAGGAAATGCTGTGAGCACCAGTCACAAAATGGCTGATGGGGGGCGTGGCCTAACACAAAATGGCTGCCACATACAAAAGAACAGAGAAACAGGATCACAAAATGGAGCTGGCATGCACCCTCCTCGCCATCAATAGGGAAAAAACACTAGCCATTCCCACACTCTCTTCACAGAGAGAAGCTCTCCTCTTGTGCTGAACAGTGTGAGCCTCTGATGAAATGTGGGCATGCTTAAGCAGGCATGGTTCAATGCCAAAAATACCGATCCAGTGCAAACAAGGAACTGAGCAGGAAGAGCAGTCTGTCACACACTTTGGATTTTTGTATACAGTACTCAGACATTTCACAGTTGCCACAGGAGGTGCTGGTGGGCACAATGGGGTTGGCAGGCGCCACCTCAGTGACCCCCGTGACTCCACATCACCTGAAGAAAGCAGGCTGGTTTAGTGGGTGCAGGGCAGCCTAATAAATGAGCCAGCTTTGTGATGCAACAGAAAGAGGAGGAAATGAAGTAGGAGAATAGACCATACCACTGGGGAGGGGATACCACTCCCCGCAATATGCAAAACTCCCTATAAGTAGCCAGTCGGAAAGAAAAAACTCAGCCCAGCCCTTTACCTGGTGCTCTGGTGTGCTAGCCTTGAATTCAGAGGGCCACTGGAAAGGAAGTGCTCCTTAGAAATGTTGTAGTCCGTTATGTATTGAAGTTATCACCCTGGCCACCAGGCCGCCATGTATATAGTTTTCACTCAGGTCCATGTCAGTTAATTTAGGTGGGAAACCCTGCGTTGTTGTTACAATGTTGACAGCCAGCTGCCTATAAAAGCAGGCTGGCTGAGCTGTTTGCTGTTCAGTTCAGTTCCAGCTTACTTATAAAGAACTACTTGGAGAAATCTCTGTGTCTGCTATGTCCACCCACTATTTAATACTGGCAACGATGGTGGGATCAGATGGACATCAGAGCACAGCCAGATTTGGACACTCACTGAGTGGAATCACTGAGCTGAAACCCTGAGCGAAATCACTGAACAGAACCCAATTCAGAGCTGACCGTACTGGCTAGAGCACTGTGTTCCATCCATCGCCCTCCACGTCAGCATCGGAACCATGCCTTCACTTGTGCCTCTACTGCCATTTGCCCCAGCCTCTGAATCATGGGACTCCTACCTCGCTTGGTTCGCCTGCTACCTCCAAGCAAACGAGCTGACGGAAGTGTCAGAGGAGCGTAAGCCGGGCCTATTCCTCAGCCTCTGCGGGCCTGAGGTGTTCGAGACGGCCCAAGTTTTGGTCGCGCCACTAGCAGCCCAGGCAGCGCCGTGGGACATGATAAAAGAGAAGCTAAAAAGCCACTATGTTCCGAAGCCGTCCAAAATTGCTGTCCGCCATTCCTCCACCTCGTTCTCCAACATTTGTAGACCATGTCTCAGCCTCTTATGGTCCATAAGAGCATAAGAAGAGCCCTGCCGGAACAGGCCAATGGCCCTTGTGGTCTAGCATTCTTGACCAACCAGATTCTCCAGAAGGAAACCCACATGCAAGACCCAAGCACAAGAGCTCTCCCCTGTAGCAGTTTCCAGCAGCTGGTATTCAGAGGCACTACTACCTCTGACCGTTGAGGCAGAGCATAACCATTGTGGCTGCCGATAGCCTTATCCTCCATGAAGGTGGATGGCCTTATCCCCCATCTTGACGGGACAGGACCTGAGATGCCCCCCTTCCTCAGATTGCCCTCCTCTTCTTAGCTTGGATACATGGATTCAGCTCTGCAAACCATGCTGCCTTCAAGCTGGCACTGATTGCATTGCCAGTGCATTAATCAGAACTGTTTGTATGTTTCTGATCAGCTCCTTGGCGAGAGCTCATTACAGCAAGCTACTACCCACAGTGAATTGATGAACCTTTGCTTGCTACTTTGAGGAGGCCTCTCTGGCAGTAACAGTTTGCTTGTTTCTTTAAGACTGGGGGAGGTTAACTCCATTTCTTAAGTTTTTTTAGGTTGCGTGTTGTTTTCTACTCTATGGTAGTAAGCCCAGTACACATGCAACAGGAAGCTCTTTTGTCCTCCTTCCTCTCCAGAAGGATCCAGCAATCAGTCCGGGTGGGTGTAGTCAGTCCAGGGCTTGAAGGTACTGGACAATGGGCAGCAGCTACCTGCGCTTACTTAGTTCACCACACAGGGGAGCTGCATACAGATCCAGCAGCCCCAGACACTCAGCCTTTAAATTGCAAGTCAGAAAGACCTTGGTTCAAAGTGTGCCTTAGCAGTTATTAACTTACTAAGAAGATTTAAACAAGTTTCTTCTCTCTCCCTTCCTCAGTGCCCTTGCTCATCATCTAGAATATGGGAATAATAATACTTCCTGCCAGTGGTGTAGCATAGGTTGTCAGTGCCCGGGGCAAGACAAGTATTTTGCCCCCTAAGCCATGGTTCCTGTTAGGAAACAAGAGCTCGCCCTAACGAAGATTCCAGCAACAGAACTTACTGGCTCTTTGGAATAATTATGACGACTCGCGTGCCTATGGAGCATATAAATTCGTGTTATGATGGATTAATTTCTGAAACCTGTCTGAGATTCCCCTCCCCTCCCCAACTTCCTCCCATAAATTATACTTCACTTCACAGTGGAATGAGTGTATATATATATATATATATGAGAATAAACAAGGCAAGTAATCCAATCTCATTGCAAGTATTATTCAGTCCCTGCACTGTTGCTCTGGGCAACCATCTTGAGTGGGGATATTGTCTCTAACCTTAAAAACTGATTATAGGGTACTTCACTGCCTCATACTGTCTTAAAGAGGATTAGAAGGTAGGGTAAAGCTGGCTTAGGGACTATGTTAACAAAGCCTCAAAGGCATCCGCTGATTTCCTTGTTCAAGAAGTGATTAACTTATTTAGCAACTAGTGGGGGGGAAATATAATAATGTGAACATTCCAGGCACCAGGCAGCTGGTAATTAGGAGATGTAATTCTTGCTGGGGCTTGTCGAAACCGTGCTGGCAATTGTCTCCGTACTGGAGGAAAATGTCCCCTATTGTTTTGGGGAAGGAAATGGTGCATTTGTGCCAAAAGGCTTGGGGAAGTTTTCTCAAAAAGGAAAATAAAATATATATATAAAGGAATAATTAACAGGAGGGAAATTAAATCCAGTACCACCCAGTGGCAAACTGCAGTCCCTCTACTTGTTTGCTCAGAAGTGAAGTTCCATTGAGCTTATAGCCTTATCACCAGTATCAACAGATTTACCCATGCACACATGAACAAGTGTTGCATGGCTTGTAGGTCATTGCATACAGAAGGTCCCAGGTTCAATATCTAGCATCTTCAGGTAGGTCTGGGAAAATCCTCTGTCTGAAATCCTGGAGATGCTGCTTCCAGTCAGTGCAGACAAGTGATTCCCAAACTTGGGTCTTCAGTTGTTTTTGGACTACAATTCACATCATCCCTGACCACTGGTAGAACTCTAATTCTACTAGGGCTGTGTGTGGGTGTGTGCATTCTGCCTTGGGATGGGTGGGTGTATCTGAGGGAGGGGGAGAGAAGTGACCAGAGGCCTAAAATGGTTGGTGACCCCTGCTATTGGCAGGGCCTTTATACTCAATGTGTGCCAGATACTGTTGCCATGATGGCCATGCTGGATGAGAGGAGAACCAAGCCTGTGTTTTCTCTTTAACCCATGAAATGTGCAACAGCTCAGCAGAACCCGCTTGCATGTGGATGAGCATATGGGAAGCAGCTGTTAACCTTCAACTCACTAAAGGCCAAAGACAATTAAAGAATGAGACACCACTGAGGTTAAATCAGTGCCTCATTTGACAGAGAAGCTGTTAGCCATTAACCTTTCATCCAGCAAGTGGAATGAAGAGCCTGAACATAAACACATCAAGGGAGGAAACAAATTGGTTCCTTCGATGCCTATTAATGGGGGTGCCCTTAAGGTCCAGGTTTATGCTTTTGGGATGGGAGGGGAACAGTGGTTGCACACATGTTCGTTGAACTGAGATGCAACTCTGAGATTACTGCAGGTCAAGATCTGCAGGAGGCAACCAGTTCTCAAAACAACCTGCAGGGGAAAGGTACAATCCATCACGAAGCTCCCCTGAGGATTTCCCATTGCAATGACCTTCCCCCCTACCTTGTATTGCAAGTGAACGTTGGGATGGAGGCATGTATGACCACTGAAGACAGGAGATGAAAGTTGGACACTTCATGGAAGGCTGAATTTGCCTTGTACCACTGGAGGGTGGTCTATTAGGGCAAATAGGGCACTTATCCACCACACTCAGCCTGCCTTCAGCCAGCCCTCACCTGCCTACAATCCAGGGTGGCCCTGCCTGTCAGATTCCTCCTCCTTAGTCTCCATGTTGCCCTTGTTGAACTCAGCAGGGATGAGGATGGTGGGGAGGACAGCAGAACTGGAATTCCTTGGCTCTGCATCTCATTGGTTCTGGCTCCACCTACTGTTGTCTCCTTGCCTTCCCCGGTGCAATCCCGTTGCTCCCTTTGCCTTGGGATCCAAGGTGATTATTCCAGAGTTGTAATGAGCAGGATGCAAAGCTCTTCATATTTCCCCCCCAAATTATTTGAGTTCAATGTTTAATTGGATGGTGGTTGTGTATGTGTTTGGGGTGCAGGAGGCAGCAGGGAGTTCCCTTTTCTTTCCACCACCCTCTCTCTCCATTTCATTGCTCTCTTTTCCAAAAGCCATTGCCCTTCCAACGAGCCTGAAAATGAGAGAAGCCATTTTTGGTCTGGACATCAACAGATGCCCAGTGGGCACCAGCCACTAGTACTTTGCACAAGATCCTCAAATGGAGACATGTGTTAACCTATTGTAGCTCAACTCTTCCGATCCAAGTTCTACTTGGAAATCAGTTGAAATCAAGGGACTTAAGTTAATCACGGGCACTGCTTTCAATTAGTTTGCTTCGCATAGGACTCAGTTGGATACAACCCCATCAAGATTAGCCTTTGAGTTGGCATGCAATCCACTTTGAGCAATATCAGCACACACATATTAAAGCCAGCTGAAAGCAACAGAGCTTGACTTCCAAAATGTATGTTTATTATATTAATACCCTACCTTTCCTCAACAGAACTCAAAATGATACACATGGAGTTCCCAGGTGGTCTCCAATCTAGACCTAAACTAGAACCAGACCTGCTTGGCTTTAGCAAAGTTGCTGTACTTTATGTCCTTCAACCACATCCTGGCCTGAATAACCATAATTAAGAAAACTGGTAGTAAACGTAAGTTAAAATACTATATGATTTGACATTAAAGCCTCAAGAGAATCACTAGGAAGTCTGTGTAAATGTGACTTGGGGATGGAATTCTGCCACTGGGGAGCCACTACTGAACTGATCCTGTCTTGGGTGGCCTGTTTGCCTGCCTTCCAGGTGGAATTAAATGGGGCAAGACCTCAGGTGATGCCCTCGTTCATATGTGATGAAAGTGTCCTTTAGAGAGTACTTTCTTCATTATGCTTCTGGCTTCCCCGTTTACCCTTGATAAACATGTGCTGATTTATCTTATTTTAACACTCAGCTTGAGCTTGGCAATGCAAGTCAATTTTCATACTGAGTGGGCCGAGACTCACTCCCTTGGCTCAGATTCCAGTTAGTATGCTGCCCAAACTCTAGATAGGCCTGCCATCTTATTTCCACCTGCCCTGTAAAGCAGGGATGGGAAACATGCAGCCGTCCAGATGCTGTTGGCCTCCATCTCTCATCAGTATCAGCCAATGTGGCACGTGGGCTGGGATGATGAGAGCAAAGTCCAACAGCACTTAGTGGGCCACAGGTTCCTCCATCCTTGCTGCAAAATGCCATTCCATCTTCCCTCAAATAGAATCAGGTTGCCAAAACTGGTGGCTGGTGCCTATTGGAAGCGGAAGTCAGGGAGGACTACAGTAGGTGGATCCAGAGTCAATTACAGGTAGAGCCAGCTAATTCTAATTTTGTCACCATTCTCCTCCCTGCTCCCTACAAGGGCAACACTGACTAAGGAAGAGGAAGCTGATGGGCAGTGCTACCCCCTGGCTTGGTTGTTAGTAATAAAGCAGGCAGGTGGGGCAGTGCCCCATTTGTACTAATGTACCCCCACCCCTGAAATTCATCCCACCCCTCAGCTCCTGCCTCAGACCCCTTTTGTTTTCAAAAACTGCTGCCACAACCTGGCCAAATCACAGCTCACGGTCTGTTTGTTTTGGATGATGCTCAAACTCCCTTGGCAGTTCCGTCTGCAGTGAGGCGTAGGCTACAGGGAGGGAGGTTTTGAGTTTCAAAGGTGGAAGGAAAAGGACACCCGGGAGGAGGAATGAATGAAATGATTTAAAGCATCATTCTCCCTGCAGGTGCAGAAAAGAACACGATGCTTTTCAAGCTCGGCACGAAGCAAGCATATGTTTCCCCACCCCCCTGGCCAGGTGGCTGGCATGTTGCACAGTCAAACTGTCACCCCTACACATGTGGGTTAGGATCCCTTGTTATCTTTCCAGCTGTGAGTTAAATAGCTCCCATCCCTTGCCTGCTTTCTGCCAGATTCCTTTGTGGAGGCCAAGAGGGGAAGGAAGAGGAGATTATCTATTCATTAAACGATTCTCCTTTTGGTGAACTGATCCCAAAGTATTATTCCAGGACATCTATAGTGCAACACGTCCAGGCGGCTGCCTTTTTAAGCTCTGACAGGAAACCTCAGCACCCAGGACAAGAGAAGAGTGATTTAGTTCACATTTAAAGATAAACCTTCCTACATTTGAATTTTCAAAAACAATATGCAGGCTGAAACACAGGTCGTCCTTCAAAATGCACACTTCTCTGAATTTCGCAATGTGGTTCTCCAGCCAAGTAATGTGGATAAAAATGTATACACTGAGGTAAAGCATGCTTTAAAAAGCATATGTTTGTGAAAATAGCATACCATAATGCATTGTATTAAGGAAAATAGCTCTGCAATCATGTGCAGATGGTTAGCATACACAGCTTATATGCAGCAGTATCAGCAAGAGCCAGATCTGAGCAGAGAGCAAAGTCCGAGCCGCAAATTTTCTCTCCCTAGCAAGGAATTTAGTAAAAATTAGCTGAAAGATATTCAGACTGAGACTTGGTATAGATGAAAGCTTATGTTTATTAAAGGAATTACATTCTTGATAGGAAAGAGTTCTATAGTCCTAACTATCTAGTTGGAGGATGCATCCAAGAGGACCTCTCATTTCAAGGTCCAGAGAACTCTGCAGCCTTGTGCCAAGAGGGAGTTGTACAAATTCAATTGGAAGGGCCATAGCTCAGTGGGAGAGATCACATGCTTTGAATGTAGAAGGTCCCAGGTTCGTGCCCTGGTAACTCCAGGTAGGGTTGGTGAAGAGTCCTACCAGGGCAACACTGAGACGAAGGAGGAAGATGACAGGCACCCTCTGGAATGGCTATAATCAAGAAGTCAGAGAAATGGGGTCTGGCTGAAGACAAACTGAGCTTTGTGGGTCCCCAATGAACGATCCTTTACTGGGAGCAATAATTAGTTTTGTGAACCCATCAGGTTTTCCCGCCAGGAACTTATTAGAGCTCGGTACTCGCGGCAGTGAGAGGTAAGTGGACCAGACACCTCAAAATAAACGTGCAAACAAATAAATAACCACAAACCTTTCCAGCATAGCTCCCTCTGCCTGTCTTGCATTAATTTTGTCTAAATGCAACCTTGCTCCTTGTCCAGGGAGTGGATGTGCCATCAGCAATCTGTCAGAGTCAATAATGTTCACCTTGTCAGACCACGAGCCTTGCCTCAAGATCTAACATTTCTCTGTGAATTATCAGCTAATCTGCTGACAAATTGTTTGCAATATTCCCTTTTCACATATTTCCCTCACTTTTTTTCTGAATGCAGATGCTCTGCTGATTAGCTAAATACTGTCTGCCTCCTGTTGGGTGTATGCTAATGGCTGATTTCTAACTTTAGGAATCATTATTTTCTAGTGGCTCTGAAAAACTTCTGCTGGGTGCCAAGAGATCAAGCTAGGCACCCATATCAATATTGGAACTGCAAATGGCAATAAATCGAATGAAGATGGGAAAAGCACTGGGACCAAATGGATTTACTGCAGTTTATTATAAAAAGTTTCAGGATGCACTTATAGGACCACTTAAGGACACTATGAACAGAATTTTGGTGATGGGAGTAGTTCCAACTTCATGGAAAGATGCATTCATTACTTTGATTCCCAAACAAGACAGCGACTTAACAAAGACCAAAAATCACAGACCTATTTCATTATTGAATTGTGACTATAAACTATTTACTATGATCTTGGATAATAGATTGAAAAGGACATTGACTGAGTCAGTCCACAGAGACCAGGCCAGGTTCTTACCAGGCAGACAAATGAAAGGCAATATAAGAAATGTAATTAATTTAATAGAGTACCTGAAAGTAAGAAATGAAAGACAGACCACACTAATCTTTCTAGATGTGGAGAAAGCTTTTGATAATATTTCATGGTCAGTTATGATCAAGGTTTTAGAGAAAATGGAAATAAGTAATGCTTTCCTAGCAGGGATTAAGGCAATCTATACTGATCAATCTGCAAATATATTAATAAATAATAGTCTTTCAGACAAATGCCAAATGTCCCTTGTCTCATCTGTTGTTTATTAATGATAGAAATACTGCTTCAGAATATAAGGAGAAACAGGGATATTAAAGGTATTGAGATGAGATGTAGAGTCTATAAATTAAAGGCATTTGCTAATGTGCTGACATTGGGGGCAACCAATGGTGAGCTTTCCCAAATGACTAGAAGAAATTGAAAGGTTTGGAGAAGTGGCGGGTTTTAAAATAAACTCAGATACAGTGGTACCTTGATTTACAAACTTAATCTGTTCTGGAAGTCCGTTCTTAAACCAAAGCGTTCTTAAACCAAAGTGTGCTTTCCTATAGCAGCAGGAGATTCAATTTACAAATGGAACACACTCAACAGGAAGCAGAACATGTTCTGCTTCCAAGGCAAAGTTCACAAACCAAACACCTACTTCTGGATTTGCAGCGTTCTTAATCCAAGTTGTTCATAAACTAAGCTGTTCTTAAACCAAGGCACCACTGTAAAACCAAAATGTTGGTCAAAAACATGGATGATCAGTCAAGGTTTTTTTATATATATAGAAAGGATATCTGGTTTTAAAATAGGCAAAAAAGTTAAGTGTTTGGGAATTTGGCTGATGGTAAGAAATCTTAACAAACATACAAGCAAGCAAGCAAGCAAGCAAATGAATAAATACTTAGTCCTGAGGGACAGATAGACTTGAAGGATTACATTCAGCTGAAGGGTATGAGTTCAGCAGTAATCCAGGCACAGAACCAGGCTGCAGAGCTGTGAGAAACAGAGACAGATCAAGTTCAGAACTCTGAGCTGACTGCTGGAAACCACCCAGGCCACCAGAGCCTGCAGGACCAGAGTCCAGTCCCTTATGGGTGGGCCTTCTCTTGAGCAACCAGATGCCTCCCACTGCATGTCACTAGTTCAGTAACACAGTGGAGAGATGGCAGGGCCATGCAAGTTCTCTACAAGGAGGTGGAGCCCGGAGGAGGTGGTTTGGAGAGAGAGGCTTCCATGGCCTCAGACTGCTCCCAACCTTTGCTGAGGTAAGTTGCTCATTTGGAGTTATCTGTCAACTAGCAACATCTGCCTTGCTGCTGTTTCTGTGGGATCCAGCATCAGGCCCAAGAACAGCATCCCTGGACTAGAACCCCTTCACCGAAACCCTTTCTGATTTTACATTCCTGTGGAATTCAGTTGCCGCTGCTCCATTTGCTTGTGACAGGTTTGCCCCTGGAGAAGTCAGTAAACAGCTTTCCAGACTTCGCTGCTAATTATTTTCTTAATCAAAGCTTTTTCTCCACTTCACTTTATTAAGGAGGGATATTAAGCCCAAGTCTGTCAGCATTGCCCAAAAACATCTGCTTGAGGAAAATGAAATGCCAAAACAAGATGGAATCCTCATGTGGCCAATTTCCACCCAGCTGTGATTTACTGTATAACAACTACTATTGTGGAATACCCAATTCTTTTGTGAATGAATTTAGATATGGAGGGTCTCTTCTAGACTCCTGAATACCAGCTCCCACAAGAAAGTAACATGCAAGTGTTGTCTTGTGATGGGAGAAAGCCAGCAGCGAACCACATGGAGCAAGTTGGAGTTAACTCCTTAATAGCTTACACAGGAGTGTACATGTTGTTGTTTAGTCGTGTCCGACTCTTCGTGACCCCATGGACCAGAGCACGCCAGGCACTTCTGTCTTCCACAGTTTGGTCAAACTCATGCTGGTAGCTTCCTATGCAATATTTTTCTTTACAGCATTGGACTTTCCTTTCGCTTCCAGGCACATCTGCAACTTAGCGTCCTTTCGGCTTTGGCCCAGCTCTGAATCTACTTGTACTTGTCCTCCGCTCTTCCTCAGTAGCATGTTGGATGCCTTCCGACCTAAGGGGCTCATCTTCCAGAGTCATAACTTTTATATGCCTGTTGTCTTTGTCCATGGAGTTTTCTTTTTTTTTTTAATGAATATTTATTAAATTTTCCAATTTTATATAAAGACAAAAAGAAAAAGAAAAAGAAAAATATTAAAAACAATTCAGTTTCAATAACAGTTTTTCAGTCCCATGTTTCTTTGACTTCCTCATACCTCCCCTTCTTGTTCTCTAGTTCAATTTGTTAATTCAGCAAATCCTAATCTCTTAACATTCCTTTTAAAATATCACCTTATTTTCCACTCAACTTTTTTTAAATTTAGTAGCAAAAACCATTATAATCCCCATTATCTTTATCATAACAGCTGGAGACCACCAAAGTTCAAACCAACATCTTTTCAAAGTTCATTAATTTTATAATATTTCTGTAGATATTCCTTAAATTTCTTCCAATCTTCTTCTGCTGACTTTTCTCCCTGGTCGCGGATTCTGCCGGTCATTTCTGCCAGTCCCATACAGTCAATCAACTTCATCTGCCTGTCCATGGAGTTTTCTTGGCAGGGATACTAGAGTGGCTTGCCAGTTCCTCCTCCAGGTGGATCACGTTTGGTCAAAACTCTCCACTATGACCTGTTCATCTTGGGTGCCCTGCTTGGCATAGTTCATAGCTTCTCTGAGTTATTCAAGCCCCTTCGCCACGGCAAGGCAGTGATCCATGAAGGGGGAAGTGTACATAGGAGCTTACATAGGAGTGTCAGACCTCATGAGCACAACAACTCACCTCTGGCATGTCTTGCACCCATGAAGCAGTTGCAGAGACATAAGGTCCCCACCTCCCCACACCTGTCTAAGTTCCTTCCTTTTCAGGGTTTCCCCCCAAGCAATCTGAGACGGCGTCTGCATGAAATAAACTTCTCCATCCTTTTCATGCCTCTCCTGGTTCAGGGAGACCTGGGGGGAGCAGAGCTTGTCACAGCAGGAGGGGGAGAAACCTGTGACTCTTCACCAGCTGGACTCCTCTCAGCCTCCCTCCTCTCCTGCTTCAGCTTCTGCCTCTGAGTCTGGACTTCCCTCTGCTACAGACTCCCCCTGCTCACTAAGCCATGTTACGTCTTCAGCTTCCAACACACCTTCTTCCCACAATTTTCTCTCTGTGACCACTCATTGTCATCCCACCACCAGTCCCCTGTTTTTGAGTCCCTTGGAGTTCCACCACCGGTTCCTCCCACCTTTCCTCTGTGTCCAGACATTCCATGACATTGTGTATAAGCAGCTTATATTAGGTGTGTGTTGTGGTCTTGTGTGTGGCTTTTTGGGAGGTGGCAGTAAAGGCTCTTTGAATATCACCTTGATCCAAAACAAGTAGCATGTTTCAGGAACTCTCTCTATTCCTCTTTTTCTTTTTCTTTTAATACACAATCTTCTTCTTCTTTTTGAAAAAAAAAATATTTCCAAGGGCCTTGGCTGTTGTTTATACATTTAGATGCTGTGATTAAATTACATCCATAATGCATAGTGTTTGCATTGTAATACATTATTAATAATAATAACACTGTCTTGTAAGGTCCATTCTGAAGAGGCATGCTTCTTTGGGACGGTTCATTGGTCTATTCACACACAATTTTCATACATCTCTAAAGATTACCATTTTAACAGCTTTCTGTACGGATACTGCCAGGCAGTTACATTTGACAGTGCATAAATCTAATTCCCTGTGCACTCAATTTTCTTCTGGCAGCGAAATCAATTTGAATCTGTCTGGATTTTATTCTAAAGTCTATTAATGCCTGCTGCCTGCCTCTCTCTCCCCCCCACTCTTTCAACAATCTGACTTTTTTCATGAATTTAATTCAGCAGTTTGAAAAAGACAGTCGACCGATACAACCTGTCTTTTATCTCCTTACAACAAAACCTAATTAGGCATGAAAAGGACATAAAGAGTTTACAATTAGCCCTTTGGCGATAAAGGTTAGCCGTCGTGAAATTCTGCACTAAAGCTGCAAAACCTTTGGTTCTTTTTCAGTCATCGCGGTCTTTCGACAAGGTCAGTTTTATCGTTCTTGGCAAACACACTTAACCTATTTGCCGCGTCGATACATCCATGGCTGATTTTGCTTCTCAGTGTGTGATTCTGATGCCTATAACTGTGGTTGTTAACAGGATCTTTGGAAGTAACAGGCGGATGGTAGAAGACTAAGCCATGCAATGACATTTCTTTCTGTTTTACAAAGTATGTCATTGAGGATTAGCTTGTTCAGTCAGCCTGCTATCAAAATTATACGTGTTTGGTAGGAAAGTGACATGGGCTTAGGATTGGAGTCAATGGGACTTAACCGCTCAACTGTGTTGCAAGTAAAGCTTCCCCCCCTCTCCTTTTCTTTTCCAGGAGGATCTTTGTGTCAAGAGATTGGAGAATGGGAGTTGGGGGTTAACAGTACAAATCTAGCAATGCTTACTTTGAAGTAAATCCCGATAGGGATTACTCCCGGGTTATGATAGCATGTGGAGTTCATATACATCAGCAGAAGTTTGAGCTTAGCTACAAATTCCTGATTTACCTTTAAAGCAAGCACACTGAGACACTGAGTATGAAAATAAGAAAGACAAGATAATTATAGGAAACACATGTTTGATAGAAAAGAACTTCTTGCCCTACCAAAGAGCAAAGACCAGAAGACAGGCTAGTGTCCAGGTAGGTGCTTTTGCTCAAGCAAAGTTGCAGTGAAACATGAAGCCCTTCTATTCCCCTTCATGCCCAGGAAGAGCCAATGGCCAGCCTGGTAGATTCAGTCTGGCAGATGCTTCGCTGATAATCTGAAGGAGCGTCTCCACCCCCATCGTTCAGCCCAGCGCCGAGGGCCTTCTGATGGTCCCCTCATTGTGAGAATGGAGCTACAGGGAACCAGACAGAGGGCCTTCTCGGTAGTGGCGCCCGCCCTGTGGAATGCCCTCCCATCAGATGTCAAAGAGATAAACAACTACCTGATATTCAGAAGACATCTTAAGGGAAGTTTTTAATATGTAACACTGTACTGTTTTTAACACTTGATTGGGAGCAGCCCAGAATGGCTGGGGAAACTCAGCTAGATGGGCGGGGTATAAATAAAAAAATATTATTATTATTATTATTATTATTATTATTATTATTATTATTATTATCTGCAATCACCCTACTTGCCACATAGGGCAGTGGTCGACAGTTCCAGGCAGTGGTCAACAGCTTCTAGCACCTTATGGAGAAGCTGCAGAGATACAGCTCCTCACATGGGATAATAATTAGTGGTTCCTGGTGCTCCAGTTTCTGGGGGCCCTTTGCTGCTTATAAAGATGCTCCAAACAGTGTAATGTACTGGTTAGAAAGGCAGAGTAAGCCTGAGAGAACAGGGTTCAAATCACCACTCAGTGATGGAATGCACTGAGTAGACTTGGGTCAATCACAGTCTCACAGCCTAACCTACCTCACAGGGTTGTTCTGGGGATACAATGAAGAGGGAAAGAACCACGCATACCACCTTGAGCTCCTTAGTTTAAAAATATGGGATATAAATGCAATGAACAAATAAACAAACTATTGCATGCATTTGGAGTGAAAAAGCCCACCAGAAATCTCTCTCTTCAACTGTCTCAGGGCCTAGTCTCTAGAACTCTTGAGCTCTTGATTGCTTTTATAGAGCTCAAGAGCCACGTACCACAGTTTGAGCTTTTTGGAGCAAAGGTGGGCTATGAAAGTAATCTTAAATAAATTGATGGGTTGACAAACAGTCTGATCAGCTAGATATAAGACAGTTCCCTATGCACTATATTCAAAGTATTCTGTCTTTGTTATGGACTGGTTGGGCACAGAGGAATGGTGGGATGAACCAGCTGGGGAACCCTCAAGGGAAGAAGGCTTAGAGTCTGGGGATTGGTGGTGGGATGACAATGAGTTATCAGAGGGAGAAGAGGGAGAAGACCGGGAAGAAGATGTTTCACAAGCTGAAAAAGTAACAGCTTAATGAGCTGGGAGAGTCGGTGACAGAGAGAAGTCCAAAAGCAAAGGTAGACACTGAAGCAGGAGAGGAGGGAGGCCAAGACTCAGAGAAGAGGCACAGGTGTCTCATACTCCTGCTGTGGCAAGCTCCCCTCCCACTCATTTCCCAGAACCAGAAGAGGCATGAAGTTGGAAGAGCAAAGGTAGGCATGCTGGCACGGTCTCAGGTTGCTTGGGAAAAGCCCTGGAGAGGAGAGGACTTAGGCAGCTGGGGGAAGGTGGGGACCTTTTGTCCCCACAACTGCTTCATAGGGGCAAGACATACTGAAGAACAGTTGCTGTGTTCATTGGGCGTGACACATTGGGCATGACACAGGATCCTGTGCAGATCCTGTTTTTGCCAATAAAGAGTTAACTTCACTTACTTTGTGTGATTGACTGCTGGCTGGCTCCTGATAGTCTGCTCGTGCAAGGACTCTTGCACTAGCAGACACATATGTTTTATTGTTGTGCAACAGAGGAATCCAATGCTACGCTTGTGCCCACAGAAACTCATTGTGCAACACAATTGCACGATATATTGTGTGGCAAAGTTACCAACCACCTGCTTAGTGCATTTTCTTGCACTGCAATGTTCATTTGGCAGAAAACATTTCACCGGTGAAACAAGTATAACCCTTTGTCCCTATTCCCTTCCCCTTTTAAAAAAATATTGTGATCTTGTTGATACGAACCCTAAGAGCCGTGTTTTCCGTAACAAACTGCAGTAGGTCTTTTAGAAATGTATGGCTGTAAGAGTGGGACACTGCCATTTGGTGTTCAGTGCTAAGCTGGTAGGCAGGGGGCCTTTTCAAAGCAATTTCTCATGGCTTTCTCTGAACAACATATATATGTGTGTATGTGCTTGTCTTTGCTTACCGTTCACATTTATTGTCTAAGTTACCATTACCCACTTCAAACCTCCAGGATGGGTTGGGCTACAGATTTTAAATAACACCGACCTTTTGTAGTGTGTGGGAAGCAGCTGGCAGGGAGCATCTTTTCTTTGCCACACTGTGGGCGGCGGATCTATCATTCATAAACGTGCCCTTGTGGTTCAACGAAAACTTCCTGCCGTTTGATGGACATTTAATGTCAACATGATCAAAATATTGATTGAAGAAGGTTGCTGTGCTTCCTTTTGCATCTCTTCAGATCCATCTAATCTGGGCTCTGTCTCTCTCCCCGCAGACACTGCCGATACATTGCCTGCCAGACAAGAAAATGATAGATTATCTATCTGGGCAACAGACCCGGCCCCGGTCAAGATTAGTGCTTCAATTAGCTGCTGATGGCATTCCATTAGAATATCGCTTTTTGAAGAGCAGTAAACAAGAATGTTGTGCTTTGATTTTTCAGATTCAATTACTTCCATCAGGGGCTATAAATGAGCTCATTAGTCTTAGTGGCTCGCTTGCCCAGAGAGACAATAGAACATCATTGTGATTGTTCTTGTGGCGCATACAAACATTATTACCCCCATCAACCTTCCTCCCTCTGCCATGCAGCCAACAGCTTCAAGCTCAGAGAGAGCTTTAGGAGTATGTTTCCATTCATGGAACATCTCAATATGATGCATGTGCTGAGAGATTACCTTCCTGACCTGGGTTAGACACGTACAGCACTGTTTCCATGCTGCTGCAGTTCGTCCTCTGCCAAAAACCACATAATTTACCTCACTGCCCACCGTGATGAAATTATGTAACCTATATAATTATGCAAATCATGCTGTCATTATGTTCTGTCCCACTAATTTCAATGCAATGGAAAAGTAATGTGAGTGAGGGGGGAATGTAATCAATTACATTTCATTTGCAGATTGAAAGCAACAATGGCAAATGCTGATCACATTCACTGGATTGATTCTATTCTAGATAACGAAATGAGTAAGTGAAGGCTGGCAATGTCCATTCAAATTTTCTGGCATCCCTATTTACTGCAATATAATCATACAATTAAAAATACGAAATAAACCATGTTTTGTTTTATTTATTTTGTAAACTTTATATACTGCTTGGTTGGAAAACAAAAATCAGCAAAAGAAATTAAAAACAGATTAAAACACACATCAACATTCTACCTCTCTGGGTAGCCTTATCTTAAACACTGGGTGTGTTGTTGTTGTTGTTAGTGAAATGTTAGTGAAATGCTATCACTCCCCCATGTCTGTTCAGCACTAGGCACTATTATATAGTTCTGGTAGCATCTCTGGAGAAGCTTTTGGAAGACTTCCTGTTCATGGGGGTAACTGGCGCTGAAAGACAAAGAGGGAGACAGATCTGTTTGGCTCTGCACTTAGTGGGCCAGAACTTGAGCCAGGCAGCTGGAGCTGCTTTGCTCGTTTTCACAGGCGAAATGAAGATCTTTCCAACAACCTGCAATGATAAATGGTGCCAGAGATTATTTTTTGCTCTGGCTTCTGGTGATCACCGTTTCATAGACCCCCTGCCCCAGCCAAGTCTTGAGGCTTGGGTGGATTTGATCAACACCACACAAGTTTCCCTCTTACAAATAGCTAATGGCAGGGATTAAGCCCTTCAGTTGTGGAGACTCATTCGAATTTCCAGCTCTGCTGAGGAGACTGACATGGTCACACACTGCACCCTTCTCCAGGGACTCCTTAAGAGCTTGCATAGAAAGAGTGCAATTGCGTTGTCTCCTTAGCCCTCTCCTAAGGGGCCTTCATGAATCAGTGGGGGAAAGGTGGGGTATAATATAAATAAATATACTACTAGTAGTAGTGACTGGCATGTGTGTCAAGCATGCTCCCATGGCTGATGCATGATCAGCATTAGTTTGAAGAGCCCTGGATAGATTGATGGATGGATGTACACATGAAGGGTGTCTTCCACAGGGATGCAAACTCTGTTCAACTGGTTCTTATGTCTCAACAGAGGCTACTCGACATGTGTACCTCTGTTCACATAACCACCTTTGGGATCAGATGCTGGCAAAGGGCTAGTTGACAAATGTGTTGGTTTCTGTGGTTCTGTTTTAAAATGTAGGGGCCACATTCCATCACAAGCAGCTTTCCATTTGCTCTCCAGGCACTATCACGGTTCAAGGACAATCACACAAAAGCAATTGAGGAGGGGGTCAAGCAGGGCTGGTGAGGAGGTGTGGCCTAGTGAGAGTCATGAGGGCCAGAGAGAGAGGTCTGGGGGCTGCATGTGACCCCCCAACCCAGGCCTGAGATTCCCCACTCCTGCTGTAAAGTGAGTATCTCAACTGCCCAGGATGGACTGCACACCAGGAGTTTATTTGTAATATTTATATGCCACCTTTATCCCACCTGCCCGATCTCCATGCTTCTTCTTGCCCCCACCTGCCTGATCTCTGCCCTCCTTCTCCCCCACCTGCCCCACCTTTCCACCATCTCTGCCCCTGGCTGCCACTCCCCTGCCACCTTACCACTGCAGCAGCTAGGTCTTGGCCCCCTCAGCCTTCTCGCAGCCTCCTCAGCCTCATAGCGGCTGCCCACAGTGGCGTGCCCACTTCCAGATGTGTGCTTGTTGCTGCTGCTGATAATAATAATAATAATAATTTATTATTTATACCCCGCCCATCTGGCTGGGTTTCTCCAGCCACTCTGGGCGGCTTCTAACTGAATATTAAAAACAATACAGCATCAGACATTAAAAACTTCTCTAAACAGGGCCGCCTTCAGTTGTCTTTCAAAAGAAAAAAAAATTTGTTTATTTCTTTGACATCTGCTGGGAGGGCATTCCACAGGGCAGGTGCCACTACCGAGAAGACCCTCTGCCTGGTTCCCTGTAACCTCACTTCTTGCAGTGATGGAACCGCCAGAAGGCCCTCAGAGCTGGACCTCAGTGATGGTCCTGAATGATGGGGGTGGAGACGCTCCTTCAGGTATACAGGACCAAGGCTGTTTAGGGCTTTAAAGGTCACCACCAACACTACGCCCGCTTCCTGGAGTACAGTGGCAGAGGAGCTACAGCAACGGCCATGGCAGAGGCCAAGATGGAGGTCACCACTGCCGCCCTGGAGGAGGCAGAGGAGATGGAGGAGGGGAGGTGGACATCCAGGATTTCAAACAGAAGCCAGAGCAGCTTCTGTGAGTCCAGGATGTCTTGCTCAAAGCAGGTCTGTTGGGTGGTATGTGGCTTTCAGAGCGGATTTGACAAACTCATGGAAGATAATAGTAATAATAATAATAATAATAATAATAATAATAATAATAATAATAATTTATTATTTATACCCCACCCATTTGGCTGGGTTTCCCCAGCCACTCTGGGCGGCTTCCAACAAAGTATTAAAATGTGGTGGTCTGTTAAACATTAAACGCTTCCCTAAACAGGGCTGCCTTCAGATGTCTTCTAAAAGTCTGGTAGTTGTTCTTCTCTTTGACATCTGGTGGGACGGCGTTCCACAGGGCGGACGCCACTACTGAGAAGGCCCTCTGCCTGGTTCCCTGTAACTTGGCTTCTCGCAGTGAGTGAACCACCAGAAGGCCCTTGGCGCTGGACCTCAGTGTCCAGGCAGAACAATGGGGGTGGAGAAGCTCCTTCAGGTATACTGGACTGAGGCCGTTTAGGGCTTTAAAGGTCAGCACCAACACTTTGAATTGTGCTCAGAAATGTACTGGGAGCCAATGTAGATCTTTCAAGACCAGTGTTATGTGGTCTCGATGGCCGCTCCCAGTCACCAGTCTAGCTGCCGCATTCTGGATTAGTTGTAGTTTCTGGGTCACCTTCAAAGGTAGTCCCACATAAAGCGCATTGCAGTAGTCCAAGCGAGAGATAACCAGAGCATGCACTACTCTGGTGAGACAATCTGCGGGCAGGCAGGGTCTCAGCCTGCGTACCAGATGGAGCTGGTAAACAGCTGCCCTGGACACAGAATTGACCTGCGCCTCAATGGACAGCTGTGAGTCCAAAATTACTCCCAGGCTGCACACCTGGTCCTTCAGGGGCACAGTTGCCCCATTGCCCCACACCTGCCCGCCTCCTGTCCCCCCAAAACAGTACATCTGTCTTGTCAGAATTCAACCTCAATCTGTTAGCCGCCATCCATCCTCCAACTGCCTCCAGACACTCACAAAGATAAGGTTATCCTTATGAATAAGTCCTTGTGAGTATGCCTTTGAATGCTAGTTGCTGGAAAGTGATGTTGTCCTCAGGTCCTGCTTGTGGGTTCCGCGTGGACATCTGGTTGACTGCCATGAGAATAGCGTGCTGGACTAGGTGGGCTTTTGGCCTAATCCAGGAGGGCTCTTTTTATGCTCTTCTGTTCTCCAGCAGCCCTAATTGAGTAGGTGATCTGTGATGTCTCATTTACCTGAAATCCCTTGTAATGTAGTTCCTCCACTTCAGAAGAGGACCAGCTTCAATATCTCTCTCACACAATTAAAATTTGCAATCAGCAGCCATTGATTGCTTAGGAGACAGAGCTCAGAGAAAGCAGAAGGCATTAATATCAGCCTTTCATTACCAGTTAGAGGATTAACCCCAATTGTAATATATACGTTTTTACCCTCAATTAAGTGCCTAAAATCCAGGTGCTTAGAAAGAAGGAGGATAACTGCCCAGATTGCCCATTAAAACGGGAAATTGCTGTAAAATCCAAATTAAGCAACTGCAATGGAAACCGTAAAAAATTCTGCTTTGCGTGCCATAAGTAGTCTGGGTCATCAGTGTCAAGGGAGAAATCAAGTTTCATAACCCTCCGTATTAAAGAGACATCCTGTATCATAGGGATAATGCATCATGTCCTCAGATATGAGTGGCACACCTGCTCCCCCAATAATCCACAGACTTTTGTTGGGGGGGGGCAGGTCTTTCACTCAGTAATTTGCAATTATTATTATTATTTCATGAATGGTATGAACCCACTTGTCTTTTCTGTTAGTTTTTTGGGGTTGGGGGTGGGAAATTCACCTTTGCACTCAGGTTCTCCGAATCCATTACCTGAGCAACATATGAATTTTTTAAAAAAAATATTTTATTAAGGGTTTTCTTGTTTTACAGTGTAAGTGTAATGCCTCGTATTTTTTTCTTCCATGTAACATTTTTACAAATCCGTTTCATTTGATGAGGCATTAGGGAGAGAAGAAAAAAGAAAGGAAAAAAGAAAGGGGGTGGAGGGAGGGGAGATGGATGGGGGTGGGGTCGGGTAGCGGTGTTTCTATTATGCTTAATGTATGTAGAGTTTGGTGTCAGCGTGCTTGTGTTGTTCACTTGTGTTCCTTTGGTGGTGAGAGAGGTTGGGGTTGGCCTAGGGTGTGATTGTTTGTTTGTGATTGGCTGTGGTGATCTTTGTTTTCGTGTGTGAGTGAGGTGGGTGGGTGTTTTGGATCAGGTTAGCCATATTGATTACTTGGCGGGGTTTCATTACCTATGCCTGGGACTTCAGGGCTCTTACCTCATCATCCTCATGTCCCCTCGTGACAACCTATGAAAGCTTCACTATTGGATTATAACATGCTGGGAATCGCAAGTGGGAATCACAAGTGCTGTTGCACTCAGGTCTTCTTTATGGGTTTCCCATGGGCATCTTCTTGGCCCTCCTTGTGAGGATAGGAAGCTGGGTTAGATGGGCCTTTGGCCTGATCCAACAGGGATAATAATAATAATAATAATAATAATAATAATAATAATAATATACTGTTTATACACCACACATCTGGCTGGGTTTTCCCAGCTACTCTGGACGGCTTCCAACAAAATATTAAAATACAATAGTCTATTAAACGTTAAAAGCTTCCCTAAACAGGGCTGCCTTCAGATGTCTCCTAAAAGTCTGGTAGTTGTTTTTCTCTTTGACATCTGGTGGGAGGGTGTTCCACAGGGCGGGTGCCACTACTGAGAAGGCCCTCTGCCTGGTTCCCTGTAACTTGGCTTCTCGCAGTGAGGGAACTGCCAGAAGGCCCTTGGCACTGGACCTCAGTGTCCGGGCGGAACGATGGGGGTGGAGACCCTCCTTCAGGTCTACTGGACCAGTGAAGGATAGCAGGGGGGCTGCTGGATAATCTGATACTGCGGATTTAATGGTCTTATGAAGGGGAGGGGGCTGTTTAGATGATAGTGCATATTACTTCATAATGGAGTAACTCACCCATGCTGCATTTTTTTTTTGGAGGGGTGGCTGTGATTCCCTCTCCCCATGAACTATCATCATCATTACTACAACTGCTCCTATTGTTATCACTCAGTCCAGATTTGTTTGCACAAAAATGTATGGGCTGGTTATCCTTGTGGCGTTACCAGTATTTATTGAGCATTTGTTCTGATTTGTTTACGGGGTAGTTCTCCACATTTCTGTCTCAGTTCCCTATTATTGTAAATGTTTTGGTTACCGTCCTCGTGAAAGTTCATCAGAAATTTGGCACGAATTTCTACCAATATACGGCATTTGTATGCTGTTTCCCCAAGCACAGCGCACTGTTACTTCCACGAATATATCCCTTTTTATGCACACTTTATCCTAGCATCTGCATTTTTGTGCGGATTGTTTAGTTGAGGAACCGCGCCACAAAATTCAGAGAAGCACAAATTTCAAAGGACGGTTGTGTTCTGAATTATTTCGGGAGGTACGAATTAGGCAGGTTCCCCTTTAAATGAGAACTGGCCTGAATTCACCCCCGGACCCCTAGGACTGACTGTTGCCTTTGTTGGTTAAATTGTGCCCCGAGGTCAAGAGGGAAGGAAAGTGACTGTGGGCAACCCATTATTAATTGCATTGTTGCTATTTTCAATTAGCTCTGGTGCTGCCTCTCCCTCACCCCACCCCCCTTTGTTCCATTTCCATCCGTTTAAAAGGCACTGGAAACGTTTCAGAATTCAAGATAGCTGCTGCTCCAGCCGGTCAGCTACTGCCTGCCTGCCGTCTGTGTGAAGAAGCAAAACAAAGAGTGTCGTCCATCTCCGCCCTGTGCCAGCGGTTTGCCATTTGAGCGATGCTCAGAACCCTCTCTGCTAATATCAAGCTGATTGGGCCATTTTGAGTCTCCAAAGGAGCCTGGTTATGAGATTTAAAAAGATCCGTAGATCACGCTGCCTCATTAATTTTCCATTCGGGCTCAGGTGTCAAGAGGAAGCAGCATTAAGCCAGAGCCGGGAGTAATTCACAGCGGTGGAGAAATGTCGTTTGATACCCCTTTGCATTTCACACAATCCATATATATATATATATATATATATATATATATATATATATATATATGAAAGGCCTCATTGATTTGCTGTCCCTATTATTTCCCGCCAGAGGACCCTTGGTGGCCTTAATAGCACCTCTCCAAAACTTTGAAGGGCCTATTTGTGGTTTCCATGGTGACAAAATGACCCATAATATTCCCTGACGGCTCCTGTTAAAAGGAAGAACATAACTGCAAACCAAACCAACTCACCCTTTTTATTTTTGGAGGAATAATTCCGCCGCCTTTTCTTTTCTTTCTTTTCTCTCTCTCTCTTTTTTTAAAAAAAAAACCCCACACAAAAGCGGTGGGGAAGAAAACACTTGTGAGAATGAAAAAGATATTATGGCGGAGAGATTTGGCGTGACATTCAGAAGAGCTTAGCGTTCGATTGTGAGGGGGCCCTTGTTGGTGAAATAGACCCTGAGCCATCTGCTCCTGATTGAAGAGCGAGGAGGCACAGTCCTTGAAGATGAGACAAACCTTTTTATTCTGACTGCGCTTCACACGAGTTTTTCCACTTGTTATTTTTATTGTCGCTCTAAAGAAATTGGCTGGCGGTCTGCGACTCGGAAAATTGGGCAGGGTTTACTGTGCGGGAGCAGACAAATCTTGTGAGATTTGGCCCAGGCTGGTGTGCTGCCAGGTTTTTGGGGTACTCTGGGCAAGATGCCCTCCAGGTCTCTCTCTCTCTCTCTCTCTCTCTCTCTCTCTCTCTCTCTCTCTCTCTCTCTCTGTGTGTGTGTGTGTGCTACACTGCAACCCTCCTTCCTCCCTTCTCTCCTGTTACCCTTGCCACAGACCTCCAGCCCTAAGCTTCTCAGATCAGAAGGGGGGTCTCCTTATCTTATAGATATATACAGTGGTACCTCTAGATGCAAATGGGATCCATTCCAGAGCCCCGTTTGCATCCTGAAGTGAATGTAAGATGCATCTACGCGTGCGCGGGTCCTGTTTTGCCACTTCCGTGCGTGTGTGTGATGCCATTTTGAGCGTCTGCACATGCGCTCCGTTACTTCCGGGTCGCTGCAGAGTGCAACACGAAAATATTTAAGCTGAAGCGTATTCATCCCGAGGTATGACTGTATACTGTATTGGCCCGAATATAAGCCTCACCCGAATATTAGCCACACCTTTAAAATTGGAGGGGGGAAAAGAAAAAAAAAGAAAAAAATACCTGAATATAAGCCGCTCCATTCCTCACTGCTCCTGGCTGCATACTGGGGGGGGGCACTGTGTTGCCAGCTGCCTTTCCCCTTCCTCACTCTCTCGCTTCCTAGCCTTGGGGGAGAGGATGGAGGACTATGCGCGGGGTGGGCGCTGCTTCACCACGCTCCTGGCTCTGTTTGTCCCATGCTCCTGGCTGCATACCATAAGGTCGCAAATATAAGCCGAACTTTAACTTTTCATGGTCGGAATTTGGGGGGAAAGTGGTAGACTCGTAATCTGGTGAACTGGGTTTGCGTCTTTGCTCCTCCACATGCAGCTGCTGGGTGACCTTGGGCTAGTCACACTTCTCTGAAGTCTCTCGGCCTCACTCACCTCACAGAGTGTAGTGATAAAGCGGGATATCAAATCCAAACTCCTCCTCCTCCTCCTCCTCCTCTTCTTCTTCTTCTTCTTCTTCTTCTTCTTCTACAGTGGTACCTCGGGTTACATACGCTTCAGGTTACATACACTTCAGGTTACAGACTCCGCTAATCCAGAAATAGTACCTCGGGTTAAGAACTTTGCTTCAGGATGAGAACAGAAATCGTGCTCCGGCAGCATGGCAGCAGCAGGAGGCCCCATTAGCTAAAGTGGTGCTTCAGGTTAAGAACAGTTTCAGGTTAAGAACGACCCTCCAGAACGAATTCAGTACTTAACCCAAGGTACCACTGTATTCAGGCCAATATGGTACATACCCATTTAACTGGACAGTTTGGCTGGCTAGCAAAGCACCTGTTGTGACTCCTGGCCCAGCTGCCACTGCCATTTTCTTAGAGTAGGGCTGGGGGAATCTCAGACCCCAAGGGCCCTCTCCAGGCCTATCTTTCAGGCTCTCTGGATCCTTCCCAGCCCCCCGCCCTTCCGAATGCTTTTCCCTGGCTTGGACTGTGAGAATGCCTTTTGCTTGCCTGGAAAAAGGATGGAGAGGGGTACATTTGCATGCGTGTAGGAACCTCTAGCTTTTGCATGGCTGAAATGACACATGGCTCTGTTCTACAACACACTGATGCTGAATTCCTGCTCCCCCAAATCGAGCTTGGAGGTGTGTGCAGGTGTACGCTTTCAGCTGACAACAGCTCTCTAGGGTTTCAGGTCTGGTATGGGCTTCTCAAGCTGAGAACCTTTAACTGGTGATGCAAAGAGAATGACCTTTTGCTGGCCCTGCCCACCTCCATCCCTGTTAGGGCGCCTGCTGGGGACAGCTAAGTTAAACATAATAAATCGCAGCTCTGAATGATTACATTGGGCTTTTCACCAACAAACTTCTGTGGGGATATAAAGCTTGAAAGAGCCATAAATCAGCCAATGAGCATCTGCCTAATGAGAGGTAACTTGGAATTGCCTCTCTAAGTCTCTGTGATCCAAAAAAGAGAGAGGGAGAAATATCTCTATTTGATTACCTTCACCTAGAACCTATGTGTAACCCAGTGCAAAGGAAAATATATATTTCAGTGGACCAGACAGTTTCCCAGAAGGGAACATTTCCCAGAAGGTTATAATCATCAGGGGCACTCCTAATGCTTCCCTCCAAAGAATGAGTGGAACCTCTTAATACATTTCTTTAGTCATCACCACATTTCACTGTTTCCTTCATAATTCTTTGGCATTTAACTCAAACAAGGCTGCCTGTCCCACAAGTCTCTCAAAACTTTGCTTTCAACAAAATTTGGTTGGTTCTCCACCCACTTCAGGACATATAAAATAAAACACTTCATGCAGCATGTACTTAAGACAGGCATGTCCAGAGACCGTTTTGGGGGCCTAATCCGGCCCACCGGTCAGTTTAATCCAGCCCCTGTGGCAGTTTATTTCCTGGGGTAAAATCCCCCCAAAACCTCAACAAAACAACTTCAATCCTTTAAAAAAGCTCAAGAACTTTGGGGTAAAATCCCAAGAAAAGCTCAACAACTTCAATCCTAAAGAAAGGTCAACAACTTTCGTCGGCCCTTTGGTCGGCCCTCATGGCCCTTCACTTCATCAAATCTGGCCCTCTTTGAAAAAAGTTTGGACACCCCAGATTAAGCTATGGAACTCATTCCCACAGGAGCAGGCGCATCATCTGGGGGGGGGTATGGGGGCCAGAGCCCCATAATATTTTCAAGGCTTTCAAAGAGGATTGGACAAATTAATGGACGATAAGGCTATTAATTGTTTATCTTGTATTTGTATCTTGGTGAACCACCCTAAGAAATTTTGTAAATAATAATAATAATAATAATAATAATAATAATAATAATAATGTTATTAACCAGTGGCTATGCTCCCCTCCACAACTGGCAGCAGTAATCCTTCTGAGTACCAGTTGCTGGAGACCACAGGAATGGACAGTGTTTTGTGCTGGGATGCTTCTTGAGGGATTTGCGCAAACATCTGGTTGGCAATTGTGAGAACAGGATGCTGGACTAGATGGGCCACTGACCTGATCCAGCAGGTTCTTCTTACGTTCTTATTCTCACTTCCTTCCATAGGCCTGGCTCAATCAGTGTTGCCACCTGAGGTGAAGGACAATCAGCCCACATACTGCCGCATTTCATGTACTGAAACCAATAGAATTGTCAGCTTTATCTCCCCTTGGCTCTGGTGCTGTGCTAACATCTTCTGCTATACCCGAGGGCAGCAGACAAACAAAGATGTTGCAAGTTATGTAATGTGTAGCATAGCGGCTCTGTTCTCAGCACCTCATTGTTGCTCCCCTTAACTGAGGATGGAGAGATCTGCAGATGTACATCAAAACCTCTGACTTTGGTGTGGCTGGAATCAGCACAGTCTTTAGCATATGCACTGCCAGGGTGCAAAGATCTGCGCAGCGCCCCCAAATTTAGTGTTGTTTTTTTTTAAAAAAGATATTTATTAGAGTTTTACAAAAAAACAAAGATTTACAGAATAAAAGAAAAACCAAGAAAAAGAAGAATTCAAAAATACATAAAGAAGAAAAAAAAAGGAAAATACAAAAAGCAAATCCAATTTTTGATATTTCAAAGCTCATTTGCTTGTTTCCTTGACCTCCTCACACCTCCCCTTTTTGCATTCCCATTTACATAATCAATTCAGCAAATCCTTACCCTCTTTCATTTGTCTTGACTCTATATCCTAACATATTATGACTCTATCTTTTCATCCATTTATCAATTCATTTTTGCATATTCTTATTAACTTTTGTTGCTGAATACCACTTATTGCCAATCCGAACATAATTTTAACATTCATTAATTTTACAATATTTCTGAAGGTAGTCTTTAAATTTCTTCCAGTCTTCCTCCACCACCTCTTCTCCCAAGTCTCGGATTCTGCCAGTCATTTCCGCCAATTCCATATAGTCCATCATTCTCATCTGCCACTCTTCCAGGGTGGGTAGATCTTGTGTCTTCCAATACTTCGCAATAAGTATTCTTGCTGCTGTTGTTGCATACATAAAGAAAGTTCTGTCCTTCTTTGGCACCAATTGGCCGACAATGCCCAGAAGGAAGGCCTCTGGTTTCTTCAGAAAGGTATATTTAAATACCTTTTTCATTTCATTATAGATAATTTCCCAGAAAGCCTTAATTCTTGGGCACGTCCACCAAAGGTGAAAGAATGTACCTTCAGTTTCTTTACATTTCCAACATTTATTATCAGGCAAATGATATATTTTTGCAAGCTTGACTGGGGTCATGTACCACCTGTATATCATTTTCATAATATTCTCTCTTAAGGCATTACATGCCGTAAATTTCATACCTGTGGTCCATAACTGTTCCCAGTCAGCAAACATAATGTTATGACCGATATCCTGTGCCCATTTAATCATAGCAGATTTAACCGTTTCATCCTGCGTATTCCATTTTAACAGCAAGTTATACATTCTTGAAAGTATCTTAGTTTTGGGATCTAACAGTTCTGTTTCCAGTTTTGATTTTCCCACCTGAAAGCCAATTTTTTTTGTCCAAATTATAGGCCTCTCTTATTTGATAATAATGAAGCCAATCTGGCACTTTATCTTTTAATTTCTCAAAACTCTGCAATTTCAATTTGTCTCCTTGTTCCAATATTTCCCAATATTTCGGCCATTTGGCCTCCATATTGAGCTTTTTCTGAGCCTTCGCTTCCATTGGTGACAGCCACCTTGGGGTTTTGTTTTCCAATAAGTCATTGTATCTTATCCAGACATTGAACAATGCTTTCCTGCGCCCCCAAATTTAGTTTAGCCCCCAAATTAACTTTTATTATGATGTAAGAGTTAATTTCGCGTGCACAGTGCCGCTGTGAATGACAAGTGCCGTCGTTGAGTCTGACAAGCGCCGTCGTTGTGAATGACAAGTGCTGTCGTTGAGTCAAGTTCTGCCATTTGTGAATGACAAGCGCTGCTGCTGGTGCGGCACATCTTTAGTAAGTGAGCACACAAAGTTGAAATTCCTTTAGTGAAACAGTAGGTATACATTTCGGTAATACCTAGGTATATATGTATTTTGTTTTTCTAGCTTGATCAAAATTATTTATTAACAGGCAGATAGTTAAGAGCTTAGGCGGCTTCAGTGGCGGGCGCCTGCCCCCCCAGACTTTGGCGCCTGGGTGCCCCGCACCCCTTGCACCCCCAGGTAAAGACGGCCCTGGCTGGAATTCCTCCTGGAAGAGCTACACCCATCAATCCATTCACTTCACCTCTGCCCCCACTGCCTGCTGGTGCATAACCCCAGAAGGTTGCCCATTGGGAAATGTGTGTCTCAGGCTGGAAAAAAGAATTCCGCACCCCTTATCTCCAGGGTGAAAGCTGTTTAGAAGATTTAGGCTCCTCCCCATCCCACCTGCTTCTTCCAGGGAGGAAACAGGGCCATAATCACTTCCTAAAGAAACAGATACTGTGAATCAGCAGCTAGTCAGCCCCTTAATAGACTCCTGTCTCTGTTATACAATGTAAGTCACCTGAGTAGCTTTTTTTTAAAATAATATTTATTAAAGTTTCAAAAAAAAAGAAAATTACAAAAATGAGGAAAAAGAAAAAAGAAAAAATACAAAATACAGAAAAAGTAAAAACAGTTAAAAAGAAATCCATCTTTCCATAACTTATCTTTCATTTACTTATTTCCTTGACCTCCTCACACCTCCCTTTTTTGTATTCTAGTTCAATAGTTGTTTCAGCAAATCCTTACCATTTTTTCCTTTATCTTAATAGTTTATCTTAATATATTGTAACTTTACATTCTCACATGTTAACAATCCATTTTTACATACCCCTTAGTAACATTACTGCTAAAACCACATAACTTCATTCCAACATCCTTCTAACATTCCTTAATTTTATAGTATTTCTGTAGATAATCTTTAAATTTCTTCCAATCTTCTTCTACCGACTCTTCTCCCTGTCTCGGATTCTGCCAGTCATTTCCACCAGTTCCATATAGTCCATCAGCTTCATCTGCCATTCTTCCCGGGTGGGTAAATCTTGTGTCTTCCAATACTTTGCGATGAGTATTCTTGCTGCTGTTGTTGCATACATAAAGAAAGTTCTATCCTTCTTTGGCACCAATTGGCCGACCATGCCCAGGAGAAAGGCCTCTGGTTTCTTCAGGAAGGTATATTTAAATACCTTTTTCATTTCATTATAGATCATCTCCCAGAAAGCCTTAATCCTTGGGCACGTCCACCAAAGGTGAAAGAATGTACCTTCATTTTCTTTACATTTCCAACATTTATTATCGGGCAAATGATAGATTTTTGCAAGATTGACTGGAGTCATGTACCACCTGTATATCATTTTCATAATATTCTCTCTTAAGGCATTACATGCCTTAAATTTCATACCTGTGGTCCATAACTGTTCCCAGTCAGCCAACATAATGTTATGTCCGACATCTTGTGCCCATTTTATCATAGCAGATTTCACCGTTTCATCCTGAGTATTCCATTTCAACAGCAAGTTATACATCCTTGATAATATCTTAGTTTTGGGGTCTAACAGTTCTGTTTCCAATTTTGATTTTTCCACCTGGAAGCCAATTTTCTTGTCCAAATTGTAAGCCTCCCTTATTTGATAATAATGAAGCCAATCTCGCACTTTGTCTTTTAGTTTCTCAAAGCTCTGCAATTTCAATTTATCTCCTTCTTGTTCCAAAATCTCCCAATATTTCGGCCATTTGGCCTCCATATTGAGCTTTTTCTGAGCCTTCGCTTCCATCGGTGATAACCACCTTGGGGTTTTATTTTCAAGTAAGTCTTTATATCTTATCCAGACATTGAACAATGCTTTCCTGACAATATGGTTTTTAAATGCTTTATGTGCTTTGACCTTATCATACCACAAATATGCATGCCACCCAAATACATTATTGAAACCTTCTAAATCCAAAATGTCTGTGTTCTCAAGAAGCAGCCATTCTTTCAGCCAGCAAAATGCAGCTGATTCATAGTAAAGTTTAAGGTCTGGCAGGGCAAATCCACCTCTTTCTTTTGCATCGGTTAGTATTTTAAATTTTATTCTGGGCTTCTTACCCTGCCAGACAAATCTAGAAATATCTCTCTGCCACTTCTTGAAACAATCCATTTTATCCATAATTTGCACTGAGTAGCTTTCTTGGCATAGTGAGAAACTTTGTAGGTTTTACGTATGGAGGGATAAGATTCTGCTTGCTGTTGAAGCTTATGGGCTCAGCATATGCAGAGCCTATGGGTCACCATTGTGGCACACACTGGCACCAGTGAGCCTGCTGGGACCTCCTATGGTGCACTTGAACAGTCTCAATAAATATCCTTCCAAAAATCCACAATACACGAGAGACATACTCCTCAACCATCCCGATTTGAGCAGGGCATCCCAGAATTACAGAAGCCATCTGGGCTTCTGATCGGATATTGGAATGTCCCCCTTTTTTTGGTCCAGCACAAATCACCTGACTCCCACGAGAGCTCGGGACCAAAAAACAAACGTCCTGATTTTGATCAGTGTTGGAAGGTATGGAGAGAGAACCCCACATTCCCTAATGGACACGCCAGTGGTGGATGGGGTTGGAGCAACAGATGTGGCTCTCATTTGTACAGTAGATCACACAAACAATCAGATGTTTTTGCAGAAGCCTTCATTTGCCTGGTATTCCAGCCAGGCAAAAGCACTTGAAGATGCTAGTGAGGTGTGTGGCTTTGGTAGAGTCCCAGGGGCCAAAAAAGGAGAGTTGAGGGGGGACAAATTCAGCTTCTGGGCCTGAGGTTCCCCACTACTATAGAGGGAGGTGTGTGCATTGGAGGTAGGATCTTGTTCCCTGTTGTTAGGTAAAGCTTGCCGGTAAGCAATCAGTGACCCGGAGAGACGACTCCTGGAATCTTTTGATGGAACGTTGTGATTAGACATGTGTCGGAGAGGTCAATAATAGTTCAGTGCTCTCCTCACCACTGCTGTGTTAAGCATGAAGTCAATAGGAAGTAAACAGTATTGACTGCTCATTTTCAGTCCAAAATAAAGATTCATTGGGGTGAAGCAGAGGGCGGCAGAAGCCCGATGAATGCAGGGGGCCCAATAAATTATGTTGTGCAATAAAATAAATATTCTCATCCCTGCTGGTTTTGACTTGCCAGAAATTGTTTGGAGCTGACACTGAGGAGGAAGAGGGAGATGGGAAGCCTTGTTAATGTAGTTAACAGGGATGCTGCTTGTGGCTTCAGGAGACTTAAAATGTTGATTTTAGCAAACGAGGCATGAGCACAGGGATAGCGAACCCACAACAGGGCAGAGGTTGTTAGTCTGCTGCTCCTATAATTCCTGACCTTGGGAGCCGCTAGCTGCGGCTGAAGGGAGTTGGAGTCTAATAATGCCTGGAGGGTGCAGGTTCTCTACCCCTGCTGGAAATCATTCTTCAGTTCAGAGACTCTAATCTGCAAAACAGGGGTGGACTCATCAGCTTGTTTCTGATTCATGTCAGTTTCACTCATGCTCATTCCTAGGTCTCACCCAATTTCTACATGAATTTTACAAATTAAGAAGGGGGCAGGGAGGAATTGGCACCCCCCCAACTTTCTGATGGTATTTCAGATCATATTTTCTCTCAATGTAAACATTTATAAATATATTTTATCTCAATTACCTCTTCGTATACAGTGGTACCTCGGGTTAAGTATTTAATTCGTTCCGGAGGTCCGTTCTTAACCTGAAACTGTTCTTAACCTGAAGCACCACTTTAGCTAATGGGGCTTCCTGCTGCCGCTGCACGGTTTCTGTTCTCATCCTGAAGCAAAGTTCTTAACCCGAGGTACTATTTCTGGGTTAGCGGAGTCTGTAACCTGAAGCGTATGTAACCTGAAGCGTATGTAACCCGAGGTACCACTGTATATAGATTTGTGAGCCAAGGATTGCACTGAAATCAGAGAAAGGGAACATTATGACAGAGGGTGATGACATTTTGATTCACACATAAATTTGGGAAGAGCATGGTGTGGGCATAGCTCACTCCAGGAACATCCCAGGTCCTTATCTTTTGCTCATCATCTCAGGAGTCATTGTCTTAAAAGGAGGATCTACCTATCTATCATTTATCTATCTATTTATCTATTACAGAGATGGAGAAGCTCAGGCCTGAGGGCTGAATGCAGCTCTCCAGGTGTTTATCTGACTCTTCTCAGGTTCCTTGAATTGTGACAATGCCCTTTCATTGCCTGGATCAGGAGATGTGTGGGTAGAAACCTCTTGCGTTGGCATGTCTGGAATGTAGCCTACTGTCCCAAACTAAGAGTCAGGTCTGTTCCTCCAGCCACTTTTGTCTCTGGCTCCACCCACCATTGGAATGCGGCCCCTCAGAGACAACGTGGCCCTCAGGCTGGAGACGTTCCCCATACCAGTCTATCATGTACTCACCTCACATTCTCAGGGGTTACCAGCAGGGGACGAGTAGCATCACCATCATACTTCTGCTACACCAGAGGCCTTTTGGCTTGCAAGGTGAATGATAGAATTGTAGAGTTAGAAGGGACCATGAGAGTCATCTAGTCCAATCTCCTGCAATGTAGGAATCTTTTGCCCAACATGGGGCTTGAACCCAGAACCCTGAGATTAAGAGTCTCGTGCTTTACCAACTGAGCTATCTGTGTCTAATGACGTTGCTGGGAAGCTGTGCACTCCCAGATTGCATGAGGGCAGTGAAGTCCCCGATCCTTTGCTGTCCTGGAAGCTTCTTGCACATGCTATGGGTTTAGAGCGCCCTTTGTGCTCTGCTCCTGCAAGGCAATGAGTGCCAGCCCGGCAGCTGATGGGTGGGAGTGGGCAGGGCACAGAGGGTCTTTTTGCCCTCCATGCCCCACTGCTGCCCAGTTTACAGTTGCCCCGCCTGTCAGCTGGTGGGTGGGAGCAGGGTGTGTGGAGGGTGAAGAGCACCTTCTGTGCTCTTCGGACATTTGTGTGCTGGGTGCATGTGGGGGGCACCTGGTTTGCGCCCCCCCAAGATTATGTGCCTAGGGCCATGGCCCCCTGCTGCCCCCACTGGGCAGGGGCATTGTACTGTTTTGGCCTCTCTGTGCATACTGAATAGATCCAAATGACTATCTCACACCCTCCAACATTTCTCTGATGAAAATAGGGACGTCCAATTCAACAACAACAACTATGATGTTGTTGTTGTTTTGTAGTTGTATTATTATTATTATTATTATTATTATTATTATTATTCCTTAATAAATGATACAGAAAATTATTGTTGTTGTTGTTAATACCCCATACATCTGACTGGGCTGCCCCAGCCACTCTGGGCGGCTTCCAACATACATAAAAACATAATAAAACATTAAACACTAAAAAATTTCCCTATATGGTCATACCTCATGTTACATCTGCTTCATGTTACGTTCTTTCAGGTTACGTCCCTCAGCGACCCAGAAGTACCAGAAAGGGTTACTTCTGGGTTTCGTGACTCGCGCATGTGCAGAAGCGCAAAATGACATCACGTGCTTGCGCAGAAGCAGCAAATCGCAACCGACGCATGCACAGACGCGCCTCTGCGGGTTGCGCTCTTTTCATGTTGCAAACGGGCCTCCGAAACGGATCCCGTTCGCAACCAGAGGCACCACTGTACTGGGCTGCCTTCAGATGTCTTCTAAAGGTTTTATAGTTACTTATCTCCTTGGCTCAGGGGTCACATAACTCCATACCGTCCAATGTTTCTCTGATGGAAATAGGGACGTCCTAAGGAAAATAAAAAAAATAGGGACACTTGGAGGGTCTGCTATCTCTGCCCTAACTTTCCATTGCAGAACCAAACGTTTCCACCAGTTGCCCCTGCAAAGTTGCGAACGCAGCTGATCCAAGAGCACAACTGCAAAAGGCTTTCATTTGTATGAATGGCTCTGATTTTGAATGAACAGCTCTGATTTCCCTAACAGCCTCATCAGGCTAAGGTGTGCCGTTTTCGCCCTTCCTTCTTGCCCTTTCTGCACTCTCTCCCTTTGCTGCATGCACAAGAGTCAAAGCGCACAATCATAAAGAAATAATTCTCTGCACCCTTCTGCCTCCATTTTTTGCCTCGGAATAAATCTCTTAGATGCTTTCTACTTCTGAAGGCACAGATGGCTTAAGCCAAATGGCATTCAAAGCCGTTCTCCATGTGCTTCTGCTTTATTTATGTTGCCATGTCTTGTGTGCTAGCGCTTGCTGAAATATTTATTTGCACTCTCAGCTCTGCACTCCTGAGTTCCTTCTTCCTGTACCTTCTTGCATATCAAATCCTGCCCAGCTGCAGCTTGTCAAGCAGTGAGAAGAAAAGGGGACTAGACAATGATGGAGTTTTCTGGAGGAGACACATTAGCTATATCCATTTCAATCTGGTTTCAGGTTATTATTTATTAAATTTCTAGACTGCCCTTCCTCCGAAGGTCACAGGGTGGTTTACAGTATAAAAACACAGAAATACATACCATAATAACAAACAAGAACAATACCCCGCCCCTTGTATTATGGGACAGAGACGGCTTTGCTCAGCTTGGTGAATGACTCAGACTGCGGATTGGGCAAGTGGAGTCTGTGCTTGTTGGTTCTGCTGGTCTTTTAATGCCATCAACCATCGGGTCACCTTGCTGGGATGGAACTTGGAGGCACTGTTTTATAGTGACTCTGTTCCTTCCTGGAGAGGCAAACCCCCAAGGTGGTGACTGTTAGCCTGAGGGTTCTGTGCTGTCCCCCATGCTATTTAACATTTACATGAAACCACAGGGAGAGGTTGTCTGGAGTTTGGGGGCTCAGGGTCACCAGTACTGTGGTACCTTGGGTTAAGAACTTAATTCATTCTGGAGGTCCGTTCTTAACCTGAAACTGTTCTTAACCTGAGGTACCACTTTAGCTAATGGGGTCTCCCACTGCCGCTGCGCCGCCGTCACACAGTTTCTGTTCTCATCCTGAAGCAAAGTTCTTAACCTGAGGTACTATTTCTGGGTTAGCGGAGTCTGTAACCTGAAGCGTCTGTAACAGCACCCAGCTTTAACTCTCCATTCCATCTAAGTCCTAGGAAGCTGTCTTGGTTCTAAACCGGTGTTTGTCATTGGTAATGGACTGGACGAGGGCGAACAAATTGAAACTTCATCCAGACAAGGTCAGTTAGAAGACAAAACAGGGAATACGGATTCAGCCTGTGCTGGATGGGATAACACTTGACCTGAAGACACAGGTTCGCAATTTGGGAATGCCCCTAGACTCAGCCCTGAGTATGGATACTCAGATCTCTGCAGTGGACAGGAGTGCATTTGCACAGTTAAACCAAGTGTGCCAGCCACCTGCATTCCTTGAGATGCCTGATTCAGCCACCGCAACACACACCTTAGTCACATCCCATTTAGATTACTGCAATGCACTCTACATGGGGCTTCCTTTGAAAAGCACTCAGAAACTTCAACTGGCTGAAAGAGTTGCAGCCAGATTGTTGACCAAGTCTAGCTATAGGGAACAGATGACTCCCTTTCTGCAACAGCTCCACTGGCTTCTGGTCTGTTTCCGGGCACAGTTCAACATGCTGGTGATGACCTATAAAGCCCTAGACAGCTTAGGTCCAAGCTACCTGAAAGACCATATTCCCTCATACAAACGTACCTGGGTTTTGAGATATTCAGAGGAGGCCCTTCTCTCAAGTCCCGCAACCCGCACAGGAACACTCGGTCCCTGATAGCCCGATCCTCCATGAATTTAAAGTTGGTGCCAGTAGTTCCATCTCGTGGAAGCAAATTTCATAATTTAACTGCATGTTGTGTGAAGAAGTCCTTTCTTTTGCTTGTCTTAATTCTGAACTGGGTCCCATGACATAAAAATATAAGAAAAGCCCTACAGGATCCAGCTGAAGGCCCATCAAGTCTAACATCCTGTGAGGAGCAGTGACCTAACTAAGCCTGGCAGGACAGCTTACTCTATGGTATTAACCCATTCATGCATTAATTAGACTTAAGCATGTTGGTTACATGAGGCTGTCATCCCACAGTATGCCTCTGCATGCCAGTGGTTGGGCATCACAAGCAGAGAGAGCTCTGTTGTGTTTTGATCCTGCATGTTGGCCGTTGTGAGAATAGGATATTGGACTAGATGGGCATCCTGTTGGCCACTATGGAAAGGAGATTATGAAGGAGGCAAAACTTTCCTCTAAAGTTTCCATTTTTGTTTGTGCTTCATGCTTCCAGTCACCGAATCATTGGGTAGAGTTTGGTCAGACTCTTTGGGCAGGTCTAGATAATGATTAAATATAATGATTCCCCTGATGTTTAGGAATCCAGCTACATTGATTTTCAGGCTTTTGTCTTCAGGGACAGATCACATGTGTCTGGAGTTAGCCACGCATGACAGAAAAATGGATTTAGTATTGCTCCCAAACACAGCTTTCCAGCTTTTGCAGTGACCCCAGTTCAGCACATATTTAACTTCAGCATTCATAGGGGTGTCAAGGTAAGCATATGAGCACATCCCCCTCTTGGGAGTTTTCTCTCTCGAAAATGGGGAAGGGAAATAATTCCCCACTCTATAGCTCCTGCACAAAGTGATGTAATCCTGCATGTCTTTGACTAATTTGTTTAATTAAAATATTTATACCCAAACCATTCCATCCATTCAGATCCATGAGACAGTTTAACAATTGAAAATGGTACAATTGAATAGCAATAATAGGACAGCTGTAGGTGGAATCGGCAACAACATATTTCATGTTCTTGTTCAGAATTCCAGGAAGCCAGTTAATCTTCCCTCCACGGTATTTCATTTGCTCCCTCTAACACCTGGTTATCTATCCCACCCACAAATCCCCCACCCTCCCAAAACAGTCAGTCGGGATTGAGGGCAAAATGTACTGGAAAGTATGGCTAATCTTCCTGCAAACAAATCAGAATGAATGCACAATGAATAGCTGTCATCATCTAAGCTACTCACAAATGTTGCATGAACAAATTAAGACGGATGCTTAATGAACAGGTCATCTGGAAGTGACCCATGGCCATCATTTGAGTCCATGGCAGATACAAGATTAAGTCCAGGAAACTTTTTCTCCAGGGAGTTTCCTATTTGAATAACGGGGAGAAAAATATGTTATTTGATGATGGATGGGGATAAATGCAGCACATATAAAGGACCGTGTCAAAGAAAGTTCTAATCAGGGTTGACCTATCGAAATGAATGAACCTAAGTTAGTCATACCTATGAACTTCAATGGGTTTACTCTGAGTAGGACTAGTATTGGATACAAACCAAGGTTTTTGAGTTTGCCTTAGCAGCTCATAGGTAGGGCAAAATGTCATTGTACAACAAAGTGTTGGGGATCACATATGCTAAGATGTACATACAGCTTGTATTTTTGTGATGACCAATGGTTTCTAACAAGTGGATTTGACCAGCTGGCCCAGGGACTTATTTCTTTATAGTTTTACAAAAGAAAAGAAGCATTTTAAAAAACATGTCCTGTCTCTATCATGCTTTTCAAAGCAATTCTACTTATTCCCACCGTCTCCATCTGTTTAATTGAGGATAGAAGTGCTAATTTTCAGTCTCGGCTGCATTTATTCATAGAGTTGCCAGGGACAAACGAGGGTCATCTAGCCCAACCCGCTGCAGAATTCTTTTGCCCAGTGTAAGACTCGCACCCACAACCCTGATATTAAGTCTTGTGCTCTACCAGCTGAGCAAACTTCCTCCCAGGGTGAAATCTTCCCCAATTAGACCTATTTTTCCTGTTGTCTGAGTATTGCCAACACAGACTGACATTAGCTTTCAGGCAGGCATCTCTCCCAGACCTACCTGGAGATTCCAGGCATTGCACCTGAGACCTTCTGCATGCAAAGCAGATGTTCTGCCAGCTACAGCAGCTGCCACCACCCTTATTGCTCCCATTATAGTCCTAGATCACACACATGTGTAATAGAGACTAGGATTACATCCATACTATATATTCATAGCTTCTCCAAAGGATCCTGGGAATTGCAGTTTGTAAAGGGTGCTGGGAATTGTAGCTCTGTGAGGGATAAAATGTAGTACAGGATTCTTTGCAGGAAGCCATGCACAGAAATGTGCTTTAAATGTAAGGTGTGTGACCAATGTGTGCCTACATGTACTGAGATTATGATGATGATGATATTTTTCTAGCGGGGTGATAAGAGAGAAGAGCCTGAAAAATGGCAACTGTAGTGCATTTTTTTTATTTTAAAAAAAGCAGAAAGAGAGAGAAAAATTAATATAGAAATGAGTCACAGAAAGAGAAAGAGATAGATAAGGCATGGCAGGAAGAGAAAGGGTGAGGGAGGGAAATGGGGGTGTCAGGAAGAGAGAGAGAATGGGGGGTGGACAAATTTATTGACAGCTGCACGAGTTATTATAGCTAGGAAGTGGAAGGGGCAAGGTGAATATAAAATGGAAGAATGGTATAAAGGGATATAGCTATAAATGATAAATCAACGTGTGCTATTAAGGTAAGATGGGGAATATGCTGGAGAAATGATTTTGAGGAGATATGGAAGGGGTTTGTAGAATTTGTACTGTTAAAATGGAAAGGGGTCGAACCATCGCAAGAGGTGTTGAAATTTTGGAAGGTTGAATAGTTACAATGGAATGGTCTTGGGGGTGGGGTGCACATTTTTATTCTTATTTATTTATTCTTATGGCTTTGTCCAGACTAAACGTCTTTCCTTCTGCAGTGTTGGATGGCAGGTTGAGAGGAGTTCCCTACCAGGACAGACTTTGCTCATGTGCTCAAGACATCAATTCCATAAAACATATTTTGTTGCACTGTGCAAAATACGAGCAAGCCAGGGCTGAACTGATATTACCCTTGCTGGTACCTTTCCCGGGAAAATCAGAGGCTCACTATGTCAGGTTCCTATTGGAAGACCGGACAAACGCTAGAACATTAGCAGTGGCAAAGTTTTTATCGGTGGTTGCAAGAACCATTGATCCTTATATTCTGAATAAAACGCTTGTTTTTTTTTTTTTTTTTTTAAATAATTTTTATTACGTTTCTTTTCATAATTTTGACAATTCAATACAATACAGAAAAACCCAAATACAAGAAACAATTTTTGATTTTTTTAACAAAAAAGAAAACCATTGGACTTCCCCACACCTTCCAGATCTGCGTTCTTTGTAGTAGCAATATCAGCAATTTGTTACCTTATTTCAAACCTTGTTGGAACTTTCCATTATTATGTACCCATATTCAGTATATTGTATCTTAACTTTGTTACCTTTTAAAATAAACATAAAATGTTTGATTCACATTGACTTCTTTTCTCATTTGTCATTAATTTTACCATTTGCTTAATCATATTTGCTAAAGCGTAACCTTTCCAAAAACATGCACTGTCTTAAAGTTCATACAGCTTATAGTATTTTTGCAAATAGTCTTTAAATTTTTTCCAATCCGCCTCGACTGATTCTTCATCCAAATCTCGGATTCTGCCGGTCATTTCAGCTAGTTCCATATAGTCCATCAACTGCGTCTGCCATTCCTCCAACGTGGGTAAATCTTGTGTCTTCCAATTCTTTGCGATGAGTATTCTTGCTGCTGTGGTAGCATACATAAACAAAGTTCTATCTTTCTTTGACACTTTCTGGTCTACCATGCCCAGCAGGAAGGCCTCTGGTTTCTTGGGAAAGGTATACTTAAATACTTTTTTCAGTTCATTGTAAATCATTTCCCAGAAGGCCTTCACTTTTGGGCAGGTCCACCAGAGATGAAAAAATGTCCCTTCTGCCTCCTTACATTTCCAACATTTGTTATCAGACAGGTGATATATCTTAGCTAGCTTGACTGGGGTCATGTACCACCGGTATAACATTTTCATAATATTTTCTTTCAGGGCACTACATGCCGTGAATTTTATCCCGTAGTTCCATAACCTTTCCCAGTCTTCAAACATAATGTTATGTCCGACATCCTGTGCCCATTTTATCATGGCAGATTTAACTGTCTCATCCTGTGTATTCCACTTAAGCAGCAAGTTGTACATTCTCGATAATACCTTAGTTTTTGGTTCTAACAATTCTGTCTCCAATTTCGATTTTTCCACTTGGAAACCAACTTTTTTATCCAATTTAAAAACCTCTTGAATTTGAGCATAGTGTAACCAATCTCGCACCTTATTTTTTAGTTTATCCTTACTCTGCAGTTTCCAGTTGTCTCCAATTTTTTCGATTATTTCCCAATATTTCGGCCAATAGGCCTCCATATTGGGTCTTTTTCGAGCCTTGGCCTCCACTGGTGATAGCCACCTCGGGGTTTTACTCTCTAATAAGTCCTTATATTTCATCCAGACTGCAAAAATTGATTTTCTGACAATATGATTTTTGAACAGTTTATGAACCTTAACCTTGTCGTACCATAGATATGCATGCCAACCAAAAGCATTATCAAACCCTTCCAGATCCAGGACATCAGTGTTTTCTAACAAAAACCAATCTTTCAACCAGCAGAAGGCTGCAGATTCATAATATAACCTCAAGTCCGGCAGGGCAAACCCTCCTCTTTCTTTCGAGTCAGTTAGTATTTTAAACTTTATTCGAGGCTTTTTGCCCTGCCAGACAAACCCAGATATATCCTTCTGCCATTTTCCAAAACATTCCACTCTGTCCACGATCTGTAGGGTCTGAAACAAAAATAACATTTTCGGCAATACATTCATCTTTATAGCTGCTATTCGACCCAACAAGGAAAGTTTCAATCTTGACCAAATTTCTAAGTCCTTCTTAATTTCCGACCAACATTTTTCATAATTGTCTTTAAATAAGTTCAAATTTTTGGAAGACAAATAGATCCCTAGGTATTTCACCTTTTTAACCACATTTAATTCTGTTTCTCTCTGAAACCCCTCTGTTTCTGTAGATGTCAAGTTTTTGGCCAAAACCTTAGTCTTTTGTTTGTTCAACTTAAATCCTGCAACCCGACCAAACTCATGAATAAGTTCTAAAACTCTTTTTGTACTGGGTTCTGGCTCCTGTAATGTCAAAACTAAGTCATCTGCAAAAGCTTTCAGTTTATATTGTTTCACTCCGACCTCTATCCCTTGTACCAACCGGTCCTCCCTAATCATGTTCAATAGCACCTCCAGGACTGAAATGAATAAAAGAGGGGATAGAGGGCACCCTTGTCGTGTCCCTTTTTCAATTTTAAATTCCTCCGTCACCACATTGTTCACTATTAATTTAGCTTTCTGTTCTGAATAGATTGCTTCTATTCCATTTTCAAACCCCCGTCCCACTCCCATCCCTTCCAAATTTTTCTTCATAAACTTCCAAGATATATTATCAAATGCTTTCTCCGCATCAATGAAGATTAAAACCGCCCTTGTGTTCCTATTGGTTTGCAATAGTTCCAAAATGTCAATGATGTTTCTGGTATTTCCATATAAATGTCTACCAGGGAGAAAGCCAGCTTGGTCCTTGTGAATTACTTCATTTAAGACCTTTTTAAGTCTGCTTGCTAAAATGTCTGCAAATATTTTGTAATCCACATTCAGGAGTGAGATGGGACGGTAGTTCTTAAGCTGGGTCTTTTCAGATTCTAGCTTGGGTATCAATGTGATGAATGCTTCTTTCCACGTTTCCGGTGCCCTCTTCCCCTCCATGATCTGGTTGCATACCTCCATCAAAGGCTGTGTCAAGTAGTCCTTCAAAGTCTTGTAGTATTTGGAGGTAAGCCCATCCGGGCCTGGAGATTTGCCAAGTTGCATATTCTGAATGGCACCTTCAATTTCCTGTTGAGTTATTTTACAATTCAAGATTGATCTTTTATCTTGGGTTATTTTTGGTAGTCCATTTATCCTTAAAAATTGATCTATCTCCAACTCTTTCTGAGGCCCTTGTGCATAAAGTTCTTTGAAGTATCTGTGGAAGCACTTCCTGATTTCTTCTGGTTTCTGAACCATTCTTCCTTCAATCTCTAGATTTGTCACTGTATTTAACTTTTGTCTTTTTTTCAGCTGCCAAGCTAGCAGCTTTCCACATTTGTTTGCTGATTCAAACGATCTTTGCTTCATCTGTTTGATTTTCCATTCGATCTCTTGATTTATCAGTTTAGAGTATTGTGCTTGATGGAATTTGATTTCTCTCAGCACTTCCTTTGACTTGGGATTGGTTCTCAGTTTCTTCTCACCTTGATATATTTTCTCCAATATTTTATCCTTCTTTCCATTCCAGAGCTTTTTCTTGATTATATTTTGTTGTATCAGAAACCCTCTCATAACGGCTTTACTTGCGTCCCAGATCATTCTTTTTTCAACTGTAGTGTTCAGGTTGATTTCAAAATAGTCCTTTAACGTTTTTTGGGCCTTTTTCACAATCTCTTGATCTCTTAATAAGGTGTCATTCATTCTCCATCTGAAGGAACCGGTTTGGGTAAGTCTAAGTTCTAGTTTCAAAGCATTGTGGTCGGAGCATGTTTTTGGGCAGATTTCCACCTTTCTAGTCTTGGGTGCCAGCCCTCTAGATGTCCAGATTTGGTCGATCCTTGTCCATGACAGGTGGGCCTCAGAGAAGAAAGTTCCTTCTTTACCTAGGGGGTCTTTTGTCCTCCATATATCAATCAGATCCAAATTGTCAATCAGTTCAAAGAAAGTTTTAGGCAGTCTGCCATCTGATGTTAAGTTTTGATTTTGAGACTTATCCATATGTGTAGATACCACTCCATTCATGTCTCCCATCATTATGATGTTGTTGTAGTCCATATAGTCCAACATGGTCTCATGCAGCTTCTTAAAAAATTCTGATTTCCCGTCATTTGGCGCATATATTCCTAATATCAAAATTTTTTCTCCTTGTGTCTGGATTTCAATCGCCAAGATTCTTCCTTGCTCATCTTTAAATACAAATTTTGGTGCCAGGCTCTCCTTGGCATATATCACCACGCCTCTTTTCTTAACCTTGTCTGATGAAATAAATTCTTGGCCTAGTCTTTTGTTAACTAAGACTTTTCTGTGAAGCCTGGTCACATGGGTTTCTTGTAAACAAATAATGTCCAATTGTTCTTTCTTCAATATGTGAAATATTTTCCTTCTTTTTTCCGGAGAATTTCCGCCATTTATATTCCAACTAAGTAGCTGCAGAGACATCCTGTACTGTTTTGTTACACCTAGAGTGGTGTATCTTCTGGTCCCGAGGGTGTAGGGCCTGCTCCGCCTCCAGGCGGAATCCCAGCTTGTGGTAGAGGACAAAGTGCTGCTGCTTCTTTTTGGAGATCTTCACCGTGATCGTGCAGGAACTTTTGTAAATCCTCTGGTGTTTTTATCTTTACCTTCTTCTGCTTGTAAGTAAATGATAACCCTTGTGGAAACTCCCACCTATAACGAATTGTGTTGATTCTCAGCAGTCTTGCCAGTTCTGAATAAGTGGTTCTCAAGTCCAATAACTGTTTTGGGATGTCTCGGTAAATTTCCACCCTTTTATCTTGTATCACCAATGTATTTGCGAAATGTAGGCCTAATATTTTGTCTCTCTCTTCCCTTGATCTCAAAATTATCAAACAATCTCTGGGTCTGTCCTTCCTTACCAATCTTCCCAGCCGAAAAGCTGACACTATTTTAAAGTCAGTTTCTTCCTTAATGCCCCAGAATTTTGAAAATTCTGTTGTCAAAAATCCAATTAAATCTTCTTGTTCAATTTCTGGGATTGCTCTTAATCTGAGGTTATTCTCACGATTTTTCAATTCCACCATCGAGAGGTAGGCTTGTTGTTCACCAATTTGTTTATGCAAAGGTTTAACTTCACCTCTAACTTCCTCGACCTCTTTTCTAGCTGCCGTTGCAATTTGAACAGCTTCCCCAGCCAAATTACGGTTTTCTTGTGTAGCTCCTTGCAATTTTTCAATTGCTTGTGTATGCTGGGAAACCTGATCTGTCAATTTCTGGATCGAAGATGTAGCTTGGTCAATTTTTGATGATTGGTTGTCAACCTTTTGATTTAAAGCTGCCAACTGCTCCAAGATTTGTTTCAGAACTCCCTCAGATGCTCCTGCTGCCATATCTTCCTCTGCTGGAATTTTAGACTTTTCGGCTTCTGCCTTTTGTACGCCCAGCACCGCTGGAACTGATGATCTGCGTCCCTGAGTCAAAGTTGTTTGTACAAGCTGTGCCTGCTTTTTTTCCTTTTCCTTCTCCTTAGCTTCCTTGGCTTTGGCTGCTCTTGTCTTTCCTGTACCACTCATCAGTCAATGTTCAAGGTCAAATTGTTATTGTCCCATGGGAAAGACAGATCCAATTTAAAAACAATCCAGTGAGAGAGAGTAAACATAAAAAGCTGTTCCCAGGCCTTATATTCCCAAAATCCTCTAGGGGGAGTACCACCAAAATTTCAAAAAGAAGAAGGCAACTTTTCCGCCATTAAAGTCCCCTGTATGTTAAAAAACAGAAATGCAATAGTCCCAAATGGTAATAAACAAGTCCTGCAGAGTACTTTAAACTTTTAACAAAGTTTCAAAAAGGTGCCTACAATTTGTATCCAGTCCAGCTTGTTAAAGCTCAAAAGCTCAAGGGTATCCATACGTCTGTAAAAGTTTGTAACAATTTGTAACAGTTCCGCAGTTAAACAGTTTCCCCTCCAGCAGCCCGACGATTTGGAATTTAGCTTTGAATGATCTTACTGGGGAGGATCGCTCCAATTTTCCTTTTAAAAAATTGCTCACAAATAAGTCTATCTTTTCTCGTTAACAGTCACTTCTGAAAGTGCATGAAAGTCCCTCTTTAAAACATCCCTTTTCAGCCGCTTTTCGCTTCTCTGATCCCTTGCTTTGATCTTGTAAGCAGCTCCGGGAGGCGGACTTCCTTTTTAACGTCTCCCGGTTACAGCCAAAATTTTTTTTCAAGAATTTACTGCCGAATTTAACGTCCTTACTCACGGGTTTGTTGTTTCAGTCGAATCTTTAAAGGAAGAAAGGTCGGCGCTCATCTGCAACAGCTGCGCGGCTTCACTCCCGCAGAAAGAGCGATGAACTCACAGCACCGCTACCCCTCTTTCACTCCGGAGCCCCTTACGGGGTTCCTTTCGCGATTTCGGGGTCGCTCCAGGTGCCCGCCGAGTCCCACGGCCACGAGCTCACTCTGCTCGTGGTTTTTCTTGATGGGTCGTCGCTGTGCCGCAGCGAAACGACCCTTTCCTGCGGAGCCCCTCTTCAGACTAGAAGAGGACCGCCATTACAGTTTCGCGCCGCCTCCGGAAGTCCTGAATAAAACGCTTGTTTAACCTGGAGGTAGGCTGTATGAATAGTGTATTGCTTTGTAACGATTTGTTGGGTCTCTGGACCGTAATAAAGATTGATGATGATGATGGCTTTGTCAAAATAAATAAAATAAAATAAAATAATATATATATAAAAGAATGTGGAGTGGAAAGAGAGAGACAAAAGGGATGGCCCGCCTACCTTTGACTCTGCCTGCACCTCTGAGGAACTTTGGAAGCTTAAGGGATCTCCTCTGAGGGAATGCAACAGGAGGAAGGTTAAGGGCAAAATATAGGCAGTGATTTACACCAGAAACTGGAGCAAATGGATGGAGCAAATGAGATTATTCTAGCTCTCAGCAGAGGCACCAGCTTCAGCCATATGAGTTCTGGCTTTGCTACCAGGATGGAACTCTTTGTCAAAAGCGGACGCTTCTGCCCTTTGTCAGTAACTCCTTAAAAACATCCCTGCTGCCCTAAATGTGTTAGCCGAAAGCCAGCTGCTTTACTCTATCCCTCTCCTGCTTGATGAGGTTAATAATAACTTTGAATGCGTATGTACAGCATTAGCTTTCTGGGTAACATGCATAATTCAAATCCCCCAAAGAACAGTCGAGCTTTGAGGAAGCAAACTTCCCTTAATGTACTGGGCAACGCTCCAGCTTTTACCAGCTGCTGAGGTTTGATGTACAATTTTTGGTTAAGTGAATAATTTATCACGGATATTATCTGTAGTGTATCACATCCCGACAGTCTGTAGGCCTGTACATATGGCTCTCGAGATGGCAGAACACTGCCATATGCTTCATGGACCATTAGCACTTCAAACTCCCTTAAGATGTGTCCCCCCCCCAATTTTTAAGCACGATAGAAGTATAGAGACAGGGAGTGGAATCTCCAGCCCTGTGGGAGTTGGATAGTGTGCCTCTCAGTAGATCCTCTGGCACAGAGGCTGGCTACTTTGGCATCCCCCCCCAGATGTTGCAGGACTGTCATTTGCAAGAGCCCCAGCCCCCACAGCCAACAGTCAGGGTGATGGGAGTCATAGTTAGAGATGGCTGAATCTGTCAATTTCAGCACCTCCTTTTCCCACCCTAAGGTCTAGTTCTCCACACTTCGACATCAGTTTGCAATTTTTTTAAAAACAAAAAATGTCATCATGAAAATTCACCAGCATTTTTGTGCAAATTTCTCCTAATACGCATGAGTTTGCGTACGATTTTGTCTAAATATACACCCTTTTTTGCAAGTCACATCCCCTAATATATTGCCTTTTTGCATGTTGTTTTCACCAACATGTGCATATTTATACACATTTAGCCCTAGGAAATGCATTTTTTGTACACACGCCTTGGCTAGGGAACTACACTGCAAAATTCAGAAAACTGAGAATTTTGAAGGATTGCTGTGTTGTGTATTGTTTCAGCAAGTGCAAATTAAGTAAATAAATGCAAACTGAACTGAATCCCCCCCCCCATCTCTAGTCACAGTCAAGAACATCAGGAGGATTAGCTGCCCCTGCGTTAAGAACATAGGAAGCTCCCTTCTAAGCTTTCTTCTACCAGAGCAAACTGTGGTCCCATCTATGCATACAATTTCACGTAGAAAAACAAAGCTGTATTGTAACTTTTGGATTTTTTATAAAAACAATTGCAACAGTTAAGAAAAGGCCACACAATTAAAAACATGTTATAATGCAAAAACAATAAAAAACACTTTCAGATGTCAAAATAATTAAACACAATTTCATATGTAACAACAATGTTGAACCAGACTAAAGACCTCCACTTAAACAGTTTGTTGAAAATGGCACCAAAAATACACCAGAGTACATCCAGTGCACATTTAGAGAACATGACTTCCCCCAAGGAATCCTGGGAATTCGACCTCTCACAGTTCTAAAGCTCCATCACCTTTAACAAACTACAGTTCCCAGGATTCATTGGGAGAACTCATGTGCTTTAAGTTTATGCTGTGGATGTGATCTGTTTTTTCACCAAGCTCAATATTGTCTACTTTGACTGGCAGGGGCTCCTCAGGGGACCTGTTAATTCATCCTGGTGTCCATGCACAAAGATTAGACTATATCTGGTCTCTATCAAGCATTGACTCTGATTTGCTTGTGGGGAGATTACACAAGAAGCTTTTGTCTTGAAACCACCCTGATTCGTGTCTGTGGTGTCTGCACATGTTCCTGTGAATCATTTGTTCATTTTATACTTTTCAATACTGTATATTGCCCCATCACTTTCCTAACTGCAAAACATCCATTTATTTATTTTTAAAGTGGATTTGGAATTGAAGAAGACTTTTATCTCTCCTCACCTCCTTCCTTCTGCTCCCTGGCTTTTGGTGCTGCAACGGCAGCAAGTCATATGCCAGAACAGTGGTACCTCAGTATACAAACTTAATCTGTTCTGGAAGTCTGTTCTTAAACCAAAAGCATTCTTAAACCAAGGTGTGCTTTCCCTAATGGGTCTTCCCACCACCGGTGACCTTCCACTATTCAGATTCCATTCCTAGACTGAGGTAAAGTTCACAAACTGGGACACCAATTCTGGTTTTGCGGAGTTCGTAAACCAAATCGTTCGTAAACAGGACTGTTCTTAATAATAATAATAATAATAATAATAATAATAATAATAATAATAGTTTCCCCAGCCACTCTGGGCAGCTTCCAACAGATCACTAAAAACAGAATAAAACTTCAAACATTAAAAACTTCCCTAAACAGGGCTGCCTTCTTAAACCGAGGTACCACTGTAATAAGGTGGCAAGCATAGGATGCCTGCAGACTGTCAATATTTTGCGGGAGGGATTCAAATCAGTGGAGGCTCGTGCATTAGGGATAATGGAGCACTGTTGCACAAACCTCAAACAGATCCCACTTGGACATCATCTTATTTGCAATCAGCCCATGGGGGTGGCCCTGACTGTCAGCTTCCTCATCCTTAATCCCAGTGTTGCCCCTTGTAGAACTCAGCAGGGAAAACAATGGGGACAAAACTAGAACTACTTGGCTCTGCCTGTCCTTGACTGTGGCTCCTGCTCCAGTTGATGTCTCTGCATTCCGCTGCAGCAGTCCAAAAGGGCACCAGCCACAACTGATTCAAGTGCATATCAGAAATTAAGGTTTGCACAATTAAGGTGGATTAAAGTGCTCTGTTGCCCTGGAGTAGCAAATCTACTTCAAAAATAAACACGACTTTTTGCAGTTAAAAATATGCTGGGGAAATGTGCTGAAAAGTATGGGATGAACAATTGCTTCATGGGGAGATATGTGAACACCACACAAGCAAATCAGGATGAACATTCTGTGTCATATGACCACCCAACTAACAAAGCAGTAAAAGGTAAAGGTACCCCTGACTGTTAGGTCCAGTCATGGCAGACTCTGGGGTTGCGTGCTCATGTTGCTCTATAGGCCTAGGGAGCCGGCGTTTGTCTGAGACAACTTCCGTGTCATGTGGCCAGCATGACTAAGCCGCTTCTGGCAAACCAGAGCAGTGCACGAAAACGCTGTTTACCTTCCTGCTGCAGCGGTACCTATTTATCTACTTGCACTTTGACGTGCTTTCAAACTGCTAGGTTGGCAGGAGCAGGGACCGAACAATGGGAGCTCACCCTGTCGTGGGGATTCGAAGCTCTAGGCTCTAGACCACCCTTGTCCCTTAACAAAGCAGAATGAATGCCTAATGATGACTTTGACATCTGCTCACCTCTGTGCAAGAAAATCAGGTCGAGTGCTTAATGCGATTTGCTTTCAACTGTTTTAAATACTATATTTTAAATTGTTGCAACCTACCTTGGGACCTTGTGGTGAAGGACAAGTAATTAATTGAAACAACAACAATTACTCAATTAGAAGGTCACCTGGAGAGCCCATTTCAATGCTCTTGACAGATGGATTGTCAATGTTCATGCACATGTGGCAGCAGCTCAAAAGATTTGGCTGCCTGACCCCACCCCTGCCCCACAAAAACTAGCCAGTCTGGCAGCTGAACTCAAATCTTATTTAACCCCGAGGGCGATGCAGCACCCTCCACCACATCTGAAAGCAGCAGTTCTGCTTGGAGGCGCAGCTTGGCCACATGGCATCCAAATCTCCACCCTCCAAGAGAATGGAATGGTTAGGGGGCTCAGAAGGGACAGGCAAGGAAGCTGCTGCCACTGCCCCTCACAAATACCCAACATCTGCTGCCTGAGGCAGCTGTATCACTTGGACTAATGGTAGGGCCGGCCCATAACTTAAACGAATGTTTGTTGGAGAGGAGTTGCATCCACACCTCTACCTGACTTCAGAGACTTGAACCCGGAAAATGACTCTGGTGATTCACAGTGGCACATGTTTATCTGAATAGAAAAAGGCACCCGCAGCATCTTCACAAAAGGTGAAAACCAAAGCAAAATTGAAACAATGATTTATCAAGCTCTGGTTCCGGTAGACAAGGATTGTCCCTGGTCAATAGAGTCTGCGATGGATTATGATATCCCTGCAGAACCACAGCATTAAAGCAAGCCCAGAACAGGAAGATAAGCATGTTTTCTTCATTTCCTGCATTGGCTAGCATCACCAGAAGAGAATAAAAACAATAAATATGACTCAAAGACCAAGTGTGACATCTGGTGGTTCGAGGCAGACTTTCAGGTGAGAAATTCCAAAGTCCACCTTCAGGCAATGCATAAGAAGATATGAAGAGCCCTGCTGGATCAGGATAAAAGGTACATCTACTCTGACATCTTTTTCTCACAATGGCCAGTCTGATGCCTGTGCGAAACCCACAAGCCGGATATGAGCACAGCAGCACACTCCCCACCTGTGATTCTCAGCTGCTGGCATGCTGTGGATCCAAATGTTGCAAGCTTTGGCGTTCTCTAGCATTCTTCACCAAGCTAGATCAGGGGTGGGGACCTCAGGCTTGGGGGAGGGGAGGGGTGCTGCTACATGTGGCCTTCCAGGGATCTTTGTCTGGCCCTTGGGATGCTCACCACGAGCCTGCTTCATACCTATGTTGAGTGCTGTTGACAAGCTACAAAATTTCTTCTTCTTTGGTGAGCACTCGTAGCCAAGTAAGATTGTCTTTCATAAACACGGTTTTAACAGTGAGTCTGTAAGTGACTGTAGAGGCCAATTCTGGATCCACACGTCCTTCCACAGTGGAGATATAGGTTTCTGGGCGGGAGTTGATCATGGTGAGGGTTGGCCAAGTATGCCTTCCTCTTAGCACGTTTCTCCCTTTCGTCCTGAGTTTGAGCATCTTCAAAGCCCATGACACATATAAAATTGGAGAAATCGAGAGAGATATAGCCGCACCAGCAGCATATCTCTTCTTTCTCATATCCAAAAATGCAAGAAGGGCTTTTACACTCACCAGAAGCTCGGCTCTGCCCTTGCTGGTCCTGGAAGGATCCTATTAAAAAGTCCCATATGCTCAGAGACTTTGCGCCTGTCCATTGGGGGAGATAGGAAGCCCAGAGCACTTGTTCTTTAGATGTCCCTTTTATGAAGAGGCATGTAGTGAGACCTTTGCTGGTGAGGCTCGCTGACCTCCTGGAAAAGCAAAAAATTGACCTTTTCCTGTTAGGCAAATATCATAAGACAACCCAGATGGTCGCCAGATTCTGTGTACAGATCTGTAGGCGCAGACCATCCCCCGACCCAAACTAGTCCGTTAAGAAAATCCCCAAACTCGGTTCCATGAGTGACTCTGGGTCATCTCTCTGCGGTAGCTTATCTTAAAGTTTTAAGTGTCTACACACTTATCACATTTATAAATTTAAAATTTATTGTTGTACATTGTTTTAAATGTTTGTTTTCCTTCTGGGATTGTACCCCCAAGTGTGTTTTATAAGCTGTTCTCCGACCGTAATAAATTATCTATCTATCTAAGCCCATGACACCTTTGGTAAAGGCTGTTTATATTACATTTTTAAATATTTGCCTTAAGAGAGTCTTAAAACCTCTTTTGCTGACTACCAGCATTACACTTTCCATATTTAAGTTCGGAATAGAGTAATATGTGTTTGAACTGTGACAATGCCTCTTGTTTGCTGGAATAGAGTTCTCTCTCTGTGTGTATCAAAACCTCTGACTGTTGCATTGGGGGAATGCAGCTTACAGAACAAAGATAGGAGTCACACCTGTTGCTCCATCAACATTTCTCATGAAAGAATGTGGCCCTTGCACACCATTTTGGAAACAGTTTTGCCAGCTTCATAAAATCATTACCCTATTATGGATTTGGGGCTTTCCCCTTAGGCTCCAGCACAGCAGCCTTGGCTTTTGGAGTAAAATTAAGAGTCCCCAGCTTTGATCCTGGCTCTGAAGCAAGGAGTGAAGTAACCTGCAGACTCATTTTCTCTACCATAATTTGAGGTGAGGGGCTGGTGGGTTGAGAATTCGGCAGCAGGAGGTTCACCTGAAAAGGCAATTTGATCCCATTGTGTGGGGTAGGGAAGGAGAAGAAATTTGATTCAATTTGTGTTGAAAGGTGAATCTATCAAAATTTGCCCTCTCTGAAACAAAACGAGAACCAAAATGCAACCATCCTTTGGAATTTGCCCTTGCCTGAATTTTGCAACACAGCTCTCCAAACAACCCACATTTACAAAAATGCAAATATTAGGGGAAAGTGTGCATAAAAAATAAATATATTAGTGAAAATAACATACAAAGGTGCATTATATTAAGAAATGTGGATGCAAATCAAAACTACAGAAAATGTGTTTATTTTAGGAGAAAGATGTACCAAAATGCTGATGAATTTTCTTGAGTGTTGCTGTTTTTTAAGGAAATTTGCAAAATGCTGTAGAAATATGCAGGACTGAATTGAATAATGGATAAAAATGAGAAATGAAGAGAACTGAAACTGACAGATTTCACCATCTCCTAGGTTGTTGTCTTTATTTACTCCTGCTTGACCCTAAGGTCCCAGGGTCAGTTACAACCTTAAAACACAATATTAAAACATCTTGCTATCGCAGAAATAAGGTGGGTCCTAAAAATGTACACCTCAAGTGGTCAATTGCCAGGAGAAAGCCTTAGAATTAAAGGCAAATGACTAGAGATGGACTGAGACTTTCAGAGTGAGCTTTTTCAGCTCAATAGGTATGGAGTCACTTTGCTTGCCTAGGGGCTCCAGCTGTTTCCCAGGCTAAGAGAAGTGCCCACCCTGCTCTTCCAATGGAAGATGTGTGTGTGTGTGTGTGTGTGACTTGTTGGGTCAACATTTTTGCTTGTTCTCAGCCATTCATCTAAACATTTCTTGTACCTCCTACAGGCAAAGGTAAAGGTAACGGACCCCTGGACATTTAAGTCCTGTCAAAGGCGACTATGGGATTGCAGTGCTCATCTTGCTTTCAGGCCAAGGGAGCCAGCGTTTGTCCATAGGCAGCTTTCCAAGTCATGTGGCTAGCATGACTAAACCGCTTCTGGCGCAACGGAACACTATGACGGAAACCAGAGCGTATGGAAACGCCAATTACCTTCCTGCCAGAGCGGTACCTATTTATCTACTTGCACTTTGAAGTGCTTTCGAACTGCTAGGTTGGCAGGAGCTGGACAGAGCAACAGGAGCTCACCCCATCGCTGGATTCGAACTGCCGGCCTTCCGATTGACAAGCCCAAGAGGCTCAGTGGTTTAGACCACAGCACCACCTGCGGTACCTGCTATACCCCATAACCAACACCTTGCCTGGGTCGGAATTGGATTTACGCATCAAAAAATCTACTTGACAACCATGAGCACAACCGGCTTCTTCTTCTGCTGTTTCCAAGCAATTGGCATTAATGGATATGCTGCCCTTGAATTTGGAGGGTACATCTAGAGAGCTGGAGCGGTGTAGTGGTGCAGAGTGCAGGACTGAGATCTGGGAGACAGAGGTTCTATTCCCTGCTCGTCCATTAAGCTCACTGGATGACCTTGGGCAGTCTCTCAGACTAACCTCTCTCACAAGGTTGCTGTGAAGATAAAATGGGGAGAGGGACAATCATGTATGTCACCTTAAACTCCATGGAGGAATGGTGGGATAGCAATGTAATAATAATAAATTAATAGTCTTATTTCTCCCCATGAGTTTCTCTAAATCGCCCTTTAAAGCCATCTGAGCTGATGGCCACCATCACATCTTGTGGGAGCAAATTCCATCAATGACTCACTTTTAAAAGAAGTCATTCCTTTTGTCTGTTCTGAATCTCCTCGAGAAGTGGTGGACTCTCCTTCCTCGGAGGTTTTTAAGCAGAGGCTGGATGGCCATCTGTCATGGATGCTTTATAGCTGATACTCCTGCATCGCAGGGGGGTTGGGCTGGATGACCTTTGGGGTCCCTTCCAACTGTACAGTTCTATGTTTCCTGCCCACCAATTTCACTGGACGTTTTGGTTTCATGAGAGCGAGAAAAGCTCCTCTCAATCCACTTCCTTTGCACGATGCATTTTTAATAAATGTGTTTTTGTGTTTCTTCTAAGCATCCTGAACATAGCTGTCAACTTTTCCCTTTTCTTGCGAGGAATCCTATTCGGAATAAGGGAATTTCCCTTTAAAAAAGGGAAACGTTGACAGCTATGTTCCTGAAACATCATAGCCTTTATCCAAGGGGAAGAAATTTGTGTTGCCCAAACCGAAAACCAAGAAGTCAGGGGAAGCTGCATCGAAAGGAAGCAGAACCTGGAATTTCCCACCAGGTGGCAATGTTGCTACACAAGCCTGAATTCACTGGAGAGCAGCATGTGCTTGTTTTAAAGGACTTAACTAGAGGAGCAGGGTTTCATCCTGGCTGGTTGAGCGCCGGAAGCAGGAGAAAAAGACTCCGGATAAGAAGTGTCTACTACTAAGCAGACAATTGTTGTGGAAGAGGCTGCCACTCTTTCTGCTGCAAGGCTCTGTCATGATTCAGTTTGCCATTAGGACTTGCTGCTGTCAGGACCAAGATTTCTGTAATTCCTGCAATAGTAGGTATGGGGTGTGTGGGGTGTTTTGGGAGGGGTAGTACCTCTGGTGGGGGACACATTGTGCACCTTCTGAGGTAGTTTGTGCACCTTTGGTCCCCACCCTGCACTCAGCTCTCACCTGTGGCTCCTAGAAGCTGCCAGCATAAAAATAAAAATAAAAATAAAAATAAAAATAAAAATAAAAATAAAAATAAAAATAAAAATAAAAATAAAAATAAAAATAAAAATAAAAATAAAAATAAAAATAAAAATTTATTTATACCCCACCCATCTGGCTGGGCTTCCCCAGCCACTCTGGGTGGCTTCCAACAAAATATTAAAATACAATAGTGTAACAAATATTAAAAGCTTCCCTAAACAGGGCTGCCTTCAGTTGTCTTCTAAAAGTCTGGTAGTTGTTGTTCTCTTTGACATCTGGTGGGAGGGTGTTCCACAGGGCGGGTGCCACTACCGAGAAGGCCCTCTGCATGTGACAGCGGCCACCCCCTGGGAACGACTTGATTGGCTGGCTCTGCCAGATGAGGGTAGCCGATGGGTCTCAAACCCTCGCTGAGTTAGGGACTTCCCCTGCATGTGAAGACAGGCTCTGGAGGATTGAGTGGACGAGACCAAGAGTGGGTCCAATGGTCCAGAAGGCGGCTTTTGCACTTGCTATAGAGGGAAGTAAGGGGCAGAGAAAGCTCATCCGCCTGGGAAGGTAGTCTATCTAGGAGAAGGAAAAATCTGATCCTAAACCTTCACTGCCCTATTGGACATGTTTGGGAGAGGAGAAGACTCTGGAGTGAACCCTTCACAAATCTGGAGAGGAGTCCCTATAAGGTGGTTGGACGGCTCCTTGTCCACCTCCTTCTGGCAACTCCTGCAGCCAGGCGGGTGCCAGACATACTGCTCTGCTTTCCTTTGGGCCACATCAGCGAGGCCAAGAATGGGGTCCTGGTGTCTGGGAAGCCCAGGACCTCCATACGTACTGCCAAGACTTGCACCCATTTCAAGCCAGTCCCAAACCTCTTTGAATCTATCGTGCCTCTCTGTCAAGGCTGAGCTGAGTCATAGTGGTTTTCAGAAGAGGGAGCTAATGGCACAGCCACCCTAGAGACAAGACGCTGCTCAGGAAAACCCTGGCCAGCCAGGGTGGGTGAGGAGAACACTCCTCTGCCCAGCAGGGTCCTCTAATATTCAATTCTTGTGCCTCATAATATGGGGAAGTTGCAGACAGAGCAATTGGCTCCCACTTTTAGCCTTTGCAGTCCCTGATATCCTCTTCCCAAGCTTTAGATGTGATGTCTGCTTCATTATTTTTTAAAGCACTGTATATACATTTACTTCATTAAACATAGGTAAAGGTAAAGGGACCCCTGACCATTAGGTCCAGTCGTGACCGACTCTGGGGTTGCGGTGCTCATCTCGCTTTATTGGCCGAGGGAGCCAGCATACAGCTTCCGGTTCATGTGGCCAGCATGACTAAGCCACTTCTGGTGAACCAGGGCATCACACGGAAACGCCGTTTATCTTTCCGCCGGAGTGGTACCTATTGATCTACTTGCACTTTGACGTGCTTTCGAGCTGCTAGGTTGGCAGGAGCAGGGACTGAGCAACGGGAGCTCACCCCATTGCGGGGATTCGAACAGCCAACCTTCTGATCAGCAAGTCCTAGGCTCTGTGGTTTAACCCACAGCGCCACCCGTGTCCCTTTTTCATTAAACATACCCCCACCCTTAAAAAAGATATTTTTCAGGATGTTGAAAGAAACGTTTTAGGGAGAAGGAGGGTAGTGGCATCACAGTTCCTAGCTAATCAGAGCTGATTTAAGTAGCAAATTTCCCCTTGAGCTTAGACTTGACCTAGGAGAGAGGGCAGGGGGAAGCATGTGTGACTAAAACATGATGGCAACATAGTTTTGCAGACGGCTTATCATGAAAATTGCAAGCATCTGGATCTGAATATGCCCTTTGGATCACTGTTCTCCAAGTCTCTTTATTCCTCCTGTACATTCACCACCTGTCTAAATACCATTTTGATTAGAGCAAAATGATGAAATGCAAACTCAGATGTGATGCTTCTCTCCCCCCGCCCCCCAATAGTTCATATCTGCTCACAAAAGGACTTCCTTGTAGTGACCGCCAGATGGATTTGCTGGATATTTGGAGCTCACACTTGCGGGCATTCTACACTCCATCAGGCTTGGCAATGAATTTTTTGCTCTCTGACAGCATAATAACCTATACCAATTTCAGTTCTGCACAATCCATCTTTCCATCTCCCTCCCACTTTATCTTCTCTCTCTTACAAGTACGCACATACCTGGTTTTCTTTCATTGCACACATAGAAAATTGCTGTTCAGAATCAGAGGGAAAGGAACTTTTCTTTGCCCTTTCTGATTACTATCTATTGGCTGAACACAAGGCTCTGTTGCAGGAAAATAGCCCTGGCTAAGAAGGAAAGGGTTTTCAGGCTGGGGCTGCCTTGAGGCATCTTGGCACCAAAACCAAGGGCTAATTTACACTTGCATGCCCACTGATGGTGCCTGCCTTTATGAAGCATCCCACACTAGACATGGTGCCAAGTCTACTGAACCTTCACTGCTGATTCAGGCTACTGACAAATGCTGGCAACTCAACCTGTTTATTAACAAAGGGCAAGTATAAGCAGTTCCCTGGATGGGATTTTAATACAAGCCTGCAGCAGGGTTTTGCCTTGTTCATGGGAATGGTGGGGAGCTCTGGAGGTTTGGTTCTGCTGAAGAGGGGGGGGGGCAACGCTCTGTTAATTCACTATGTCTTGATACAAGACACACTGCAGATGGATCTGTGATCTCACACTCTATTACAGGGTTCTGTGGTCTCACACTCTGATAGGAACACAGGCACCAGACTCTGTAGTAGACTGAGGCGGAATCTAGACATACTGCATATAAAAAAAAAATGCTGTGAAAATGCTTAAAAACAAACAAACAACGTTTTCAAATATATATTGAATTTGCCATTAGCTCACCATCACCATCTAGTGTCACATTTGTATAATGCACTTAAAACACACTTAAAATGTTATTTTTGCAGCTGTATAGCTGTGTCTTGTGATGCCAACCTTGCTTTGCTCAGACACTGGTTTTAGGGCCTGAAAACAACGGCAGCCACAAGATCAGGGCTCCTTCATCCCTCACCAGCGACCATTGGAGTGGGCGGGGCAGCAGGTAGAAAGGCCAACTGTAGGTGGAGCCAGAACCAATGGCAGACAGAGCTATCCCTGATGGGTTGGAAGCAGGCTGGCCTGTAGGGTCTGGCCGAGGGCAGACTGAGGCTGGTGGAGCAGTGCCCCATTCGCTCTGCTGGATCAGCCTCACCAGAATTCTTTCCAGGCACTTGTTGCCTGATCCCTCTTTGAAACTGGAGGCACCAGGGATCGAACCTGTGGGGGGAAATAAAGCACTGATTAATTGTTGTTTGATGCTGTGCCCCCCCCCAAGGACTGGGCTCCAGAGCCAAGACAAGCAGCCTTTCCAAAAGGAACAAATGACAAGCAGGTATCGTTTCAGGTATTCCACTTAAATTATGCATTAGGTGGCACTATTTTTAATGCTACACATGGAGACACAAGCTGTAAAACACAAAAGGAAAAACCCATTTGCAGTTATCAGCAGGCATCGGTCTTGATCCTTTCTGGCTTATCTACTAATAAAAAGTGGGTGTCGGCATGTTCATCCACAGGACCGATGGACGGTGCATGTGTGAGACTGGGCTACAAACAGAAAGTTTCCTACTGTTTTGCAAGGCCCAACCTGGGTGTGAGGCAAGGTGGACCAAAGTTCAGGTGGAAGGGAAAGTAGTCCTCTGGAGAACACAGAGCTCTGAAGTTGTTCCAGCAAGGAGCAAACTGAAAACGAGCTCTTATCTAGTATTGTCTACCCACTTGTATATAATGGGTGGAGTGTGGGACTATGACCTGGGAGACCAGGGTTCAAATCTCCACTTAGTCATGAAGCTCACTGGGTGACCTTGGGCCAGTCACCGCCTTTCAGCCTAACCTACCTCACAGGGTTGTTGTGGGCAGGGCCGGATTTAGGTTTGATGAGGTCCTAAGCTACTAAAAGTAATGGAGCCCTTTATATGTCCGGCTGTCCTTTGTCAACAACAAATGGTTGTTTTTTTGTGTTGAATATATGCGATAAGGTAATTTATGGACCTAATAGGTATCTAAAGCCATTTGCCACTGTTGCTGTATGTAGGTTTTATTTTATTTGTTTTTTATCTTATATTTTGGAAATGTACATCCAGTTTTTTTCCTTTAATTTTTTTTGGGCCCCCAAGAGCGTGGGGCCCTAAGCTATAGCTTGTTTAGCTTATACGTAAATCTGGCACTGGTTATGGGAATTAAATGAAAAGAGGGAAAACCATGTATACCACCTCGAGCCTCTTGGAGAAAAAGATGGGCTACGGATGCAACACACGAATAAACCCAGAGCACAATCCTGTCCTCTTCATGCATTCATAATGCATTGATGTGATTTCACTTGCATTGGGCTGCTCCTGAGCACAGCGTATGTGAAAGCTAATAAAGAAAGTTTATGGAATGAAAGTTGTAACCTGAAGAGGCAAGTACCCAAACACTTGCGGGAGTTAAGTAAGAAGGATCTCTTGATGACAGGACTAGAGAGAACGAGGAAAGGGCAATCAGTTTTGATTTAGCTGCAATGGATACTTTGACAAGAGCTTTTATGGAAGGTCCTAACTAAGAACAGTAACTTCCTTTCAAAAGGCACCATTTAGACCTTGAAGATGGTTGTTGATGATGTATCACTAGCTGTCAACCTGCTCACTTGGTACTGTGGCTTTATAGAACTGAGGGTTATGTTTTGCTCTCAATATAGCTGAGCTTGTCATAGGACAATCGGCCAAGGGCAGGTTGTTCTAGAAAATTGTCCTACATAGTCCTTTCTTCAGCTTCTGCAATGCCTATTTCTTTGAAGGTATAGCCCATGGGTCGGCAAACTAAGGACTGAGGACTGGATCAGGCCCTATTGCCTTTTAAATCTGACCCGCGGGTGGTCCAGGAATCACTGCATGGATCGCTAGCGTGTGCGTTCTTTCCCTCTCCCTCCCTCTCCCTCCCTCTCTCTCACACAGCAGCGGCAGCAGTGGTACCTCCTCCCTCCTTCCAGTGTGGTATAGTGATTAAGAGCGGTGGACTCGCAATCTGGTGAACTGTGTTTGCTTCCCTGCTCTTCCACATGCAGCTGCTGGGTGACCTTGGGCCAGTCACACTTCTCTGAAGTCTCTCAGCCTCACTCACCTCACAGAGTGTTTGTTGTGGGGAAGGAAGGGAAAGGAGATTGTTAGCTGCTTTGAGACTCTTTAAAGGGAGTGAAAGGTGGGATATCAAGCCCAAACTACTACTACTACTACTACTACTATTCTTCTTCTTCTTGTTCTTCTTCTTCTTCTTCTTCTTCTTCTTCTTCTTCTTCTTCTTCTTCTTCTTCTTCTTCTTCTTCTTCTTCCTGGCTTCTCCCCGCCCTGCCTAGAGGAGGAAGGGGGCTGGTCTTTGTTGCTGCCAGCCCCTCTATGGAGCCCTTTCGCACGCCACTCATCGTCCCGCTGCCACCAGCCCCTGCCACTCACAAGACACAGGAGCAGCGGTTGGCTGAGTGCCCCTCTCAACCTTCTGCCATTTAAAGCAGCCCCTCTCCAGTGCCCTTTTGTGAGCCGCTCATCGTCCTTACACCGCCATTCATTCCCCCCCCAAAAAAATATAGTCTGACCCCCCACAAGGTCTGAGGGACAGTGGACCGGACTCCTGCTGAAAAAGTTTGAGGAAATAAATTTGGTTTAGCCAAATAAACCGAAAGCCAGCCTTATCTGTCAGCTGAGCAAAGCTTAGAGTAGGACAGAGTTCTCCATCTCCACTAAATCTACTTCCTTGCCAGCTTAGTGATACTGTCTCCAGAAAGCTGCTATCTTTTTTTGCTTAACACATCCTGCACTAGCTTATCCCCCTCCCCATTGTTTACCCCTCCCCACCAAAGCACAGGATTTCCAAACTCCCTTCCCTCCCCTCCCCCAGCTTCATTTTTATTGCACTCACAAGCGATGAGCCCCTGCATTCAAAATCTCAAGGGTATAAGGGATACCAAAGAACACAGATAAAAAAATAAAATTGATTACACCGGTCACAGCCATCTATGCTGCACAAAGCCGCAAAGCACAATTGAAAGTATTCTTTTTTTTAAAAAAAAAAAAAACTAGAATAAAGTGGATAAATCAACCCAAACAGATAAGAGCCTATAGAGTTTTCCGCAGCTTAGATCAGACTGAGAAAGGCAGCAAAGTTTTGTTCTAACGGCACATCGGGATTGTGATACTCTGGAATCTTGACGCTGGGCCAATTTCTGTCACTTCCCCTTGTGTGACCTTGGATCGGTTAATCTTTCTGTACTTCAGCTTCCCCTGGTAAAGCAGATAATGCATTTATTTGTCTCTCGTATTTGCTTAGATGGTATCTTCTTTTTTGTCAAGGACAAATGATTCTAGCTGTAGTCACATGCCAGGGTCTTGCATACCATCTGCTGTAGAAACTCAAAGCGCCCTGTTTTAACTCTAGACACTCCTAGTTTCCCAGTACCTGACAGTAGCTGAATGGTAGAACATCTGTTTTCCATGCAGAAAACCCCCAGGCTTAATTCCTGACATTTTCAGGTAGTGCTGGGAATGTCCCCTGCCTGAAACCTTGGAGAGCTGCTGCCAGTCAGTGTTGACAATACTGAGCTAGATGGACCAAGGACCCAGGACCTGAATATTTTTGGGAAATGCCTGGGTTGATTTGGTCTCTGCTTTTATTATTTTTTTTATTAAAGATTTTCTTGTTTTACAGAAGTAAGTGTAATGTCTCAAGTATTTTTTCCATGTAACATTTTTACAAATCCGTTTCATTTGTTGAGACATTAGGGGGAGAAAAAGAAAAGGGATGGAGGGAGGGAAGATGGGTGGGGGTGGGGTCGGGTGGCGATGTTTCTTTTATGCTTAATGTATGTAGGGTTTGGTGTCAGCGTTGCTTGTGCTGTTCACTTGTGTTCCTTCGGTGGTGAGGGAGGTTGGGGTTGGCCCAGGGTGTGGTTGTTTGTTTGTGATTGGCTGTGGTGATCTTTATTTTCGTGTGTGAGTGGGGTGGGTGGGTGTTTTGGATCAGGTTAGCCATATTGATTTGTATGCTGTTGGTGGATTATTGTCATTGTCTTGTTGGGCTGTGTATGTGATAAAGGGGAGCCATACCGGGGTAAAGGTGTCTTCTTCTGTTTGTCCCCGTGTCAGTTTCAGTTTATTGGTTAATTTTTCTAGTAGGGCTGTTTCCCACACTATTTGGTACCATTGCTCCACAGGCACATACCTCCACATGTGGTGGGAGTGCCCCAAAATCCAACTATTCTGGACAACAGCCACACGAGAAATGTGTAAAATAACTAAGCAAGTATTAGACACCACCCCAGAATTGGCCCTACTAAACATTTGGTCTCTATTTTGATATTTTTTGTGTTGGAGGATGCCTTCTTAAAATGTCGGTCTTGAGGATGAGAAATACATGTCTTCCTGAGTGCTGCATTCAATCTGCTCCTACTATTCCAGTTTCTGAGGGACACTGTGTGGCTTCTGAAACCCACCTCCAAAGCTTGAATCAGCAGGTCCCACAACATGTCCCCTTGCTTCCTGTTTTGAACCTCTGCTGTCACCTACCAACATTAGGCTCCACCTTCTGCACTGGAGGAAATTATGGGGAGGGACCATTTCATAATTCCCACAGAGATGCTGTGGAGGGAGTGGTTAGATGATGTGGAGGAGGAGGAGCAGGAGGAGATTGGGGAGTTGGAGGAGCTCAACCTGGTAGAAGGTCCTAGGGGGTTGGGGTGTGGTGATCAGGAACCCCAGTAAGAGTCTGAGCCTGGAGAGAGCCCAAGGGCATTGGGAGGCAGAGACTTGGATCTGGGGGAAGGGACAGTCAGAAGAGTGACCCATCTCAGTGTTATTGACTACACTGAGAAGAGAAGAAGAAGAGTTTGGATTTGATATCCCACTTTATCACTACCCGAAGGAGTCTCAAAGTGGCTAACATTCTCCTTTCCCTTCTTCCACCACAACAAACACTCTGTGGGGTGAGTGGGGCTGAGAGACTTCAGAGAAGTGTGACTAGCTAAGGTCACCCAGCAGCTGCATGTGGAGGAGCAGGGAAGCGAACCCGGTTCACCAGATTATGAGTCTACCGCTCTTAACCACTACACCACACTGGCTCATAATGTCAGCACCATCAGAGGTGCCCACTCAACCACATGTGCCCATTCGGCCGCTTCTGTCGGCAGATAATACCCATTCTGCATTTGTAAGCACTTGATTGTTTAGTTTGGCAGCAGCTGCACTTTGGAACACCCTGCCCATTGAGACCAAGCAGGCACCTTCACTGTAATCTTTTTGGCATCTGTTAAACACATTCTTGTTTTGACAGGCCTACCCAGATGCTTAGAGAGTTGGGATAATTTCAATCTGCTTTTGTGTTTAAGTTTTGTATGTTTTAAAGTATGGTTGTGATTTTTTTTCTTGATTTTCTTGATTTCTCATTTTTTTTGTTTTACAGTTTAGAATATTCATTTAAACAACCTTAAAATATCAATGACTTCCCTTCTTCTCTTTCCATGGTTCATTTTGCGTATCATAAATCCCTGTATATTTTACATAAACTACTAAACCATTCAGTATTCCATTATTACATCCATCAAAACTTATTTACAGTGTTGAATTTATCTTAATGCTGCCAATATTTTCAAGTGTACACAGTTTCCTCCATATATTCAACAAACATTTCCCCATCTTCTCTAAACCTATGTTCTTCTTGTTCTTTTATTCTATATGTTAAGTCTGCAAGCTGCACGTATTCCATCAGTTTAAGCTGCCATTCTTCTGTAGTTGGGACCTCGCTCATTTTCCAAATTTTTGGCTAACAAAACACAGGCTGAAGTAATGGCATGCATAAATAATCTTTTTTTGAATTTCCGTCTGAGTTATCCCCAACAAAAAGGACTTTAGTGTTGTTGTTTTTTTGAAAAGTATTTCTAAACATCCCCCCCCCCAATTCATTATGGCTTATTTCCCAATAGCCTTTTACCCTTTTCTTGATTTAAGCCCCCTTGAGGTTTTGTTTTGTTTTGTTTACAATCAAGCAGTATATAGATTTGAATAAATAAATAAATAAATAAACGAATAGATACATAAATAGATAAATAAATAAATAAATAAATAAGGAAGGGATGCTGGAGAGGGCCTTCTCGGTGGCTGCTCCCAGACTTTGGATCTTCCTCCCTAGAAAAGTTAGGCTGGCTCCCTCCTTGTTGTGCTTTTGCTGGCAGGTGGAGACTTTCTTGTTCCAATGGGCTTTGGGGAACTGGCTGCTTTTAATGAAAGGGCTGGTACCATTATGTTTTTTATTGTAGTTATTTCTATGGTTTCCATAGAATTCCATCAATGTTTCATTGTTTTTAATGATCGTTTCCCCCCTATGTTTTTAGCAGTTCTTATTTTTACCTGTAAGCTGCCTTGAGTGCTGTCGGAGGAAAATGAGGGGTGGCATCATCATTGTCAGGAGACTGCTATCAGAGCAGGGAAGGGAGGCAGCCAGCGGGATACAGAGAGTCTCCAACACTTCTGAGGAGCAGCTCCTTGTCCAGCAGTGGGGAAAGCAACACCTCCAGTGGAGCAGAGGGGGAAGGGGGTAGCCAGGCGAGGGGAGGGCTCGAAGATGGTACTGAGATCCCAAGCGCCTCCCCTAGCCCGGCTGGCCAGGAAACAAACATACCGTTTCCGTCGCCCAGCTTGCACAGAGGGATGAAACGTAAGGAGGGGAGGCGGAGATTTGGGGTGTCTAAGTTCTTATGTTGGGGGAAAAACCGGAAAGGGGCACTCCTGGAATCTGCTAGTGACAAAGATGGACATGAACTTTGGGGTTCTGCACTGTAAATCGTTTGCACCAATAAAACCTGTAAAAGACAGGTGGGAATCCTGCCTGGTTACTCGTGAGCAACCACCACCAGCATCTGATAGTCATCATCATCATCATCATCATGCTTTAAAAGGTTCTCCACCCATGCCCTCAGAGGACCATGATTCTATCTCCCCTCTGAGCTGACCAAGTGAATGCCTAGGTCCAAAGGTGCCCTTGTGCTTTTTGCATAATGTGGCCCACATTTGAGGCTTGATGTTCAAAGCACACCAGGTCAGTTTAAGTTAGAAGATTCACTGGCAGATATACCAAACTCTCCCCCTCCCCCCGCCGCCCAGGAAGGAGACCAAGGTGGGCTGGGGAAATGACAGCATCAAAGCCAGGGAAAGCAAGAATTGTTGGTTGAAACAAAACAGTGTCAATAGTGCCAATAATGCAGGCAAGTGCAGATGGGAAAGATTAATGGCAGAAGACAGTGCTGCATGAAGGTTAAAGGATTTCTGTTCTTTTCAATTCAAGGAAGGAACAAGGGGGAGGTGAGGAAGAAAGGAAAAGAATCTTGATCTCCTGAGCCTTTTATAGTATTGCAGCAACTAACGGGATGGAATGTATCACCACATCTAGGACACTCATAATGCAACTAGGGAAGTGCAAATCTGACAATTTGGCTTTCTCATTTTTCCACTCTTCAGTTTTCAACATATCCACATCAGTTTGCAATATATATTTTTTAAACACTCATGAAAATCCCTCAGCATTTTACTGTGAATTTCCACTGATAACAAACATTTCCATTTGCAGTTTTCCCTCCTGCAATGCACTTTTGTAAGTTATGTTCACTAATAAATGCATCTATATCCATTATTATTATTATTTATTCAACTTATACACCGCCCTGTACCCGGAGGTCTCAGGGCAGTTCACAAAAAGACCACAATATATAAAAGCAAACCAAAAGCAGTAACCCAATAACCCCCCCCCCAGCTATTTATTTTTGTGCACATTGCTAGTTGAAAGAACTGCATTGCAAAATTCAGAGAAGTGCAAAGCATAACGGCTGGCTGTGTTTTGGTGAGCGTATAGCTTTAGAAAGTGTGAAAAGGGTAAGTCCACCTTTAAATGTGAACTGCATCGAATTTCCTCCCCATCCCTAAATGGCGCTGCTCATTTGTAAAACTTATTGAGTGCAAAACGTACTTCATAACCCTGATCAAACTCAGTTAACCTCTCTCATCCATCACACCTTGTTTCAATTTGGGGCTATTATAAGATTAAGTAACAAGGTGGCCTTGCAGCTATTCCAGGAGGGAATTCTTTATAATGCTCCAGGAGATTGTGGATGTGCTCTGCCCTAATGCTATATCATCTGTGTACGGAAGAACAGAGCACTTAATCAAAGAGGAAACATTTTTAAACAAGGGACAAGGTTTTACTGAGGGACCATTTCCTATACCACTGGAAAAAATATAATTTATAGAGGGACCCAGGTCTCGAAAGAAGTGGAACTATATAGGAGTATATATTCTGGGTCTTCATGGAAGCAATGTTGTCTACATAATATATTACAGAGCTGTTGCTACATATCTTATACTTTTCTTTGTATTTTGCTCATGGCTCTGTCTGTCTGTCTGTGCATTGCATATGGGAATGGAGGAGAAATTCATTTCTCATTTAAAGGCAAACCTACTTAATTCACACTTTCCAAAACAAGACACAAACTGAAAGGCAGACATCCTTCAAAATCCACACAACCTCTGCAACCTTTCCTCCTGATACAGATAGCAGACCTAAGGCTCCAAGTCTGGATCAGAACCACAGTAAGGGCAACTGGTTAAAGAGCTCCTTCCCAACATCAGGATCTTCATTCAACTCCTCCTCCTGCACCTGCCACTAACCCTTTTCTAAACAAACACACACAATTCCTAAGTGAGCGGCCCTTAAATAGGCTCTTTCTCATGCAGCTCCCAAGGATGGGGTTGTTGCAGAAATGGGGAATAAATTTGATTCAGTTCACCCTGGAAAGCAAACCTCCATAATTCACAGTTTCTGAAACAATAGGATAACTGAAATACAGTGGTACCTCTGGTTGTGAATGGGATCCATTCCGGAGGCCCGTTCGCAACATGAAAAGAACACAACCTGCAGTGGTTGCAATTCAGCGCTTCTGTGCATGCGCATGACATCATTTTGTGATTCAGTGCATGCACGAGCGGCGAAACCCAGAAGTAACCCTTTCCAGTACTTCTGGGTCGCCGCGGGACATAACCTGAAAGAACGTAACCTGAAGCAAATGTAACATGAGGTATAACTGTACAGCCATCCTTAAAAACAAACAAACAAACAAACAAACTTCCCTTTTCTGAATTTTGCGATGCAGTTCTCTCACCAAGTAATGGTCACACAGCTGCTCAGAGAGCAGCCCGAGGTACCTACAAAGTATGTGGAATTTGGCCAAGAAAGCTTTTGAAGGATCAAAACCCTAGCAGTAGAAAGCTAATTTTCTGTTTCTACTGGTTTTTCTTTTTTATTTGCCATATTTATTCCTCCCATTTATATGCCCCTTCATAGCCTGCACTCTTGAAGCGGTTTACATTAGAACTTAATTAAAAACCATAAACCAAGGTATACAACAATCATGGGGGGAGGATCTGCAATAAAATCAGGGCAGGAATGAAACAGAGACAGTAAAAAGAGTAGATTGGTAAATACAAGTGAATTACAGTCCTATTTTTTCTTCTTCCAGTGGATGTCTAGAAGAGATAAGATTTTGGCCTCATGAAGAAGCAGAATGAGGTGGGCACAGACTGCTATTCATCACGGCCCAGCCCTGACAGGGATCTAGAACCTTTCTCTCTGTGATGCTAATCTTTATTTCCATGGAGTTTAAAAAAAGAAAGCTCAAGGACCCTTAAAAATGGCATTACCTCTTCATTGGAGCACTGTTAGTTATTCCCCGTGCTATAGATTCTTTTTTTTCCTTTTTTTAAAAATATATCATTTGATTATTGCATTTATATCCTGCCTTTTCCCTTCGAGGAGCTGAAAGTGGTATGCATTGGTTTCCTCCTCATTTAACTCCCACAACAACCCTGTGGGGTAGGTTAGGCACCGAGCAAGCTTAATGGCTGAGCAGGGATTTGAACCCAGATGCTTTTGAATTATGGTGCTGGAGGAGACTCTTGAGAGGCCCATGGACTGGAAGAAGATCAAACCTGTCCATTCTGAAGGAAATCAGCCCTGAGTGCTCACTGGAAGGACAGATCCTGAAGCTGAGACTCCAGTACTTTGGCCACCTCATGAGAAGAGAAGACTCCCTGGAGAGATCTCCTCATGTGGAGATCTGAAGACCTATGGATTACAAACTTGACTAAAGTGGAAGCTGGAGTTTTGGGGACATTTGGACTTAAAAGAAGTAAGAAACAAGATTTGGGCTACACTTTTAAATATGGAGGTCTGGCTGGAAGAAACATGGACCTTATCGGGACAGAGCTTCTCCGAGATTTGGTGTCCAATACAAAGGACTATCAAAAAAACCGGCAGAGAGGAATTGAGAGAGAATTAAGAGCCTCGGACGTGAGGTCACCAGGCTGACAGCAGATAGACTGATGGACATTTGTTGGGGTTCGAAACCGGGAAAGGCGGGGAGTGGGGCTTTGGGAATCCAAAGGGTGTACAATTATACTTTGTTTCTTTTTATTCTGTTTTGCTACTTATATAAAAATGGGGAATTCGTGGAAGGGAATTGGGGTCGACCTTAGAAAAAGATTTTAAGAATAAGTACTGATGTATAAAGACTGAGGTTTATGTTAAAATTGGTTAACTAAAATGAATTAAATATAATAAGGTAAAATTTGGGGATAAGAACTTGCTGAACTAAAAATTGGAACTGGAATACAAGAAGGGGAGGTGTGGGGAAGTCAGGGAAATATGTTATTGAAAGTAAGGAATGTAAATTCTATGTGTGTTTTTTCCCCTTTAATTTCTCTTTTGTTTTTTCTCTATTTTTTGAAAACTTCAATAAATATCTTTTAAAAAAAAAGAAAAAAAGAGAAGACTCCCTGGAAAAGACCCTGATGCTGGGAAAGATGGATGGCACAAGGAGAAGGGGACGACAGAGGTCGAGATGGTTGGACAGTATTCTTGAAGCTACTAACATGAATTTGATGAAACTCCGGGGGGCAGTGGAAGACAGGAGTGCCTGGCGTGCTCTGGTCCATGGGGTCACGAAGAGTTGGACGCGACTAAACAACTAAACAACAACTCCCAGGTCCTAGTCCAACATTCTAACCACCAAACCACACTGACTCCCAGAAATTCAGGCCTTTAGTGTCTCCAGTCCCATGCTGTGGAATTCTCTCCCAAGGGAGATCCAGCAGTCTTCCTCACTGTTGGCTTTCTTTGAAAGACCCCTTTATGCCAACGGGTCTGTACAGCTGTTTAAATGTTAAATAGCTGCTTGATTAGTCAGTAATTTTAATGGTTTTGCATTATGCTCATGGTGTTTTATGCATTATTCTATATTAGCAGCCTTGTACCCAGTGCTGCTCTGGAATTCTAAGAAACGAAAAACATCAAGGCAGTTCTGAAATCAGTGGTTGGAATCAGTGTTTTTTTAAAAAAAGATTCTGTCCACCATCTTGGTTCAAGATGGCACCTATTGTTCCCAAACATAGAGGTAACCTTGTTCCTGGATCCCAGGAACCATTGTGCAGAATATCAGAGCATTTTTGAAAGGTTCCATCCACCATCTTGATTCAAAAGGACACCCTATTTCATCCAAATATAAGACTTGTACTTTGGTCTCAGGAACCATCATGCAAGATTTAGTTACAATATCTTAATAGGTGTCCAAATGTGTATTGAAGAGAGATGGAACCTTGAGATTTTATATGAGCTGATAGTATATAAAATAAATACATACATAAATATAAACTTTGAAGTTGTGCTCTTTCATCTCAGGGTTCCTCATTTTCCTGCATGGATGGACCTGGCCTTTGCCTGCCTCCTTAGCATGAACAGGCAAGCCCTTTTCTAGGAGGAGACCCATAACTTGGGCAGACAAAGGCTCCCGGCCCCTGATGTAAAGGCTGGGTGTAACAAGTCACAGGTGTTTTATCACCTTCCGATGTGATAAATTTGAAGGGAGAGAGTGGCTACCCTGGAAGACTGAAGCCAGTCCATTCATGGCATATAAGATGAAAGACAAACAAGCAAACCCAGCTCCCATGCTTCCTCGATAACAGTTCCAGGATGTGCATGGAGATTTCTGATAGATGCAAATAGTGATGCTGAAAGCTGGGAGTGGAAAGTCAAGAGGCGTGGGGAAGAAATTTGATTCACTTCACACGCAAAGGAGAACCTACCCGATTTGCACCTTCCGAAACAATCTGTAGACCAAAATATATGCATCCTTGGAAACTGGCACTTCTCTTAGTTTTGCAATGCGGTTCTTCAGCAGGCAATGTGTACAAAAACGCAGGTTAATCTGTTAATAAAAATGAATATATTAGTGAAAATAACATTCGAAAGACATTCTATTAGGGAAAATGGCTTCGCAAATAGGCAAAATATTAGGCAAAATTGCATACATGTAGGTTTTAAGACCCACCTTAATTTTTGTAATTTTACTTTGCTTTGCACTGTTTTTAATGCAGTATGATTACATCTTGCACAGGAGTTATGTTCCAGGGATGGCATGTGTACTCAAACCACCCCCTTGGGTGCCTCCTGCAAGCACCCTTACCTTTCTGGAGCCATGCGGCGAACGACCCTTGCCCTCCTCCCCTAAGCCTTACTTACTGGGCTCTGGGATACCCTTGCGAGATCTTGTGGGGCCACCTGAGTTCCTGAGAGATCTCATGAGGGTATCCCAGAGCCTGCGAGAGAGTGTTCCAGAGACTGGTAAGCAAGGCAGGGCTTAAAAGCCCTTTTTGCAGCAGGAAAACCCTACACAAAAGAGCTTTTAAGCTTTCTGCCCATTTGATTTGATTTCAACTGGCCGACCTTTAATTGTGTACAGTTGAAGTCAGGCCTAAGCAGAGTTTGTCTGAGGGTGGGAGTCTTGTTAGAATAAAGTGATACTCAAACAAAAAAGCATTTGGTTTTTGGTGAGGGACCCCGGTCAGCTTAGCCCTCCAAGGGCCAGGGCAAGGGTACCTGGCTGTCCCCATCCCCTGGTTGAAATCACACAAGTTAGATGTGTATAAGATATGATTGTACTGTCTTAAGTTTCAGCTGTTGTAACCTGCCCATGGACCTTGGGGGTGAAGGATGGGTAATAAATTCTAATAATAATAATAATAATAATAATAATAATAATAATAATACACATTGTAAGCATTCCACAAGGACATGTAATGAATAAGTAAGCAATTAACTCAAAGTGTCATTGGCAAACTTTTCCTTCTCCCTTCCCAACCTCCATTGCGTCCCATTTCATTCAGTCTCATTTTTCATGGAGCACAAGGATTCATTTGCTAAGGCTTGATATGTACATAAACCAAGTGATAAAGTGGCTGTTTAATGACACTATGGTCCTTCCGATGTTCACAGTCGTCAGCACAGCATCGGTCCTACCATCAATCAAGAATGAACCAACCACTGTGATGAATCCTGGCATCTATCTAAAGCAATATGTTTCCATAAAATGGCCATTCCGTCATGGTATGTGGGTTTTTACCTTTCTCAAATATTTCATGCAGGTTGGGCTCATTGATGGTATCATCAGCGTGACATGCATGAGCCATGATGGATTTATCACCACAAGTCAAATGTCCACATCACCCACCATAACACAAGTGATCAGAACTGCATTGCCCTTGCGATGGTGGAGACTCCCATCTGATATGCTAAGCTGGTGAGATATAGCAGAGTGTGCTCCAAATTTTCAGGGAGCAAACAGGAAGAGATATAGCTCAGTGGAAAAAAATCTGCTATGCATCAATAAGGTCCCAGGTTCAATCCCCGTCATTTGCAGGTAGGACTGGGAGAGATCTCTGCCTAAAACCATAAAGACCTGCTGCCAGTCAGTGTAGGCAATGCTGAGCTGGGGGAACCCAGAGCCGTCTTTCCCATAGGGCTTAGTGGCTCATTGCGCCAGGGCGCTGGTCTCTCAGGGGCACCCCAGCAAGTGGGGGAGCTGCGTGGCTTTGCCTGTGGCCTCCCCTTTCCCTGCATGCCACCAGCTGCACCCCGCCAACCATCTTTCCTTTCTACCCTCCTCAGTCCGCCCCCCTCTGCGTGCGGGCGCATTGTTGTTGCTGCTGCTACTTGTACTGCTCCCATAAGCGCTCTGCGGCAGTGGCGCGGGCTGCGTTGAACGAGGAGCCGCTCCTCAATTCTGAGGTGGCGGCCAAGGACGGGTTGCTGCCGCCTCCTCCCCCGCCTCCTCTCCATTGGCCGCAGGAATCCTGTGCTGGTCCCGGGGGGGGGGGGTTACCGTGCGCCGTGGTCGGAGTCCAGTCCTAGGTCGAGGGTATGGAGGCTGTCCGTCAAAGGCGAAGCAGAGTCCAAGGCAAGGAACCGGGTGTGGTCAGGGACTCTGGAAGAGCAGGACAGGGTGCTGGCAGGAGCAGGTTACCAACGATGTTGCTCCCGCAACCTGGGACTGGGTTGACTGGCCTTTATCTCCTCTGAGGCATAGGGCAGTCCCGGCCCACAGGTGACTCGCCTCTCCTGGCCTTAAGGCGAGCACTCCTCCTGATAGAACTTAGTTCCCGCCGCCTCTCTGCCCTGAGCCTCTGCAGCTCCGGAGAGGCTGGAGGGTTACTGGACCCAGAGGCAACCTCACCTTCCCCTGACAGGGCTGGGAGAGGAGCACCTGCAGGCAATGGGTCCTCGATCACCTCCGGAGCCAGAGCGGATTCAGCTGGTGTCTGCTCCTGAGGATCCGGCACAGGTGAGGGCCCTTCAGGTTCAAGCCCCTGCCCCAGCTCAGCCGGCCCTGGAGGTGGGGACGCCTGTGCAGGCTGGGATTCCTCAGGTTCAGCCTCTGAATCGGATTCCCAGGCCATCACAAATCCCCTCAACCGCCACTCAGCGAGCCGCTGTCATCATCATCTGAGGAAGCGGCGAGAGTGGCGGTGGCAGGAGCGGTTCCCAAGGGGCCTCCTCCGTGTCACCGGTGCCCACCACCCCACCACACCACTACTCCCCGGGGCACAGGAGGTGCCATGGCAACTGCCTCCTGCTCCTCAGGCCCTCGGGCCACTGGGCAGCAGCGAGAGCACCAGCAGCGGGCTGTCGTTGTCAGGCAGTGGAGGAGGAGGAGACGCCCCGGAGCCTCGCAAGTGAGCATGGGGTTCCAGTGCTCTGGCCAGCGTCCACCACATCAGCAGCATCTTCTGTGGGCGGCAGCTCCCGGGGCTACAAGGTGGTCTGCGAGTTGGGCCCCGAGTTCTAAATTCTGGGAAAGGGAGAGGGCACCAGAAGGGATCTTTGCACCATAGTGCCGGATATGCTTAAGACAGCCCTGGGTGAACCAATAGTTTGACTCAGTGGAAGGTAGCTTTCTATGTTCCAATGCATTGGGTATGCCTGTATCTATTTGTCTATGTTTAAGGGGAATTTTGGAGGACTAGGCTAGCTTTGGACCCCTTTGATCTCTGTCTCTTCCAAGAATGCCTTTGAAATACTGGTATATGCCCAAATTTTGGCCATACCAACATTGGTGTTCTGGTGTTGGTTGGTACACCATTTCAGGAACACCAGTGGTGGTGGGGAGAGAGAATCCTTAACCACATCTTTGGAGATGGGCCATAGCTCAGTGGTATCTGCTTTGTGTGCAGAAGATCCTATGTTCAATCTCATGCTGTCAGAGGAGCTAAATTGCAGCCAGGAAGCCAAATCACAACTCGATCTTTTCTTGAAATTAAAACAGTGTCCAAACACTGGGGAGCATTCCAGAATTAAACACATAGTAATACATTTAACCATTCCCAACTTCCCAATTTCAGTAAATTAAATCACCATGCTTAACATCCCAGGCATCACCAAGTAGGCCTGGGCGAGACTTCTGTCTGAAACCCTAGAGAACTGCTGCCAGGCAGTGTGGACAATATAGAGCTGGATGTACCAATGGTCTGATTATAGGAAATAAAAGAAACAGACATGCAGAATGGTCACCTGACAAGTAGGCAATAAAAACAGCACATCATTTTCAAATGAAGGTTTGATGAACTAACCAAGTCCATGCCTAAAACAAAGTGGCCAGTGGGGATTGCTTGCCTTCTCTTTGCAAAACATTCCCTGCTATAGAGCACGAATCCCACGAACGTGGAATGCAAAGCTTGTTCTCTGCATGACATCCTTTGCAATGTCTTTGCACCCACCCCAAATTCCACTGGATTTTCTGAACCTTGGCCTCGGAGGCTCAGCTCATTTGAGCACAAAAGGAGCCTCGACTGATCTGTCCATCTTCCAGCTGTCAGCTTCAGGAGAGCAGCAGTCAATTTGTTATTCTCTGCTAAGTGCTCCTGAATTCTGTGAGATTCCTGGGCAAAGAGTCCGAGATGACAGGTGCAAGACCCTGCAGTTGTCAATATTGTTTTGGCATTCAATGGATATTTGCTGACATGCTTGAATAGCTGTTGAACTTTAGGTTAAATCCTGCTCAGGGGGGCTGTGGGGATTGCAATCCATCAAGCTGAAGCAATTTGGATAAGAGAAGGCAGAAGGAAGCAGTTCTGACTATAAGAAGCCAGGTAGTCTAAGGCAGTTTCTATTGGAGATTCAGTCCCCGTGTCTGCAGTCATGGGATTGTTGTCTATCACATGACGGTGTATGTTTTCATTCCACAGAGTTGGAAGTGACGGAGACAGGATGTTTGTGTTACTGTGTTCTGTGAAGTGGGATTATTGTCCTTTGTTCTCTCTCTTTGCTGTCTGATGAGAAAGAGGAAGAAGCTAAGTCAGAATACTCCGAGTGTTTTATATGTAAATAAAGTAGATTAGCCAAAATGCTGAGTTGCTGAGGTGTGTTACGCAAGCTGTGAAGACTCTGCGTATCCCTAAGTGTGCTGATGTCTGTTGGCATCAGTCGCTGTGATGTTTGGGCAGAAGAAAGCTTTTGAAGCTCCTGAACGATCAACCAGGAAGGAGAGAACATGCCAGCCGGGCATGTGTCTCTGCCAGGGTCTACACGAGAGTAGGATGGCTCCTAACAGTTTCCCCCCAAACTGGTATACCCCAGATGATCCGGACTACAATTCCCATTCCAGCCAGACAACATGGCCAATGGCCAGGGATGGTGGGAGCTGTAGTTCAAAACACCTGGAGGACAGTAGGTTGCAGAAGGCTGGCCTAGCAGCATGAGCCACACCCCACTAAAGACAGATATCCCATTGGTGGCCACCCAGATCTCTCACAGTGGCCACCCAAATGCCGTATTGGGAAGCCCACAAGGAAGGACTTGAGAGTAAAACCAACTCTCCCCACTTGTGGTTCCTAGCAACTGGTATTCAGAGACATAGTGCCTCCAATAGTGGAGGTAACAAGTGAATTATTATTATTATTATTATTATTATTATTATTATTATTATTATTATTATTTGTGGTACCCACATGCACATTACAACTTCTCACTCTCCCTATTGAATGTTGTAAAAATCCTTAAAAAATAAGGTATAATGATACAGGAGGACAACCTCACCCTGGCATTAAACTTTGAACCTATCCTTTCATCAAGGCAAGATCTGGAGGACCAGCAGTTCCCCAACTCTGCTTCTTTCCAACCACTACACCACACTGCCTCTGATCAGCCTTGAGCTCCAGGAAACAGGATTTCAAATGTGTGGGTCAGACTTCAAGAACATGTCTTCCTCTGTACATCAGTTGATGTCTCCAGGGTTGCTGGCTCAAATATATTTTCAAAACAAAGAGTGGTTAAAAATCAAATCTTCTGCACTGCATGAAAACATGACAGCTGAGAATTGCAAACATCTATCATGTCTGGAGGGAATGCAATGAAGAAAGGACGGTCCTCAAATCAGAAATTCCTGTCGGTGACCTTTATAAGAAAAGACTCTGCACCCAGCTGGACACCTGAAATTTTAAGTGGTTTAGTACTGTATGTATTGATGCTAATACTAGGGAAGACCAAATTATGTACATTCTCCAGCTCTCTGAATACCTAACCACACTGTAATTGGGCTGGTGTAGGAAGGAAATACTTTGTTCAAACTGCAGTCCTCATGCTTGGGGTCTCATTATTTTTTTGCTATGCAGAGGAAAGAAACATAGTTCACTGAGACAGCTCTCTGTGAAAGATGGTGTGTCTGCCCCCTGCGCTTATTATTCAGTGTCCTAAAGGTATAGAACTGAGCTTCCACATCAGGGCAGAGGAAGCCGTGTGCTCTTTCCCTCTTCTGACCTATATTCTTTATTTAAATATGGAACAACCATTTAAAAAGGGTCTCTAATGGGCCAGAATGAGGAAGAAATAATGGCGGAGTGAGCCATCATCCAACAAAAAAAGTGCTTTGCAAGAAAGGTATACAAATATAATATTCCCAGTCCTAAATTGAAATCCGAATCATTCCTTCTTGGTGGCTTGCTAAGGGTAAAACAAAATTGGTGTAATTTACAGCTGTTTTTCTGCACAGCTTGAGGTAGTAAGTATAGGAGAGACGGTTCTGTAAGAGAGTGTAGAGAAGGTCTGCGATCTCTTCAGCAAGCCTATCACCCCAAGGCAAGCAGCAACCCTGCTCTTGTGCATGTGGGTAGGGCCATTGCTCAGTGGCAGAGCAATGTCCCAGGTTGAAATCCAGCATCTCCAGGTAAGACTGGGAATGCCCTGTCAGAAACCCTGGAGAGCTGCTTCCAGTCAGTGCTTCCAAAGCTTCTATGCTGAGCTCACAAGTGCTGAGTCCATATCACTGGGTATCAGTCTCCCACCCCCCCTCAGTTGGTCCATTGGGTGGCAGCCACAGCAGGGGTGCCATGTAAGGGGTACTGGGGGGTTGAGCTCCCCCAAAAATTGAAGGAAGAGGCTGAACCCCCTCAATATTCTGCAACTGGATGGGCCCTATCGGGCCCTCCAGCACCCGCGATGGGTCCCATCGGTCCTTCTTCCACTGTGTGATGCCAAGCACATGTGCCACCCCACCCCCCAAAGTTGGGTGGAACCTGGAACATGGAAGCCACAATAATGTAGTTTGGGGGCTCAGCATGGGGGGTGGGTGAAGGCTAAAGTCCCACCTGAGACCTCCCTCTCCTGTTCTGTAACACAGGGTTTGGGGCATATTTTCATTCCAAAGACTGAATTCCCTTCTGAGCAACTTTCTGCTGACCACATTTCAGTGGTGGATGGGGCCAGAAGCAAAAGTGGGCAAAGCGGTGAATGTAGATTTAAATCTTGTACCGTGAGCTGGCTTCTGCAGACACACACACTCCTGTCCCTCCTCCATTTTGACAGGCAAGAGGTATGATCAGCGGTGGGAAATACAGTAGGCTAGTTTCTACACACACCTCTGTCTATATAAGCAAGAAGCATTATGGGAGTTTAAAGGTACATTCCAGCCAGGCATAAACACCTAAGGAGGATGCAAAGCAGGGTTGGAGGGAGGTGTAGCCTAGGGAAAGTAGATGTAGATAAGCAAGGTGTTTACCCCGAGAGACTCCCATGGGTCAGATAGGGAGTCCTGGATGGTTTCCAAGGCTTGCAGTTCCCCATCTCTGATCTAAGGCAACTTTCAGAAAGTTCATCCGCCTCTACTGAATAGGCAAATAGCCCCACAATGATATGTCTGCTTTGGGATATTAGCAATACTAGTCCTTGGCTTCCTTGTCTAGTCACTCCTGCCAACAAGGAAGGGTGCCATTTGTGCCATTGGCTCCCCTGGATGCGGTTGAAGCATCACAAATATAATGAGCATTATCATTGCAGTCACTGGGGATCTGAACCAGGCAACTTCTTCATGGCTAGAACGTGAAGGAAATTTCAATATGCTGCCGACATAAAGCTTCTGTGCTTTCCCAGAAATCTTCTCCTCATCCCGCCGGGGACAACTGCGACACAAATGTTATTTGTCCTTCCCTGGAGACCCATCTCAGTCCCGAAAGCTGGGTCGTTGGGACTTTGTTTACAAGCCAGGAATAATGAAGGCTGCTGGCAGGAAGGATGTGCTGCTGAGGAGGCAGTTGCCAACTGGTTGGTGTTTTCCCTCATCCTGGACCAGCCACATGCACAACAAAATGGCCAGCTTTAAACCTGGCACACTAGCATGAATTGTGGAAATGCTAATTTAAGTTGGCACTGGCTTGCTCGCCACCCCACAATTGGATGTGATGATAAACTTCATGGGTTATTTCATAACATTCCAGGATTCTGTTCTTACACAGATGCTGATAGGAAGCCCACAAGCAAGATGCAAGTGCAAGAGTATTTAGATCCAGCTGGCTTGAAAACAACCAGAACCACCACCACCCCACCCCCCAGTTCAGGAAATAAGTTCACTCATTTCCAAGCAAGACTGAACGTCAAAATGAATACAAAGGCGATGGCCTTGGGAACTCCCATGCAGAGCTTGATGGTAATATATTGAGAGCCAGCTGAACCTATGCCAAAAAATGAGTGAAGTTGAGTGGGGGGAGCACTGGGGCTGGCTGAGGTAAAAGTAAGCGGGTGGTGCTGTGGTCTAAACCACTGAGCCTCTTGCTGATCAGAAGGTCGGTGGTTTGAATCCCCACGACAGGGTGAGCTCGCATTGCTCTGTCCCGCTCCTGCCAACCTAGCAGTTCGAAAGCACGCCAGTGCAAGTAGATAAATAGGTACTGCTGTGGCAGGAAGGTAAACAGTGTTTCTGTGCGCTCTGGTTTCCATCACGGTGTTCCATTGCACCAGAAGCGGTTTAGTCCTGCTGGCCACATGGCCCAGAAAGCTGTCTGTGGACAAACGCTGGCTCCTTTGGCCTGAAAGCAAGATGAGTGCCACAACCCCATAGTCGCCTTTGACTTGACTTAACCGTCCAGGGGTCCTTTACCTTTGCGTACCTTGGGGCTGGCTCAGCTGGGGATCAGGAGTCTTCCCACTCCCCAGCTGATTTGCACACCATATGTCAGGAGTGCTCTGATGCTGTTTCCTGCTTGGCAGGGGGTTGGACTCGATGGCCCTTGTGGTCTCTTCCAACTCTATGATTCTATGATTCTCCTGCCGCTCACCTGCTACCAAACAACAACAACAAAAAACCAACCCAGACAATTTAGCAAACTTTTTTTTTAAAAAAACACCTAGACCCAAATTCCCCCCTCCCCCCAAAAAGAGGATGTTTCTGGGAAAATCCGGACATATGATAGCCCTACTTCAGCATACAAAACAGAGACCATCTTGGCTGTGAGACCTGGAAGACCTGCTCACTGCCTTGCAGACCTTTCCCCACCTGGTCCCGACTGACTCTACCTACAAATGCTGAGGTTGCTGAAAAGGCTAGAGGCTACCTTGGCTGTCTCTTAGGGTAGACCCAGGTCATTGAGCCTGAACTTCTACAGCCACTGCCTGCCATGAACCACCATTGGTAGGATGGGCAGCAACAGCAGCAGATATGTTCAATGCTTGTGATAATATTTTATTCTCTTGTTAGTTGTCTATTTAAAAGTGCATTTTATATTTGACTTCCTTTAGCAATGTTTTCTTTTGCAATTGTAGAGTGGGAAGGGACCTCGAGGGTCATCTAGATCAACCCACTGAAATGCAAGAATCTCAACATGTGGTATCCCATCCAATATGAAACCATTCCAGACTCTGCTTAGCTTTGCAAATGTGCTAGCAGTTTTATTGCTGTACCACTAGGAGGATGTTTAAGATATATATATACCGTATTTTTTGCTCTATAACACGCACCAGACCATAACACGCACATAGTTTTTAGAGGAGGAAAACAAGAAAAAAAATATTCTAAACAAAACAGTGGATGTATGATTTTTGTGGTTCATGCTGTGGCCACAGACATGTGATCTGACAGTGAGTTTGGAGTAGCTCAATGCAAAAATCCTGAGGATCCATGTGGATCCATGCTTTGTAACCACGTTTTTGCACCACTGCGGCCCCAGGCAACAATGGGTGAATGATTTTTTTGGTGCAAGATGTAGTCATGGACATGCTATGTGATCTGATGGTGAATTTGGGGTGACCCAGTGCAAAAATCCTGAGGATCCATGTGGACCTGTGCTTTGTAACCACGTTTTAAGTGGGGAGGGAAGGAAAAGCACTCAAGGGACAAGGAGCACGCATGGGGTGTGTGGAGAAGGATGCTGCTAATAATGAAGAAGAGGGGTATAAGGGGAGAAGGCTCCTCTCCTCTCCCACTTTGCTCCTTTAAAGCAAGCAGGCTCTGCTTTTCTCCTTCCTCCCCGCTCATCCCCGGCTTAGCGAGCTGAAAAACTTTGCTGCTATTTAGTGAGCTGAGTGGGGAGGAGAGAGGGACAGAGAGCCTGCTTGCTTTAAAGGAGCCAACCTCTCCTCTCCTGCTTTGCTCCTTTAAAGCAAGCAGGCTCTTTGTCCCTCTCTCCTCCCCACTCAGCAGCTCTTCTCCCGCTTTGCTGTTTCAAAGCGAGCCACGGAGGAGGGAAGGAAGGGGAACCATGGATCCTCTGCTCACGACTGCAGCAGATCCCCCCCCCCCCGCCACCCATAGGCATTCGCTCCATAACACGCACAGACATTTCCCCTTACTTTCTAGGAGGAAAAAAGTGAGTGTTATGGTGCAAAAAATACGGTGTATATATATATATATATATATATATATATATATATATATATATATATATATTGGTTGACTTTGCTGTGTTAAATGTACATTCTGTAGTTGAGCTCCTTCGTAAAGTTTTATTTTGAAATGGTTAAGATAATTTTTTTAGTTTCCTGTTAATTATGTTGCTTTGGTTGTATACTATATATTTGAATTTCTTCAGTAATATTTTATTCTGGGTTGCTCTATTCTGATGTTCTTATGTGCCGTAAACCACTTTGAGGTTTTTTTCCTTAAAAATATAAAGTGGTACCTCGGGTTAAGAACTTAATTTGTTCTGGAGGTCCGTTCTTAACCTGAAACTGTTCTTAACCCGAGGTATCACTTTAGCTAATGGGGCCTCCCGCTGCCGCCAGGCCGCCGGAGCACAATTTCTGTTCTCATCCTGAAGCAAAGTTCTTAACCTGAAGCACTATTTCTGGGATAGCGGAGTCTGTAACCTGAAGCGTCTGTAACCCGAGATACCACTGTATAGAAATGAAATGAAGAAGAAGAAAGCAGATGCTCACTCACTGAATTACAGTCCTTCCAAACAGTGTTTGCACAAGCAGCCAAGCAGCCAGAAGGCCCCCAGAAGGTCCCAGCCTCTTCTCTGAGATATATGCTCCAAGACAACCTGCTCTCTAGGATCTCATCTCTGTTACTGCACAATGCTGCACAATGCTCTGACCATGGCAGGTTCATGGGAGAAGAAGGCAGTGGTTAAACAAATGGGGTTTAGCCTGAAATTTCACCCTGGAGGAAGCCTCCAGTGGGCACAACTGAAGCTGTAAGGTCCCTGCCCCCCCCGGCCAATCTGCCATGAGCCTGGCCTGCCCAACTACCCTTCTCCATAGCTCCAAAGCAATTTCACTTTTGACTTTGAAGTCTCCCTCCTGTGACTCCTTGGCTGCAGGTGGCTCCCTCCATCCCTCCAGGGCTTCTCGTCTGGGGCAGCTATTTTTCTCTCCCCCAGAACATGGCCACTCTGATCTGTAAGTGTGGTGCTTTTCCTGGTGTGGTGCGGAGAACAGGGAAATTAGACATGGAGAACAGGGGTTGGAAAGCAAGGAAGAGCTTTATTTTCTGTTGCAACAGAGTCCCCTCCCCCTTGCAAGGAGGACCCTGAACGAAAGTGTGTAACAACTTTTAAATACTTTATTTTTTTTTTTTTAAGATATTTTTATTAAACAATTTTTTATATAACAGAAACAAGACGTACATAAACAAACATTCAACAATAATAAAACAAAAAAACACGTACCACTTCATAACCCAATTTCTAAACCTTTCTTCCTCGACCTCCTCTTACTTCCCGTTTCTGTATTCCAAATTCTTACAGTTTTTCAGCGAAATCTTACCTTATTTTATTATAAATTTATGCTAATCACCCTTATTCTCTTTGTCATAATCATTACTAATAGTAACCATTTATTTTAGTCCAACATCATTCTAACTGTCTCCAATTTTATAATATTTCTTTAAATAGTCCTTAAACTTTTTCCATTCTTCTTCCGCCGCTTCTCTTCCCTGGTCTCGGATTCTGCTCGTCATCTCTGCCAGGCTCATATAGTCCATCACCTTCATCTGCCATTCTTCCAGTGTGGGTAGATCCTGTGTCTTCCAGTACTTTGCGATGAGTATTCTAGCTGCTGTTGTAGCATACATAAAGAAGGTTGTATCTGTCTTTAGCACCCCCTGGCCGACAATACCCAAGAGAAAGGCCTCTGGTTTCTTGGGGAAAGTATATTTAAATACCTTTTTCAGTTCATTATAAATCATTTCCCAGAATGCCTTAATCTTCGGGCATGTCCACCAGAGGTGAAAGAATGTGCCTTCCTTTTCCTTACATTTCCAACATTTATTATCAGGCAAATGGTAGATCTTTGCAAGTTTGACTGGGGTTATGTACCACCTATAAATCATTTTCATTATGTTTTCTCTTAAGGCGTTACACGCCGTAAACTTCAACCCAGTGGTCCACAACTTTTCCCAGTCAACAAACATGATGTTATGACCAATGTCCTGAGCCCATGTAATCATAGTTGATTTAACCGTTTCATCTTGTGTGTTCCATTTCAGCAGCAGATTATACATTTTTGACAAGTTCTTAGTGCTGGATTCTAACAGTTCAGTCTCTAGTTTTGACTTTTCCACCTGGAAACCTATTTTTCTGTCTAATTTAAACACTTCATTTATTTGATGGTAATGTAACCAATCTCTCACCTTCTCTTTTAGTTTTTCGAAACTCTGCAATCTCAGTTTATCCCCTTCCTTTTCCAAGATTTCCCACGACTTTTAAATACTTTAGAAATACATAAACAGTTTATTTAATGTCTAAAAACAATTAGTAATTTCCCGATCCCTCTAGATATGTAACAGAACCTTAGGAAAACATTAGGACTGCAATGGAAGGGCACTTTATTCTTGCAATTAGACACACAAAAAGCATTTCTTCGCCTTACACGGAACCAAAAATGACTACAAAAATATTATTTCCTGAAATGAGTAACCAAACAGAAATAAAATTGAAAGGAATGCCTTTGAAGGAAGCTTACTCGGGAGTAAATTCGTCTATCTGTGCTGCTTGAAAGAGTTTGCACAGAAAAAAGAAGAGACGTGGCAAAAAGCCTCAAAGAGACTAATTTTTACTTATTTTTAAAGGAAATTTGAGAGTCTTGTGTGTCCTTTTAACAATCCTGTAACCAAATATGCTGCACATGGAAGCTCTACTTTTGACAAAGAGTTTACTTTTACTGGAAGGGACCATCATTTTCCCTGTGGTCATACAGTCATAATACTTACTAGGATTCCTCAAATGATCTTTTTACTCTCTGCCTACTTTTATGCCCTTTAGGAATAAATGTGGTGAGGGGTTGTGTGAGCATATGCATGCAAATGCACATGGGAGTTTGGGCAAACTGAGTCTTTGACCTGAGTGAAAGAAAGCCTAGTTTCGCCACTGGAAGAAGCCTGGGGGCTTGTGAAAGGGGTGAGGAATAAGGGAGAGGCAAGGTGAGAATGTGGGCTTGTAAGGCATTGGAAGGTGTGCAGAAAGTACAGTTCAGCAAATGTCACCATGACCTTTCAAGCACCATGCAAACAAGAAAGATCAGAGTGGATTTGAATCGATAGGTTTTAAGTGATCGTGGTTATTGTGACTGTGGGCACTCTCCTTCAACACACACACTTCCCAGCTTCAGAGGAAAGGAATTTGATTTAAAGGAGCTCAGGTTCCCACTTTGATTCTGTTATGTACTGAAGTTCTCACCCTGGGCCAGCAGGGGGATACAGTAGATAGTTTTCACTCAAGTCCACATATGCAAATAAGGGATTGAAAGTGATGTTCAGTGATTGGATAGTTACAGAAAATGGTTACTGTTGCGTTCTAGTGGAGCTCTATATAAGCAGGCTGGCTGAACCCTTCAGTTCAGTTCTGTTCTGGCCTGTGAATAAACAAGAGCTGTTTGAAGAATCGCTGTGTCGTCTGATATGTTCACCCACAACTTAACAGATTCCCATGCAGTTCTATTGGCCAAAGCTCAGGGAGTCACAATGGAACAAGCAGCCACCCATTTCTGAATGGCTTCCTCTCGCCAGCACACAGATATGGACAGGTGCACTTTTCATTGGCAGAATCCATGATGCAGCAAAGCTGTGGACAAAAGATGTTGGCACAAATGCCCAGGGCCTTTATTTCAAACTTAACAATTAATGATAGCAATGAAATGGCAATACAAAAGGAACCACCTGGAATAATTTATTATTTGTACCCCGCACCAGTCACTCTGGGAGGCTTACAGCCTATATAAAAACAAAGTAAATCATTAAGCCTTAAAAAGCTTCTCTATACAGTCGTACCTCGGAAGTGGAATGGAATCCATTCCGGAAGTCCGCTCGACTTCCAAAACATTTGAAAACCAAAGTGCGGCTTCTGATTGGCTGCAGGAAGCTGCTGCAGCCAATCAGAAGCCGTGGAAGCCCCATTGGACGTTCGGCTTCCAAAAATAGTTCGCAAACCAGAACAGTCACTTCCAAGTTTGCGTCGTTCAGGAGCCAAAATGTTAGGGAATTAAGCTGTTCAATTTCCAAGGTACGACTGTACAGGGGCTGACTTCAGATGTTTCCTAAATGTTAACATCTGATGGAAGGACATTCCACAGGGTGGGCGCTACTACCAAGAACGCCCTCTGACCTCTGTCTGGAATACTGGTTCTCCAAATGCCCCTGGATATACTACCGTATTTTTCGCTCGATAACACGCACCTGACCATAACACGCACATCATTTTTAGAGGAGGAAAACAAGGGAAAAAACATTCTGAATGAAACAGTGGATGTATCATTTTTGTGCTTCATGCTGTGGCCACAGACATGTGATCTGATGGTGAATTTGGGGTGACCCAATGCAAAAATCCTGAGAATCCCTGTGGATCCATGCTTTGTAACCACGTTTTTGCACCATTGCAGCCCCAGGCAACAGTGGGTGGGTGATTTTGGGGGGGGCAGGCTGTAGCCATGGACATGCTATGTGCTCTGATGGTGAATTTGGGGTGACCCAATGCAAAGATCCTGAGGATCCATGTTTTGTAACCACGTTTTTGCACCATTGCAGCCCCAGGCAACAGTGGGTGCGTGATTTGGGGGGGGGCAGGCTGTAGCCATGGACATGCTATGTGATCTGATGGTGAATTTGGGGTGACCCAATGCAAAGATCCTGAGGATCCATGTGGATCCATGCTTTTTAACCACATTTTTGCACCATTGCAGCCCCAGGCAACAGTGCGTGTGTGATTTTTGGGGGGCAGGCTGTAGCCATGGACATGCTATGTGATCTGATGGTGAATTTGGGGTGACCCAATGCAAAGATCCTGAGGATCCATGTGGATCCATGCTTTTTAACCACATTTTAAGTGGGGAAGGAAGGAAAAATACAGAATGGACAAGGAGCACGAGAGGGGTGTGCAGAGAAGCAGCTGGCTAAGAATGCAGGAGAGGGGTATAACGGGAGGGAGGAAAGGAAGGCAAAAGTTTTCCCTCACCTACCCACCCAAGCCAGCCAGCTCTCTCTCTCTCTCTCTCTCTCTCTCTCTCTCTCTCTCTCTCTCTCTCCCTCCTGCATGTTTTCAGCAGCACCGGAGCACAGAGACGACACTCTGCTTGCCTGGAGGGGAGGGGCTTTCCCTGCTCTTTGTTCCGTTTGAGCAAACACAGCAAGGAAACAGAGGAGGGTGGGCAGTAAGACCCTGAGGCAGAATGCAGGAAAGCAGCCACTTCCTCTTTTCAGGTTTCCCTTCTCCGAGACGCGCGATTTGATTTTTGCCTGATTTTTTTTGCCATTTGGCTCCAGGGACCACACATTCGCTCAATAACACGCACAGACATTTCCCCTTCCTTTTTAGGAGAAAAAATCTGCGTGTTATAGAGGGAAAAATACGGTATGTTTAACTGCTGGCATTCGTCTGTCTCGAGAGACAATGCAAGAGTACAACTTGGGGGTAAAGTCCAGGGCTGGATTTAGGTTTGATGAGGCCCTAAGCTACTGAAGGTAATGGGGCCCTTTATATGTCCAGCTGTCCTTTGTTAACAACAATTTTTCACTGCTTTTTGTGTTGAATATATGCTATATGGTAATTTATGGACCTAATAAGTATCTAAATCCATTCGCACACATTGCCATGCAACCAGCCCATGCAGAATGTAGGCACCCTATATATAGAAATGAGCAAACCAGTGATATTTTAGGAAGCAGGCTAGCAGGCGGGGTCCATTACTTACATCATAGGAGCCTACACAACACAAAACACTGTTGCTGTATGTAGGTTATATATATTGGAAATGGACATCCAGGTTTTTTTCCTTTAAATTTTTTTGGGGGCCCCAAGAGAGTGGGGCCCTAAGCTATAGCATAGCTTGTTTAGCTTATATGTAAATCGGTATACGTAAAGTCAAACCATTAGAATGGTTGTAGAAACCAATATAGGATTGATATGTTTTATTACAGCTGGGGTAGTTGGGTGTGTCTGGTGCTCCTCCCAGCTCTCATTCCCCCTGTGGTCACTGCTGTGGGTACGTAACCCGTCTGTCTGTCTCCCGGCACTATGGTTGTCTGCAAGGAATTCCCACACAGTGAGGTTAATGTTGCCTGCCTTCATGTTTAAATAAATACAAAAATCACCCCCTACATTATGGTCCGACCATGAAACCCAAGCTACCATCTTTCAACCTAACTTACCTCACAGGGTTGCTGTGGGGTTTGAATGAGGAAGGGGAGAACTAAGTATGCCATTTTGAGTTCCTTGGAGAAACAAAATGGGATATAAATGCAATAATAAAAAAAGTAAACTTCCATTACTGAATATATGAACCCAAGTTAGTCATGTCTATTAATTTCAATGAGTGCTCTGAGTATGACTGACACTCGTTTACAACCCTGTGTTCTGATTCAATATAAGGCAGGTCCGTGGAATTGCTAGAGCTTTCCTCCCCACCCTTTGACACCCAGCAGTATGTGAGTACTGCTGAGAAGACCATTTAAAAGCTGTAAATGGCATTAAGGTCATAAAGACGAAAGGGCCCAGATTAAAGACATCGTACAATTTTATGGAAAGATGTGAAAACAGCAGTTTTACAACCTACTTTTGATTATGGAATTTTATTGCACGCCAACGCAAACTGCCTCTGTCCTCACTGCAGGAGTACAAAGGCTCTTCTGCTGACAGATTGGGATCGCCTTCAATATGTGTTTTGATGACCTGCACTGCAGCCACACACAGTTTTTCTCTTATTCTCACAATGCTAGAACTCATAGACATCCAATGAAGCTGGAGGTTGGAAGATGGCCACCAGTATAGATATGTGTTAGCTATCTTCACAATTAAAAACACGTGAAACAGGGTTAGCCAGTGTGGTGCTACGGCAGGGTTTCTTGGTCTACAGCTCCCCATCACTCTTGACAGCATGGCCATTCATTTCATTGCCTGATGAAGTCTCTCCCCTCACTTGCAGCCCAAGATCATATGGTAGACTGCCACACTGGCTACTCTTGACTTCACACATGCAACGCTCCATCGTGTTTGAAGTCTCCTAAACCCACCCTGGCAGTGGGTGCCAGGCTTTGCTTCATGAAGGCTTGCTTTCCCAGGACAGCCAGTACGCTAACCATCTTGTAATTTCCTGGATAGTCCCCTTCCACACACATGTGGGATGTAAAGTTGCAGCCAAGTGCAACATTCCGACAGAGGACTAATGGCCTCCATGTTCTAACTGGTTGTCGTGACAACCAGTTTGTCGGTTGCTGGTAGTTTTGAAAGATAACTGCTCAGTTGCAGTCACCTCAGGACCAACTTCCCTCTGGTACAGTTTATTTGCTTGTTATGTAACCTAAGCCTGCCTTCAGGTACAGTTCTGTAAACCTGAACGAATCCGAGAGTAAAATAGTTTTATATTAGCATGAATCAGATTCGTGTGTGTATTCTTTAAGAGGGATTCAAAGGGATTTTTAACCAGTAAGGCATCTTTATTAATAGAACTCAGACGAGTCAGCAACAAGGTGATTGCTGCATAAACTTGAAAAGGGGATTGTTTAACTCTGCTAAACTAAAGTAAACCTTACCACAACACACACATCCCTTTTTTAAAAATGGACTTACAGTACCTGTCAAACTTGGCCTATTGGGATGAGGAGATAACAGTCTGGTCTGCTGGAGTAAAAAGTCTCTCCACTCCTGACCTAAATAAATAAGATAAATTATCCATGAATGGCAAAGAGTCTGTTTTCCAACGGAGTTTCAGCCACTGCTGCAGAGTGTTGCTGTGTCACAGTGCCTCCTGTCACCCCCAAAGGGAAAAAAGCTTCTCAGTAGTTGCTGTCTGTAAATGGGCATCACTAGAGAGAGTGGGTGGGTTTCCATTGTTCCCCTCAGCCTCCCAGGGAAGTGGCTACTGCTTGTCCTTATTACTGAGATTGTACTGCAGAATTAGGAAAGGTGCAGAGAAGGGTAATGGAGAGAGAGCCAGTGTGGTGTAGTGGTTAAGAGCGGTAGTCTCGTAATCTGGGGAACCGGGTTCGCATCTCCGCTCCTCCACATGCAGCTGCTGGGTGACCTTGGGCTAGTCACACTTCTCTGAAGTCTCTCAGCCTCACTCACCTCACAGAGTGTTTGTTGTGGGGGAGGAAGGGAAAGGAGAATGCTAGCCGCTTTGAGACTCCTTAAAGGGAGTGAAAGGCGGGATATCAAATCCAAACTCTTCTTCTTCTCTTCTTAAAAGGTCTGGAGGGTTTTGCTGGGAGGAGAGGTTAGGGAAATTGGTTTGGGATTCATCAGGAAGCAGGAGATTAAGCACAGGTGTGATTGAGATGTAAAATTCTGGCAGCGCCAGGCATTGTGGATGGCATGAATGGAACCTGAAAGAGCAGGATCTGGCAAGAAGCAAACAAATGAAACAAACAAAAAAGGCCTGTGTGTTGGGTTCAGCAAAGTGGCAGAGCCGTCCAGCTGTCATTCATCTGGCCCCTGGATGAAGAACCACCATGGGAATGGCATTTGAAATGTCTCTTGGCTTCCACCAGGAAAGCAATCTTGGCTGTGGCTGGTGCTGTGTTGAATATTTCTTGTATGTTTTCCCCTCCTGGAATATAAGAACATCAGAAGAGTGCCATTGCTGCTGCTGGATTGATGCAAACATCTGTCTAGTCCAGCATCCTGTCCACACAGTGGACAACAATATGCCTCTCATTGGTGAGGTCTGTTTTTCATTCTTTGGTATGCTTACTGTTATGTATTCAGTGGTCTATGTTTGCCTGAGCTTGAGTCGGGACTAAGGATTCTGAGCCCCTGTGTTCTGATTCGATACATGATATCCAATCACAGAACATTTCAGGATTTGGGCCACTGCCATTGGCCCTTAAACTCTGAGTTATGATTTGCAGCTTGGGAGTTTAGACAGCCAATCACGTTGAGAGTGGCCGTGTCCCGAGCCTTCGGAAATGTATATAAGCAGTTGCTTTGCCCCTGTTGTCCAGTTCTGTTAGTTCAATAAAGGTTCTTTACTGTTTCTCAAAAAGCACTTAAGGAGGGTGGGTGTGACCTAGGGTAAGTTCTGAGGACCAGAACTCCCTCCTTCTGAGGGAGACCTAGATGGCCACATAGGGTGCCTGAAGCTGAGGTTTCCCATCCCTGAACTAAAACGCAAGCGATGACACCTTAGTAAGGTAAACTCAGCCTTGTACTCACTGAAATTTTAAAGAAAATTTTAGATGTCCTGTGAATGAGGCAAAGCAATAAAAGCCCCTTTTGTAAAGGGAGGGGGCTTCAGGGAACTTGGAGTAAAGGCTTTGACACACTACGTAGACGTGGCTCTGTGCCATGAGTCTGTGTGTCTCAATCTTTTCGAGCACCTGCTACTTGGAAGACTTGCCTCTTCACCTCCGGTCCAGGCATAGCAAACTGTGAGGAGGAGGCTGTCAGTAATTGAATTTCTGTGCAGATTCTGGATAGGCTGAGCTTTTACGGATGGCATGGCTAACCGCTTCAATTTAGACTGAACAAATACACAGCTAATGCGCCATGAGTGTGATGCCCTGACGGGGGTGAAAGGGCTTCTGTAAAGACCTGCTCATCAGCAGCCCTCCCACTGCCAATGCCACATTATTCCGAGGAATGCTGATGAGCTTGGAAATGGATGCGCAGCTGGCAAACGCCCATGGCTGGCAGATTTCAATCAGTATAAAAGTCTGGTGGAGCCCAGGCTGGCCCAAGAATAGGGAATGCCTGCCTGATGCCCTCTGGCTTACTCCAGCCCATTTCCAGTGAGAAGCATTTCATGTTGCTGGCTGGAGGGGCAGGAAAATCACTCACAACATGCACATAGAACACTGCATCCAAACCAATGGATTCGAATCAGAAGAAAGGAGATTCCGGTTAAACATTAGGAAGAATTTTTGGGCGGTAAGAGCTGTTTGATAGTGGAAGAGGCTACCTGGGAAGATGGTGGACTTTCCTTCCTTGGTGGTTTTAAAACAGTGGTTGGCCAGCCATCTGTCAGGGATTCTTTAGCTGCCATTCCTACATTGTAGGGGGTTGGACTTGACGACCATTTCCAGCACTACAGTTCTATGATTCTATGAAGCACCGTGTCTGTCACAAAGCTTTGGCAGGTGCAAACAGTATTGAAAGTATGACAGTCCAGACACCATCATGTGCACAAATCATTTTGAAAACACAATAAAAAGGGTGTTTGGAGGAGCCCACAGTCACCACGGGTGCCAGAATCAGTTTGCCTGTCTCTCCATTGTACAGCTAAGGCTCAAGCCTTCTCGCTGCCGTGTGCCAAACCAGCCTTGGATCAGTGTGGTTCTGCTGCTCGTAAAAGCAGCCCGAGGCTCCACCTAAGTCCTAAATCATGTCAGCAAAGGAGCCAGCCTCTAATGATAAAATATGATCATTGCCCCTGCCCCTTTTTCTGAGTCGGCAACATTGGAAGTTGCCTCGGCGTCAGCGTCTTCCTTGTTACAAATCTCTGCAACTAAGGGATGTGACAGGGCGCTGCACTTTACATATGAGAAGCACCTTCTGTAAATCCTGCCACATTAACCGCTGAGCTGTTTACTTTGACTTTCCTCTTTATTTACAGCCTTTCAGCAATGAGACCAGCCGAGAGTCGGGGAGATGAAGAGCCGAGCTATTCATTCTCAGTGTCAGTTTGTCCTAACATTTGGACATAGGAGAAAAAAACAAACTGTTGGGCTGTTAATTTCTCTCTCTCTCTGGTTCTTGGTAGCTTTGCACCGAATGTTTTCCTTTTCCTTATTTGTTTCCTTGGCAAATGCGGGTGGAAGGAGGTGGGCGAATGGGGAGAAAATTGCAGTACTGCAAATCATCCTTTCATAAACTAAAGGGCAGAGCTCAATCGAGCTTCTTTTTTCTTTCCTTCCACATGACATGATTTTATTACTCATACAAATATTGAGGCACAAGGTTGCCCAGTGTCACCAGTATATGCAAATGTCTGGGTCATCTAAGACATTATAGAACATTTATTCTCAATAATGATGGAACTCACAAGTACAGAACACTTTTATTTTTACATATCTTTATCATTTGTAAAGCAAATTCTTTGTATATTACTTTTTTTCATCCCTTTGGAGCCATGCTCTATCTTTGTACTTTTGTCATTCCAGACCTTGAAGCTTTACATTTTTTATTCTATCTTTTCTTTCTTTCTATTGTTTTCCCCTTTTGTTGTTATTAAATCAATAAAATCTGGACAGGGATAGCCTAACTTGTGTAGTCTATGCTCTGGTAACCTCTAGGTTAGATTACTGCAATGTGTTATATGTAGCACTGTCTCTGAAAATATGGTAGTTTGGAAACTTCAGCTGGCATAGCATTTGACAGCCAGGTGTCGTACTGGGGCAAGATGATTTGAGCATATAATACTCATCCTGGCTAAGCTGCACTGGTTGCCAGTTAGTTCCTGAGCCCATTTCCAAGTGCTGGTTTTGACCTATAAATCCTTAAATGGCTCAGGACCTCAATATCCCAAGAACCACCTCTCCCCAATTTGAACTAATCCAGACATCTGAGACCCTTCTTCATGTGCCCCCTGCACAAGACATCTGGAGGGTGGTAACATGAGAATGGGCCCCTTCTGTGGTGGCTTCCCATTTGTGGAATGTTCTCCCCAGGAGAAGCTCACCTGATGCCTTCATTCCTCTATAATCAGGCCTTGGGTGATTAAACAATCTACGGGCTTTTAAATTATGGATGTCTCTGTGTGTTTTGTTTGTTATTGTGTCATGTACTTTTGTGCTTTATAACTGCTTAGTGATCCCCGAATGAAGGGCTTTATATAAATTTAATTAATTGTTTAAGCCAAGCTAGGTAATTTGCACTTCTTTCTCTTTTCCTCAACCAAGCTACTTTCAGGAAGTGTGGGGGAGAAGCAAGGAAAAAAGAAATATTTTTCCAGTTTGTTTTTGTCATACAGCACAATAGCCCCTGGACCTACTTGTCTGATTCTTTTTTAAATAGCCAGGGGCACCTCCCCCATATCCCAGAGAGAAACATGAGACAGGGGTGTGATTTCTATGCTGCCCTTGAAGAAGAACCACCTATCTTTAAAAAATATTGGCTGTCTTCATCCACTCAGAAATGGTGACCATGCCTGAAGCTTGAATTCGACACTGGCAGAAGATAATAAAAAAAGTTAATGACTCCTCCCTCCCACCACACATTCAAACTTTGGAGATTATTTATGAACCACCCTCAGATCTTGTGATGAAGTGCGGTATACAAATCTAATAAATAAAATACATATAAATAAACCCTGAAAATACCTGGATAGATCTGCTTGAGATTTGGAAGCATTAGTCCACTCTGGAAGGTTCCCTCTGCTTGCAAATTTCATCCACTTATGTGAAAAGAGGCCCATGCACCTTGTTGAAGCAATAGTTCCCCTTCCATGGGTGAGAATACTCCAGCCAGCAATCTTACCGTGCTCTGTCCAAGGTGCTGATCACTTCTGCTCTTTCTAAACCAGATCCTGCTATCCTTTCCTTGATCTGACCTTACCTGACATAGCCCTGACTTCATCTTCCACGCAGTGTTAGAAACTGAGATATGAAAGCTAGGAGCTAAATGGCACCTCAAACCTAGATTATGGGCGCAACACTGGAATGTCTAGGCGTGCTTTTTTAATAACAAGAATACGAAGCTGAAAATGAATGAACTGCAGCTAAAATATTATGTTCATTTTTTCACATGGTCTAGTTCATGGGTAGGCAAACTAAGGCCCGGGGGCTAGATCCGGCCCAATCGCCTTCTAAATCCGGCCCATGGACGGTCTGGGAATCAGCTTGTTTTTACATGAGTAGAATGTGTCCTTTTATTTAAAATGCATCTCTGGATGATTTGTGGGGCCTGCCCGGTGTTTTTACATGAGTAGAATGTGTGCTTTTATTTAAAATGGATCTCTGTGTTATTTTTGGGCATAGGAATTCGTTCATTATTTTTTTCAAAATATAGTCCGGCCCTCCACAAGGTCTGAGGGACAGTGGTCTGGCCCCCTGCTGAAAAAGTTTGCTGACCCCTGGCTAGTACTTCGCCTGCCCACCACCCTAATATTCTTAAGAGGGTCTCTTCTCCAGTCTTCATAGAGTAGCTAGAAGTGGGGAGGCAGAAAAAGGTCCTCCTTTCCTTCCACTCTGCAGTTTTAATCTGAAATCTTAGGTGCAGTACTGTGCCCAGAGCTCAGAAACTGCTCGCACTAATGAAATTCCATGTCACAAAATGCACCTAGAACAATGGGAGTTTCTAGCACTGCTTCCAGGGAATGATCTGCTGTTATGCTGCCCTGCTGGCAAGCAACATTGTTTCAAGTTTGCTTCCCCTGTGATCTCAGAGCCCAGCCTGAATACGATATCCCCTTGCCTTAGACCACCAACCTAGGATGCCTGCACTGCTCTTACTCTGCAGAGAAACCTCTCATTTACTGCTCTTGTTTGGAAAGCTGGTGTGGGGGGGGGGGAGGCAGGGATCTCTTTTGCCCTGTACTTCTTGAAGCAATAAATTGAGATTTCACTTCTGGAAAATCTATTTCCTTGCTCCTCTTATGGTTGTGGCGGGAGCTCCTGCTTCTCCCCCAGCTGCTTCGCAAGCAGCCAGCTGTGTCACAAGAGTGAGGGACCATCTGGCGTGTCCTGATTTTACCAGCTTTTGGGGGGGGGATCAGCATGGTGCATTTGCAGGTTTCCAAAGTTTGTCGATGATCATGCAGGGACCTTGAGAAGAACATCATGTGCAGTCCTGCATGGCTAGATGGTGACAGTTGCTGTAATGCATGTGTCAGTATCTTGGGGGATGCATATGCTGTGACTCATCACAATCATAGAGTGCAATTCTGTCACTGCTCAGCATATGGTATTTTGCAACAGCTTGGGTCCATGCTGCACCTTTGCAAGTTTTCACCATGTTTCCCCACCTGTTTCCTCACCTGACATATCAAAGAATGGGCAATAAATTCAGTTTAATTCTCATTTTAATGTGAATCTAATGTGAATTTGCCCTTCTGTAAACAAAAATGCAGCTATCTTGCATTTCACACTCAGATACTCCTCTCTGTCCTCCGTCCAGGCAAGCAAGAGGCATTATTGGAGTTCCAGCCATGCAAAAACATTCGAGGAGGGTGCAAAGCATCGCTGGGGAGGGGTGTGGCTTGGGTAGGGTCAGGGAAGCAGACCTGGAGGGCTGCATTTGGCCCCCAGACTAGAGGCATCCCCTGCTATAAATCTCAATTAACCCACCCAAAGCCCTTTCCACACCTCTGCTTCATTGAGCCTCAGATCATTAAAATCTACTATATATATATATATTGCTTTGTGTTTAAGGCATTCATGACAATTTGCCAATGTTTTCAATCTGAGTCAAGGAATGATGGCCTCTGTCGACATCATGTGGTAGGCAGGGCAACAAAGCCTCTTTCTTGGTTAGTTCCAACCTGGCACCCCATAAATTACTGCACAATCCAAAAACCCACAACAGCACACCATGATTAGCGTCTCATTCCCTTGCATGTTGAAGAGCCATCGTAGCTGGAAACTGAAGTAGGGGAAGGAAAGAACGACGCCACCTGCCAGGAACAATTAGTTTGTGATTTGTGATTTTTGAACTTGCAAAGGATCATGCTTTGCAGCCTGCCTCATAAAATAGAAGTGCAGGCTTCTGTGCTTCAGAACTTCACCTCCTACTTGGCAGATCAGGAGCCTGAAGCACACTGTGCATCAGTCCCTTTGATCCTTATGAAAGGCACCTCTGCTGATGCTACACACATTTACCTTTGCCTCCAAGACTCTTCTACCCACATCCCTCAACACCTAGATGTCTACACTCTCCACGGATGCCACACCTATCACAGTCATACCATCCCTTTCTTCCCCAGGACATCCAGATGGATAGGGAACCTGGGAGGGTAGAAGGTGGGGAGCCCAACATTAGGTGGTGACAGAGTCAATGACAGGCAGAGCCAAGTAATTCTAATGTCCTGATCCTTCTGCCTGCTAAGTTCTACAAGGGGCAACCCTGAGGTTAAGAAGTAGGATGCTGACAGCCAGGGCCACTCCTGAACTGGGGGATGTGGGTGGCATTGTGTCTAAACCACCGAGCCTTTTGGGCTTGCAGATCCTAAGGTCAACAGCTCGAATCTGCATGACGGGGTGAGCTCCCGTTGCTCTGTCCCAGCTCCTGCCAACCTAGCAGTTTGAAAGCATACCAGTGTAAGTAAATGAAGAGGTACCACTGCGGCAGGAAGGAAAATGGTGTTTCTGTGCACTCTGGTACTCATCACGGTCCTCTGTGTGCCAGAAGCAGTTTAGTCATGCTGGCCACATGACCCAGAAAAGCTGTTTGCGGACAAACGCTGGCTCCCTTGGCCTGAAAGTGGAGATGAGCACTGCACCCCATAGTCGAATTTGACTGGACTTAATTGTCCAGGGGTCCTTTACCTTTACCTTTTGCCTTTAATTGTGAAGTGTTTGTAAGTAAGAAGGTAGGCACATGGAGATTGGCTGAGGTTGGTGGTGCAGTGCCCTGTTCACCCTAGTGGACCAGCCCCTCACTGTTTACTACAAGGCTCATATGTGCATTGTCTGGGCCCTTGTGAGAAAACCAACAAAGAGATGTCTTCCTGCAACAAAAGGGCATCCAACCCACATTTACTGCAAACCACCAGGTTTGCAGAATGTCCTAGTTTGGATCTGAATAATTTACACATCACACACAAAGCTCCTAAATAAAATATTTTCTATTTCAGGACTCTGGCAAACCTGCAAAGGAGGGAGCGAAAGAGGATCAATCCTGCCACGGAAATCATTTAAGAAAAGTTGGCATTATCATTTTGCCAGGCGTGGGCTGTTCCCCTTTTGGTGGGGGGTTACCCCTCCTAGCTTTCATGCTTATTCATCTTTGTCAATAAAGAAGCCCATTGCAGAGGTGGACTGAGATTGCTACAATGAATAATCTTCCTCCTCAGTCCCACTCCTGTTTGGATGCAATGAATATCTCCTAGAGTGGGGCTGAGCAAAAACAATGTTTCCTCTTCTGTTTAATTGCTCTCCTGTGAGCTTTGGAAGGGCTGCAGACCTAAAGATGAACTAAAATGAGCAAGGCAAAGGCAAACAGTAACAGAACAGTTACGGGTAGGTAGCCGTGTTGGTCTGCCATAGTCGAAACAAAATTTAAAAATTCCTTCCAGTAGCACCTTAGAGACCAACTAAATTTGTTATTGGTATGAGCTTCCGTGTGCATGCACACTTCTTCAGATACCAGAATAACAGATAACAGAACAAGCACTATGCAGCTGAGCAATCCAAGATCAATATCAAACAATATCAAAACTCCACATGGGTAAGTGACAGAGGAAACACATGGATTAACTTTCATTTGCTCTAGGGACGGTGATTGTGGAAATCTCTTTTGCATCTGACCTCTGGCACATGGCCACCAAATGGTTGCCCAGAAAGTAACGTGGCCCAGGGGCTGGAAAAATAGTTCCCCATCCAGGAAAAATGAGAGACTGGGATAAACCAAAATGGACAGATTTCTCCACACCACCAGGCCTCTCTTATAAGATCGGAGGAACCCAGATTGACAGCAGTGCATGTGAAAATGAACTTGGGGTCTTAGTAGACCACAAGTCAAGAGTGTGAAGCAGCAGTAAGAGAAGCTAATGCAATTTTAGTCTGCATCAACAGAAGGATAGCATTCAGATAAAGAGAAATTGTAGCACGATTCTATTCTGCCTTGGTCAGACCCCACCTGGAGTACTCGTCACCACTGTTTAAGGATACTGAAAAGCTGGAATGTGTGCAGAGGTGGGCGACCAAGATGATATAGGGTCTGGAAACCAAGGCTTATGAGGAACGGTTGATGGGACTGAGTATGTATGTATGTATGTGTGCCTGGAAAGAGAAGACTGAGAGGGGATATGATAGACACCCTCAAATATCTGTCACTTAGGACATGGGGCAAGCTTCTTTTCTCCTGCTCCAGAGGGTAGGACTCAAACCAAGTTTCAAAATACAAGAAAGGAGATTCTGACTAAATATTAGGAGGAGCTTTATGATGGGAATAGCTGCTCAAGAGTGGAATGGACTTCCTCAGAAAATGGTAGACTGGAGATTTTTAAATCAGAGTTCCGATGGCCATCTGTCAGGGATTATTCAGCTGTGATCCCTGCATTGCAGAATTTTGGACTGGATTACCCTTAGGGACCCTTCCAGCTCTACGATTTTATGACTTGTTTCTTCTGAGAGTTTGTGTGCCACAAACAAAATGTGGGGAACCAGAGCTGTGCTTAGCTAGAAGATGAGACATGCCCTTACCCTCTGAAAGGACAAGGATGCTGGCATTTGCGATAGCTACTCCTGTGTTGAGCCTCACTGAACCTGCAGATTGAAGGAAGCCAGCTCATACTCAATGTGTGCTGAGTTTTGTGCTATGTTGAATGGGATTCCCGTTCATGGAAAGAATAGCAAAAATGAGTCAAAGTCCGAGAGATGTTTCTTGGATGGATTTTGCCCTTGCCATTGCATTCTGTTTGCCTAATGTCTGCATGCAGTTGGGAATAATGTGATAGAACAGCCCAAGGGCCACATTCCTTCTGAGGGTGACATGCCAGTGGTGATCAGAGGCACAAGTGGCTGGAGTAATGGATGTAAATTATACCTTTGTAGAGTAGGCTGATTTCCACACACTCACTTCCATACCACTTTCCCCCTGCCATCCTAGTAAGTTAAAGGCATTATCAGAATTCAAGTATGAATTCCAGCCACATCATCATCATCATCATCATCATCATCATCATCATCATCATCATACAGTGGTACCTTCTGGAGCCCCGTTTGCATCCTGAAGTGAATGAAACCTGCGTCTGCGTGGGTCACGATTTGCCGCTTCCACACATGCATGTGACGTCATTTTGAGCATCTGTGCATGCGCGAGCAGCGAAACCCAGAAGTATCGTGCTCTGTTACTTCCAGGTCGCCGCGGAGCACAACCCGAAAATGCTTAACCTGAAGCTACTTCAACCTGAGGTATGATTGTAATAGTAATAATAATACCACACCACCCATCTGGCTGGGTTTCCTCAGCCACTCTGGGCAGCTTCCAGTAAAATACAGAAACATAATAAAACATCAAACATTAAGAACTTCTCGATACAGGGCTGCCTTCAGATGTTTTCTAAAAGTTGTGTAGTTCTTGACATCTGATGGGAGGGCATTCCACTGGGAGGGCATCACTGCAGAGAAGTCCCTCTGCCTGGTTCCCTGTAACTTCACTTCTCTCAGTGAGCGAACTGCCAGAAGACCCTCAGAGGTGGACTTCAGCGCCTGGTCTGAACAATGTGGGTGGAGATGCTCCTTCAGGTATACAGGGTTGAGTACCAACACTTTGAATTGTGCTCGGAAACATACTGGGAGCCAGTGAAGATCCTCTAGGACCGGTGTTATATGGTCCTGGCGGCTGCTCCCAGTCATCCTTCTAGCTCCACATTCTGGATTAAATATTCAAGGGGGGTAAGAAGTATTGCTGGTGAGGGGTGTAGCCTAGAGAGAGTATCGAGAGCCAGAAAGAGAGGGCAAGAGGGCCACATTGGGCCCACAGGCATGAAGTTTTGTCCTATCACTGGTATGACAAATGGGATGTCATCACTTTCTGCTCATTAAAACTTTGTGTTTTTTAAAAAAAATAATGCTGCTCCTTGTTAGCTCCAACTGCATTTTTTTTTATAAAAATACCTTAGATCAGTAGAGAATCTTCTTGCTTCTTAATGTGATAGTTCTTGACTCCTATTGAGCTTTCGTTTTAATTATTAGTGTCAGCCAACTGCAATTGCAAAACAGATTGCTGCAAGCAATCTACAAGAAGGCAACTAATGCATGGGATCGTATAAAATTATAAAGGTAACTCAGTGGTCATTTAACCCAATCCTCCTCAGAGGAGGAGCTGCAATGCAGGTGCAGATGGCTGTCTAGAGATGCTGTAGTTGGAGAGTTCCTGTGTTGATGGGGAGGGGTCAGACTACATAATAATATAATAATAATTTATTATTTATACCCCGCCCATCTGCCTGGATTTCCCCAGCCACCCTGGGCGATTTCCAACTGAATATTAAAAACACAACACAGCATCAAACATTATAAACTTCCCTAAACAGGGCTGCCTTCAGATGTCTTCTAAAAGTAAGATAGTTGTTTATTTTCTGGACATCTGATGGTTCCCTGTAACTTGGTGCCCTGTAACCTCTCTTCTCGCAGTGAGGGAACCACCAGAAGGCCCTCAGTGCTGGACCTCAGTGTCCGGGCTGAACGATGGGGGTTGAGATGTTCCTTCGGGGGGGGGGGGCACTAGGTGGCGCATTGGAAGATGGCTGACAATAACATCTCTCCGACCCACACAAGGTAATTTGGAGGCTATGATGGGGGTAATTAGCCTCCTTAACCCCCCAGGATTGTGGGGGGACGGCCCTTGCCTGCTGTGCCCTATACCACCCCCGAATTTGTGGGGGTGGGGGCACTAGGCACAAAGCCCTCCTGTGGGATTCTGGCACTCCTGGACGCCGTCCCTGATTCGCGCCGCTAGTTGCAAGCATCTTCAAAAGAAACAATTTGGACGAGATAAATTGCACATGCTTCAAGGAAAAGGGGGAGTAAAGACTGCTGACAGAAGAGATCTCTGATAACAAGACAAGAATAAAATATGAGAAAATACGTCAAGATACGGTACTACAAATGACTGAGGGGGGAGGGGGCAAAAAACCTGCCTTCCTTTTTCTTATGTGATTTAACAAGAATCCCCTCCCCTAATGAGTCAGAAACTAAGGACTTAAGCTGTGGATTTAAGGCTGTGTGGAGATAAACTTTCGAACCAAAGCAATGTTTCAAGATGAAGCTGGAAAGCTAAGAGTTTTGGAATGACGCAGTTAAAAATGCCGTCGCCATTTTGGGAGGCATTGTTGGAGCTCTTGGGTCTGGGAGGAGAAAGAGAGAAATAGAGTTGTTTACATATCGTGGATCAACTTCTCGGTGGGACTTAAGAGCGACAAATGCCAAATTTATGATGGAAAGAGTGATGCTATCTACGAAGGAGATATATGGAAACCATCTGGACTTAGTGGAGGAACGGGAAATCCACACAGGATTATTATTTTGCTTATCGGCTTAAGGAGACTAACAGAAGAGATCGTAAAGGAAAAATAGAAATTATATGAACAAGATATGATGTGGAAACACCAAGATAAGACTGGATAGAATTATGAATTTTGTTTGGACTGATTGGGACTGATTTGGACATTAACGCAGTAATAAGAAGATGATCTGAATCCCCCTTTGGATCTTGAAGTATGGGTTCCCCCAACAAAATTTAAAAATTTGGCTTTGTAATTTGGAATTTATGTGATGTGATTTAATTTGATGTGATTGGCCAGTTTATAAAAATTATTTTTTTTTTTAAAAAAAAGAGATGTTCCTTCAGGGCACTCCTACATGACCCTTCCAACACTAAGACCCCATTTGCCCTTTAAAGCAGTACCAAGCCACTTTAGTTGTGGCTTCCTGAAAAGAATCCTGGAGAAAACTGTAGTTTGATAAGTGTGCCGAGAGTTGTCAGGAGATCCTTATTCCTCACGTAAAGCTCCAATTCTCAGAGCGGTTGAACAATCAATCCCTCTTGCCAGGCAACTCTGGAAATTGTAGCTCTGTGTGGGGAATAGGGGCCTCCTAACAATTCTCAGCACCCTTAACAAGCTACAATTCCCAAGATTCTTTCACCTTTGGTGGACGTGCCCAAGAATCAAGGCTTTCTGGGAGATGATCTATAATGAAATGAAAAAGGTATTTAAATATACCTTCCTGAAGAAACCAGAGGCCTTTCTTCTGGGCATCGTTGGCCAATTGGTGCCAAAGAAGGACAGAACTTTTTTTATGTAGGCTACAACAGCAGCAAGAATACTTATTGCAAAGTATTGGAAGACACAAGATTTACCCACTTTGGAAGAATGGCAGATGAAGGTGATGGACTATATGGGATTGGCAGAAATGACTGGCGGAATCCGAGACCAGGGAGAAGAGACGGTGGAAGAAGATTGGAAGAAATTTAAAGATTATCTACAGATATATTGTAAAATTAATGAATGTTAGAATGATGTTGGATAGAAATTAAGTGGTTTCCAGCTGTAATGCTTTAAGAGAATATGAAAAAAGGGTTATAAATAGGTAAAAACATAATGGTAAGGATTTGCTGAACCAACAATTTGAGGTGGAATACAAAAAAGGGAGGTATGAGGAGGTCTGGTAAACAGGCTAAAGGAAAATAAGCAATGGAAAATTTGTGTGTTTTTAATTATTTTTATTTTGTATTTTTGTTATTGTTATTTTTTTTCATTTTATTGTAATACTTTAAAAAATCTTAATAAATATCTTATAAAAAAAATACAATTCCCAAGATTCTTTGCAGAAGCCACAACTATTTAAATTGGTATGATACTGTTTTCAGTGTGTAGTGCAGATGGGAGCCTGAGGCTGAAATCCTATACCTGCTTATCTGGGAGTCTGTCCCATTGGAATGAGTGGGACTTAGTTCAGAGCAGGCTCGTATTCTAGGATTGCATTGCTATGATTCTATATGTGAATAAAATTGAAACGTATCTCATGGGGGAAGGAGCAATTGCACATTCATTAAATGCAGAAACACTGGAATGAGCTATCAGGAAAGGCTAATAAAGATGCACACAGCTGTATACTTAAATCACACTGTGTTACCTAAGGGCATGAATTGTTCGCCTCAATTTAATTGGCCATTCTCTCCCCCCTTTCACAAGGCTTCCATTGATCCTGTTATATTTTATTACTGTGTGAAAGGGAACCTTGAAAATGTGGTGTCACAAAATATTGGCCAGTTTTCTTTGGCCTTGCTACAGTTCAGTGGAAAATCTTTACCTGTTCCCCCTGGGGACAGCATACTTGTATCTCCAGATTATTACCTTTCTCTTTCTCTCTCTCTCTCTCTCTCTCTCTCTCTCTCTCTCTCTCTGACACACACACACACCTGCACCCCTGCTCACTAGCCCCCTGCCATTCCCTTCATATTAACCCCTTAAGAGCTTCCCCTCCCACTTCATGCAACTACTTAGCTTGGTACAACTCCATTTTTGAGGCCACTTCTCTTTTCTATTCTACATTTCTGCTTTGCACCCCTTTTTTCACCGTCACCCCCATGTCCATGTCTCTCCCCACTCCTATTCTGCAACCTATTTCCATACAAACCGACCTTACACATACCCTCCAACATTTCTTCGAAGAAAATGTTGTTGTTGTTGTTTAGTCGTTTAGTCGTGTCCAACTCTTCGTGACCCCATGGACCAGAGCACGCCAGGCACTCCTGTCTTCCACTGCCTCTTGCAGTTTGGTCAAACTCATGCTGGTAGTTTCAATAACACTGTCCAACCATCTTATCCTCTGTCGTCCCCTTCTTCTTGTGCACTCAATCTTTCCCAACATCAGGGTCTTTTCCAGGGAGTCTTCTCTTCTCATGAAGTGGCCAAAGTATTGGAGCCTCAGCTTCAGGATCTGTCCTTCCAGTGAGCACTCAGGGCTGATTTCCTTAAGAATGGATCGGTTTGACCTTCTTGCAATCCATGGGACTCTTAAGAGTCTCCTTCAGTACCATAATTCAAAAGCATCAATTCTTTGGCGATCAGCCTTCTTTATGGTCCAGCTCTCACTTCCATACATCACTACTGGGAAAACCATAGCTTTAACTATACGGACCTTTGTTGGCAAGGTGATGTCTCTGTCCTATTCCATCATCATCATAATTTTATTATTTATACCCTAACCATCTGGTTATCAAAGCCATGGGTGGTTTCCAGCATATCTAAAAACAAAATAAAACATTAAACTTTTTTTTTTAAAAAAAAAACAGCCTTTGCTATACACGGCTGCCTTCAGATGTATAAAGAATGTATAGTTACTTATCTCCTTGGCTCTGGGGTCACATAACTCCATACACTCCAATATTTCTTCAGTGAAAATACGGATGGTGCTGTGGGTTAAACTACAAAGCCTAAGGTCAGCGGTTCGAATCCCTGCGACAGACTGAGCTCCCATTGCTCGGTCCCTGTTCCTACCCACCTAGCAGTTCGAAAGCACGTCAAAGTGCAAGTAGATAAATAGGTACCGCTCTGGCTGGAAGGTAAACAGCGTTTCCGTGCACTGCTCTGGTTCACCAGAGCGACTTAGTCATGCTGGCCACATGACCCGGAAGCTGTACGCCGGCTCCCTCAGCCAGTAAAGCGAGATGAGCGCCACAACCCCAGAGTCGTCCGCAACTGGACCTAATGGTCAGGGGTCCATTTACCCTTTACCTTTAAGGCAGGCATAGGCAAACTTGGCCCACCAGATGTTTCGGGACTATAACTCCCATAATCCCTAGCTAACATGACCAGTGGTCAGGGATGATGGGAGTTGTAGTCCCAAAACATCTGGAGGGCCGAGTTTGCTTATGCCTGTCCTAAGGAAAAGCAGGACATTCCAGGATAAAATCAGAAACCAGGACAGCTTCTATAAATATGGGACTGTCCCTGGAAAAAAGAGACACTTGAAGGGTCTGCCTTACATTTTATGTCGATAATCTATCTATCTATCTATATCTATCTATCATCTATCTATATCTATATCTATCTATCTATCCATCTATCTATCTATCTATCTATCTATCTATCTATCTATATCTATCTATCTATCTATCTATATCTATCTATCTATCTATCTATCTATCTATCTATCTATCTATCTATCTATCTATCATCTATCTATCTATCTATCTATCTATCATCTATCTATCTATCTATCTTCTATCTATCTATCATCTATCTATCATCTCTCTCTCTCTCTGTGTGTATTGTATGCTGTTTTTGTCTGGTGTACATACAGATAGCCATCTTCGAAGGAAAGGTTTGTGTTTGAGTGCAATGACCATCTGAGCATAAAATAAGCAGCAATGGATTAGAATATTAGGGAGAAAGATTAAAACACGACATATGAGGATTAAAGTGTTACTACAGCTGCAGCTAATCAGGGAGCCGGTTATCAAAGTAAATTGCATGCAACCCACTGTCAGAAATATTGAAAAAGAGAGAAAGGAACGAAACGGCTCAAGGTGACAAACCATTACAGAAATATTTGACCTCTGTTTTATACCCATTGGCCATTTCTAGGGTTAAGTGGATTTCCCTATGTTCCAGCTTTGGATTTAGGGGGGCGTGGGTGGTCCCACCCCCACAGGGCACTAAGCCGAAGGAGTGTAAAACTGAAAAAAACACAAAAAACCATTATTGAGAAGATCTATTTGGGGGTGCCATTTTTTGGGGTGTTTGTAAGCTTGTCAATGGGTTTCGATTATAGACTTTTAGAAGACATCTGAAGGCAGCTCTGTTTAGAGAAGCTTTTAATGTTTGATGTATTACGGTATTTTAATATTTTGTTGGAAGCTGCCCAGAGTGGCTGGGAAAGCCCAGCCAGATGGGTGGGGTATAAATAATAAATTATTATTATTATTATTATTATTATTATTATTATTATTATTATTATACGTGATTTCACTGATGCACATGGCACCTTAGAACATAACCCTCACATAAATGTGGCAGTGCCTGTACTCCAATCAGCTAAGTCCACTGAACTGTGCTACATTTTCTATTCTAAGCTAATGTGGTATAGTAGAGATGCAGAAACTTTTTTTCTCTGTTGAGCATCACATTCCAGCCCTCCTCCCCTGGGGGCACATACAATCAGTGGCTTGTGCAAGAGACCCAATTATCTCTCTCATCCTGCCACCTTTCTCCGCCCCCCCTCTTTCTCTTTATGCAACACCTTCTCTTTTGACCGTACCCTTTCATCTCATTCTGTTACCCCCTCCTCTCATTTCACCTCTCCTTGCCACCTTCTTGAAATTAGGCTAAGGGCTGCATGTGACCTTCAAGCTGCAGGTTGACTACCCTTTATGCCTAGGAAGGGTCAAACTCCAGAAGGAGATAAGTGACTAATCTACACTGGTTGGTTATAATGTTAAAAATGCATTATAAAAATGTGACGCTGTAGAGCAGCTATGTGTCACCAATGGAATGGGAAATTGCATTGAGAGCTATATGGCCTTTTTTAAAAAAGCATTTTTGCAGACCAGTGTAGATCCAGAGCTGGTCTCAGACCATGCCTTTACTATAAACCAGGAGTGGCCAATTCTCAAAAGACTGCAATCTACTTTCAAGAATTAAAAACTAGCAGTGATCTACCCCTGGGTTTTTTTGGGGGGGGGTCAGCTCAAATGCCCTGTTTTTTGCGGGGAGTTACACTTTTGGGGGGCTAAAGGCAAGGGACAAAGGGGTAAAGTCACTCACAAAATGATTGCTATGGATCAAAACAGCAGCACAGAGATCATACAACAATGGAGGGTGGAGCAAGAGGGTGTGGCAGGAGTCAGTTTTAGCAACGCAAAGGAAAGGGGGCCAGAGATCGACCACAATCTACCAAAACCTCACAAGTATCTACCAGTAGATCGCGATCGACCTGTTGGACATCCCTGCAATAGACCACATGAAGGAGTGCTTTCTTTTGTGTAAGAAAGACCCTGATAGGTCAAGTCAATGGCCTATCTAGCCTAGCATCCTGCTCTCACAGTGGCTAAACAGAGGCCCATGGGAAACCCACGAGAATGGCCTTTGTATAACAGCACACTTTCCCCTTCTGACTCCCAGCAACTGACATTCGGGGCAGTGAAGGTAGTACATAGGCATGGCTGCTAGTAGTCATTGATGTCTCTCCTAAGTTTTCCAACATTGACTGGCCCCCAGTTCAAGTACTATGGCAGGGGGCACTTTTCTCCATCCATTTCCTCCACAAAACTCTTAGAAGAGCTCCAAAGTTTTTGTCAAGATTTACTTCAAGAGCTGTGATTGTTAGACACTGAAATTGAATGAGTTTGGAAGAATCATTTCCCCTGCCCTCCTGCCGTTTAGATACCACCGAGGTCCCCCATTGTATGTCCTCCCAGTGGCCTTCTTCTATTTATTACCAAATAAATGAATTCCCACCAGGGAGCTCCTTTGTCACTTGGCATCAGTAACGGAGACCATAATTGAAAAAGAAGATGAAAATGACGGGAACATAGAAACCTCCATTAGTTGCCCACTCGTTTACACACAGCGGATAATTTTTTTCTCCAGTAGTTGACCTTTGTACATAATAGGGAGGAGAGAGAAAATCTCTTTTGTTTTTGAGTCCTATCCCCTGGTGGGTTTATCTTCAAGATGAAGAAAAAACAAGTTCATTACTGGAGGGAAACCAAGTAGAGGTTGCCCGTGATAAGGTGAGGAAATGGGATTTTGTTGCATTCGGCCCTTTTATGTTGCCACTTTCATCCATGCAGCTGCTAAAGAGAACTCACCGGGAGCAAACACATCACAATGGCTTTCTCTGTTACTGGTCTGTTTTCTAGTTATGCTTGCCTATTTAACCGTTATCTGTTTTAGCCCATGTGGAGCTGTGACTATGCAGTTTCTCCCTTCCTTTCATCTCTCTCTCTCTCTCTCTCTCTCTCTCTCTCTCGTAACCAGAAATAAAATAAAACAACACAAATCATTTTTGTAAAAAAATAAATAAATCACATGATGCAGCTTGGCTGGTTCATTCCAGCTTTGTCTCTGATGTTTTGAAAGCCTTCTTAGCACCACGAGCCTTAATTTTTCATGTGACATGCGCTTGCCAGAAATTAGGGTTATTCAGCTAAGTGAATGTGCTGCTTGGAGGGTTACATTTCACTCCAGGCATACTGGAGCAGAAATCACAAGTTCAAGGCTCTGTGATTGCTTTTGATGAAGGCATAATTAAAGTGTGTGTGTGTCTGGAAGACAAGAGATTCCTTTAGAAACATGTCACACATAAAGGCTCCTAGCCTAGCTGGGTGCCTCGAATTAAACTTTGCATCGTGACAATTACATTTATTGGCAATCCTAGCATTTGAAATGCTGTTAAAGCCGACCCAGCAGGCTTTCTTCCCTCCTCCGTTTGCTAATTATTGAAGCTTATCTAGATTTCTTTCTTTCTTTCTTTCTTTCTTTCTTTCTTTCTTTCTTTCTTTCTTTCTCTTTTGCATTACTAAGGATATTTGAATGTATTTTGATGGGACAATAAAATTTAACAATTATAATCAAACCTCAGTACACTTAGCCTAAACAGGAGCCCAAGCATCTGGAGGAAAGGGTGCCTAGATTATAATCACGCCATGTCCCTGGTTTTAACAGTCAGGTGATTATTGGCAGCTGGATCTTATCCCTTCCTCCTGAGTTGGCCCTTCCTCCCAAAAAGACACCCATGGTGACAGAGGGGCAGGCCCACACTATACATTTAAAGCATATTCAACACACATAGAATCATAGAATCATAGAGTTGGAAGAGACCACAAGGGCCATCGAGTCCAACCCCCTGCCAAGCAGGAAACACCATCAGAGCACTCCTGACATATGGTTGTCAAGCCTCTGCTTAAAGACCTCCAAAGAAGGAGACTCCACCACACTCCTTGGCAGCAAATTCCACTGTCGAACAGCTCTTACTGTCAGGAAGTTCTTCCTAATGTTTAGGTGGAATCTTCTTTCTTGTAGTTTGGAACCATTGCTCTGTGTCCGCTTCTCTGGAGAAGCAGAAAACAACCTTTCTCCCTCCTCTATGTGACATCCTTTTATATATTTGAACATGGCCCAAAGAATCCTGGGAATGGTAGTTTTCCCTTCACAGAGCTACTGTTACCAGCAACTTTAATAAGTGATAGTTCCCAGGATTCTCTGGGAGAAGTTATGTGCTTTAAATGGGTGTTTAATATTCTTTAAATGTACAGTGGTACCTCGGGTTAAGAACTTAATTCGTTCTGGAGGTCCGTTCTTAACCTGAAACTGTTCTTAACCTGAGGTACCACTTTAGCTAATGGGGCCTCCCGCTACTGCCGCCGCGTGATTTCTGTTCTCATCCTGAAGCAAAGTTCTTAACCCGAGGTACTATTTATGGGTTAGCGGAGTCTGTAACCTGAAGCATCTGTAACATGAAGCGTCTGTAACCTGAGGTACCACTGTATAGTATAGATCTGCCCAGAGCCTACTGGAAGCCAAATGGGTTCTCCTTCCCCAGCTGTGGGTTGTCTTTGCTCTTGGGATGCAGAAGAAGAATCAGAGATCAAAGAGGGGCTTAGGATATGGTTGGAGAGGTTATGGGGAGGGGAGGGGAGGCATCAATGAGACAAGGCAGTTCAGGCTGTCTTGGGACTATTGGCCAGCCCAGTATGGCATAGTGGTTAGAATGTTGGACTAGGACCTGGGAGACCAGAGTTCAAATGCCCACTTGGCCATGAAGCTCTCTGGGTGACCTTGGGCCAGCCACCAACTTTCAAGCAAACGTATCTCACAGGGTTTCTGTAAAGATAAAATTGAGAGAGGAAAAACCATTTATGGCACCTTGAGCTCTTTGGAGGTAAGGTGAGCTATAAATATAATATCAGTCCTCACCTGTACAGGATTTTCCATGCCTCTTCCCCAGAGGGGGTCTGGGTGTGGTGGGATCTTAGCATTTCTTCTGGATGCAACCTTATGTGCTTTTTGTTTCTTTGTTTGGTGTGGATCAACAAGTCCTCCACAGGTTTTACTTAAAGTTAAAGGGACCCCTGACCATTAGGTCCAGTCGTGACCGACTCTGGGGTTGTGGCGCTCATCTCACTTTATAGGCCGAGGGAGCCGGCGTACAGCTTCCGGGTCATGTGGCCAGCATGACTAAGCCATTTCTGGCAAACCAGAGCAGCGCACAGAAACGCCGTTTACCTTCCCACCGGAGTGGTACCTATTTATCTACTTGCACTTTGACGTGCTTTTGAACTGCTAGGTTGGCAGGAGCAGAGACCGAGCAATGGGAGTTCATCCCATCGCGGGGATTCAAATCGCCGACCTTCTGATCGGCAAGTCCTAGGCTCTGTGGTTTAACCCACAGCGCCACCCTCTAATATGTTGTTCTGATGCTGAATGTTGTTCTACTGGGTTTGTAGCCCAAGCAAACATCTTGCTAAACTGGGATTTGGGAGGAGTGGAAGTCCAGGGACTTGTGAACCACCGCATTGGGATTCATACTTATTGCAGAATCAAAACTAACATAGAAGTTGAGGTCTGACTCACCCATTGCACCCACATTACTTCAAAGTCACTGATTTCTGTTCTCCTAAATGGGCCTGGAGGCAGTACAAAACACACTGAAAATGCAAATTCATGCATCATCATCGCCATCATCGTTATTAAGATATGCTCAACAAGTGTTTTGTGCTTCAATTATATTCCTAGGAAAATTCTAACGTAGAGCTCTGAAGGCAATTAACAATAATGAGTTTACCACTTACATTGCACTTGACCAACACAAAGCAATGATGTATTTGTCCTTGAGTCACTCTCTTGAGGTGACAGTGCGATTAATCATGGCAAGTCCCCATTTTGAAGGGTTAGTCATGGAGCCTCCCATAAATTCAGCTTGAGAAACTCCCCAGGAGGAGCAAAACCACAGCCACGTCTTTGCTTATTTTTCAAGCCAGATTCTTTTTGTGTGCATTTAAATTAATAGTGACAACAACTAAATGATCTTCTCATTCCCTATACACCCAACTGATTATTGTGTTCTGCGGCAGAGGACACCCTGCAGATACCATCCTATCCAGAAGACTGTTCCATGCAAAGTCAGAATCCGGTCTTTCGTGTGGTGGCCCTAACCCTTTGCATCTTCCTCTTATCAGACAAGTGCCATCTCTGTTACCATTTGTCACTTCTCAAAGACTTCCTCCTTTCAACAGACCTTCAAAGTAGAGATTGTTATGCCAGTAGGGATCTGTGGTGGATTTAAAACTAATTTTATACATGACATTGTTATTGTCTTTTAGCTGTTTATTATTTTTAAATTCCTTTTCTATGCAATTGTTGGGAGTAACCCAGAGTGGCTGGGCAACCCAGTCAGATGGGTGGCATATTAATAATAATAATAATAATAATAATAATAATAATAATAAAAGATGTAATTGTTTTAAATATGTTTTATTGTACTGTAAATCACTTTGAGGTGCCTCATGGTAAGTGATTAAGTAATAATAATAATAATAATAATAATAATAATAATAATAATAATATCATCTGTCCTGCCTTGGCCCAAAGCAGCAGCCAGTCATGGCCCCCTAGTCTCTCTCCCAGCCAGTGTGCATGAAGTTCTGCCCAATATTCTCCTCCTTGTTCCCAGAACACGTTGTCAATAAAACCCCTCTGTGTAAAAGGACATTTTTTTCTGTGTGATATCACACTCATGTTGCCCTGGCAAGCTCCCCCTCAGTTACCGGTAGGGTCTTTGTCTCGTTGGTGGCTTTTGTGATGGGTTAATGCCAGAACCATCATCTCCCTCTGCCCTTCTGTCTGGCAGAAAAAAACAAGCTCAGCCTGTCAGCTCTGATCAAACCTCAGCAGCCAAGAATCTAGAGGGGGGAATCTGTCACCCAGGCATCTGGGGGACCCCTGTTCCCCCGCTAACCCATAACACTAGCTGTAAAGCACATAGTTAAGTACATCCTTACTTTACGTCATGCCAGCCAACTTCTTGGTATGGATCCTGAGTTCTGGTATTACCAAAGTCGGACAAACATTTCTGCAAAGAAATCAGCATCCCTCTGCTGTACGGCTGATGCGTGAGAATAGCATTTCTCACTGATAGTGTCTCTGTTCATTTCTTTACATTTCTGGGTCACTTCCAGAGTCAAATACAGTTTATGGCGCAATGCTACAAAGTCATTGCAGCTCAGCGAGTGGAGAACAGTCTACTGAAAGAGTTCAGAGGGGTGTACCCTCTGCATGGCAGCATGCTGTGCTATGGGTTAGATCCCCTGTCATTTCTAATGGGCCTCCCATCCATCTTGTTCTGAAATACCACTTTGATCTCAGCTAGTATTAAACCAAAAAGCTCAGAGATGAAAGGCATCACAACTTCAGGTACTCAGAAAGCTTCACAACTTTTCTGTGTAGTGCATTTAGTTACACACCATGTCAAATTTCCACATGCTGATGCCAATGACCACCTTGTGTTTTTTCCCCTCCTCCTCCTCCCCCTTTGGGCAGGTTCCACACCATTCCCTTTCAAATCAATATACGAAAATGGAGAGAGGAACAAGGCAGTCCTTTTAACAGCAAACATGGGCAATGAGTGCTGGAAAAAATGGCTCCGCTGAGAAACAAGTAAGGATGGATGAATCTGTCAAATTTTTTGTTTCTTATTTTTCCAATCTTAAATTCATTTCTCTGTATTTCCACAGAAGTCTGTGGGTCGTTGTTCTCCCCCCACATAAAATTCACATGAAAACTCAAGAGCATTTTAGTGCAAAATTTTCCTAATGCACACACTTTTGTATGCAATTTTGACGAATGTGCACATTTCTGAATACAATTTCTCCTAATTTAATATAATCTGACATCAGGAATCACAAGACAGAGAAACCAGTAGGAGAACACTTCAGTCTCCCAGTTCATTCTATACAAGATCTCAGAGTAGCTGTCTTCTTACAAAAGAATTTCAGAAATAGACTGGAAAGAGAAGTTGCTGAATTGCAACTTATTACCAAACTTATTACCAAACTTAAAACCATGGAGGGACCTGGTCTGAATAGGGACATTGGATTCTTATCTCATTATACACGATAAAGCTATTTTTAGCCATCTCACCCCTTGCTTTTTCCTGTAAGACCAATTGAAATCATTAACAGTTGTCAGCAGGTTTACCACACCTATCAGCCAATCACCCATTCCCACCACCCTTCTGAGTAATACCCCTCCCCACCCTCTCACTGTATATAAGGGTCTGGTGACTTCTGTTTCTGAAGAAATGTGCATGCACATGAAACTCATACCAGTAACAAACTTAGTTGGTCTCTAAGGTGCTACTGGAAGGAATTTTTTAATCCTAATTTAATGGATGTGATATAATGATATATTATGGCAGTCCTTATTATGGCAAACCTGGAGATTCATTTTGGAAGAGTTAAGACAAAAAGTAAGTCAAGAGGAAATGGAAGCAAAATTGGGTAATAGAGAAGAGCAAATCTGTCAGTTTGGGTTTCTCATTTCTTCCAGTCATAAATTCACATTTCCACATCCGCTGATTTATTTATTTTAAGTCCCTGTGAAAATTCATCAGCATTTCAGTGTAGATTTCTCTTCATATACACTTTTGAATGCTCTTTCTGTTTGTCTGGAAAACCATTTCCCCTAATAAAATTTTGTATGTTGTACGTTTCATATATGATCTTTTTTTTTACTTTTTATTCTCTTTTTGTTCCCTTTTTCTTTATTCTGATATCTTACATTTCATTTCACTGTGTTATCATGAATGGCATTTTATAGAGCTATAAATAACTATAAATATGAAAAGAGACAAAATATTCTCTAATTCCTTTTCCTTGGATAGATGTATTTGTTTTTCTCTTTTGTGTTTTCTTTTGTTGTGATTATGTATGTATTTTTAACTTGTATTGAATAAAAATTTATTAAAAATAAATAAATAAAAAATTTGTATGTTGCTTTCACTAATACATGCATGTTTATGTACCCCTGAACTTCAGCATGTGCATTTTTGGACACATTACTTGGCTGGAGAACTGCATTGCCTAACTGAGATGCAGGAAAGATAAAAGAAAGTACTTCTTAACACAGAACATTGTTTTACTGCGGAATTCACTGGCACAGGAGACAGTGAGGGCCACCAACTCCAGTGGCTGCAAAAGAGGATTAGAGAAGCTCATGGAGGAAAAGGCTATCAAGGGCTACTAGTCATGATGGCTATGCTCTGCCTTCCTGGTCAGAGGAAGTATTGCTTCTGAACACCAGTTGCCGGAAACCTCCAGAGGAGAGAATGCTCTTGCGCTCAGATTTTGCTTGTTGGTTTCCCGCAACAGGCACCTGGTTTGTTACAGTGAGAACAGGATGCTGGGCAAAATGGCTGTTGAACATAGGCTTTTCCTATGTTCCTATGTTCACAGTGACTTTCCAAGGTACACAGAGGAGTATTTTCTTCCTCTGCTACTTGGCCATTTAACCTCCATTAGCAAAGTCCCATCGTTAGACACCAAATCTAAATAAAGGCAACAGCATTCTACCAATCTCTATTTTAAAACTGTTGCAAGTTGCTCTGGAACATTAGGGTGAAGAAGCAAGCAATAAATTAATATCACCACCATTGTAGACACACCATCTCTCCCCCTTTGTTCTTTGGCTATATGTAATTTTTGTGTCCGGGCCCATCAGCTCCTGGCAAATAGAAGGGGAAGAAATGGAGGCAGTGAGAGATTTTACTTTCTTGAGCTCCATGATCACTGCAGATGGTGACAGCAGTCACGAAATTAAAAGACGCCTGCTTCTTGGGAGAAAAGCAATGACAAATCTAGACAGTATCATAAAAAGCAGAGACATCACCTTGCTGACAAAGGTCCGTATAGTTAAAGCTATGGTTTTCCCAGTAGTGATGTATGGAAGTGAGAGCTGGACCATAAAGAAGGTTGATTGCCAAAGAATTGATGCTTCTGAATTATGGTGCTGGAGGAGACTCTTGAGAGTCCCATGGACTGCAAGAAGATCAAACCTATCCATTCTTAAGAAATCAGCCCTGAGCGCTCACTGGAAGGACAGATCCTGAAGCTGAGGCTCCCATACTTTGGCCACCTCATGAGAAGAGAAGATGGAGGGCACAAGGAGAAGGGGACGACAGAGGACGAGATGGTTGGACAGTACTCTCGAAGCTACTAACATGAGTTTGACCAAACTGCGGGAGGCAGTGGAAGACAGGAGTGCCTGGCGTGCTCTGGTCCATGGGGTCACGAAGAGTCAGTCACGACTAAACGACTAAACAACAACAATTTTTTTGTGTAAGATTTTTTTCCTCCTATTTCAGTGACGGCAGTTTCCCAAACTTTGCTACTCCACATGGAAAAATAAATTACTTTAAGAACCTTCCAGAAGACGGCTGCATGACTGCTAGCAGCTCATTGAGTGTTTCTGCCTGGCTGGGATGTGTCCTTCTCCTCTGAAAATGACTCTTGTTTGCCTGTATAGAAAGGGTCTGTGTGAAAAGGTAAATGAATTGCTCTGTCCATTTTTGCCTCTGGCCCTACTTGTCAGTGGGACGTGACCCTTAGGTTGACAAAGTCTCCCCACCCTTGGATTAAATCAATGGACATGAAAACACCTCCTAGCAGATTTGCAAACATTGCTTTCTCAAATGTGAAAAACCATTCATTTAGATGTCCCCTTCACTCAAACTCCAGGATTCATTTATCATAACAATGCCTGGGCATCCATCGGACCATAAGAATGGTACTAATAAAATGAGCAGGAACTGAAACTGTATTCAGAGCACAACAATCGAAACAACTGGAATTTGGGTATCCTTCCATCTAGGACGGCTATTGTGATATACTTTTTTCAGAAGCAACTCAGTGGCAAAACATTGAGGCTGATAAACCCTCTACAAGCATATAGTACTGGTTTGTAGGCTGTCTGTATTATTAAGAAAACAATAATTTTAAAAAAATCTGTAGGCAAGTTTTTATTGCAACAACCCGATTCTGAGTTACCATAATAGGTTTTGACAACGTGTCATGAGATTGATGACATCTTGCAACAATTTCAATGTTTATCAAGATCTTTCTTGTTTGCTTCATAGTGAATCCTCTGGGTACACGCAGAAATAATGTTTTATCCTTCATACAAACAAATGTGTTTGTGTGTGTGTGGAGAAAGGGGGGGGGCATCAAACAACACTTCAGACAAGTTTGTTCTGGATCCCAGAAGGATAAAGCTAATGACTAAAGCCATATATTTATTACAGTGACTAACAAAGCAGACATTATAGATTCTCATGGTAAAATGTTTCAATTTCTGCCTTCGTCAGTTGCTCTGATAAGAATGATGCTGTTTCTAAGGCGCCAGCTATAGAACTCTGAAGACAGAATGCACAGAAGAATCTTCCTTGCTTTAACCCCTCACAGCTACTTTCTTCCCAGTGTTTGCTGCCTCCTAATGTCCTAGGGACGCTGGTGGTGCTGTGGTCTAAACCACTGAGCCTTGGGCTTGCTGATCCAAAGATCGGCAGTTCAAATCCCCACGATGGGATGAGCTTCTATTGCTCGGTCCCTGCTCCTGCCAACCTAGCAGTTTGAAAGCACCCAAAAAAAGTGCAAGTAGATTAATAGGTACCGCTCCGGCGGGAAGGTAAACTCCATTTCCGCGCGCTGTTCTGGTGTTGGTGTTCCATTGCGCCAGAAGTGGCTTAGTCATGCTGGCCACATGGCCTGGAAAAACTGTCTGCGGAGCGGACAAGCGCTGGCTCCCTCGGCCTGTAAAGCGAGATGAGCGCCATAACCCCAGAGTCGTTCGTGACTGGACTTAACTGTCAGGGGTCCCTTTACCTTTACCTTTAATGTCCTACTGTCTCCTTCCGAAGCTGGCTTCTTCCTACATCATAAGAACATAAGAAGACTTCTGCTGGAACAGGTCAATGGTCCAGCTATTTGAGCTACCTGTTCTCATAGTGGCCAACTGGGTGCTTCTGCAAGTCCACAAGCAGGACCTGAGTGCACCCGAATTATCCTGTAATTCCCAGCAGCTGGTTTTCAGAGGCTCCAAGGGTGGAAGAAGAAGATAGCCAGACACCCTAAATCTCCTGACATCAGAGCCTGCCAGGCTTACAAGGGAGCCAAGGAGAATGGAGCAAAGTTATCTCGCAGATGTACGTCTCCATGTGAAGTTAGAGGCAAAATGGTGGCAGTGCTGAACAGATGTCATGCTTGCCCCATTACCATCGCTGTCATTCCACAGCAAGCGTGGCACACAAACACAGCCTGTTTAGTCTTCCCCTTGCATTTACTGGTGCGGCACTAAGTCTGGCACTGATATTTATAGGTTGATTCTTCTAAGTGAAAATAATTTGATCTCATGTGTGCTGACATCAGCAGCTATGCTGCTTCAGAGACTGCAGAGTGCATATGGTGATCAACACAACTTTGCTATGTGCTGGATTCACTCATACAGCTGCTTGTATGCCCTCATTTAACATCAACCATTCCTCCTACTTGTCCTGATTATGGGAGAAACATATGCTAGGAGGGTGCAACTGTCACATTTTTTTGTGTGCTTTAGAAAATACAATTTTCTTAAGACTACAGAACTAAAACAGCTTGAATTATTATATGGCTGCTCCATAACGCTTTCTGGGAAATGAAGACCATTGGAAAGCTTCTTTTCACTTTATTTTGCTTAAAATGAGAGTTTGTAGGGGGAGAGCTCATAGACCTTGTGGTGGTAGTAGATAGCTCAATGAAGATGTCAGCCCAGTGTGAAGAAAGGCAAACTCCATGCTAGAGATTATTAGGAAAGGAGTTGAAAATAAAATTGCCAATATCATTACGAAAGGGTATTGTATAGTTGGAAGAGGTTCGGGAAAGGACAGCCAAAATGAACAAGTGGATGGAGAAACTCCCCCGAGAGGAAAGGTTGCTGCACTGGGAACTTTTTAGTTTGGAGAAAAGGCGAGCAAGGGGTGACCTGTTGCAAGTTTATAAAATAATGTATGGCATAGATAAAGCAGGTAGAGAAAATTTCCCCTTTCGCCTCCATAACACTAGAACCTGGGGACATGCAATGAACTGGAATGTTGGAAGATTCAGGACAAACTAAAAAGGATAATTTCTTTACACAGCACATTATTAAACAATAGGATTCTCAAGAGGCAGTGATGGCCACCAACTTAGATGGCTTAAAAAGAGGATGAGATAAATTCATGGAGGATAAAGCTTTCAACGCTTACTAGCCATGATGGGTATGTCCTGGCCCCGTGATTGGAGACAGTAATGTTTCTGAATACCAGTTGCTGGAAACTAGGGCTCCCATATTTCAGAAAGTAAAAACCAGGACACCATGAAAAGTTGTTGAGCTTTTAGGAAAGTAATGCCCAGGACATATGGCAACCCTACTGGAAACTGCAGGCAGGGAGAGTGCTCATCTGCTTGGGTCCTGCTTCCTTCTGGTTGGCCACTGTGAGAACACATGGGCCATTGGCCTTATCCTGCATCCTCTTCTTATGTTATTATGTCCTTACAAGCATGTGAGATGAATTCAACATTTGTGAGTTTTCTTTCCCAAGGCAATCATTTTCATCCTGTCCACTTCAACTAGGGGTGGGGAGGCCAACATGAACCATAGTCAACATCAGGCTGCATGGCCTGATCCAACAGTCTCTTCTTATATTCTTGTATGTTCTTATGAAAGTGTTTGTTCCCTGGAAACCATGTTTCTTAAGAGAAGCTGGTGACAACTTCAGCACATATTAGCAAAGGCTCACACAAAGTACCTCATCATCCAAGAAATCAATAACTGCTAGAAACATGTGTTCAGACAATGCCAGAATGAATCTGAAGATATGCTCTGCCTTAGCAATGCAGCAGAACCATTACAGAATAATTCTTTCCCCCCAATCTACATGCTTTCTGCCTGGAAGGTCAGGAGAAGAAGTCCTGTTTCAAGTAAGTGGCCATTCTGGGATTTGCAAGGCTTTTCATGTATAATGAAGTCATTCCCGAATACTAAGTGGAAAATATTATTCTGTTGAAATGGAATGTAAACAGAAGCTATAAATTTATCAGCAAGGTTATATGTCAAATTATGACAGAAGAAGAGTTTGGATTTGATACCTCGCTTTATCACTACCTGAAGGAGTCTCAAAGCGGCTAACATTCTCCTTTCCCTTCCTCCCCTACAACAAACACTCTGTGAGGTGAGTGAGGCTGAGAGACTTCAGAGAAGTGTGACCAGCCCAAGGACACCCAGCAGCTGCATGTGGAGGAGCGGGGAAGCGAACCCAGTTCACCAGATTACGAGTCCACCGCTCTTAACCACTACACCACACTGGCTCTGTTGTAGTTGTTGTTGTGCTTTAAATTCCCTAACGGGGCACACCCAGCCGGTGCTGATTGGCCAACCAAGCCCACTCCCATAGGGCAGCCTTGCCCAGAGCCACTGGCGAGGCCAAGTGCCAGCAAGCAGGCAGCCAATCTCTGGCCCCCAGCTAGATAACTGCAGGGCCCGTGGTGTGGCTGCAAAGCTGCCCACCAACGAAGGTAAGCAGACTTGTAGAACATACCAGGGAGGGGGACAGGGACAAAACAAGCATTGGTTGGCTCTGCATGTCATTGTTTCTGGCCCCACCTACTGTAGGGCTCCCTGCTTCCCCACCCATTCTCACTGAGCACCAGCTACTGTGGCATTTAGGCTGTGGGCGACTGGCCCAAGGTCATCCTGTTACCACATTTGCTCATCACACATGTTTCTCATGAAAACTCTAAGGTTCAGGGAAGCCCTGAAATGCAGGAATCACAGCTAAAGAATCCTTGACAAATGGGCAGCCAACCTCTGTTTACAAACTTCCATTAAAGGTGACTCCCCCACCTTCCCTGGGAACCTATTCCAGAACATGCCCTTACCCTTGGAAAGTTGTTGCTAATGTTTAGTCAGAAACTCCTTTCTTGTAATTTGAATCCATTGGTTGGAGTCCTACCTTCTGGAGCAGCAGAAAACAAGCTTGCTCCATCTTCCATGATGTGTGTCATCTTCCATGAGACAGCCCTTTAGATATCTGAAGATGCCTATCATATTGCCTCATGGTCTTCTCTTCAGTGGGTGTAAGTCCCATTGAATTCAATTAGGCTTGTCTCCAAATAGACCTGAATTGGAGCATGCTGTCAGTCACCTTTCTTCTAACCTGAAAAGTCCCTGATTTGCGATGTTGTTAGACACCTCATGCCATGAATAGACAGGTTCAACATCTTTTAAAGATACAATTGCTCAGCTAAAAGACCCGCTTTAATCATTCTGCAGACCTAGAGTGTGCTTAACACTGAGTATGGCAGCTAACAGCTGATGAACACATTTCTCCGAAGATGAAAGGTAAAGATGATGTTGATCTTAGTGCGGACAGCTCATCAGGGTTTAAGGAACGAAAATGCCATGCTATGCGAGTTTTCTTACAAATTACAACCCGTTTTTCAGAGATGTGGGCCATTCATTTTCCATTAGCCTGGCTGTCTCCTCCCCACGTCACCCCATCATTCGGTGATTGAGGTCTCCAAGGCCAATATAACATCTGTGCAGTGTAGAGACACATTTCTGACACAGGCTGCATATTATTAGAGATGATGTGGTGAATCTGAAGCATACTAAACCTGCTGGATGGCTTCATATCACGCTAGAAGGGTATTTATTTCTGCAACAGGTGGCAGCAGGTCAAAGAAAAGGAGGAAATGTTTAATTTAATTCTGATACCCAACAGCACACCTCTCCCTCCCTCCCTCCCTCCCTCTCTCTCTCTCTCTCTCTCTCTCTCTCTCTCTGGAAGATGGAAACACCTATATTTGACTGTGATCAAAATGAAAGTGACAGAAGCTGTGCAAATTACATGTTTCATCTTCTTCAGGTTAGCACTTTCATGCCATGCTAAAAACAAAACAGCAATGCTCGGTAAGCATTAGGTGTGATTAGGGGCGGTTGAATCTGTCGATTTTGTTTTCTCTCATTTCCCCCCATCTTAAGTTCAGTTCTGCACATTTCCACGTCAGTTGTAGCTGTCTGATGCGAACAGGAATCTCCTAACCTCTGCAGCTTGCTTAGGCTGTGTGTAAAACTGGCGCTACCTAGAGGTGGCCCCAGTCTCCCTCCAGTACTTCCCAAGTGAAGACCATTTAAAACAGTGATGGGAAACTGGGACTGGATCTACACTGGTCTGCAAAACGCTATAAAAAAGTAATGTAGCTCTCAATGCAATTTTCCATTGATGACAGATCGCTGCTCTACAGCACCCTCTGGTGTCACATTTTAACAACACATTTTAGTGTTATAACTGACTAGTGGAGATTAGTCCTGGGGCACATGTTTCGGGTGGTGCTGTGGTCCCGTTGCTCTGTCCCAGCTCCTGTCAACCTAGCAGTTCGAAAGCATACCAGTGCAAGTAGATAAATAGGTACAGCTGCGGCTGGAAGGTAAACAGCATTTCCGTGCACTCTGGCACTTGTCACAGTGTTTCGTTTTGCCAGAAGTGGTTTAGTCAATGCTGACCAAATGAAGCTGTCTGTGGACAAATGCAGGCTCCCTCGGCCTGAAGCAAGATGAGCACCACACCCCAAAGTCACCTTCGGCTGGACCTAACCATCCAGATGTCCTTTACCTTTTACCTTTTTAGTCCCAAGCCTCCAAATGTTATGCAAATATTCATCCTCTGAGTTGGGTAGTGGGCCTAATCCACTTGCAATGGGAAAGGTGGTAGAACATCTCTTTTGCATGCAAAAGGTCCCAGGGTCAAGCCCTGGCATCTCCAGGTAGGGCTGGTGGATACCTGTGCCTGAAACCCTGTAGATCTACTGTCAGTCAGTGTAAACAATAGTGAGCTAGATGGACCAATGGTCTGATTCAGTGTAAAGCATCATACTATGCTCTGTGATTTTGTGAACTGTGTCTGCTCCTGCTGGCACCTCTACGTGCTGTCTTGATGCTCACGGCAGAAGTGTAATATGGAAAAGGGGGCCACCTTTGGGGATGCATTTGAGCGAAACAGCTTTATTTAAAATGCGGCTTCCTTTAATACAGAGTAATATTGATTTAGCCTAACCACTTTGTTTCATTTGCAATTGCCGCTGGTGATGCTCAGGCTAGATTACTAGCTCAATTTGCATCGGAGGGTTTCTGCTGCTATCCTGTGAACATCTGTTATATTTTGCAACTGAAAGTCCCTGAATTAGCAATCTTTTCTTTCTTTCTTTCTTTCTTTCTTTCTTTTGTTTGAGTGTGTGTGTGTGTGTGTGTGTGTGTGTGAAGGGGAACCTGCTGTTGCCTCAAGCTCCTTTTGTTCCACTCCACACACCCTCTGTGCTAATCAGAAGCACTCTGGGCATGGAGAGAAATAAATATATATATATCTGCTTTGAGGGAATAGAGAACGAGAATGTCTTTGATGCACACACAGAACAAAATCAAACATAACTGAAATTTTATTTTGTGCAGAGTGCAATTCTACATTTTTCAAATGGTAAAATGCAAAGAGTGATAGCAATCAATCCATAATGAACAACAACAACAACAACAAAACTAGAAGGCAGATTAATTGAAACAGGACTGGAGATGTCTGGGGCATTGTTTGCCTGGCAATTGTGATGAGCATAATGGAAGGGTTGCCATTTTGAAACCTGGAGACCTGCTCTCTTTGCAGGGAGATAATGGGATGATGCACAGGTGAGGTGGATATAATTTATTCAAAACACTATCAAACCCTTTGTCACTAAATGCAAAACTGAACAACATACACAACGTGACAGGCTGTATGTAATTATATGAATTCTTTTTTTAAAAAAAATTATTTAATTCTTTTTTAAATACAATTCAACATGTCATATCAAAATATAAACCATATAAACCAAACGTATTATAAGAAATTAGAGTCCAGCAGATTGACCAGGAAATACAATCTATTCAGTACTTATGTTAGCAATATCCACGATGTGAAATTCTTATATCAATCTTGTAGTGTTCCACATGGAGATGCTCTTAATTTATTAGCAGCTCAGTGGCAAAGCATCAGCTTTGTTCTTCGAAGATCTTAGGTTCAATCCTCAGCATCTCGAGATAGGACTGGGGGAGACCCCTGTCCGGAATCCTGCAGAGCTGCTACCAGTCATTGCAGACATTACTGAACTAGATGGACCCATGGCTTGACTCAGTATACAGCAGCTTCTTATGCTCCCTGATCTGCAGAGGTGACAGTCTATGTGTGAAGCTGTATGTGTATAGGCTACTGTTTACTTGGGCAAGCCTGCCTCTAGCCAGAGACTATGGTAGTATTTGATATACCCCTTTCCTTGATTTCTGGTACTTGAAGTGAGTAGAGAGGACTTCCTGATTCACCCACTCTCAGGGTGATACAGGTTAGCTCCAAAGCCCCAGGCCAACAGCTGAGAATGCAAGTGTTGAATATCCCATTTCACTCTCAAAGTACCCAAGGGTGTTTAGCTAGCCTTAACCCTCCCAGTTGAATCTCCATGCGCACCTGCCCAGGTGTGCCTGAAACAACCTGTTTGCAAGCCTAAGGAGTTATTGCTACCCAACAGAACACAGGCAAAACATTCATGCTCAGCTCCTGAAGATGACCATAAGGACATAGCTGCTGAATGAGACCAAAGGACCATCATAGTTTATTCAGCATCCTGCTCTCTTAGCGGCCAGCCAAATGCCCACGAAAGGTCCACATTGCAGCATCTAATTTCAACCAGCTAATCCTGCACTGAACTGATGGAGGGTGGATGGGTGCCATAGGCTGAAGAGCCTGGAGAGAGGGTAGGAAGGGTTTAAAGCACCATGGATTCCACCCCTCCACCCAGAATTGATGTAGCATGAGGCTGAATGCATGCCACCGTTGCCATGGCAGCACGTTCTGCTTGTCCTGCCCTTCTCTTTCTCAGTTTGAAGTTCTTACATTTAAGAAAAACTGTTGGCTTCTCATCGACAATTCCTAAAGATGACTTTCAGTGAAAAATATCAAATGTATGTAAATTGAACCAGTTAAAATACAAGATGCTTAATTGGCTAAATGATCTTTAATTGGCTAAATGATCTTTAATTGGTTGCAGGCTGTATGTTTCTTAAACTTTATGATAAAGACATCCCCGCTCTGAGAGTTATTAGATCTTATTTGAGGTTCCACACCCATTGACTTCAGTGGGGCTTATTCCCAGGTAAATGGGTATAGTAATGGTGTGGCCCCAAGCCTTTCTCTCTGGCATTTGAGACTCACTGTGGATCACACTCGCTCCCCAGACACACCCCATTGCCCTTGCTCCATATGCTCCCCAACTCTGTTTGTCTGGCTGGAATAGTCCTTGAACTGTGACATTGCCTCTTGGTTGCCTGGATGGGGGGATAGAGAGGGGCTTATAGAAACTTCCCTACTTCTTAGGCTCCCATCCTCAAAACACCATGACTGTGGCTCTTGCTTAAGAGTGAAGAATATATTTTTCTTCAGGCTAATAATGTTACAGGCCCAGCAGCAAGCACAAGGTCAAAAAGTCAAGATTCCAAGGCACATGGGCAAAGCAAGAGGTCCATAACTAGATAGAAGCAATGAAGATGTCCCAACAGTTGACATGCTCCTCCCACCAAGCTCTTAAAAATAAGGATGGGTGAACTCACTCACAGGACTCTCTTGCCCTGTAAGTTTGCTGTGTATGCACATTTGGGCAGGTGCATCTGATTCAATCTACGAAGGCAGTTTCTGGTTGTCAGGGTCAAGACTGTTTACTGTCCCTGGACCTCCAGATCCACCTCCTTCTGTACAGCTGCTGAGGTTTTGTGCTCTGCTAGAGGGGCAGAGGAAAGTGCCAGCAGATCTGCTTCTTCCTCTCTGACTTCTAGAGTCACAAATAAGGGGTTCCCTTCCCCCTCACTGATCTTGGGCAGCCAAGCCATGGCAGATCCTGACGAAGCTGAGGAGCCCATGGCACGACTGTATAGAGGTAAAATATACATTCATTGCTCTGCTCACTTTTGCCTCTGGCCCTGCCCACTACTGGCATGTGGCCCCAGGAAGGCTGACCAGTAGGGAATGTGGACCTCAGGATAAAAAAGCAGACCACCCGAGTATCCCTATTTTCCAGGGACATTCCCAGGTTTAAGGAAGCCTGATTTCTGATCTGATCCTGGAATGTCCCACTTTTCCTTAGGACGTCCCTATTTTCATTGGAGAAATGTTGGAGGGTATGAAGTTATGTGAATCCCCCCCCCAAAAAACCAAGGAGATAAGTAACTATTAGAATTCATCTGAAGGTTGGGGGAGTATAGGGAAGCTTTTAAAACGTGTTTTCTTATGTTTTTATATTTGTTGGGAGCCGCCCAGAGTGGTTGGAGCAACTCCGTTAGACAGGCAGGGCATAAATAATATAATAATTATTATTATGGAATTATTGTAATGTATTGTAATGTATGATGTTGGTCCTTTGTTTTTGTTTTGCTTTGGTTCTTGTCTGTTGTTTGTAAGTTTTGGCGGTTTTAAATTTGGAGGTTTAAGTACATTATGTTGGTATGGGAAACTGTCGTGTGATGGGCCAATGGCCGTAATAAAGATCAATACAATACAATTATTATGGAATAGGATGTCCCTAATTTCATTGGAGAAATGTTGGAGCATATGAAAAATGTTCCTTGCACTCATTAAACAGGGTTGCAACCATCCTCTCTTTCCAGAGATTGTGGGAATATGACAGGAACCACACCTTTGGGACCAAACTAATGGCTGGAAATTGGAGTGGGGAGGGAAGGGAAATTTCAAAGTCATGTTTCTGTCACTGAGTGGGTGCGTTCAAAGGAAAGCTAAGCCACAGTTCTTCTTTTGCATCCTCGGCTGTTCAGCCGCAGATAAGAGACCTCGACTGGTTTGTGTGAACACCAAAGGATCAGCCTACAGCAAAGCAACTGGTGGGGGCGAGAGAAGAACTTATTTATTCACACTGGAGGCCCTATCTTTTAATGGGCATCATTTGTTCTCTTTTTCCATCTCACTGTGCCCCCGCTGCTATGATCATGGATTCTTGAAGACAACTTCACTGCCTGGTTTACACAGCCAAGAAACCGAGAGAGACTCCGAGTTCCAAAGCGGAGCCGGGGGGGGGGCATTAAATTAAAAGGAAAAATACAATGCATTTGATGTGAAGGGATCACACATTTCAGGGGAGTCATGTGATCTTCTGGCTAATCCTGTAACCTTTTGAAGACGGCCATCTGATCTCTTGTCCAAATTTTATTGTGGTGCCATGTAAACAGCAAGAGAGCTCATTTGTGAAGCTGCATTTCAGTTTTTAAAAGCACGCACATGAGAAGTCTCTCACGCAATCAGCATTGTAGGGCACCCAGCAAGGCCCACACCCTGGCAGCAGACCCTCAACTAGGGCCAGGGCCTTTTCAGTACTGGCCCCAACTTGGTGGAATGCTGTGTCACAAGAGACTAGGGCCCTGCAGGACTTGATATCTTTCTGCAGGGCTTGCAAGACAGAGCTGTTCCGCCTGGCCTTTGGTTTGGACTCAGTCTGACCCTTATGTTTCCCTCCCCTTATGGTTTTGACTTTTAAAATGAGGCTGCATTTTAAATTGCATTTTAACCTGTATTTTAAATTTCTTTTTCTTTTTTTTTCTTATTATGTTTTTACTGAAATTTTATTGGTGTTAGCCGCCCTGAGCCGAACTCTGGGTATAAATAAAATTTATTATTATTATTAGGGATGTACAAATATGTTGATTTCAATTTATTTTTTATTGATCTATTGATCCATCATCTATTGCATTTATCTCTTACTTTTCCTTCCAAAGAGCTCAAAGTGGCATACATGGTTCCCTTCCTCCCCATTTTGCCCTCACAACAACTCTGTGATGTGTAGGTTAGGCTGAGAGACTGACTGACCCAATGTCCCCCAGTGAGCTTCAAAGCTGAGCAGGGATTTGAACCCTGGTCTTCCAGGTCCTAGTCTGACACTCTTTCTACTGCACCACACTGGTTTCTCTCGGTTTCTCACTTTTCTAGTCTTATGTTCTGTTCTCCGCATTTCCACATCAGTTTGTGATTTTCTTTTTAAGTCCTCATGAAAACTCTTCAGCATTTCAGTGTGAATTTCTTTTAATACACATATTTTGTATGAAATTTTCCCCAGTATATCCATTTTTAGGCACACTTTACCCTTGTATATATACTGTTGTACACACACTGTTTGGCAGGGGAACTGCACTGAAAATTTGGGGATGTGTGAATTTCAAAGCATCACTCTGCCTTTGTTTGCAAGATGCTTTGAAATCAGGTAATTTTACCTTTCAGGGCAAGCTGAACTGAATTTCTTACCCACCACAGACATTCTCTTGGCTGGTGGAGGCTGGTCCATTAGGGAAAGTGGGGTACAGTGGTACCTTGGGTTACAGACGCATCAAGTTACAGACTCTGCTAACCCAGAAATACTACCTCGGGTTAAAAACTTTGCTTCAGGATGAGAACAGAAATTGCACAGTGGTGGCATGGCGGTGGCAGCAAGAGGCCCCATTAGCTAAAGTGGTACCTCAGGTTAAGAACAGTTTCAAGTTAAGAACGGGCCTCCAGAATGAATTAAGTTCTTAACCCGAGGTACCACTGTATTACCCTACCATTCTCAGACTGTTCTTAGCCACCTGCCCACCTTACTTTCAGCCAGTCCAAGGGGACCCCCTGGCTTTCAGCTTCCTCTTCTTGGTCTCAGGGTTGCTCCTTACAACACTCAGGAGGATGGGGATAAAGCTGGGAGCCGTTGTCTCCACCTGTCCCTGTCCCTGGCTCTGCCTACTGTTGGACTCCCTGCTTCCCACCCTATTCGTATTCATTTTATTGTTGTTATTATTCTTATTAATAATACACTGGCATAGTCATGTCCACAGAATGGAAGATGGCGTGATCCCCAAGGACATTCTCCACAAGGGGCTGGCTTCAGGCAAATATGTCTGCAAATGAGACATGAAGGCAGGCAACATCAACCATGTGGGAATCCCTTGCAGGCAACCACAGTGCCTGGAGACAGACAGTCAAGTTGTGTATCCACAATAGTGATCAGAGGAGGAATGACCACTAGAAGAAGTACTGAAAGAAGAAATGCCATGGTACATTGGCAGGAGTACAACCAGATGCCTTCATCTGCCCCAGCTGCAGCAAAACATGTCTCCCCCATATCGGTCTCTGCAGCCACAGCAGGCACTATAACTCTTTGACAGTTTGACTTTGCCCCCCAAAGGAGCACTCCTCCATTGTTTCCCCACACAGACAGATGCCAACAATTATTATTCAATACATTTATATCATCCTGCCTTTCTCTCAAGCTGGGATCCAAGGCAGCTTACAACATTTCAAAGGCGGAATTGACATCTGGGGGGAATTTCCAAAAGGTGGCACTTTGTCCTGGTTCTTAGGCAAGTTAATCAAAAAATCATGCTTTATTTGGCTCAACAACTTTTTGGGGTTTTACTTTTGAAATATGGCAACGGAGAAAAGCAATGACAAACCTAGACAGCATCTTAAAAAGCAGAGACATCACATTGCCAACAAAGGTCCGTATAGTTAAAGCTATGGTCTTCCCAGTAGTGATGTATGGAAGTGAGAGCTGGACCATAAAGAAGGCTGATCGCCGAAGAATTGATGCTTTTGAATTATGGTGCTGGAGGAGACTCTTGAGAGTCCCATGGACTGCAAGAAGATCAAAACTATTCATTCTTAAGGAAATCATCCCTGAGTGCTCACTGGAAGGACAGATCCTGAAGCTGAGGCTCCAATACTTTGGCCACCTCATGAGAAGAGAAGACTCCCTGGAAAAGACCCTGATGTTGGGAAAGATTGAGGGCACAAGAAGAAGGGGACGACAAAGGACGAGATGGTTGGACAGTGTTCTCAAAGCTACAAACATGAGTCTGACCAAACTGCGGGAGGCAGTGGAAGACAGGAGTGCCTGGCGTGCTCTGGTCCACGGGGTCACGAAGAGTCAGACACAACTAAACGACTAAACAACAACAACAAACCCTACTATATCCATTCTCACATCCTTTCCCAAGGGATAATTTGAAAGCATTCGATGAGCATCATCACTGGTAGCAAAGAAGGGTGATCTGCACCCCTCTGGCCAGTATTATTTTATGTGACTATCCAATGCCTCCTGAAGTTGTCCGGTTCTTCTATCTCATCAGAATTCATTTAGTCCTTTCTGTTTCCTCCTTGTTATTCTTGTTAATGGGTTTCCCTCCTCAGCCTTTAGTCCAGAGTAGTTAATCCAGAACCATGACGAACTCTGGCTCCACCCTTGATCAGCCATGCATTCTCCTACTGCCAGCCAGTGGACACTGGTCCCTTTGGCTGAATGAGGTGCTGCAACCTCAAGTCTGCTCTCAGAGATAGGAATGCGGCCATAAGGCTTATTTCCCCCCCCACCCCTGAACTAAAAAAATGAAAGGAATCCTTTGCTGCAGTGTAGCGACTGAAGAAAAACCGTCAAGTATTTTAGCAAGCACTGAAAACCCAGGTGTTTCATGACTTAAGCCAATTAAGTATTAAGGGTTCAGGAGTAACTTTCCCTCTGTGGAGAGTTTATGCTGCAAATACTGATTGCTGTCTTTCTTCCCCACCTTCTCCATGAAGCAGCTGCTGGAAAACTGGCCTTCTGGACTGGACTTTGAGTCCCGCATGGCGATTTCTAAGCTCATAAAAGCAATCACCACCAGTGGGTTAGTTGATCAACTGCGTTCTGTTTTTGAACTGAGTTTTCATGATGTTCAATTTTTGATAGAAATTAAAATATATCCAGGGGGGAGAATCATATGCCAAACAGGACTCAAAATGCTAGAATATCCATTCTTTGGCCCTTGTTCACTGTTGCTGGGCCAGAGCTTGAGAAACTTTGAAGGCAGCAACAGCATAAAGAGGAGTGCCCATTGAGACAGCCTTGGAACATTTTTGGGCATTTCAGCTAGTCTGAATGCTGCACCCCATGTCTTCCAGGTCCTAGTCCAGCACTCTAACCAATACACCACACTGGGTCTTCAGGTGCACCAGATGCCCTTGAGGCAAAAAACAACACAAAACGCCAGCCACTTTGGATTACATGTTGCCCACTGTCCTTCTGGCATCAGAGCTAGCCTCACAATCAGGAGAGTTGCACACTAGGTTGTTGCAGCTGCCTCTGCCCTGACTTGGTCAGGCCCTGATAGGTAGGAGCCCTTATATACAAAAGTATTATAAACGTTGCAGAGACCCATGAGTGCTGTTGGACTATAACTCCCATCGTCCCCCAGCCAGCTTAGCCTATTTCAAGGAGGGTGGCCAAGGAGGGTAGATCATTCAACCATGTCTGGAAATCCAAGGTTGAAGTGTGCCACTTTCGAATTCCTTTGTCCAGAGTGTGCTGCCTTGCAATCTCCACCTCTCTGATGCTGTGCCAAGTTGGCTGACTCTGTGTTTATATTATTATTATTTATTCTCAGGATGTTATTGCCCTTTAAGGAAACAGCTTGTTTATAACTTAGCTGGGCATGTTGCCCTAATGAATTGTTCCAGAAAAACCTGCTTAGGGCCTCCATAATTAATCCCTTCAACTTGTTACCTAATTCCATTAAGACTCGGTTGTTTATTATTAGGCCTGCCAATTTCCTTTATTAGGATCCCATCTGCCATGGAAAAGCTTGGGTCTTGGTGCTCAGTCTGCTGCAGGGAAGATCAAATCATGTGGGCTTGTGAGATAAGGACATAGGGAAAGCCTGCTGGATCAGGCCATTGTCCTATTGTAGTCCAGCATCCTGTATCGTCTCAAGGTGGACAACCAGATGTCTATGGGAAGCTCACAAGCAGGACCCAAGCACTGCAGTTGTTCCTCTCCTGTAATATCCAGCAATTGCTAGTCATAGGTGTACAGTGCTACCTCGGGTTACATACGCTTCAGGTTACATACGCTTCAGGTTACAGACTCCACTAATCCAGAAATAGTGCTTCAGGTTAAGAACTTTGTTTCAGGATGAGAACAGAAATTGTGCTTCGGCGGCGCAGCGGCAGCAGGAGGCCCCATTAGCTAAAGTGGTGCTTCAGGTAAAGAACAGTTTCAGGTTAAGATCGGACCTCCGTAACGAATTAAGTACTTAACCCGAGGTACCACTGTACTGCCTCCAACATTGAAGGTAGAACATAGCCTTCTCCACCATGAATTTATTTAATTATCTTTCAAAGCCAGCAATGCTGGCGACCATCTCCGCCTCCGGTGAGAGCTAGTTCCACAGTTTAACTATCAGCTTCAGTGTCCCTTCAGCTTAAATAATCCTTAACGTGCTTTGATTCCTGTAATCTTTGCCCAACCCTGAACTGATCTTTTTCAGGCTAAGGGCAGTCTGCTGAATAAGCCAGGGAATCCCCGCTCCTGCTGCCCCCTCCCCCCGGTCAACCAGAATATTAAGAGGAATGAAGAGGGCAGAGCAAAGAGGGAGAAAAGACCACAGAGCCTTAGGCTGTTTGGGAAGGAACCGGAGGAGGAGGAGACAGAGAGCGGTGGGAAGTAGGAAGGTAGGGATCTCCAGTCCTCGCAACTGCCTCATTAGAGCAAGACCTACTGGGAAGAGATGCTGTGATCACTAGGCTTGCACTGTTTTGGTTTCTTTGAATAGAGAGTTAGCTGACCTGACTTTGGTTCCTGATATGTATGCATTTTCCGTAAACATCACTTGGCAGGAGAACTGCATTGAAAAATTCAGAGAATTTCAAAGGATGGCTGTGTTACGGTTCACATATCCTTTTGGAAAGTGCCAATATGGCAGGTTTCCTTTCACATGCAAATTGAATTGCATCCCCACTTCCAGTTCCTCGTTCCAGCTTGTGATGCGCAGTAAGTCTCTCAATACCAATGTTTTAAAGTGTCTATTAATGTGCCATTCAATAACCAGCATTGATTAGCCATTTATACTTTTACTTAGCTTTCAGCTGTGATCAAGCTTGCACATTAGGCTCAACTCTCAAGCCAAGCTTCTGAAGGAGCTCCAGATACACAAAAGGCGCTGTCTGCTTTCTAACCCTCCAGAAGAGTGGTATTTCTTCCCCACAACTGGGAACTCTTGCCTGAGAGTGTTTTTCTACGCTTTGTTTTTCTTCAGATCTTGCTCAAGGTTTGGTTCCTTAGTGTGAGCATGCTATTGCAACCAAGCAGTCTGCAAATTCAGGCTTTCTTGCCCACCCTTTAAGCCAGCGGTTCTCAAACTGTGGGTCTCCAGATGTTGTTGGACTACAACTCCCATCATCCCTAACCACTGATCATGCTGGCTAGGAATGATGGGAGTTGTAGTCCAACAACATCTGGGGACCCACAGGTTGAGAAACACTGCTAAGCCAATGCCTGTTTCTCCAAGGGAAAAGAAATTGGTAAGGAACAATTGGGCAACTACTGAAACTCAGCAACTTACACTAGTCACTATTACTTAGTTTACCCAACTGAAAAAATTATTTATAATTGATTTTTGTTTCTGCTCATTTAGGCCCAGGTGGGAAACATGTGCTCCTTCAGGTATTACTGGACTACAACGCCAATCTTCCTTGATGGTGTTGCCTGATGGGAGTCAGAGTCCAACAACATCTGGAGGGCCAAAGGTTCTCCATACCTAAAGGTAAAGGGACCCCTGACCATTAGGTCCAGTCGTGGACGGTTCTGGGGTTGCGGTGCTCATCTTGCTTTATTGGCCAAGGGAGCCCACATACATGTGGCCAGGTCATGTGGCCAGCATGACTAAGCCGCTTCTGGCGAACCAGAGCAGCGCATGGAAACACTGTTTACCTTCCCGCTGGAGTGGTACCTATTTATCTACTTGCACTTTGACGTACTTTTGAACTGCTAGGTTGGTAGGAGCTGGGCCAGAGCAATGGGAGCTCACCCCGTCGCGGGGATTTGAACCACCGACCTTCTGATCGGCAAGCCCTAGGCTCTGTGGTTTAACCCACAGTGCCACCTGCATCCATCTCCATACCTAGGTTAAACCAATTTCCACCAACTTGATGCACTTCGTATCTCCCATCAGTCCTAGCCAGCATGGCCAACGGTCAAGAATGATGAGTGTTATAATCCAGTAATCTCTTGGAAGAGAGGAGCAAGCTGGGAAATGCTGCTTTAGGCTCTAGTTGAAGCAAGTGTTTTTGTTTTTCAATCAAGTTGCAAAGAGGACATTTTGAGGTGTTTTAGAGGTGATCCCTTGCAGAGGGTGAGTTGCCTAATTGAGGTAGACACTGTAAAGTGGGGGGAGAGGGAGGCCTTGACAGATGGTCGGAGAGGGGATTGAGCACAATCTGGTATTCTCAGCCCTCGGAGTGGAATGATTCTGCAATGCTGATGTAAGCAGCGTGTCTTCTATGCAAGCAATGCTCCAGAGCCATACACAGAACATATGGCATTTCCTTCCCAAGGGTAAAATGCCCCCCATATGTCTATATAATGATGGGAAATTTGCTTCCTCCCTCCCATAGCTTTTCAGAAAACTCACCTCCCCATTCCCTCTTCCAGTGTGGAGGAATGTTCTGGATAGTCCCATTTTCTTATTGTTATCAACCAGGTTGCTTCCAGCAGCAGCTGCCTTGAATAGAGAATGGCCTAAAAGCTCTGATGGGGTGTGGGGCTGAACACAAGCCTCCTCAAAGGCAATTAGGACAACTGCAGAATGAAGCCAGGAGATTGCAGACGGCAAGCCACATATCTTGAATTCGGATCACATGGACAGATTTATCTCATTATATTCTTTTATATCTCCCCCTACATCCAAGCAATGGGATTTTCTTGGGTAGAGAGAATGTGCTGGAGACTTAGGCTGCAATCCTAAAAGGGTGGGGGGGCTGAGGGGGTGGGGAGGCAGTTGAACCAGCACCTCTAACTAGGGAGGAGTATTTTTTTTCTTATTCAGTTTGCATTTAAAGACAAACTTACCTTCTTTGCCCTTCCTGAGAAACAAAACACAGCCATCCTTCAAAAAGCACATCTTTCTAAGTATTTCAGCCGCCAAACACTGTGTGTGTGTGTGTGTGTGTGTGTTTGTAGTGGGCTAAAGTGTGCGTGAAAGTGCATTATTGTGTAAACAACATACAGAAGGCAATACATTAAGGAAAATTGGTTAGCAAATATATCCACATTAGGCAAAATTACATCTAATGTATCTGTTAGCATTTTAGTGCAAATTTCTCCTGACGAATTTCCATTGAGGAGTTATATATATTGACGGAGTTTATTTTTGGTATATATTTATAGGAATAAACAGTGAATGAGCCTTAACATCTGATTGTAAAGAAGAAAACAAAGAAAAAAACAGGTGCGCAACCTAAATCATAAGCAAGTTAAAGCTACTTCCCAATGAATTCATAATTTACGGGGACTATACTAAGATGGGGGATGGTTATTCAGAAATGTCATTAAGTTCCACCAAATGCCCACATGTGATTCTCAGGCTCCACAGTTCCCCACAGCACATGCAAATGATGAGCGAGTTTTTCCATAACTGTGATATGTTCAGTCCCTTTGAGCAGATTATCAGTCATGGAATTTGAACCCTCTTTCCACTCCTGGGCTATAACAAGTGGGCTTCAACCATCAGATAGAGGACAAGTGGTTTTGATGTAACTGAGTGAGAGTGAGTGTGTGTGTGTGTGTGTGTGTGTGTGTGTGTGTGTGTCTCACAGACTGATGCGGAAATGTAGAGAACTGATTTTAAATTGTGGGATGGGGGTCGAAACTGAAGTCTTGTCCACGCTTCTGCTTGTCCCATGCCCAGAAAGCATGAGTCTGAGTGGTTTTGCCTTTGACCCATGCTTTCCCCTGAAAAACTGACTCTTTAGCACTAAATCAGAGCAAACGTCAATCTGGAGAAAACCCAATTGATGTTTGCTACAGTTCAGCGGTAAACAGTAGGTTTCCCCATGGAAAAGTGTCAGGGCAAGTGGAAGCATGGCCGAGCCCTGAGAGAAGTCAAAATTGGCATCTTCACTCATCTCTACCTCCAACGTCCTAGTGGGCTTATGTCATCAATGCAAAAGTAGGAGACGAGCAGCTTTCTTGAGCTCCTCCATCCTTGCTACTTCATGAAGGCGGTGGTGTCAGCTGTTGCTTATGAAAGCTCCAGTTGTGTGGCAAGGTCCCAAACCCTCCTGGGAAGTGAAATAAAGACACATGAAACAGTATTTTAGGTTACTGGGCGAAAAAGGCCACAACTTTATTTCTGACAGAATGTGAGTGGTATTGGCTTGGGCATTGGAAACCACACAACTATATCTGACTCATGCCCGTCTGCAGGAGTCTTGGAAGGGTTAACCTTACAAAGTTGTGACAATTTGCTACGAGGTAGGCGAAAAACCAAATGGCCAGTGCCAATTTGCCAAGTGGAAAAAAATCCTACCAGGCCCCTTCAACAGGTGACCAACCGAGGTCCATAGCAAGGTCAGGAGATAAAGAGCCTAACCTAAGGGAGGAGGGTGGGAGAACTGACTGAGCAGGGAGAAAAAGGGGCGAGTCCTCAGCCACGGGCAGTTTAAATAGCCTGTGCCACACCCCTGAACCGTCCGGATTGAATGGCCTAGGGATGACATGGCCGAGGATCAGCCAATGGCGCAGGGGCTATCCTGCCCCATGCGCGTGGGAACGGCTTGCTCCCAGCCCGCAATGTGATTTCCCAGGGAACAGGAAATGGCTTTGCAATAAAATAATTCTGCATGCCACAGGACTCTGAGACCGTTGCAGAAACAAAACCAGTAACAGATGGATCACCCATGTTCCTTGTTACTTTGCACTTGCTCAGTCATAGGACCATTCTGTTCATTGGAGGAAAAAAGCACAGCTTTTTAGAATTTAAATTCTACACATCTTATATGCATTCTTCCCATGGAACACTTTTTTTTGAATGCTTCCTAACGAATCTCCCGAAAACACAACTTTGCATGCATTTTCCTGCACAAAATGTTTATTCTTTGTACATATATTGATGGATTAACGTTTTAAGGTAATTTTGTCATTATTCTTTTAGAAGTTCCCTTCAATGTATTTTAGATTGTAGTCGTCTTTGACACTATGTGTATGCATATATTCATAATAAACAAAATATGCACTTTGGTGTGCATTGTTTTTGAACCAGAACTGCATTGCCAGAGAGAGAGAGAGAGAGAGAGAGAGAGAGAGAGATAGAGAGAGAGAGAGAGAAATGTTTCATTCTGATCTGCATAGAAGTCCTGGTTCTGTAAATTAGATTGGCTTGCTTTAAAAAACAACAGCAACCAACTGGATTTCTCCTCCATTCCTACAATAGACAGAGATGGCTAATCCACTGGCAGGCATCTGTTTCGGCATTCCATCTGGAAGGTGGAACATGCCATCATTTTACTCTTTCCTCTTCTAGTGGCACACTGCTAGCTGCACTGCAGATGCCAGTGTTGGAAGGATAGATGCCAACCTTGAAAGGATGTGTGTTGGGACTGGCAAAGACTGAATGATTGACATTAATCGTACTCTAATTAGATGTCCTTGTTGAAGCTCCGATATGTCTTTGGGCGTCAGATTTACCCAGCTGCCAGTTCCTTGTCAGCCGCTCTGAGATTATTTTTGTTTTCTTTCGTGTGAGAATAGAGGGTGTGAAATTATGGAAATATTCTCTCTTACTCTCTCTAGCCCCAGCCTTAGCTGAGCTATTTATGCAAAGCAAAAATACTCTGATCTGATAGAGGCTTAACCCCTCTGCCCCTTGGATTCATTCTGGCTCACAGTCATGGCAGCGATGGAACAGAATTTTGTTCAGACCACATTTTTAAAAAAAAAACAAGCAAACAATTAAACCGACCTAATCCATGCCTCTTGGTGTGAATAAATGAAATAGAATATAACCATCCTTCGAATTTCACACTCTGAATTTTGTGATACAGTTCTTAGCACAATATGTGTAAAAATGTGTATCTTAGGATAAAATATGCATATACATGTGTACATTATGATAAAATACTGTTTAAATATATCCATGTTGTGGTAAATATGTTTTAAAATATAGTCTTCAGTATACAGAGACACAGGAAAATCCCTTAAACTGATTCAGACTATTGGTCTATCAAGCTCAGTACTAGCTACACATGGTATCTTTAATGTTTTCAGACCCATGCATTTCAGGACCCATTTCTTAATCTTTCACTATATACAGTATTTGCACTGTCGTAGTTGTAATGCTTGTTCAGATAACTACCCTGGGTGGGGGCTGAGGAGATTTCACCCCTCCCATATCCAAGAATCTGCTGATGTTCTCTGCTGATTCTCCAGAGAGGAGGGAGCGGTTTCTGCTCTCTACTTATTTCGCTCCAGCCTCACATCAAAGAGAGAGAGAGAGAGAGAGACTGAGTGTTTGAGAGAGATTGTGTGTATAGATAAGGTTGCTGCTAATAGCAGCTGCAGACACTCAGTGCAGTTCAGCATTTTTTTGTTTAGACCTCATTTAGCTCTGTACATAGTTGTGTATTATAGTTGTAGATAGAATAAAGAAGATATTCTACAGAGCTGCTCTACGAGTCGTTTATGCTCCTCTATACTCTGCTGTACTCTGGTGTGCGATGACTGTCTTCTTGTTGGAGTGAATCCGGTGCTCACAACTCTAAGCTGTGAGTCCACAGCACTTTGACCAGTTCCTGTGCAGAAGGTGGTCTCTGGAAGTGCTACCCAGCTCGCCTGGCCCAGTCGGGGCTGAAGTGTGTAAGTCCAGTTGGTGGCACTGGCTCAAGGCGATGCTGACAGGGGCAGCTAGTAGGCAAGGGAAAAGAGATTATTTGGATCTCAGTGGATGGAGGACTGGCAGACCATTGGATGAATGAAGATCTTTATTAATTGGCAAACGTTAGCAAAGAGACAGATTAACAGTATAATAATAATAATATATTATTCATACCCCAGCCATCTGGCTGGGTTTCCTCTATTCTACAGAATAGAGTCCAATAACTAACAAACTATGAAGCCAGTTATATCTAACGTAAAGTATAAAGCCAATAGTATAGGCAATAAGCAAAGTTTTTAGACAAAAGAATAACCAAGATACAGTCAAAGAATAGGTTCAGGTGCATGTCCTCTCCAGCCGCTGGAGATCTCTGGAGCTTCAGGCTGCCAGATGATTCTTCACTTAGGCTCACAGCCCATCTTCACGTTCCAGAATGCTTCATGTCAAGATCTCCATGTCTTCTCAAGCTGCTGCCTCTTACATAGTTCATAGCAGGGGTCCTGTGCCAAGCCGGTTAGCCTTTGATGTAGGTGGTATATGTTGTCATCCTTTTCCCTATCCACTTCTGAGCTCACCTCCTTTGAGTTCACACTTTGAAGTTGGCGCGTGAGTTGGCTCAGGGCAAGGACACCTTCCGCTTGTACTCTTCCTCTCTCTCTGCTGCTGGTTCAGAGCAAGGTCACTCCCTCTCTTCCCATAAACAGAGCTACAGCTACATTGAATATGGAGCAACATCTACTGGCTGTTTCCTGGGCAATACAATAGTGTTCCTTTTGTGACCCACTTTGGATCAGGTCAGATTCTCACTGACCAGTTGAAGACCAGTGGCCTATACTGACTAGCAGTGGTTCTCCAAGGTTTCATGCAGGGGATATTCCCAGCCCTACCTGAAGTTACCTGGAGCATTTGGCATGCACAACAGGTACTCTGCCCCAACCTATAGTTCTTCCCCAGTGACCCATCTTATTTTAGTGGAGAACACAGGAAGCTGCCTTATATCATCGGACCATTAAGTCAGTCTTGTTGTTGTTGTTTATTCATTTTGTCATGTCCGACTCTTTGTGACCCCATGGACCAGAGCATGCCAGGCACTCCTGTCTTCCACTGCCTCCGCAGTTTGGTCAAACTCATGCTGGTAGCTTCGAGAACGCTGTCCAACCATCTCATCCTCTGTCGTCCCCTTCTGCTTGTGCCCTCCATCTTTCCCAACATCAGGGTCTTTTCCAGGGAGTCTTCTCTTCTCATGAGGTGGCCAAAGTATTGGAGCCTCAGTTTCAGGATCTGTCCTTCCAGTGAGCACTCAGGGATGATTTCCTTAAGAATGGATAGTTTTGATCTTCTTGCAGTCCATGGGACTCTCAAGAGTCTCCTCCAGCACCATAATTCAAAAGCATCAATTATTTGGCAATCAGCCTTCTTTATGGTCTAGCTCTCACTTCCATACATCACTGCTGGGAAAGCCATAGCTTCAGTACTATCTACACTGACTGGAAGCAGGTCTCCAGTGTTTCAGGCAGGGAACATTTCCAGTCCTACTTGGAGATGCCAGGAATGGCAGATCAGATCTGCATGCAAAACAGATGCTCTATCACTGAGCTACAGCCCTTCCTCAATTAACCTTTGGAGCATTTTCTTTTTCTTTTCTTCTTCTTAAAAATCACAGATAAATGAGAAAATGGGATAGAACAAACTTTGAACGAACACATTCAAAACTGACATGGATCAGAAATAGAGTGCTATGTCCATTTTTAAGTCAAGGCTGATGACATCTGCCCCCAAGACATAGTTGTCCCTTAAAGATATAGATAGATAGATAGATAGATAGATAGATAGATAGATAGATAGATAGATGATAGATAGATGATAGATAGATAGATAGATAGATAGATAGATAGATAGATATAGATAGATAGATAGATGATAGATAGATGATGATAGATAGATGATAGATAGATAGATAGATAGATAGATGATAGATGATAGATAGATAGATAGATAGAGAGATGATAGATACATATAGATATATATAGATATATATATAGATATATAGATATAGATAGATATACACATACACATGCACACAGTATATTACACACACACACACACACACACACACACACACAGTATCTATCTATCTATCTATCATCTATCTATCTATCTATCTATCATCTATCTATCCTTATAAATTTGAAATGCATTTTGGCCAGTCAGTCAGTCAGTCAGTCAGTTGATTTTATTGTTTATAGCTAATGGTCATCACAATACATTTTAGTCAGCTCTAGTCGGTATATTATCACTGATTTTTAAAACTGCCATTTAGCAAGAAAGGAGGGGGGGAGGAAAAAAATAAGATAGGAAAATGAGAGACAGATAAAAAGTTAAGGAAAAAACCCCATCAGCTCACATTAAGAATGCATTAACCATTTATACATCCATCTTTATTTAAATACACACATTGATATAAGACCTTCAAATGTCCAGATAGGGGTTCACACAAAATTGAAGTTTATTAGAAATATGTTGAAAAGTAGCAAGGGCAGTTAGGTCTTCAGACCTTTGCATAACAGATGGTGGGTGTTTATTATTCCAGGTTCAAAGTCTCTTGGTGGCCATAAGGGATTGCAAAACCCACTTCTGTTGTCCTGCCATTAATCCTCAAACTACAGGAATATGGTTTAAAAGCATAGGAACGTCTGCAGATATCTAGGATTTGTACTACAAAACTGATACGGCCAACAACTTCAAACCAAAAAGACGATCACAGGACATGCCCACATCTTATGCCTCAGTGAGGCATTTCCAGCATTGCACCTCCAGTATCTATCTGTATTGGACAATGCCTTCTTGTAAGAAGACTGTGTGCCCAGTCTTAGTCACAGGTAAGAGTTCATAAGTTATCTTTGCTGAAAGAAAATAAGGGATGGTTGAGTGAAGTCTGAGCATTAGTCAAACGGCAATAATCCAGGGAGAGAGCTGCACAGGGGAGATTTGGGAATTGGTAGCGGAATTCTAGGTGGGGATATTAGTGCACACCGTAACAAATAGCCAGCTGTTCTTCCATATGTTCATCTCTGCTTTAAGATCAGTGGGTGTGCCCTTGGACTGTGTCCTTCAGTGGAGTGAAGTAAGACTTCTTGGGGCACCAAGGAAGCCCAGAGCTGGTAATTTATAGCTAAGTGTTGTAGTCACTATACATCAGGAACTCCTCGCTTTGAATCATCTCCCTGGCATGAAATTCACTAGGTAGCCTTAGATAAGTCATCATTCCTTCTCCAAGATTGGCACCAACACCTGGCATTCTTAGCCACATGCTGGCATCACAGTGCCAAGCAAGATCAATGGCTGATGCCTTCCCTGGACTATCATTTTCTCAGTTTGTATCCCTGCACTTATGTCACCATGTCAAGGAGAGAGAGAGAGAGACCTTTTCAACACAGAAAACAAAAAAGTAATCATTTGCAGTAAAAGACAATTACAGGCAACTGAAAGTAGCATGGAGCAACATAGAATTGACAACCCAGACAAGCTAAATATAAAGGTTTGCTTTTAAAAAAAGGCAAGTTCTGAATTGCACAAACTTTTAGCTATGAGATTAAAAACAAGCAAAGCTAATACAGTGGTACCTCAGGTTATATACGCTTCAGGTTACAGACTCCGCTAACCCAGAAATATTACCTCATGTTAAGTACTTTGCTTCAGGATGAGAACAGAAATCGTGCGGTGGCGGTGCGGTGGCAGCGGGAGGCCCCATTAGCTAAAGTGGTGCTTCAGGTTAAGAACAGTTTCAGGTTAAGTACGGACCTCCAGAATGAATTAAGTACTTCACCTGAGGTACCACTATATCTAAATTCTAAATACATACAGAGAGCCAGGGTTGCAAGACAGAGTAAAATACCATCTTGGAACCCCCAACCAGATTCAAGCATGTCTGGAAGTATGGTGTAGTGTGCTGGCAGTTTAAACTAACAGGGTATTTATACCAAACTATAAAAGTCTGGCAGCCAGCCAACCCAGTCACAAGCTTACTCACAAGAACCTGATTAACAACACCTGGCTTTGCTGTTTAATCAAATCAGCACAAGGGAAATTGCACCTGGGCAAGATAAATTCTTGACATGGTCTGCCTAAGCTGGAATCCAACATGGTAGGAACAGCTTTCCCACAACTCACCTGTTGTGGCCTTGAGACCCATTTCTGAGGGACCCACTTTCAGAGCACCTGCCTGGTAAACCAGGCAGAGGTCATGGGGGTCAACCATTATAGATGAGGTGGCATCAGAGGTCACTATGCCAAGGGCACTCTCAAGCCAAGAGACAGCCATGCTGAAATATATGCTTCTGAAACATGGACCACTTATAAACGCCATCTCCAACTCCTCAAAAGATTCCATCAATGGTGTCTCTGAAAAATTTTACACATCACTTGGGAAGACAGGGGAACTAATATCAGTGTACTGGAAGAAGCAAAGATCACCAGTGTTGAAGCAATGGTTCTTCAATATCAACTTCATTGGACTGGTCATGTTGTGCGGATGCCTGATGATCGTCTTCCAAAGCAACTACTCTATTCCGAACTTAAAAATGGAAAGTGTAATGCTGGTGGTCAACAAAAGAGCTTTAAAGACTGTCTCAAGGCAAATCTAAAAAAAATGCAGTATAAGCACTGACAACTGGGAAACACTGGCCTGCGAGCGCTCGAGTTGGAGAACAGCCTTTATCAAAGGTGTCATGGGCTATGAAGACACTCGAACTCAGGACGCAAGGGAGAAAAGTGCTAGGAGGAAGGCACGCTTGGCAAATCCACACCGTGATCAACTCCCACCCGGAAACCAATGTCCTCACTGTGGAAGGACATGTGGATCGAGAATTGGCCTCCACAGTCACTTACGGACTCATTGTTAAAACTGTGTTTATGGAAGACAATCTCACTCAGCTATGAGTGATCGCCAAAGAAGAAGAAGAAGAATATATTGTGAACCACCCTGAGATCTATGGATGAAGGGTGGCATACACGTTTAATAAATAATAGTTAATAATAATAACTAATAATAATAATAATAGCCAACTTTTCAAAAGAATCACTGCAGGATAATATATGTGAAGACCCGTATCCAACCACCTTTGCCATTCATTAATAAGCTTCCACTTAACCTAGGTGGGGAAGATTTGGCCTGCCAGATGTTGCTGAACTACAACACTCATCCGCCTCAGCAAGCATGGTCAACAGCCAGGGATGATGAGAGCTAAAGTTCATCAACATATAGAGGGCCAAACCTTCACCACGTCTGACTTAGTCCAACGTTGTACTTCCAGAGAGGACAAAGGCAACCCAATGCCAATGATCTAGTGTCCTAATGCATTATTGGCAGTTTGATCTGCCATTTTATGGCCAACAATTCCCACATGGTCTGGATTCTAGCAAGGTATGGATGTAACCTACATCTTTCAGACATAGATCCTTGCTACTGGCTTTTCTTCTTCCTGGTTACCTGATGGGTCAACAAGTGGATCATAGCCCTCTCCTTGAGTAGAAACTTCCTCCTGAGTTGAACCTTGACAATAGAGTCTTCTGGCAACCAAACTGATGTTCCTACATTGTCTCTGGGCTTTCCTCTGGGATCTGGAATCTGTCTTGAGGCCTGAGGAGCAAATTGGGCTTGGGCTGTGGCCATAAGGGTTATTAGCAAGGGCAGGTGGGACAGCCAGTCTGCCTTGGAACTATTGCAGGTTCTTTTAGATCCTCAGCTGTACTCGGGTTCTTTGTGGAGTCCCACACTTCTTCCTCAGAAGAGGTCTTTGTAGGATCTGGGTCAGAGAGGTTCCTGACAAATACAGGCAGAGATTTGCCAGGACCAAAAAATAAAAAAACCACCAGGGTCAGATTGTGCCTAAGCGTTAGAATGCCACAGACATGAAAATATTAGTCTTATGAATGGGAAAGGAAATAGTATACCACGATGTTGTTGAGAGGGAGTTGTAACTTCAGTTCAGAACCAGTTGTTTCCTGGCTTTCCCTGCCTCAAAGTTATTTTTCTGGCACTGGGAATCGACACCTTTTGTCATTTCATGCTTCAGTCAAGCAGCTAATTACTGTTATTATTCCATGGTGAAGAGATCAGATGTACAGGCTCCTCCTTCCTATGCGCAGAAAACATTATGTGAACTTGGAAATCTGTACACAGGTCTAGACAGTCTAGCAAACCTGCTTGGTTTATGCTGTTTTCTTTCTTTTAAGTGAAGAGAAAGAGTTGTGTAAGCCTGGTCCTTAAATGCAGTGGCCTGACCCAACCAATGCTTAACTTGTAACAGGCTTCACAGCATTTCTAAGAACAGTAATTATCTTTCTCCATGAGCCTGTCAAACTGGCAAAGTCACAGTACATACAAAGTGCTCTCTCCCCACTAACATAAAATCATGAAAATGTTACTCCTCATTTCTCCCCCACATCACAGATGAGTGGAAGGGCAGTGACAGGAAATGAGGCTGGGAAGGGGATAATTGATGAGTATGATGATTGACCTTCTGCCCATGAGCAGGCCAAGGGTGTGCTCAGGTGTTCTGTAAAACATCAGGATACACACTTTAGGCAGCTCAGCACCTACCCACCACGTCTCGGTAAGCAGCGTCAAATTAGCCAGTTGCTTTGGGGAAAGATGAGATCTGGTATGGTAATAACTGATTTGAATACTTTCTTTGTGTGGGTATGAGAGGTTGTTAGAGTGTTGTGTCATTGGGGGAGGCAAAACTTAGAATAAATTGTAAAACTGATTTTATGATGGAATTAATAGCATCCTGTTATTTCTTTGTCTGATTTGTGATGGGTTTGAACAACTAACACTTTCCCTTTTTGTTAACTCTTTAAAATTGAAGACATCTTTGAAATGGTTTGGATGAGTAAGGGGCAATCTCTCCACAACCTGAACTGAAAGAAATATTTCTCACACAGAGAAAATAGCTTGTTTTATGTTCTGGGGGAAATCTGACTTCAGAAATCACCCACCCCTTCCCTCTCAATTCCTATCTCTTTCCATTAAAATCAAAACAAAAAAAAAAATTCCTTCCAGTAGCACCTTAAAGACCAACTAAGTTAGTTCTTGGTATGAGCTTTCGTGTGCATGCACACTTCTTCAGATACACTGAAACAGAAGTTGCCAGATCCTTCTATATAGTGAGAAGGTGGGGAGGGGTATTACTCAGAAGGGTGGTGGGAATGGGTGATTGGCAGATAGCTGTGATGAGCCTGTTGACGACTCTTAACGACTGCAATAGTGAGAGAAGGGATAAGAGATAATGAGATAAGAATCCAATGTCTTTGTTCAGACCAGGTCTGGTCTGAACAAAGACATTGGATTCTTATCTCATTATACATGACAAAGCCATTTTTCACCTTCTCACCCCTTGCTTTTTCCTGTAAGACCTATTGCAGTCGTTAAGAGTCGTCAACAGGCTCATCACAGCTATCTGCCAATCACCCATTCCCACCGCCCTTCTGAGTAATACCCCTCCCCACCTTCTCACTATATAGAAGGATCTGGCAACTTCTGTTTCAGTGTATCTGAAGAAGTGTGCATGCACACGAAAGCTCATACCAAGAACTAACTTAGTTGGTCTTTAAGGTGCTACTGGAAGGATTTTTTTTTTTGTTTTGACTATGGCAGACCAACACGGCTACCTATCTGTCATTAAAATCAAGGCTGAGGAACCTGTGGCCCTCCAGATGCAGTTGGACTTCAACTCCCACCAGCCCCTCCTAGCATTCTCATTGGTGAGAGTTGATGGGAGCTGGAGTCCAGCAACATTTGCAGGGCCACAGGCTCCCTGCCCCTGGTTTTAATCATACTTATCAAGGGATGTGGTGAGAGCAGGAACAATGGGAGTGCTTCATCTACTTGCATACCAGAAGGTCAAGCTCCAATGTCCCTTCAGCACTATAGTTTTTTCTAAGGCCTATTTAGAAGAACAAACACCTTGTTTCAATGAACTGACTTTTGTACAACTTCAGAAAGTTTTAACAAAGTTATGATTAGATACAATAAACTCTGCTTATAGAGATGGGAGACACAGAGGCATGCCAACAAATGAACATGCTTGCATTAGGGGACGTCCTGAAGTAGAGGACCTTATGCATTATATCTTGTGCTGCCCCTTATATCATGAAGCAAGAGAACGATTTTTAGCACCTATAATGACAAGGTCCCCTGGCCAGAACCCCTCTGACATGACTTTATATCTCCTTGCAGACATAGATAAGTATGTGACCTGGCGTGTAGCACTCTTTGCAACTGCCACTAGAAAAATTAGAGCAAATTATATAGCCAAGATAGCCACCAACTGTATAGGAGATGAATTTATTTGACCCTACCTACATCAAGCTATATTTTATCTTTATCACCAGCATGATTGTATATTGTATTAATTAACATTATTTTTAATATATTAGTGGCCATGTGGTATTTTAGCCTATAAATTTTATTGTTTAAAGTCTTAACCTGTATATTAAGGTATTTCTATAGTTCTGTTTAGAGTAGGTAATGTTTTGATAATATAAATGTTTTAAGTTTTTTGTATTAATCCAGCATATTTCCTTTTAACTGTTGAACGATTCTGTGTACATTGTGGCAGCCTTTGGCTATGTGCAGTAAAACTGACTGACTGACTATTTCAAATTATCTGAGCACCAGGCAGCACCAAGTGAGCCTAGCAGTGCTGATGATACTGCTAGAATGCACAAACTGCTTTTTTAAAATTTCCAACTGTACAGCATGTGCCCTCCTGCCTGAATCTGAACAAGAAGTGGAGGGTGCAATGCACAGTATGCAGTTGATGCTAAACCACCCAGTGCCTCATGCAGGATGCAATCATCTGAAATTCCTTCTAGAAGGAAGCCCAGAAATCCTATTAGCTCTCACAGAGGATGCTGAGATGAATAAATGGGAGTGCAAAGGGAGAGAGGGAGGGAAAGAGAGAGAGAGTGGGGGGCATTGTTAGCTCTCAGGGTACAGAAGCAAATCCATACTTTCTGTACCACCAGAGCCAAATACTAGACAGATGTCTGTATCTAAGATGAAAACAATCACATTCTGGAGGATTCTTTTCTATGTTGTTTTATTATAATTTTTTTTATTAAAAAAACACCCTTCTAGCCAAATGTCTGTTATTCTGATGGGCTTATAAAGTGGACTCATAAATTTGGAGGGGTGTGTAGATCAACTCTTGCCAAGTGCAGGAAATACAGAACTGGAGCACACACTTCCCTCCCCCTCTCTGTTGGTGTTGACCTTTAAAACCCTAAATGGCCTCGGCCCAGTATACCTGAAGGAGCGTCTCCACCTCCATCGTTCTGCCCGGACACTGAGGTCCTGCTTTGAGGGCCTTCTGGCGGTTTCCTCACTGTGAGAAGCAAAGCTACAGGGAACCAGGCAGAGGGCCTTCTCGGTAGTGGCACCCACCCTGTGGAATGCCCTCCCATCAGATGTCAAAGAGATAAACAACTACCTGACATTTAGAAGACATCCGAAGGCAGCCCTCTTTAGGGAAGTTTTTAATGTGTGACATTTTAATGTATTTTTAATCTTTGTTGGAAGCCACCCAGAGTGGCTGGGGAAATCCAGCCAGATGGGCAGGATACAAATAATAAATTATTATTATTACAGTGGTACCTCGGGTTACAGACACTTCAGGTTACAGACTCCGATAAACCAGAAATAGTACCTCTGGTTAAGAACTTTGCTTCAGGATGAGAACAGAAATCACACGGGGGCAGCGCAGTGGCAGTGGGAGTCCCTATTAGCAAAAGTGGTACCTCAGGTTAAGAACAGTTTTAGGTTAAGAACGGACCTCCAGAATGAATTAAGTTCTTACCCAGAGGTACCACTGTATTATTCTTATTCTTATTCTTATTCTTATTCTTCTTCTTCTTCTTATTATTATTATTATTATACCAGCAACTCTGAGGCATCTCCATACCTTTCATAAAATTCCTAATAGTAACTAAATAATTAAATTCATAGACTTGGACAGGGTCTTGTAGGCTACCTGGTTCACACCCACACACCTTCCTTGATAGACAAATCCCAATACTAGAGCATCCCCAACAGTTGTCTATCCAACCTCTGTTAGAAGACCTTCAGTAGGAGGGAGTCCATCATCTCAAGCATCTTCAGTGGATAGTTCTTGAGCTGTTGGTTAAAACTGAACTCTGCAAAATGAACCACATTTGCACATCTCTAATAAACATAAACTTGCTTTGCTCTGGAATTTGCATTTTACAACCAATTACAAATGGATAAAGTTTATCTCCCTCTCTCATAATACTGAAACTCAGGGATATCCAAGGAAGTTGAATATTGGAAGATTCAGGACAGACCAAAGGAAGAATTTCTTCACACAGCACACAGTTAATCTATGGAATTTGTTCCCACGAGTGGCAGGGATGGCCACCAACTTGGATGGTTTCAAAAAGAGATTGGACAAATTCATGGATGATAAGGCTACTAGTCACAATGTCTATGTTCTTCCTCCACTGTTGGAGGCAGTAAGCCTCTGAATGCCAACTGCTGGGAATCACAAGTGGGGACACAAATGTTGCTCTCAGGTCCTGCTTGGGGAGTTCTTAAAAGCATCTCATTGGCCACTGTAAAAACCGAATGTTGGACTAGATGGCTGATTGGCTTGTTCCAGCAGGGCTCTTTTTATGTCCTTAATTTCATTTCTAGAGCCCTAAATTGCCTACTCTGAATGGTGAAAGCACTAGCATCCTTGGTGACATGTGGTCTTCCAAATGTTGCTGGACTCCAACTCCCATCAAGCTGCGTGACAGTGGTCAGGAATGGTGGAAGCTGGACTCAACAACATCTGGAAGGCCACAGTTTCCATGTCCTTGGTGTAAAAGGTGCAATTTGGGTTTTCTTTGTAGTTTCTAGCAGTAGGCAAGGTTAGTTGGGTACCATCTGGGTTTTTTTTTAAGCATTTATTTGCTCCGGTTGTGTTCATTAGGAGTGGAGTTAGCAACTTAATTATCTTTTTCTTTTTTGGCTTGGAGGGAAGATCAATAATTAGGGCAATAAAATCTCAAGGATAATTGCAAACCGTTTTATTGATACAGTTCATAAACATCTAATGGAGTTTCATTCTCTTCCTTTGATGCAAAGAGTGTAAGAGAGAGAGTCTCCCCAGGCCTTGTCATATGAAACTTAGCGAGAAGTTGATGAAACGCACATGCAATTGTGACAGGCGTAGAGGGGAGTAAGAGACCATAATCAATTAGTCACTCAGGACATAGTCTGCTCAGGACAGTGGCCTTCAGAAAGCTAGGATCAGTGCTGGGCCACAGGCAGCCAGAAACCAAGCTCTGTGAAGACTGCATTGTTGCCCAGGCAAAGCTTCAGTCCAACCTGGAAGATTTTATAGTCCTTTTAGGTCAAGGGAAGCCAAAAGCCAGCATGGGTGGGCAGAGACACTACAGAGTCTAGGAACACTTCACCACCCAGGGAGCTTTGCAACATGTAACCTGTGTGGCTCTCAGCAAATAGCAGTAGCACACAAGCGTATGGACCCCCAGTTCTAACCCTAGACATTCCTGATAACTAACACTTATACCTGGGGTGGAGAACTGGTTCTCCAAATGTCCCAGAACTACAACTCCCACCAGCCTTGACCATTGGCCAGCTGGAGCTGGAGTCCAGCAACATGTGGATGGCCACAGATTCCCCACCCCTGACCTTTACCTTCTGTAGACCTGGAACTGTCACCATTTCATATAACTTTTTTATGTAATATTGCAATGCGTTTCCTGCCCACATTGTTTCCTTTTCACTATCCGTCTCTGAGTCCCTTTAAATGCCATCTCCAATTCCCAGAATTTAGGGGGTAGTAATGGGTTGAACCTCCCAGTCTCCTTTGCAGATGACCCAGAGGAAATAGACTAACTTCCAGAGCATCCTATTTGTGTCCAGGAAGTTAATCTGTTGTTTGGATGAGGTCCAGATGGATATCATCACCACCATATGCTGAGGACCAGAGACAGAGGCCATGGGGAGGTCTTCAGGTTACAAATGGAGCCCTCTCCCTCTGACATCCTGGTAAATAATACTGAGGGAGGGGAAATGGTGTGACTGAATAATAGATCCATCTTAGATCCACTGGGGAGGTTGGTATGTGTGTGCAGGTTGGATGGCATATTCATCAATGTGGAACAACTGTGCCTCCTTGCTCCCCAAATTTGTCATGTGAAAGGCTCTTATGGAGGCCTTTTCAAATTGTAATTGATCCAGCTGCCTTATCAATGCTCTGGTCCAAAACCACCAGCACTCTGGGCTCCAAGCCAATATACAGGTCAAGACACAGCATCATTTCCACTAGAGAACGCATTGTCTTAGGGCACCTTAAAGAAAAACAAAAGCATTGCAACATAACTGCTTGTTGCATTTGTCAAAATAGATTAAGACCACCCTGAGGGATATTTTCAGAAGGTTCAAGTTTTGCCTCTAACAGTACCTCATCCTCCTGTGTGGGACTGTTTTCCTTTTATGTATTCTTATAGAATAATAGCATTGGGAGGGGTCCCAAGAGTCATCTAGTCTAGCCCCCTGCAATGTTCAACTGAATCTGTCCCTAGAATGAGGTATATCTGTGATGGATGGATTTCCATAAGGAGTGACCCTCAACTGTCAGCTTATCACTTTTTGGAATAAGCAAGAGGTCGCCACCAATGTTTTAGGGGCAGTGGATACTTTTGGAGTTTTCAGCAGGTGCCATGGGCACCTGTCACAAAATGACTGCTGTGAGATTGTGGCATAGCGCAAAATGGCTACTGCAGGGTGTGTGGCATAACACAACATGGCTGCATGGTTGCTACATCTTTAAAAAAAAACCAGAAAAAGGGCAAACCAATGGCTTCAAGTTACAAGAAAGGAAATTCTGACTAAACATCAAGAAGAACTTTCTGCTGGTAAGAGTTGTTTGACAGTGGAACTGACCTCCTCAGAAGGTGCTGAACTCTCCTTCATTGCAGACTTTTAAGCAGAGCTTGCAGGACCGTTTGTCATTGGTACTTTAGTTGAGCTTCCTGCATTTCAGGGAGTTGGACTAGATGACTATTGCGGTCCCTTCCAACTCTACAATTCTATGATTCTATGTATTTGTAAGGAGATATTTAGTGAACCCTTTCATGGATGCTATGGGAGGCACTGGCGGGAATCTTGGTGCTCAATGTGATTGTGTTGGTGACCCATGTTTAGGACCTTTCACGAGCTCCCTCAATGAGTAGAGTTTTGAGTGTGTGTAGAACCGGGAAACTTTCCTATGGTTGAAATGAAGCTTAATGTCCAAAGTTCAGAGTCACATCCATTATCCTGCTGACTTTCTCCTCTGACCCCATCTAGGACTAGAATATGGCTCCCAGGAGGTTGTCCACATGGGTATGTGGTTGCGTGGCAAGTCCCCTCCCCCATGTGAAATGAAGACACAGGACACATTATTTAAGGTTAATGGGCATAAAAAGGCCACAACTTTATTGATTACAGGAATAGGAAGGTATTGGCCTTAGGCATTGGCTCCTATTGACTACCCGGCATGGAGACCGGGAAGGGTTATCCACAAGCCGTGGGGGTCCTGTTAAAGTACGCCAACTAGGATCCCACGGGTGTCACCGCTCGGGGGCGTGCCGGAGGCCCTTACCTCCCTAGGTTTCAGACAAGGCAACGCCCCCCGGAGTCCTCTACCAGACTACCCTTTTCATTGGGGGAAGGTGATGGCGCTTCCTTCCCCCCTTCATTTGCATAACAATTACCCCTGCCAATGCCTAACCGCCAATACCGAGGAAGTTGTGACGTTTGCTACGAGGTAGGCGAAAAAACCAAAAGGCTGGAAGTGCGCCAAGTTGGAAAAATTCCTACCAGGCCCCTTGCGGCGACCAACCGAAGTCATAGCTAGCTAAGCCTAAAGGGTGGGTGGGATGGGAAAAGCGGTCAGCTGGAATGGGGCAAATAGGGCGGTCCCCGGTCGTGCCTGGCCTTAAATGGGCCAGGCCACGCCTCCCTAGCCCGCCAATTGGCGGGCAGGGTTGCAGCCACGCCCGGGGATTCCCTTGTTCTCGCGGGGGCAAAAAGGCCAGCCCCCGCGTGTGTGGGAGGGGGTAGCCCGCAACCCCCTCTCCTCTCCAGTTCGGAAATGGCTCTCTCAGACTGAAAAGTGTTCTCTACCCCTGTCCTAGAAGCTCCTCCTTTCTTTCTGCTGAGGAGGGGATAAAAATGCAAGTACCCAATACCTTTCCCTCTGCAAGGTGAAAAGCTACTGGGAACAGATGCTGATGCATAAACAGTAAGAAGGGAAAGGGCTAAGCATCTCCTCTTTTCATTTTTCTTCTGCTCTGTCTTTCAGCCTCTTGTAGACACTTTTCATTTCAAATACTTGGAGGAAGGATAGCTGAACTGCCTATTGCATATGGTATAGTTTGGCCCTGAGAAACTTTTCTATTTCTCTTCCCTTTTTTTCTTATTCATTTTTTTTAAAAAAGCACACTTGTGTCTATAATGAGCTGGAGTGGATGTGCTTACATCTAATTGCCTTTGCAAGTGAGTCTGATGCTGAAAGTATGCCCTCCTGGGGCAAGCAGTTTCTGAAGATCTGCTGCTTTGGTGTGTCACTAAGGAGAGCTTGGGATGCGGTGAACAATCTTCATAGCCTTTGCCAACAGAGGCCACTTTAAACTGAAGTTTGGATGCTCAGCAGAGAGTGCTGTAGGAACTAAACAATTTAGATTCCTCCCCCCGTCTCCTGTAATTCTTAACTGTGTGCTGAGGCAGGCTAATGCAAAAGGACTGAAGAGTGACTTGAAAAGTCGAGCCATCATAGAGTTGCAGAGTGGGAAGGGACCTCAGAAGCCACCTAGTCCAACCCCTGACTCATTGCAGGATCTGCAATGTAGGATGCACCTACAACATTCCTGGCAGATGGCCATCCAGCCTCCATGTTGCTGCCTCATGTTGAGTGAGACCATTGGTCTATTTAGCTATGTATTGTCTACAATGAATGGCAGTGACTCTCCAGGGTTCAGACAGGATTCTCTCCCAGTCCTACTGGAGATGGTGGAGATTGAAACTGAGACCTTCTGCATGCAAAGCAGATACTCTTCCATGAAGCTATGACCCTTTTCCTGAGAGCCCACCAAGGCAGACTGTTCACTTTTTCACTGTTCAGCTTAGGAAATGGCTCCTAATTTTAAGTCAAAAATCTGCTTCCTTGCACTTTCCTGCCCATTGGTTCTAGTCCTGCCTTCATATTTGAAAGTCATCAAAATCACCAGGGGTAGTGATCTTTGGGCTAGGGGGGAGAAGAGGAGGAATGAGACCCTCCAGTCCTCACCATCTGGCCCTCAGAAGTCTCTGTAGGCTGCATCCCCTGTCCACAAACAACACCTCCCACTGGCACTGCTTCACCCCCTCCTAAGTACCTTTGCCTGGCTGGAATGGATCCTTGAAGTCCGATAGCGCCTCTTGCTTACCTGTCCAGAGGACAGAGTGTGAGTGACTGTCCATAGAAACTAGCTTCCTGTACAAAAAAAAAAAATCTGAATTTGTTGCCCTGCTCACTTTTGCCTCTGGCTTGTGACTCTCAGAAGCTGTAATGTCTGGTGCCCATTGGGACTGGTAGGGCAGAGGTCAGGGATGTCAAGGGAGGACACCACCAGAGACAATGGCAAACAAAGAAACCCCTGTGTTGCAAAATATGAGTCAGCAATATCAAAAACAACACGATGGCCAGAATCAATTACAATGTGAAAAACTTTATGGACTAATTCAAAACATCAAAACTAACAAATTGAAGTCTCTGAAAGTCCTTAAATGAATCACGGTGCCAGACTTTACCCAGCGGAGAGCAAGCTGTGAATAATCAGCAAATGTCCGATTCTGATGTCCAACTCTGAACTCTATTGAACAGTGTTTCTGGATAACAACTACTGTTTCGTTGAATTCTTCATCAGCCAATTAGTTCAACACTTGTGAGTAGAAAGATATGTAATTTCTTAATTAACCAATCTTTTTTTGAATAGATATAATATACAGGAGAATGAAAAATACTCTGGAACAGTGCTCATGTGATTATGTAGTTACTGTTCAACAGAATTCAACGAAACAGTAGTTGTTATCCGGAAACACTGTTCAGCAGAGTTCAGAGTTGGACATCAGAATCTGACACTTGCTGATCATACAAAGCTTCACAGCTTGCTCTCCGCTGGGTAAAGTCTGGCACCATGATTCATTTAAGGACTTTCAGAGACTTTCGGAAACTTCAGTTTGTTAGTTTTGATGTTTTGAATTAGTCCATAAAGTTTTTCACATTGTAATTGTTTCTGGCCATTGTGTTGCTTTTGATATTGCAGACACAATGGCAGGCAGACACAATTAATTATCGCTTTGTCCGCACCCTCCTCCCTGCTGAAGACTGAAAGGCTGAAAGGGCCCCTCCCCTGGACCTCTCTATTCAGCTCCTCAGGACTCTCCTTAGGTCATGTCCCCTCTTCTCAGGCCAAACCCACCATTGTCCCTGCTCTGCTCCCTCCTTGAGTGCTTTTGCCTGGCGTGACTGTGTCCTTGCACTGTGATATTGCCTCTTCCTTGCTTGGATGGGTGGAGAGGATGTGTGCAACTTCTGGATGAAATATAGCCTACTTTTCCAATGGAAGAGTCACATCCCTCTTTCCCTGCCCACCACTGATCATACCTTCTCACCAGGCCACAAACCTCACCAACCCTACTTCACATACTCCTTGCATGTTTTTGAACTCTGGTAATGCCTCTTGTCTGCCTGTAGGGGAGGGTAGGAAGGGATGCCTATGTGAGCATCTAAATTAGCCTCTGGCCTCTGGTATGTCCCCCAGAAGGGAATGCAACCCTTGGGGCCCAAAAGGTTCCCATCTCTACAATGAAGAAACAGAATCGGAGGGTCTTCTCATTACCCCACCCTTTCGCCTCCACCTCTAGCCTTAACTGCTCCATCCTCTTGCCTGGTTTCTGCTGCTGCTGCGAGTCTCTTTGGTTTACTTCCAGAGGTTAATGGAAGGAGGAGATTTAGGAAATGTGATGGGTGTGGGATGTACTTGACTCTGAATGTGGAGGTGGTGGGGAGTTATACAACTGCAGTTAAGTGACAGAGAGAGACGGAAGGGGATAATATTGCTGGAGAGATTTTCGAAAGAGATTGCAACGGAGGAAGAACACAACTCCTCTTCCCTCCTTCCCACTGCGCTTTCCCTCTGAGAATTAGATGAGGATTTGTGACTCGGCAAGCGGGGGAATCGATAGTTATTTGTGAAAAGCCGGCGCTAAAGTGGGACAAGTCGAGATTAGCTAGGTGATCTGCTTGGCGTCCATCAGTATGGATTGCTTGTTCTTAGACAGGCGATGTTTATCTTTTTGTCCTTTCTCTTGAGTCTAGGCAAAGATCTGGAAGGCGCAACACAGAGTTAGTGGGGGATTTAAACACTGTGACTGAGCACCATGCAAAAGAGAGAAAGGGAGGGAGAGAGGAGACGGGGAGAGAATGTGAACCAGAGGCTGTCTTGGGGAACTGCTAATCAGTCCTTGAAGTCATCAAATACTCAAGTGTGTTTAAACTGATGTATGTCAACCAAGGAACATCCTCAGCATGCTATATCTTTTTTTTTTGGGGGGGGGGTTAGCAGAACAATGCATTTTGGGTAACGACTGTGTTTGTGTATTTTCCTCTCTACATCCTGCTTTCTCTCCCCCCCCCCCCCGCCGTGCATCAGCATGCTCAAGGTGAGAAACCAAATTGAAACACATAAAGTGATTACACGAAATCAATGCAAGATGAAACAAAGAGAAGACTCTTATGGCTGCATGGTGTAAGAACTGGTGATAAAACTGAGAGCGGGGCGCTGTCCTTTCTACTGACAATTGGCGCTGACTTGTCTGCTGTAAGGATGGAAAATGGAGGGCAGTTCTTGGGATGTTTCTTGAAGTCAGCTGTCTGAGAGAAGAACTGTGTGGCAAGAACTGCCCCTGTTCTTTCTGGCCTGGGTGTTCTTGCCAGCTGTGTTCCTGGATCTGATCTGTGGGGAGCAGGAGTGCTTCTGCAGAGGGCAAGACAGCCAGAATCACCACTGATGTCAGCAAGGGAGGAGGACAAGCTCCATCACGTCCTCCCCTGTGAGGGTTCTAACTGCCTTCCAGACTCAGACCGTTGCCCTGCCCTGCTGGCCTGGACACTGTTGCCTGCTCTGTTCCTGGATCTGATTTGATGTGAGAGAGAGCACTTCCAATTTGGAGCTGCCCTTTATAATGGCAAAGGCAGCCAGAACCACCACTGCTATTAGCTGTAACTTGAAGAGCAGTCACTTTTTTGTCAAGTGTCCTGACTTTTTAGATTGTGAGCCTGAGCTGCTTCTGTAATCTCTCTGAGAGATTTTTTGGCTAAAGCGTGGTGCAAAAATGTTGTAGGTAGGTAGGTAGGTAGGTAGGTAGGTAGGTAGGTAGATGATAAATAGATAGATAGATAGATAGATGATAGATAGATAGATAGATAGATAGATAGAAAGATAGATAGATAGAAATTACCCAAAGTAGTTACTGATGCTTAGCCCAGCTGAAAACTTTCATCAGAGTGGGATCTTACAGTCAAATATGAGTTGGTCAGGATTTTATTTTTTAAAAAAACATTTTTATGTTAAAAAGGAAAGGGATGGGGAAGCCAAAGCAATACCTGCAACCTTTCCCACCTCCGATAAAGAAGGCAAAAGACCTCACCCATCATGTATTTAAAGGTAAGACACCTGTTTCAAAAAAAGTAGGATTTCATGCCTTCCCTACAAAAATAATAATAATAAAATCCAAATATCAGGCCAGCCTCTTACAGCAGAAATGAACAATATCTGGAAGTCACCAGGTTAAGGTGGGCTGTTGTAGACTCTGGACTTTAAGTTGATAATGTTCATTACTATACTTACTTCAAAAACTGGCCAGATGGTCCTATTGCATTTGGGGTCCCTCCTACTTATTCTTCTGGGTGGGGTCCTGTACTTAGGAACCTAAGAAGCTGCCTTATTGTGAGTCAGACCATTGGTCCATATGGCTCTGTATTGTCTTTACTAACTGGCAGTTGCTATTCAGCATTTCCAACAGGGTTTTCTCCCAGCCTTAACCAGAGATGCTCGGAATTGAACCTGGGACCTTCTCATGCAAAGCAGGTGCTCTACCACTGAGCCATGGTTCTCCCCTTAAAGGGAGCTGCCTTATACTGTTAGACCCTTGGTCCATCACACTGTCTATACACAACGTATTATCCACACGGACAGCTTGTGACTCTCCAACATTTCAAACATCGTGTCTTTCCCAGAGATGCTACCTGGAGATGCTGTGGACCTTCCACTTGCAAAGCAAGAACTCCATTGTTGAGCAATAGCTTCTCTGCTCCACATTCCTGCCCTGTGTACTTTGAACAGATCATGGGAACCAGGCAGTAGTATGGCCCGGGGAACTCCTTATTGCTCACTATTGATCACCAGTCTGTACAAATGAGCAGCAAGTAACTACGGTTGCTCTAGAAATGAATGAAATTCACTGAGGGAGGGGGCAGGAACCATGAGTTCTAAAAGCAAAACTGACGTACATTAAGAAAAACAAAACATAAAACGAAGTTTTGATAGTGGAATCTAACTAGCTGTCATAATGAATTCCATCACTTATTTATCTATTTATCCAACAGGGGCGTTTTCTGGACATCTTACAAACAATAATATATTAACATGCAATGATAATCATAGAACAAAATCAATAAATAAACAAAACCAGCATACAAATTCCAGTGTGCAGAAAATCATCTCAGAGGAATACACAGCATGACTACAAAGAAACAGGCAATCTAAAATTCAGTGGATTGAAAAGTCCACAATTTAAAATCTCAAGAGAACCATCTTAAAAATGAACTCTTAACAAGCCCCCACCCCCATCAGTGGAATACTACCAATCCCCCTTGTGGCAAAGACCAAGTCCAGGGGATATCAGACCATATGTGTCAGTCAGTAATGTATTGAAGAGAGCTGCATTCTTGTCATGGAGACATTGAAGTCTCAGGCTGGCCTGTCTGGGGCAGCTTGGCTGGATGCTGAAGTCCCCTGACGCCACCATGAAAGGGTTCTCCTCCACCACATCCAGGACTTATCTAGCACTGTTATGTCCCTCTGACTCAACACCAAAAGCAACCTCTCAAACATTGTGGATCAGTCTCCTGGTAAGGCAGATGGAATTTTTATGGATGATGGTGAACCCCTTCTCTGCTTCTCTGACTTGGAATGGTGATGCACTAAGAACCCAGGTGGACACAGCTGGTTGAGCATAAGGCAGCCAAGCTCATCCAAATCTTGGTTACCCACACCAAGTTGACCTCCTCACCCACGATCAAATCATGGTTGAAATAAGTTTTATGTTGTTAAGACCTGGCACTTAGCAACAACAGCACCAGGCACCCTCCCTTCTGTATACTTCCACTCTCACCCATGACCCCACCTACCATCACAGGAATTTCAGCCCCACATCCTTCCTCCTCCTGCCCCCAACCCAGATGCAAAATTTCCCTAGCCCTTGTCTAATCACAATAATAGAACACAGAGAATAAAATGGAAGATCCATCAACCTAGCTCTCATCTGGGGCATTGATAAATACTGTCCTCCTGTCTCTCCCCCAGGAAGATTCTCTTCCATCAACACCCCCACAACATTCTCTCAGGATGAGCAGGTCATTGCCACCTGATTTCCAACAGCAACAACAACAAACCCCAAAGGGGTGGTGCCCTCGGGTCAAAGCCAAAAGGTTGGCCTACCACTGCTCCAAAACAGCACAGTGTTATCTAGCCACCAAAGAACACTAAATGAAGCCAGCTGCTACAGGCTTGCCTCTAGAGTGGCTGCTGTTTTGTGGCCCAAATTTCGCTGCAGGTGGAAGGTCAAAGCCTCAGTCAGTGAGCCAGCAGATAGCAACCTGATCGGTGTTACAGTAATGGTGTTACAGCCTTGGCTGATCCCACCCCCACACACATTGGATCTCTCTACCCCAGGAATGTGCCCCAATGCTTATGCCCTGATTCACCCACTTTTTAAAGTAGCCCTGCTGCAACCTTGAATATAATAAATCTCCACACTTGAAATCCAGTTGTGATGAGGCCACTACTCAGAAATGTATCTTAAAAGCATTTCAGTTAGGAAATACTTTATGTTGCCAGCCCCAACACATCTTATACGATACTCTATTGCTCAGAAAAGGATAAGTAAATTAGTTCTGGATGGTCCGGTTTGCAGTGTCTCCTTATGTATAGACTTGTCAAAGAAGCTCATATTTTCTGGACCATATATGAGGCTAAGAACACTGGGCTGGCAGGAAAGGTTAGCATTATCCAGTGTTAGCATTATACAGAATAGACCCATTGACCTTTTCCCCCCATCTTGTGGGCTGCAGATCCCTTCTTGTATTATTTGTTCCATGATCACTGCTTTCCTTTTGAGCAAAGATAGAGGTGTTAAGCAGTTCCGCCTTCTCTCTATCACCCCATAGCTGTTCTCCATCTTCTCAGAAGACCTTCTACTTATTTGTTCTTCCTTTGGCTTCAAACATAGCAAAAGAGAAACCTTTTTTTTTTTTTTTACATCTCACATCTTTAAGTATAGAGCAGGGGCTGCCAAACCTCTAGGGCCAGTGGGCACATTTGGAATTTTGAGAAAGTGCTATGGGCACCAGTCGTAAAATAGCTGCCACATCTAAAAGAGCACAGAATGACGCCGGCATGCCCATCTCCAATAAGCCACCCCCAATGGGGAGCAAGTAAGCAGTTCCATCAGCCACCTCCATGCTCACTCACTGAGAAAATCTCTTTGCATCTCTCCTCTATTCAGAATGGAAAAGTGGACTGGTGTCCAATCCTGGCATCCAATGAGATGTGAGCATGTTAAAGAGTGTGTGTGTTCATTGCAGAAGAGATTGAGCCAGTGCAAACATGAACTCGGCAGGAAGAGTGAACAATCTCCTTTGCATTTGTAGGATATTTTCTGATATCTTTTTTGGGTGCCATAGATCATGGGTCGGCAAACCAAGGCCCACGGCCCAGATCAGGCCCAATTGCCTTCTTGATCCAGCCCGCGAACGGCCCGGGAATCACCGCGTGGATTGCCAGCACGTGGATCACCAGCGCGTACATTCTTTCCCTCTCCCTTCCTCTCCCTCACCCAGCGGCACTTTTCTCCTCAGGGACAGAGCAATCTTGTCCCATGCCGGGTGCCGTTGACGGCAGGAGTGGGCTCGCCCGACTGCCTGCCTCAGCAGGGCAGCGCTGTGAAGGGGGCATGTGACACTGGCAGTGTTTTCCTCCTGCTCTCCTCCCTCTCCTTCAGTCCGCCCTTCCTTCCTTCTCCGCGCCCCTTTTCCGCACCACTTCCTCATGCGCTTTCTTCGCTGTCACCTGCCTGCCCTCCTTCATTCCTCCCATGGTGTTCAGGTGGGTTGTTGTGGTGGCCACGGCTGCTGCTTATGGGTTGGCGGGCGGCTCTGTCTTTTACTCCATGGTGCCTCTCAGGAAGCAGCAGCAGCAGCAGGTGGTGGGTAAAAGCTCCGGCGACACCCCGGTTCCCCTACCTCCATCCATGGCTCCTCCACTGGGGCTGCTGCTTCTGTCTTCACCAGCCAATGCAGCCTCCTGCCCCGCCATGACGCCTGGCTGGCTGGAGAAGCCCAACTGTGGCTATTGGGATGACAAAAGAGGCCAGGCCTCTTTGCGGGCAGGCGAAAATCGTTCACCCCCCCTTCAAAATATAGTCTGGCCCCCCACAAGGTCTGAGGGACAGTGGACTGGCCCCCTGCTGGAAATGTTTGCTGACCCCTGCCATAGATGGTACTAGTGAGCCTTCTGGTGCACCATAATTTAGCAGGAGAAGCTTTTTCCTGGCATGGAGATGTGAGAAAAGATACCGGCTTGGGATGGGGGTGGGGTGGGAGGAAGAGACATATGTACTGATCCAAATAAAAATATCTCAAAAACACATCAGATTGTAGCGCCATATGGGAAATGTCAGGCATTCTTTTGCTGACATTGGAACCATGGAGAGAAACATCTTATATCCTCTAATTGCAGGTCCCTGTTTGATGGGGATTGAAAGAAGAGGGAGGGGGCTTTGCAAACTATACATTAATGGCTTGGATATTTCTAAATGGAACTGGAAGCCCCTCCATTATCATCTGCTGTACAGGACTGTAGTTCAGAAGGGGTTTGGGAGCAGGAAGCTTAGCAGAAAAAGTAATTTCAATGCCTCGGCTGCTTTTTTTGATTACAATTCAGGATTACTGTTTTAATCACCGCTTATCAAGTAATACCGCAAACCTCAGTGCATGACCATCTTTTTTGGGGGAAGCCAGATTTAAAAGCCAATTTTCTGCAATCCTTCCACTTTTCTCTCCTCCTTCTGCCTACCCCCACCCTATTCATCTTAACAAATATGAAGGGATAATAATCAGCGATATTGGCAGAAGCTTCAAAGTTAGACCTCAAATGCTGTCTTTCCCAAGATTGATTCTAGTTTAACATTGGCTAACCACAAGATCTCTCCTCCTGGAAGCATAAGAAGTGAGTGTCCTCGACATATTGCCTAGCAGACCTCAATCAGGTAATTTGGGGAGCTGTAGATCAGCTTTCCCCAAACTGGAAGTTTGCCCAGAAGCAAAGGAGCCCCTCTGGCAGAAAGAGGCTGTCCACACCTGGTCTTGGCATTGCAAGGAAGCCAGCCATATTCTGACCCAGGGAATTGCAAATTTCAGTGCCGCTGCTAAATCTGTATATTGAACTTTAACAGAAACATATTTCTTTTCAACAGGGCAACTTTTGTTCAAGGGCAATTGTACACACAGTTTAATTTGCCAATGGACATAACTGGAAATGCATGTCACTGCTGCTTGATTGACCATATTTAGTTCAAGGCAACTATCAGTGTGAAAGACTGCCAGAGCCAGAACATTTATAGACAATTTACTGCTTGTTTTATCCTGAAAGGTGCTTAGAGGGAGGTGATGGTCTGGGCTAATGAACTGATAAACAACCAAAAAGCTGAGCTGGGAAAGCATCATAGGTTTTAATACCTGGGTAAAGTTATGGCAAATGTGCAATTGTTGTGTGAAGAAGGGCTTTCTTTTGTCTGCCCTGAATCTTCCTACACTCAGCCTCATTGGATGACCCTGATTTCTAATGCTATGAGAGAGGGAGAAGAAACTTTTCTCTATCTACTTTCTCCACATCACGCATAATTTTATATACTAATATCACAACACTGCTTGCTTGCTTTTCTTCTAAACTAAAAGGTCCCAAATGTTGTAACCTTTCATCACAGAGGAGTATGTTGTATCCCAGTGTTGACCAAACTTGGCCCTCCAGCTGTTTTTGGACTACAATTCCCATCATCCCTGGTCCTGTTAGCTAGGGATGATGGGAGTTGTAGTCCCAAAACAGCTGGAGGGCCAAGTTTGGCCAACACTGTTGTATCCCATCAAGAACTGGAGGCCACTAGGTTGCAGGAGGCTGTCTCACAGTGGCAGAGTGCATGCTTCATGTGCAGAATGCCCTGGTTTCAATCCCTGATATCTGTAGTTGGAACAGGGAAAGAAGACTTCTGTCCAAAACTCTGGAAAGCAGCAGTTAATCATGCAGACCAGGTTAGCCAACATGGTGCCCTCCAGATGTTGCTGGATTTCAACTCACACCATCCCAGCCAGTACATCCAGGGGTTGGGGATGATGGAAATTGGAGTCCGGCAATGCCTCCACATTGGCCACCTCTGATGTAGACAACGCTAAGCTAGCTGGATAACAGTCTGACTTGGCATAAGGTCATTTAGTAATCAAAGATATACTGCTTCTTAACATGGAAAATCCATTCCTGCCCATTGAAACTTATCATCATTATCATTATCGATTTATCAACCACCTTCTAAACTACTGTCTCAAGGCAATTTACACGTAAGATAAAAACAGATAAAAACACAAAAATATCAAACACATTTAAAACAAAACTAAAACCTCAATAAATAGATACTCATGGTAAAGAACCATTTACGCAGCTGATAAACCCCATTGGAACAAAAAATGTATTCAGTTGTTTCTGGAAAGTGCAGGTATTGGGCACCTGTCATGTATCGACAGGAATACACAGAACAGGGGCAGCAGTTACAGTAAAGACCTTCCTCCGGGTTACTGCAGAACAGGCTTCTGAGATCTTTGAAACTTGCAGGAGAAACTCTCCACTAGACCACAGACTTGATGTCCATACATGTGTCTGATGCTCCCCACCAGTCAAAAAAGCTGTCTGTGCTTGCTACCAGTATGACCGAGACGGCTCTGGGACCGAGACGGCTCTGGTCGCCCTAACAGATGATCTCCGCAGGCAGCTGGATCGAGGCGGGTCAGGGCTGCTGATTCTTCTAGACCTGTCAGCAGCCTTCGACATGGTCGATCACGAACTCCTAGACCACCGCCTTGCCGACGTGGGGATCCAGGGCACAGTCCTCCAATGGCTGCGCTCGTTTCTCTCTGGCCGGGGACAGAGGGTGGCGCTTGGGGGGGAATTGTCATCGCGCCACTCCTTGGTGTGTGGAGTGCCTCAGGGTGCGATTCTCTCCCCGATGCTTTTTAACATCTTTATGCGCCCCCTCGCCCAGCTTGTTCAGAGTTTTGGGCTGGGTTGCCATCAGTATGCCGATGACACCCAACTCTATCTGTTGATGGATGGCCATCCTGACTCGGCCCCAGACACACTGACCAGATGTCTGGAGGCTGTGGCTGGATGGTTACGTGGGAGCCGGTTGAAGTTAAATCCTTCGAAGACAGAGGTCCTCTGGCTGGGACGGGACGATATGGGATTGAGGGGGCAACTCCCATCTCTTGCGGGGGTGCAGTTAGTGCCAGCACCGTCCGTTAAGAGTTTGGGTGTAATCTTCGATACCTCCCTCTCTATGGAGGCGCAGATTACAGCTATAACAAAGGCGGCATTTTTTCATCTCTGCCAAGCTAAGCAGTTGGCCCCTTATCTCTCTCGCCCTGACCTAGCCACTGTGATCCATGCGACGGTCACCTCCAGACTGGATTATTGTAACTCGCTCTACGTGGGGCTGCCCTTGAGACTGACCCGGAAACTCCAGCGGGTGCAGAATGCCACGGCGAGACTCCTTATGGGGTCTTCGCTGCGAGACCACATTCATCCGGTACTATACCAGCTGCACTGGCTCCCGGTGGAGTACAGGATCAGGTTTAAGGTGCTGGTTTTAACCTTTAAAGCCCTATATGGCCTAGGACCCTCGTACCTACGGGACCGCCTCTCCTGGTATGCCCCACAAATAAACCTACGGTCTGCAAATAAAAACATCCTGAAGGTCCCAGGCCTCAGAGAGGTTAGGCTGGCCTCAACTAGAGCCAGGGCCTTCTCGGCTGCGGCTCCAATCTGGTGGAACGCTCTGTCACAAGAAACTAGGGCCCTGCGGGACCTGACATCTTTCCGCAGGGCCTGCAAGACAGAGTTGTTCCACCAGGCCTTTGGTCAGGGCGCAGCCTGACTCCCTCCTCTGGCAACCTGCACAGAGTTTTGCTTAATCAACTTGATTTTAATTAATTTTTATAATGAAATATTTTTAGAATGTTGGTTTATTTGATTGTTTGATTATTTGATTGTTGTTAGCCGCCCTGAGCCCAGCTTCGGCTGGGGAGGGCGGGATATAAATAAAATTTATGATGATGATGATGATGATGATGATGATGACGACAACCTTTGCTAGTGCCATCACCCTTTGTCCAGAAGGATGATAATGTATTTTGCCTCTGATTGCCTGCCTCAAATTACCTACCAATCCATTTTATTGGATGACCACAAGATCTAGTATTTTGAAAGAGCCGCACACCCCCTGTGGATCTCCCTCTCTCCCTCTCTCTCTCTCTCTCTCTCTCTCTCTCTCTCCAAATTCATAATTTAGAACCATTTCCTCTGCCACCTCCTTGCCACCTGTCCACCCACACAATCAATCTTACTCATGTTCTACCTATCTCAAGCAAAGGCAGCAGCAGGCTTTATAAATGAAGTCAGATAGATCAATGCCAGTTGCCCAAGACCCCCTGAGCAACTACTGATAAACAAAGAAATGTGCATGGGTGATCAGGAGGTGTGGGGAGAGAAAATATGTACAACAAGATATTTCTTTTTAAGACAGTTGGGAAGCTAGATTGAAAACAACAGGAGCCAAAAGCATCAAGACTTGCATTAAAAAATGAAGGCGGTGGTACTTATCATGCTCTCTTATTGTGTTGCTCATGTCCTCTCCTTCACTTCCATTCTGCTTAAAAGAAAAAGAAAAAAGAAAACTGTAGGGCGGAAATACCTGTGACTCTTTGACATGTCTATTTTGGGCCTATGAGCTAGTGCTTTACTGTTCCACTCTTTACTGCTCTGCTTCATAGCGACATCTAGGGGCAGGTTATAGTATTGCACGCAATACAGCAGCTGCTTACAGACACAATCCAAACAGGAATGTAGGGACCAGGGGACAGTGCCGTTGCGGAGAGGAGGCTGTTTGAAAAGCAAGTCACACACAGCATTTGCGTAAATTCACTCTCAACTTCAGAGCCTAGCAGCTTATGATCATCCCTTATTTCTTCAATCTGAAAGCTGTTACAAAATAAAATGGAAGGAATCTGTCTGGAAGCAGGAGATGGGTGCAGAAGGCTGCTTAGTATGCAGAGCTTTTGGTGCATTATCAACGTTGTCTTTCTCCTTGGAACCAAATTATTTCTCTGAGAGTTTTATAGCAAACACAGCTTTCGATTTACAGCATGGATTGTCAGGACATATAATTTCAGAAGGGATGGAAAGCCAGGCTGTTAAAGGCTCTGGTTTTCTGAATTGTTGCTTTCCCCCCCCCTTTGCTGGTAGGGGGAAAGGGGATTAGGACAGGGTGGGGAAGTTTTTTCAGCCACATTTTCACCTGGGCAACCTTCTGGGGCAGTGGTGGGCGGTGCCAGAGGCAAAAAGGGCAGAGCAACAAATGTACATTTCAGTTTTGCACAGCACAGTAGGCTAGCTTCCACATACATTCACACACCCCTCTCTATCCTCCATCCAGACAAAAGCAGAGGGGTTACCAGAGTTCAAGTACACATTCCAGCCAGGCAAAAAAAAACTTGTGGGGCTAAGCATCCAGAACAGCTGCTCCACCACTGATCTATAGGCCTTCCCCACTAAATATTGAGGAATGTAAGAATATGCCTTATATTAAGCCAGATTGTTGGTATCATGACCAGGAGTGAACTTTGCCTGCTGAACAGCAGCCTGAAGGGGAAGAAGGCGGAGTGACTCCACCTGCAGCTGATCAGCCTTCAAGGACTTGGAGGAGAAGGCACTGATGAGGACTAGCTGGCTTCAGCCTTCTTAAACAGAGCTCTCAGCAGCAGTCAGATGCTGGAAACAGCACCTGTCGTTCCTGGTCCTACCATGTTGCTTCCCGCTCTTTGTCTGGACCCTTGGCTTTGTGATCATCAGATCTCCTGACTGTTGGACTGTCAATGTGGATTGCTGTTTGCCCAACCCTCAGAAGGGACTTGACTTCGTATGCTGATTCTGCCACGTGTATCTCTTTTTTTTTTGAATTATATTTTATTAGTTTTCCATACATTTATACCACATTAACAATTTGTATTAAACTTTTCAATTTTTTTGACTTCCTTCAGCTTCTCTGCCAATCATTCAAATTCTAATTTTTTTAATACACATTTCCAAATTTTAATATTGCCTTTATACCTACCCCCCTCTTATATTTTGCTTTTTTACAATATTTCTTGTTCTGTTACAGAGCTTCTTTAAATGCCACTAACGTTATTCCGTTATCACTTATACAATTCTGCCACGTGTATCTCAGAGACTCTTCTGTTTGTTTGGCCTTACACCACCAAGCTATGCACTCTGCTGCTTGGCAGTGGAACTTACCCAGCTGCTCTCTCTATCTCAGTGTTGTCTACACTGAAAGTCAGCAGCTCTCCAGGAATTCAATAGAGGTGTTTTCCACAGGTCAGCCTAGAGATGCTGAGGCTTTGACCTGGGACCATTTGTATGCAAAGTGTGTACTGTATGTGTGTACATGCAAACACATTCTGCTTGTTCCACACACCCTGCTAAAACCCTATGATTTGAAGAAGAACCTCTTCTTCGAATCCAACAGAGGATTCAGTAAAGTGAAGGGTCCTCAGCTCAGGTTGATTTTTCTCCTGACTGTACAAAACATCTGAAGTATTTGTAGTAGGAGACAATGAAGGCTACACAGTTGGGGGAATTGTTTCATTCCATAACAGTGTTGTTGAATTCCTCAACAAATGCACTTGACATTCAGATGAGTTGGAACTAGGGAGTTATGCCCCCCCTTTTCCTGTTGTTAAATTCCTGCTGTGTAAAGTGTTTCCTATTCAAATTGCTGCTTGTTTAGGACAATTCAGCTACAGAGTAAGCTGCCTAATTGGAACCCACGGGACTCTTTACACCCTGTTCGATTTAATCCACTTATGGAAAACTAATGAAATTCCTTCTCCCACCTCTCCACCCCCTGCACCCATTACTTGTCATTTTCAGAGCCTTTGTTCTTTCGTTCATATGCTCAAGCCAGCTGCCAATTGATGATTTGGGACTGGTATCTGCAAGTCGGTTGTGATTAGCAATGGGGGAGGAATTCAATTCCATTTGCATTTGGAGGTGAATTTACCCAAACCACACTTTCTGAAACAGCAGGAGAACAAAAAATACGACCATCCTTCAGATTTTGCATGTCTCCAGATTTTGCAATGTAGTTCTTCATCTAAGTAATGTGTACAAAACTGCATGTACTGGGGTTAAAATGTGCATCAGAGTGCACAAACTAGTGAAAATGACATCCATAAATGCATTATTTAGGGGAAATTGCTTTATAGAAATGTGTAGATTGGGCCACGTTGCATACAAAGTATGCATATTAGGAGAAAATTGCACTTAAATTTCAAACGGATGTAAAAATATGGAGAACTGAAGATTGGAAAAATGAGAAACAAAGAGACAGAAATTGGCATATTTGCCCAACCCTAGTTAAGTTGATCCAGAATGTCTACTGCTGTAATTAGCCAGCTCACACAAGATCACCAATCTTCTTCTTCCAACAGAAACCTTATGCATTTTCCTCCTCAAAAGAAAAGAGACAAGCAATACATGAATTGGTTGCTTTCACATTATACTCCTAACTTGAGTAGGCTACTAATGTTTGCCATTTTGCATTTGTGGTTGTGGGGACATTGGCCACTTTTGTATCATTAGAACCAGCTCAATTCCTTTTGTTGGGAGTGATCAAGGTCTTCCAGCTCTTATTACTAATGCTGGCTCTCGTTTGTGAGGCCCTTGGGAAAGATGTCCTCAGTGGACCCTCTGCTCCTGACTGAGGTCCCTACTGCCCTTTCATTCATCCTTTCACACTGGGCCCAATCTACACAGCTTCCAAGGGCAAGTCCAAGAGGGCATGTTGGAACAAGGAAAGAAAGTGCTTGGAAATGGCACTGAAAAACTGACTTGGTTCATTTTCTGGATTCAGTTTTAAGAATTGCATCAATAGCACCACAGCTTCCTCCAAGAATGACTTACGTTATATACCCTTTCCCATTGGCATTTGAAACATGCCTGTTCATCCAAGCTTTCCATGAGGGGTGTCCCAGCTACGATGACATACAAATATGATCTATTCATTCATGATCTGTTCTGTATTGTTTTATGAATGAGCACTCACACTTTACATTGTGGCAAAGGTCTTCCTATGTTCAGAAGTTTAATAAAGTTGTGGCCTAATTTTAATTCCATATAACGTTGGCAGAGTCTTTTTTCCATCCTTATGATCTCTGGGGGCTGGGGCTGTCGCTGCCTGGTCACACAATGTGATTTTATGTTTTCCCCTGCCATGATTTTTCTGTGTTGGCCACACAATGGTGTGCTTGCTTGTTTGTTTGTTTGTTGAGGGGCAGGCAAAAAAATAAAAATAAAAAATAACATCCTTAGGACTTGATTAGATTCATTTATTTGTACTAGTCATAAGACCACCACAAAACAAGTGTTTGACCGAGCTAGATATACACATGAAACTAGTACAAACTAACATCAGTTAAAAAATTGATACTGACCCAAGCAAAACTATGTACAGCATAAAGAAACTTAACATTTTGAATTCACGTGGAGAACCATAGCATTCCCCTTTAACAATCTGGCCCCTTTAACAATCTGATGGTTGAAATCAATCCATTTTATACAAACCTGCAGGTAGAAAGCATGTAGCAATAATAATAATAATAATAAATTTTATTTATATCCCGCCCTCCGCAGCCGAAGCTGGGCTCAGGGTGGCCAACAACAATAAAATAGTACAACATTCTAAAATCATTTCATTATAAAAGTATGTAGTATTCACAACTACATATGTATCTTCTCCACACAGCAAATAGATTAGTGTCTCTTTGCAAATCCGTTTAGAATTTATTTCAAATGTTATGCAAAAGACAATATATGATAATATGTACTGGATACCAGATTTAAACAAGGAAACAGGTGAACTCAAAATATGAGCTATTCCTGTACATTCCTGCGAAAGTAGCTGAAGGCATCAGAATTAACTGGCCTTTAGCAAAGGCTGCCTTAAGTCCCAGTTTCTGCAAATGCTTTAAATAACAAGGTAGCGCAAAGGTGATTCTTCTACAGTGATGCTATTTTAGAAACTGATATAGTTTCTAAACTGCATATATCTTAGGAACAGCCTAAGCTTTGCCTGCTCCACAATATCAGACCCTGCTTTGTATGTCTTAATTATCTGTGGTACCTTCCAACTCTACGATTCTATGAATTCATGTTTTTGGTTTTATATGTATATATAAATTTTGGCAGGTTTTATGTTACACTTTTGTTTTAATGATACTGTCTTTTTAATGCTAGAGATTCTTCAAATATTAAGCAGTTTATAAATGCTTTTAAATCAAATCAAATGAATGAATGAATAAAAGTTAACTGCTCTATCCATCTGCAAGTGTATACCAACCGGTCTTCTGCATGGGTCTCAGTTAAGAAACTGCCAATTTAAGTTTCTCAGTTTCTTATTTTCCCAGTCTTTGGTCCAGTTATCTGCACTAATTCAGCAAATTTATCCTTATAAATACATTTTTGGGGGTATGTAATTTCTTCTAATCAACACATTTGTGCAAAGTAATTCCCCCTAATATCATGCATTTTGGTATGTTACTATTCATGTATTTATTGCATTTTTATCCAACCTTAACTCCAAGGAGCTTAAGGTGGCATATACAGTCGCCTCCCTCTGTTTTATCCTCAAAACAACCCTGTGAGGTAGGTTAGGCTGAGAGATTGTGACTGGCCTAAGGTCACCCAATGAGCTTCATGACTGTGTGGGTTTTGAACCTGGTCTCGCAAGTCCTAGTCTAACACCCTAACCATTACACAACACTGACTCATATTAATCTATGTGCACAATTTACCCTCCTATTGAATGCCTTAAATAGTTTTAAACTGTTTTTATGGACAATATCATTGTTTTATTCTTTTTGTAAGCCTTCTTGAGGTTTGCTTGGGCTCCTCCCGCCTTAAAATCAAGCAGTGTATACATCTCAATAAATAAATGGTACACGCATTTTTGTACCAATTACTTGGCTGAAGAACTGCATTGCAAAAATTGGAAAATAGAGAAGCGCAGAAAGAAGAAACATCATGGTAGAAGAAGAAGAAGAGTTTGGAGTTGATATTCCGCTTTATCACTACCCGAAGGAGTCTCAAAGCGGCTAACAATCTCCTTTCCTTCCTCCCCCACAACAAACACTCTGTGAGGTGAGTGAGGCAGAGAGACTTCAGAGAAGTGTGACTAGCCCAAAGTCACCCAGCAGCTGCATGTGGAGGAGCGGAGACGCGAACCCGGTTCACCAGATTACAAGTCTATCGCTCTTAACCACTACACCACATTGGTATACCTGCATCAGCACATTTGGATGGCTTCACCTTCCCCAGCTGCAACAAAACATCTTTCCCATATCAGTCTCTACAGCCACAGCAGGTACTGTAACTCTCCAGAGGTTTGACTTCACTCCTGAAGGTGCAATGTTCCATTGACTCCTGAGACAGATGGATGCCAGCCAACCAAATTAGATAAGTTGGTTTTTAAATGTGAACCGAAGTGATTTTTTTCTCCCACCCATACACAATATCCATAGCTACCTCCGAACGATGTTCTCATAAATGCTGAACCAAATCTCAACTAGGACATTGGTCTTCTCTGTCCCTGGTGTCCTCTCTCTCTCTCTCTCTCTCTCTCTCTCTCTCTCTCTCTCTCTCGTTCATATTGATCTTTCTCCTGCTGTGCAAGAGAAAGAAAATTAAGGAACAGTAGCCCTTTTCCCAGCGGGAAGTTCTCTTCTCTACCAAGTAGAGTCTGAAAGAACTTGATGTTCTTTTGTCGGCTTTCGTTCGTGCGCGAGCCGTTAGAAAATAGTCATGTTCCCATTTTAGGTGCATTTGTACATTCCTTGGCTGTGGTAAGGTAACAAAAGGCCACAACCAATAGCGAGGAAGGAAAGAGCTGCTGCCTTCTGCACAAATACCAGAGGGAGAACATGGGATATTGAGGTCAGCAATCAAATCCTTGTTTCTTACACTCCAGCTGCAGCAGCATCTGGAAAACTGCCAATGCCACTGAGATGGTAGCATTGGGAATGGAAATGTCTCCCATAGGGTAAGTTAAGAAGTTCCTAGTTCTTTCACTCATGGAGAACCTCAGACTCAGGGACTAAATGTACCCCCCCCCCCGTTCTTCTATCTGGCCCTCTGTCTGCCTGGGCCACACACCCCCTCTCCGATGCTGCTCTGTGCTCTTGTTGATTGTTTTTGCCTGGCTGGGATGGATTCTTGAAGTATAATAATTTGCTACCCTGGGCTCATTTGGGAGGAAAAGTGGGCTATCACCATAATAATGAATGAATGAATGAAATTAAATAATGCATCTTGCTTGCCTAGTTGGAGAGATGTGTGGGCATTAGGGATGTCAGAGAATTCCAACCAAATGTAAACAGTGGTAGAAATCGTCCGTATTTGCATATTTGTACAATGTCCAGAACAGAAATCAATCCAGCAGATAAGATCTGTATTCACTGCTGTTGTTGCTTTCAGTCCTCAGATGATACATAACTGTGTTTCATCCCATCTGCATTGTGGTTCTTTTGCAATGAAGTGGATGGAGTGGGAAAATGTAATGACAACATAGTTTGCATAATTAATTACATAATTCACATAAGTTGCTGTAATTCTGCCACAGCAGAGGAACAGGAGTCAGTCCTTGATTGCATTGCTGTTTTGTATATCTGTGTCACCATGTTCTGCCAAAGCTAGGAGGAAAACCACAATATTATTTTTCAAGCTACGGACCCATAGGCTGGACTATTCTTTCCTTTGGGTTGTTGTGGTAGTTGTTGTAACAGTACCCTATACCTGTGGATCTCAGGGTGGCTCACAACATAAAATTACAATATAATTGTACTTCATTGGAACTTCATCTAAGAATGTAAGAAGAGCCTCCTGGATTAGGTCAGTGACCCATTTAATCTACCATCATGTTCTCACTGTGCCTAACCAGATGCCCAAGTACGAAGCCTTCAAGCAGGATCTTCAAGCACAAAACCACTCTTCACCATCTGTGATTCCCAGCAACTGGTATTCAGAGTCATACCACCTCTGACAGTGGAGGCATGTGATAGCTATCATGCTAGTAAAACACATGTATTAGCAAAAAATAGTATGCAAAAATGCATTATACTAGGGGGAAATTGCAGATAGCCGAAGTGGGGGTAAATTTGCCATGCACATGCTTTCTTAAGAGAAGTCACAGGTGGTTTTTCCCAGGGGAGAGATTTTTTGGGGAGCCATGGCTTGCAAGCCCCATCAGGAAGGGATAGTGGTCAAAGTTTTTAAGCCCACTGCATCCCAAGCTCATGCTTCTTTTCTACAATGACCTCATTTGCTTGTTTGTTCCTTTAATTTGCCCAGGGCAACCCAAAGCGACTTACAACCCTGCTTCAGGTAGGTAGCCATGTTGGTCTGACGCAGTCGAAATAAAAATAAAAAAATTGTCCAGTAGCACCTTAGAGACCAACTAAGTTTGTTCCTGGTATAAGCTTTCGTGTGCATGCGCACTTCTTCAGATACACTGAAACAGAAGTCACCAGACCCTTAAATATAGTGGGAGGGTGGGGTGGGGTTTTCCTCAGAAGGGTAGCAGGAGATGGGTGATTGACTCAGTGGGTATGGTAAACCTGTTGGCGACTGTTAACGACTGCAATTAGTCCTACAGGAAAAAGCAAGGGATAATATGCAGATGCTTAGCATATGTAATGAGACAGGAATCCAATATCTCTATTAAGACCAGGTCTCTCCATAGTTTTCAGTTTAGTGATAAGTTGTCATGCAGCAACTTCTCTTTCAAGTCTGTTTCTGAAATTCTTTTGTAATAAGACTGCTGCTTTGAGATCCTGTAGTGAATGTCCTGGGAGACATCACAACCCCGCTTTAGAGTTTGGGATTTGCTGGTCACCTTTTTGGATGATGAGCAGGGATTTTGTGTGGAGTCAATGATTGGCCTTTGAGATTCTTCTTTTCTGCCTCCTCCACATTGTTGAGTTATTCTTACTGGCTTTCCAGATTGGTGTTGTTGAGTATTTGGTTTAATTGGCATTTAGTCCAGGCAGGTGAGGAAATTTTAAGAACTTCATGGTTAAAAACCTGGAGATGTTATTTGGGTTAAGGGCACTCTTCATTCTCCTTCTGCTGTCTGGCTTGAGGGGCAGGCAATTCTTAAGGGTGCCCTTTAGGGTTTGCATGCACAACTTGGTGATTACCAGACCAGGATGTGTATGCCAGGTTCATGTACCCAAGGCTCATGTAGGAAAAAACATATTTTCAGTACTTTGCTGTGTGACAACAGATTGTGACTGGAAGCACACTCAGGAGATTGGAAGGATGTGATCCTTCCTTGTTATGTAACCCGCTTCCCAGACTCCTATGATTTGGTTAATCTGGTTAATTGGTTTTGCATATCCCCTAGTTTGCTGTATTTAATAAATATAGCAGTTTTAATGTACGCTTTGCATCTCGAGTCTTCTTTATGGGTGTTCTGTCATGTGTGCATTAGGGAAAAATGTGCACTATAATGCTGATCAATTTTCAGGAGGCGTTTTTATTTTTATTTTTAGCAAACTGATTTGGAAATGTGGAGAGCTGAATTTAGGATTGGAAAAATGAAAAACAGAGTGAAATTGAAATCGACAGATTTACCCATTCCTATGTATAAATAGCAAGCACCCATTTTTACTCAGACTCATCTATCAGCAATCGAGGGTTGTTGTTTCCTATTCCATCTCCCATACATCTGCTGTATCATGTGTCCCAATGTCACAAGATCACAGAAGACCTCCAGGGCTTCCTGTGGACAGTGTTGTGTCTCCTCCACCATAGCAACAAGGCTGTGGGCCACTCAGCAATTCCGTTTGCAGCTCAGAGAACTGGTGTGATTCTGTTAAGGGGCCACATGCAGTGTCCAGTTGGGCTGTGGGTGCTCATCTTTCCAGACGGCCCATGGCAATGGATGGACAAGGAAGGAAGACTTTTCATGTGGTATGTCATATGTGACATCTGGTGTGAGGCAGGTACAGGCCTGGCTGCCATCATTTTGAAGTCTATCTGCAAACAGTTTGTACTGAAGCTGATTGAAAATAGACTTCAAAGGCAGGTCCCATTCAGGTTGCCACCTGATGTCATAATAATGTCAGATGATTGACAAGTGAGCTGCTGCACCCCCTGTCAAAGGTGGTCCCATGGTGGGGAGGGGAAAGGAAGGATCCAGTCCACTGACCAGATCAACTTTCCCACCCTGCAAGAAAGGAACAGAATGGGAAGAACTTCAACGGGCCATGTGGTTCTATGATGGCTCCAATTCTATAACACACAGAAGACCTCCAATGATATTTCTGAAAGAGAGCCCAGAGAAAGTTGTTAAGGAAAATTATATGTCACACTAAAATTATACAACTCTGATTATTGCTTGTTTAAAGGGTGTTTTTTTTAAAAAAATTAATAGAGCAATTAAACTAAATTATATTTGAGCCTCATGCTGGCATGGACCCAGGATGGAGAGATCTGATTTGATAATGTCCACCATATTGGTCTGCACTCCCTTTCAAATGATTGAATTGCTGTGAGAGAAGTGTTTTTAATTAGAATATTGCATGTTTTCCCTTCAAATGTTTATTTAGGCTCACAGCTAAAGTGCTGGAGAGGCAGCATTGCCTTACTGAAATATTTCAAGTCCTTTATGTCCTTTAGAGTCAGGAGAGGGAGGAAAACAAATACAGGCATTCAGAGGCAGTTTCCCTCTGAATACCAGTTGCCTGGGAGATGGGGAGGCTGCTGTTGTGCTCTGGTTCTGCTTGTAGGCTTCCTGTGGGTCTCTGGTTGGCCACTGTGAGATCAGTGTGCCTGGCTAGATGGGTCACTGGCCTCATCCAGCAAGGGCCTTCTCATGTTCATGTTAGGGTGACACTTTCATTTGTCCAATTGAAACACAACTGATCAGTGTGCAAGCTTCAGAGCTCTTTGGAGCTCTTCGCTGGGCTGGATAATAAATGGTGTTGGGGAGGAAGGTTGGCTGCTGGTGAATCCATGGGGTCTGCATCTGGTCACAGTCTTAATACAGACACTAGCGGAGGAACGGGAGGCGGACAGAGGGAACACACCGCCCCTGGCAGCATCAGGGAGGGGGATACCATCATGACCGCCCTCCTGGACACGTGCTGTGCATCACCCCACAGCGCCAGGTGCCACGCCCCCACCAGCGGTGCACCACACCCTTGGGACACACATCGTGCCCCCACGGGGCAGTGTGCCACGCCCCTGGGACACATGCCACACCCCAGGATGTGCACCAGCCACTCCCCTACCTGCTCTCCACCCCTGGTGCCGGAGCATGCAGCTTCGCCACAGAATGTGAGAGGCAGGAATGGACAATCAACGAGGCTGCTATGCAGGTCTCCAATGGCACCAAAGCCTTCTGGGGAATAGAAGCATGACAACAGTGGATCCCCTATTTTGATCACTTTCACATAGAAACATAGAATTTTAAAGTTGGAAAGGACCCCAAGGGTCATCTAATCCAACCCCCTGTGATGCAGGAATCTTAGCTAAAGCATCCATGACATGTGAACACTTAGAACAGTTAGAAAGTTTGTCACACTGGGAGATGTAACTTTTCAGTGCCCAGTCTGAAATTAAGAGGCAGGATAATATCAGGGATCAGAAGTCCATTTCCTTTTGATTGGATGGCGGAGATAAGGACTCCAAACCAGAATCAGAAAGGCACACAGCGTCCCATGGGGGCTGGACTTGTAGCTCTTGGAGGGGAACAGGGGGTCTCCTAACAACTCTCTGCACCCTTTTCAAACTATAGCTCCCAGATTCGTTGGGGGAAGAAGCCATGAGTGTTTAAAGCGGCTTCATAGCACATGAAATGGTGTGGATGTGGCCCTGGCCTCCCTCACCCCACTGCCCCTTATTATTGAGGAATCGAAAAGATTTTCCCATGCAAATCTCTAGGAAACAATGTATTTCATCTGGAAAACTATTTAATAAAGATTACTTTTTATTAAAACCTTTGAATGTGTTTGAACTGCGTTTGAGTACGTCGAGAATAATTTCACTTGGAAGCAATGCCCTTAGATTACAGAATCATGGAAGAGTTAGACGGGACCACGAGGGTCTTCAAGTCCAGCCCCTGCAGGAATCTTTTGCTCTACGTGGGGCTCAAAGGACGGCCCTGAGATTAAGGGTCTCGTGCTCTACACAATGAGCTATACGGATTGATCTAAGTAGCAAACAGCAATTATTTATTTTTTACAATTTACAGTGGTGTAAAATAAAGGGTGTAGGAAATGAAATGATTGTTGCCTTTTCATTGTTTAAGGATGTTTTGTTAAGACTTTTGATTCAACACACTTATTTCAATATACAGTTGTACCTCGGTTTTTGAACTTAATCTGTTCCGGAAGTCCGTTCTTAAACCAAAGTGTTCTTAAACCAAGACGTGTTTTCCCATAGCAGCAGGGGATTCAATTTACAAATGGAACACACTCAACAGGAAGCGAAACATGTTCTGCATGCAAGGCAAAGTTCACAAACCAAAACACCTACTTCTGGGTTTGAAGTGTCTTAATCCAAGTTGTCGTTGGACTATGAATCCCATCAGCCCTGGTTCATGTGGTTAAGGGTGATAGGAGCTGTAGTCAAGAAACATCTGGAGGGCACCATATTGTCAACCATTGCTGTGTATCCTCATATCCTTCTTCAGATGATAGGGAGGCTGATTACAGAGCTATGGCACACTTGGACAGTGTTCACAGAGCATGCAATCAACACTGAGCACATGGCAATCCCTGCACACATAGTAGGTCTCTGCCCCATAAAAGTTGTATCCTGCATGCATTCCGCCATGATCATTTTGGTTTTGCTCCTGTATTGCCCATTCATTCTGTGCCCCTTCCCCTTACAATTTCCACTTTCCATGTTTCTTAGCCAAAACCCTCTCCACGCAGGAACCCTGGAATATGTCTGCTTCTCCAGTGATAATATCAGTAGCATCTGATTTATGAAAAATGCATAAGTGTGACTTGGGAACAGCTTGTGCTTTCACACTAAATAAAATGGAAAGACAGAAGAGGGAACTCAAAATGTCTATGAATATATTTGTGTAAACAAATGACTGTCATAAATCTTTTTGCATGATTGCTTTGCTTTGTGGCATATCCCGGGGGGAAGTTCTGCAGGGGGAGAAATGAAAGGAAAAGAAAACCCACAACCTATTTCTAGAATGAGAGAAATGAGAAAAAGAACTGTCTTTGCAGATGTAATTATGCAGTTCATGTAGAACACATTTGTCTGAGGGGAGAGAGGGGAGGATGCAGTTCTCAAGTGTTATTGTGATTGCCACTGGGGCTCATGGGTCTTTTGTCAGTGTCTTAAGTAAGTGTCTTTAAGTAAGCCTTGATCCATGCTGCCAAGCACAATGCCTCTTGTGGAGGCGATGTTTGGACACTACCTGGAGGCTCCACCTGTGGGAGCAGGAGCAGGGCAGGGTACTCTCATTCTTCTGCTTGCTGGAAGGGAAGGAGTCTAACTGCAGAGCCTCGGCTAGAATGAAGAGTTGGGGAAACCTTGAGGTTATAAAATGTCTCAGGAAATGGGAGACACAAAGAACAGGCTGGGATAGCTAGGCCTGAAAATGCAGATCTACCAGACCCTCCAAGTGTCTCTACTTTCCAGGGACAGTCCTGGATTTACAGAAGCCATCCTGGTTTCTTATTTGATCCTGGAATGTCCCACTTTTCCTTAGGATGTCCCTATTTCCATCAGAGAAATGTTGGAGGGTGTGGTAGGATGTCCCTATATTCATCAAAGAAATGTTGGAGTTATGTAACCACCTGAGCCAAGGAGATAAGTAACTAAACAATCTTTAGAAGACATCTGAAGGCTGCCCTGTAGAGGGAACTTTTAAAAACGTTTAATAATGTTTTTAATATATGTTGAAAGCTGCCCAGAGTAGCTGGGGCAGCCCAGTCGGATGGGCAGAGTATTAAAATTATTGTTGTTGTTGAATTGGACATCGCTATTTTCCTTGGAGAAATGTTGGAAGTTATATTATTATTATTATTATTATTATTATTATTATTATTATTATTATTATTATTTTATTATTATTTCTACCCTGCACATCTGGCTGGGTTTCCCCAGCCACTCTGGGCAGCTTTTAACAGAACATTAAAAACAGAATAAAACTTCAAACATTAATAACTTCCCTAAACAGGGCTGCTTTCAGATGTCTTCTAAAAATCAGACAGTTGTTTATTTCCTTGACATCTGATGGGAGGGTGTTCCACAGGGTGGGCACCGCTACAGAGAAGGCCCTCTGCCTGGTTCCCTATAACCTCACAGTGAGGGAACCACCAGAAGGTCCTCAAAGCTGGACCTCAGTGTCCGAGTTGAACGATGGGGGTGGAGATGCTCCTTCATGTATACTGAGCCGAGGCTGTTCAGGGCTTTAAAGGTCAGCACCAGCACCAGCACTTTGAACTGTGCTCAGAAATGTACTGGGAGCCAATGTTGGGCTTTCAGGACCGATGATATATGGTCTCGGCGGCCACTCCCAGTCACCAGTCTAGCTGCTGCAGTTTCCGGGTCACCATATTCCAGATACTCTGTTTGGCAGTCATATGGATAATTAATTCTGCTTTCTGCATTACGAATCTGGAAATTAATCCAGAAGAATGGCAAATCAGACTGGAGAGGGGGCTCTCCATTGATGAACATGTATTATTTTGTCTTCCTTGTTTGAGACAAGGATTCTTTCACAGCCCTACCTTGAACCCGGAACCTTCTTCATGCAAAGCACATGTTCTGCCACTGATCCATGGCTCCCAGTATCTAAAAGAAGAAGGAGATGTATCACTCAAGTGGTATTCTGCAACCAGCTGCAAGTATGCTCCTTAATGGCTGAGAGGGGGCAGTAAATGAAAAATGTGACAGAGCTATTCATTAAATGCACAGCAGTTGCTTACCTCAAAATTTTTGCCGGCGCATATTTTCTGTTGCTCATCTCTCATGCTGCTTGGGACAGAGAGCTAATTACTGTTGACTCAGTTCCTGAGCTCAGCAAACTGATGAAGTCAGAAACTCTGCCATAAGCAAAGGGTTCTTCCCCCTCGTCCTCTACTTAAATGCTTATGTCATGTGATTTAGATTTTGTTGCAAGCATCAACATTCTCGGACCTCCATCCTAACTTGGAGAGAGGGAGGAACCGGCTTCAGTTCACATTTAAAGGTGAATCTGCTTTATCTGCACTTCTGGAAATGATATGTGAATCAAAATTCACACTCCTCTGAGTTTTGCAGCACAATTCTACAGCCAACTCATCTATGGTGAAGTGTGTATGAAAAGGCATATATTACTGGAAATAGCATACAACGTGGAATGTATTTGACAAAGCTATATAAAAATGGTGTATATTAGGAAGAAGAAGAAGAAGAAGAAGAAGAAGAAGAAGAAGAAGAAGAGGAGGAGGAGGAGGAGGAGGAGGAGGAGGAGGAGGAGGAGGAGGAGGAGGAGGAGGAGTTTAGATTTGATATCTCACTTTATCACTACCCGAAGGAGTCTCAAAGCGGCTAACATTCTTCTTTCCCTTCCTCCCCCACAACAAACACTCTGTGAGGTGAGTGGGGCTGAGAGACTTCAAAGAAGTGTGACTAGCCCAAGGTCACCCAGCAGCTGCATGTGAAGGAGCGGAGACGCGAACCCTATTCCCCAGATTACAAGACTACCACTCTTAACCACTACACCACACTGGCTCTCATTAGGAGAAATTTGGACAACAATGAAGACCTCCCCCAGGCCCATTGAGTCCTGCATTCTGTCCTTGCAGTGGCCAACCAGATGCCTATTTAGCACCCACTAGCAAGACAGAACCTAGCAGTTCAAAAGCACGTCAAAGTGCAAGTAGATAAATAGGTACTGCTCCAGCGGGAAGGTAAACAGCGTTTCCGTGTGCTGCTCTGGTTCGCCAGAAGCAGCTTAGTCATGCTGGCCACATGACCCGGAAGTTGTCTGCGGACAAACACCGGCTCCCTTGGCCAATAAAGCGAGATGAACGCTGCAGTCCCAGAGTCGGCCACGGCTGGACCTAATGGTCAGGGGTCCCTTTACCTTTACTAGCAAGACATGGGTGCAAAAGTTCTCTCTCACTCATGTTCCTCAGCGGCTGGCATTCAGAGGTATACTGTCTTTAATACTGGAGATAGCACATGGACATTGTGATTAGTAACCACTGAAAGCTTTATCGTCCATGAATGTCTAATATCTAATTCCCTCTTCCGCGATTCCACATATTGTGGAAGTAAATGCAATCATTTAATTGTGCCCAGTGTGAAGAAGTGTTTCCTTTTGTCTCTTTGCACACTTCCACTCTTCGGCTTCAGAGGATAAACCTGGGTTCAGTTGTTATGAGGGAGGAAGAAAAACTTCTGTCTTACCCTCTTTTCCCACACTTTGTATATATTTGTACATGTTCCCCTCTTACTCACTTTTTGTTGCTCCACATAAATTGTTGTACATGAGCCGAGGTGTTGGAGGGGGTGCCAAGCATTGGGCACATATTTACACATGTGGTGGGCATGCCCAGGAGTCCAAGTCTTTTAGAAGACAGTGTAATATTCCAGTTGGTTAATATTATTAAATACCGTATTTTTCGCTCTAGAAGACGCACTTTTCCCCTCCAAAAATTAAGGGGAAATGTGTGTGCGTCTTGTGGAGTGAATGCAGACTCCATGGCTTCAGCGATAACAATGTGAAGCCTCCGAAGCTCAGTGGGAGTGCTCCCACCGCACTCCGGAGGCTTCGCGTTGGTTTCGCTGAAGCCAGGACAGCAAGAGGGATCGGTGCACACCGATCCCTCTTGCTCTCCTGGCTTTGCTTTGCTGGAGAGGCACTGCACAGCTTTCCCTCTCTGCACAGTGCCCCTTCAGCGAAGTGGGAGGAGAAATGGAAGGGGCTCTGTTTCTCCTGCCACTTCGCTGAAGGGGCGCTGTGCAGAGAGGGAGAGATCTTTTTTTTCTTGTTCTCCCCCTCTAAAATAAGGTGTGTCCTATGGTCGGGTGTGTCCTATAGAGCGAAAAATACGTTACTCACACAAACCCTCCACATAACTAGCACTTCTCAACCTCTTTATGGAAGATGAGTCTATTTCATATAATAGAGAATTAATGGGATATGTACTCAATGCTGCTAGACCTACCACTGTGGAATTTTTGAGAGACATGACAGGTGCCACTGTAGACTACTGGCCTGCAGAGATGCGGGATATTGCACTGTTAGAAACATTGGTACACAAACTGAGAGTCACAAGAGGTCAAAGTAAAAATGATAACTTTATTTCAATCCAATATGATTTTGTAACCTATGTGAACACCCAGGAACATGATCATTCTCCACCTGTAGCTTTCAAATAGATTTAGCTGATTTGAAATGCTTGTCCTTGTCCTTTGTTTTATTGTCTTTGTGCCTCCTAGGTGGTTTTCTATCTTGGTGGGCCCAAGTGTTCTGTAAGACAAGCAAAGAAACAAACTGATTAATCCAAGATGTCAAAACATTATTCGTCATTATACTTACCTGAATAGACCCGGTCTTCCATTTTTCTGTATACTTTGTAACTTCACTCAAAGCTCTGTTCTATTATCTTATATTGATCGATTGTTTGTTTTATATTTGCTGTACAGCTAAAACTCAATAAAAAGTGTTATAAAAAACCCCCTCAAATGTTGTAACCTGGTAAGGTGTTGGATGTGTTTGACAGGTAGTAGATACTAGATACCAGCAGTTTTTCAAGGTTATACTGAGTTTAACTGAGAAATTTAATTCTGAAAAGATAATGATTCTAGAAGTGAGTTTCTACGATCTCTTTGGAAATGTGCAGATGGTACCTAAAGTTTGAATGCATTCTCCTGGCATGGGAATGAGCAATTCAAAATTAAGATTTATGAACTGGAATCCTGAAACCAGTTTCCAGAACCTCCTTTGTGTTGTTCTCCTGCATTCTCATTGTTTGAGTAAGGCCCAGACCACTCAACCATCACTTACTCTCTTTTGCCTTAGAAAACATCTGAATCTGCGACCAGGGCTAAACCCACAACTTATTCACAGGAAGGCACTGTGTAACGCAGAGAAATGCTGGAGATGTATTGCTGGAAATGCCTCACTGAGAAACATATTGCGTGGACAGGCAGAGTCCCCAGATCCCGAGCGGTCCCCCCCCCCCCCGTCATGTGGAATAACGACTCAAGACAACGTGCTATGGGATTAAATTGGCCACAACTTTATTAAATTTCAAATGTGGGTAGACCTTGGCTCAGGCATTGGGCGTTCTCCCTCCCCAGTCCCCAGCCGGGGACCTGGGGAGCATCAGGGTTATCCAGTGTGCGGGGGGGGGGATGGGCCGGCTCTGGAGAACATATGTTCAAGCAGAGATAGCCGCCCCCGTTACGCCGCCGCCGCAGGGGAGAGCAATGACGACCTTTCGGCGTACGGTCAAAGCCTCCCTTCAGAAACCCCTTTAACGGGGAACCCTGGTATCGCCACTGCAAAGAGGAAGATGGACTAAAGGATTCCGCCCAAGGCCTGATACCGCCAAAGTTGTGACATTTTGCTACGGGAAAGGAGAAACCTGCCAATGCAGGGAAATTCCTTTCTGGCCCTTTAACAGCGACCTTAACGTAGCAGCGCCCGCATACCTGTGAAGAAAAGTTAACCTGCAAAACCTGTGAAGAAAAGTTAACCTGCAAAATAAGACATTAACTGAGGGTGGGTAGGGTGGGAGAAGCTCTGGAGCCAAGTGAGGATTCCCAGGTAAGATCCTCCCTCTATTGTGTGGGCAGGTAATCCCTCCCCTACCTGGCCTGGTCTCCTTGGCAACCCTTCCCCCAGGTGGGATTGGACAACTGATTGGGGTAGGCAGAGACCTCCAGGTATCCCACCTGAGGGAAGGCGAAGCCAAGCCTATGCTGATGGAGCCACTCCAGATCCAGGGGCTGCACGTGTCCACGCAAAGGGCGTCCCCCGTTTTATGCAGGGAGCGGTCATTGTGGGATGTCCAGTGATGGAGTCATTTTGGTCAGAGTTCATTATTCATATACCGGTAATTTTCTATTGGCAAACTCCTTAAAATCTGAGGATCATGAGAGTATAAGATTCTAGTCCTTATGACTGTTAATATGAGAGAAAGAAAGATGCTGGAAAAGGTGTAGGCAATACTGAATAGGATGTAAATTTTGATATGGAGCTTCAGTATCCTGAAAAATTCCTTGCTCCTCCTCAAGACCAGCAATTCCAGAATAGATTGTGCAAAATGATGACAAGCGTATAACAGATGTCCAACTGGAGAAAATGTGCATTTGTACAATGTGCCTGATATACACAACTGAAGAATCTGTCTTTTGGGGGTGGGGGGGTGGAATATGGATTACCTGTGTGTATCCACAAATCCATTCAAAGGTACACAGAGCCTGTGTACCCCTATCAGTACAAAAATTTGATGAGGCTCGAGTACCCAGCCTAAGCATTCAACATTCAAACTGCTCCTTTCCATTCCATGTTTATTTCCAGATTTATGAGCCATATTTGTAAATTCTAGTTACATGATACATTTTATGTGCATAGAAAAGAATGTATACACTTGCCTGAGAGTAGGACCCAGTAATGCACACTTCTGAGTAGGTTCGCACTGTCAGTGCCAAACGAGAAGCAAGGCTGCTTGTGTGGTCTACAGAATGGTGTCTGAAATGCCTCCTGGAAACAACTGCTAAATATCAGGGCCGGCCCTAGCATTAGGCAGTGAAAGGCCATTGCTTCGGGTGGCAGATGCTAAGGGGGAATAGTGGCAGCCCTCTGAAACCTGAGCCTCATGGTCATGCCCAACTGTTGGAGGATAATAATAATAATAATAATAATAATAATAATAATAATAATAATAATTTTTATTTATACCCCACCCTCCCCAGCCAAGGCCGGGCTCAGAGCGGCTTACAAGCAATAATAAAAACAAGTTGAATGATTACAACTTAAAAACAAAATTAAAATACAACATTAAAATATTGAAACATTAAAATATTAAAATGTAGCCTCATCGCAGGAGGAGAAGGAAGGAAAAAAGAGAGGGAGGGAATCAAATTGGCTCCAAGCCAAAGGCCAGGCAGAACAACTCTGTCTTACAGGCCCTGCGGAAAGAAATCAGATCCTGCAGGGCCCTGGTCTCATGAGGCAGAGATGTTGCATCACATGACCTGTCCCCGCCTCCTGCAGTAACTACTCTGCTACCTTCATGTGCAGTAGAGCAGGTATCTTAAACCTTTTCAGACGCAGGAGACCCTTTTAACCCAAACGTGTTGTTGGACCCATTTGTTAATATTTACTATATATTTGCATTGTGGCAATGCTCTTGTTCTGACCCACTTTGGATCAGGCCACCGCCCATTAGTAGGTCCCAACCCACTAGTTGAAGGTGAGTGTGGTAGAGGATATTATCCAAACACCAGTCAACCACCAATCTAGTTGGCTTGTGTATATGAAACAACACTGTATAGTCGGAGACCTGCTAACTAATGGACTAAAAAAAAGAAAAGAAACGGACAAAAGGTAGAGAAATGTTTTTAGCATCCGAGGAGTGTGTCCCTGACTCTATGTAATCACTGGCTCTAATCAAGGGAAGTGTTGATTTAATAAACCTTTTGCCTCCACTTCTTTCTCCAATTATGTCTCTATGTTTGATGACCAGTAGCCAGCTCTGCGTCAGTTGATATTTAGAAAGAACTTTCAATCAAGCATTCATTCCTGGGCAGTGGCAAATAAATTTACCAAGCGACTGATGCTCCATCTCCTCAACCTTATTATTATGATAAATATTGTCATCAATTATTCCAGCACGGACAGCCCTCAAGGAAATGGTCACAAGCAAGAGAACTTGTGGGTGCATGGAATAACAATGATATGTACTGGGGGGAGTTGTGTATTCATTGGCACCATTTTGCAATTAAGCTAATTCATATGCTTTTTGAATTAGGCAGTGACTTGGGGTGGAATTAGCACAGCAATGGGAGTACATAGTGATGCTCTCATAAGCCAGTATTTCACATGACACAGGTCCAGGTTTAACATGTATGGAACATCAGGAGCAGCTGATCATGAACTGAGGCTCAAGTGGAACAGCAAGGTCTTTTACACTCCTTTCTGTCCAGGAGGAGACAATGGCTAGTCTTGGTGTGCAGAGCCAATCTGTGGCCTAAAGGTACTTCACTAACCAGCTGTCGCCTGCGGCTCAGTTCTTCACCATGTGGGATAGCTGCACCCAGAAGTTTCTGACTGTTCAGTGAATGCCTGTACAGTGGTACCTTGGTTTGCAACCGTAATCCATTCCGGAGGTCCAATTGTAAACCAAAACAGGTTGTAACCCAAGGTGTGCTTTTGCCAATAGGGCCTCCCCCCCAAAATTGGTTGTAATTCAAAAAAAGGGACACACACTTCTGGGTTTGACGTGGTTGTAATCCAAAATGGTTGTAATCCAAAGCGGCTGCAAACCAAGGTACCCTGTATAGCAATTAGTCATTTATTTGCCCACTTTCATAACACTGGAACATGGAGTCAACAAAAGGGACACTTCTCCATACCAAAATATCTCCCTGGATGTATCAGGATTCTTCCACTGAATCCTGTTCAGCTATGTGTGCACTTGGTTGCAGCTCTCTGTTCTTGACATTCTGTCATGTCTTTTCTACACATCTGTGTTAGTGGTACATGTAGCAGTTATAGGAAATCTGTATACCTGAAGGAGCGTCTCCACCCCCATCGTTGAGCCCGGACACTGAGATCCAGCGCTGAGGGCCTTCTGCCGGTTCCCTCATTGTGAGAAGTGAGGTTACAGAGGGCCTTCTCGGCAGTGGCGTCCGCCTTGTGGAATGCCCTCCCTTCAGATGTGAAGGAAATAAGCAGCTATCTTCTTTTTAAAAGACATCTGAAGGCAGCCCTATTTAGGGAAGTTTTTAATATTTAATGCTGTATTGTTTTTAACACTTGATTGGAAGCCGCCCAGAGTGGCTGGGGAAACTCAGCCAGATTATGATTATTATTAATCTGTGATGATTCTGTGGGAATGGTGCATCCAAAATACTACGCAAAGGGCTAATGCTGTAGCATAGAATCTTGTGATGTCACATACTGATGCAGGGGTGTGGGTTTTTTGCAGTTAGTTCAGTTATCAATTTTTGTGCGTGTTTTAACTGCGAGAGCAGTAAGTGTGCTGTATTATGCTGCTACCTGCCTCAGAGCCAGTTTGTAAATATTAGCTAGTCTCAGACATAAATTCATGTAAATATGTTCCAGTAACATAAGTATCACCTACTTCTCTTGTACATTCAATCTACAAGAGCAAGTACAGCAAGTAAAAGCCATATGTTATTTTTAAACTTTAAAGGCAAGTGTTGCATGAGTGATTTTTCTAGGGGGGAAAGAAGACTATTTAAAAGGGTCAAATGATTTGGGGCAACTTCTGCACATCTCTGTAAAGCATAACCAGTGCCGGATTTACGTATAAGCTAAATAAGCTATAGCTTAGGGCCCCACTCTCTGGGGGGCCCCAAAAAAATTTAAAGGAAAAAAACCCCTGGATGTACATTTCCAAAATATAAGATAAAAAACAAATAAAACCTACATACAGCAACAGTGGCAAATGGCTTTAGATATCTATTAGGCCCATAAATTACCATATAGAATATATTCAACACAAAAAACAGTGACAATTTGTTGTTGACAAAGGACAGCTGGACATATAAAGGGCCCCATTACCTTCAGTAGCTTAGGGCCTCATCAAACCTAAATCTGGCCCTGAGTATAACTACGACAGATTCTAGACTCCAGCCCCCATTAACCCCAGCCAGCATGGCCAGCAGTCAGAACTGACGGGAGCAGCAGTCCAATAAAATTTGGAGGGTCACAAGTTTCCTGTCCCTGCACTGAAGAAAGAGGGCAGAGTCTGCAAGGCTATAGGACTGAGCAATCAAAACCACCCAAGGTTGAACCTTTATCACATCTTCAAAAGCAATATGGAACACTTGGTATTCATTCAATGGTTTGGTTTAATATATTTCTGTTAAAGCTAAATTGAGTCAATCAGTGACACAGAGGGCATGTCACAAATCATGTAGGGATGGTGGCATATATTCGTTCATGTCTCTGAATAATAGCACTTCATGAGCACACTCTCTTCCAAGCTTGGCTTGCCCAGTGGTTTCCTGACCATGGATGAGAGCCTCAGCATGACAGCTCTTGAGCCTCCAGCCAATCTGCAGGTGTATGTACTTATGGGGTGAGATACATGAGATACATTAACAGACTAACACTTGGAATCTCAGGCATGCCATACTGTCAGCAGGCCATAGCTCCATTGTAATGGCACAACTGCACTGGAGCTTTGTTTACTAAACCTATGGGATGATCAATTGAAAGGTTTCAGATCTCAGGAACTCTTGACATAGATGCTGGTGACTGCCCAAACATCAGTTGTCCCAAAATGGAAAACTTTACAGTATTTATGACTTTTGCTTTGGTAAAAAAAATGTGAAGTTTAGCATTAGCTGTGGGGAGGGAACCACTCTCATAAATCATATGTTGCCAAAGGTTTGGAGGACCCTAAAAGAGGATGTTGGTGGGATTTCTCTTATATGCAACAGACACACAGGACTCCCTTTTCACAGTACAATGTGTAATTTGGTTTTCCTAATGATCTTAAATACTTCACCAAACTAGTCAACTTTTGTTTTCTTTCTTTCTTTCTTTCTTTCTTTCTTTCTTTCTTTCTTTCTTTCTACACACACACACACACACACACACACACACACGGGTGGGAGACTTTAGGCCTAGTGCCAAATGTGGTCCTTGTTTCATTGAAATGCCACTTTATTGCAGCCAAATTGCAGATGTTTTGTTTAATAACATCCCCATGGACAGTGAAAATGAATAAATAAAAGAATGATAGAATTTGAAAGTACCAAAGACCCTCTTACCTGTGGGCTTACCTGTGAGTTACGTGTGATCTACAAATTGCCAAATTCCAATTCTCTTTAGAATACTTCTGGCTGTCAGTTTCAGCAGCCTAAAGAAAGCTGCTCTCTCTTTCAAAATTGTGGCATCGAAGTGATCACCAGCAAATGTGGATGTAAAGAATGAATGCCCTGTGTGTTATAAACCAGACAAATTACTTCCTTACCCTTTCGGTGTTCTGAAATATACGTTTGGACAGCTACTTGGGGAAAGTAACCAAACACAAAGGCAAACAGCTTTTGAAATATACGAGGCAGAGCCTTCAACATTTTACCTGGATCAAAGCCGTTCTCAAAAGGGAATTGGCATGGTGAAGAACAAGCATTCCGGTGCGTCAGGCTGATCATCCCTGACAACTTATTAGGAAACACAAAGCAGGGAGGATGGAAACAGTTCATAAGACTGATATGTTTTGTTAGCCTACAAATAAAAAGGCTGTCTAGCAGCTGAAAGGGATGGGATCACAGGCAAAAGTGTAGTTTACTGAAGCAGGTGTCATCAGCCCGTTGACTCAATCAGAATCTGGGATGGTATGGCGGCCCCAAACTGATCAGGAGGAAGCAGCAGCAGCAGCAGGTGGGGGTCTGGAAGGCTGGAACCCAAGGCTGGAGGAGATGTCAGAGAAGGAGAAGCTCTCTACTCTGCCCCTCCAGTGGAGCAAGCCTCATCAGGGAGTGGGAAGGACTATGACCAGCCAGATGGAGGGGCTGAACAGGAGCCAGCTGCCATGAAGCTGGTGGCAAGGCACCAAACACAGCCTTGCCACTGAGAAACAGGTGCCACCTCCATAGCTGGGTTCAGAACACATCCACCCTGACTGAGTGTGCATATGCACATGCAGCAGATTGGTAGGGTGAGAGAGTCCATGACCTTGCTCACCTTGAAGAGCTTGGTGGAAGGGGGTGTGTCAGCTGTTGTGTGACTTCATAAAATCGGTCCCGGTGTGACCCTTTTGCCTTGCTCTTGTACTTTGGAATCTTGACTTCTGGATCTTCTGCTTGCTGCTGCGCCCTGTACAGTGGTACAGTGGTACCTCTGGTTACGTACTTAATTCGTTCTGGAGGTCCGTTCTTAACCTGAAACTGTTCTTAACCTGAAGCATCACTTTAACTAATGGGGCCTCCTGCTGCTGCTGTGCCACCGGAGCACGATTTCTGTTCTCATCCTGAAGCAAAGTTCTTAACCAGAGGTACTATTTCTGGGTTAGCGGAGTCTGTAACCTGAAGCGTCTGTAACCCGAGGTACCACTGTACTGCTGTTAGGCCAAATAAATATCTCCTCCTTACTCTTAAGGAAGATCTATTGTTGTGGTGTTTGGGGACGGGAGTCTGGCAGCAGGGAAAATAATAATAATTTGTTGACTAATCTGAGGGCCCCACTTTATAGGCAGGGATAACAGGGAAGAGCCTTGCGGTGCCTTAAAAGTAACTCATTTGTTAAGTCATAAATTTACATGGGTCAGAGCCCACTTCACCAGATATTTAGAGTTTAATCTTGAGTTCACATGGATGTAAAGCGGGGGAATGCAGAAGTTAGAGTTAGATAGCAATGAAGTTTTAAAAAAGTATAGCCTGTTGACTATTCAGTTAGGGCTTAATAAGCACAGTGTCCCTTCACAACAGCTGTACATTGCAACCACACAGTAATACCAAGTAAATCAGCACCTGTAATGGAACAAGAAACCATTGTCTCTATTTACATCTAAATGAATGGAATTGAACTTATAGACAGGGATGTCATTGGCATTCTGAAGGAGATTTACACTGTCAGTTACTGGGGATGACATTTTAATATAGATTATTATTATTATTATTATTATTATTATTATTATTATTATTCCACCCATCTGGCTGGGTTTCCCCAGCCACTCTGGGTGGCTTCCAACAAAATATTAAAAACACAATGAAACATCAGACATTAAAAACTTCCCTAAACAGGGCTGCCTTCAGATGTCTTCTGAAAGTCAGATAGTTGCTTATTGCCTTGACATCTGATGGGAGGGCATTCCACAGGGCGGGCACCACTACCAAGAAGGCCCTCTGCCTGGTTCCCTGTAACCCCACTTCTCGCAGTGAGGGAACCGCCAGAAGGCCCTCGGAGCTGGATGAGTCCTGGATGTGATATGCCTACCATACCTTAGAGTTACCCCCACATTTTGCCATAAGCAAAATTTCAAGGTGCTCAGGGACATCGTCACATGTCTTTGAAGGGCAGCCAGAAGTTTTGATAAGATGATCAACATTTTCTGAGGTAGGAACTATGTGCATCCTTCCTTGGGACCCATAGAAAACTTCAGGGCAGGCTGTTAACTGATCAGTGCTGTGAATACTGTCTGCCTCTTGACGGTCCTGGACTGGCTTTTGCAGCTGGTGAGGAAATTCTCCATGCAAAATTGATAAGATCTGGGACTAAAATTGCCAGGGAATTTCTTATTGAATCTCCCTTTATTCTCAGTCTGACTATTGGTCCATCTGCTCAGTATCACCCAGCCCTCCCTTAAAGAAAGGTTCTGGCTCTTTTGCCTAAACAATTGTCTTCAAACATGCTTGTTTTTCTGCTCAAGAGAATAGACCTTGTAGCTTTGACATGAAAAGGTTAAAACCACCGTGCGTTTTTTCAGCCTGAACTCACTGGAACTCAGTTCCGGCCCCTCTCAGGTGGGCACCATTGCCATTCTAAGAGAACAAGGGAGGTGTTCCTGGTGATTTCTGAACCTCTTTTTCTAGAAAAATAGCACTGGTTAAAATGTTCTGAGAATGCAATGTTTATAGAAAAGGGATATTATTGTTTTTTTGTTTACAGAGCAAAGCTAACTTAGGGAAACAGTTCATTACTATAAGATGTGCTGATAGCTTGCGATTCAGAAGGTTTTATCTGCGTGGCCTTCAGATAGTCATTCTATATGCCAGAGGCCACCAACTGTCAAGGCCAGTAGGCACATTTGGAATTTTGAGAATGTGCCGTAGCCAGAAAATGACTGTTGTGATGTGTGTGGCATAATGCAAAATATCTGGCATGGGGTATGTGACTGAACAAAAACTGGTGGTTGTGGAGTGTGGCAAAGTGGGTGCCACAGCATTTAAAAGAGCAGAAAAGGAGAAAGGGACACAAATAGGTTTGGGTGTTCATATTGTTTCAGAAATTTGATTCTGCTTTAAATGCAAACTGAATCATAATTCTCCCCTATCCCTTCTGGCAAACATATAATATTCGGTCTAGGGATGGGTGAGCTGTCCCAGATAGAGATTTCTGATACAAATGAGGAAATAATTCTGCTACTTTCAAAGTCCTGTCAGGGAAAGAATAAAAAGGGTATAAATAAGTTGTTGTTGTTGTTGTTTCAGATTCTGAGTCTACCAGCTGGCCAATCTCCAAATCCCAATTTCCTCTCTCATCCACCAAAGTGTGGGGTGTGAAATACAGAGCAGTCAAATACAACTTTCCTAAAGTAGACATAAAGAGGAATGCTTGTCCCAACCAGTAAGTAAACTTCCTGTTTCCTCCTAGACTGGGACAAGACTTCCTCTACATGTGAGCAGAGGTGGGCGTGACCTTACCTGTGCAGGTAGCAAAAGCACAGGGCTGGCCGCCATCTCTCTCTCTTTTCCCTTCTCCACCTTGCCTTCAACAAGTGAGCAGCAGTGACTGCTAGCCCGCAGTCACTGAGACTAACTCCCATATGGGGTAGTTCCACACATGTATATATTTTGTAACTTAAGTCTGCCTTCTGGGAGCCATTTGTGAACAGAATGTGTGAGTAAACTTCTTTTATACTTTTTATACAAGACTGTGTCATGTCTATTCTTTTTAAGAGGGAATAAAGGGGAATTACCAGGAATCTTATTTTAGAGGCTTAAACAAGCCTGGCAACAAGCTATCTGCCATGCAAGCTTAAAAGGGGAATGTTACTCTGCTAAGTTATAGAACTTGCTAACACAAGTTAGGAAGGATATTATTAACCAATATAGCCACTCCTGCTCCCTGAACATTTCCACACAAAGAACTTCAAAAAGAAATCCACTTCTCTTCCTTTCCACTGTCTTCCCTGGCTGCTGCTATTGCTTCAGCAGTGGCAGTGACACAAGAGTGTGGTCTCACCCCCCAAACCTGAGTTCTAGCATCGTGCTATGCAGCAAAAAGGAGCAATGTGAGGCTAGATTATCATGATGCAATTGGGGGAATTACACCAGGGTCTACAGTATGTCTGCAAGGGACTCTCTTGTCTCTGCTCACTTGCTGTGATTTTCCCACTGCATGCCTTGTTTTATACAATAAAATAATAAAGTTGGATTCAATAAGCTTTTTAAAAAATGCCTTTTGTAAGGAAGGGGATCCATTTTCAGAGGAGCTACACTAGGGCCCCAATTTCCTTAAGTTGATATTTGGCAATGCAGCTTTCTCAGTGGTTGTTAACATTGTACTAGCCACTTGAAGACTGTGAGGGATGTCAGTGGGGGCTTCAGAGCAGGCTGGGTAAGTCTGAGAGGGTGGGCTGGGCATGATGGGAGCAGGAGGGAGTGGGATTCTTCTCTAGCTCAGATTTTAATCCAAGTCAGATAATATATTGTGGAGGAGGACAACATGCTTATATTCTATTTGAGGGACCCCCAAAATTCAAAACTCCAGGAATTGAAATAGGAATTTTGGTGATTGTTTGGTTGCATATTTTGGTGATTGTTTGGTTGTATATTTTAATTACAGAATTTGCATTTGAGCATTTTAATAAGATTGATCTGTTGTGTGTCTTAGTTGTGTGTTTTAATTGTGGATTTTTACATCCAAATGTGTGTGTTACTGGTTTTTATACTTGCCATCTACGTAAAAGCCTGTTTTGACATTAAGTGGTATATACATTAACCAATAACAATAACTCCAACAACATCCCAAAATTTCTGTTTGGGCATTTCTGCTGCAAGCTGCGCAGAAATGGAACATTTAATGCTAGGCTTTTGATAGTGACAATGTGCTGGCAATAGGAAATTGTAGTTATTAACTGAGCATAGGAACATGGACAGCTTTAAGGCTAAGCCCTTTCACCTTTTTTTGTCTTGCTAAGAAGTCATGCTTTCTGGTAACATATGAGCATGCCAGGGGAGGAAACAAGAGTGAATAATACTTTCTATTAAAATATGGCAGTGTAATATGATAAAACACATTGAGCCATTATTCAAGGCAAAACCCTCAGAAAAATAGCTCTCTCCATTTGTTTTCAGTGCTAAACAATTGAATCCATCCTGAATCAGGTACTTAAAGTCAGCGCTGCTATAAATCAATGAAGAAGAGAATTAAGTTTCAATTGACTTTCCTGACCTTGAACATCAAACAGGAACTACTTGAAAAATGGAGGCATTTGGCAATCTAAAATTCAAATGGGCTGCAATCAATAGATTTTTTTTTTTCCCAGGCAAAAGGATGTTTGGAGCCCTTTGGTTGCCTAACCGTATTAGTCTTTGAAAGCTGGGTTGTGTTGCTGTTGTTTTTCATCAAGGGAGTTGGACCAGCTGCTCAGTTGCAACTCTGTGAGTAGCAAGAGACAATATTTGCCTGGGAATGAGCAACACACGTACGCACGCACACATTCAAGTTTCTAAAAGCAAAGCTGTTCTTTTGCTATTTCTGGTGCTTGCTCATCAGTATAAAGGGGAGCAGGGAGAACAAAGCTTGGAACTCGTGTGGTAGCAATAGCTGAAGTCAATGGAATAGATGTCACAGGCCAGAGGTGACCAAACTTTTTTGACCAGTGAGCACATTCGTAATTTTAAGAGGTGGCTGGGGATGCCAATCACAAAATAGCTGCTAATGGGAGGCAGTTGACATAATACAAAATGGCTGCTATTGGGAGACAGTAAAGTGTAGTGTCAGGCTAGGACCTGGGAGACCAGGGTTCAAATCCCCACATGACCATGAAGCTCACTGGGTGGAGCTGGACCAGGCTCTGCCTCACAGGGTTGTTTGGGAAATTTAAATGGTTAGAAGGAGAACTGTGCATGCCACTTTGAGCTCCTTGAAGGAACACAACAACAACAAAACAACACATAATCAGATAGCCACCCCTTGCAACCTATTGAGAAGTCAGACAAGATGATGATGATGATAATAATAATAATAATAATAATAATAATAATAATAATAATAATAATAATAATAATTTATTATTTATACCCCACCCATCTGGCTGAGTTTCCCCAGCCACTCTGGGCGGCTTCCAATCAAGTGTTAAAACAATACAGCATTAAATATTAAAAACTTCCCTAAACAGGGCTGCCTTCAGATGTCTTTTAAAGAGAAGATAGCTGCAGCGGGTGCCACTACCAAGAAGGCCCTCTGTCTGGTTCCTTGTAACCTCACTTCTCGCAATGAGGAAACCGTCAGAAGGCCCTCGGCGCTGGATCTCAGTGTCCAGGCTGAACGATGGGGGTGGGGACACTCCTTCATGTATACAGGACCGAGGCCGTTTAGGGCTTTAAAGGTCAGCACCAACACTTTGAATTGTGCTCGGAAACGTACTGGGAGCCAATGCAGATCTCTCAGAACAGGTGTTATGTGGTCCCGGCGGCCACTCCCAGTCACTAAAAAAGTCTACTCTAAAAAGTAGAGTTTAAGGGATTGTACCCGACTGCTTCTCTGGAAGCACTTAAAACATGTCTTGCTATGAAACCTCAGCTGCTAGAACCAAGCAAGTGCCTAGCAAAACCTCCACTGATTTGCAAATGATAATCATTTTTTCATAGTTCTGAGTGCTCGACAGCTACAGCATGCCAGCAGAACATGCAAGCCCATAGCTCCTTTGACTGGAGAAGCTTACATTAAACTGTGCCACTAGAACCAAGCAGAATGTCTCAACAGCTTTTCAAATTTTAATAAATTTTGATAGCTTGACCTTCTGGAGAGCTTCCCCTTGCAAGCAGATCACGCAAACCCATAGCTGTTTCAGTAGGAGATGGTTAAACTTTAGCTTTTATTAGTTTATATCACTGACAGTCTGGCCTTCCTCCATGGAGCTCAAGATCCATACAAAGTAAGGGTTGTAGCCAACTAAATTCTACTCGGCATGGAAAGCCCCTTCTAAGAAACCCACCCCAAAATTCCTACTCAGCTCCTAATGGGTGGCTGCATATGAACCCAAAATGTTTCATAGAAGGAAGGAAGGCTTAAATGTGCATCTGCCCTCCTCCACAGCATCTAGAAGAGAAAACCTGGGGAAAGACTGCAGCTCAGTGGAACAGCGTCTGCCTTGCATGCAAAAGGTCCCAGATTCAATCCCTGGCATCTCTTCAGAAAGACTTATTTTCTGAAGTGCTGCAAAGCCACTGCCAGACATTATAGACAACACTGAGCTAGATGAACTAATGGTCTGGTTCAGTATCAGGTGGTTTCTTGTGTTCCTGCACTTAGGGGCAGGGTTATAGCTCAGTGGCAGAGCAGCTTCATGTAGTTACTATTGGCAAAACCTATTTGGTGTTTCGCAACTTTCTGACTAGTTGCAGGACCTTAGCCAGACCTAGCAGAGTAAACGCAGAATCCACAGAATCAGTTGGCGACTTGGCTGCAGACAGGATAGACGAAGCAGGAACCAGGAACTTGTAGTTAGGTGTTTATTATATGCAATGGATTATTTACAGGAACAGAACACGGATCTTTAGCTAGCTCTCTCATACATGACTCACAACTCGTACACTGACACACAGAACTCTGAACCTCTGAACTAACACATTCCCGTTAGTAGGCCATTAATTATCACTCCCTTGAGAGAGCTTGACCAATCAGGGAGCTGCCTCCATGCTTCTGTTATCACCAGGCAGACTTACTCCTTCACATGACCTTTTGGCTGTCTGACAAACCTTAATTGCCTCTGTGTGAGTAGCTGCACGTACACAGTTTCCCAACAGTTACAATCTTTGGCATCCCCAGGTAGGGCTGAGCGGGTTCCCTGTCTGACACCTTGGAGAGCCTCTGCTAGTCAGTGCAGACAGCATTGAGCTAGATGGACTATTAGTCCAACTCAGTATCAGGCAGCTTCTGGTGTCTCTACAATCCCAATCAATCACTGGGAGAATAGCAGCCAAACCAATTCATCAGTTCGCCAGTGCAACTCTGATTATTATTCTTTTTCAAAATGTGAGCCTCATGAATGAAATATTGAAATATTGACCCATATCTTTTTGGGTCAGGATATGGTGGTGGACCAGGAACTCTGGGGACAGGGAAGAAACCTCATGTAGATATTATATATTTTCTTAATGGCTTGCATTGCAATAAAATAGTGGTAGACCATTGTAGTTGTTGCTCTCTGTAGCTCCTGTCTGTCGGATCTGCTTGACATAATTTTCTGCTTCCAAGTTGTTGCCATCTCCCTGCCTGCTACGTATGCATGTGTGTATATATAGAAACAAAAAAATCTTTTTTCTTTGGTTTGGTTTTCCTCCTGCATTCTTCATTTCCACCCAGTCCTGGAAGGTTTGTTCCCTTTTCTAATCAAGTGAGTTGCTACCCTGAAAAACAAGAGTAATGGGGTGCCACAAGGCTTTTGTCTGGAGATTTTTCATACTTGTGAAAAGAGCATCATAAATAACTTACTAGAGCCAATTGGGATGTGGCTGGTTCACCACCCCTGGGTTAAAGGGTTTCTTCCTTGGCTGCAATCCAAGTGTGAGCCAGTGTGGTGCAGTGGTTAGAGTGTCACAGTAGGACCAGGGGAACAGAGTTCAAATCCCCACCTGGCCATGAAGCTCACTGGATGATCCTGGGCTAATCACTGCCTCCCAGCCTAACCTACCTTGTGGGGTGGATGTGGGGATTAAATGAGGAGGAGAACTATGTATACTGCCTTGAGCAGCTTGGAGGAAAAGGTGGAAGATAATTGCTTAACAAATAATAATACCTTTGAGCCATACTGGGATGGGTGGGTTAGACTGGGCAGAGGTGTCACTCTGTCAGCACAGAACTCTCCATTCCACCAGCTCAACATGAAGCCACAAGTGCTACTGGCAGGATCTCTGTGGGTGGCAGCTTGCATAAAACCACCAAACAGTGTCTTCCACAGGCAAGGAGGGGCTTGAAACAGCCTGGGATCTGCAGGATCCCCAGCTGGTCTCATTGCCATCTCATGATGGTGCCAGGACCTTTTCAGGCTAACACAGTAATCTGCCTGCCCCTTTGTCCTGGCCAGTGTGATAGGCAGGACTTTGGACATAGCAACGACCACAACAACCATTAAGCCCATCCACTCCCTGGTCTGTTTGGGTTTTGGATAAATCCAATGCACAGCTGTAATCATGGCATCTTGCAGGAACAAAATCCATCACATAACTCCGAGGTATTTGAAGAAGTACTTTGTCAAGAAGTAATGGGCTAGCAACTGACCTCAGGGGCCAGGGGCCTGGTATGAAGATACATCTTCCAGATGTTGATGTGATGCTGCATCCACCCCTGACAGCTGTGTGGACAAACCTGGGGAAATGCAAGAATATCATCTGCCCATTTTCAGAAGAAGAGCATGTCCATTACGGTTTGCTTACTGAACTCCATATCTATATTGATTATTTGCAAATTGTTTTGAGATCTTCCAATATCTCCCAATGCTGAAATCTGATGTGAGAGTGGGCCCTATGGGGCGGGGTGGGGAAAACAGGCCACATTATCCTGCATGGATATTTGATCTCTCCCATCTATGTTATGGGAGCTGCTTTAGTGCCATCAAATACTCTTACTCAAGAAGCAAACAGAATCAGTGCTGTTTGTTCACTGATCATGTATCAATTTACAGTGCTGTTGCATGCAATTAATGGCAATTAAATGATGTTAAAGAGGATTGAGCTAGTGCTAAATCTATTTCCTTCCAATTATCTTAGCATCATGGTCCATAATACTGGTGTCTCTGTTACCCCCCCACTCCCCTGAATAAGACATTTATTGTAATCAGCTGCATGGCATTAAGCTTTCCCAAGGTAAATATTGTTTTCAGATCCTCATTTCCTTTAGCAGCAAGAAGCAGAGACAGTATGTGTTGTGGCTAGAGTGGCAGATTAGGAGTTGGGATAACTCAGTTGGCAGAGGATGAGACACTTAATACCAGGGCCATGGGTTCAAGCTCAATGTTGAGTGAAAGATTCCTGCATTGCAAGAGGTTGGACTAGATGGCTCTAGGGGTCCCTTCGAACTCTACAATTCTATGATTCTATGATTCCTCAGTCATGCTTGCAGAACACAGCTGGGAAGATGAGGACAACAGTAGAGTTCATTGCTATTGGCCCTGGCACCACCTACTGTCGATCTTCCAGCAAACTGCCCTACCAGTCCTAATGGCCACCAGGCACCATTAGGTGAGTCCCCCCATAACTGAACGTAATTGCCTTTGCCCCTCTCCCTCCAAGTTGCTAACCAGCTGCAAAGTACAACTTTCTCTCTCTCTTGCTTGCTTGCTGAGAAACACCATTTGTATTTAGATTTGCACTGAGCAATTGAGTTAGTGGAGTAGTAAAACTGGGAACAGCACTGGGCATTATAAGAAGTGCCAGTGAATTAATAATAATAATAATAATAATAATAATAATAATAATAATAATTTATTTATACCCCACCCATCTGGCTGGGCTTCCCCAGCCACTCTGGACGGCTTCCAAAAAAATATTAAAATACTGTAATACATCAAACATTAAACGCTTCTCTAAACAGGGCTGCCTTCAGATGTCTTCTAAAAGTCTGGTAGTTGTTGTTCTCTTTGACATCTGGTGGGAGGGCATTCCACAGAGCGGGTGCCACTACCGAGAAAGCCCTCTGCCTGGTTCCCTGTAACTTGGCTTCTCGCATTGAGGGAACTGCCAGAAGGCCCTTGGTGCAGGACCTCAGTGTCTGGGTAAAACGATGGGGGTGGAGACGCTCCTTCAGATATACTGGACCGAGGCCGTTTAGGGCTTTAAAGGTCAGCACCAACACTTTGAATTGTGCTCGGAAACGTACTGGGAGCCAAAGTAGGTCTTTCAAGACCGGTGTTATATGGTCTTGGCGGCCGCTCCCAGTCACCAGTCTGGCTGCCACGTTCTGGATTAGTTGTAGTTTCCGGGTCACCTTCAAAGGTAGCCCCACATAGAGTGCATTGCAGTAGTCCAAGCGGGAGATAACCAGAGCATGCACCACTCTGGCAAGGCAGTCCGCAGGCAGATAGGGTCTCAGCCTGCGTACCAGATGGAGCTGGTAAACAGCTGCCCTGGACACGGATTTGACTTGTGCCTCCATGGACAGCTGTGAGTCCAAAATGACTCCCAGGCTGCGCACCTGGTCCTTCAGGGGCACAGTTACCCCATTCAGGACCAGGGAATCCTCCATATTCAGGACCAGGGAATCCTCCACACCTACTCATCTTTATTTGAGGATGAGTATTTTTCTATCTCATAGGAGGGACTTCAGCACAATGGTGGAAAGCACATTTTGCATACAGAAAACTCCATGTTCAATCTCCAGCTTAAAAGAACCTCAGGTAGCTGTGCTAGAAAAGAATCCCACCTGAGACCATGGAAGTCCACTGTTGGTTACTGCAGGTAGGTAGATCTGTTGTGGTTTAAAAGTAGCTCCATATGAGAGATGTTTGAGCTTTTGAAGCTGGTAGTGCAGGGGCACATTGTTGCTTGGGAAAACTAATGCTGCTTTTAAAAATAGCACTGTCTGCCTACTTGCATGATACCTCTTATTCAGCTTGTATGTTTGTGCACTTGGGACAGAGAGGAATTCCCATATAGTGTGAATTATGCATGGAAGATTCCTTGGGTTAGATGTGGATGCTCTTCTGTATACTGTATTGTATCTTTAGTTCTGTGGGTCCCATGCTCACCTCTGCCTCCTCCCCATATGTTTATAATTGCTCTTATGGGTTTGGCATAAAGGTGAAGCACTGAATGAAATTTAGAGGTGATGAGAGAGGTTTGCCACACAACTGGTACTACTTAAATATTACATTTTCTATTCATTTGCTTCTGTTTCTTGTTTCTTGGTGGTTAGGCTCAGGGAAAGGGCCAATGCTCAGTGGTACAGCACCTGCTTTGCATGCAGAAGTTCCCAAGTTCAATCCCCAGCATCTCCAGGTAGGGCTGGGAGTGAGCCCACATGAAATCGATGAGAGCCATTGCTAGTCAGTATAGACAATAGATGGTCTGAATCAGTAGAAGGCAGCTTCCTATGTCCATATGGCATAGAGACAGATAGTAGAAATACGCTGCATTATTAATTCTCCTAAGAAAGAAAGTGACCTTGTGGAAGACACTCAGAAACACTTGAAGAAATGAGAAGCACGGTGAAATACTTTCAATTAGCATTTGATGGGGACATGATTTGATTTCATGTTGGCTGCCCCATAGCATAATGGAACATCAGCTCTGTGTGCTAAAGCAATAAGATGTTGGTGGTGTGGATTATGATGATTTAAGTTTATTAGTCACTTGACACATCAAAAGTCTCTAAGCTGTGATCCCTGCATTGCAGGGGTTTGGACTAGATGACTCTTAGGGAACCTCCCAACTCCACAATTCTGTGATTCTATGTGACTTAAAAAAAATTAAGAGCAGAAAGCATGGCATAAAATGGGAAAACACAATGCATAAAAGCCATACAATTACCGATAAACCAAGCAAAATAAAACAGCAGCAAAACTTCAGCAGCAAAACAACAAACCACCGATAGGCAGGAAATCATCCTCATCCATCAAATGCCTGAGAGCAGAGAGATGAAGTTTTACCCAACATTGAAAGAGTGTTAATGATGGTGCCAGGTGTACCTCACTGGGAAGAACATTCCACAAGCATGAGCTGTAACTAAAAAGACCTTCTCCCTTGATGCAAGCCTCTGAATCTCCCTCAGAGGTGGAACTTGGAAGTACTCCTCCATTGAAGATGGAAGGGTCTGAGTAGGTTCATATTCAGAGAGGTGCTCTGAAAGCTATTGAGATCAAGAAAGTAGAGAAGGCATATCTGCTATATATAGTTTCAGGAGTTTAAACAATGTGAAAGAGAAGGGACATTACCTCATTGCAGGGGTCAGCAAACATTTTCAGCAGGGGGCTGGTCCACTGTCCCTCAGACCTTGTGGGGGGCCGGACTATATTTTGGGGAAAAAATATGAATGAATTCCTATGTCCCACAAATAACTCAGAGATGCATTTAAATAAAAGCACACATTCTACTCATGTAAAAACACCAGGCAGGCCCCACAAATAACTCAGAGATGCATTTTAAATAAAAGGACACATTCTACTCATGTAAAAACAGGCTGATTCCTGGATCGTCCGTGGGCTGTATTGAGAAGGCAATTGGGCCGGATCCAGTCCCCAGGCCTTAGTTTGCCTACCCATGCCTCAGTGGATAGTAGTTCAGCTCAGTGGTTCAGCATGCAGAAGAGGTATCAGGTTCAAAGGTAACAACAGGAAGAATTAAAGGAACTATTGGAAACTCAAGGCAGTAGAGATATAAGATGATCAGAGCCCTACCGAACCTGAAGCATGTGAAGCCCCAAATTTTTTTTTTTAATTTGGTGGAATATTTGGACTATATGATATGTATTTTTATAATTTGGAATATTTAATGTGATTTGATTGAATTGTTAAAATGGAAAATTTAATAAAAATTATTGTAATTATTTTTTAAAAAAGATGTATCAGGTTCAACCCCTGACTTGTTTTTGAATAGCAGACATTGGAAAGACCATTGCCTGAAGCCCTGGAGAACTGTTGCCAGAGCAGATGCAGAGTTGACTGTATCAGCATCCAAGTCACTTCCAGCTCTCTGATTCCTTCCAAATCTATGATTCTGTAGACCAGGGATAACCTATGTGGTGACCTCCAGATGTTGTTGGAAAACAACACCCCTCATCCTTCCCCACTGGCCATCCTGCCTGAGCCTGATGAGAACTGGAAATCAACATCTGGAAGGTACAACTTCTAGGCTGCGTGTGCTAGAGACATCAAAATGGAGCTACATAATAATAATAATAATAATTTATTATTTGTACCCCGCCCATCTGGCTGGGTTTCCCCAGCCACTCTGGGCGGCTTCCATAGAAAACCAAAAATACACTAAAATATCACAGATTAAAAACTTCCCTGAACAGGGCTGCCTTAAGATGTCTTCTGAATGTCAGGTAGTTATTTATCGCTTTGACATCCGATGGGAGGGCGTTCCACAGGGCAGGCGCCACTACCGAGAAGGCCCTCTGCCTGGTTCCCTGTAGCTTTGCTTCTCGCAATGAGGGAACCGCCAGAAGGCCCTCGGCGCTGGACCTCAGCATCCGGGCAGAACGATGGGGGTGGAGACGCTCCTTCAGGTATACTGGGCCGAGGCCATTTAGGGCTTTAAAGGTCAACACCAGCACTTTGAATTGTGCTCGGAAACGTACTGGGAGCCAATGTAGGTCTTTCAAGACCGGTGTTATGTGGTCTCGGCGGCCGCCCCCAGTCACCAGTCTAGCTGCCGCATTCTGGATTAGTTGTAGTTTCCGAGTCACCTTCAAAGGTAGCCCCACGTAGAGCGCATTGCAGTAGTCCAAGCGGGAGATAACCAGAGCATGCACCACTCTGGCGAGACAGTCCGCGGGCAGGTAGGATCTCAGCCTGCGTACCAGGTGGAGTTGGTAGACAGCTGCCCTGGACACAGAGTTGACCTGCGCCTCCATGGACAGCTGTGAGTCCAAAATGACTCCCAGGCTGCGCACCTGGTCCTTCAGGGGCACAGTTACCCTATTCAGGACCAGGGAGTCCTCCACACCAGCCCGCCCCCTGTCCCCCAAAAACAGTACTTCTGTCTTGTCAGGATTCAACCTCAATCCATTAGCCGCCATCCATCCTCCAACTGCCTCCAGGCACTCACACAGGACCTTCACCGCCTTCACTGGTTCTGATTTGAAAGAGAGGTAGAGCTGGGTATCATCTGCATATTGATGGACACCCAGTCCAAACCCCCTGATGATCTCTCCCAGTGGCTTCATATAGATGTTAAAAAGCATGGGGGAGAGGACGGAACCCTGAGGCACCCCACAAGTGAGGGCCCAGGGGTCTGAGCACTCATCCCCCACCACCACTTTCTGAACACGGCCCAGGAGGAAGGAGCGAAACCACTGCATAACAGTGCCCCCAGCTCCCAGCCCCTCTAGACGGTCCAGAAGGATGTTATGGTCGATTGTATCAAAGGCCGCTGAGAGATCCAGCAGAACTAGGAAACAACTCTCACCTTTGTCCCTAGCTCGCCGGAGATCATCAACCAGCGCGAACACATAGTCTGTCAATCTCCCATGGTCTGCTGATTTGTCTCCCCCCAGTTGTCAGTGGCACTCATCTATACCTGTGCCTGAATCTTAGTCTTTTCAATTTCATTTGGTACTTCCTCAGTTGACCAATGAGGTACTGTAAGGAAGAGATATCAGTGGTGGTTCTTACCAAGGTACTGGGGCCACAGCATGCCCAAGGATGCCAGGTTCTGGAGAGACATGCCCTTTAGGTTTCCATCTCTTTTCTATTCCGTGATGGGCGCTACCTTCAGAATCACTTGCAAAACCTTCACCATTAGCTGGTATGGATTCTCTATTTTCAGGTTGTGTCTAGGCATGACACTGCTAGGTTCTTGAATTAGGAGCATTGCCGGCATATTAGGCTCAGAAGAAATAAAAGATTTAGTCCATCTGCTTGTTTCATCTCTCCCTCCCAATCTCTTCTTTGTTATACTCTCGGTTTCACAGTCCATCAGGTTCCAGTGAGTTAAACCCAGATTCTTGCAGTGTGCCCTCTTGCCCTCTTCCACCTACGAAAACAGCTTCCCTTAACTTGCAGCCTAAGGAAAAGCTGAGCAATTTGGTGTGAGAGACAATTACCTCGGCTGTTTGAAAAGTTCTCCCTAACCTTTTGTCACAAGTTGAGTAACCTCAGCCTTTCACCCACTGCTGCTTTCTGCATTTGCTTCTGCCAGGGGACCTCATTAATTGTATTGAACAATGCATGCTAACAGGCAGTAATGCCTTCTCTTTCTTCCAGGAGCTTGTTTGCTAAACAGCAATTGAAATGTCTCTTTTAAGTATATTTAATGCCTATCAAAAGTGCCACATTGATTGTCTTGTGAGAACTGTTAATTCACATGGGACCTGATTCCGTTAGTTCCTAGACTGGCAAAAGCTCTATGAAGTGAAGTGAATGGGTGGGTGGGTGCATGTGATTCTCAAGCAAATGGTTATTAGCCAATGTTACTTCTACCCAGAATAGACCTACTGATATTAATGCACATGATTAACTTAGTTCTATTAATTTTAACGGGTCCACTCTAAAAGGGACTAGCATTGGACACAATCCAAAGTCTCCAACTTGCTCACATGTTATGAAATGAGCAAGAGCATGCTTACCCCATTACATATGGCAGGAGTTGATATCAAAGAACCTTGTGACATCATATGGACTAGCAAACTTATTGTGACATAACCTTTCATGGTCTGGAGTCCACAGGGGAATCTAGACCATGAAAGCTTGTGGTATAATAAAACTGTTAGAGCAGCATCCAAACAAATAAAATGCTAATTGGTCAGAGGAATAACTTCATGAGCAATATATTATAACCCTTATATTACAACCCTTATTATCACCCATCTGTCAATACCTCACAGGTCAATGGATGCCCTCTTCTGTGGAGAAAGGATGGGGAAAGTATTTGTATCTTTACTATATTTCCTATGTATACATGCAGTGTTCGAAACTCCCATTGTTCTAGATGCATTCTACAACAAGGAATTTCATTCGCACGAGCATTTTCTGAGCTCTGGGTACACTGCTGTGCCTAAGATTTCTGAATAAACTGCAAAGTGGAAGGAAAGGGGGACCTTTTACTGACTCCCCACTTCCAGCTACTCTCTGAAGACTGGAGAAGAGACCCTCTTAAGAATATTAGGGGGGGTGGGCAGGAGAAGGACTAGACCATGTGAAAAATGAACATAATATTTTAGCTGCAGTTCATTCATTTTCAGCTCTGTATTCTTGTTATTAAATAAAGCTTGCCTAGACATTCAGTTGTTGCACCCATTTAGCTCCTAGCTTTCCTATCACAGTTTCTAACCCTGTATACATGTATCTATCACTGCACTGTTTTCATTGACTATTTCTCAAAATTATCAAGGCAGAGGTGAAGGAAGGACAGGCAGGAATAAAAAGGAGGGGACTCAAGTAAATATATTATTATTTATTACATTTATTAGATGCATTCTCTCACTGCAGGCAACTCAAGGCATCTTTACAAAAACTAAAACTAAACAAAACTGATACAATCATTAGAGCCGGGGTGGGGTTGAAAGGAGACCCCCCACCACTCCCAAAAATATAATACTCAACTGTTAAATCCTGTTTTAAGTAGACCTCTGTTGCAGAGCACAATTTCCTCTTGGCTGTTGCATACCGGGGGTGGGTTCCCTGTTCTAAAATTCAGCTCCATCACTGCAGTGTTTAATGAATCCAAAGAGACAAATCCCAACTTTAAATTTCACTACAGTCACAGCTGTAAAAACTTAAAGTCCCTTACTTGACACATTTCCATTGATCTCAGAGAAATTCTCAGGAGAAAATTGGTTCTGGATTAAGGCCCTGGAATTAAAATGAGCACTTGGTGGGTACTGAAGAGCTCTCTATGTGACAGACAGCTGGGAAAGTGGTCTACATATGCCAACACCCAAATCTCTCTCTCCCTCCCCCAACCATCAATAATTATTTCCAAACTCTCTTCCTATGCAGATAGGTTGAGGAGCTGCAACTGGCATCCATCTGTCTCAAGAGACAACTGAATGTGCCTCCGGGGTGAAACAATGGAGACCTACAGTACCTGCTGTTGCTGCAAAGACCAGTAACTCATAACTGCTGCCTCCCATGTTGTTTTTGCTGCATTTAGCAGTCCCAAAGTGACCTCCCTGGGGTGCAAGCCAGGGCAAGGTTTATGGAGGTCCTGGGTTGTCCAGAAGACAAGACCCCCTCTTGGTCTCACTGATGTGGTCCAAAGGAAAGCAGAGCAATGCATTTGGCACCAGCTTGGCTACAGGAGTTGCTGGAAGGATTCGTACAAGACGCTATTCAACCATCTTACGGACTCCACTCTGGATTTGTGTAGGGTTTACTCCTTCTCCCAAAGATGTCCTGCAAGACAGTGGGTACAGATTTTTTCCTCTAGTTTTACTTCCAAAGCCATTACATGAATGAGTATAGCTGCAAGGCAATAGAGGTTTAGGTTCAGGATATTCCTTCTCCTAAGTGGGCTACCTTCCCAAGTTGATAAGTCTCATCTACCCCTCACATTCCTCTACGGCCCATGCAGAAACCGCCTTCCTGACCATTGGACCCACTATTAGTCTCATCTACTCAGTCTCCCAGGGCCTGTCTTTGCATGCAGGGCAAGTCCCTAACTCACCAAGGATTTGAGAACCCATCAGCTACCCTCACCTGGTTTAGGTAGCCAGTCAAAGCCATTTCCCAGGGTGTGGTCACTGTCGCATGCTGACAGCTTCCAGGAATCACAGCTCTCACCTGAAGCTGTAGTAGAGATAATAGAATTCAGTTACTGAAAAGCCAGCTACTTCCTCTGCCACTAACCCAGTGCTTTATTATCTACTTAAGGCTTTTCTATGACATGATTGCTTTCTTCACTTATTTCTATTTTACTTTATTGTTATTCATTTTATTTATATCATACCCTTTTATCCAAGGAGCTCAAGGTCACATACACAGCTCTCTCTTCTCTTCTCTTCTCTTCTCTTCTCTTCTCTTCTCTTTTTAATCTTCCCAATGGCCTTGTGAAGTAGGCTTTGGTTGAGAGACAGTGGCTGGCCCAAGGTCAACTAATGAGCTTCATGGCAAAGTGGGGATTTGAACTCACATCTCCCAGATCTCATTTGGAGGGTGGGCAGGGAAGCAACAACAACCCCAAACCTTTCAGTGCAATAGAAACTTATGGCTGCAATCTTTAACTCACCTACCTGGGAGTAAGCCCCACTGAATTCCAAAGGACTTACGTCTAAGAGAAATGATCAGGGTTAGAACAGCACAGCCAAACCTTCTCACTGAAAGGCTACCTTACATTTAAAAAAATCAGGCAAGGAAGGTTTATGTGAGGTGCATTCAAACATGCAACACCCCCTGTATCTGCTATCTAAAATGCTCTGCTAGAGAAAGACCCTTGACATTGATTGGATAAACAGGTCCTTCTTGTTGCTCCTGGCAAGGAAGACTACAAGCTATCAGGCTCTTAACTGTACCACCACCAGCAGATGTTGCTGTAATATTCTGAATGATCGAAAGGCATCAAATAAATAAAAGACCCTGGAGGATACATTCAAGATATTTTCTGGTATTTAATGAATGCGTTTCCAGCAAAATGCTTTGTAACAGCATTAGTATTGTGACTGAGGTGGGGAAATGCCCACAGATGTTTATGCATACTAGAAAGATATCCATCCTATATATCAGGAATGGGCAACCTGTGGCCCTGCAGATGTTGCTTGAGGACAAAGCTCATCATCCATGACTACGGGCCATGCTGGCTGGGGTTGAAGGGAGTTTGAGTCCTACAATATCTGGAGGGCTGCAAGTTGTCCACCCTCATTATATACTAATAAACTCATTTTCAGAATATGAGTCCTTATACAAACAAAACAGCACCACACACACAGGAGGGAAGGATCAGTAAGCCCAGGGTACCAAAAGTTGCAGAAAGGTACAGACCCAACAGCAATGCTGAAAAAAGTGAATCCCGCGCTAATAATAATAATAATAATAATAATAATAATAATTTATTACTTATACCCCGCCCATCTGGCTGGGTTTCCAACATCTGGGCGGCTTCCAACAGGAGATTAAAAATACATCAAAACATCAGTCATTAAAAAACCTCCCTAAACAGGGCTGCCTTCAGATGTCTTCTGAACATCAGATAGTTGTTTATCTCTTTGACATCTGGTGGGAAGGCGTTCCACAGAACGGGTGCCACTACCGAGAAGGCCCTCTGCCTGGTTCCCTGTAACCTCACTTCTCACAGTGAGGCAACCACCAGAAGGCTCTCGGAGTTGGACCTCAGTGTCCGGGCTGAATGATGGAGGTGGAGACACTCCTTCAGGTATACTGGGCTGAGGCCATTTAGGGCTTTTAGGGCTAGGGATCATTAGGAAAGAAATCCAAAATGAAACTGCCAGTATCTTAATGCTGTTATACAAACTGATGGTGTCACGCGCTTGGAGGACTGTGTAACAACAGTTCTGGTCAGCTCAGATCAAAAAGGATACTGTAGAATTGGAAAAGGTTCAGGAAATGGTGACAAAAATGATCAATGGAATGAATCCTATTGGAGGAACGATGACAGCATTTGAGACTTTACCATTACAAGAAAGGGCAAGTAAGAGGGGCCAGATAAATGTATAAAAAATTGTGCATGGTATGGAGAAAAGGGACAGAGAAAAGTTTTTCTCCCTCTCTTATAACACTTGAACTCAGGAACATCCAATGGAGCTAAATGATGGGAGACTCAAGAAAGACCAAAAATAGGACTACTTCTCCACACTGAGCTTAGTTAAACTACAGAAATTGCTCTCCCAAGAGGTATTGATTGCCACCAACTTGGATGACTTTAAAAGAGCGTTAGACAAAATCATGGTGGAAACGCTATCAATGGCTGTTAGCTAGGAGCCAGCAATCAGGGCTGAATAATAAGACAGCAATCCTGACCCCAATTACATGGGAGAAAGCCCCACTGATTTCAATGAGACTTGCTTTTGAGTAGATATGGTTAGGATTGCAGCCTTTGAAAGAATCAACGGACAAGCAAGGTAATGGAGCAAGCCAGACACTAGGCTCAAAGGATACTGTCATTCTTGAAATTCAAGCAATGCTTAACTGTTAGAAGACGCCTTCTCATAATCCTTCATGTCTAGCTGAGTCAATTAGCTCTGAGACTTAGGGTTCTAAAGCTTCTAGCTTGGACTGCTATAGTTCCTACCACCCTCTTAAAACAACCTGAAATAAGATAGGGAGAAAAGAGGATTGTGAAAGAAGGCAAAAGATGACCAGTGGTATGACCATTGCAATTCACCCCAAAGCGATTATGTATTTTTACATTCTTTTTCAAATAAAATATCACAAAGTCCAGTGTCACCAGGAATTTGCAACTAATTAATATATATTGTACCATTCGGTTCATCTGGCAAGGTGCCAGATGCCACCTAGTGCTTTAAATTCAGGCATGTCCTATCAAATTTAATATTCTATTATCATCATGAAAGCCTATATAGAATGGATGACAGCCTATATAGAATGGCTTCAGCTATTATTTATTTATTTATTTATTTATTTATTTATTTATATTTTGCTTGTTGCTTTATCTTGCCCAAAGCAGCCCAAAGCGACTTACAACCACCATAGTAGACCACCATAAGGCAATGGAAATCCTGCACTCCTTGTCCCAGGTGACCAATAAGCATATAGTGCATGGGTAGATAAACTAAGGCCCGGGGGCCGGATCTGGCCCAATCGCCTTATAAATCTGGCCCATGGACGGTCCGGAAATCAGCATGTTTTTACATGAGTAGAATGTGTCCTTTTATTTAAAATGCATCTCTGGGTTATTTGTGGGCCCTGCCTGGTGTTTTTACATGAGTAGAATGTTTGCTTTTATTAAAGATGCATCTCTGGGTTATTTGTGGGGCATAGGAATTCGTTCATTTCCCCCCCCCCCAAAAAAAAAATATATCCAGCCCCCCACTAGGTCTGAGGGACAGTGGACCAGCCCCCTGCTGAAAAAGTTTGCTGACTCCTGTGGCAAGAAGAGAGAAGTGGGATGGGCCAGTTGTTGATGGACTGGTGCTAGATCAGGGAATTGTAGCTCTTCACAAAGCATACTTGGCAAGCAGCTGCTTTTGGGGGGTAATATGGAGCAGCATTAGTAGCTGTGCTGCCTGCTTTAGAAGTCTGCTTGATTCTAATACATACTAACTGCACAGTTGTAAACAAACAAAAGCTAAAATAGCATAAGTCTCCAGTGTGCTCTCTCATCCAAATTCCACTGGCACTGCTCCAAGATTTCTCACTGCTCAGGGAAGCAGTGAGAAATCTTGAATAGATGCAGTTGTTTACTCTCATGTCAAACAAGAATTTCACAAGTTGGCATTTGTGTCATAACTGCAGCCCCCCTCCCCCAAAGTACCCAATCATTACCTTAGCAGCTTGCCAGAAGTAGCCAACTCCATCAGCATAGAGAACAGTCATGGATGACACCTGGAGGGCACCATGTTGCCTATCGCTGAGCCAGGCAGTGCATACTCCCCCCTCCCAACTCGCTTCAAGTAACTCTTTTTCTTATATTGTAAGCATTGCTTTTATTCTAGTTCTGTGTCAATAAAAATGCACAGGATGTATTCATTGCCTATTTAAAATATTTGTATACCATTTTTTTTGGGTGAACCTCATGAAGCACTTTGCTTAAGAATACTAAAACTGTAAGTAGGAATGTGTGGTGTAGTGGTTAGAGTGTCAGACCAGGACCTGGAAGATCAGGGTTTGAGTCCCCTCTTGGCCCGCAAAGCTCACTGGGTGACCTTGACTCAATCAATACCTCTCACCCTAACCTAGTTCACAGGGTTGTTGTGAGAATAAAATGGAGAGGAAAAGAGCCATGTGTGCCACACTGAGCTCTTGGTAGAAAGGTGGGGTATAAATGCTAATGCTAATAATAATATTAATGTGATTATATAGCAAGGACAAATCTGCCCCGCCCCCAGATCAAGTAAAACAACAGAAATACTTAACTAACTGACCAATCATGTCAGTTCTGCCCCCCCAAAAGCCCTGCCCCCCCACAAAAATCCTGGCTATGCCCATGATAGTGGTCAAACCTAACAAATGCATATTCTTGCTATTTAGCAGGAGAAAGGGCTAACACCGCAGAGCTGTGTTACTCACTGGCAGAGACTTCTCCCTCCCTAACCCCAGCTGCGGAGAGGGAGGAAGACACCTTGTGCATGTTCAGAGGCACTGTGTTCCGACTTCACAACTTTTGAAGTAGTGATTTTTAAAAGGGGATTCAGTGAATCGAAGAGCTGGCCTCGCTTCACCCTCTTCCCTCAATGGCTTTGCTCCCTTCCAAACCCAGCGCTTTGGAAGAAACTTCCCAACCAACCACCTCCCCGAGAAAGGCATTTTCAAGCAAGACGCTCTAGCTGAAGCAAACGGTGAGCCTGCTCAGCTCAGCCTCCCCTCCTGCGCTGGGATAGGTGTCCCAGACGGGCTTCCTCGGCTGGTGGAAGACGAGCGAGTGAAGCGAACAGGCAGCTCGACTATGTGAATGTAGATGAGTTTTTCATCTCCTCGGTCCTCGCCCTCCCTTTCTCTCTCCCCCCCCCCCCAACAAAGCACGTGACTTCGCACCGGCGCTCTGCGAGAGGGAGAAACGATGCAATTGCGAAACGCACACACACACACAAGGAAGGAGGCTGCGATCAAGTGCGACGCCTTTTCTCTCGCTCCATCGTTCCCTCCTAACATCCTTATTCTCTCTGGATGTATGTCTCGCTTCTTTCTTGCTGCACGAGCCGGGCTGGCCTTGTGAGGAGGGCTGCTTGGAAAGCCTGGATCGCGCGCGCGCCCGCCCGCTTGGCCGTGTCCTTTACTGTCTGTGCGACCCCCCCCCCATCTCCATCCCCTGCCCCCATCGCGAGAGCCTCCCTGCAACCTCCCTTCCAGAGCCGCGAAGAAGGGTCCTCTCTTTGCCCGCAAAGCCGCCGCCAGAGAGTAGATAGGAAGGTGACTTGAGTCCTACCAGCTGCTGCTTGCAAGAGGAGGAAGCGGAGAGCGCCGTGGTGCTGAAAGGACAGCTCCTTCTTCAGCATCGCCTTGGCTCTAGACATCCGCCGGTCTCTCTCCTCTCTGCCTCTTTATAATCAAGGATAGAGGAGGAAGAGGGTAGGGCGGGGGGCTTGCCCAGACCTCCCTCCCTCCTTCAGCTCTCCCCCCACCTTCTGCAGGCAGGTGCTTCTGCCTTAGATGCTGCTGCAGCTCCGACGGCACCGGCGACCATGCCTTGATGCCCGCCACCCTCCCCAGCGGTGTCCATGGCGGTGGCAAGGAAAATAAAAACTTTGTTGACTGTGAATATTTTGGTCTTTGTGGGGATCATCCTCTTCTCGGTCTACTGCAGGATCCAGGATCGTTCCCAGGAGTTGGTGCAGATCGTCAGGAGCGCCGACCGGCGGATGAGGAGCCGAAATACCAAGGTGGGAGCCCTCCTGGACAGGGAGTCCATCCTGCAGCGGCTGGACCACCTGGAGGAAGTTGTGTACAACCAGCTCAATGGTAAGCCGGCAGGAGGATGAGCACAAGTGTCTGGGGGTGGTGGGAGGGTTCATACAGGGCTTTGGGGGTGGGTTTAAAAGTACAGCCTGATACTCGGCTAGCTCTCTCTGTGTGTTTGTGTGTGTTTTTACCATGCAATGGTTAGACCACGTGGAGTTTTTTAAGGCTAGGACAAATCACATGGTGCCCCTGTTGAACAGGTCAGTGGAATACCCACAAGCCTCACAGGTACAGGCAGTGTGTTTAAGATAGAGGAGTTGCTGGAAAAGGGGACAATCTAGGATATTTTGATTCAAGCATCTTCTGAGTACTGCCTCTTGAATGTAAAGCTAGGGTAACTCTGGGGCTATAGAACTTGAGCACAAAGTGGGCATATATCACATACTCATAGTTTAGGGTCCTTTGTTCTTCTTTATACCTAACAGCGGCCAGGCTGCACTTATTGAAAGGTCTAACAATGTAGATAGATAATGGCCAATAATTTTACAGTCTCTGTAAGTTTCAAGCGGGTCTGCACTTCGTGTAGGCCAACGATGAGACAAGTGGATTTCTTTATTTTCATAAAAACTGCTTGTTTGCTTGATTTTTTTTTAACCACTTCAAACAAACCTCAGAGAATCATAGAATGGTGGAGTTGGAAGGGACCCCAAGGGTCATCTAGTCCAACCTCCTGCAATGCAGGAATCACAGCTAAAGAATCCCAGACAGATGATGGCCATCCAACCTCTATTTATGGACTCTCCTTCATTGGAGGTTTTTAACTTTCTGAAACAGCCTGTTTCACTGTGGAGCAGTTCTTGCTTTCAGAAAGTTATTTTTAATGTTTAGTTGGAATCTCCTTTCTCGTAATTTCAAAGCAGTTCAAATCAAAGTGGTTTACAAAAAGTCTGTGTTCAAGACTCACTTGTGCCACATAATCATAGTTTGCTACTGCAGTATATGAACTTCTATTCCCCATCTGAAAAAATGGGATTGCGTGTTCCCACCTGCATGTATATCACTTGAATTCTCATCACATGTTTATGCAACACTTAGGGCTGGTTCAGACATGCATCACTTCATCTCACCATGCTCAGGCAGTGAATTATAAACTGACTGTGGGAGTGACAGCCATGGTAGTACCAAAAATTATGGTGGGCAGTGTAAGGCATGATAGGGAACATGGAGAACCTCCAGATGTTGGTAGACTACAACTTTCATAACCCCTGACAATTGAACATGATAATGGGGGCTGATGGCAGTTGGAGTTCTGCAACATCTGGAAGGTCACTTGTTCTCCAACCCTAATGCAAGGAATAATGCCATGGACCCAGCCCACAGCCCATTGGGAAAGAGAGGCTTCACTCTCCCAGTTATGGGGATGTGCTCCCATGGAACTGGAAGGTGCAGTATCACAAAGAGTTGTAGTCTAGTTGTTGCCATAATATGTGGGTGGCTTCACATCACCAGAGAGCTAAGAAACCCCATATGGTTGGTTGACACTAAGGGTGTGTATAAGAGTAGGGATGTGGTTGATTAAGGAGAAATCTTAGGGGGCTCTGTTTGGGGTACAGAAGCAGACCCAAGAGGGAGGCAGAGGAGGATCCCAGTCTGGTTCAAGCCACTTTCCTCAGTCCAAGGCACACTTTGAAGTGCTTGGTGGTTGCTATCCTAACTGCATACTGACTTCAGTGGGCAGTGTGATACAAATTTTCTGTCTGTGGCTATTGACCTGTGCTGACTCATTCACATAATCAAATTATGTATTGGTTCCACAAGATGTGAAGAAATACCAGTCATGAAAGGCTCACAGATGATGGTGTAAACCATCTCTCTTGTAATCAAAGCCAACATGAAAGTTCTGGCTATGCTGTTTGATCTCTGATGTCCAGTGATGGCTCACCTCTTGATAGAAGTCACCTCTTGACTCCAGAGTCACTTATTGTGATGAACATCAGCAGGCATGAGCCAGCCATACTGACCTCTCTATTGGCACTGCAAACACAGTACACATTGTAAAGCACTTTGCAAGCTTAAAAATGTGGTAGAAAATATAGTAGCAGTAAAAGGTTGCATTGTTATGTTGAAGGTGGATGTTTAACATCCTTTGTACTCTTTTTTGAATGCCATTTCTGTATCACTTCTGCTACCATTGTTCCTAGTCCTCATGAAGGGCAGAGACCAATTTTATTTTATGAAAGCATACAACAGCTTTTTATTAATCCTACTTGCTGTCCCCCCAAGTTTGGGTTTGTTTTTTTTTTTAAAAAAAGATCTCATTAGATGTATAGATGAGAACATGTTTATTTGTGGGTTTGAAACAAGATGACTAATAAAACCTGTTTATGTTACTCCCCATCTTCCCTGTGCCTGATGCCTCACAAGCGCATTCTGATTTTACAGATATTCATAAGCAGCTAAATATGAACCCCTAAGGGAGCTACAGCATACAGTAATGAAATTTTGCAACAATTTGGGAGGAAGGAATGTGTTAGATGTAATGTTGTGCCTCAACTCATGTTTAGCGACCAATAAAGCTACATAGATAAGATTAAGGGCACACTTGTCATATGCAGAAAGTTGATTTCCAGTGCAATACTAAATGGAGTTGGGCAGGGTATGTGTTTTCAAAGATCACCCATCTCTTCTAGAGTCCTGCAGGCTTATGGTGGGTAGCAGACTTACCACATTTCCCCTACATGGGGGTACTCTTCCCCCACCCTTGGTTTCAGTGGGGAGAAACTGAGTTGCAGCAGATGCAGGATGGCATAGAGGGGAAGCCTGATCCTCCTCAATGAACGAAAGTGCGTCTTTCATTCTTCTGTGGGCCTAATACCAGCTACCACTAGTGAAACAACTACCAGTGGTAGCACTATGCCTGTGGAACTTAATAACAGTGAAGCTCTTCTTCACTGGAAGAGATGCACCTCTGCTCAGACCTAAATCCCTCCAGCCGGTGGATCTGTGGGATAGGATTTCTCTGGCCAACAGGTGTCATTTCAACTTTCAAAAGCAGTGAAAGTGAAATGGTTAAAATCAATGGTTATATTTCTGATGTTTTTGCGTAACGCAGTGCTTTGCTTGCTGGTATATTTCACAGTGAAGTTGCACTGTGACGCCTTTGCATGAGGAGGCTGTGCAACAAAGTTTGTTGAAACTTCGGTGATTTTTTAAAGACATGGATCAGGCCCTCCAGTGCGTGAAGAGGGTACTCATGGAATGATCCATTACTGCTGGTGGTTTCTCTTTTTCTAAGACCCAAAATGAGAACTTTGCAAATAATATTTGGAGGAGGAAGGTGTCCACTCTCTAGGTCAAGACATAGAATATGGATGGAAATTGCTGGACCAATTTGTCCCAGCCTGCTTGGTCAATGATCAGTGTTGAATGTCTGAAGGGCCACAGGTCCCCCAGCCCTGATGTAGAACATCTAAGTGAAATATTTGTCCATGCTTATGTGCTCAGAGCACTAAGGCACATGGATTTCAATATCTGTAACTATAAATGTGTGGATGAAGATGGAAAGACTCCTATCAGGTATTAGATAGGCAACCTATGGGATGCTAACTGGGAATTCAGGTTGTGTGTGCGCCAACACACTGCTTTGGTAAAAGACAGGAACTGCTATTTCACCAGACTGCTTACATGAAGCAACCAGAGTAGGTCAGGTGGTACTCCTTAAGCCCATCATTGGGTTAGTATTGCTAATAAGGATACTTGGCTCTTGCTGCCCATGAGTAATCTTTGCTTTCCTTTGCTTGCTTCCCACTCAACAAGAACCAGTTGTAACAAGAGGGCAAATGTGGAAAACCCCTTTAAGAAGAACCGTTGACCATAGCACCTTATCTAGCTCTGCATACCCTAATTTGCAGCAGCTGGAGGAAAATATTCAGATGTATGCAAGGATCTCTGTGCACCTACTCACACACTTAACTTATCTATACCATGCCTTTCATGGAATAATGGCATTAAAAGCTACCTTTTAATCTAATCCAACACCATGCCAATACAGGAAATCCATGGCTGTAGCATCCCAATTAAAATGTTCACAGCTGGTTCCATGAGAGAGAGAGAGAGATTGTAATAATGATGCAGGACAATAACTACACACAGAGACCATTCTCCATCTGTACAGAAACACACACATACACATACACACCCCTGAGTAAGATGGGAGCCCAAGATGAAGCATCCCAGCTCAAGTGACAAAGAGTCAAGGGAACAAGTGATGAGAGGGAAAGTACCACCTAATTAATTAATTAATTAATTAATTAAAGCATCAATTTAAACTGTGAGGAGACCATAATTAAGGGCATTGTATGCTGGAAGCTAAATCCTGTAAAAACTCAGAGATTAATCCTAGAGGTATTAAGCCTGTAGAAACTTCGTTTCCAGCAGGGAATCTTGATGAGCTACAATAAACCTAGATAAAATCCCAATTTTTATAGAGAGGGTAAAAAAAGAAAAGAAAGAGAAACCCACTGTCATGCAGTGCAGATGCGGCTAATGGGAGATTCAGATTAGAATTAAAAAGGAAGACTTAAGCTTTTGTGCGAAGCTCAGTATAGCCTTCAGTTTCAGCTTTCAGTTTAGTATAAAACCTAGCTTCAGGTTTGTTTTGTTTTTAAAGCCAGAGGGTTAATCTCTACCCATTGTCTACTCCTGTGAAAAACAATTCCTATTCCCAGGAAGGTAAATTGACCTAAACCCGCCTTCCTTTCAAGTTCCTGCTCACTGGGATGTAGCCAGGACTATAATTTTGGAACAACCAAGGGATTCTACCCCATGAGCAAGAGGGGAGTCCCAGATGATGTAGTGTCTCAGCCTGTGATAGAGCATCAAAATAACAAGCAAGTTAAGCAGGCAACTGAGACCAGCTGCAAGACAAGAAGGTCGAGATGGGGAACTCTGCTCTTCTCCTTAGTAACCTAACACATCTCAGTTTTCCAGGTAAACTAACTCACCACCCTATAAAAACAAATATGCAGGTAGAAAGTCAGAAGGGTTGTGAGGACTGTTCAATATATTTTACAGAATGTCACATGTATAACTATCTGCTTGCTGGACAAAGGATATGAGTGTGTAATCAATAAATGTCTGATCTGCAGGGAGCAAGTTCATTCCCTTGAGGCCAAGGTAGCTGACCTGGAGAAGCATAGAGAGTCAGAAAGGTTATTTGACAAGAACCTCGGTGATGTGATAGCTGCTTCCCATTCCCAGGATGAGAGTCCCCCAGCTGTCATGGATGCCTCATGGAAGGAAGGAATCTGAGGAAGAGGGAAATGATCTCTTAGAAGGCATTCATTGCCTCTTTCAGGATGAAGAGCTATCCTTTCCTGAGGGTGCTCCTCTGGTGGGTGGAAAGATCTTAGCATGTGGATGATGGAAGCATTAGGGACTTAGATAGCTGGGTGTGTGATGGGCAGGCAGACCACATGGTGATTTGTTTGCCTGATATAAAAGTTGTGAACATCAAATGTCATCTACGTAGCCTGGCAGATAATGCTGGGGAGTTCTTTAAAACAAATCAAGTGTTTTCAGTTCAGATGGCTTATCAGTTTTTAATTTATTCAAAAGGACCTAGATCTTTCTTTGTTGCCTGAAACATTGCAAATCAAGGGCCAAATGGCTAAGTTAAGGGGGAAGTCTCTACCCAGTTCCAAAAACAAAGATGGTGACAGACATGCTGCATGATTGGAGACGGGAGGCCATTTCACAAGCAGGGGGCCAGCACCAAAAAGGCCCGTTCTTAGACTCCCTTCCCATAATGTTAGTTCAGGCACAGGAATCTGCCCTTTGCATTGCACTGGGAAATGAATCTAGCTTCTGTGCTATCTTCTTTTCCTCCATTAGCACATATTTTGAGTTGTCATTCAAAAATCCAACTTTATTCCTAGCTGGTCTCCTGCTACTAATGCATTTAAAAGTTTTGTTTTCTGATTTTAGGAGTACATTCTAGCTGAACTTCTTTTTTAACTACCAGGCATATTGGATAGACTTTACCCTTTTCACTTTGCCTTTCCGTTTCCTTTTTGCCAAACTCCTCATTTTGGTGAGTTTCTGCTTTTGAAGTAAAACGTGCCTGTGCTGGATTTTCTGAGCAACTGTCCATTTGCATACGTATATGTTGAATTTGATAGCTCTAAAGTTACTGATTCCAATCAGCTGAACAACACTTTCATCTTGCACCAGGATCTGGGTGCATTATGGCCATCTGGAAGGGGGCAGTATTGTGCAACAGTGCAGCAAAACTGGGGCCAGCATCAAGACCCCTAGATTATTTTTAGTATGAAAGTTACAAGATCTCAGAAGGAGGCCATGGGCTATGCATCAATTGGAAACAAAGCAATATGCCCATCCTTATCCTTTTACATGTGCAATCAGTATTTTTATAATATTTTTATTGATTTGTCATAGAGATGTGTACAAGCTAACACATAACAATGCAAACAATAATGGAACCATGCATGGAGCATAGTATAAAGCACAAGTTAAAGAAATGCAGTTACATCTAACAAAGTTTCAAAGGTGTCTATATAGCCCAGCCACAATGAGGAGTGAGTCATAGATGAACTGCTTATATGACTCTCCCTATTTATGCAATAATATAATAGGAACTAGCCTGCATCAAAACTGTGTGATTTGACTTCACCCCAGACTACATGACTATATCTAACCAAACATTCAGCTAAAGCAATGTTCCATACATTAGTAGGTGCTACTTCCTGCAAAGGTGCAAAGCGTAGTCAAAGTGGGACTGTGTACAACCATCTGATTACCCTCATGAGCACAAATAATCACGAATGCACTAAAAAGCACAATAACAAATTGCCACCTGGACCTGTCAATTAATCAGGCCACCAACCTCATACAACACACAAGAAAAGGGGTGGTGGTGGAGGGACACTGTGGAGGAGGGAGATCAGTTATTCAAGGCCAGAACCAAGTGGTGAACTACAATTTATATCCAGTTCAGTCCAGGCTCATCTTCCCTTGGTGGCATTCTTGCTTGAATAGCAGTTGGCGACTCTTGTTCTGTTGGCCAAGGAATAGGGTCAGAGTGTGTGCCTCCCCGACTTGCTTCTGTAGCTGAAGGGCTACTGGTAGGTGGAGCTCATTGTTCTTTCAGGTATGAAAACCGAATTCCATTCATCTGCTGCTTCTTTGGCACATGAATGGGTTCTGGTGGGTCTCCTCCTGGCCAGGATGTTCTTTCTGGAAGGCAGGGAGAGCAGTCTCTCAGAGTGTTGTGTCCTCAGGTCTGTAGCTCATGGATAAAAAAGAGCAGAAGAGAATTCTTAGCTTCCTCTATCTGAGCTGTTATAATGCCTAAACAATAGTTTCCATTGATTGATTCCTTCATTTCCTATGCTCACAGAGCATTTGTGTTTCTAACAGCTGCTGGAGGGGGAGGTGGGAGGAGTCACATGAATGTGGCTTTGTCTGGTATAAGCGGGTTCATATAAATCCGCTATTTTTTAAGTTTGGGAAATCCAGCCTTTGTCAAACGCAGAAACATTTTCTTGCTCCAGTTCATCAACTTGGCATTTCCTTGGATTTGTTAAATGGTGGGGAAGTTGTGGCCCTTCAGATGTTGCTGAACTCCAGTTGGGGCTGATGGAAGTCAGGGTCCATGAAACATTTGGATGGCCACAGACTTCCCCATCCCTGCTTTAGTAAAAAGTTGATGCTGTCCTTTTGTTTATAGCCAATGCAATTCTGGGCTGCATCAATAGGAGTATAGCATCTAGATCAAGGGAAGTAATAGTGCCACTGTATTCTGCTCTGGTCAGACCTCACCTGGAGTACTGTGTCCAGTTCTGGGCACCACAGTTCAAGAAGGACACTGACAAACTGGAACGTGGCCAGAGGAGGGCAACCAAAATGGTCAAAGGCCTGGAAACGATGCCTTATGAGGAACGGCTAAGGGAGCTGGGCATGTTCAGCCTGGAGAAGAGGAGGTTAAGGGGTGATATGATAGCCATGTTCAAATATATAAAAGGATGTCACATAGAGGAGGGAGAAAGGTTGTTTTCTGCTGCTCCAGAGAAGCGGACACGGAGCAATGGTTCCAAACTGCAAGAAAGAAGATTCCACCTAAACTTTAGGAAGAACTTCCTGACAGTAAGAGCTGTTCGACAGTGGAATTTGCTGCCAAGGAGTGTGGTGGAGTCTCCTTCTTTGGAGGTCTTTAAGCAGAGGCTTGACAACCATATGTCAGGAGTGCTCTGATGGTGTTTCCTGCTTGGCAGGGGGGTTGGACTCGATGGCCCTTGTGGTCTCTTCCAACTCTATGATTCTATGATTCTATGATTTATAAATGCCCTTTGTACAAATGACAGGGTAGTTTAAAACAAAGCATGGAATAATAGAATCATAGAATTGTAGAGTTGAAAGGGACCCTGCGGGTCATCTAGTCCAACCCCTGCAATGCAGGAATCTCAGCTTACCATCAAGATACAGTATGTCCACAGCATTCCTCCGATCCACCAAACTTGTAACCTCTATCAAATGAAGAAATGAGATTTTTCTGGCATGACTTGTTTTTGAGATACTAGTGCTGGGTCTTAGTAAAGATCCTTTTCTAAGTCCTCACAGACCATTGAATTATCTGTTCTAGGACCTTTCCTGGTATCAACACCAAGCTTTCCTGTCAGTAGTTACCTGTGACTTCTTTTCCTTCTTTTTGAAGGTGGGAACAACATTTGTCTGCCTCCAGTCCATAGGGACCTCACATGATCTCCAGTTGTTCTCAAAGATTATAGACAGAGGCTCTGAGATTACGCCTGCAAGCTCCTTTAGTACCTTTGAGTGCAGCTGCTCTTCAGGCCCTGGAGATTTGGATTCATTTAAAGTAGCTACTTCCTCCTATCTTTTTGTATTTTGGGCTTCAGCTCCCTCCTTGCATCATTTATTCTGTTATTACCAGTTTGGGCACTACTAGACAGAAATACAAAGATTGAATAGAATAAAAAAACAAAACAACAATTGCCAATAGCAGAATCACTCAGGACACTCCTTCCAGACACCTGTCTCCCTAAAATGTGTCTCAACCAACTGTCTAGAATTATAGAGAAGTGAAGCCAGACCCACTGCAATAGGGGTGTGTCAAGGCAGAAGTTGGGTGCAGGTCAGAAGTAACTCACAAGGTGTCAAGCCTAGTGAGTACAACAACTCTTCCCAGTAGGTCCTACCCCCCCACACACACACATGAGGCAGTTGTGAGGACTGAAGGCCCCCACTTTCCCACCACTTTCTAAGTCTCCTCCTCCTCAGGGTCCTTCCCAAGTAGGGTTGCCATATGTCCAGGAATTCCCAGACATGTCCTTTTCAGGGAGATGATAGACAGACAGACCGACAGACAGACAGATACTGTATTTTTCTGTGTACAAGACTAGGTTTTTTTCCTTTTAAAAATGTCAAAAATTAGGGGGCATCTTATACACGGATACATCTCCCCCCATTTTCTTAAATCTGAGTCCCCCAAAATAGGGGGCGTCTTATACAAGGGGAGATGGAAAAATGTGTGTGTGTGTAGTGTGGGTGGGTGGCTGTGGTTCAGGCTCTGGCTCTGGTATACCCTCCAACATTTCTCTGATGAAAATAGGGACGTCCCATTCCATAATGATATTTTTACTATTTACACCCCACACATCTTACTGGGTTGCCCCAGCCACTCTGGGCAGCTTCCAACATATATAAAAACATAATAAATCATTCAACATTAAAAAAAAAATCCCTATACAGGATTGCCTTCAGATGGCTCAGGGGTCAGATAACTCCATACCTTCCAACATTTCTCCAATGAAATTAGGGACGTCCTAAGGAAAAGCGGGACATTTTGGGATCAAATCAGAAACTGGGATGGCTTCTCTAATTCAGGGATGTCCCTGGAAAACAGGGGCATTTGGAGGGTCTGCTCTGGCAACCTGGGCTCTGGTGTGGGGCTCAGGCTTGGTGGCGGCGGAGGGGCTATCGGGCGATTGTCCTAAAAAAAAAAACCTCATCAACTTTTTGTATCCGGATTTTTACCTCTTGAAATATGGCAACCCTATTCCCAAGTAACCTGAGACTTCTTTGCCTTATCTGTCTTTGCTCTACCCCACCCTCTTCATACCTATGCAAGTTCTGAGAGATAGTGGGGAGAGGAACTGGTCACGTCAGGAGGAGGAAACTCCCTGGCTTCTTCAGGAGCCTGCCTCATCTCTGCCTCTTGGCTTTCCCTTCTCTCCAGCCTCTGCTTCTGCCTCAGCACTGCTCTCTGCCACAGCCTCTTCCTGCTCAGTAGACCTTGTTACCTCTTCAGCTTCAGACACCTCTTCCTGCCAGTCTGCTCCCTCTTCTCCCTCTGACCACTCATTGTCATCCCACCACCAATCCCCTGGCACCAAGCCTTTTTCCCTTGGGGAGTACCCCAGCCTTCCACACTCCTCTGCATCTAGCCAGTCCATGACAGCATGAACTGAGTTAAATGCACATTTAAATATGAATTTACCCAATCTGCACTTTCTGAAAAAATGTACAAATCAAAACTCACCTATCCCTCACAATGTGCACTTCTGCGAATTCTGCAGTGCAGTTCTCCAGCTAAGTAATGTGTACAGAAAAATGCACATACTGAGGTCAAGTGTTTGTAAAAATGCATATATTGGTGAAACTAACGTCATTATATTTAGGGAAAAGCTTGGCCAAAAAAATGCATAGATTAGGCAAAATTGCATACCAATGTAAGTATATTGGGAGAAATTTGCACTAAAATGCTGGTTGATATTTATAAAAATATTTTCTCTCTGTGTGTACACACACACACACGGACTGTGGAGGCAAAGCATTAACCATTGTGGCTAGTTGCCATCAATTGCCTTCCCCATAAATTTGTCAAATCTTCTTTTAAAGCCATCTAGGTTGGTGGCCATCACTGCCTCCTGCGGGAGAGTTTTGTAGTTGTGAGGAGAAGTACTTCCTTTTATATGCCCCTGGTTTTTCCAACACTCAGCTTCATTGGGCATCCATGACTTTTAGCACTGAGAGAAAAAGAAAAGCTTTTCACCATGCCTTGCCTATTATGCACTTCTATCATGTCCCTCTTAACTCTCTTTTTCTATAAACTGAAAAGCCCCAAATGCTGGAACCTTTCCTCATAGGAGAATGTTTCCATCCCTTGATCATTTTAGTTGCCCTTTTCTGAATCTTTTCTGAACTCAACAAAATATCTTTTTCGAGCTGAGGCAACCAAAACTGTACATACACAGTATTCCAAATGTGGCCATTATACAAATGTGTATAATGGCATTTTGATACTGGCAGTTTTATTTTAAGTTCTCCCATATGCTCCCTAGCATAGAATTTGTCTTTTCAACTGCTGTCACACAATTGGTTGACATCTTCATCATGCTATCTACTATGACCCCAAGGTCTCATTCCTGGGCAGCCCACACTCTAGACTTGGCACCCAAAGTGTTCCACTCCTTTCGCTTAGCTCTGTGTGCAATGAGTGCAAGATTATGGCCAAAGTAAGCAAACATTCCTATCCTCCCTAACGCTGTACATGTGGGATTAAGCAGACAGGTTTTGGATTATGATAATGCCTAATTATGCACCTGTGAAATTTGTCACACTGCTGATGGAAGCATCCACCTCTATTCCATTATTACGTAGCCCTGCCAAGAACAAAGGCTTGCTTTTGACCAGCAAGGACCCCGTGTCATTTAATCAAGGTGTGATTTGCATTCCTTGGAAATAAGACTGCAATCCTAAAGTGGGGTGGGTGGGATTAACCACAAAGGTGGTCAAGGGCCTTATAACCTGCCGCTGACAAGGTGGAAAGTGAATTAACCTTTGGACTGAATCAAACTTCTCCCCCATCACCATCTTGAGTGACAAACATACACCCGACAGGATGACTCGATACAATGTCCTATAGCTTCCCCAGAAACAGTTTAGGATGGATGCTTAAAAAGAAAGGCTCCCCACATACAGTGCAAACCTAAAGGATGTTTAAAGGTAAAGGTAAAGGGATCTTTAGGTCCAGTCGTGAATGACTATCGGGTTGTGGCGCTCATCTTGCTTTACTGGCCAAGGGAGCCGGCATACAGCTTCTGGGTCATGTGGCCAGCATGACTAAGCCACTTCTGGTGAACCAGAGCAGCTCACGGAAATGCCGTTTACCTTCCTGCCAGAGTGGTACCTATTTATCTACTTGCACTTTGTCATGCTTTCGAACTGCTAGGTTGGCAGGAGCAGGGACCGAGCAACAGGAGCTCACCCCGTCGCGGGGATTCAAAGTGCCAACCTTCTGATCGGCGAGTCCTAGGCTCTGTGGTTTAACCCACAGCGCCACCCACATCCCTGAGTAAAGGATGTTTACTCAGAAGTAAATCCCAGAGAGTTCATCTGTAATGAGGACCTTTAGATTTGTTGGCTTAATTGACTAGATTTTCCTCACCAGGGTTTTGCATTTAACTGCATAGATAATAATTCAACAGAGGGTGGGGATTTTTGGCGGCGGTGGCAGCAGTGGGGGTGGGGAGGTTTAATATCTCGAACTCATGCATAATCCTTTTATGCCAAAAGCAATTGAAAGGGTCAGCCGGCAATTTTACTGTAATTGCTTCTCCCCCACTCCCCCCTTTTCACCTCTTCCAGTAATACACAACAATCAATACGCCATGTAATTAGATTTCATTCAATCTGGAAAAGATGAAGAGAGTTTTCATATTCTTGTTATGCACCCACTCCCCACGCCTTCCTGCCGATGGCTTTCTTATTAGACCTTTTTGGCCTATTAGGGGAGGAAAAGAATAACTTTTTGGGGGGGGAAATTCCGGCAGATTATCGCTCTTGCACATCATAATAATTTGATTGTGCTCTCTTTGGGAGGATTAAATACAGAGGCATTTTTGGGGGCTTGATGGATGAATCGTAAGGAAGCAAATGCTGCATTCCAAACAAGGCCACTGGGGGCGTCCTTCACAGGCCTCATTTGGCTGTAAGAAGAGAAAGAGAGGAACTTTAATAAGAAGAGCAGAAGGTTCTGGGTTAAATTCCTGGCATCTCTTAAGAAAATGAGTTCAGCTAGCAGGGCTAGGACCCTGTGAACAACCCAGTGTGGTGCTCAGTGCAGAATGTAGTGGATTAGGTTCAGGGGTCAAATGTGGCCCTTGAGGCCTCTCTGCCTGGCCCTTAGAATTCTCCCCAGGCCACATCCCATTTCTCCAGGCCACAACTCTCACAGTCTGCTCTGCACCCTCCTTGAGTCTTTTTGCTTGTTTGGAATGTGTCCTGGAACTCTGATAAAGCCTTTTGCTTGCCTAGATGAAAGGTGTGTGTGTGTGTGTGTAAACAAGCCTACCGTACAAAGGTAAAAATTAATTGCTCTGCTCACAATTGCCACCACTGGCACATGAACCCCAAAAGACTGCCCCCCCAGGAGGGAATCTGAAAAAGGTCCCCAAACTCTGGACTAGGTGAACTATGGGTCTGGGACTCATGGACCTCCAAAGCTCCTTTCAGATGACAAGTGGAGTAAACTGTACTGAGCTAGATGAACTATTAGTTTGGCTAAAACTTTCAAGAGTTTGCTGAAAGCAAGACTAGCACCGTATGCAGTTCGTTGACTTCACTGTAACTTGGCTTTAATCATCATCACGTAAAAATATATACATCAAAGCATCTCATTGGCTACAGAGTATCAAGCTAAGTCAGAGTGAGGGCAACACTTCCTCCTCACCATCTGGCATTTTATGAGTATAAAGATGGCACTCGATGGAAAGCACCATGGCCATCACAAATAATCTGGTCTGCCCCCTAACTTTATATTCTGCTAACACAACAAATGTCTTTCAGATATCCTCTTCAACCATTTGCAAAAAAAAATATTGCAAATTGGACATTACTCATCACTAGCAATTTTAGGATTCAGACAGGCAATGTGCTTAACTTGGCCGTTAGCCTCCCTTTCTTCTGGCCAGAACGGCTTAAGATAGGGGTCAGCAAACTTTTTCAGCAGGGGGCCAGTCCACTGTCCCTCAGACCTTGGGGGGGGCTGGACTATATTGGGGGGGGGATGAATGAATTCCTATGCCCCACAAATAACCCAGAGATGCATTTTAAATAAAAGCGCATTCTACTCATGTAAAAACACGCTGATTCCCAAACAGTCTGTGGACCAGATTTAGAAGTCGATTGGTCTGGATCCTGCCCCTGGGCTTTAGTTTGCCTACCCATGGCTTAAGAGCATAACAGCTGTTACATACTGAGTTGAATAGGATCCAAAATGCAGCAGTCTGATTGGTCCTAGTCAACTCCGAGTATATTTTAAAAGCCACTCTGATGCCTCAAGCCACTAGCCCATTTTTTCCACAGTAGCCAACCAGATGCCTATGGCAAGCCTGCAAGCAGAACCCGAGGTCAACAACAATCTCTCCACTTGCATTTCCCAGCAGCTGGTATTCAGAGGCATGCTGCATTTTTAAGGTGCACCCTTTCCTAAGCCAGGAACTGAAATCTGAAATTGCCATAATATCCTATATCAGAGACACAAAGAGGGAAACAGGCACCCCCAATATTAATGCCATGTGCATCAGATTCGTTTTTTGAAAAACGAGACAGAGAAGAGCGGCATTAAAAGCAGGAGAGACGTGTTCCTTGATAGGCATTCCTTTGAAATGCTAAACCATATGCGCAGAAGAGACGGTTCCATCCTGACTGCTGGCTTTGCATTAAGGAGGAACCTGTCACTGCTATGTATTTTGCCTCAATATGCAATAGCATCCCTGTAGCAAAGGGAGACTCACAAGTAACACTTCATTTGTTTGCTGGGACCTACCACTGAATTGATGGGATGCAGGTGGCACTGTGGGTTAAACCACAGAGCCTAGGGCTTGCCAATCAGAAGGTCACGGTTCGAATGCCCGCGACTCGGTGAGCTCCCGTTGTTCGGTCCCAGCTCCTGCTCACCTAGCAGTTCGAAAGCACACAGTGCAAGTAGATAAACAGGTACAGCTCTGGCGGGAAGGTAAACAGCGTTTCTGTGCGCTGCTCTGGTTCGCCAGAAGTGGCTTAGTCATGCTGGCCACATGACCCAGAAGCTGTACGCCAGCTCCCTCTGCCAATAAAGCGAGATGAGTGCCACAACCCCAGAGTCGTCCACGACTGGACCTAACGGTCAGGGGTCCCTTTACCTTTACTACTGAATTGAGGCAAGCTTGAAGCTGTGAGGAGCTTTGCAGATAATTTGAAGGAAGTTTCCTGAAACCCCACTGGGAGTCTTTACTCAGCCTTACAAAAGCATTGTGTAAGTACACTTGTGGCATCAGGGCTTTGCACATGGGAAAGTGCACCACTCTAGGGAAGTGGAAACGTGTTGTTAGGGGCAGCACTGGTCTTGCACTTTCACTCTAGACAGTGGATCCCTTAGTTTGTTCAGGAGACAGAATGCCCTGACTTTTAATTTCTGCCAGGCTTAGACCTGAAATCTGTTTTTAGTTTCAGAGGTCAGAACTGGCATCCTATTCCTGCTAACACTGAGTTGTGCAGTTTGGATTCCCAATTATTTTTCATTGTATTGATATCTGGTCTTTCCTCCAAGGACCTCAAGGCAGTTTCTCTGTACATACAGCACAATCTGCTCCTTCCTCTTTTTTAAAAAAATTGCTCCTACTACTTGCTTATTTAATTGCATTCATACCCCACCTTTTTCTCCAGGGAACTCAAGCTGGTGTGCAAGGTTCTCCACCTCCTCATTTAATCCCCACAATAATAATAATAATAATAATTTATTATTTGTACCCCGCCCATCTGGCTGGGTTTCCCCAGCCACTCTGGGCGGCTTCCATAGAAAACCAAAAATACACTAAAATATCACAGATTAAAAACTTCCCTGAACACAACAACTCTGTGAAGTATGTTAGGCTGAGAGGTAGTGACTAGCCCAAAGTGAGCTTCATGGCCAAGTGGGAATTTGAACCCTGATCTCCCAAGTCCTAGTCCAGCACTCTAACCACTACACCAGGCATCAGTGGTTCCATCCAAAACTGGACCCTGTCTAGGCTTGACCAGAAGCAAACATTCATGAGACCTGGTTATTTATTTCTTTATGTCATGTTTATTAGACTTCCCTTTCCACAAAATTCCTAAGGACAGTGAAATACAAATTAAAACGTCAACAGCCATAAAACCACAAAATCACAAGGTCATAAAAATAAACAGGGCAATACATAGCCACAATACCACAACACATTGCAATTAAATTGTTAATCCATGTATGTTGAATGGAACAGATTGTGAGCCCCAAAGGGAGTGCATCCCTTGAGATGAAAAGGGTTCCCAGCCCTGCATTAGGCAACTTCTACCTGGTTGCAAATGCCCCATTTCTGGCGAGGTTATCTAGGAGGCTGTGACTAGTCAGTTTCAAGTGTGTCTGGAGAAAGCCAATTATCAAACGCATTTCAGTCTGTTTTCAGGACTGACATTGGGACCAAAATTGCCCTGGTCACTCTGACTGATGACCTTCATTGGGAGAAAGACAGTTGGAGTGTGGCCTTGTTGATTCCCCTTATTCTCTAAGCAACTTTTGATGTTGTTCTGGACTGGTTCTGTGAATTAGGGGACTGAGGCACTGTGTGGTGGGTGTTCTGTTTCTAAGGGATGACTCAACATGATGGTTATATTCTGCCTCTACTGCTGGAGACACTTTGCCTTTGGGTATCAGTTGCTGGGAATCACAAGAAGAGTTAACATTCTCCTTTCCCTTCCTCCCCCACAACAAACACTCTGTGAGGTGAGTGGGGCTGTGAGACTTCAAAGAAGTGTGACTAGCCCAAGGTCACCCAGCAGCTGCATGTGGAGGAGCGGAGATGTGAACTCGGTTCACCAGATTACAAGTCTATTGCTCTTAACCACTACACCACACTGGCTAGTGGGTAAAATGCTATTGCACTCAGGTTCTGCTGCCCAGAGGCATCCCAGAGGCATCTAGTTGGCCACTATGATGAAAGGATGCTGCAATAGACAGGACTATGGCTGGATCCAGCAGAGTTAGTCTTACATTCTCATGACTGAAGGGAAAGCCTTGTCTGTGTCTAGTTCCTTGTATAGTCCAGTTATGACACCTGAAACTATGACGTACCAATATGAGCACATCTTTGGGGATGATTGTGTTGTACTCCCTTTACCACGGAGCAGTCAAGATGGCGCTGCACCCTGTCCAAACTGGGATTTGCACCCACCTCAATTTAGAAATCACCCAAACAGGCTCCATTTATCTGGGATTATGGGTAAGGCTTCCTGTCTGGAGTGCTTGAGTTCCAAGCAGAGCGTGAGTCGCCTCTGTTTGCTATTGGAAAGGAAGCATTGAGATTGATGGCAATAGTTTGTAGCCATTTGCTTATGGAGGTCGCGTGGAAATAGCTATCATCTCCTGAAAGATGAGGCAAATGAATCAAACCGATGCAGCTGCTATTAAGAATGGCTTTGGCCTTAAATATAATAACATTCTGCCTTTTCTGGTTTGATGGAGGAGTTTTAAAAGGTGGCTGTTGTTTTGCTGTATTTTCAATGGTTCAGAGAGTTGCTAGCTGCTGACCCTCCAAGTGTCCCTATTTTCCAGGGACATCCCTGATTTAGGAAAGCCATCCCAGTTTCTGATTTGATCCCTGAATGTCCCGATTTTCCTAAGGATGTCCTTATTTTCATTGGAAAAATGTTGGAGGGTATGGAGTTATCCAACTCCTATGCCATTTAAAGGCAATCCAGTACAGTTGTACCTTAGATCTCAAATGCTTTGTCTCCCGTACAAATTGGCTCCTGAATGATCGAAACCTGGAAGTGAGTGATCTAGTTTTCAAATGAATTTCGGAAGCCAAACGTCTGGTGCGGCTTCCACGGCTTCCGATTGGCTGCAGGAGCTCCCTGCAGCCAATCAGAAGCTGCACTTTGGTTTCCGAACATTTGGGAAGTCAAACGGACTTCCAGAACAGATTCCGGTCAACTTCCAAGGTACAATTGTATAGAGAAGTTTTTTTAAAAAAATGTTTAACATTATTTTATTTTATTTTATTTTGATTTTAAATGTGATTCAAATTGTATTTTAAACTAATCATTTGATTTTGTGTTTTTAAGGTATTATATATTTGGTGTTAGCCACCCTGAGCCCAGTCTCGGCTGGAGAGGGCAGGGTATAAATAAATTATATCATCATCATTATGTTTTTATATATGTTGGAAATTGCCCAGAGTGTTGGGGGAACCCAGTCAGATGGGCGGGGTATAAATAGTAAAATTATCATTATGGAAGGGATGTCTCTATTTTCATTGGAGAAATGTTGGAGGGACCTGTTTACTTACAAGATCGCTTTACCCCATATGTGCCCACTTAGCCACGGATAAGCAGATAAGCGGCTTAGCGGCTTAGAAAAAGGGGGGGAGGGGAAAAAACCCACAGGAACTCGCAAGACATTTTCGTCTTGCGAAGCAAGCCCATAGGGAAATTCGTCTTGCGAAGCAGCTCAAGAAACGGAAAACACTTTCGTCTAGCGAGTTTTCCGTCTTGCGAGGCATTCGTCTTGCGGGGCACCACTGTATATCAAAAGTGTTGGGCACCAAATTCTTTGTGATGCACTATATATATATAAGTTTTCCATTTAGTAATATACAATCACCTCATTATTATCCACTTTACCTCTCTGGCTCTTTAGAGCCCGTTGACTTCCTTCCCTCCCACCTCATGGCTTTCAAGATTAACCTTTATATCATTGCATTTTATGTGTTTTCCAATTCTAGTTACACTCATTACAAAATACCTCAAAATTTAAATAAATATATAAAAGGGAGAAAATTTCTCATTACCAGTCTTCAGACAACCCTGCTAGTGATGTTAATTGCTTACAATAATCCTGTGATGCTCTTTATTTAACTTGGAAAAGCATTCTGAGGCTGCAGTTCTGGGTGTCTAGGGATGAGAGTGGCGCTGTGGTCTAAACCACTGAGCCTCTTGGGATTGCAGATCAGAAGGTCGGCGGTTCGAATCACAGCGACGGGGTGAGCTCCCGTTGCTCTGTCCCAGCTTCTGCCAACCTAGCACTTTGAAAGTATGCCAGTGCAAGTAGATAAATAGCTACCACTGTGGTGGGAAAGTAAACGGCGTTTCCGTGCACTCTGGTTTCCATCATGGTGTCCCATTGCATCAGAAGCAGTTTAGTCATGCTGGCCACATGACCCGGAAAGTGAATAAACACCAGCTTCCTTGGCCTGAAAGCAAGCAGAGCGCCACAACCCCATAGTCACCTTTGACTGGACTTAACTGTCCAGGGGTCCTTTTCCTCTACCTCTAGGCACCTGCATTTTGGATTGACCTCCACTGAATGCAATGGGGCTTACTTCCATGCAAACATGCACAGGATTGTTCTGTGTGAGAATAATCACTTTGTGCAGAACCAGTCTTTGCCTGAGTTGGGTGGAGACAGCCTCAGATTTGCCCCAGATTGGGCTGGGCCTTCTGGCATGATCCTCAGAGAAAGGCCAATTGACAGCAATAGGTCTTACTACTGAGTACACTTGTAGAGCATTGTGCCATCAGTTGTCTGAAAGAAGAGGCAATTCTGTTGCTTTCTGCCTCTCTCAGAAAGCCACTTGGCAGTCCTTGGCCTTATCAAGGAATACTTGCTAACATTTTGTTCTGAACTGAAGTGTATTTATAGCAAAGAGCAATCCTGATTTTTCTTTTCTTTTGGGGAAAAAGTTTCTTCCTATTAATATGCTTACATGCAGGTTTATTTCAGAGCCTTCGGTGACCTCAGTAGGTGGCTCTGCACTGTTAAGAAAGGATTGAATAAATGGAAAAATCCCAAACCCAGAATTGTCTCTCGTTTCTGTAGGCATCCTGGAGTGCTTCTCCATAATAGCCATTTGAAGGGGAAAAGAAAGAAATTAAGGATAAGGAGCCACTAAAGAGCAACCCGAAAAATCAAAGCAGACCATTTCTGAGTTATGCTTCATTATAATCTACATCAGAAAATCCTAATGAAAGCAGAAGTTAGATATGCCTAGAGTAAGAGGTATCCTAGTCCCTTCTTAGGATACCACAGGATAATTTAGAACAGTGGTTCCAAAACCCTCTGGACTCCATAAACACATCCCCAGTGCCACCTATCCTACCCTGTAAAAAGCATCATTCAGAATAGCGTTTTGCACAACATACCAAGGATGGTAAAATAGCACAATAAATTTCAAAACAATAACAATTAATTGCACCTTTACTCAACATCCAATTAAAATTATTTAGTTTAATTGATAAAAAAGATGAACCTGATCCAGTGATCCAAAGCCCGATAGTTATTTACACCTCCAGTGGCTCCTGCCCCTGTACCCTTGCCTCTTAGTGCCCCCCCCAGGTAATCCAGCCACCATCCAGGAGATGGGACAACTCACTTTGGGAACTGCTGGTTTATATCAACAGGGAGGAATCTGTGACCTTCCAGGTGTTGTTGAACTCCAACTCCCATCAGCCCCAGGCAGCATAGCCTATGGCTAAGGATGAATGCAACTGAAGTCCAACATTTGGAAGACCACCAGTTCCCCTCCCATGGTTTTGTGAGCTTTCCCAGCCCTGGTGCTGTCCAGATGTTGTTGACTTCAACTCTCATCACCCTCAGCAAGTATATAGGGAGGGGGATGACATGCAGAGAAAGGTTTCAGGTGACAATTTCAGGGTCTGGACAAGTTCATATATGGAAGATGGCCCTGGAGGTATTGGGGCCATGAACCATGTAAGGCTTTAAAGGTGAAAAACTAACTTTTTGATACAAACTGGCAGCTAATGCAGTTGGGCTAGAAGCATCTTGTTCTAATTAACAGCCTAGGCACCACAGTCTGCATGACTTTGCCTCTTTTCCCCTCTGTTCTTCCTCTAAATGTTCAGAAACTCATTGCTTATTGCTTCTCCATGGGTCAGTCTCTCTCTCTCTCTCTCTCTCTCTCTCTCTCTGTGTGTGTGTGTGTGTGTGTGTAGCTTGGGAATCAAAAATCCCAAACATTAGTTGCACGCCTAAGCCAAAGAATGATCTCATCCATATCACATTATTCTTACTCCAGCCATCCCCAAATGTGGATGGTTCTCTTCTTCCCTCAAACTAGGCCAAATATGTTGCCTTCTTGCTTAGACTGGTGGTTTCTTTCTGCAAGGTGTTGGGGTTAATTGGTTGTTTTCATTTGGCTTCCTTCCGCTGTTTTGTGTATTTTATTTGGCAAAAAGGCTTTGCTGCCCTTTTCGAAATTGAGTTTATTTTCTTCCGCCACTCCAATATGCCCGTGGGGTATACGGCTTTGATAAATAAAGATGCATTTTTATTATTATTGTATTAACTCATTTTTCCAGTCAGCTTTGTGTTGCGAATGGAGTGATGTGTCCCTTTCTGAGAGTCTGCTGGAGCAACTACAGTGATAAGGTTGAAAATAAGCCCAGCTGAGATGGAATTGTGCAACCCAGAGATTTAGTGTACCTTGAGATGATGGAAATGTTGCTGTCACTTCTTGAAACCCAGGCGGCGATTCCTGCCTAATCAGCCAAATGTTCAGCAAATCAAGTGATAACAACACAGTGTTGCACTTAGGAAGGAATTCTGCAGGGTCCATCGCTCCTGTACATTGAATGGGTCCTGCCAATCATAAGCATCCTCTGGGCTGATATGCAAGCTGGGCTCATTCATATGACTGGTGAAATTAGGATGGGAATTCCTTCATCATGCACCAAAGCTAGGGATAGAGAAGAAATTCAATTTCCATTTAAAAGCAAATACCATATTTTTTGCTCTATAAGACTCACTTTTCCCCTCCTAAAAAGTAAGGGGAAATGTGTGTGCGTCTTATGGAGCGAATGCAGGCTGCGCAGCTATCCCAGAAGCCAGAACAGCAAGAGGGATTGCTGCTTTCACTGCACAGCGATCCCTCTTGCTGTTCTGGCTTCTGAGATTCAGAATATTTTTTTTCTTGTTTTCCTCCTCCAAAAACTAGGTGCGTCTTGTGGTCTGGTGCGTCTTATAGAGCGAAAAATATGGTAATCTGCTTTGCACTTTCTGAAATAAAATGCAAATTGAAACAGAGCCACTCTTCGAAATTCTCACGTCTCTGATTTTTCCCATGCAGTTCTCCAGTGAGGTACCACATAAAAAAATGCGTATACTAAGGTAAAGTGTGCACAAAAATGCATATATCGCTGAAAACAGCATACAAAGGTGCACAAAATTGTGTTTATTATTCATAAGGGCTTTTTTTTTAAAAAAAAAGAAATCTCAGATGTGATGAACTGACCTTTAAACTGGGAAAATAAACTGTGGTGGACAGATTCTCCCATCCATAACTAATGCTCAGCTGTTCAAGGACCACAGCCACTTGCAGCTGTGGTGGTTGAGGTTTAAATTTACCCCCTTGCCATATTTAAGTAGAGAGGATAATGGCTTTTGCACCCACAACCGTGGCTGGGGTGATTGGTTGCCCTATTTTTATCTCGTAAAAGAGACTGGAGGTGTGGGTTACACAAGGACATAATCAGGTTCCAGAGGCTCATGCTGAATGAATTACACCCAATCCTCAATAACGTTCAAATTCATGACACACAGGCCAGCCTCTCTTTAGCTAACAACATCTTGGGACAAGATGTATAACCTGCATAGAATTTACAAGTCCCCATCTCATTTTAATATGAGTGAAAGTTGAACAATGGGGGCAATTGCCCTAGACTTCACACATGGAGTGAGCCACATCATCATTACATAGGAAACTTCCTTATACTGAATCAGACTACTGGTCCATCTAGCTCAGTATTGTCTACACTGACTATCAGATGCTTTCAAAATGTCGTGTCCTCCAGATGTTTTCGACTACAAGCCACCGCATCTTTGTTCATTAGCCATGCTGAGTGGGATTGATAGGAGGTGTAATCTAAAATATCTGGAGAACAGCAGGATTTTGTTCCTCTGTCAAAAAGTTGAATGGTGTCAAGGTGGGAGCCGGGAGCCAGTCAGCAATAACTCACAAGACATCCGTGAAGTTAACAATTTTATTCCAAGAAACAAAACCGCTCAGGTCTAGTGAGCACATCAACTCTTCTCAGTAAGTCTTGCCCCCCAATGAGGCAGTTGCAAGAAGGACTGAAAGTCCCCACTTTCCCACAACTCTCTAAGTCTCCTCCTCTCCTGCGTCCTTCCCAAGCAGCCTGAGACTTCTCTGCTTGTTCTGTCTTTACTCTGCCCTCTTCAAACCTCTGCAGGTTCTGGGAGACATGGTAGGGGAGCTCGTCACAGCAGGAGGGGGAGACTCCCTGGCTTCTTCAGCCTCTTGGCCACCCTCCTCTCCAGCCTCCACTTCTGCCTCTGATTCTGGACTGCTCTCTGCCATAGCTTCTTCCTGCTCACGGAACCCTGTTGCCTCTTCAGCTTTTGACACCTCTTCCTCCCCATCTGCTCTCTCTTCTCTTTCTGAGCACTCACTGTTGTCCCACCATCAATCTCCTGGCTCTGAGACTTCTTCCCTTGAGGGGGGTTCCCTAGCTGGTGCCTCTCAGCACTCCTCTGCACCCAGCCAATCCATGACAGTTGAAATGCCATATGCCAGTGGTAGCCAGCACGGTGCCCCACAGATCTTGTTGGAATCCAACACCCCATTATCGTCAGTCAGTGTAGCCCATGGCCAGGGATGATTGGTTGTCTCTTCTCAGCGGAATGCATTGAATTTGCTTTCTTATTATGTATAGATGCTATCTTACATCTACCATGTTCCTTTTTTAAGCTGGCTGGTAGTTAGCTGTAAACATTTGCCCAGCTGATCAATGACTCCTAAGTGGTTGTTAGTCTTTGCACATGCCCTCCAGTTGGTGAATCTTGGGGTTCTACTAAACAAACAAACAAACAAATCTGAGGACTTGGATGGCGGTAGACTCTCCTTCATTTGATGCTTTTCAGCAGAGGTTGGATGGTCACCTGTCAATGAGTCTTTAGCTGTGATTCCTGCATTGCAGAAGGTTGGACTAGATGAATATTTGGGTCCCTTCAAACTTTACAATTCTAATATTCTGTGACTCTTACCCCTGATCTGGAGGCTACTAGTCACAAGAGCTAATGTTGGAAACCACTTCTCCACTTGAACAGGGCTCAGATATTAGAACATAGGTGCAGCAATAACTCAATATGGATAGCTCTCATTTTCAAAACCATAAAATGGCTGGTATGTACAAGTCCTAGAATCCCTGACAATAAACAACCAAGGTCCAACTTGTCACTTGTCAGCAGAGGAGAATAGGCTTCATCCTGCTCCATGAATTTGTGTCCCGCGCCCCCACCTTGTATTAACAGCAGGGAAGATGATAGAGGGAATAAGATTGGCTACCATTGTCTCATACAATCTTCTCATTCCACCCTTCACATCCATTTTTATGTCCAAATGCTTACACAGCATTGCAGTCTCCACCATAAACCCTTTTGCAGTAAGGAGCATTCAAAGCACACTGACTGCGTACCTAGCTCCCAAATTAATTGATCTGAAAATAATTAAGTAGGCAATTCGTGTGCAGCAGCTACTGCTAATTATCCCAGAGAGGCCCATTTCACTGTTTTTGTGATCCTTTCCTTGTGGGTGGTATGTTCCTTCTGTCTTCCTATCACAAGGCAACAGAGCGAGCTCACGGGGGTCGTAACTATCACTTCTTTGATTCATTTTTATAGTTTAAATCCCTTGCAGGGCTTTTCAGAAAATATCAGCGTCCAAATATTATCTGTAAGAGTAAGTAAGCCAACAGCAGACCACTTTCTTCATGACAGATATGAAGCTTTTGGGATGGGCTGATCCACTGATTCCAGCCCATTGCAGGTTGGCTGGTGCTCAAATAATAGATTGGTTGAGAAGAAAGGCTCATAGCTCAGTGGCAGAGCATCTTCATTGCATGCAGAAGGTTCCAGGTGCAATCCCTGGCATCTCCAGTACACCCCCTGTCTGAAACCCTGGTGAGCTGCTGCCAGACAGTATAGACAATACTTACTCAAGACTATTGGCCCATCTAGCTCCATATTCTATTAAGGCAGCTTCCTATGTTCCTTAATCAAGTGCTAACATGGATACATATTTGGGGAAGGGCTACAGCTCAGTGGGGGACACAGGTGGTGCTGTGGGTTAAACCACAGAGCCTAGGACTTGCTGATCAGAAGGTCAGCAGTTCACATCCCCACATCGGGGTAAGCTGCCATTGCTCGGTCCCTGCTCCCGCCAACCTAGCAGTTTGAAAGCACATCAAAGTGCAAGTAGATAAATAGGTACTGCTCTGGCAGGAAGGTAAACGGCTTTTCTGTGTGCTGCTCTGGTTCGCCAGAAGCAGCTTAGTCATGCTGGCCACATGACCCAGAAGCTGTACGCCGGTTCCCTCGGCCAATAAAGCGAGATGAGCACCACAACCCCAGAGTCAGCCACGACTGGACCTAACGTTCAGGGGTCCCTTTACAGCTCAGTGGCAGAGCTAGGGTTGCCATATCTTGAAGAGCAAAAAAGGAGGACAGCCTGAGCCACTGCCAGCCCGAACTGGGGAAAGAGGTGTATGGGCATGGGCGCACAGGGCCACCGCTGCTGCGCCCGTGCACCTCTTACCCAGCTCAGGCTGGCAGCAGCTGCAGCATGCAGTGAAGCCCAAGCCCAAGCCCCAGACATTTCCTTTAAAATGTAAAAATCCACCCAGAAGGGCATGTTGACCCTCAAAAAGAGGATATGTCCAGGTTTTACCAGACATATGGCAACCCTGGGTCATTTGCACACAGAAAGCCCCACCTTTAACCCCTGCCATTTCTCCATGCGGACAATACTGAGCACATTGGACCACTGGTCTGACCCAGTATCAGGCAGTTTCCTCTGTTCCTTTGTTAGAAGCCTGGCTTTGTTAGACAGCCACTGTGGTGTAGTGCTTAAGAGCAGTGGACTCGTAATCTGGTGAACGGGGTTCGCTTCCCTGCTCCTCCACATGCAGCTGCTGGGTGACCTTGGGCTAGTCACACTTCTCTGAAGTCTCTCAGCCCCACTCACCTCACAGAGTGTTTGTTGTGGGGGAGGAAGGGAAAGGAGAATGTTAGCCACTTTGAGACTCCTTAGGGTAGTGATAAAGTGGGATATCAAATCCAAACTCCTACTCCTCCTCCTCTTCTTCTTGGCTGCCCCCCATGCTTAGGGGTGTGTAACAAGAACACCAAAAGGGGGGTGGGTGGAGTAGAGTTAGGGTAGTTGCCCCTCACATTTTTCACTTAATTCTTATTGCAGTGCCTGAAGTGGGCTAATGTTTCTGTATAAAGTGACGGCCATTGCATTCCCTCCCCTAAATGTCAAAGCCAATTAATCTTTATACAAACGATAAGCAAGAAAGGAGAAATGAAAATGTTCCAGGCTTTATTGCTCCTTTTAAATAAAACACTATGCCACTTTCTTGCTGACACTTTCCTTTCCTGCTTATTCTCCTTCTGTGCTATTGCAAGACCAAACTATCTTCTTTAGTTCTCCAGTTTTATTGTGACTCCAAAATGTGATCACGCTCAATTTTCTCTTTATTACTCATATTACTCTCAATTATTGTTGTTTATTAGTATTAGACCCAACTGATGCAATCTACCAGAAAAAGGATTTCTGCTTGTGCAATGGGACTTCCTCCATGCTCTGATTCTGCCCCAGAGAGTTGAGAGAGCTCCTAGAACAGATTTAGGGGCTGCATGGGGGGAAGAGGCAGGATCACTGGTGGAAGAAGAGGAGTGCGGGGGGAGCACACCGCCCCCAGCAGCGCAATCCCGGTGGGGTGCCATTGTGGCCTTATAATGGGAGTGGAGAAATTCCAGCTTAGGGCTAAATCTGACTCACCAGACTCTTCTCAAGCCATGCCTCCTTCTCAAGCCACACCAGTTACTGAACTTGGTCCATCCCCTCCTCGGCTGAATTTGAATGTTTGGAAAGTGTCCTTGAACTGCAACGATGCCTGTCTTTTGCCTGGATGAAACCTGGAGTGGTATCTGTATGTAGGTAGAAACATGTGACCTTTCCATGACTGGAGCATAGCCTCCTGTGCAAAGGTAAGAGTGATGCCCCTTGCTCCACTAACTTTTTTCCCAACTTTTTTCCTCCATCGATGGCATGTGGCCCTTGGAAGGCTGCCTTCTAGGGAATGTGGCCTCTGGACTGACAAAGGTCCCCCATCTCTGCCTTCCTTTGAAGGTGGGATATGGATTTAACCTCAGCAAGAAAGCACTCAATGGACATTTCTCTCCATCCTGCTCCAGTGCCTTGCCTGCTATCGCATCGTCTCCCCTTGCAGTAAATTAAATCATATTCCGATTTAAAAGAGAGAGAGAGAGGATGAATAGTAGAGAAAGGGATGTCAGCCCAGCCTGCACAGGAACAGATAAGGCCCAGTGAATGTGTGCAGGAGTGAGATAGCGGAATAAAGGTGAGGGAATAAGGGATGGGGAGCATGGGGAGGGAGCAAGAAGTAGGAACGGAAAGATGAAAGTTCTGTCTGAAGATCCCCGGCTTCAAAACAGCAAAACTCTGCAAGGAGACAGAGTGCACAAATGTATTTTCCTTGATCTGCACAAACCTACAAGTGTAAAGTATAGAGACTGTCAGGGAAATGAGGGTGTGGGCATGACTTCGAATGATTGGAGAGGGAGACAGAGTACAGGTGCGATGGGGCTGATATGTAGGTTGTAGCATCCCTCGTGCCTATTAATTTATTTTATTGCATTTAAATTCCACCTTTTCCTCCAAGGAGCTCAAGGTGTTGTATATGCCTCTCCCCCTCATCATTTAATCCCCACCACAAACCTGCGAGGTAGGATAAGCTGAGAGGCAGTGACTGGCCCAAGGTCACCCAGTGAGCTTCATGGCCAAGTGAGGATTTGAACCATGGTTTCCCAGGTCCCTAGTCTGACACGCTAACCACTACATGACAGTGTCTGTCACACTAGCTATGGGCTGATTTGTGGATTTAGCATGCATACACAGCAAGTAAGCCCATTACAATAGTCACTTCATCAAGTCTGTAAGCTGGCTTCACAGTGAGGTGTGTTTAAAGTTGCCACTGAGACTGAACCTTCACACCAAGTTCAAACTGAATTTGGAAGTTCCTCATTAGCCTAAACGTTTTGAGGGATTTCAGCAGAAGTGGGGAGAGTTTGGGTCAAAAGAGTGACATCTCTTGGAGCTTTTATATGCAATTATGCTGTCACAGGATATCCCCCCCCCCTTCGCTAGAGACAAAATCAAAATATATATAATGGTGAGGTTCCTGAAGTTCAAAGGAAGCCAGCAAAAAGTTGAAGGATGCTGGCAAATTTTCCCTAGGAGACTTTCACATATCCCTAAGTGTTTTCTACACATACATCTTCACACAGCACATTCCAGATTCATATAATGTGCTGCCACAGATGTAGTGAGGGCAACAGTTTTGGGTAGCTTTAAAAGCGGGAGGGGACAAATACATGAAGGAGAGGTTTATTCATGGTTGATAGGGATGGATGGAGCTGTCAATTTTGGTTTCTCGCAGTTTCTCATTCTTCTAGCCTTAAGCTCAGTTCTCCACATTTCCACATCAGTTTACTTTTTTAAAAAAGTCCTCATGAAAATGTACCAACATACACACACCATCCTTCATCTGGGCAAGCAAGAGACATGATCACAAATCAAGACGATCCCAGTCCAGGGCGGGGGACCCTCAAGGAGTGTGAGAAGCAGGGCTAGGGAAGGCTGTGGCCTGGGACAAGTCTTTATGGCTTGATGGAGAGGTCAGAGGGCTGCCTTTGGCCCTGGGCACTGAGGTTACTTAGCCTAGTTAAAGCCAGAGCTTTTTTTCAGCTGGAACTTGCTGGAACTCAGTTCCAGCACCTCTTGGGTGGGCACCATTGCCATTTTAAGAGAATGAGGGAGGTGTTCATTATGAGTTGCAGCACCTTTTTTTCTAGAAAAATAGCACCGATTAAAGCCAACCTACTACTGTGGAAGATCAGCAAGCTCAAATCACAGTGTATTTGGTTGTTTCCTTCTTATTTTAGTTTCTTTAAAAGTTTGGAGGCTGCTGTCAGAATGCCTGGCTGCCTGGCTTCATCTAATAATGAGGGGCAATGAAATATTTTGCTTCGGGGTGCAAGCTGTTTACCTGTAGGGTTCAAAGAGATATGTTCTTTCCATCCACCACAAGCCTCTCTGTTTAATTGGCCCAGGCTCTTCATACTGCTTTTGCTTGGCACTGGAGGCCTCGGGTATCAGCCACTGCCAGAGGTCAAATAGGAGACTGATGGCATTCTGAATCTTCGTTTCCTTGCGGGGAGGGGAGGGAACTTGGTTGCCTAGCAGCACAGATGAGTACCACAGCATCACTTGTCTCCTCTCAATGTTGAGGCCATCACCAAATCCAGAATCTTCTGGCTGTTTCCTTGCCCCCTTCCTGATCTGCAGAAAACTATGAATTATAAACACTCTCCTGATTCATATGAGAGGTGGGTGTATCAAAATGAAGAAAGGGAAGTACTGGCATGAATTATTCAATTTTGTTGAAAACAGATATAGAATTTTCTATAGGTTTTTTTTAAAGAAAAAATGTGAGCTTATGACAGACTGATGACAATAAAAGAGAAATGCAATAAAAAAAACTTTAACAAATGCAGTATTACTAGGGATGTGCATGCACCCACAATCCAATTCAGAGCCCATTCCAATGCTTTGGAATGGCCCTGATCCGATCCAGAATTATCCAGGGCCAGCCCTACCTGGATCTGTGCCCCAATCTTATTCAGGAGTCTTGTATTGCTTTTAATTAGAGTTTAAAATGTCCTCTCCTTCTCCTCAGTGCAAGGCCACCCCCTTTGACAACCCCAGATCAACTCAAGTGGACCCAATTTGATCCAGGCCTCAACCCATTCCAGCCAAATCCCAGGTTGACCCAAATTGGCCAAATTCAGTTTGGGATCTGGGCTTGAGCTGGTATGCACTATTATCTACCCCATAGAAATACAACACAGATGGGGGAAAGAGCTAATAGCCTAGCCTTCTCATAATAACTGATACCCTCTAGATGTGACCAGAACAGGATACAATACACCTGCCTTTCACAGAAGGCAGTCGTATATTAGAAGGGCTATCCAGCCCACATCCAGTTTAGAGAACATTAAGAAGAGAGATTTGAGACCTGGGAGTTGCCCACCAAGAGTGAGTGACTGCACAGCAGACTAAGCAGGCACACAGGTCACAGCCTGGGTCACAGCCTACTCTACTATAGTGAGATCTGCATTGAATTCCTGTTAAAATTTAGACTGGGTGCTTCTAAAATTGCATCTCTACAAGAGATGGGGAGCCTGTGGCTCTCTAGATGCTGTTGGACTACCATTCTCATTAGCTCCACCCACCATGTCCAATAGTCAGGGACGATAGAAGTTGTAGCCTAATGGGATCTAGAGGACCACAGGTCCCCCATAATGATCTACAGTGCAGTGGTACCTCTAGTTATGAACTTAATTCGTTCTGGAGGTCCGTTCCTAACCTGAAACTGTTCTTAACTAGAGGCGTGCTTTCGCTAGTGGGGCCTCTTGTTGCCGCTGCACCACCGGCACGCGATTTCTGTTCTCATCCTGGGGCAAAGTTCTCAACTCAAGGTAACTCTTCCAGGTTAGCAGAGTTTGTAACCTGAAGCGTTTGTAACCTGAGGCGTTTGTAACTCAAGGTACCACTGTCTATATAAATATTAACCTAAGCAACTGTGATGTGTTTCCTCCTTTTTAATGATGTGTAATTGGCCCCCCGATGCCGAGGTCTCAAAAATCCTTAGTTGGTTTCTGGTGCCAGCCTTGATATGAAGGTAGTATGACCTATAAGGAGTTGCCAGCTCCTTTGCAAATGGAGACTTTCATCCTACCTACCCTACCTTTGTGTCTATCTGTTGTTGACCTTCATGATCTTCTGATATTTGTTTATCTTCTTCCAAATTATCTCTTGTAATTAGAATCCTTCTCCTCATCTCTAGGGGCCGCAGGCTTCAAATGAGGATTGCTTAAAAGCAATTACATTTTGATATTGGAGATCTGTACACATAAATGTTGTATCATTTCCAATTAAAAATAGTAATGAATTTTGTCCACAGAGACAGCGGACTGAGCGGAGCTATTGTTTCTGTTGGTTCCACCGGGATATAACAAGAATGTGTGCACAAACATCTGTGTTGTGCGTGCGCATGCATGCACGCACACACACACACACACACACATGCCATTGTGTGTGGGTGCTGTTTCACCTTTGGACACAGTTTGAGTCAGAGATCCAAACCAGAAACTGCCTTTGAACTGAGTCATAGGAAAGGTCTCTGAGCATGTGCAGAATAGGGATGGATAAGGATGAGGGAGACATTCACTTTGGTTCACCTTTTAATGCCAATGCTAATTAAATTGCACTGCCTCAAGCAACATGTGAACCAAAGCACAGCTTTCCTTCAAAATTTGCACTGCTACAAATTTTCCAATGAAGTTCTCCAACCCCAAAAGGTGTGTAAAAATACTTACGTTGGTGGAAAGTGAGCATACAATGCATACATTAGTGAAAATAATATTTAAAAAATCTTATAGTAGTAAAGTTTTATGCAAAAATATGTATATTCAGCAAAATGGCATACAAGCATGTATATATTTGGAGAAATGTGCAGTAAAATATGGGGGGAGTGCAAGCTGATGTGGAAATGTCAGGAGCTGAACTTCAGACTGGAAAGATCAGGAACGAAAGTGGGGGATGAAATCCACAAATGTGTACAGCTCCAGGGATGGTGGATTAGTCAATTTCCAATCTGTTTCAGTTTCTCATGCGTTCAACTATGTGCCCACTCCATCCTGTTTTATGCAATTATTTTAAAAAGCACCCCCAAAATAGATTTAAATTTTACTCATTCTCCTAAGTTCTTCATTTCTGTTTGCTGTTGTTTTAGCCCAGGCGAACTTCCTCTTTCTGATGGCCTTGCTTTGCTAGTCATGGTCCTCTGGTCTTGGTCCTCTGGCTGGGGGGTTGAGAGGCTCCTCCATCATTCAGCTCCTCCATGATAATATGACAGCAACAATCACAGATAACAATGGCTCTCAAAGTGAACCATTTACAGTGGGATCAGTTGTTAAACAGGGTTGTGTTATTACCCCAACTCTCTTCATTATTTTCATTGCCATGATCCTACACTTTGTCGAAGGGAAACTCCCCACTGGGGTAGAAATCATATATCGAACAGATGGAAAGCTCTTCAATCTGAGCAGGCTGAAAGCAAAGAGTAAGGTTACCGTAACTTCCATCATAGAGCTTCAGTATGCTGATGTCAACATAGTGTGTGCACTCTCAGAGGATGACCTCCAAACCATCCTAAGTATCTTCACAGAAGCTTATGAAAAGCTTGGCCTGTCGCTCAACAGCCAAAAAACCAAAGTGCTGCACCAACAAGTACAAAATATCCCCTCCGCAGTGCCACAAATCCAACTCAATGGTGTAACGTTGGAAAATGTTGATCATTTCTCCTACCTAGGCAGTTATCTTTCCACAAGGGTCAACATTGATGCTGAAATCTAGCACCACCTGAGCTCTGCAAGTGTGGCTTTCTCCCGATTGAAGTGCAGAGTGTTTGAGGACCGAGACATTTGCAGGGAAACCAAAATGCTTGTTTACAAAGCTATTGTACTACCAACCTTACTCTATGCTTGTGAAACATGGACCACTTACAAATGCCATCTCCAGCTTCTCGAAAGATCCCATCAACGGTGTCTCCAAAAAATCTTACACATCACTTGGGAAGACAGGCAAACTAATATCAGTGTACTGGGTGAAGCAAAGATCACCAATGTTGAAGCAATGATTCTCCAACATCAACTTCATTGAACGGGTCATGTTGTGCAGATGCCTGATTATTGTCTTCCAAAGCAACTACTCTATTCCGAACTTAAAAATGGAAAGTGTAATGCTGGTGGTCAACAAAAGAGGTTTAAAGACTGTCTCAAGACAGTCTTATCTAAAAAATATATAGTATAAACACCGACAGCTGGGAAACACTGGCCTGCAAGCGCTCCAGTTAGAGAACAGCCTTTCCAAAAGTGTCATGGGCTTTGAAGACACTCAAACTCAGAATGCAAGGGAGAAAAGTGCTAGGAGGAAGGCACGCTTGGCAAATCCACACTGTGATCAACTCCCACCCGGGAACCAATGTCCCCACTGTGGAAGGAGGTGTGGATCCAGAATTGGCCTCCACAGTCACTTACGGACTCATTGTTAAAACCGTGTTTATGGAAGACAATCTTACTCGGCTACGACTGATCACCAAAGAAAGAAGAGAAGAGAGGCCAGAGTCTTATTTCTTTCACCTTTGCAACCCCACCACAACTGGCATATGGAGCATCAGTTTCCAACTCTGTTTCCACCTCTGTCTATTGGATGCAGCCAGGTTGGTCTCTCCCCATTGCCATGCTGCTTTCTTCCAGGGAGATGTACAGCCTCCTAGCAACCTCCCATTCCCTGGCCAGTGTCCTTCGCTCTCTGCAGTCGCAGGGCAAGTGTAGAACTTTGTTCATTTTCTAAGACTCTGTAATATACTTCTACCATCAAGGCTCATAAATCCTGCACAAACTCTCTGCTTAATGAAGAAAAAAAAGAGGTCCAGAACTAAGGAGACGCTCTGTAAAATTATTGCTTTGGAGAGCATCCAAAAAATTCTCTTGTCCCTCAGACAGAAGAAAGAGGAAAAAAGGTCACAGAATGCATTACTGGCTCAGCATGCCAATACTGAGAGTATGCAAAATGAAAACCTTTGGCAAGCAAATATACTGTACTCAACAGCATCCAGGCAAAATGACGTTATTTCAACTTCGAGATTGCTACCTATTTTACAAGAGGAGGTCATATTGAACGTACAAATGAAGATGGAAATGCTTCCGGCTTATGACTCAGCCTAAATATTAAGCAAAGACGTGATTGTGAGGTTTGGAATTGTACATTTGTTCAGTTTGGAACTAGCAGTGAGCCCAAATCCCCTCCACACACAAGAACTGTACCACCCTGTGAATAGATTTGGTGATCCAGGAACTGCATGAAGAGCAGACAAGTAAGGTGGTGGGTATCACACTGTGGTGAGCTGGAAGGTATGTTTTTTAACAGGAAAGAAAAATCTATACTTGGAAATTTACGTTCAAATATGCCCTTCATCAAAATGATTAGGACAGTAAATATGGAGCATAATACTATTAACTATTTATTAATATTGGCAACAACAGCCACTAACAACAACAAGAAGAATAGAGCTTGTTAAATTGCTTATTGCTCCAGAAGGTCTCCAAGCGACTCACAACATATTTAAGAACCTGGTGGATCAGGCCAGTGCCACAGCTAGCAAAGGAACACACTCTAAGCATCTCCAGTCCTCTTGACTGGAGGCCCAGTTGAACTTTACTGAAAGATGTGCAAGTTCATTTGATTTTATGCTGGCTGGATTCAATATTGCAATGTTTGTTAGTTTCCTTTGGCTAGCTATTGATTGGTGCTTCCATGCTTCTTCCTGACAACTTCAAACATCCAGCAGCACAGTGGCAGCCTGATGAACCATAGGGAAAGGACCATAGTTCTGTGGTAGAATATCTGCCTTGCATGCAGCAGGACCCAGGTTCAATTGCTGTTGTATCCAGATATGGCTTGGAAACCCTGTAGAGCTTCTGCCAGCCCGAGTAGATTATACTGAGCTCATGAAACTGTGGTCTGACTCAGTAATAAGGCAGCTTCCAGTTTGCCTATGAACAATGAAAACAGTTTTGAGTTCAGATTGGACTGGTGGGTGTTATTTCCCTTAAGAAAGATCAGATTAGTAGTGAGCAGCTAAAACACCAGATTTTGCAGAAAACCAAATGCAATCCTTATAATTATGTACGGCTAAGGTGGGCCACTTAGTTTCCTCTCTCCTAGGAAAAATGATAAGCTGCTTTTCACTCTCTGTAGTCTCCGTGTTCATTGTGCTTCAGCTTTGTTCTCTTCTTGGCAGAGCCACTGTTGTTCTGTGAATACAGTGGGGCCTCGGGTTACAGACACTTCAGGTTACAGACGCTTCAGGTTACAGACTCCGCTAACCCAGAAATAGTACCTCGGGTTAAGAACTTTGCTTCAGGATGAGAACAGAAATCGTGTGGCGGTGGCGTGGTGGCAGCCGGAGGCCCCATTAGCTAAAGTGGTACCTCAGGTTAAGAACAATTTCAGGTTAAGAACGGACCTCCAGAATGAATTAAGTTCTTAACCTGAGGTACCACTGTAGTTCTTTGCAGTTAAATATACACTTTTGCTCCTGCTTTGTTACAAAGGGGGGAACAATTCCTGTTCTCTCTGTGGTTCAGATTAAATAAGTTGATTTATGGGTGACTGTTTTATAGACAACAGAACATTCTGGACATTTTGTCCTCTCTTACGTTTGAGAGGTATAGAGAATGGAGACCAAGATGATCAAGGGTATGGAAGTCAAGCCTTATGAGGAACAGTTCAGGGAGTTGGGTATGTTCAGCCTGGAGAAGAGAAGACTGAGAGGTGATATGATAGACACTTTCAGCTCCACAGGGTAGGATGTGAACCAATGAATACAAATCACAAGAAAGGGGATTCTAGTTAAACATTAGGAAGACATTTCTGGTGGTAAGAGCTGTTGGGCAGTAGATTACAAAAGATGGTGGAATCTCTTTCATTGGATGTTTCTAAAGAGAAGTTGGATGGCCACCCATCAGGGATTCTTTAGCTGTGTGATGGCCTGGGACTCGGGCTCGGACTCAGAACCAGAGGAGTCTCAGTCTGCACCAGATCCTTTGCCTCAGGCATCATCTGAACCAAGTCTGGGGCCTGATCCTGAAGAGTTCCAGTCTGCACAGGTTCCCCTGCAACAAACACCAGCTGGGCCGAGTCAGAGGCCTGAGGCTGCCCTGGCTCCAGATGCGGGGATTGCCTCGTTGCCTTCAGCTGGGCCATCACTTACAGCTGCTCCACTACCGCTTTGGTCAGGGGAGGCTGAGGCGGCCCCTGGGTCTAGTCACTCACCATTGTCTCCCGAGCTGCAGAGACCAAGGTCTGAGAGAAGGAGAGACCTGAGTACTTGCAGGAGGAGTGCTTGCCTTTGGGCAAAACAGGGAGGTGAGTCGCCGGGGGATCAGGACCGACCGCTACCCTGACAAAGATAAAATGTTGTGGGAGCAACATTGCTGTATGCCAGATCCTGCCTGAGATCCTGTACCTGTCCTTGCCTGGTATCCTGCCTCTTGTCTTGCCTTGGCCCTGTTGAATTGACTCCTAGTGAAACCTTTGGATTCTGGACCGGTCCTGGACTGCGTTTCACGGGTTACCCCCGGGCCCAGCACAAGCTGTGATTCTGTGCTAGATTACCCTTCTGACTACAATTCTGTAATTCTAGGATTCTATGACCCCCTTCTCTGAAACACTGGAGGACTCTATGATTCTGTGAATCTAACTGAACATGCAAGTCTTGATCAGTGAAGCAGTGCACCTGCAAAGTGTGTGACACCCCCACCCCAAGAACTTTTGCTGCTATTATTAATACTGCTTTTCATTTCTTCTCTTTGATCTCAAAATGCATCCAGCATTTCGCCTGGGGAGGAGACACATACTACAGCACTAAAATTGCTTCTAAGTGACAACAGCCCGTCTATCAAGCATTTGGGAAGCACTGCAGAAAGCTTCCCAAACACTGGGGAATAAGTGGTTCCTGCAGAAACTGGCTGTGCTTGTGTGTTCCAGCCACTTCTCATACTATGCCACACATAGGACATCAGAGGTCAGGCAGGTGGGTATGGTTTGGGGGAAAACAGCCTTGCGGGCCAGATTGGGACCTGTGCTGTGCCAAATCTGGCTTGCAGCCTGAAGAATCCCCACCTCCAGTTCTTTTTTAAAAAATATTTTTATTGCTCAATTTCCACATAACAAATTATCAAACCATACAGTTGCCTACATAATTCCCCCCCCCATGGACTTCCCTCAGCTCCACTCCCTGATTTCGCTGCACATATTTTCTCTGCATATTATAAAATTATATATATCTTTACATATATGTCCTTCATGTTATCAACAATAAATGTGTGTATGTTTATTCAAAACCTGCCAAGGAGTCCAGTTCATTTTGTTGTATTTTTAAATAATTTGTATAAAGTTCCCATTCCTCCTTGAAGTGACAGTTGTCCTTGTCTCGCAATTTGTATGTCAATTTGGCCAGTTCTGCGTAGTTCATCAATTTCTCTTGCCACTGTTCTTTTGTCGGGATTTCTTCATTCTTCCATCCTTGTGCTATCAAAACTTTTGCCGCTGTTGTAGCACCTCCAGTTCTAAGCTGGATGGACCAATGGTATGACATGGCATAAGAACACACCCTCCAAATGTCCCTGTTTTCCAGGGATGTCCCTGATTTAGAGAAGCCGTCCCGGTTTCTGATTTGATCCCCGAATGTCCTGCTTTTCCTGAGGACGTCCCTATTTTCATTGGAGAAATGTTGGACGGTATGGAGTTATTCGACTTCCAAGCTGTATGAAGGCAATCCTGTCTATGGAAGGATTTTTAATGTTCAATGTTTTATTATGTTTTTATATATGTTGCAAGCTACCCGTAGTGCCTGGGGCAACCCAGTAAGATGTGTGGGGTATAAATAGTAAAATTATCATTGTGGAATGGGGTGTCCCTATTTTTGTGGGAGAAATGTTGGAGGGCATTTAAGAAAGCATTCTGTGCTCCAGTCCATCCACTTCAAGGATGGTCCCATCCACTTCTGGGTTTAGGCCCACCAGCAAGTGGCCCCTCACAGATCATCCCGGAGAGAATGTGGTCCTTATCAGAGAAAAGGTTCCCCTTTCTTCTAAGCACTATTGTGCACTGCCTCGCAATATGTGCTGAATTGAAAGCACCGTGATGCAGAATCACTGCTGGCAACAGCTTCACGTTTAGCGGCTTTTCTGAATTGTGTCGTAGTGGCGGCGGCGGGCAAGAGAAAGAGAAGGCATCAAATCTCTTTTTAATTGTTCTTCTCCCATCAGCAATACTCACTTTTGGTGTTGGTTACAGAATACAGAAGCGCCTGGCTGGTGCTTGTGCCCGCTCGACAACCCCGGCTAGTTGATTATGGATGCTGTAAGCAAGCTCCAATGTTTCATAGGGAAAGAGGCCATTTCAGTGCAGTTCAAGTGGATTAGGGCTGGCTAGTGGCAATTTCCTAGAAATGAGGAAAGTAATGCAAGGAAACCAGAATGTGCATCATGAGTATGGCTGCATTTTTTTAAAATGAGAGCGAGAGAGAGAAAATGCCTTTTTTTTTCCAGCCAGGGGAAGAAAATAGAAATGATAGTATTAAGCTCAGGATAGCAAGGAGGCGAGAAAAGAGGTTTGTGTGTGGATTGCACTGCAGAGGAAGGCAAGAAAATCTTGAACAAGGAGGTCTAAAGTTTCAGGAGATGTTCCCTCCCCACCCTCCTCCTGTCCAGCTTATCAGGCTTGTCCTGGCTCAGAAAGAACATTTGGTGTTTAATCAATTAATCCAAGGTCAGGGGAACCATCAAGCCAGATTGATACCTCCTCCCAACACTCCCAAGCCAAGTTTGACAGAAGAGTAGAACCACCCACCTGGCAATCACCTGAGGTCACAATCATACCAGGTGACCCTTATTTGCCCACAGCAGTCTCCAGACTGAGAGCCAGTGTGGTGTAGTGGTTAAGAGCGGTAGTCTCGTAATCTGGGGAACCGGGTTCGCATCTCCGCTCCTCCACATGCAGCTGCTGGGTGACCTTGGGCCAGTGTTTGTTGTGAGGGAGGAAGGGAAAGGAGAATGTTAGCCGCTCTGAGACTCCTTAAAGGGAGTGAAAGGCGGGATATAAAATCCAAACTCTTCTTCTTCTTCTTCAGACCCTATTTTGGAAGGGGTTTCTGAAGACATCTTCAAGAGCCTGACTCAAAATGCTGTTTTTGAAAACACTACTTTGAACGGAGCTTTGCAGTCACGGGCAAACAGCTGATCAGTAGCGCACGCAAACACCCTTTTGGCACTGAACCAGATTTAATTTTTATCTGCCCCACTGTCCTGGGTTGTCAGAGGAAGGATGATATAGATGGGTTGTTTTCTACAGACCTGGGGGAGGACTCCAGTTGGGTGTAGATCTTGAGGAGGGTCTAAGCGTGTGGGGCTTCCTTCAATCTGCTTTCTCACCTCAACCATCCCTGCTTTGAGAGCCACGAGCCCTTCCTCCCTCCCCACAGCCATTGGAACCTATATCGGATATTTCCATGGTGCCTATTGCACTGCTCACCCCTGCTTCTCCAGATGTAGGTGTTCTACCTGCCATGCCTGCCTTGCAGACAGCAAAGACACCTCCCCTGTCACCTAAGCCCCAGAGGTGCCAAAAGAGGTGTGAAAAGGTGGAGCAGAATTCACCTTCTATGGGGAGCATTAGATTGCTTGGCTAAGGAGCAGAACCGCTTGCTGCACTAAGTTGAGCCCATCCCTGAACCTATTCATTTAAATAGGATACCAAGGGGTGTGCCCATGTTGGATGAACATCTAAGCTAGATCACCGTGCCACGCCTTTGTGTTTCTGTGCCTTGGATCAACTCTGTTGCCTGCTGTCCCTCCAGCCAGCTATTCACATAGGTATTGCACTGATGTAAGTGTTAATGCCTATGGAAACATCCTCATCTGAGTTATTGTTCTTGAACAACTGGGAACCAGGACATACAATGTCAGCGGTAGAGCAGGCTGTCCAGGCTTGACTGAAATGGTCTCACAGGCCAAATGGGGAGGCCTAGTGGAACTAATATGGCTTCCAAGCCAGAGGTTCCTAACCTCCGAATGAGTCGGAAATTGCTAGAAAATGCGCCAACACTATTGTTCAATTTTATTGGATCTGATCTAGAAGATGTGGGCCTACTAGTAAACAATAGCAAATCATCTGCCTACAAAACCTTTTAAAATCCCATTTGTTCACATGCAAAAAATAAAATAAAAATGGATTTCTCTGTTTTGCGTAATGGCACATGCCAATAGCTCCAAATGTAAATCAAAACAGAAATATGACAGTCTCGTTTCCCTCCTATTTAATGTTACAATTTATGAGTCACTTTTCCATCAAAGGTACTCAAAGCATCATCAAAAAGTTTACTAGAAGCCTATGATAAAAATGACAAAAGAACAGCAGTAACAATCAAAATCATGAAAAATTGATCTTCAAATGAAGGGGACAGAATCACAACAAAACCCCAAAACATTATTATAGAAAGCCTGACAGATGTTTGCTAAGTAGTTGTTATGCATGCTAGAAATGTGAGGAAAATAGAGCAAATTTTATGCATGTATGGTGGACGTGTGAGAAAACCCGAGGTTTCTAGGGTAGGTGGAATCATTAAACGAAATACAGGAAATGATTATTATATGGAGGGGGGGCATACAGCCTGAGGGTCAACTTTGGACCAGTATAGATCCCAATATGGTCTGTGTGGTCATTTCCACCACCAAACCACAAACCACCATATGTGACATTAGGCAGAGCTGCTTTGGCAGCAAAGCTAAGTTCCATGTGGGGAACTAAATCATGCAGCCAATCCCTGCAGACAGTAATTTTGCCAGCCCTGTGCTTGGCACTGTCTAGCACAGAGCTGGCAAAGAGTCCTTTGCTGCAGATTCTGATCAGCTAGCTGCTGGGCACTTGGGAAGCACTGCACAAGAGACCCAGATGGGTGGATGGGACAACAACTGTCAATCATCTCACATCATATTGAGAGATAGGTTGTCCCACTGTTATGTCTTGAGCATGGATCACAAAACCATAGGCAGGTAGGATTTTAGAATGTAGTAGAGTTTGGATTTGATATCCCGCCTTTCACTCCCCTTCAGGAGTCTCAAAGCGGCTAACAATCTCCTTTCCCTTCCTCCCCCACAACAAACACTCTGTGAGGTGAGTGGGGCTGAGAGACTTCAAAGAAGTGTGACTGGCCCAAGGTCACCCAGCAGCTGCATGTGGAGGAGCGGAGACGCGAACCCGGTTCCCCAGATTACGTGACTACCGCTCTTAACCACTACATCACACTGGCTCTCAGTAATTTGATTGGCCCGTAGGAGCTGTCCAATCCGATTCCAGGAGGGGAGTTTGAATTAGCCTATCAGGTGTGGCTGATGGTGTCAATAAAGTATATATAGCCTGGGATCTGGGCGGGGCACCACTGACTGACTCCTACAGGATGATTGACTGTTTATACTATGAGTTGAAATAAACACAAGATAACCTCTCCACTGAGTTTATTTCACCCACCTACCTGTCCAGATAGACCCATGGGGGCTAGGGAGAGATAAGGATCTGGTCTGTGAGACCCAAAGTTTCCCCCTTCCCTGTTATACAACAATAAGTCATTTCATGAATCCTTTTGGGCCTATCTTAAAGAAAGCATACCATTAGATTTCATTGGATCATGTTCACTGCAGCCACATTCTTTTGGGTTATCTTCGTTTTAAAAACCGCAATGCATAAAGCACTGTGCATGCACATTTTGCCACATATTTCACTTCATATGTATCTTCTGAAAGGAGGTGAAAAGAAATCTTGATGAATTGTGGTTCCACCAAAGTGTAGGATCACTCATTCATGTCAGTGAATCCAACCTTGAAGTACTTTCACAGGGTTTTCAGAAACTTTACCCAGATCTGTGAATTGCTAATATAATATTTATTTTCTTAGCACATCTTTATCCTGTAAATTTTGAGTGTTTTATGCCATAGGCTGACTGAAAAGATGAAGTATTTCAAAGAGGGGTGGGGAATAACCCTTTCCCCCAGGTATAAAAGTGAGAAAAGAGTTAAATCTTCATTCAGAAGATTAAAACAAAAAATCTGCCAAGATGTTTAGGAACTACTGGGATCCGTGTTAACTAAGATGTATCTAATGATTGCTTATATCTTCTCTGCAGGTCTAGCCAAGCCAATGGGATTAGTTGAAGGCCCTGGAGGCTTGGGCCAAGGGGGGATGGCTGCTACCCTGAGAGACGATAGTCATGAATCTGAAACAAAGTATGAAGAATATGGTTATAATGCCCAGCTAAGTGATCGGATTTCACTGGACAGGTCTATTCCTGACTACAGACCAAAAAAGTAAGTACACTTTTATTAGTGGACATGATTCTGTTTTCTTTACTCACATTGGAAAGCTCCTAAAGGTTTGTCTAAGTTTTAGTGTAAAGGTAGCCTAGATCAATGTTTCCCAACCTTTGGTCTCTAGCTGTTTTCAGACTACAATTCCCATCACCCCTGACCACTGATCTTGATCGCTAGGGATGATGGGAGTTGTAGTCCAAAAAGAGCTGTAGACCAAAGGTTGGGAAACACTGGCCTAGATGATGCCCTCCTCATATTATTAGACTCCAGCTCCCATCAGCCCCAACCAGCATGGCCAATGATCAGAGATGATGGGAGTTGTAGTCCAACAATATCTGGGTGGCTCTAATTTGGCCATTCTTGAAGCTAGCAGATGATGTCCAACTAGCTAAGCAACTAGAAAGGTCAGGTTATAGGACAATGGAAACCTGAACCAGATGTCTACTGGTAACTTACCTGTGTGTGTCACCATTTGGAAATTCAGTCTTCTCAAATGATAACTAATATGAAAGGCAGCATGTCTCCTACTACCAGATGCTAGGAAATAACAGTAGGAAGGGGCTATTGCACCCATGTCCTGCCTATAGGGTTCCTCAAAGGATCTGGTTGGCTGCAGTGGGAAACAGAATGCTGAACTAGATAGGCATTAGCTCTAACCCAGTAGGGCTCTTCTTTTGTTCTTTTGCTCTTCTCTCCTGTCTTCCAAGACCAGGTGAGGGTTGTGGGAAGCTAACCTGAATGTAGGCCTGGAGAGTGTAATTCTCCTGTCCCCTCAGTTAGGGCTGCCATACATCCAGAATTTCCTGGACATATCCAGGATTTGTCCATAGAAAATGGTGTCCAGGAAAACCTGGCTGAATAGCAGCCTTTATAAAAAATGTTGATTTTTTTTTTTTAACTTCTGAAAAACTGCTGGAACAGAAGGAAATGAAGGAATGAGAATCTCTCGGTCCTGCTGTACACATTGGTGGCATATATGCACACATGGCCTTTTGGAAATGAGAAGCTCTTTTATCTCGTCTGATTGGCTGAGGGAAGGGTGATGCTGGGCAGCTGGCTGGCTTGGGATGATGGTCTGCTTCTCCACTGAAACTGACAAGGTAGCAGGAGAGCCTTGTCAGTTTCAATTTGTTCAGATTCCTTTTAAAAAACATTTGTATCTAACCCTGAGACATATGTGGGCTGGAGGTTGGGAGGATCAAATGACTCATCTTTAATTGTACTTCTGAGAAAAGAAATATAACGAAAGAACTCTATAGCCAGGATCTTTATTCAAGCCAACTTTGGCTTTTTGCTTTAAAGTAAGGCTACATCCACATTATGCATTGAAAGCACTCCAATACTACTTTCGGAATCATGGCTTCCCACAAAAGAAATCCTGGGAGCTGTATTTTGGTAAGAATGCTGAGCATTGTTAAGAGATCCTTATTCATTCTCCGAGAGCTACAATTCCTAAAGTTCCCTGGGAAGAGGGATTGGTCATTAATCTGCTCTGGGAATTGTAGCTCTCTCGAGGGAATAGGGTCTCCTAACAAAGCTCAGCATCCTCAATCAACTATATTTCCCAGAATTCTTTGGGGGTAAGCCATAACTGTTAAAGTGACTTTTATCTTAATGATTTATTTCAAAAAATATATATTCTGCTTGATTGTTTAAAAAAACACCCCCAAGAGAATAAAACAATAATATTATCAGTAAAGGTAAAGGTAATGAGACCATTAGGTCCAGTCGTGACCGACTCTGGGATTGCGGTGCTCATCTCGCTTTATTGGCCGAGGGAGCCAGCGTACAGCTTCCGGGTCATGCGGCCAGCATGACTAAGCCACTTCTGGCGAACCAGAGCAGTGCACAGAAACACTGTTTACCTTCCCGCCAGAGTGGTTCCTATTTATCTACTTGCACTTTGACGTGCTTTCAAACTGCTAGGTTGGCAGGAGCAGGGACCAAGCAACAGGAGCTCACCCTGTTGCAGTGATTTGAACCACGACCTTCTGATCGGCAAGTCCTAGGCTCTGTGGTTTAACCCACAGTGCCACCCGCGTCCCTTAATATTATCAGTAGAAACAGTCAAAAACAACTATTTAAAACATAAAAAAATAAAACCAGCAAATTAGAACATACTTCAACAGTCTACATGTTTGGGTAGAATTGTCTAAACCGATGGTTCCCAATTGGTGAGCCAAGGACCCCAGGGGGTCCACATAACACACCCAGGGAGTCCACGGCACTATTCACATAACAAAAATCACCATAGACATATCATATATATTTTTCAAAAGTAGGGGGTCCACAGCTTGGCTTTTGAAAAACAGGGGTTCTGCAGTACTTAGCTAATTGGGAACCACTGGTCTAAACAAAGAAAAAATTCTAGCAGTTGCTGCCTGATGTTAAAACAGCATACCAGAATGTTTATCTGATGAATATAGGGACGTCCTATTCAATAATAATAATAATAATAATAATATAATACCCCCACACATCTGACTAGGTTTCCCCAGCCACTCTGGGAGCTTACAGCACATATAAAACCCTAGTAAAATGTTGTACAGGGGTACTTGTACTACAGGTTACAGACTTCAGTTTACAGACTCGTACCTTGGGTTAAGAACTTTGCTTCAGGATGAGAACAGAAATCATGCGGCAGCAGGAGGCCCCATTAGCTAAAGTGGTATTCAGGTTAAGAACAATTTCAGGTTAAGAATGGACCTCCAGAATGAATTAAGTTCTTAACCCGAGGTACCACTGTACATTAAAAACTTCCAGATACAGGGCTGCCTTCATATGTCTTCTAAAAGTTGTGTAGTTCTTTATCTCCTTGACGTCTGATGGGAGGGCGTTCCACAGGGAGGGTGCCACTGCCAAGAAGGCTCTCTGAAGCTGTAAGTGCCAGTTCTGCAGATCAAAGCAGTCCAGTATGCAAATGTGGGGTAAGGACATAAGGGTGCCTTAAATGTATAGCATGGATGTGACTTTAGGGCCCTTTAACTATACTAATTTTTTATGGGATTTTCTCCATGACTGCCTTGCACATGCATTGATAAACTAACTTATACCAAAGTGCCACATTTTTCATGCATCTCTTCTTTGACCAGTATGGCAAACTGTGTTTAACGCTGACACCATTTAAGGACTTCCTTCATTAAGTGGCTTTCAAAATCCTCCAAAGGAGATCCTTCCAATATCCTCCAAAGGAGATGTCCTTCCTCCCCTGTCATCAGAATAACAATCGGTAAACGTCTTAATGCAGCCCAAGGAATGCGACACTGCTAAACTGCTCTCCATAGGCAGGACTGAAAAGAATACTTAATTAATTTCTAATAATAATTCCTCCCCCCCAAAAAAACCTTTGGGTTTTTTCAGCACAGCTGAAAGTTTAAATAAAGAGCCTTATTAAGTGGGGAGAGAAAAAGTTTAAATAAAGCATGCTCGACAAGTCTTTCTGGAGAGATCACTCCAGCTGCAGGTAGCCAGAAAGAAAAAGGCAGCATGTCAAAATCTGAGCAGGTTGTTGTTGTTTAGTCGTTTAGTCGTGTCCGACCCTTCGTGACCCCATGGACCAGAGCACGCCAGGCACTTCTGTCTTCCACTGCCTCCCGCAGTTTGGTCAAACTCATGCTGGTAGCTTCGAGAACACCATCCAACCATCTTGCCCTCTGTTGTCCCCTTCTCCTTGTGCCCTCCATCTTTTCCAACATCAGGGTCTTTTCCAGGGAGTCTTCTCTTCTCATGAGGTGGCCAAAGTATTGGAGCCGCAGCTTCAAGATCTGTCCTTCCAGTGAGCACTCAGGGCTCCTTAAGAATGTATAGGTTTGATCTTCTTGCAGTCCATGGGACTCTCAAGAGTCTCCTCCAGCACCATAATTCAAAAGCATCAATTCTTTGGCGATCAGCCTTCTTTATGGACCAGCTGTCACTTCCATACATCACTACTGGGAAAACCATAGCTTTAACTATACGGACCTTTGTTGGCAAGGTGATGTCTCTACTTTTTAAGATGCTGCCTGAGCAGATAGCATGCTTAAATTGCAAGGCAGCCCAGCTAGCATGGCTGTTGCAGGCTACAACTTCCATCAGCCTTAGCATCACACCATGATGCTGGCTGGGGCTGATTGGAGTTGCTGTTGGGTTGCCATATGTCTGAATTTTCACTTTTTGAAATATGGCAGCCCTAGTTGTAGCCCACAATATTTGGAGGACTCCAGGTTAGTGAACATTGCTGTCAAGGCTAGTGGAGGATTAAATTCAGGGGCTGATATTGTTGTGCATTTGCCAAAGCCCATGCTTCAGCACAAGAGTGCCAAATTGAATAAAATATGGAGGGGGGGGCGTAAGCCCTGCCCCACATAATCACAAGACACAGCACACATGCACACCATTTGAATTACAATCCCCATCAATTTTGGATTATTATTATTTCAGTGGTACCTCGGGTTAAGTACTTAATTTGTTCTGGAGGTCCGTTCTTAACCTGAAACTGTTCTTAACCTGAACATTTAGCTAATGGGGCCTCCTGCTGCTGTGCCGCCAGAGCACGATTTCTGTTCTCATCCTGAAGCAAAGTTCTTAACCCGAGGTACTATATCTGGGTTAGCGGTGTCTGTAACCTGAAGCGTCTGTAACCTGAAGCATATGTAACCTGAGGTAGCACTGTATTCTTACTATTGTTAACCAGAGACCCTGGGGCAGAATACAGCCCAATGGGCCTCTAAGTCTGCCTGTTGGAACTCTAGCAAAAGAATATTTCACCCCCCACAGGCCACAGCCCTCAGCAGTCCTGCTCCCCATAGTGTTTTTGTCTGGCTAGAATGTGCCATTGAACTCCAATAACTCCTCTTACTTGTCTGGACTGAGGATAAAGAGGAGTGGTTGGTTTAGAAATTACCCTGCTGCAGAGTGCCTCTGTTGCCCTGCACATTTTTGTCTCTAGCTCCACCCACCACTGGCATGTGGCCCTATCTGGAAAGGAATGTAACCAACTTCAATCCTAAAGAAAGGTCATTAACTTTGGTATGACCTTCTGTCGGCCCCCATGGCTCTTCACTTCATCAAATCTGGCCCTCTTTGAAAAAAGTTTGGACACCACTGCACTAAAGAATACCCTGCTTTAGCTCCTTCTTCACCTGCCTACTCCAAGTTTGCAAGCAGTGACAAGCAGCAATGAGACGAGGAAGCAGCTTCCATTTGCCTGGGCTGATCCAGTCCAGAGAGCACATAATGGGCAATGGTGAGCGTGGCAAGGATATGTGCCTTAGGAAGAAAGGAAACTGCCTTATTCTGATTGTGGCCATTGGCATGTCTAGGTCAGTACTGTCCACACTAGCAGGCATCAGTTCTCCAAGGTCCTGGGCAGGGGATATTCCCAGACGTACCTGGAGATGCCGGGGATTTGAACCTGGGACCTCCTGCATGCAGGGCAAATGCTCTACCACTGAGCTACGGCTCATCTTCAAATGCAGCCTGTTTACAAAGGAGGCCCACGTTACCTAGGAATCCACAGAAAACTGAAGCTGGCACAGGGCTTACTTGCAGCCACCCCAGGCACTGGCTGTCAGCTTTCATCTGCACTATACATTTAAAGCAAAAGGGAAGTGGGTGGCGCTGTGGTCTAAACCACAGAGCCTAGGGCTTGCCGATCAGAAGGTCGTGGTTCGAATCCCCGCAACGGGGTAAGCTCCCGTTGCTCCCTGCTCCTGCCAACCTAGCAGTTCGAAAGCACATCAAAGTGCAAGTAGATAAATAGGTAAACTGCTCCAGCGGGAAGGTAAACAGAGTTTCTGTGCACTGCTCTGGTTTGCCAGAAGCGGCTTAGTCATGCTGGCCACATGACCCGAAAACTGTCTGTGGACAAACGCCGGCTCCCTTGGCCTATAGAGTGAGATGAGCGCCGCAACCCCAGAGTAGTTCACGACTGGACCTAATGGTCAGGGGTAAGGCAGTGGCGTAGCGGGGGGGGGCTGCAGGGGGGCCGGCCGCACTGGGCGCAACATCTGGGGGGCGCTCGCACTCGCAGCTCTCTGCCCCTACCTCGAGTGCTAAAATCCACGGGTTAGGGGGCGCAAATTACTTGCCTTGCCCCGGGTGCTGACAACCCATGCTACGCCACTGGGGTAAGGTAAAGGAAAGGGACCCCTGACCATTAGGTCCAGTCGTGACTGACTCTGGGGTTGCGGCGCTCATCTCGCTTTATTGGCAGAAGGAAGCCGGCGTACAGCTTCCGGGTCATGTGGCCAACATGACTATGCAGCTTCTGGCGAACCAGAGCAGCACACGGAAATGCCGTTTACCTTCCCACCAGAGTGGTACCTACTTGCACTTTGACCTGCTTTCGAACTGCTAGGTTGGCAGGAGAATGGTCAGGGGTTCCTTTACCTTTATACATTTAAAGCAGGGTCATAACACTTTGAACAGCCATGGCTTTCCCCAAAGAACCTTGGGGATTGTAGTTGGCTAAGGTTGCTGAGAGTGCTTAGGAAATCCCTATTCCCTTCATAGAGCTACATTTCCTAGGGTTCCTAGAGGTTGGGAACTGTGGTTCTGTGAGTGGAATGGCATGTGTGTGTGTGTGTGTCTCCTAACAAACGCTCAGCACCCTTAATAAACCATAGCTCCCAGGATTCTTGTGGGGAAGCCATGACTGTTTCAAATGTTAGGACACTGCTTTAAATGTATAGCGCAGATGGCACTGAGGTGTTGCCCTTGTCTAATCCATCAGGAAATAGGGTGGAGTGGGGAAATCTGGAATTAGCTGGCTCTTCCTGTCATTGGTTCCAGCTCCACCTTTCCGTGGCTTCCCTGCTTTCTGCCCTACCAGTCCTAATGAGCACCGGCCGCCACTGGTTGTGAGGAGGCAACACAATGACACCTGCCTAATTCTTGAGGAGTCCTTCCCTTCTAACTGGTTCTAACCAGTTTCCTCAGCAGCTGCATCCATCAGAGGTGGGTCACTGTAACCCAGTAGTTAGCTTACAAGATGCAAAAGCTGGCCTTGACACAGGTGGAGCTTTGTTTCTCAATGTCCCATGATTAATTCAGAAGTCCTGCTAGATATGTACCATTAGCTCTGAGCTAATTTTGATGCCACCCCAACAGTTTCTCTCTCTCTTGCTCTCTTTCCCCATTAGATACATTATTGATTCCCCTTTGTTTAGCCCTAGCCTAGTTTTCTAATTAAGCAGCAAGTTTAATTATACCACAAACGTATGTGGTGTAGATCCTGATTATTAACCGCAGCCCTTGGGATAACAGAATGAGCAAACTGAAATTAAATAGAACTGTAAAAATTAGTGACCTTATCTCTATATCTGTAAGCCTCTGCTACATTCAAATGCTCCAGAGCCCTGCACCTTGCTGCCTCGTTGAAACAGTTCCGTCACATCTATGAATTGTTTGAGCAAATGCTGGTTGCTGTCGGCTCTAATGAGTGTAGGTTTAAGGATATGTCAGGTTCAAGCTGCCGGGGAAAACCAAGGAGCACTGAAATAGTTCATCATGCCGTTCTCTCTAAAAATATGCTACCATTTCTCCTGCCCCTGCTCAAGAAAGCATGGCAGCTGAAATGGGGGTGTCTGGACTTGCTTGCTTGGACTCCCAGTGCAAACCCAGGCAGGGCCAGCCCTACCATCAGGTAGAGTGAGGCAACTGCCTCAGGTTTTAGCTCCTTGACCATACCCTTCTGTTGGAGAAGAGAGCTGTGTCTCGTGCACCACCTATTCCACCTTTATAACTAGTCTGCTGGTCTCCCTCAGGGGCAGTACAGTGCCCCAGCGCTAGTACTGAAGTAGTATTCAGCAGCCAGCCCAGTCTATGTGGAATGGGTGAGATTTTGTCCTTTGCCTCAAGCTGCAAAATGTCTTGGGCTGAGCAATAGCCCCAGGTGACCAAATACCAGGGCTCCCCCCCCCAATAGGGTGACCCACTTCCTCATTGCCAAAAAGGTAAAGGTAAAGGGACCCCTGACCCTTTCACATGGAAATTATCACATGGAAATTATCAATATGTTTCACCTGCCCTGTCCCCATGTTGAAGCACAGCCAGGATGGTGGATAGTCACTCAGAAATGTAGTTAATAATAATTTTTAAAAGCCCTATAAGGAGACGCTGAGGCTGGAAGCAGCAACCTTGACAGATGAGACCTTTAAAGGCCTTAGCCCCTCCTTCCCTCTCTTGATATTTCAGGAGATGGTATCTCACAAAAAGATGGTGGGGAAAGATAACTCCTCCTCTTTCCCACCCTCCGAGCCTCTATACCTCCAGGCAAAGTTGCCCTGCACGCAGGGAGTGATTGGAACAAGACTTGCATCATCTGGGGAAATTCTACTTGTGGCACTGTGCCCTGCAGAGTATCATAGGGCAGCGGCTCAGATAAAGGCATTTTCTGCTGATGTCTGTACTGTGAGATGCTTTGCCCTCTGCTGTAGATGAAGGAGCAACCATCAGCAGCTTCAGACATCTTGTGAAGACTTTCCTTTCTGTCCAGGCTTTCCTTGACCCATAAGACTGCACCCTGTTTTACATCTTTGAATTTCTGTTTCATTCGTTCTTATACGCTTTTGTGTCATTTTTATATTGCCATGTTAGTGGTTTCTAGATTTCTAGGATTTTTGTTTCATGACATATTGCTTGTTTTTAGACAGTTGCACCCAGTGCTTTTGTTCTGGGGGGCGCAGCGGTACACATACCTCTAAACATTTTGTCAATCTAAGTTTGGCCTCATTTAGGGGCAGTATTTCAATATGAGTAGGAAAATGAGAGTACCCCTAAACATTTTTTTAGGAAAAAAAGCACTGGTTGCACAGCTTAGAGATTTTTGAAATATTAAGCAGTATATAGGTGCTTTTAAAAAATAAGTGAAATAAAACAAGTGAAATAGAAGGTGCATTTATTTCAGTTTTTCTTTCAAAACAAGCTTTGAATAGTAACGAGCACAAAATTTTCTACACACACAACACACCATAGCCTAGCAGGCTACTAGTTTTCTTTTACTTAACTTGCAAGTGCCATAGGCAGAAAGTTATGGAGAGGTCTTGTGAGCCATAAGCATTAATTCCAACTTGAGATGAACCTATTGCATCACATGCATTTGATAACAGAAAGCAAGAGGCTACCTGTGGTCGATTTTCATCCTGCAGAAGCCTTTCAGCCAATAAAATGTTATTTTAAAAAGGAAAGCCAAATCAACAAATGTATAAGGCCATATTAAACTGACAGCTGTCCCAGGAAATTTGCACAGCCAAGATTTAGCTTGCAAATTCTAGTGTGCAAATTCTTTGAGAGTCTACTGCTTCATCAGTGTTAAGTTGATGATGTTAATTGTATATGAAAGCGTAAATTTAAAAAGAAAAAAACTAAGTGAAAGACCAGGGGGTAGGAAATGACAGAAGGGTGCAATCCCATAATGATTTGAATGGTTGGCTATGAAATCTTGGATAAACAATGATAAATTCCTTGGGAATGTAGCAGGGTAGCAATGAGAAGAGACGAAAGAGTCATTCTCTTCTCATGGAGTAATCAGGTGATAAGACTTCCTGGGACTAAACCATTTCATGGAGGATGCCAGGGTGGCAACCCGTGGTTGAGGGCCTCTTTCCCCAACTGGATGTCCTCCAGATGTTTTGGAGTAGAGCAACCATCATTGTGATTTTTGGCCATGCCGAGTAGGGATGATGGGACATGGAGCCCAAATCATCTGGAGAGCATCAGGTTGGGGAAGTTTGGGAGTGTTGGGCTAGGGACTAAGAAGACCCATTTTAAGGGCCAAACCAGCTATGAAGTTTGGGTGAGTCATATTCTTTTAGCCTAGCTAAACTCACAGAAGTGTTATGAGGATAGAAATGGGTATGGTGTCCTCCTGAGCTCCCTGGAAGAAGAATGGAGTAAAAATGGACGATACAATCTTGATTCTGAGCCATTGACCGCTTCCTGGGTACCGCAAATATGGTGGTATTTTATAGCTCAGCTTATTGTGGTTCTTTCGTGAACATTTCTGACTGTTGTCCCCTATCAGTTCCAGAAAGAGAAAAGGCTCTCCTGTAAATTTTGAAACTGTCATGTTATTGTTATGCTCCACTGTGCCACATCAAAGGATGATCGAGGTAATAGGATGTGGCTGGCTATGAATTCCATTTCCATCCCCTCTGTAATTTTTCGATAAGTACATCCCTATTAGGCTAAATTCCTTAGCCCATCCTCACCTTCAAGCTGTTTCCTTTAATCGTCACAGGATTTGGTTCCACCTGCCACAAGTCAGCTAGCTGCCTTTCTCTCTTTGGTCGTTATTTTATGTCACCTTCAGTTTTGATATAAGTTGTTGCTGCTGCTTTTACTACTGTTAGTTCTATTACTACAAAAGGGGCTTCATGGGTAACATAGGAAATGCCCTGCTGGATCAGATCAATCTAGCTATGTAGCCTAGTACCCTGCTTTCCAGTGTGACCAGTCGGATGCCTCCAGGAAGCTCACAAGCAGGGCAGAAGACAACAGGCCTCTCTTGCAACCACCACTGAACTGAAGGCTCCATTTAAACATTATTGCTAATAGCAATAAAAAGACCTATTTTGCTGTGAATTTGTGATAACCAAACATTAATTGTGCATGTAACGAGTAGAGAACCTATGCTGTGTTGAATAGCATAGATGACAGAATGGACCTTTGTTGGGACCCTATAGCTTAAAGCAGTACAGTGGTACCTCTGGTTGCAAACGGGATCCATTCCGGAGGCCCATTCGCAACATGAAAAGCCCGCAACTTGAAGTGCCGTATCTGAGCAGGTGCGTGGCATGATTTGGCAGTTGTGTGCATGCGCGAAGCGGGATTTAGCACTACTGCACATGTGTGAGCAGCGAAACCCGGAAGTAACCCTTTCCAGTACTTCTGGGTCGCCGCGGGACACAACCTGAAAAAACGTAACATGAAGCAAACGTAACATGAGGTATGACTATACAACTAGTACCACTATCTGTTAAGGGCCCTGCAGGTAGGAGGGGAGGGGACAGAACTCACTGGTAGAGCATCTGCTTTGCATGGAGAAGGCCCTAGATTCACTCTCTGGCATCTCTAGGTAGGGTTAGGAGATCTGTGTTCAATCCCAGAGATACACTGTCAATATAGACAAACTGGAATGTGTGCAGAGGAGGGCAACCAATAAGATAAAGGGTCTGGGAACCAAGTTTTATGAGGCCTGTTGAGGGACATGGGTATGTTTTGCCTGGAGAAGAGAAGATGTGTAGTATGCTGACAATGTCCTGACCCAGGATGTTGTTCTTCATCAGGCCAAACTCCATGTAGGCTTGAGTAAAATGGTTTATTAGACTCTGTAGGTGTGTGCTGTCAAGGCTGTGTCATCTGCAAGCAACATCTCCAACCAAACTTTGGTCTTGGTGTGGAGACATGCCAGGTTGAACAGACCTCTGTCACTCCTTGAATGGGTGTACACACCATCTTCAGTTGAGCTGAAGGCATATGAGAGCACAAGAGCAAAACATATACCAAAGAGAGTAGGGATAAGAACATAGCCCTGCTTCATGCTGCTCTTTATAAGGAAGGTGTACAAGGATGGGCACACTTGATGGTGCCATACATGTTTTCATGGAAGGACGTGATCATTTTGTGGAGCTTAGGAGGGCATCCTATCATATTGAGCAGAGTGAAGAGTCCGTTTTGACTGATGAGGTCAAAGGCCTTTGTCAGGTCAGCGTACAAGGGGCACCTCTGCTCTTGGCATTTCTCCTGCAGCTGACACAGTGAGAAGAACATGTTGGCTGAGCTCTAAAGCCACATTGTGAGTTGAGATAGACCCTGTCAGGGAGTGACTGTAATCTGTTGAGAACTACATAGGCAAAGGCTTTCCCCACAGTACTCAGCAGGGAGATTCCATGGTAGTTGTCCCAGTCATGACCAGTGGACAGCAACCCTTTTCAGCCATGGGCCGGTCCACCATCCCTCAGACCATGTGGTGGGCTGGACTATTTTTTTTTGGGGGGGGGGAAATGAACAAATTCCTATGCCCCACAAATAACCCAGAGATGCATTTTAAATAAAAGGACACATTCTACTCATGTAAAAACACACTGATTCCCGGACCATCCACAGGCCGGACTGAGAAGGCGATTGGGCCGCATCCGGCCCCTGGGCCTTAGGTTGTCTACCCTTGGTCATGACTGTCACCTTTGTTCTTGTAGACGATCACAATGCTGGTGTTACACATGTCTTGTGGCATGAATCCTTGTTGCCAACACTGCAAGAGGAGGCTGTGGAGGTGTGACACGAGGGAGGAATTGAATCCAGCTTTCAGCGCTTCTGTTGGGATTCCATCCTGTCTTGAGTTGATGGCATTCTTCAGCTCGTCAAGGGAGGGAGGGAGATGCAGTTATTAAAAGAGTAGCGAATAAAGATGGGTATGAAATATTTGTCATATTTAACCCTTATTCAGGGGAGTTTTATTTAACTTACAAATGAAATATTCAAAATAAGCTTTTGAACCATTCATACTTTGGCTCCTCCTGCAGAGGCATAGGTAGCCATCAGGTTTAACCACCTAATTGGAGTCTACAGATAGCTGACTCCCCCCAGATGCTACAGGCAGTGTGCTGCAAACTTCTGACTACCACGTCATCCCTGTCATCAGAATTCACCTCAGGCCTTGCTGTAATTGACTGAAGGGAGACTGTATTTCAGAACATCTTCTATTTTTCGGGAAAGCTGGATGAAGTTCATACATCATCATAATCTATTCTTGGTCTGCCTTGTTATGAAGGGCATTACTGGACAACACTAATGGCCAGAGAATGGCTTTTTAATTTTCTCAGGTAACAGAGATGAAATTTAAAATGCAAATGTTATTTTAAGTGCCTGCTATAATTATCAGCTGGGAAATGGCTCTTTATATTAGTCTTAAAAATGCCTGCATGCATGAAGGCGTTTGCTATTGTACCCTGCAGCTTCAATTAGCTTTAATTTATGCCAAGGTAGCAAGCAAGCGTGCCCTTAGAGATCCTGTCCCACAAACTACTGAAAAGAGTCCTTGGCTATATAAAAAAATAACAATGAAGGAGCTACTTAAGAGATCAAGTAGGACTCTTTGTTGCCATTGGGGACATGTAAGACGCCCTCTCCTAACTGGCCAGTTGTTTAGCATGCAGTGGGTGAAATTCTATCAGCTTGATTCAGAGTAAGATGGGTATATTTACAATTAGGGATGGATCAGCATATATATTATTTATCATTTATTAGTTTATATATAGCTTACATGCCAAAATGTCTTCTAAATGGCTTACTGATATAAAATTATAGAATCGCAGCATTGGAAGGAAACCTGGGAGTCATCTAGTCCAACTTCCAACAATGCAGGAATCTTAGTTAAATCATCCAGGGCAGATGACCATCCAGCCTCTGCTTAAAAACCCCCAAGGAAGGAGAGTCCACAACCTTCTGAGGGAGACCATTCCATGGTTGAACAGCTTTTACTGTCAGAAAGTTCTTACTGATGTTCAGTGAGAATCTCCTTTCTTGAATCCATTGGTTTGATGTTTGAAGATGGCTATCATATCTCCTCCCAGTCTCCTATTTTCCAGGCTAAACATATCCAACTCCCTCAACTGTTGAATTATAAAATTATAAAAACCATCCATGTTTAAAACAGAAATAAAATGATCCTATCAAAGCACTACAAAAACATACATAATTAAAATATGCAATAAAATAAGTATACCAATTAAAACAAGGAACAATTAAAGGAGGAAATTCAGGGAGTGCCTGCCTGAATTCAGGGAGTGCTGGTGTGTGTCCAGGGCAACTGTCTACCAGCACCGTCTGGTACACCAGCTGAGACCCTACCTGCCTGCACACCATCTTGCCAGAGTGGTACATGCTCTGGTTATCTCCCACTTGGACTACTGCAATGCACTCTGCATGGGGCTACCTTTGAAGGTGACTTGGAAACTGCAACTAATCTAGAATGCAGCAGCTGTGGATGGACCTGGGACCTTCTGCATACAAATCGAATACTGTAGCACTGGGCAATGTCTCTTCTCAGAAGGTTCACAACCATCAAGGACTGGCTGATTGAGAAGGAGGCTCAGACAATAAAATGCTTCCATACCCTGATAAAGCATCTGGTTTGGGCCATCTGGCCCGAAAAATGCATTGGAAAGCCTACAAAAATGTATGTTTTTTGGGGGGGGGTGATACATGTGCAATGCATACAAAATGCATATAAAACATGTATAATTTAAATGCAATTTTGAATGCGATCTCTTTTTAAAAGGAGGTGGTGGAGGAGGGAAAAACCCAAGATGCAGTCGACTTAAGACTGATCACATGTGAAATTGACACTGACTGGAAATAGACTGAGCCACCCATCCCTTCTCAGTCTGCAATGCAGAGAAGCATTATGAGTTGGACAAATTTGTAGACTGAACCAGATAATTGCAAACCTAGGCATTGTCGCTAGAGATAAGTGTTCAGAGGAGATTGTTAACAACCAAATGGACTCTGTAGTAGTCAATGCATTTGTGAAATAATCAGGAGCTGTCAGAGTCTATCTGGCTTTATCTCAGCTCTTGGGCTGTGGGGGGGTGTATAAAGACAGCTAAGTCCAGTCAAAGGCAACTATGGGGTTGCGGCACTCATCTATGTATACTGTAACCATGTCTAGAGGAATGGCTCTTAATAGTTATTTATCTCTTCTTATTATTTATTAAATTTCTATATAGTGGTACCTCGGGTTATGAACTTAATTCGTTCTGGAGGTCCGTTCTTAACCTGAAACTGTTCTTAACCTGAGGTACCACTTTAGCTAATGGGGCCTCCCGCTGTCGCCACACAATTTCTGTTCTCATCCTGAAGCAAAGTTCTTAACCTGAGGTACTATTTCTGGGTTAGTGGAGCCTGTAACCTGAAGCATCTGTAACCTGAAGCGTCTGTAACCCGAGGTACCAGTGTACTGCCTTTCTCCTGATGATCACAGGATGGTTTGCACCCTACTTTATAGCCCTTAGAGGCTCTCAGCAAGATTGCTTCCTGAAGATTCTCATTATAAAGACTACAGTCAGGTCTACCATCAAGAACAGACATAACACAATGTCCCTGTGAATCTAGCAGAGTACCACGCATCCATATACATAGTTTAGATGGCAACAGTCAGGCCATGGTGGGGAAGTAAGGGTGACCCATTTGATACACTGCTTGGGGTTGTGGGTTTGGTTTGGTTTTCCATCTTGAAAGCAGCACTGTGTCCAAATTGTCTCCTACATTTTCCATTGCTTAGTGAGAAAAGAACTTCCATGAGAAGATAGTCGGACAAAATTTTGGTGACATTCTCATGAGTGGTGTGAAGGCTCATGTTGTTCCCAGCTCTTTTTGGTAAACAAAAGAAATGAGGTGCCAGTACTCATGTCTTGATAAAAGTGTCGCGGACGCCAGCACAAAATGACTGCCCTGGGAAGCAAAAATATACCACCACCACCACACACACAAGAGCACTGGTTGTGCCTTACTTTCAGGGTAGCTAAGAGGTGTTTTTCAGTCACCTTTATTTCATACTACAAAACATCTCTCTGGTGGTCTGTGTTCTGCAGACTTTATAGGTTCAAGCCCTTCCATGAAACCTCACCATATCCTCAGCTGGGTATTCCCTTAAGTACAGGATGGTGGAAATCTGTTCATTGCTGCCTTCGCATGTAAAATATTTTTACTTTTTAACAAATCAACAAAGCTAGGAGGAAGAACGTCCCTTAAAAACAAGATGAGTGAGCACACTGATCTCATGCACTGGGAAGCCAGACTCCCTTGTTTCCCAGGCTTTGGATAGAGCTCGGGGGAAGTCATCGGTAGATAGCTTAAGCCATGGGGCTGCCAGATCAGGAAGTGCAAATAGCCAGGGAGGTGTCAGAGTGGTGTTGAAATGATGAATGCAGGGGTCGCTAGCCCTTGGACCTCCATATGCAGTTGGAGTACAACTCCCACCATCTCTGAGCATTGGTTGAGGCTGCTGGATGTTGGATTCTCTACAACATCTGGAAGGCTACAGTCAGACCCTCCAAGTGTCCCTTTTTCCAGGGACAGTCCTGGATTTACAGAAGCTGTCCTGGTTTCTGATTTGATCCTGGAATGTCCTGCTTTTCCTTAAGACTTCCCTATTTTCATCAGATAAATGTTGGAGGGAATGCCACAGATTAGACACCCTGGCTGAATAGAAATGGAAACCTACACACAACACCCAAAACCACCTCACAACCAGAAAGCAAGCTTTGCTTCACCCACTAAAATTCTAAATACGTTCTAAAAGTCTGTGAGAGTGTGAAGAAGAATCGAAGCCATTTCAGCAAGGAATACACCTTTTTTGAGAAATTGTAAGATAGGTTTCAGCACTGCGGTACTTGAAACCAGCAATTGCTGATACCAAATTTAAAAGCAGACTGTGGTGTGTTTACATTCAGCAAGGCATCTCTCTGCTGGCCAGCTTAAGACAACGCCAATATGCTGCAATTTTAACTACTACAGCTGGTTTGAAGGTGCTATTTTTTGATTCTTAGCTTTACTTCAAAGATAGCAGCCCTAACTCACAGTTTTAATAAATACCTTCCAGTTGTGATTTGCCATTCAGATCCTACCCGGGTCACTGATTTGAAGCTTCTTCTATGCATTAGGAAAAGAGAAAAGAAATGCTTCTTTCAAAAGTTATCTATTGGTTCACACATAGTTTTGAATTTCTGTTTGGGAACCATAGTGTGGGAGCAGGCAGGCAGCAGCACGTTGCCTTTAAAAAAGTGTATATTTAATTGATGTAGTGAAAACAGTTCGGAAACTTCAGCTGCTGTAGAATTTGGCGGCCAGGTTGCTCACGGGGTTAGACTGTTTGAGCATATTACACTGATTCTGGTCCGACTGCACTGGCTGCCAATTAATTTCTGGGCCCAATTCAAAGTGCTGGTTTTGACCTGTAAAGCCCTAAACAACTCGGGACCACAATACCTCAAGGACCACCTCTCGCCATATGAACTGACCCAGACCCTGCAATCCATGTGTCTCCTCCAAGATAGGTCTGGAGGGTGACACACAATTATTCTTTTCTGCAGTCCACTAAGAGCTAGAGGTCAGAGCTACTGGAATATGGAGAAGCACACGTCAGCGCCAGTTGTTTCAGCAAACACTACAGTGAATCCCTTAAGTTGGTCCTGGAAGCCAACTGCAAGCCAATGCAGCTGTTTCAAAACAGGTGTTCATAGAATTGTAGAGTTGGAAGGGAACAAAAGAAATATCTAGTCCAAGCAACGCAGGAATCACAGCTTAAAGAGGTTCTAAGAGTTCTAAACGAGTCCAGCTTTTCCTAACCTTTTACCCTACATATGTTTTGGACTACTGTTGGCCATGCTGATACAAATTCTACACCAACAACTTCTGAAAAGCACATCTACAGTACAACTAGGTGGTTTGCTATGCATTGGATTCCTTTCCTATAAGACTTGGCCTCAGCTTTCCTTGAACTATTCAGCTTAGCAAGAGGGAGCAACCTGAGGAGTAAATTATACATAACTCCTGAACATCAAGGCACCTAAAATATTAATTTCTTCACACTGTAACAGCATCAGCTGAACAAGCAAAGACTAGGGGGTAATTTTGCTCAGTCCACTTTCTTGTTTGTTTAGTTATGTCGACGACAGGTAAGGCTTTTGTTCTCCCCTGAAAGCTCCAGTAACTCACTTGCAAAAGCTGGAAATTTAGCTGGAGCTAGTGGAGGCTGGTTAAGCAGCCCCAATGGGGCACTGCCCTGCAAACCTCAGTCTGCGAGAAATGGCGAGAGGATGCAGTGCCTGCAAAGGAGGAGTGGCAGATGAAACTGATGGCGTATGTAGAATTAGCAAGTTTGATGAGTAAAATGAGAGAACAAGAAGTGACAACATTTAAAGATGATTGGAAATTATTTGTAGATTATTTTTTTAAAAAAACACCAATTTGTAAGAATGTTAAAACGCTAGCTGGTTTGGAGTAAGCTTAGTAGTTTAAAATTGTAATGAGGAAAATTTGGAGGTAAGAATGATTAGGAAAAGCAGAATACGCAATTTGAGGAAACTATGGAAGGTTGGAAGGGAAGTTGAGCACAAGAAATTATTTGATGAAATGATTGAAATGTACTGTATTATTGTTTGTTGTTTTTCTGTCTTTTTCTTTTTTCCCCTCCGATTGTATTTTGGAATGTGTGTGGGGGCGTGTGTGCATGTGTGTGTGTAGATAGATGATAGATAGATGGATGATAGATAGATGATAGATAGATAGATAGATAGATGATAGATGATAGATAGATAGATAGATAGATAGATGATAGATAGATGATATAGATAGATAGATATAGATAGATAGATAGATAGATAGATAGATAGATAGATAGATGATAGATAGATAGATAGATAGATAGATAGATAGATAGATAGATAGATGATAGTGCTTTTTCTGGGGGACAGAGGGGTACACATACCCCCAAGCATTTTGTAAATCTAAGTTTGGCCTCATTGAGGGGCAGTATTTCAATATGAGTAGGAAAATGAGAGTACCCCTAAACATTTTTTTTAGAAAAAAGCACTGTGTATGTGCACACATACACACAGTCTGCCCCCAACTAGTTCCCAACTGCCTGCTTTGTTACTTACAACTAGTCAGGGGGTGACTGCCTGTTACTGACTCTGGCTCCACCTACTGTTGGTCCTCCTGCCTTTCCAAATGAGCCCCCAGTGACTGGAACTAGCGGGAGCTGGCTGAGTGGGTTCAAAATGTCTGGAAAGCACCAGTATGGGAAAGGCTGGGCTAGGCAGATGCCCCAATTCTGCAGCGCTAGATTTGATCACAGATTGAAGATAGTCCCCTGTGAAATATGCAAGAGACCATTAAAACGGAAACTGCTTGTCAAGGGCTCTTAAGCTACTTTTACAGAATAGAAGCCAGTTAGGGGAAGTCAAGAGTGGCAAATAATTGAATTCTCTCCCCGGCTCCTGCTCTCCCTAACACATTGCTGCATGAGCTCCTGACAAGAGAGCCTTAATGAAATCCCTAATGGAATTTTTTTCCAGCACTCAAATCACCCAAAGTGAGGAGAGGTTCCTTGTTTAAGAACATCACCATTCTATATGGCACAATGCATGTTCCTTATAATATTGCTTACCAGACCAACCCTAAGGTATTAGAGCAGATCACAAAGCCAATAAACAAAAGCCAATTATACTGTAATGTAGTAATCGATGCGGCAGAAGGAGAGGGGAGATAGCGAGGCCCACTGTATCGGCTCTGCATCAGAGGTAGAGCTAAGTTAGCCCATTCCATTGGCTTCCCCCCTTCCCACAACTGCCTCCATTGCAACAACATGATATGATCCTCACAGGAGTGTCATATAGGAAACAGGAGGAATTTGAGTCAAAGGAGCCTAGAGCCATATTCATACCATGCATTTAAAGTGCTATGATTCCACTTTATACAATCATGGCTTCCCCCAAAGAATCCTGGGAATTGCAATTTGGTTAAGGGTGCTGAGAGTCACTAGAAAACTCTCATTCCACTCATGGAGCTACAATTCTCAGAATGGTTTAACAACCAATCCCTCTTCAAAGGAAACTGTGAGAATTGTAGCTCCAGGAGTTGAATAGGAGTCTCCTGAGGACTCTCAGCACTCTTAACAAACTACAGCTCCCATAATTCTTTGAGGTTGTTTAAAGTGGTATCATAGTGCTTTAAAGACTGGGTGTGAATGTAGCCATACAGTGGATTATTGGTGCACTCAATGGAGATCTTTGCAAGGGTGTCATGATAAAGCAAAGCAGAGGAAGGAAGTTGCTTGTGATTTCTGGTCAGACATGCAGCTTTTCTGTGAAAAAAGAAGTTGAGGTTCCATTTACGGAAGACTCCTGCAGCAACACTTGAGTGTATTGGCTTGAGTGTATTGTCAGTGCAGGGATCCAAACACTAAAGGAACAAATGTTGGCACCTCATCACCAGATCTCTGGCGATTCACCATCAGCCAATGTAGAGCCTTGAGAAGGCTTTCATTTCCCTCAGTGGTGAACTGGGGCAGCAACAGGTCTATTCTGAGCCAAAGGCCCATTTTTATTTTATTTTTAAATTTATTACCTAGGAATTGCATCTTCCAGAAGTTCTCAGTTCATAGTCTGAGGATATGGGAGATAAATTTAGTTTGCATTTAAAGGTGAACCGACCTAATTCACACATTCTGTCACATAGAGAAACTGAAATACACCCACCCCTTAAAACATGCACTTCTCCGGATTTTGAAAGGCAATTCTTCAGCCAAGGAATGTGTACAAAAGTACATATTCTGTGGTAAAGTGCAGAATTAAGCATGTATTCATGGGAACAAAGTATACAAATGCATTACGTTAAGCCTTACAAATCACATGCAAACAGATATATATTAAGAGAAATTCACAGTAAATGTTGAAATTTCATGAGGGTAAGAGAAATTCACAGTAAATGTTGAAATTTCATGAGGGCTTTTTTAAAATGTGAAAATGTGGAGAAGTTGATTTAAGACTGAAATAAAACCAAAAGTGGCCGAACCCCACACCCCTAATTCTGATTGGGGCAGCTGCTGAAATTTGTTCTTTTTGATATGTGGGTTGGTAAGAGAATTGCCTTGGGCCTAATGTTGGGGTTTCTTCTGCCTCACCCCGTTTTTAAGCTGAGTTTGGTGTGTGTGTGTGTGTGTGTGTCTACTACACATTTCACAATGGGACTGAATTCTGAGGCTCCTGCACCAACACAGCTGTAGGGCAGGGATGGGGAACCTGTGGTCCTCTAGATGTTGCTGGGCTACAGCTCCCATCATTCCTGACCATTGGCCATGTTGGCTGGGGCTGATGGGAGTCTATTCCCAGCAACCGGTATCAGGGTCATACTGCCTCCAGCAGAAGAGGCCCATCCTGGCTAGTAGTTCTCCCTGCTTAGAAGTAAAGAACATGAGGAGAGCCTGCTGAAACAGGCCAATGGCCCATCTTGTCCATTTTACCAGATGCTTGGTCCATTTCCCATGAAAACTTGTTTCTTCTCCCTCCCTCCCTCCCTCCCTCCCTCTCTCTCTCTCTCTCTCTCTCTCTCAACTTACTGCATGGATGGAACATTTTTTCCCCAAATCCTTCTTGCTCTAGCACAGCAGGTACACTGAAAGTTCATCCAGGAGCTTGTAGGCAGCCTTTGTGTCCTTACTTTTCCTTAACCATTGCTCGCTTCCAAGGAGATGTGTTCCCTTCCTTCCTCTTCACATCAACCCAGTGCATCTTGCCTCATTAGTGCTTCATCATGCCAGTTTGTTATTTTGCTTCTTTAGTGTGCGCCCCCCCCCCCCAGTAGGATCGGGGAGGAAAAGGGTTCATTACTTGGTAGGGGGAAAGGCCACATAATATAGTCATTAGCATTTTCCCCAGAAGCAAGAACCAAATTCTAATTAGGTTTATTAGGAAATAAATGGAGAACAGAAGGGTTGCCTGCAAGATCCAGCAGCCAAAGAACTTATCGATTCTGCAGTCAGCAAGTGTCTTTTTGTCTGGGGTGGGGGGTAGGGGGTAGGATCAGAGACCAAGGATTTGAATCTTGCCCTCACCAGAGATGGGTGACAAATTTGATTCACTTTGCATTTCAATGAGAACTGCCCTAATGTGCACTTCCGCAAACTGTACAAAAACCAAAACACAGTCTGCCTTCAAAATTCACACGTTTCTGAATTCTGCGGTGCAGCTCTCCAGCAAAGTAATGTGTACAAAAATACAGTATGGTAGGCTAAAATATGCACAAAAAGGCATATATTAGTGAAAATAGCAGGCACTTAAAGGCTAAATTTGCTCCCTGGACCAGACATTCCTTATCCCTGTTCTGAAACATCACCCCCTGTAGTAGCCAGGATCACAGATACAGGTGGTGCAATAAGTATGGGGGAGTGAGTGGAAAGGCAGCGAGGAGTTGTTTTTTTTAAAAATAACTTATTAAAGATTTTCTTGTTTTACAGAAGTAAGTGTAATGTCTCTCATATTTTTTCCATGTAACATTTTTACAAATCCTTTTCATTTGTTGAGACATTAGGGGGAGGGGGAAAAAAGAAGGGGTGGAGGGAGGGAAGATGGGTGGGGGTGGGTGGCGATGTTTCTGTTATGCTTAATGTATGTAGGGTTTGGTGTCAGCGTTGCTTGTGCTGTTCACTTGTGTTCCTTTGGTGGTGAGAGAGGTTGCGGTTGGCCTAGGGTGTGGTTGTTCATTTGTGGTTGGCTGTGGTGACCTTTGTTTTCGTGTGTGAGTGGGGTGGGTGGGTGTTTTGGATCAGGTTAGCCATATTGATTTGTATGCTGTTGGTGGATTATTGTCATTGTCCTGTTGGGCTGTGTATGTGATAAAGGGGAGCCATACCAGGGGAAAGGCGTCTTCTTCTGTTTGTCCCCGTGTCAGTTTCAGTTTATTGGTTAATTTTTCTAGTAGGGCTGTTTCCCATACTATTTGGTACCATTGGTCCATGCTTACTCCTGACAGGTCCCTTGAAAACTATGCAGCAAAATCCTGATCATTCAGGGTTCCCAAGACTCGGGAAGCTTCAACTAAATATGCAGAGGAAACTGCCTTATATAGAATCAGACTGTTGCTCCACTTAGCTCAGCATTGTCCACACTGACTGACTTCAGCTCTCCAGAATTTCAGACAGAGTTCTCTCCCCATCCTAACTGGAGATGCCAGGGAGCGAACCTGGGACCTTCTGCACACAAAGCAAGATGCTCTACCACTGAGCCATGGCCCTTCTCCATTAGAATCCCCTGACCCAACCTTCCTGCTGAATGCGGGAAGGCCAAAGATGGTTGCAAGAATATATTGGGGTGAGGTTAGTACACACGACCCTTCAACAGGTTGAACATTTCAGTATCTGAACAGTGCTAAAGTTAAACAGTGCAATCCTAGGCATGTTTACTCCACAGCTGCCATATGTTTAGGATTTCAAAGGCAGAATTGACGTTCGGGGGAAATTTCCGAAAGGCGGCGCTTTTGTCCTGGATCTTAGGCAATACTGAATATCAGTTGCTGGGTATCAATTGCTGGAATCCAGTAAAAGGGGAGAGTGCTCCTGTGCTCGAATCCTGACTGTGGGCTTCCCAAACGCATCTTGTTGGTCACTGTGAGAACAGGATGCTAAACTGTAAGGGCCATTGGCCTGATCCAAATGGCTCCTCCTCCTGCTCCTTCTCTTCTTCTTTGTTGATATGTATTTTTTATTATATAATGGATTACATTCAACCTTCGTTGTACTCGGAGTATAATCGTTGAAATTGACAGGGAACTAACTTAGGCCCATTAATTTTAGGGTCTTCACTCTGAATAAACCTTGTTTGAATGCAGCTCTTATACAGGATGGCCCAAAAGTAGATATACTTTCCATACATACATACATACAGTGGTACCTCAGGTTAAGAACTTTGCTTCAGGATGAGAACAGAAATCGCATGGCGGCAGTGGAAGGCCCCATTAGCTAAAGTGGTACCTCAGGTTAAGAACAGTTTCAGGTTAAGAACGGACCTCCAGAACGAATTAAGTTCTTAACCGGAGGTACCACTGTACATAGATACATACATGATTGTTTTTCGTTTCTGATATTTTGAATGATCAGAATTTGAGTCAAGAACAAACAAAGTGGATTCTAAAGCAGCACACCTACTTTTGGGCTACGGTGTGCATGTGTATTGCTCATTATTTTAAACTGTAAGTTGCTGAGAGGTATGATTGCAGTGGGTGACTCACAAATCAAATCAAACACACAGTGAATAGTGTTTAGGAACCATTCCTAATTCTGCCCTCACTCCCACTCTCATCAAGGTTTATTTTTTATAAAGCACTGGAATATGTTTTAGCAGGCTAATAATGCGCAGTGGACCTTAGCCAGTACATAGCCAGCAGTAGCCCATTGGGACTGGTAGGGTGGAAGGTGGGGACGCCAACAGTAGGTGGGTCCAGAGTCAATGATAGGTGGAGCCAACAACTTCTAGAGAGCCAGTGTGGTGTAGTGGTTAAGAGTGGTGGACTCATAATCTGGTGAACCGGGTTCGCTTCCCCGCTCCTCCACATGCAGCTGCTGGGTGACCTTGGGCTAGTCACACTTCTTTGAAGTCTCTCAGCCTCACTCACCTCACAGAGTGTTTGTTGTGGGGGAGGAAGGGAAAGGAGAATGTTAGCCGCTTTGAGACTCCTTAGGGTAGTGATAAAGTGGGATATCAATTCCAAACTCTTCTTCTTCTTCTTCTGCCCATCCTTCACCCTGCTGAGTTCTACAGAGGAGGAAGCTGACATATGCACACTCCCCGGTCGAGTTGTAAGTAAGAAGGCAGGCAAGTGGGGGCTGGCTGAGGGCAGACTGAGGTTGATGGGGCACTGCCCCATTTGCCCTAATGTGCTGCCCCACTGAGAGGTAGGTTGCCCACAGGACTTTAAATTGTCACAAGGACATTGGGATGGGTAATAGGTTCCACCAACCTTTTGATACAGTACAGCTCGGACTGGGCCAGAAAATGAATTGCTCCAGCACTTTTACCTTCTCCATCACGTATCACCAGGGGTTATCTGGTAGCCAGGCACGTCCTGTGACCCCCACGCCAAGAGATAACTGGCTAACGGTTAAAAAAAGTATGATCATTACGTTGAAGTGATGAGCCAGGAGGTCATCGAGCTTGACAAGAGCAAGGAAAGTCATTTCCTGTGGTATCATTAGCTGTATTTTAGAGAACAGGCCCCGTAATTGCTATGGTAATTGGACCCTGGATCTGCCTGTGAGAGCACGTTGGTTATTTTTAACATTAATTTCTATGCAAAGGAGAGAGTTGGCATTTCACTTTCATTGCAAGGTGCTCTGCAGAAGACTGAACTGTGGGTTGATACCTGCGGCAGCTGGGGTTAATTCTCAGGTTCCTGCATGGTTTGAATATCCAAAAATGTTTAGACAGTGCCCAGAGTAATACTCAGCCATTATCACAATTGTAGTGGCTGGGGAAAAATGTATATCCTGGTTCAAATAGGATTGGCTGCCTAACCTGTTGCTCTCCAGGTAGTTTCATACTATAGCTCCCATCATCCCTGGCTATTGCCCATGCTGGCTGGAACTTATGGGACTTATTAATTAATCAAATAATTAAATCTATATCTCACTCTACCTCTCAAAGGAGGCAGCCAATTAAATTAAATTAAAACTATTAAAAAATATTTTAAACAATTCAAATACAGATGCAAACTGAGAGAGAACTCCATTTGTTGAACGGGAAAAGTCTCTAAATTAGGCACCAAAAAGGCAAGTGAGATGGCACCTGCCTAATATTTAATGGGAGGGAATTCCACCACAGTAATGACCCAATTTCTGTATTGTGAGGAACTGACTTCTTTATAAGATGTAGGAGGTCCTTGCCTGCAGAGCGCAGTGGTCAATTTGGTGCATAAGGAGTGAGATGATATTTCAGTTTTTCATTGTTGAGTAACACCTTGGAGTAAAGTTAAAGGTAAAGGATGCCTGGACAGTTAAGTCTAGTCAAAGGTGACAATGGGGTTACAGCGTTCATCTCGCTTCAGGCCGAGGGAGCCGGCGTTTGTCCACAGACAGCTTTCCTGGTCATGTGACTAGCATGACTAAACCACTTCTGGTGCAATGGAACACTGTGACGGAAACCAGAGCACACGGAAATGCTGTTTACCTTCCCGCCACAGTGGTACCTATTTATCTACTTGCACTGGTGTGCACTGCTAGGTTGGCAGGAGCTAGGACAGAGCAATGGGACCTCACGCCATCGTGGGGATTTGAACCGCCGACCTTCTGATCGGCAAGCCCAAGAGGCTCAGTGGTTTAGACCACAGCGCCACCCATGTCCCTAATACCTTGGAGGCCACAGACTAGTCCCCCATCACCCAGAAAAAGAAGCATCCCTGGGTGATCCTATACACACAAGATGGAGGGGAGATAAGTGACCAACGCATATGGGTGAACCATTTCCAAAAAATTACAAAGCCCTGAACAACTTATGTCCAGGGTCCCTCAGGGGCTCCTTAAACCCTTAAATCTCAGATTGATCACCAAGATAATCTGCAGAAGCATTGCTAGTTGTTCTCCAACTTGGTGAGGCTCTTAATGACAAGAAGAAACTGTGTCTATAGTATTATCATCTCAGTCCTATGCAATACTCTGTCAATAGACATTCAGCAGGTGCCTTCTTTGCCAACTTTTTTTTAAAAAAAATGTTTTGATTGAAATATTTTCATGCATAGCAAAGGTACATATAATGTCTCTATTTTCAATTCACAGAGTCCTTTCTATAGGTCAGTTACATTCAGTGTGAGACACTGCAGGGAGAGAGAAGGGGGAGATAATGTTTTTTCATTATTTGGCATAGTGTATGTGCAGAGTTTCTGTGTCAGCATCATTTGGAGAGGTTCTTTCTTTCTTTATTAATTTATTCATTAATGTTGGTGGTGCGAGAGGATGGAGAGCCCAGAGCATGGTTGGTTGTGTTCAGTTGATTGCAGTGAGTTTTGCTTGGGGGTGGTTGTTGGGTCAATTCGTATATATGTTGGGGGTTTAGGTCATTGTCTTGTTGGAATGCATATGGAATAAAGGGGAGCCACACCAGGGTAAAGACATCCTCTTCCGTTTGTCTCTGTGCTAATTTCAGTTTGCTGCTTAGCTTTTCTAGTAGGGTTGCTCCCCATACAGTTTAAATGCCTGCTGAATACTTCTCTATTCTGCCAGGGCCATGCAGACAATTAAGAATGCACCCTTCCACAGTGGTTAATAGATGTCTGCTCTTAACTTTCTGTAATTGTTTTTATTGTACATTTTTATATTCCGTTGGTGTAAACCAGGCGTCAGCAAACTTTTTCAGCAGGGGGCCGGTCCACTGTCCCTCAGACCTTGTGGGGGGCCGGACTATATTTTGAAGAAGAAGAAAAAATGATACAAAAGCACCACGAGCCCCTGTGGCTGCTTACCTGTGTCTTGCGAGCAGGAGGGGCTGGCGGCAGCGGCGGAGTGATGATGAGCGGCGTGTGAAAGGGCTCTAGAGAGGGGCTGCTTAAAATGGTGGCCGCTCGAGCGCTGCTGCTGCTGCTGCTGGCACCAACAAAGCCCAGCCCCCTTCCTTCTCTAGGCAGGGTGGGAAGAAGACAGGAGGAGGGAGGGAGGAGGCGCCACCACTGCTGTGTGAGGGAGAGGGACAGAGAGGGGAAGAACGCACACACTGGTGATCCACACGGCGATTCCCGGACCGTCCATGGGCTGGATCCAGAAGGCAATGGGGCCTGATCTGGCCTGCAGACCTTAGTTTGCCAACCCATGGTGTAAACCACTTTGATATTGTTTTTATGACATAACGGTATGCAAATGTTTTTATAAATACATAAAATTGGGTCCCTGCATTTAAATGGAGAAAAGCTTAATGAAAGCTAAGGTGTGGTTTTTGTTGTTGTTTTTTAAATGCTCGGTATATCTTAGTCTTTGTTTTTATTCTCTCCAGGTGCAAACAGATGTCCTATCCCGATGACCTGCCCCAGATCTCGGTGGTCTTTATTTTTGTAAATGAGGCTCTATCTGTCATCTTGCGCTCAGTACACAGTGTTGTGAATCACACCCCATCCCACTTGCTCAAGGAGATTATCTTGGTGGATGACAACAGTGACAATGGTGAATATTCAAAACACCTGTTTGTTTGTTTGTTTGTTTGTTTGTTTGTTTGTTTGTGTTTGTTTTCTGTTTCTTACTAATGTAATGCATGTTTGGATTGTCCATAATGGGGGGAAAGCTGTTCATATATACTTATGAGCAGCTTGTTTTCCCACTATGGGGAAATAATGTGCTAATTGTATGCTGTGCAATGCCACAGCTTAGTGGCAGAGTGTATACAAAAGGTCCCGCGTTCAAATTCTGGTATCTTCAAGCAAGACTAAAACTCTTCTCTGAAACCCTTGAGAACTGCTGCCAGACCGTGTAAACAACACTGGACTAGATGAACCAATGGCAGCTTCCCATGTGCCACAGAGCTGTGGCCCTTTGCCTGCAAACATATGGGTTCTGCACTGCATTTGCACCACAACTGATCCTGTTCTCCCCAACGTTGCCCTAACTGTAAAGTTCCTAATTATATTTGTGCTTTCAAATGACATAAAAGAGAAATGTAGCAGAAGTTTAGTGCTGATTTCTGTGTCATTTGCTTCGGGGGGGGGGGAGTATCCAATTGCAAATAACACGAAAATTAGTGCTAAACTTGTGCTTATTCTGCTTCAATGGAGGCGGCAGGTATGGACACCAAAAAGAATGAAGATATAGAGGTATTGTTTCCGTTGAAGGAGAACTTGAGATCCAATCTTGGGGTGCAATATGTATATTTACTGTGGGGTGCACTTTAAGCTTAGAAACATAGGAAATGGTCTTGCACTGAGTCAGACCACTGGTCTATCTAGTTCAGTAACGACTATACTGACCAGTTTCCAGCAGGAGTCTTTTCCAGCCCTACCTGGAAATGCTGGGAATTGAACATGCGACCTTCTGTATTCTAAGTCAGATGTCCTACCACTGAGTTATGGCTCTTCCCAAATGAATCTTTCTTAAGCTTTGGTCAGTGTGACCAACTTATTACAATTTAATGCGCAGAAACTCATTATTTCTCATGATCTGGAATAGTAATACTACTACTACTAATAATAATAATATTCAAATGGCCCAATCCATTTCATTTTGGGCTACCTAACATAGCAAATGCACAATAAAATAGAGTAACCCCAATATGTTACACTATCCAACTAAATCCTATTCAGAATAGACCAACTGAAATTAATGAACTTAAGTGAATCAAGCCCATTAATTTCAATGTGTCTACTCCAGGTAGCACAATCATTGAATACTACCCTCTGTTTTAGAAGTAATTTTTAAATGGTGGGGCAGAGAGAAGGGGCTAAGTACTGAGTAATTTGGCATGATTGAATTGTCCTCATTCAGGTCTTCAGAAATGTTTGTTGCTGTTGCTGTTGTTGTTGTTGTTGTTTAGTCGTTTAGTCGTGTCCGACTCTTCATGATCCCATGGACCAGAGCACACCAGGCACTCCTGTCTTCCACTGCCTCCCGCAGTTTGGTCAAACTCATGTTGGTAGCTTTGAGAACACTGTCCAACCATCTCGTCCTCTGTCATCCCCTTCTCCTTGTGCCCTCCATCTTACCCAACATCAGGGTCTTTTCCAGGGAGTCTTCTCTTCTCATGAGGTGGCCAAAGTATCGGAGCCTTCAGCTTCAGAAATGTTTACTCCGAGTTAAGTGAGATTCTGTTGAAATGAAACAGAATGTGCTTCTGAAATCCCAAATCTCCTTGTCTCTTTGTTTTTACAGTTGAGCTGAAGTTTAATTTGGACCAGTATGTCCACAAGAGATACCCAGGGCTGGTGAAAATAGTTCGTAATAACAAACGAGAAGGGCTGATCCGAGCCAGAATCCAAGGTTGGAAGGCAGCAACATCACCAGTGGTTGGGTTTTTTGATGCTCACGTCGAGTTCAACACCGGCTGGTAAGGTCTATGATAGGTAGGACATGGGCAGGGGAGATGGCATAATGGACAAGTTGGGGCGGGCATGCTAAGCCATGGAAACTGAGAAAAATCTGAAGCCTGTATTCTGTATTCGAAGTGCTGTGTTTTTTTTACTAATGTAGCTGAGTCATAGGAAAGGTTATCAGAGAACGAGAATTCTCTCTTAATCCACCAGTGGCAACGCATTCGTCCTTCACTCATCTAGGACAAGGATTGTAGGCTAGCTAATTTAAGTATTAAATATTAACAGTTAATGTATCTCAGGTGTAAGCTTCAAGGTTGTGCTTTGTGATAGAATGGATGCTTGAATCGGGCAATTGGTAAAAAGCTAAAAGGACGGCTGCTTTAACTGGCAATCGATAAAAGACCTTGAGATGTTGCTGAGACACGTTTATTACCATGCCTGCGATGGTGGTGGAGTTTGAAATGCTGTCTGCAGACTGCTAAAACTCTGTCTCATGACAACTTCATTCCAATTACTGAAACTTAGGCTTGAACTGCTCAGTCCCAAGTTTCCTTCCTTCCTTCCTGTTGGTTTAACCCAACACAGCCTGGGTCACTCTGCAACTAGCCACAATGGCTATGTTGTGCCACCACAATGCTTCTAAATACCAGTAGCATGAAATAACAGGAGGAGAGAGGACTCTTGTGCACATCAGGAGGTGCGGCCAGTTGACATAGTCCTGCTTCTGATAGCTCAATTGGTTAGATGTGGTGCTAACAATGTCAAGGTTGCAGGTTCGATCCCCATACAGTGGTACCTTGGTTCTCAAACTTATTCCATTCTGGGAGTCCATTCAACTCCCGAAACCATTCAAAAACTAAGGCGTGGCTTCTGATTGGCTGCAGGAGCTTCCTGCACTCAAGTGGAAGCTGTGTGGGACGTTCGGCTTCTGAAAAATGCTCGCAAACTGGAACACTTACTTCTGGGTTTGCGGCTTTCAGGAGCCGATTTGTTCAGAAGCCAAGCCGTTCGAGTACCGTATGTGCATCTTCCTGCATTGTTGGGGACTAGATGATCCTTAGGGTCCCTTCCAGCTCTGGGTTCTATGAATGCTTCTCCCTGGTATTAAACCTGTGCATAGAGGAATGCATGAAAGGGGCTACTGCTTATTTCCCTGACCTAGTGCCCTCCAGATGTTTTGGCTACTCCTCCCCATCAGCCCCAGCCAGCATGGCCAATGGTCAAGGATGATGGGAGTTCTAATCCTGGGTCGAGGAAGTCTGGAATCAAATTGAGACATTCACAAAGTTAAACTGGGAGAGATGGGAGAGCAAACCAGGGAATGACACTGGAATGGTGACAGGGAGGAGGGGGAAGCCCACTCATCCTTAAAAGACAGATATATAAGACAAAATGAGTAGACAAGAGTATTTAGCTTTGGAATCTGAAGGAGGTAAGCTTCAGTGTGTCTCCAACCAACCATTTACTTCAAGTCACATTAATGTCCCTGCAGGGAGCGCCAATGAAGTTGAAAAGAATCTAACTGGTTGAATACCCAGAAATAGTCATTATGAGGCTGGGGAGGCCCTTACCCCCCCCCATTCACCCGCAAAAAAAAAATAATGCTACCATTTCAAACACTGTTGTCCAGATTCCTCCAGAGAATTAATTTTCAATCAAAAGATTTTGGGCCATTAGGCTAATAATGGAATGTAGGAGAATGAGGCTTAATGGTGTCTCTCTTAGCCTGAGCAATCCCCTACTTAAGTTGCTCAGTGAGGGAAATGAGATTGAAAATATTCAGAGCATAAGAGATGTTGTGCTGGGTCAGACCAAAGACATGTGTCCCAACAGTCCAGAGATACTTGGGATTTGTCACAAATCAATAATTGCCAAGGAAATTCCTGACTTTTGGCCCAAAGTTTTGTTTCTATTGTTTAATTAAATGCTACCTGCCACAAGTTTTCTCGTGATCAGCCAGTCCTCACTACCTCTGCATGGCCCTCTGATTTCAAGAACAGCTCAGCCCTTGTGAGGGTGCCCCATGTGGTGAAGCTCTGAATTGCAGGGGGCAGCTTCCCTAGTTGACTGCCTTCAGGTCCTGGACTGATTGTCTCCACCCACACAGGCTGGCCATTGGATCCTTCGGCACAGAAAGGAGTATCATAATGCTTCCTGGTCAGATTGAGCCTTGCAAAAGGACTTCTCAGGCTCTGTTGTGTTCCTGCACTCTCAGTAATGGTTTTGTCCCAAGTTCTAGCTTGCTCCTTGGTCCTGATGTGATAAAGAATTAGATGTGATTCTGTTGTGAGTCTGAGCATGGACCAGGTTGAGGAGGAGACAGGACACTTTGACAGGAACCCCGAGACCATGATATTACTGATAATTACCTGCATTTATATCCAACTTTTCTATGTAGCTCAATGTGGAATATATGATTCTCTCCTATTTCATTCTCACAATCACCCTGAGAGGTCAGATAGCCTGCAAAATAGTTGCATTTTCCAGGGAAGCTTGGGACTGGAACACCCTGGAGACAAGGGGAATGCCTCTCCGGAGTTATGCTCATCAGAAGACGCTTGGAGTTTCGGGGGCTTGCAGGGGCACCCCAGGGCATTTTCTAACAATAATGTGCCCCAACTGAACTCTGGGCCCTCTACCAATCACCACTAGATTTGGTTCCCACTAATGCGCCAGGAAGAACGATGGAACCCAGATAATTGCATTAACATTTTGCCTATGGATGTCATTGGACCATAATTCCTGTCAACCCTAAGGACTGGCCATGCTGGCTGGGACTGATGGGAGCTGGAGTTAAACAGGTAAAAGGTTCTCCATTAATGACATAAAGCTTTCTTTGTTTCCTGGAAGCTGCTGATGGATCAGCTCCATTGACCAGCTCCTAGGTCTACCTCCCCCCTTGACTGCTTCAGCACTTGGAGCATGGACTTCATGTTGCTGAAGCTGTTGGACAGCTCCTCTACTGGTCCAATGTCCTATGTAATAGTTCTTCATAGGGCTTTCTGGGCTTGGTTGGACCACTCCCCTGCTTCACCCAGCAGGATAAGGATAGGGAATTCTGCTTCCTATGCTGTCAAGGAACTTAGCTTCAGGGTAAATTGCTGCTGGAGACCCCTCCTTACTTCTTCTCCATATGGAGAGAACATTGGAATTGGCCTCAAGTCAGAGATTTCTAGTGCTTTGAGCATCAGCTGGAAATCACGTTACATGTGGCCTCTTTAAATTCCCCACTTTATTCACACGCAGGGAAACCAAATTTCCCAGGGAGTTGGGATAAATTCTCCAATGGTTTCTCTGGAATTCTCTGGAAGACCTCTGATATTTCTTTCTTATAAAAGTATCTTCCATGTATATTTGTACCCTGTGGGGTCATGGCAGAACAGCTGACTTTGGCATGGCACAGGTGCTGTTCCTCTCCTCAAAGGCTTTGATTGTGTCATCGTTTCCCGTGTGTTTCCATTTTAGTATTCTTTCCAGATGGAAAATAAAAGTGGTGACATGATCTCATTCTTTCACAAACCCGGGGGAATCTTCGCTTGCCATTTCTGTATCTGTGAAATTTCACAGTTCAGGCTTCCGAGAAAGTGGGAATGGAAGTTTTCAAACCATAGCTCATCATTGGGAACGGTTTAGCTCTTTAGTTTGAAACCAGAAGTACTTGGTGTCCAGTGCGATAATTGATGTTCTAATGGAGGGGTGGGGAACTTCACACCTGGAGACTGAATGGTGTCTTCCAAGCTTGTCTGGTCCTCAGAACTCCCTCACATCTGCTTTCATTTCCTTGCTTGACAACCTCCTTGGTTGTTGTAGTTTACATATTTATTGTTACATTACTACTTAGAACCAGTGCGGTGTAATGGCTAGAGTGTCAGAGTAGGACCTGGGAGACCAGGGTTTGAACACCCACTAAGCCATGAAGCTTAATGGGTGACCTTTGACCAGTCACTGCTTCTCAGCCTAACTTACCTCACAGGGTTGTTGTGAAGATAAAATGGGGATACACCACCTTCAGCTCCTTGGTGGAAAATATAGTATATAAATGTAAGAATTGCCTTATATCCCACTGCTCCTCTATGAAGCTCAAGGTGACATTCAGAGTTCTCCCTTCCTTATCCTGAGAGGTAGGTTAGACTGAGGGACAGTGGGCTGCATCTATTGTTAGTCCAATTGAAGTTAATAATCACAGCTAGTTTGGTGCTATTGCTTGCAATTCACCTAGTCAAAGTGGGACTTGGAGACTGGCCCAAGTTCACCCATCAAGCTCCATGGCTGAGTGGGGACGTAAACACTGATCTCCCAGGTCCTAGTCCAGCACCCTAACCCTTATGTCATCCTCTCATTGCTGAATTCCATAGCTATCTGGGGACAGTGTTGGGAGGACATTCACACCACATTGTTAAGACTTTATTTGGAAGTGGGCATGATTCCCTGATCGTCGCCAGCTGCCCCCACTACCCACTTCAGAAGGACTACTAAAGCACAAACAGCCCTACTGATATCATCATTGTTCTCCCATAAGGAAATCTGATCTCTCTTGTACAGGAAGCTGCATAACTCAAGCAAGATGATTTATGGAGTTGCTATGGAGCTATGGAAAGTATGTGCAGGAGGAGGACAAACTAGCAGCCTTAGAGAGCCGTAGTCAGCTGTAATAAGGAAATGGGGGTGGTTTGGCAGTATCCAACATGACAGCTCCACCAGGCCTCTGCAAGGGATCCTTTGATAAAAGATTTTAGGCATCTCCTTTTTGAAACAGGCATCATGGCGCAACTGCTTTTGAGGAAAGGGTGTTGCATTAATTTCTCATGGTACCCAAGTGAGCTCCACGCTGGGTATTGCTTTATGTTAATCAAATTTTTACAAAAGAGGACACAAATGTCCGACAAGCAAAGAATCCCCAACACTGTGAGAGTAAGCTAGGCTTTCCAGCTATTCATAATTTTACAGTCTGTTCATATATCGGGAGCTCTCACCCTAATACTATTGTTGTTGCTTATTAAATTGATAAAACAGCCTTTGCCCAAAGATCACAGGGCAGTTTACAACAGAAGAAATAGGCAGGAGGAGATTACTATGAGTGGCATTGGACTGTGTGCACTGTCAAAATAGGTCTCTGCCATGATTGTCTAGACTGCCCTCCTATCACAGAGGTGAGGCCAAAGGGAGATGTTCTGGCTGCCTTTGTCTGAGCTGTAGAGCAGCAGCTTATGCAGGAGGTCCCAGGTTCAAATCCTGGCCTCTCCAGTTAGCTCTAGAAATGTCCTTTGTCTGAAACCCTGGGTAGTCACTGCCAGCCAGTGTAAACAACACTGAGCTCAATGGACCAATGATCTGGCTTGATACTTGGAAGCTTCCTATGTTCCTGTAATATTGACCATCCATGTGTATTCATATCTGGCAGGGATTTTTTTAAAAAAAACAACAACAAAGTGCTATTGGGATGTACTGATGAAGCCTTTTCCATTCCATATCAGTTTCACATATGGTTAATTGTAGGTCCATTCCATCATTATTTTTTGCTAACTGAAAATAACCACATGTTATGTACATATTCTCTCCCTAAAATATGCATTCTGTGTCCTTCTCAAATGCATTTCCCCATAAAATATGCATTTTTCTTGTTAAATATGAATTTTTGGATGTGCTTTCCAAAACCAAGACTGCATCACAAAACTCAGAGAGAAGAGCATCAGCCAGCTGGTAGCTGTGTTCTTGTCTGCATTTGAGTTCAGGACCATCTAAGTAAATCAGTTGGCTTTAAAATGTGAACTGAACCAATTTATCCTCTATCCCACAGTATTACGATCTGTGATGTAGCCATCCCTTCTAAATGGGTTGTCCGCACTAGAGAAGACACTTGTCACAATGACTTATTGCATGCAATGCTATTTACCTTCAAGACTCTCTGATCTGTATTGCTACAATGACAATACAAAGACCCCCTCTTCTTTCAGTGACAGCCCCCTGAGGGCTGTTCCCTGAGGTGGTTGTCACTTGGCAATGAAATACCCCAAGGTGACTCCCCACTTTACCCTTCAATAACAAGTGAATCACAGCAGCCAAGTCCTTCTCTGCCAGGTAAACAAATTAACAGTGTGTCACTAATGACGCCTACATCTGTTGCTTGGTATTCAGATGCTTGACATAGCAGGCTGAAACAAAGCAACATGTGTATGTGTGTGTGTGTGTCTGTTGCAGACAGCAATTGTTATGTAGGTCTGCATGGATTATTCCCACTTACTTGACTAATGGAGACACAAAAACCTGCTGATGGAACCAGGAGAAATGACAGTTGTGGCATTGCCATGTAAGTGTGTTTGTGTGTGAGAGAGAGAGAGAGTTAGAGTTTACCTCTCCACATTTCCACAGATGCCTGCAGCACAAGACATTTCTGCTTGAGAAGTAGGGAGAAATTGCCCCTCTTAGCTGAATTGTGTTTTGATTTCTTGGAGAATATCCAGCTCTTCTCCCTGGAATCCCCTGTCATCCTCCAACAACCAGCTTTCTCATAAATTTAATCTTGTCTAAATAGCACAAGCTGATTGTTGTTGTTGTTGTTTAAAAAGAAGGTCTCCTCTAGGCCATGTGGGTAAGATTAAGATTCCACAAACTGGCACCTTTTGACTAATGCACTATGGAGAGAGAAGAGAAGAGAAGAGAGAAGAGAGAGCATTGAACAGATGTCTCTTATCTATACCATGGTGGGGGTGGAGCAGTTTGACCCTTGAGTGTTTTGATTTGAACAATATGTTGCATGTGCTCATGCAGATGTTTGTTCTCTGACTGCTCCTATTTGTTAGGGACAATTCCTCTTTGCTATTACTGGACTCTGGTAAATTGCTTTCCTATCTTTTTGCTTTTGCCTTTTGGGCACGCCTTGTTCAAACATGGTTAGTACAAGCTGCTAGAATTGTCATCCATTATCTTCCACACTTCCTCCAAGATGTTCATACATGGCCCTCCCCCCACATCCTTGTAAAGTAAGTTAGGCTAAGCAATTATGACCAGCCTCAGATTGTCCAGTGACATCCAGTGGATGAATGGGGATTTGAACCTGGATAAGAATGTAAGAAGGACCCTGCTGGTTCACACCAAAAACCTATCTAGTCCAGCATCATGTTTCCCTCAGTGGCCTCTGGGAAGCCCACAAGAAGGATAGAGGGACAACAATCCATTCCTGCTGCTGTTTCCCAGCTACTGACATTCAGAGATACATCTGGTCTGCTTGGTCCTAGCCCAAAACTCTAACCATTATTCCACACTGCCTCTCTTTAAGAGTTGCCATCCAGCAACATTTAACTGCATCCCCAGTCCTCTGGAAGTTACATCTCTGAGTGGTGGTGGTTGGGTGGGTTCATCTTGCCTTTATAACACCCAATGAAGTTGACCCTTGGTGGTGGTGAGGAGAGACATTACCTGATCAATATTCAACAAACTGCATATCGGGTGATACACAAGGGTTCAATCCTGCTTTTTCAGGGTGCGGGAGCAGGAGCTGGCTGATGTGCCCAAATCAAGAAGGATTTAATTCCCTCCTCATCTGCTGAGGAACTGAGGTTCAATCTTGCTTCCTGCAAGGCTCAGGAATGGGGACTGGTTTGCATGCCTGAACCAAGTAGGACTGAACTTTCTGCATATTAGCTCATGAATGGGGGTTCAGCCCTACTTCCTGCAGAGTTTGAGTGTACCAGCCAGTCCCCACCACCATGTATTAACTGATGCGCAGGGAGGTCAACCCTGCTTTCTGCCACCATGAATATATGTGTCCCACACCTAACACCACATATTATATCAGGTGTGGGAGAGGTGAGCATGGTTTTGTTCTTGCAGGCAAAATGGGGAGGCATGGAAGGCCAAGTTTGACCCACAGGCTAGAACTGCCCCATCCTTGATGTAAACACTAAATTGGTATGCAGTGCACCACTTGCCATTTCACTCATCAGACATATTGGTATATTTGCTGTTGTTGGTTATGTCTTCTTAGACAATTTGTTGTAGCAGTTTTCCCTGCTGAATTCTTTAACCAAAAGAATGAACACCATGTTGGCTTTTCAGACCAGGGGAGGGCAGGCATTTGCAGAGTATGTGAAGATAGCAAGTGACAGGCAAGAGCAGAGCCTTCAGCAATGCATTATGTTCTGAAGGTTCAGATAGTGATCTTCCCTACAAGGGCAGGAGTGGTGCAAGGTGAATGTATCCTGTTTTCTTCTGTGAAATGCTGGAGGATAAGTACAGGTGCATTCCTTAAGCTAATGACTTGATACACCAGAAACCAGAGGCTCTTCTACATATCATATAGGAAGCTGCCTTGCCGACCTTTCTGATGGACCCAATCCAAGCATGGCTTGGAGCACGAAAGGGAAACCTGTGGTCCTCCAGATGATGTTGGCCCCAGCCCCAGCCAGCATGATGGTCAGGGATGCTGGAAGCTGTAGTCCAGCCACATCTAGATGGCTATTGGCTCTTGATATGATGGGATACATAGCCTACGTCCCCTCCCATGCACCCTATAGGTGTTTGTTGGCCATGCAGCACCTCACTGCAAATGAATGAAAGGGTTCAGGGGTGCTGTTTCAAATCTCAGTGGTGGGATGGGTTGAGATTCTTACAAAGTCCTAAAGCAGGGGTGGTGGACCTGTAGTCCTTCCAGCGTGGCTGAGCTCCATCATCTGACCACTGGCCATGAGGCTTGGGACTGATGGGAGTTGGTGGCAGTAGTGCTTCTGAATCCCAGTTGCTGGAAACCACAGGAGGGGAACCTGCTCTTGCACTCATATTCTGCTTGTGAATTTCCCACAGTCATTGGGTTGGCCACTGTGAGTGCAGGATGCTGGACTAGATGGGTCATTGGCCTGATCATAGAAGGTCCTTCCTATGTTCTTCTGCGTTGGTGTCCAACATGATTCTCAAGGTCCCTTCCAATTCTACAATTGATTCTATGAACATCTGAATATCTACAGGTTCCCTGCTCATGTCCAACAGCCCTGTTCATGGATATATTCAAGATTGATTTGTTCGCTTATTTTTTAAAGAAATAATAGTTGACTTCAAGAGAACATAAAAAGAGGTTGCTGGATAAGGTAAGGATAATCTAGTCCAGCGTCCTGTTCCACAGCAGCCAACCAGATGCCCAGGGGAAGCCAGCTAGTCGGCTCTGAGCACAACCTCTCTCTCCCCACTTGTGATTCCCAGCAATAGGTGTTTTGAGGCATAGTGTCTCCAAAATAGAGGAAGAACAAAGCAGCTGATAACCTTTTTGCTCCATGAATTTGTCTAATCCTCTTGTAAAGCCTTCCAAGTTGGTGGCCATCAATATTCCATATGGGGGTGAATTGGTAGTATTAATTTTGGTTCTATTAATTCTTAACAAAATACTCTTCTTAAAAAGAAAAAGAAAAACAGGAACAAATATTGTTTGTTTACAGGGTGGAGCCGGCGCTTACCCGCATCAAAGAAGACAGGAAACGGATCATCCTTCCAGCTATTGACAACATAAAATACAACACGTTTGAAGTGCAGCAATACGCCAATGCAGCTCATGGCTACAACTGGGGACTCTGGTGTATGTACATTATCCCACCGCAAGACTGGCTGGACAAGGGGGACGAGTCTGCACCTATCAGGTGACTTTCTGCAATTTCATATCATTGCTGCTTTACTGTTGAAAGTTCCTTAATCCCAAGGGCTGATCTTGGTGACCACTCCCCACAAAAACAACACTGCATGCCATGAGAGGGGATGTTGTGTGCCTTGAGGAATTTAAGCCACCCCATCAGATACATCAACCACACACCACTGTTCTGAGTTGGCCGAGTCCTTGTGCAACTTTCAGAGCTGGTGTCAGCACAGCATTCTGTCTAGGCATTATTGGGATAACTGGGTCCAGTTACTGGTTGGAACCCTTTCGTATGCATAGTTAGAGGCACTTTTGCTAGTGAATCTTGGTTAAAGAATCGTAGAATCATAGAACTGTAGAGTTGGAAGGGACACTGAGGACCATCTGATCCAATCCCTAAAGGGATCGAACCTGCAACCTTGCCGTTATCAGCACTACACTCTAACCAACTGAGCGAAAGAGTAGACTTGTTGCAATCCCACACAGATATATGCTTGCAGAATAAGAAAACAATGAAGTAGTTTATAGCAGGAAATACATGCGTTGGATAGAAAAGTTTCTAACCTAACTAGCCAATCTGGAGAAGAACAAAGGCAGCCATACTAGCTCCAAGTTGACCTCTCATATTGAGGTCCAAGAGAAAAGTGTGAGAGGAGCAGGAAGCTGTAAAAGAATGCAACTATATCAGTCTAATATCAGATACAGAGGTCAGCTCAAGAGGTACAAGGATAGTCTAGGAATCTGGATGCCCCAAATTCTATCTGCCTTCACCCATGCAAAATCCCTCTTGTCCAAGCTGAGTTGCACCCAAACTTCTAGCAGGCATTACTGGGTTCCTATTGAGGTATGCACTCCTTCAGAAGGCCCATCACTGACCCCTAGGGCACCTTGGTTGTGATCCTCATAGGAACCTAGGAAGCTGCCTTAGGCTGAGTCCATCCAGTGGTCCATGTAGCTCAGTATCACCCACACTGATGTTAAGAAACTGCCTCATACTGAGTCAGGCCAGGGGTCTAGCTAGCTCAGTGTTGTCTACACTGACTGGCAGTGGCTCTCCAGGGTATCAGAACATGGACATTCACAGTCCCACCTGGAGGTGCCAGGGATTGAACCTGGGACCTTCTGCATGGAAGACAGATGATCTACCACTGAGCTATGGCCCTTCCCCCTCATATTCGCTATTGCTACCACCTGATCACTTGCCCTCTCTGTGCAGTGAGAAGACTCAGGAACTGGAGCTGCTTCCTCCACCTGTCCTGCCTTCTTCTGAGCAGCTGTGTGGCTTAGGGACAGAGGAAGGAAGGAAGGAATATGCACCAATGATGTGTATGTGGGCTCACACAAAAGGGAGCTCCACTGATGGCATCTTCCTCACGTACCCCACATAAAGCAACCTTTCTTCTGCGACCTTTCTCCTGGCCACTCTGTCCCACTCACATCTTGGCCAGGAAGTCAATAGGGCTGGAGAAGATAGCCATACAGTTTTTTGCTTTTTAGTGTACATCTACCTAATTTGTACTCTCTGAAGCAATATGTGGACAAAATGCAGCTATGCACATATATATGTTCATTTCAAGGGGTAAAGCAGCCTGGGGGAGGAGATCCAGAAGGAAAGCAGTGGCTGTGGAAATGGGTGAAGCTCCTCCCCTCCTGACAGCTGTTTTTCTCTTCCAAAGGCCCTTCACCTGATTCATAGTTTGCAAATTCAGGAGCTGCAGGCATTTCATAGCACCCTCCCTCCCTCCGTGTGTGTGTGTGTGTTTTCACACACATGGTTCCCTCCTCCTTTCCCCATTAGAGGCAACCCTATGCCTGAGCAAAGGTTCATAAATGATGCAAATTGGGCTTTAGCCTTACTTTTCCTCTTATCGCTGTGAAACAGAGGGACGCGACAGCATTCATTTTATTTATCTTCAAGCGGTGCACGTCTGTTATCGGGGACCTCCTGCTCTTTGTGAAGCCTCAATATGCAGGCAGGTAATTGCTCAGGAAATCTGAATGTCCCTTGATAAACCTGGCCAGCTTTTCTCGTTCCCCTTTCAAAGAGCAGCCACTATTTCATTGTCACTGTGGAGATACATCTATGCACTGGGAATGTTTTGCTATTGATTCCAGTGGCCAGGGAAGCGGAGACTACACCAACTTAATCTTTGGTTTCTCTCTCTCTCTCTCTCTCTCTCTCTAAAACACACACACACACACACACACACACACACACACACACACACACACCTCTTCTCTTCCTCCTTACTGTTGGGATTCCGTGTTGCCACAGTCCACGTACTATTTTCCATTTTACCTGTACCTCCATTATCCACACTCCTCCCTTCATTGCTTTCTCTTTTACATTGCAGGCTTCTTGGGATGGAGGGTTGCATTTGTTCTGTATATCACCATGCACATTGGCAGATGGTCTGATGATTGATAAAGTTTGCAAAGTTGGGCTGAGACGAAATCCCCATATTCACAAACTGTGAATTGAAGTAGTGATGGAGAGGCATTTCAATGATTTGTGTGTGTGTGTGTGTGTGTGTGTGTGTGTGTGTGTGTGGATGATGAAAGTCAGCAACATTTTCAAGGGATATATACTGTTTAGTGTTGTTTTTCCTCTACCACCTCTTTTGATTTGGCCACCACCAGCATTAAGAACTTCCCATTCTGTGATTGCATGGCCCTTGGAACATGCTTACATCATGCAGTAGCAACATGCTGAAAAGCACAGAGTGGGCAGGGGCAGAGAGCAGTGACTCCACAGTGCCACTTGTGGAACAGCAAAAACTCTTTTAAAAAGAAGTCAAATGAGGTAATAAAAACAATTATTTTATTATTTATACCCCACCCATCTGATTGGGTTCTCCCAGCCACTTAGGGCTGCTTCCAGCAAAATATAAAAACATAATAAACCACCAAACATTAAAAACTTCCTGATACAGGGCTGCCTTCAGATGTCTTCTAAAAGTTGTGTAGTTCTTTATCTCCTTGATAACTGATGGGAGGGTGCCACTGCCGAGAAGGCGCTGTCACTACTTTTGCCTCCAAGTAATAACTCCCCCCCACAAAAAAACCATCCCCTTTTCATTCCTCACTGCAAAACGTCAAGCCAGAAGTTCACAAAGCCATAGCATCTGGGAGTGAAGCTAAGCAGGCAGAGCCTCATGATGTGCTGGATTCCTTCTTCACACTCCCTGCCACGCAGAGATGGCAGACTTTGGCACTCAGTGGCATAAGACTTGAAGAACACAAAAGAAGCCTGCTGAATCAAGCCAACAGCCCATCTAGGCCTGTTCTCATAGTGGCCAACCTGACTGCAACAGCAACTCTCCCCACATGTGATTCCTAGCAACAGGCATTCAGGGACATACAGTGGTACCTCGGGTTAAGTACTTAATTCGTTCCGGAGGTCCGTTCTTAACCTGAAACTGTTCTTAACCTGAAGCACCACTTTAGCTAATGGGGCCTCCCACTGCTGCTGCACTGCCGGAGCACGATTTCTCTTCTCATCCTGAAGCAAAGATCTTAACCTGAAGCACTATTTCTGGGTTAGCGGAGTCTGTAACCTGAAGGGTATGTAAGCTGAAGCGTATGTAACCCGAGGTACCAATGTATTGCCTTCGATAGGAGAGATAGAACATGACCACCATAGCTAGTAGTCATTGATAGTCTGCGCCATGTTTTGCAAATCCTGATGATTGGTTGATTCAAGGCCATGCACTTGCAAGCCTCAACAATCAGCTGCTGGTCGGCAGTTCCCAAGTGCTGGGACTTTGCCGGCTCCACAGTCCACCTTTCACCCTAGCTGCATCTTTAGCTGCCCTACACCTGATATCATACACCATAAATGGCTTACCCAAAGCAGCCTCAGAGGCCAGACAGAGAGGCCTAATGGTCCACCGGGCTGCTTCCCTCCCCACTCACCTGCTCTGCCTATTGATGGACTGCTCTGTTGCATTCCATTATCAACACCTCCTGGAGCCATTAGTCACCTGTCTCCAGTCAGGCTCGCCTCTGCCTTGAATTTTTATCTCCTTATCCCAGCAGTAGTGGTCTGTTAAAACAACCCATACGTTTCTCGCCGATTGCTTAATGTACCATAGAACGAGGCAGGTGATGCTCCATCAAGGTGCCATGCGCAAGTATTCCGCCATCTCCACAAAGTGTGTTTTGACATTCTCTAATTTATCGAAATGAGTTTGCAGTGAAACACGGCGTCTTTCTGCCCAGCCTCTCGCAAGCTCTCCCTGCTTCAATGGCCTGAGAAAACTCAGTTGTTGTTGTTTTTTGGTGCTTATTAAGTCTTTGTTGACGTCTCGCCGACTCTCTTGACATCCTTTTGACTTCAGTGGTGCGGGTGTGGATTTGTGTCACTTTGATTCTAATCAGAAGTTACTTCTCTCCCCTCCTCCTCCTCTGTAAAGACATCTGGGAAATAAAATCATACCGGTGTTTGAGCAGCAAAAGAGACAGATGGCAGGCCAATTTTCCCCCTCCTCCCGGATTGTCAGATTAGATTAAGGCATTAAGGGAGACAAGATCTGTCAGAATATATCACACCTATGATCCATCTATTCCCACGCCCTGTCTGTCAAGAGCAAGGTGTGCTGGTTTCTTCACACTCAAGAACTAATAAAGACCAAGTATATTATCCCATTGAGGACATTATCAGACCCTCCAAGTGCCCCTATTTCCCAGGGACAGTCCTGGATTTATAGAAACTGTCTTGGTTTCTGATTTGATCCCAGAATGTCCCACTTTTCCTTAGGGTGTTCATATTTTCATTGGAGAAATGTTGGAGGTTATCCTGCCACTGTGGGAAGATGCAAAGTCACCAATAGCACAAGGGCAACCCTAGCTCACCACTTTTGTCTTTGCCAGCTTGGACAGCAGCATTCTCACTGCTCCAGAGGATCTCAAGCTGTGCTCACAGAAGAACATCTTAAAGTAATTTACACAGATTGACTTCACAATCTCTCCCCCGCCCCAGTACAACAATATCCATTTGCAGTGTAGCACTTGGAAAGCTTCAGACCTGCCAAAACCAAAAGCCATTTCATTGTTCCAGCGTTAGATGTCCCCGTGCTGATACTCTTCTTGATAATGCTCTGCACCCATCAGCCAGCCCATCAGATTATCCAAAAGCAGTTTGGCCACCATTAATCACCTTTTCCCCTTTCTCTTTCATTCTCTCGCTCCCTGTATCTGTCTTCCTCTTACTACTAGCTGGATGAGAAAGAGTGATTATAAACAAAATAGATTCTGTTTGATTGATTATGGCTTGGCTGGTAGACACTTCTGACTTCCCCCTCACCCTTGTCAATGCCGACTCAGACATGTTTTCCTTCACCTCTTGGGATGGGGGAGCAATTTGATCCAGATTGAACATGGGAGCTTGTGAATGCAAAGCAGGTGCTGCACCACTGAGCTGTGGCCCTTCCTTGTATGCCCGGGCACCCAGAATCCACCTCCATCAGGACATATTGGTAAATCCAGTGTTTTGGGGGGGTTAAAAATAGGCCACAACAACAATGCCAAGGTGAGTTTGACTTGGCATTGGGTAGCCAAATTAGGGAGTGCTATGGCCCTCAGCACTGGCGGAGTGGGGGAGTGGGGGGAGCACACCGCCCCCGGTGGCACGATCTTGGTGGGGTGCCATTGCAGCTCCCCCCCATGCTGGGTGCCACACCCCCACAGGCCACCACACCCCCAGGACACGTGCCACAGCCCCAGGACACATGCCACACCCCCAGGATGCAAGCCAGCCATGCCCTCCCCTGCTCTCCGCCCCCAAGCCAGAGCTTGAAGCTCTGCCACTGGCCCCCAGCCCCCGTGTGGATCTATGGAGAGAAGCACTTCCCTGTGGATCCCTTTCATGGGATACCCCACCACCAAGGAGGGGAAAGCAGAAGCTCACAATTCCTGCTTGGCCAAAGACTAGGAACAACAACAACTTCTTCTTCTTTATATCATTATGTCAATAATGGTCAATAGTCAATAATGAGGCAGGCAGGCAGACACACCTTGCCAGGAAAGGCATTTTGCAAATGGGGATTATCATCCAGAACTGCTGCAGCAGCCACAAGTACCCCAGATTGCAGAATGACAGGCCTCAGCCCAGTGAATGCTGTGTTTAAGTCCCACTGAAATCAGATGAACAGGGTAACCATGACTCACAAAATGGTTTAGCCAAAATGATTTAGGCTTGGCTTGGAGCAGGGGTAATGATGAGAGGCAAAATCCCTGCCAGCATGGCCAGTTGTCAGGGTTGAAAAGAGGGGTGTTGTTGTTGTTTAGTCGTTTAGTCATGCCTGACTCTTCGTGACCCCATGGACCAGAGCACGCCAGGCACGCCTGTCTTCCACTGCCTCCCGCAGTTTGGTCAAACTCATCTTCATAGCTTCGAGAACACTGTCCAACCATCTCGTCCTCTCTCGTCCCCTTCTCCTTGTGCCCTCCATCTTTCCCAACATCAGGGTCTTTTCCAGGGAGTCTTCTCTTCTCATGAGGTGGCCAAAGTATTGGAGCCTCAGCTTCACAATCTGTCCTTCCAGTGAGCACTCAGGGCTGATTTCCTTCAGAATGGATAGGTTTGATCTTCTTGCAATCCATGGGACTCTCAAGAGTCTCCTCCAGCCATGGAGTTTTCTTGGCAGGGATACTGGAGTGGCTTGCTGGTTCCTGCTCCAGGTGGATCACGTTTGGTCAAAACTCTCCACTATGTCCTGCCCATCTTGGGTGCCCTGCACGGCATAGTTCATAGCTTCTTGAGTTATTCAAGCCCCTTCACCACGGCAAAGCAGTGATCCATGAAGGGGTGAAAAGAGGGGTACTCTACCACATCTGGAGGCCACAGGTTTCTATCCCTGCCTTCCAGCCTTGGGCAGCAATTCTGTAAATACTTAGCTGTGAGTAAGTCCCATTGAATTCCTCTGAGTATTGCTGGTTTTCTTTCGTGCTCCATTTTCAAGCAGGAGCAACACCAGGCGTCAGATATAAACACGCAAGATGAGCCAGATTGCAGCTTCCTTTTGTATGCATTGAAGTTTATTTCAGAACTTTGCTTCATTGTTATTATTTTTATTGTCATTACAAGCCACAAGAGACTTGGCAGGAGGATCTCTGATTCAATTTATCAGTCCTCCGTGCATTTGTTTATTATTATTAAACACAAGGCAAATTGATTAGAATGTTTGCTGCATGTTGGTAAAATATTACTTCCCTGGTAAGAAAGCTGCTGTTCTTTTCTTTCTCTCTTTCCTTCTTTTTATTTTTTAAGGCGGTAATAAAGTTCCATTAGGGGAAGTTTTACAACCGACATCTAATAAAGGAATGAATTGAATCATTGCTTGAATAAAGGGGTAATGGGGCTGTAATGCTCTCATTGTTTTTGGACCAAGGCTGGCTGTTTACAAGGGCTGTGTTGGCATTTTCGTAGTTCTCTTTTGGAGCCTCTCTCTTCAGAGTAGGGATAGAGAAGAAATTAAATTCCGTTTGAGTTCAAGGGCTGATGTACCTATGTAACTTGAGCTTTCCAAAACAATACACAAACCAAATCACAGTCAGGGTCTCAGGTAGCTATCCTCTCCTGTCACCTGCTACCTGTCTGTTCTTTTTCAAAAAAGCTAAGGATGCTAAAGATTGCACCCAGGACCTTCTATATGCAAAACATGTCCTCTTCTTCTCAGCAATGCTCTCTCTCCAACTGTATCAGAGTGGCTTGTATTTGGATAGAAGGAGCTGCCAGGACCTTCTAATCTAAACCATGGGTAGGCAAACTAAGGCCCAGGGGCCGGATCCGGCCCAATCGCCTTCTAAATATGGTCCATCAATGGTCTGGGAATCAGCATGTTTTTACATGAGTAGAATGTGTCCTTCTATTTAAAATGCATCTCTGGGTTATTTGTGGGGCATAGGAATTTGTTCATTCCCCCCCCTTCAAAATATAGTCCCCCCACAAGGTCTGAGGAACAGTGGACCAGCCCCCTGCTGAAAAAGTTTGCTGTCCCCTGTCCTAAACTCACTTACATTGTAGCAAGTCAATTTAACTTCCTTCTGAATAGACATGGGAAGGACTGCACTGTTTTCACATTGCAGTGGAATATAGGAAGCTGCCATCTAGCTCAGTGCCATTGTCTAAACTGGCTGGCAGCAGCTCTCTATGCAGGTTGTCTTTCCCAGCCCTGGATTGAACTTGAGACCTCCTGCTTACAAAGCAGATTATCTACTCCTGAGCCCTTTCAGATCTAGAGTTAGGTTTTTGCTGACTCACGTTGCCTGGGTGGGTGGTGTTAGAATTCCTGCTCCATGATTGCAGTCATGGGATTGTTGTCTTTCACATGACGGTGTATGTTTTGACCCCGCAAAGTGGGAAGTGACGGAGACAGGATGTTTGTGTTACTGTGTTCCATGAAGTGGGACTATTGTCCTTTGTTCTTTCTCTTTGCTGTCTGATGCTAGAGAGAGAGAGGGAGTCATGTTGCAGTGTTCCGTGTGTGTTTATATGTAAATTATGTAAATTATATGATGCATGGATATGAAGTTCATTTTGACATCACATGGGGTGACGTGGGTTTGTTTGAATATGCCCCTCCTTTCTTAGAAAGGGCCTTTTCTGTGGTGGCTCCCCGATTGTGGAATGCTCTCCCCAGAGAGGCTTGTCTGGCGCCATCATTACATGTCTTTAGAAGCCAGGCAAAAACTTTCCTCTTTACCCAGGCCTATGGCTAATAATCAATCGCCTGTGAAAGTGTCGGGGGGAGGTAAAAACATAGTAAGAAGTATATTGTTTTATCACTGATGTTCTGTAATGTGTTTTTAGTGTTGTACATCACTCTGGGATCTTTTGATAAAGGGCTGTATATAAATTGCATAAATTGTTGCTGCTATTCCAGAGGTGCATTGTTTGAACCCTTTGTCCTTCGTTTGTCCTTGTTTCCCCTCATCAACAGGACACCAGCCATGATTGGCTGTTCGTTTGTGGTGGACAGAGAGTACTTTGGTGAGATCGGCCTTCTTGACCCTGGAATGGAAGTTTATGGGGGAGAAAACATTGAACTTGGTATGAGGGTGAGTGACACATTATTGGCTTTGTGGACTGTAGATCAAGTAGGGCTTGAAGAGATAAGAGCTCTCGGCTTAATGATTTAGCCTTGCTTGGACTAGGCGTTTCGGTGTTAACTCATTATTTGAGCCTGCTTGACCATTGGCTGTTTCAATTGCTTTATGGTGGCAATCACAAGCACAGCATGCAGCTAGGGAGTAAATGGAACTGGAGTCAGGGGGGATCAATTCCAAATAAATCTGTCTAGAAACAGACTGTGAGACATCAGAGTAGTCGTGGGTTTCAACTGAGAAAGCCAAGATCCCATTTCCTGATCACCTATAAAACTCACTTGGGCAAGTCACTATCTCTACCTTGCAAGGAATGTTGTGAGGTTAGAGCAGAACAGCTCTGTGTGCTTCCCTGAGCTCCTTGGAATGATAATTAGGGACCAAACATAACAAGGAGGTGCCAGACAGAGGCTCCATGCACCTAAAATGGGAAATATAGATTGGTTCACATGATACTGCCAGAAATGGGTCAGGGGGCAGACACTGAACAAGAGGCGAGAGCAGGAATCATTTGCTGACCTTACAACCCACAAATCAAAAGTCAGTAAATGCTATTGTTGTCCAGGTAATGTCTCAGCTATTAGCAAAGAACTATTATAGTTATTCAGGGTCAAGAGGAGTTCACTGACTAGTCTGTGTCAGCGGAGTCTTTCAGGATCTCAAGAACTGTTGCCCAGGATATGTTCCCTCCTAGCTTTCCATACGATGGCAACTGCACAACAGCTGGGTGGAATATCATCGGGCTGGCTGGAACATCATCAACTCTATGAGACATTTAAACAGTATAAGAAGAATGGATTTGCTATCGAACCCTCTAAATTTGAGAAGGAAATAGTGAATAATAATACGGAGATAATATCAAAGATGTACCGACGACTCCTTGACTAGGAAGTCGAGGAGGAGGAAGTTAAGGCAGTTATAATTAGATGGGCTCAAGATATTGGACACCCTAAAATGCTGAATGAGTGGGAAAACCTCTGGAAAATAACTATGAAGTTTACGGCATGTTATAACATTAAAGAAAGCATGTTAAAGATGCAATATAGGTGGTATCTAACCCCATCAAAGCTCTCAAAGATGTACAAAAACATAGCAAACAACTGTTGGAAGTGTGGGGAAAGTAATGGAGACATCTATCATATGTGGTGGACATGTGGTGGAAAGATTAGAGAATTTTGGTGCCTTGTTTTTGATGAGCTGGGAAAAAAACTTTGGGTTAACCTTTCTTAAAAAAGCCGCTCCAGTTACTACCCAAGGAACCTCCTGGTAGCAGCTGATGGGAAAATGAAGAGGCTACCGCCGCCATCCACATTGCTTCTCCTCTGGCCCAACCCAATGAAGAAGCAGGCTGACTGGAAGTGATGTGATGACAGTGAAGCGAGAGGATTCCCCAGATGCTCCCAGCATCTGCATAAACATCAGGATGCAGCAGCAGCAGTGAGGAAAGGTCCCTAGGCTCTAGGAACAGAGACTGGGAATGAGTCGGTAGAGGCTTTGCAGTATGAAGACAGAATGAGAAGAAAGGAAAGGAAAACGGAAAAAATACGTCATAGAACAGAAGGATTCCAATGAAGGAGGAAGGTGCAGGGAAGGATATGGAACCATGTCTGGGTTGGTAAGCACAGTGGTGAGCCAGGAAAGGGAGAGACCGAGACGGAGAAAGAAGTGCAAGGTTATAGGGAAGGAACCAATATACTACAGAAAACTGTGTGGTCTTTTGGCAGGCAGTGTTATACTATGAAAAAGAAGGGTATCTAAACTCAAGTGGTAAATTTCCCACCAGCGGTCTCTGACAGGAAGAGACAACCTGGGGCTCTAAGAATCCTCACATAGCACTTTTCTGACAGCTCCTTTCTTAATGTGGAGGTGGGGGGGCCTGCATTCCCTCCAGCTGAAATGAACGGGATGCTTTGCGTGCAGATCTGTGTGCAACTCTGCAGTTCTCCCCCCGGTCCTACTTGCACCCAGAGAATTACTTCCAGTTGGGCAGCTACCTTGAGGTGTGCATGACTGTAGATGCCTGGCACAGCAGCCAAAGGCTGATACATAATTAGTGAGCAAAAGCCAAGCCCTGGAGCCCTGGAAGATGCAATTGTGCTGAAACGTAGACGTTGAGCAGAGGGCTGTTCCAGAGGGACTGGTTCTGGGGTCTAGCAGCATCATAGAAACAGTTGGGGCAAATGCCTCTGGAGAATGTGGCTGGATGCATCTGACTCTCAAATTGCTGCCAGAGAGTCGGAGCAGCTAAATTTGGCGCCTGTCAGCTTTCATCCAACTCCCTGGTGTAGACCAGGCTTAGCATATTCAAGATTGCTTGCTGTGACTTTTTTTCTCAGAGCTGCTGCTAAATGTCTCCTTGAAGGTAGCAGGATGATGTATCAGTGGTCAGCACTTTTAAAGAAGCAAGCTGCGACACATTAAACCAGGCATAGGCAAACTCCAGCCCTCCAGGTGTTTGGGACTACAATTCCCATCATCCTTAGCTAACAGGACCACTGGGTCAGGGATGATGGGAATTGTAGTCCCAAACATCTGGAGGGCCGGAGTTTGCCTATGCTTGCATTAAACGATAGGTTATGTTTTGGTACTTAGGGCTGGGCAGCAGGTGGGTATGAACCCCCCAGGTGTTTTTGGGAGGGACATGGGCAGGATGCATGCTATGGTGGGGTTCTACTCCCCTTTGCCACTGTTGGTGCTGCTCATCAGCTTGATAGCCTTTCTTAGCCCAATCAGTTCCACTTCACTTCCCAAAGCGCTGGTTCTCCTAGGTCTTCCAAGATAAGAGAGAGAGAGGGGGAGAGAGAGAGAGAGAGAGAGAGAGAGAGAGAGAGAGAGAGAAGGGACTAGAGGGCTTTTGAGATTATCACCAATGTGGTATGGACTTTGGCAGATGTCTGATAGTGATGACCCCTAACAGCAATCTGGAATCAGGAGCCCTAAGTTAGGTATTAGTTGACTATAGCTAGGGAGGAGGACCTATAGCCTTCAGCCTAATTTAAGTTGGCCCACAAAGGTGGATTGGAAGAGGGAGCTTCATAGATGTAGTTTTTGTGGGAATGTTCAGGGATACAGGAGAAGATATATTGTTTGATTATATCCTTTCCAACTTGTGTTAACAAGTTCCACAATTTAGCAGAGTAACATTTGCCTTTTTAAACTTGTACAGCAGATGCATTTGCTCAGGCTCGTTAAAGCCTCTATAATAAGTTTCCTTTTGGTAATTCCCATTCAGTCCCTCATAAAAAGATAAGAAACAACACAGTCTTCTTTAAAAGTATAAAAAGAGTTTACTCACACATTCTTTTCACAATTGGATCCCAGAAGGCAGACTTAGCTTAGAAAAGTAATATACCTGGAAACTATCCCATAAGGAATAGTTGGAAGCCAAGAGAGCATCTTAGGCTAAGCAGATGTTGCTTCTTCGACGAATGTAGTCAGAAAGAAAGAGATGGCAGCCAGTCCTATGCTTTTGTTACCTGCACAGGTGAGGCCACGCCCACCTCTAGTAACACGCAAAGGAAATCTGTCCCAGCTTAGGAGAAACAGGAAGTTCCAACTGGCTGGTCCAGACATCCCCTTTTATGTCCACTCTAGGGATGTTGTACTTGACTGCTCTTGTGTTTCACATCCCACAGTTTTCATAGAAACATAGAGTTGGAAGGGACCACAAGGGCCATCTAGTCCAACCCCCTGTAATGCAGGAAACTTTTTGCCCAATGTGGGGCTTGAACCCGTAACCTTGAGATTAAGAGTTTTGTGCTGTATACCAATAGTAGGGAACCTCAGTCCCCCGAGGGTCAAATGCAGCCCACCAAGCTTCTCCATGTCGCCCTCAGGTCTTCATCCAGGATGCCGCCTGAACCTCAAAGGTTCACCACTGGGTGAGCTGTACACCTACCCAGCAGATCCTGGCACAAGGGCAGACACTCCAAAAATCTGAAGTGGAGAATTTCAGAAGCATCCCCAATTTCCTTAGTCCCATTGTGGCTGCAAACTGCAATGCTAGTATTAAAGACTAGGATGGTTTCAGTACTGAACATGGGTGAATCCATTGCCAGTCTTGTGAGGTGAATCTGGTCTGGGATCCATTGGATTCTGAGCCAGACTCACTGGTGTAGCTTGGCAACTTTGGGCATGACCTGTATTCAACTGCTCTGCCACCTGGGTGCTGGTTCAGAGAGAGGACCCAGTTATCCTGCTTCCCCAGCTTCCAGCTTCTGTTTCAGCCACTGTGAGGATGTGCAGTTGCTCTGCCACCCTGAAGAGCCCTACAGGTGTGTGTGGGTTGGGATTGCAACTTATTCCTTCCTTTAATCTGAAGGCTGCATTTCTCAGGTTCTCATGCAAGAATAGTTCAGAGCTAAAATATCACGGGGAGTGGGGAAGAGAAAGCAAAGGCTGATAGGAGCTAAAAATTATTAGCAAATGCTTAATAATGCTTGAAAATGCCTTTACTAATTAACATTATTTTCCTGCTGAAGAGAAAACAGAAGGCTTCTGCTTGGTTTTGTTATGTCTGATAAACCTTTGTTGAAATAATTTTAATCAACTGGAATCAGAGAATCCTGTCTAATTAATGTGACTGATCTGATTAGAATATTGCCTGGTGACCCTCCAAAATCCTTCTTAAACAGTAACATTTATTTCAGATAAGCTTTTTTTGTTGTTTTCCAGCTGTCAGGACAGTATGTGTCTGCAGGTGCATAAGGAACCATGCTCAGTAGCAGAGCACATGGCAAAGATCCCAAATTCATTCGCTGATAAGGAGCCAGTTTTAAGTTGCTAGCCCTTTGTAAATTTAGTCTCATGAATTAGAAGAACATTTCTAACCTTTCTGAATACCACCTACATCCCAAAACCTGCATTTCCAGCTGAAAATAAACTGAGGAAGAAGAACCAACCAATTTGACCAATGCATGGAGGCTGAGGCTATCAGTGACCACATGAAGGCTATGTTGTGTCATGTATTCTACTCAATATTGACCCAGAGCAAAACTCCAACATATAGTTAGCAGAGTAAAAACATAAACATGTTGCAGGATTCCCCACAAAATAGACCAGAGGCAATTGCATTTCATCCAGCAGAGCTTTACTGCTACTGAAGGCAAATGAGCATAATGGTCACAAATGCAATACATTCAGGATTGGCACAGTCCATAAGAAATCCAGTTGCACATAGAAATGCAAACTGATGTGTTGGAGACAGTTGAAGACAGCATGCCTCTGAATGCCAGTTACTGGCTATTCATCATGGGGAGCATGCTGTTGTCCTCATGTCCAGCTTGCAGGCTTCCCACAGGCATCTGATTGGCTACCATGAGAACCACATGCTAGACTAGATGGGCCGCTGGTCTGATCCAGCAGGATTCTTCTTATGTTCTTGTGCCACACGGTGCCAAAAGCTGCCATCTTTGATTGCTGAGTGAGGGCCAGGAGTGGGGACAAGAAACCCCACTGAACATCTCTGAATACCTATTGCTGGACATTCTCAAGTGGGGAGAACACTGTCGCACGTAACTGTTCTGTTCCATTCCCCTAAAACAGTGGTTCCCAACCTTTTTTTGGCTATGCCCACCCTAAGCAACTCTAAAATCCTGATGCCCACCCCCTGTGACATATAATTCTTATTATTCAAAAATTAACTCCTATTCACATGGAGGAAGCCTAAAAGGCCATTAACTGTTAATAACTCATTCTCAAATTGCCCCCCTTAAAAATCAAATTGCCCCCCTGTGGGGCATGTGCCCCACATTGGGAACCATGGCCCTAAGAAGTTCCAAGGGGGCAAAACATCTGTGCGCTGCCCAACTCCTTGCCCCTCTCCACTGCAAGCTGGACACATTATACCAAAAAAAATGCACATTTCCCCACCATTTGCATGATTGCTACAGGATTTGCACACACAGGGTGGTATTCAGGCTTTACTCAGAGCCATGGAAGCAGTGGCGTAGCGTGGGTTGTCAGCACCCGGGGCAAGGCAAGTAATTTGCGCCCCCTAACCCGTGGATTTGCGCCCCCTAACCTGTGGATTTGCGCCCCCTAACCCCAAGCCCCAGATGTTGCGCCCGGTGCGGCCGGCCCCCCTGCACCCCCCACGCTACGCCACTGGATGGAAGTGAATGAACATTACTCCATTAGGGACCATTGATTTTGGTGGGCCTGTCGTGAGTAAACGTTCGCTAAATACCACCCAAGGGATCTGAAAGTTGCTTTTGGGGACTTGGCAAGATCAGAAGCTGCCTTCTGCTGAGCCACACTATTGCACTGTCTGCACTGCTTGGAAATAGATATCCAGGATTTAAGACAGGGAACGTTCCCAGCCTTCACCAGAGTTGCCAGCAATGGTGACTGGTGCACTTTTGGACTGGTAGGGCCGGAACAGGGAGGTCCACAGTAGGCAGAATCAGAGCCAATGGCAGGCAGAGCCAACACATTCTAATCCTCCCTGCTGAGTTCTACAAAACGGAGATGAATGAGGTGACAGCCAGGGCCATCTCCTGGACTGGTTGTAGTAAGAAGGCAGTGTCCCATTCACTCTAATGGGTCGGCTTCCAACAGTTGCCGAGATTTGGACCTGGGACACTCTACATGCGAAACATGTGCTCTGCGACTGCACCATGGCCCTTCAGTCTTTGGTGCCTGAGCTTGTCCAAAGGCAAGCAGAACTGGAGAGGGTTAAAGAGACAGAAATCAATAGCTCTAACAAACTGTGGGTTATTTACTCCCCTGACTCATTAAAAATAACCAGAGTGCCTGACAAGCCTTATATAAGTCCCCTTATTAGCGGAAGCTACAGATGCCCTTGATTGTTTAGAAAAGGGAGCGTATAAACATTAAAAGCATACTTTATGATTTGACCTAATAGAAAGAGTTTATGAGCCATCTTTTTACGGTGTGGCTGTTAATCATCCTAGTAAAGTGCTCTTTCCATCAGCTGGAGTGTGCCAGCCATCAGGAGCAATGAGCTGCACTTTCCCCCCCTTTACTCCTCCTGATCTTTGGCTCCTCTCCAAGGAGAAGACCAGCCCATGAGGGTCAATAAACAGTGGAACTGGCTGCACACCTGGAAGACCAGGGATCAAGGGTCTGGAGACAAAAGTAGAGTTCCAGCAAAATGATGGGGGTGCATGAGGTCATGGGGGGGAAGCTGTGGCCCTCCAACAGAAAGACACTGTCTCTTTTCTGCACCAGCCATGTCTCTAATGAAAGGTGGGGGACCTGTGGCCCTCCGGATCTCATTGAATGCCAACTCCCCAGGGATGCCACAATATCTGGAGAGACGCAGGTTCCCCCATTTTTGTAGTAAAGCAAGCACAAGGAGCCAGGCTAGATTCTATTCATCTGAAATATACTTATACGTATGTCTGCATGAGGTGCATGTGCAAAGGGGGCTGCAGAATAGGAGAGAGCAGGAGGAGGAGGCGGCCTGGACATGAGGGTTAAGGTGAAAACGCGGGTGCAATTCAGGGCTGACGAAGAGAAGAGAGAAGTGGCTTCAGAAATGGGGTTAGGAAGGTGGAAAGTGAGTGTGGTTGTTGCATGAGGTGGGAAGGGGAACCTCTGTGGGGTGAATGTGAGGGGAGTGGCAAGCAGAGTGAACAGGGGCACAGCCCCTTGTGTGTGTATTTGTGTGTTTGTGTAGACTGGCTTGGCTTTGTTCTTGGTTTGGTATTCCTGCTTTAGAATAAAGAGATTTCATGCTCCTTTGAACAGTCGCTGCTTTATTATTATTATTATTATTATTATTATTATTATTATTATTATTATTAGTCCCCCTTTCTGCCACGATCTTTTACAATAGTCTCACGGTTTACCTATGCTGAATTTAAACTCTGAACTCTCCCTTTTGTTGCATTAGCTGATAACGTAGTAGTTTCTGAAAGCCTCAGCGTGCACTCAGATCAATCCCATCTATTTAAAAGAAAGGTCATTGTCTCCTATTATCTTTTAAAGGCATACAAGTCACTTCTGTGTTTGTAAAAATGTGCAGACACTTGGCCCACATGACTAATGCACCCATCTGGCTCTTCCACAGGCTGGTGAACTGCAATGCTGGACGGCAAGCATCTCTGAATGTCACAAATGTGTATCCAAGCCCAATATAGTCTTCCCAACCGTGGGACCCAGATTAGGAAGGGCTGTAGCTCAGTGATGGAGCTTCTGCTCTGCACACCAAAGGTCCCAGAATCAACTCTGGGCATCCGTTGGTAGGGCTGTCTCAAGACCCTGGACAGCTCCTGTCTGTCAGTGCAGATAATACTGAGTTCCATGGACCAATGACCTGACTCAGTATAAGTCAGTTTCCTATTTTTCTACATTGTTGGATTACAATTCCCATCATCTCTGACCATTGCTCATACTGGATGGTGCTCATGGGGGTTGTAGTTCAACAACATCTGGTGACCCATGCCTGGGAAAGACTGGCCTAAACCATTAGGAACCTCTTGCAGCCTCACCCTGTACCTTCTTGGCTCCATCCAACAATGTTCTTTGTTCTCCTTTAAAGTTGTTGTCAAAGCTGTGGCCCTCCAGACATTGTTGAATTCCACCTCCCATCAGTCCCAGCCAACGTGACTAGTGGGGGGGGGGTGATGGGTGCCCTGAAATTTCTGGAGAGCCATGCATGACATTTCAAAATACAATTTCGTAAGGTAGTGCAGCCTGTGGGGTAAATTGTAAGCCTTGTGTGACCAATACACTGGCCTCCAGACGTTGTTGGAATCCAGTTTCCATCAGTCCCAGGCAGCATGACCAATGGTGAGGGATGATGGGAGCTGAGGTTCAGAAACATCTGGAGAGCACCACTTTGGCTAACCCTATTTTAGGGGCGGACAGGCCACCACAAACCCATTTCTCCAAACATTCTTGTCTCCCCCTGACAGTTGCCTAATAAGGACCAGACATGCTCTGGCAGCTAATTACACTTGTGAGCCTAAGGATGGGGGACAAATTTGTCTTTAATTTGACCCTGCCTAATTTGCAGCTTCTTATATTTTTTTTTTCAAAGTATGGTGTGGCTCCAAAGTACGGAGTCTTAGTTGTTTAAGCACAAACGCTAGGCCCACAGAACTTTCTGGGTTGTCTATGGGAACACGTGATGTCACATAGTTATCTGACCTCCTAGGAAGTGTGGCTGGGAGAGAAGCTGGCATGTAGAGTCCTTTGCCCTGCTGGAAGCAGACACTGTGTTTGTACGTAAAGACAGAAGAGGCTAGTTCTGGTGGTTTGGGGGGGGGGTGTTACCGTGCGGCGTGGTCTGAGTCCGGTCCTAGGTCAAGGGTATGGAGGCTGTCCATCAGGGGTGAAGCGAAGTCCAAAGCGAGGAGTCGGGCATGGTCAGGAACTCTGGCAGGAGAGCAGGTCAGGGTGCCAGCAGGAACAGGTTACCAACGATGTTGCTCCCACAATCTGGGACTGGGCTGGCTGGCCTTTATCTCCTCAGAGGCATAGGGTGGCTCCGGTCCACAGGTGACTCACCTCTCCTGGCCTGAAGGCGAGCACTCCTCCTGCGAGAACTTAGCTCCCTCCGCCTCTCTGCCCTGAGCCTCTGAGCCTGAGAGACTGGAGGGTTACTGGACCCAGAGGCAGCCTCACCTTCCCTTGACAGGGCTGGGAGAGGAGCACCTGCAGGCAATGGGTCCTCAATCACCTCCGGAGCCAGAGCGGATTCAGCTGGTGTCTGCTGTGCAGGCTGGGATTCCTCAGGTTCAGCCTCTGAATCCGATTCCCAGGCCATCACACTAGTCCATTAGTGCAAAGAGGGCATTGCCCTACCAACCTCCGCCTGCCTCCGCCTGGCTGCCTTCTTGCTTACAACTAGGTCAGGGATGGCACTGACTGTCAATCTCCCATCTCCTCTCCTCTTTTCTCAGTTCAATCCTGTCCCCATTTCACAGAATCGCTTTCGCACTTCCTCACCATCAAAAGCAGTTTTGTGTATTTGCCAACACGTCTGGGAAAGTGTTAAAAGCAGGGAGAGAAAATATCTGAGGGGGTCCCATTTGCCTGGCCTCAGCTTCATTTAGAGGGACAGGTCTATTTAAAGTTTCCCTAGAGTGTCATGTTTTGATATGTGAAAGAGATTAATGAAAGGAGGATGAATGGAGAAGCCACGGAGGCGGATGATGTGTGCCGAGTTCTAAGCAGAGTGAACATCGCAGGCAAAGGCAGCTTAAGGTGGATTTCCCTTAAATTTTAATATAATGCAAATTTTATTATATGGTCACAAACCCCGGTGAAAGCAGAACAATTTCTGACATGCACAGAGTTGAAGTATAATGGGCTATATCTAATGTTTGCTGTTTCACAGTACAAGAGCCCTTGCACTAGTAGATGGCAAAGATTACGTGTATCTGAAGAAGTGTGCATGCACACGAAAGCTCATACCAATAATAATAATAATAATAATAATAATAATAATAATAATAATAATAATAATTTATTATTTGTACCCTGCCCATCTGGCTGGGTTTCCCCAGCCACTCTGGGCGGCTTCCATAGAAATCAAAAATACACTAAAATATCACAGATTAAAAACTTCCCTGAACAGGGCTGCCTTAAGATGTCTTCTGAATGTCAGGTAGTTATTTATCGCTTTGACATCTGATGGGAGGGCGTTCCACAGGGCAGGCGCCACTACCGAGAAGGCCCTCTGCCTGGTTCCCTGTAGCTTTGCTTCTCGCAATGAGGGAACCGCCAGAAGGCCCTCGGTGCTGGACCTCAGCATCCGGGCAGAACGATGGGGGTGGAGACGCTCCTTCAGGTATACTGGGCCGAGGCCGTTTAGGGCTTTAAAGGTCAACACCAGCACTTTGAATTGTGCTCGGAAACGTACTGGGAGCCAATGTAGGTCTTTCAAGACCGGTGTTATGTGGTCTCGGCGGCCGCCCCCAATCTTAGTTGGTCTCTAAGGTGCTACTGGAAGGATTCTTTTATTATTATTATTTTATTTTGCACCAGCCATTCCTTGTTCAGGCAAGCAAGAGGTAATATCATAGTTCAAGGACACATTCCAGCCAAGCAAAAGCACTCAACTGGTGAGGAATGTACTCTGGTGAGGGACATGGTCTATGGAGAGTCCTGAGGGCCAGAGGGAAAGCCCTGAAGGGATGCATTTGGCCTTGGGCATGTGGTTCCCAAACCCTGATTGCAAAGGTTCAATCTCCAGATCTTTGCCCACAAATGATATTGGGTAGCACAGCTTGGAGGACTTCACTCCGTAGACTTGGTGAGCCACTTTGACCCAGGGTAACTCTAAGCTAGAATGACCCATGATAGATAAAACAGGGATCGTGTATCATGCACAGATGGCTGTTCAGTATGGTCCTCCTTGCCCAAGACTTCCTCCCTTGCCCCCAATGGACTTGCCTGCTTTTTTAAATGTGACTTCCAAATCCAGCGCCCTCTTAACAATTTACTGCACCTGTCAGGGCTAATTTATTAACGGGACCTGTCAGTAATCAGAAAGCTTGTGGTGTGGCAAAGGCTGACATTCATTCATATTTTTAAAGTCCCATTTGACCTTGAACAGCTGCTAAGTGGAGTGAACATGCTCTGAGAGGGCTCAGGGAGCGTGGCTAATCAGAGGGACCCAACAACATTTGTTGTTGTTTAGTCGTTTAGTCATGTCCGACTCTTTGTGACCCCATGGACCAGAGCACGCCAGGCACTCCTGTCTTCCACTGCCTCCCGCAGTTTGGTCAAACTCATGCTGGTAGCTTCGAGAACACTATCCAGTCATCTTGTCCTCTGTCGTCTCCTTCTCCTTGTGCCCTCCATCTTTCCCAAGTGTCCCTGTTTTCCAAGGACAGTCTCAGATTTACAGAAGCCATCCCAGTTTCTGATTTGATTCCGGAATGCCCCACTTTCCCCTAGGATGTCCCTATTTTCATAGGAGAAATGTGGAAGGGTATGGAGTTAAGCGACCTCCAAGCCAAGGAGATAAGTGACTATACAACCTTTAGAAGATATCTGAAGGCAGCTTTGTATGGGGAATTTCTTTTACATATTTAATGTTTTATTATGTTTTTCTATATGTTGGAAGCAGCCCAGAGTGGATGGATCCACTCAGTCAGATGGGTGCGGTGGTAATAATAATAATAATAGGACATCCCTATTTTCATTGGAGAAATGTTGGAGGGTAAACATGGCACAGTGTCGGTGACACAAGCAGCGTGGAGAAAAGGAAGTATTTTTTCACCAGCACATAGTTAAATTCACTCCCATAAGAGGTAGTGGTGTCCACCAACTTGGATGGGGTTAAAAACAGGATTTGATATATTCATGAAGGAGCAGGATATCCAGGGATGCCAGGAAACAGGGAATTATGTTCACATGTGGTGGGGGTGTAAATATGTACTACTACTACTACTACTACTACTACTATTATTATTATTTTGCGAAGAGTGCTTAAGGAGGTAACAGAAATCACTGGGTTAAAGCTGACCAAAAGTCCAGAGATAGCATTATTATCAATTTACAATTTACAACCAGGTCTTCACTTTGGGGGACAGTGCGCCTTTGAATGCGAGTTGCTGGGAATCACAAACGGAGGGAGTGTTCTTGTCTGCCAGCCCTGCTTGCGAATTCCCATAGGCATCTGTTTCGGCACTGTGAAAACAGGATGCTGACTTAGATTGACTATATTGGCTCCCAGTATGTTTCTGAGCACAATTCAAAGTGTTGGTGCGGACCTTTAAAGCTCTAAACAGCCTTGGCCCAGTATACCTGAAGGAGTGTCTCCACCCCCATCCTTCAGCCCGGACACTGAGGTCCAGCTCCGAGGGCCTTCTGGCGGTTCCCTCACTGCAAGAAGTGAGGTTACAAGGAACCAGGCAGAGAGCCTTCTTGGTAGTGGCGCCCTGTGAAACGCCCTCTCATCAGATGTCAAGGAAATAAGCAACTATCTGACTTTTAGAAGACATCTGAAGGCAGTTTAGGGAAGTTTTTAATGTTTGATGTTTTATCGTGTTTTTAATATTCTGTTAGGAGCCGCCCAGAGTGGCTGGGGAAACCCAGCCAGATGGGCAAGGTAGAAATAATGAATTGTTGTTGTTGTTACCCATTAGCGGCTCATCCAGACTGATTCCTGGCTAGGCTACATGTGAGCAAGATGGACCTTTGGCCTGATCCAGCAGGGGTCGTTTAGGTTCTAACATTCAGTAATTAATTGATACAGGACTCTGTATCAGGGCAAACACAGACGTATTTTCTGTGTCAAACCAGAGAAGGAGTTGGTTCCCCAGGCACAGACACATTGCGACAAGATGTTTACAGGGCAATTGGAGACTATTTCAGAGCTGATGTTTGTGAGAGCCTCGAGAAACCGCACTGCTAAGCTTGCTAAAGTTGTTAAAGTAACCAGATAAGAGCAAGGAATTAGGCTTCTCGAGAACAGCGAGCTTTTTGCCTGCCAGCCAAATGGGATCTTGGGGGATTTACGCCTACGGGTCAGAGAGCCTACACAGACTTCAGCCAAAGTGGCAGCAAAGATTACTGAGGGATTTTTCTGCGCACAGCATACTTGGGGAAAGTGTTCCTCATTTCTTTTATGCACAGCTCCTCTCTTGGTCTCAGAGACTGAAAAGCAATACATTCCAGAACGTGTTCCTAAGAGCTGGTGTGGTGCAGTGCAGTGGTTAAAGGAAGGAGCTATGAGTCTGACTCAAATATACAGCTGCAAATAAAACGTTTAAATGTGTTGTAAAGTGCAATATACAAATGTGACACTAGATGGCGAGAGTGAGCTACGCCAAATTTAATGTATTTTTCAAAACATTTTTTTAAAAAGCATTTTCACAGCATTTTTTTATATGTGTGCAGATTCCACCTTGATGTCCCCTGTTCAAATTGTAGCTCACCTATGAGGTTCCTGGGGGGCCTCTGACAAGGGACTTAGGCTGTGTTCATACCATACATTTAAAGCACATAAGTTTTCCCAAAGAATCCTGGGAACTGTAGTTTAAGGATGCTGGGGATTTCAGCTCTGTGAAGGATATACTACTGTGAAAGATGCTATAAATGTGATTTAAATGTGTGGTGCCTATGCAACCTTAAATTGTTATCCAGGCTTGCTTGGCACCCGTGTGGGGCATCTTCAGGCAGCTGCTGGGGCCCCCAACGTATGGCAGCGCCTAACCCAATGCAATTCAGCCAACAGCCCCCTTACCCAATATGCAGTGTGTCAGATGTGCATTGCTGGAAAGCAAAATGGAGGCTGCACTCTAAGGAGCTTTGCTGATGCTTAACATAAAGAAGAAGATTGTGCAATGTTGCAAGGTCAGCCCATCTTAAGAGGGGTCATCCACATGGAAGCAGGCAACCCCTTTAGCAAATGTTCAAGTTCTAAAGTGGGGGGGGGGCTTCAGATTTGCTTCAGTTCAAATTTAAAGATAGACTTATCCAGTCTGCTCTTCCCAAAATGCAATGTGATCTGAAATGCAGCCTTCCCTGAAATTCATACTTCTCTGAATTTTGCAGTGCAGTTCTCCAGCCAAATAACATGCCCATAAAAAAGATAAGAGTAGGACCATGTGCATATAAATTTGCATCTTGCAGAAAATAACAAAAATGCATTATATTAAAGGTAATTGAAAAATTGAGAAGAAAAAGTGCACATTTCTATATTTTAGTCGAAATTCACACTGAAATGCTGGGAAATTTTCATGAGGAGTTTTTTAAAAAACAAAACAATAACCACAAAGTGATCTGGAAATTCAAAGAAGTGAAAAATGAAAAACTGAGATTGACCCAAAATCGATAGATTTGTACATCCCTACCCTTAACCATAGGGATGCGGGTGGCACTGTGGGTTAAACCACAGAGCCTAGGGCTTGCCAATCAAAAGGTTGGCAGTTCGAATCCCCACAACGGGGTGAGCTCCCGTTGTTCGGTCCCTGCTCCTGCCAACCTAGCAGTTTGAAAACACGTCAAAGTGCAAGTAGATAAATAGGTACTGCTCCGGCGGGAAGGTAAACAGTGTTTCCGTGCGCTGCTCTGGTTCGCCAGAAGCTGCATAGTCATGCTGGCCACATGACCCAGAAGCTGTACGCCGGCTCCCTCGGCCAATAAAGCGAGATGAGCGCCACAACCCCAGAGTCAGTCACGACTGGACCAAATGGTCAGGGGTCCCTTTACCTTTACCTTTACTTTACCCTTAGCCATAAGCTGGCTGGGGCTGATGAGAGTTTGAGTGCAACAACATGCTGAGGGCCACAGGTTCTCTATCCTTGAATTCAAAATTAATATCCCGCAAATTAATCTTTCTTCTGAAAGCTGTGCTGTGCAAGGCCTTAACAAGCTCCTTGCAAGAGTCCCTGCTTCTTTAGGCCATGGCAATAAGGCTACGTGCCAGTTCTGCAAAAGTGACTCCAGGGAGCAACATAAATGAAAGCCAGATTTTTAAGAGGAAATGTAGGCAGCCTGCTACATATAATTAAAATGCCCCAAGGGGATTGCTCTAAGCCTCATTCGGCATTTGTGTATCACCAAGGCTATCACTTCCGCCCAAAAGAAATATTAATCCAGGTGTGATCAACAAGATCAAATGAATACCACTGCCCTCAGCAACCACCTCTAAACAATTCTTACCAAGAAATATTGCATTTATTTATTTTTTGGGGGAAATTATTGGTTTTTTTCACAAAAATTTAAACACACAAACAGATAAACAAACACATAAACAACTAAACAAACATAAATCATAGCCTTTTTAAGCCTTAATCTAATTAACATTGTTAAGTGACTTCCTCGTTTCCCCCTGGTTGGATTTCAATGGATATCATTATAACGGTTTTCCAATTCAGTATCCTTATAAAATTTACTTAATCACTTAACATCTTTCTTTCTAACCAATTCAGTATTAAACATATTGATTCATCACTTATTACATATTTAAATCCTAAGCCTATCCGGTATTTGCAAGTTTTTTCCAATTAATTTAACTTAACATATTTAACTAAATAATCGTTGAATTTCATCCATTCTTCCTGATACTCCACCTCCTTCTGGTAACGGACTCTTCCAGCCTGGTTGGCTAGCTCTGAAAAATCCATCATCTTCATCTGCCACTCTTCCACTGTTGGTACTTCCTGCGTTTTCCAATTCTTAGCTAGTAAAATTCGAGCAGCAGTTGTGGCATACAAAAATAATTTAACATCTTTTGGGGGCAATTCCATACCTGTTACTTAACAAGAAATATTGTAAGTCAGATAACTTTATTTTAAAGCGCCTCTTGGTGCTAGGGATGTCAGAGAATGGAAACAGAGAGAGGGAAGGTAGAAATTGCTGGCGTTCTTATTTGTCCCATATCTCAAGCAGACAGGAACCCATCACATATGAACTGTATTCATTATTGCTGTTGCCTTCAGTCTGCAACTGATATGTAATTGATTAAGTTTCTTCCACTCATTTGCACTGTGTTTCCTTTGCATTGAAATGATTGGTGTGGAATAACTTAATAATGGCAGAATAACTTTTGAATTATGGTGCTGGAGGAGACTCTTGAGAGTCCCATGGACTGCAAGAAGATCAAACCTATCCATTCTTAAGGAAATCAGCTCTGAGTGCTCACTGGAAGGACAGATCCTGAAGCTGAGGTTCCAATACTTTGGCCACCTCATGAGAAGAGAAGACTCCCTGGGAAAGACCCTGATGTTGGGAAAGATGGAGGGCACAAGGAGAAGGGGACGACAGAGGATGAGATGGTTGGACAGTGTTCTCGAAGCTACCAGCATGAATTTGACAAAACTGCAGGAGGCAGTGGAAGACAGGAGTGCCTGGCGTGCTCTGGTCCATGGGGTCATGAAGAGTCGGACACGACTGAACGACTAAACAACAACAACAACAACAACTTAATATCAATGCAGCTTAGGCAATTTCACCGTGAGAGACAGTGAGACAAATAACATCTTTTTTGTCAGAAGACAAACAGCAGAAGAACGGAAACAGTGGTGCGTGTGAGGAGAACAGGGTGGAATAGAAAACAATCCCTTCTTACATCTCTACTTGACACCAAGGAAGCAAGAAGCCCAGTTTAGCTGCTTGGTCCCTAGAATCTACTTTTTGCTAACTGTTGAAATTGGTCCAAATGCTTTTTCAGATTACTATAATCACAATGCATACATTTAAATAGCATACATTTATGTATGAAAATGTGTTTAATATGTGCATTTAAATAGTTTATAAATGTGAATTTTCATACAGATAAAATGAAAAGCCTGCAGATCAATGTAGGATCAGGAGAGAAGAGGCATGAGTGAATTGTATGCAAAACTGATGCAAATCAGAAAGATTCTGACTGAATCCCACTGGGCCATATCCAATATACTCTGTCCACTAGTGTCCTGGCTCCGGTGCTTGGCAGGTTGCAGATCAAAGGAGTTAGGTGAAACTGTTGCAGTGGTGGAAGCTTGTTGCACAACAGCTAGTTCTTGTGCAATCCGTAGCACAACACTATTCAGTAATGTACTTGTGTTTTCATGTGCACAACATTTCACCAGTGCAACAAGTATACTGCTGTGACCTAACTTTAAGGCCAAACCATAGCTGTCAACCATCCCTTATTTGGTGGGAAAGTCCCTTATCCCAGCGCCGTGTCCCGCTGTTGTCCCTTATTGATGATGTCCCTTAAATTTCCCGGGTTTCAAAGGAAGCAGCTCCTCTCCCTCCCTCCCTGCCGGCCAGGGAGGAGGGAGGCTCCAACTGTGTTGCTTGGCTGCATTGCTCACCCAATAAGGAGTCTAAGAACGACTGGGGGGGTGGAGCTTGCATGCCTTGTGCCAATCAAATCGGCTGCGTTGCCTGGGGACTCACCTTTGCTCAGCGCTTCCCAGCGGAGAGGGGATGGTGGTTTCCCTTGCTGCATCCCCTTTGCCAGGTTGCTGTGCTGTGGGAACCACTGCTTGAGGCTTCGTTTGGTTGCTGGCTGGGCTTTCTGCCTTTGGCTCGGAGGGGCTCAGAAGCTGAACATACCTGTGCTCTGAAAATCCCTTATTTTGGCTGCTGATCCCTTATTTTCGAGGCTACTGGTCCTTTATTTTCAAATTTGTAAGTTGACAGCTATGGGCCAAACTGGGTGCAAGGGCTGTGTTACGCGCTGTGATTTTGCCCTTGTAACATTGCTTTTCTAAAATGCTATTGCTAATAATATTAATAGTGGTAGTAGTAGTAATAGCAACATTTTCTTAACTCAGTTTAAGTTCAGTGGTGTGTGGAGCTATATCTTCAAGGGGCTGAAGCAAGAGTTGGCCAACTTTGACACATTTACCAAAGCCTCAATCCACTATAAAACAGAGAGAGAAAACACGGAAGAAGGTTCATTCAGAATATAGGATTGTATTAAATCTTAGTCATACTCAGATTAGACCTGTTGAAATAATTTAACTTAGGCCCATTCATTTCAGCAGGTCTACTCTGAGTAGAACTTATTTGACTACAACCCATAATCTTAATGTTCAGCAGAAACAACAACAACAACAACAACAACAACAATAATAATAATAATAATAATAATATAATAATAATAATAATAATAATAATAATAATAATAATAATAATAATTCCTATACTGCCCTTTATCCAAATATCACAGGACAGGGGTACCTCTGGTTAAGAACTTAATTCGTTCTGGAGGTCCGTTCTTAACCTGAAACTGTTCTTAACCTGAAGCACCACTTTCGCTAATGGGGCCTCCTGCTGCCGCCCCACCGCAGGAGCACTCATCCTGGTGCAAAGTTCTTAACCTGAAGCACTATTGCTGGGTTAGTGGAGTCTGTAACCTGAAGCGTCTGTAACCCGAGGTACCACTGTATGTTTACAATATAAAAACACAAAAATACATACCATGATAAAAAGCAAAAACAATAACCCCCACCACACACACATTTATTAAAAACAAACAAACAAACAAACCTGCTGATTGAGAATTTGTTGGTGTTAATTTGAAAACTGGGAAGAAGATGGGCCCCTCAACTTGGACCAGGATCAGGAGGGGCAGGGAGTGCTCATCTGTATTTTGCTGCTTCTGCCCTTTTCTTGCCTCCAACCTTGGAGTGCTGAGCCAACTCTCCAAAGGGAATCAAGATAAGCAAGTGCAGCAGAAAATGATTTCTGTCTGTGCTAACTCACAGGACCCCGCTGGTAAACAAATTATTTGGTTGTGGCTTCCGCCAGTCTCATCTCTCTTCTTCACCTTCTGCCTTGTACCTGCAGATTGTGATGGTAATTGATGGCTTGGGGCAAAGAAGGGTAATTGGGCAGAAGCATATAAGGTCAAAAAGGTGGTGTGTTGTGTTCTTTCCCAATAAGGATTTACGCGGTGTCCTTCATGCTGCAGGTTTAGAATCTGCCAACTAGGTGTTTTTAAAAAGTTTTTAGAGCTACTTTGTGGAGAGGGGAGGAGGGCAAACAGGATCAGGTGTGGATATGGTTGCTGAGTAGCAACAGCTCTTCAGAATCTTTCTCTGAGAAATGTTGGCTCAGTCTGATTAGAGCCTTGGAGCGCACTTGCCAGAGAGTTCAGTTCTTTCTTTCTTTTGTATTTCCCCTCCTTCCTCCATTAACCAGTGAAACATGCATAAAACACTGCAAACAATTGCTGCTATTATTACTATTATTGAGTTGTTAATTTTTGAATTACCAAACGGAATCCAGGAAATTGGGGTGGTCCCTTGTAAAGAGGCAGCTGAAGCAAGAGGGGAGAATCTGTGGCCCTCCAAATGTTACTGGACTCTGAATCTCATGATTCCGACTGGGTGCCAATAGTGGCTAGTGCCCATTAGGACTGGTAGGGTGGAAGGCAGGGAGGCCAGCAGTAGGTGGTGCCAGAGGAAATGACAGGTGGAGCCAACTAATTCTAGTTTTGCCACTTCCTACAAGTGAAACGCTGGTATAAAATCATAGTTTTATAGATTCGTAGAAATGTAGTGTTAGAAGGGACCCTGAGATACATCGAGTCCAGTCATAGGCAAACTCGGCCCTCCAGATGTTTTGAGACTACAATTTCCTTCATCCCTGACCACTGGTCCTGTTAGCTAGGGATGATGGGAGTTGTAGTCCCAAAACATCTGGAGGGCAAAGTTTGCCTATGCCTGATCTAGTCCAACCCCCTACATCGCAGGAATCCCAACTAAAGCATTCAAGGTTGGTGGCCATCCAACCTCTGCTAAAAAACATCCATGGAATGAGAGTCCACCACTTCCTGAGGGAGACCATTCTACTGTTGAACAGCTCTTACTGTGAGAAAGTCCTTCCTAATGTTTAGTCGGGATCTCTTTTCTTATAACTTGAATCCATTGTTTGGGTCTTGGTCTCCAGAGCATGAGAAACAAGCTTGCTACATCCTCCATGTGAGAGCCCTTTAGATATTTGAAGATGGCTATCCTATTTCCTCTCAGTCGCCTCTTCTCCAGGCTAAACACAACCAACTCCCTCAACTGTTCCTCATTGTGATGGCCTGGGACTTGGGCTCAGACTTGGAACCAGAGGAGTCTCAGTCTGCACCGCATCCTTTGCCTCAGGCATCATCTGAACCAAGTCTGGGGCTTGATCCTGAAGAGTCCCAGTCTGCACAGGTTCCCCTGTAACAAACACCAGCTGGCCCGAGTCAGGGGCCTGAGCCTGCCCTGGCTCCAGATGCAGGGATTACCTCGTTGCCTTCAGTTGGGCAATCACTTACAGCTACTCCACTACCAGTTTGGTCAAGGGAGACTGAGGAGGCCCCTGGGTCTAGTAACCCACCGACATCTCCCAAGCTGCAGAGACTAAGGTCAGAGAGAAGGAGAGAGCTGAGTACTCACAGGAGGAGTGCTTGCCTTTGGGAGAAACAGGGAGGTGAGTCACTGGGGGATCAGGACCGGCCGTTACCCCGACAAAGATAAAAGGCTGTCAGACCCCACCCCAGGTTGCAGGAGCAACATTGCTGTTTGCCAGACCCCGCATCTGTCCTTGCCTGGTTTCCTGCCTCGTGTCCTGCCTTGACCCTATCAGACTAACTCCTAGCAGAACCTACAGATTCTGGACCGGACCTGGACCGTGCTTTTCGGGTTACCCCCGGGCCCAGCACACTCATAATGCTTGGTTTCCAGACCAGTGATCCTCTTGGCCGCCCACATTTCAGCTTGTCGATATCCTTCTTAAATTTTGGTGTCCAGAACTGGACATAGTATTCCAGGTGTGATCTGAGGCAGAATGGAGCAGTATTGCTACTTCCCTTGATCCGGACACTATACATCTGTTGATTATTTCAGTTCATGCACTGTTTCAGAAAGTGCATCTTTGATAGGGTCACTTTTAAATACAAACTGAATCAAAACTCTCCCCCATCCCTAATGAGGAACAAACGTATAACATGTCAAAAGCAACAGCAAGCTGCATATTCTTTAGCACAAAGTCACATGGTTTGTCTTTTCTTTGCTTGGCTCTGAAGAGGTTTTTTTAAAAAAAGTCACCTGCTTTATTTCTTTCTGGCCTTTATCAAGCCTAATAGGCTCTCCTGATTCATTTTCACTTAATTGGCTCTAAGACGTTACCTCATTATTACTAGTGCTGCTGGCATTCATGCAATCCTGGAAAGGTAAATTGGCTCAAAAGGAAGGGGGGGAGCCAGCGAATTACTCTTTTAATTAGCGTGAATTGATCAGAAAGGTTACACCAGTGGCTCACATTTAAGTACAAATCACATGCAATCCACTCTTTTGGAACTTGTCTGGAGTAATAGGGCCAGGGAAAGGAGGGGAAATAGATCCAGGTAAAGCAAAGAAATTGCCGATAGGGTTCAATTCGCATATAAAGGTGAACCTGCCAGATTCGTAATTTATGGAACAACACCAGAACCGATACATGACCACCCTTTGAAATTTACCCTTTGTCTAAATTTTGCAATGCAATTCTGCAACCAAGTATAATGTCTACAGAATTGCATATCGCTCAGGAAAAGTGTGCACAAAATGCATGAATTAGTGTACATAGAAATGCATTACATTAGGGTAAATTGCTTTGCAAAAATGTGTATATTAGCCAAAATTGCATACAACAATGTGTCAATTTGGAGAAATTTGTGCTAAAATGTTGGTGGAATTTTCAGGTGGATTTTTTTTTAATTCACAACAGTGGATGAAGCTATGCAAGTGTAGGAAGACCTAGTCATCCCAGAATCTTCCACTCTGGGGTGCTAACTTCTCTTCAGTGGAGACTGCCAAACTGTAAACTTGCAGAACAGTGAAGGGGGAAATCAGAAATTCAAATAATGACAGGACAAATGATTTCTTAATGCATGGGTTCCACTTCAGAAAGAAAGACCATATAATTTAGAATTCAATAATACAAAAAGAAACTCAGGGGCCCTTCAGTTGCCATACCCATTCAGCATTTAGCCTTCTTTTCTCACACAAAGCTCACATAGAGGTTAGATTGTGCCCAGCCTTTACTGAGCATTTGTTGTGACTGTTGTGCTGGCACAAGGTATGCATCTCAACCCATATGCACTCCCAAGAGGTTTATGATCTATCAAGCTTTGTGCTACTCAACCATTGAAAAACTGAGATTTAAGTACTATTTTGAACCAATGTATACTAAGGGAGAAGGAAGAGGGTCTTTTTGGGTGAGGGAGCAACAAAACCCTTTTATCCCTTTGTATCATTATCTATTTTCTACAAGTTCCTGTGTGTTTGCTATTTTGTTCACTTTGCCCAGTTTGTAGTTGAAAGGGCATGGCTCTAGTGACAAATGACTAACTAGTTTCCTGAATCATGACTTTCCTTTTGGAGGAAGATTCTACTGTCTGTAGAAAATGCCGTTCTTTCCTACCGGAGATGGTAATTAAGCTTTGCTGAATTAGTGTGCTGATCATTACATTAGGTATTAAGAGGTCAGGGCATTTATTCATGCCTCCCAGGACACATTTAAGATAAGGGCAAGTGCCAGGGATAAAATAGGTCATAATGGGGACTGTTTTTATACCAAGCTGTGCCAACTTCACTAATGCCATTATCTACAGAAATAAGCCATGGAAAAAGTTCAAATTGACATACACCATTACAATACCGTCAGATCTATTGTGGAGAAGGCTTTCAATAACTACTAACCACAATGACTATGTTCTGCCTGCACAATCAGAGGCCATAATGCTTCTGTATACCAGTTACAGGAAACTGGAAGAGGTGGGTAACTATTGTGCTTGGATCCTGCTTGCAAGTTTCCCACAGGGTTCTGGGTAGCCACTGTGAGGACAGGATGGTGGATTAAGTGGGCCACCGACCTGATCCAGCAAGCTCTTCTTATGTTCTTGTCTGAGACTGAGACTGAGACTTATGTTCTTGCAACAAAGAACATTCATCCTGGTTTGATTATGTAGCGTTTATGCTTCTTCCCATCAATCATACTTTGATCTCGCATTTTCCAGTGCATTTCCCCATCACTTTCTTGACTGCAAAAAGTCTGTTCTTTTTTTAAAAAAACAACAAAAATTTAAGTGCAGTAGGGGGACAGAGGGCTTTAATCCACTTTAACCATACCAACCTAAATTTCTGTGTTTGAATCCCTTCTGCAAAATACAGGCTGGAGGCAACTCCAGATGAGAGGTAGTCGTCAAAATATGTTTTGCTTGTGCTCCTTTGTCGCTTTCAAGCCACACTGAAAAGCAGCCCTCAATCAGAATAAAAGGAGACGTGCCTGCAAAATTTCATCAAGCGGTCTTGCGTCTGTGCAAAGCTATGTGTGCCCTTGTATAGCACAGAGGCGATAAATCTATATTATGCCTGCTCACACACCGGTATTTATCTTTGTTGTTCAGTGCACCTACATTAGCTGGAGAATTCATTAGCGGAATGACACAGTCATGCAGCAGGATTTATGAATTAGTGTTTTGCCTGAAGGGATGCCATTGATTCCGGGCAGTGCTCTGGGATACTCATACTTGCCACTGGCTTCAGCTGCCATGCTACAGCCTGCATCAAAGAGCAGCTCAAAACCAATTCTGAGTTTGCAGCCCTTGGGCGGTCTTATCAGATGTGTAGGAAACCCACATGTCGAAAGGGAAGAGGATGAGAGAGGGAGTCAGCTCCGGGGATACAGTGAAGGTAGGGGCAGAATTTGCGGCCTCTTATCCTCAGCAAGCTCATTATGACCACAACATAGTCTAAACCATGGGTAGGCAAACTAAGGCCCAGGGGCCGGATCCGGCCCATTCGCCTTCTCAATCCGGCCTGTGGATGTTCCAGGAATCAGCATGTTTATACATGAGTAGAATGTGTCCTTTTATTTAAAAGAAGAGAAGAAGAGTTTGGATTTAATATCCCGCTTTATCACTACCCTAAGGAGTCTCAAAGTGGCTAACATTCTCCTTTCACTTCCTCTCCTACAACAAACACTCTGTGAGGTGAGTGAGGCTGAGAGACTTCAGAGAAGTGTGACTAGCCCAAGGTCACCCAGCAGCTGCATGTGGAGGAGTGGGGATGCGAACGCGGTTCACCAGATTACATGTCTACCGCTCTTAACCAATATACCACACTGGCTCTCTGGGTCATTTGTGCATCTCTGGGTAATTTGTGGGGCCTGCCTGGTGTTTTTACATGAGTAGAATGTGTGCTTTTATTTAAAATGCATCTCTGGGTTATTTGTGGGGCATAGGAATTCATTCATTATTATTTTTTCAGAAATATAGTCCGGCGCCCCACAAGGTCTGAGGGACAGTGGACCGGCCCCCTGCTGAAAAAGTTTGCTGACCCCTGCTCTAAACCTTGTGAAAGCACACAGGTAGCTCTTTTTAGAGGTCGATGTAGCCCCAACCTTCCTTTGTCTGCCTGTACCATCACAAAACCACAGGATGGGTGGGGATAGCCTAATCAGATGCCAGACCCCTCTCTCATTCAGAGATCAGCACAAGCCTTGGAGAGTAGAGATGGGGCAGATATTCAACTTGGCTAACCTTTAAAGACAAACTTGTCAGATCCACAGTTTCCAGCATAATATGTAAACTGAAACACGGCCAGTGTCAGAGCAGACACTCCTGGGTGGAGAAATAGTCTGTCTTGAGACAAACAACAACAGCAACACTCAGTGCCTTTAGGTCAGGGGTGGGTCAAGATAAATGAGAATATCAAGCCTTACATAGTTGTAAAACTGTGGCGGGCAACATTTTAAACAAATAATGCAGACCTAAATTGGGAATCTGGTCCGTGGACGTTGTTGTTGTTTAGTCGTTTAGTCGTGTCCGACTCTTCGTGACCCCCTGGACCAGAGCACGCCAGGCACTTCTGTATTCCAATGCCTCCTGCAGTTTAGTCAAACTCATGCTGGTAGTTTCGAGAACACTATCCAACCATCTCGTCCTCTGTCGTCCCCTTCTCCTTGTGCCCTCCATCTTTCCCAACATCAGGGTCGTTTCCAGGGAGTCTTCTCTTCTCATGAGGTGGCCAAAGTATTGTAGCCTCAGCTTCAGGATCTGTCCTTCCAGTGAGCACTCAGGGCTGATTTCCTTCAGAATGGATAGGTTTGATCTTCTTGTAGTCCATGGGACTCTCAAGAGTCTCCTCCAGCACCATAATTCAAGAGCATCAATTCTTCGGCGATCAGCCTTCTTTATGGTCCAGCTCTCACTTCCATACATCACTACTGGGAAAACCATAGCTTTTACTATACGGACCTTTGTTGGCAAGGTGATGTCCGTGGACGTTGTTAGACTACAACTCCCACCATCCCTGCCCATTGGCTAGTGGGGGCCAACTGCCCTGCCAACATCAACCAGCCCCCAGCTACCAGCCTTCTTCTCACAAGCAGTGTCTGGAGGGCTTTCATTGGTGTCATTGGAGATGCCAAAGAAGAAAGGGCTTCGTTCACTCCTGCCAATGTGCACTCACCTTTTTGCAATCCAAACAATTAGCACTACTCTACTAGTGGTTGATCCCAGCAGACTGAGTTACCTCTCCATTTATTGTGTTGTTAGGAAAGAATGTGTGCTGAACATCGATAAATAGCCACTAACTTAAAAAAAAATAACATGCTGGTTTCCAGCCAGAAATGATTAGATTAGCATATTTTAATTAGGCCTTTCTATTTGGCAAGTTTTAATTCAGGAGAAAGTATATTTACACTCTAATTTAATATATTTACATGTGTTTAGGAATGACATAAATTTGGAACAACAGCACTTGCATGAGAATTCCAAACATCAATTTGTGCCTGTGTGTGTGTGTATGTGTGTGTGAAGAAATATAACTTTCCTCACCTGGGAATCAACTGCAATTTGGTGGCAGATTTATAGTCTAGTGCAGAGATGGGGAACATGACCCCCACACACACACACACCCAGGTTTGATAGGTTCCAGTTCCCATCAGCCCCAGCTAGCATAGCCGAAGATCAGGGATTATGAGGTTTGGGATCCAAAAGTGCTGGTCTAGATCTATTTGGGATTACATTCTAGATCCCACAGAAACCAGTCACCTCCCCCTCCTAAGAACAGAATAATATCCCTACTGGATCAAGGCCAAAAATCCATCTAGTCTAGCATCCTATTATCACAGTGGCCAATGAGACAGACATGGGAAGCACACATGAAAGGCAACATGATATCGTATCATTTGTTATTATAAGTAATAATACTTGTGGGCATCCAATGCTTGTGGGCATCCAATGAAGCTACATATTTAAAGATTTAGGAAAATATTTATTCATACAGCACCTAGTTAAACTATGGAACATGCTCCTACAGAGGGCAATGATGGCGTCCAATTTGGATGGCTTTACAAGAGGATAGATAAATTCATGGAGGATAAGGCAATCAGCAGCTACTAGACATCACAGCTATGCTTTTCTTGCATGGCCATTGTGCTCCCAATGACCAAGTCCTGCTGCCCACCCTGAGTTGAGGCTGGGCATTTGCACCGAGGAGTCATGTCTCCTCACAGAGGTTCCCCAAACAATTCAGAAGCCTGAATGACCAGGGATCCAAATTACATGGTGGATCAGGTTCGCCGTGGCAGATAGTTACCCTCCAGGGCCGGCCCACCCATGAGGCAAGGTGAGGTGGTTGCTTCAGGCAGCTGATGTGGCCTCCAAGGAGCACCAGTGCCCACTGCTGCCCATTCCTCTCCAATCTCATTTTACTCCCCTGCTGCCTTCAACATGGGTGAGGGCTGCAGAAGAGAAGGAGGAGAAGGCATTTCCTGCAGAAGAGAAGGGGTCAACAGGTGGGTTGCATTCTTCATTTTGCCTCAAGCAGTGAAATGTCCCAGCCTGGCCCCTGTTACCCTCCAAGGCATGAAGTAAGAAAGTCAGTGTGGTGTAAGGATAAGCATGTCAGACTAGGAACCAGGAGACCAGAGTTCAAATTATGACTGCCATGAACATCACTGGATAACCATGGACCAGTCAATGGGTCTTCCAGACGGGCATTTTCCTTCGTGATTCTTCTGAATACCAGTTGCTGGAAACTGGGGGAGCGGAGAGTGCTTTTGTGTTCTGGTCCTGCTTGCAGGTTTCCCACAGGCATCTAGTGGCCACTGGAAGAACAGGATGCTGGTCCAAATGGGCTGGTCCTCAGGAGACTTCTTCTTAAAAGTTTAGCAAGGCTAGCTGATGGGAGTGTGATGAAGTGGTAAGAGCCAGTGCTTGTCCTCTCATTCTTCTCCCATATGCAAAAGGAAACATCAACTGTCCTCTACCAGCACCCATTCCATCAAGTGTGTTTATCAGAACAGCTGATGAAGACAAAAGACAAAACGTCTGGCTGCATACATTAAAAATACTCTTGCTTTGTTATTCACAGTGGCATATATATTATTTTGGTGATTAACCTGATCCCAAAACGGATCCAGAACACGAATTTGCATGAAGTGCCATTTGATGCTTTTATAACTATCTATATTGAGATGAACAGACTTTCTCTTCCCCAATTAGCATGTGCTGCTTTGGCATATATAAATAGAATGAGACACTTGCGCAGGTGGCTTCCTTGTTCATCTGCAGGCATTGATTTTTAGCAACCAGATTTTGTTTGTAATTTTAATGTATTGGCATGTTCAGTGGGCAGCGATACCCCCCATCCTCTTCTTAAAAGCATTTAAACTTGTCCTTATTAACTTACCAATAGGATAGGTCATGAGAGGGATGTGGGTGGCACTGTGGGTTAAACCACAGAGCCTAGGACGTGTTGATCAGAAGGTCGCGGTTCGAATCCCCATGACAGGGTGAGCTCCCATTGTTTGGTCCCCGCTCCTGCCAACCTAGCAGTTCGAAAGCACGTCAAAGTGCAAGTAGATAAACAGGTACCGCTCCAGCAGGAAGGTAAACGGCGTTTCCGTGCACTGCTCTGGTTCGCCAGAAGCGGCTTAGTCATGCTGGCCACATGACCTGGAAGATGTACGCCGGCTCCCTCGGCCAATAAAGCGAGATGAGCACTGCAACCCCAAAGTCAGCCACGAGTGGACCTAATGGTCAGCGGTCCATTTACCTTTTCCTAGGATAGGTCATGCATCCATGTACCTCTCTTGAAGGTATCAGAGCCGGGCCCACCTATGAGACTGGGTGAGACAGCTGCCTCAGGCAGGCTGGGGACACCTGGGAGAGGCAGCAGATCTGCCCACCCCCCAAGCAGCACATAGCCTGTCACCACTTGCACTTGTCACACACTGTCTCCATCACCTTCTCCAACACAGCATAACCCCTGCTGTCTGCTCCTCTCCACCTCCTCTTATTTTCCACCTCCAGCACACCAGGGCTTTCCAGGCCACCTCCAGTCATCTCAGGAGCAGCAGGCAAGGAGGAGGTAGCAATCAGTGGCAGGGCTGGGCGCAGAAGAGGAGAAGGCAGAGGCAGCCTGGGCTGGCCCTATTCAACCCTACCGAGACTGGGACATAGGGTCCCCTCTGAGGTGGAGCACAGGGAGTAAAACACCCCCACAAAACTTTGCACTGCTGCTGAAAAGCTCTCAGATCTGGATATTGTCACCTCATACCCAGGAGCAGATGAGATGGAGAACCTGGGGGGAGCTTCAGGGCTTCCAGCAAAGTACTTAGCTAGCCACACATGAGACAACTCAGCTGGACTGGGAAAGAAGCACTTTGCCAAATCAGGCAAAGCTGAAATTCAAGCTTCCCAGCAGTGACATCACTGCCACTTACCAGGAGGGAGTAAGGAAGGGGCAAGGTTTTGGGGGTGTCAGCTTAGGGCAGACATACCAGTGAAGCTGATCTATCGTTCCCAGCAACACACCTGCACTTCACTGACCTCCATGCCACCTTCCGGTAGGCAGTAGCAACACTACTCCTGGAAAGGTGACGTTGCACCTTGGCCTCACAAGGTGACCTGCTTCTGGAGGAAGCACATGTAAGCACCTGCCCATATCAGAGCCCAGCTTTCTGGCCACCTCACCTCAAAAAGTATCCTGTGGAGTTGGCAAGGGCAGCCAAAATCATCAAGGGGATGGCACAGCTCTCCTATGGATGAAAGATGGCAGCGCTTGGGGCCTTATAGTTCAGGGGAAAGGTGAGTCAGAGGTGACAGGATGGAAGTTTATACAATTGGACAGATAAGTTTATAAAAGTGGATAGAGAATCAGTTTTTCTCCCTCTCTCCTAAAACTAGAATTTGCGGGCAGCCAAAACGTTGGGATGTTGGAAGATTCAGGACAGGTAAAATAAAGGAATTTGCCACATAATTAAACAATGGAACTCAGGCTCCCCAGCAGGCAGTGATAGGCACCGCCTTTGTTGTTGTTGTTTAGTCATTTAGTCATGTCTGACTCTTCGTGACCCCATGGACCAGAGCACGCCAGGCACTCCTGCCTTCCCTTGCCTCCCATAGTTTGGTCAAACTCACGCTGGTAGCTTCGAGAACACTATCCAACCATCTCGTCCTCTGTCGTCCCCTTCTCCTTGTGCCCTCCATCTTTCCCAACATCAGAGTCTTTTCCAGGGAGTCTTCTCTTCTCATGAGGTGGCCAAAGTATTGGAGCCTCAGCTTCAGGATCTGTCCTTCCAGTGAGCACTCAGGGCTGATTTCCTTAAGAATGGATCGGTTTGATCTTCTTGCAGTCCATGGGACTCTCAAGAGTCTCCTCCAGCACCATAATTCAAAAGCATCAATTCTTCGGTGATCAGCCTTCTTTATGGTCCAGCTCTCACTTCCATACATCACTACTGGGAAAACCATCACTACCCCTTCATGGAGCACTGCCTTGCCGTGGCGAAGGGGCTTGAATAACTCAGAGAAGCTATGAACTATGCCGAGCAGGGCACCCAAGATGGACAGGTCATGATGGAGAGTTTTGACCAAACATGATCCACTTGGAGCTGGAACCAGCAAGCCACTCCAGTATCCCTGCCAAGAAAACTCCATGGAGAAAGACAACAGGCACCACCTTGGATGGCTTTAAAAGGGGATTAGACAGATAAATGGAGGAGAGGGCTGCTGGTGTCTATTGGCCATGATGACTATGCTCTGTTTCCACAGTTGGAAGCAGCAATGGTCCTGGATACCAGTTGCTGGAAACTGCAGGAGGAGAGAGGGCTCTTGTGCATGAATCCTGTTTGCATGTTTTCTGCAGGCACCTGGTTGGCCACTGTGGGGACAGGCTAGACCAGATGTGCCATTGGCTCTTCTTGCATTCTTAACTCCTGAGGATGCTCTCAGTCTGAATGTTTTCGCTGCTGAAGCAACAACACATTGGGAGCTTCAGGGCTTCTGGAACCAGGGAAGTAAACAGACGTCACTTTCTTCATTTAGTGCTGGCTGTGTTGTGTGCCTGGATCCAGAGTCCACAGATTTCCCAGGCCTAGAGATTCTCTGGTTTTGATTTGTGATGGTGACTCATTCAGATATGCATACTTGATACTGCAGCCATTCTGTGATGAATATGTGCAGGTGGATTCTGATGGGCAGCTACATGGCCAGGGCTGCGGTATAATCACAGGGCTAGAGCAGCTGTTAGCTGAATGGAAGCACTAAAAAATATAGCCATGGGATCCTCAGAACCTCTTTGATCCACTGGAATGCTTTGAATCCCTTTGAATTCTGGCTAATATGCCTCCGACGAGGTGAATCTTGGCAGCCACATGATGCTGTAAAATTCTAATTCTATACTAAGCCTTCAGGGCTTCCCCCTCCACTCCCCATCATACTTTCCCTGTTTTGCCATCGTACAAATTCTGGCTCCAATTCTATTTTTTTTCCTTCACCTACAGCTTAAATTATACACTACTCTTTATAAAATCCCCGTACTGCCTTGAATAAGTAAAAATAGTGGAAGGGTTTGGAATCGTTAAAAGCAATGATTTTCTCACATTACCATTAAAAAGTAATTTTAGGATCTCCATTATCAGTGGAGTGCTGGCTTTCCAAATGTTTAAAAAAAGGAAAAAGAGCATCTCATTGAAACTGCCTTTCGTATGAAGGAAGCAGAGAGAGAGAGAGAGGTTTTCCTGCAGCCTGCAATTCCTTCCTGTGGAATGGAAAGGCTTTGACTCAGTGGAGGTCCCTGGTTGCTGGAGGCAGGATGAGTTTTAGGACTTCTCTCAGACAGCGGTGGAGCATATGCCCACACTGCCCAGGGTGGGCATGCTCCTGAGGGGGGAGGGGCGCAGAGGGTGACCTCCCAGGCACGGAATAGCCCCTTGGGTGCATGGAGCGGTGTGGCACCCTGCAGCGCGGCACCAATGATGGATATTCGACGCGCCGCCTGCCTGCAACTCCCAAGTCTCCCCCAGCTGTCAAAATGATGAAGGAAGGGGGAATGCTGCCAGCAAAGCGGCGCAGCTCCCCCCTTCCCCCAACGGCTCGGGGTAGGCTAGGGAGTCGCAGGCGGGCAGGCGGGTGGCACGCCAAATGTCACCCCCCTCAATGAGGGCACCCGGGGTGGTCCGACCCCACCGCACCCCCTTGCTCTGCCCCTGCTTTCAGACCCTCCAAGTGTCTCTACTTTCCTGGGACAGTCCCGGATTTAGATAAGCCATCCCTGTTTCTGATTTGATCCTGGAATGTCCCACTTTTCCTTAGGACGTCTGTATTTTCACCGGAGAAATGTTGGCGAGTAGGGAGTTATGCGACCCACAAGCCAAGGAGATAAGCAATGATACAACCTTTAGAAGACATCTGAAGGCAGCCCTGTATGAGGAAGATCAATGCTTTCTTATGTTTTTATAGATGTTGGAAGCCAGCCAGTGTGGCTGGGGCAACCCAGTCAGATGGGTGGGGTATAAATATTATTATTATTATTATTATTATTATTATTATTGTTGTTGTTGTTGTTGAATAGGATGTTCCTATTTTCATCGGATAAATTGTTGGAGGGTATGTTCTCTGACCTGTGCTACTTACTCCTTCTCCTGACTCACCTGCCCTTCTTTTTCAGGGTCTAAATTGAGGGTTCAGGGAAGGGGGGAAAGATGCTCATGATCCAAAGACAGGAAGAAACCTTGGTATGCCATCCAAAGGACCCAGGACTGGGACCTCAAGGTGGCTCCCTTGTCATTTGCCTGAAAACCAAATGGGAGTACTTGGAGCTGTACCCATTGTGGGTGGCTAAATTTTGGCCCTTCATGGGAAGCTGCCTCATGTTAAGTCAGGCCTTTGGTCCAGCTAACTTAGTAGTGTCTACACTGACAGGCAGCACATCTCCAGGGTTTTAGGGAGGGTTCTCTCCGCGTCCTACCTGGAGATGCTGGGGGTTGAACCTTGGACCTTCTGCATGCTGAACAAATGCTGTACCACTGGCCCACAGTGCTTCCTCTGGTAAGAACCTGCCTCCTACTGAGTCAGGCCTTTGGTCCAGCTAGTTCAGCATTGTCAACACAGGCTGGCAGCAGCTCAACTGTGTTTCAAAGAAAACACAGTTCCTCACCGCCAATGTGTAAATGGTGCTATGCCACTTCTGAGGGGGAAACAGAAACAGATAGATTCAGATATACGTTGACAGTTCCTATGTTTAACTTACAAAGGAACTTCTACTGAGTCGATGGGGCTTCTCCTCAGGGGCCTACAGATTTCTGGCTCCCCCCCCCCTTTGCTTCCACAAATGTGCTTCAAGAACAAGAGCTTTTTGTTCTCAAACCTTAGGAAATTGAAACTGCGGAAGGAGGGGGGAATGGTAATGAGGAGGACACTGACAAACCAATTAGTCCTAATGGGAATCGTTCTCTGAAGAATTTCCCTGTGCAGCAGCTGGACATCTCTCACAGCATTGCCTTTTTACAAAAGGCAGGCCACGAGGGCTGCATTTCATTTCGTCTTCTTCTATCAGCCCTGTCACATGTATTTCTCTGGCTTTGTCTTTCCGAGCAGCAGTCGCTAGATTTGCACACACACACAAACATACATGTAGGGAAGACTGACAGGTAATATGCTAGCCGTATTCAAATATTTGAAGGGCTGTCTCATGGAAGATGGAGCAAGCTTGTTTTCTGCTGCTCCAGAGGGCAGGACCCAAACCTACAGTTTCAAATTACAAGAAATGAGATTCTGGCTAAGCATTAGAAGAACATTTGGGTGACGAGAGCTGTTCAACAGTAGAATGGACTACCTCAGTGGTGGACTCTCTATTGGATATTTTTTAAAGAGAGGTTGGGTGGACATCTGTCAGGGGTTCTTTAGCTGTGATGCCTGTATTGCAGGGAGGGTTAAATTAGATGACCCTTATGGTCCCTTCCAACTCTATATTCTTAGATTCTATATGTTAGGGCTGTGCACCGGACTTAGCATGAGCCAAATTGGGTATATTCAAAGGGACTTCAGCATCAGATCAGGTAGGCACAACCAACCTAGGATCACTATGGTTCAGACTGGATGGCCCAGAGCAATCCATGACAGTCAGGGGAAAACCGCTCTTTAGTGCTGATTCGAAACAAATAGCAATTTGGGTTTCCTCTGAATTGACACTTGTCCAGATTTAGCACTAAAGAACGCTTTTTCCATGGGAAAGGAGCAGTGCCAGGTGAAACCACATAGACCCATGCCTGGAAAGCGGGAGTCAAACAGAAAACTACTTGGCCCCATGCTTTCTAGGCGTGAGACAGGCAGAAGTGTGGATGAGCCCTCAGTGTATGTGGTATAAACAGTTAAAGTCAAATGCTGGAGCTAAGAAGGTTCTCCTACCCCTGTGATAATGGAGAAAGGAGGGGTTAATCTCTTCTTTGTAAGGAGGACAGTTGTGGGCCTTCCTGAGTTCTGGAGTCTCTCCAGCTATCCAAGGATGCTGAATCTTCATGCTGGCCTTGGCTATAACAAAGGGGAAGAAAGGAGGGGAGTGTATCATCTTGGCAAAGGTGGCTGGTGGGTGGGATGGCTTCTTTTCCTGTCCTCGGGTTTTGTTGTGTTTGGCACAGGAACATGCAATGCATTGGCCAGTGCAGCCCACCTCAAAGCTGTCACTTCTACTTGCCAGGTTTCCAGAACACCCACCTGTCAGTGTTGAACATGGTGTGATTTGGGGTGGGCAGGAGACATACAAACCTCACAGTGAGGTTTAGCTCCTTCCATGAGCCCAGTTTCAAAAAGATGCTCATCGAATACAATGCAAGTGCTCTGTCCTCTTTGAGCCCCTCTCCAGAGTTCCAGATAGAGCACAAAAGATGGCTTGCATGCTGTCAACAAAAGCAAGGCCACACTCCCCACAGCACTCTCCCGACTTGTGCATCCCAGCAACTGACATTCAGAGGCCTACTATCTCTAACATTTCTCCCAGAGCAGGATTCCAGTTGCCTCTGTGCTAGATCAAAACTAGGACTGGACCAGTGGCGTAGCGTGGGGGGTGCAGGGGGGGCGGGCCGCACCGGGCGCAACATCTGGGGTTAGGGCAAATCCATGGGTTAGAGGGCGCAAATCCACGGGTTAGGGGGCGCAAATTACTTGCCTTGCCCCGGGTGCTGACAACCCACGCTACGCCACTGGACTGGACACAAGGTAAGAAGGCAGATTTTCAATGTAGCCCCAAACAAAATGTGCACCTGCATTCTACCATAAGGGGCAGAAACTTGCAGATCCTGGTTTAGCTTAAACTAATCAGCATTGTACAGTCATACCTCATGTTACGTTTGCTTCAGGATGTGCGTTTTCAGGTTGCATCCCGCGGCGACCCAGAAGTAACGGAACGGGTTACTTCTGGGTTTCACCACTCACTCATGCGCAGACGTGGAAAATGACGTCACGCGCATGTGCAGAAGCTGTGAATCGTGGCACACACAGACGCACAGACACGGGTAGCGTTCTGTTCAGGTTGTGAATGGGCCTCCGGAACAGATCCCGTTTGCAACCAGAGGTACCACTGTATACAGCAATACAAGTAAGCTAACCTAATTCAATAGCTTTAAATGAAACAGAAGACAGAACAATACCACTACAAAAACAGAACAATAGCATGCAGAACATCACCATGTTTCAGATGATGCTCCTTTCTCCAAAAGTGTGGACTTGAGACTTGATCTTCAAACATCCACAAGGACCCCACCCCTCCTCTCACTTGGAGTAGTGCACACACTCCCACCCTGGCTTTCAGTTCCTAGAACCAAAATCTCAGGTGTGGGAGTGGAAGAGTCTGCTGACCTTCAGAAGGTTGTGGGTCACCATCAATGCATAAGTACATAAGAAAAACTCTTCTGGATCAGGCCAAAGTCCTTCCTGTTCTCATATTGGCCAGTCAGGTGCCCATGAAAAGACCACAAGCACCCATCTCACTAGTGATTTCCACATGCTTGAAGTGGAGTAGACAATGTTGTCTATTTGGGTTCCACCATAACCAGCAGCCTCTCCATTGATGCTGAACTGAACAAGCGTATTGGCAAGGTAGCCTACAGCAATGGCTCCCCTCTCCAAAAAGGTACGGGAGAATGTGATGTTGACATCCAATGACAAGATGAAGGTCTACCAGGTTTGTGTGTTGACCATGCTGCTTTATGGAAGTAAGTCACTGGCAATTTACAACAGCCAAGAGTGATGCCTCCACACCTTCCACATGCGCTGCATCTGGAAGATTTTGGGCATCACAAAGCAGGACAGAGTCTCAAACAAAGATGTGCTTTCCCAAGCCCACATTCCCAACATGTTCACATGTTCACATTCCCAACATGTTCACATGTGGTTAAATCCACAGAATGGAAGATAGCAGGATCCCCAAGGACATGCTCTATGGGGAGCTGGCTTCAGGCACCAGGCCAGTTGGCAGACCAACTCTGCATTAAAAGGTTTCTACACATGTGACATGAAGGTTGGCAACACCAACCTCACCATGTGGGAATTCCCTTCAGATGACCACAGTGCCTGGAGACAGGCAGTCCAGCCATGCATCCATAGCAGTGACCAGAGGAGGAATGGCCACTGGGAGGAATGCAGAGAGAAGGAACGCCATGGTACGTACATCTGCAGCAACACAACTGGATGCCTTCCTCTGCCCCAGCTGCAACAAAACATGTCTCTCCCACGTGGGTCTCTCCAGCCACAGCAGGCACTGTAACCTTCCAACAGCTTGACTTCACCCTCAATATCACACTCCTCCAATGTCTCCTAAGACAGATGAGTACCAAGCAGGTAGTCAGAAGCATATTGGCTGTAACAGTGAAGGGGAATGAAGCTCTCATTTCCTTCCCACATCCTTCACAAGCTCCATCAGCAAGAAAAGGCTGTGGGTAAATATGCTTGCTTAAATTCTGTTGTTCCTTTAAGCACCAACAACTCAAACTTGGAGCAGCTAAGTTACGATGGAACAGTTCAGACTTCCTTTGGGAACAGCTCTCTTTTTACAGTGTGTACACGCAGATAAATTGAAGACTAAGAATAGAGACTGGCTCCATAAGTCTCCAAGGGAAGATAGATGCAGCTTGCAGTGGTGGAAATCTTCCCTTTCTATGAATCATAGTGGCTCACCTGCCATCTGCCATGAAATAGATGCTTCCTTTCCTACCTAGTAATTTTTCTTGATTTGAGCTAATTGGGTTTTAGGGTTAAGGAGATTGTGTAGAGTTAAGGTAAATGGAAAACGGGGGATGCACTGGATGACTATAATGTGCATACAGATGGGGAATGGAAGAGAAATTTGATTTTGTTTGCATTTTAATGAGAAATGACTGAATTCAAACTATGCGAAACAGTATACAAACTGAAACACAACTATCCTTTGAAATCTGTACTTCTCTGAATTTTGCAATGCAGTTCTCCAATGAAACTATACATTCAGAAATGCATCTCCTGGGGGAAGTGTGTGTGTGTGTGTGTGTGTGTGAGAGAGAGAGAGAGTGAGAGAGAGAGAGAGAGAGAATTACATACAAAATTGATAATATTGGGGACACTTACTTGCAAAAATGTGTATATTAGTCAAAACCGCATAAAAATTATGTATGTTAGGGGGAATTTGCAGTAAATGTTGATGAACTGTAATAAAAAAATTTTTTTAAAAAAAGGCTTGCTGAAGAAATGTGGAGAATTAAATTTAAGATATGAGAAAGAAATTGAGAGCCCCCAAATTGACAGATTTGCCTATCTCTAACACAGACACACTATTAAGTGTCTTACTTACCAGTTATGACGGCTATTATTACCTCCAGGATCAGAAGTGGTGCACCTCTGAATACCAGTTGAGATGAAGATCATGAGCAGGAGAGGGCTGTGGTGTTCATTTCTCATCTGTGGGATTCCCAGTGGCACATGATTGGTCACCATGGAAAATCAAAGGCTGGACCAGATGGACCTTTGGGCTGACCCAACAGGGTTCTTTATGTATTTGTATTGTCTAGAGACATTAAATTCTCTGCCTTTTCTATGTAAGGGAGGTTTCTCCTGGACCAGGGAAGGGGGAATACTTTCACCTCCAGAGGTGTATTCCCTTCTGGGCAGCTCCCAGGGGTCACATGCTAGGGATGTGTGGGGCCAGAGGCAAAAGTAGCTAAAACAATGACCTCATTCACCAGTGAGAAAGGGGGCAGGTGGGAGAAAAGGGGTGCGGCAAAAGGGAGAGAGAAGGTGGTGGCAGAAAGAGGAAGGGGAAAGGAGTAGCTCCGCCCACCACTGTTATGTGGTCCATGACAGATCACTCCTTGTCAGGCTTCAGGGAATTGGCTCCCCCCACCACCACCCCCCATGGCAGTAAATAAGCTGAGCAAAGGAAAAGTAGTCTTCTTACCACTTAGAAACAAAGAACACATCACCTAGGAATGGTGGTGCTCCCAATTAAGTTCACTCCCCCTTCCATCCCTATTAATCTACATCACTTCTACGTCTTGTAATATGAGTTTGGAGCAGCTGTGTTTTCTGTTCTGCCCGTTTCTGAGCTCTCCGGGACTTTGGGGGAGGTGGGTGGATACTACCCAGAGACTGTGAGTCTGTTAACTCTTTCTCTTCTAGTGTTTCTTCTGCTAGCTGTTCCCCATCCAGTATTTCCCAGCTTCTGCCTTCTGAACTAGGCCCCTCTACAAACCACTGTTCCAAATCTATACTGTCCTCCTGCTCCTGGGAAGATTCAGGATCAGGAGGAGGGGGTGGCTCCCACCATTCTTCCTCAGTGCAGCCCTCCTCAGCACGGTCCCTGACACTCCTAAGGAAATATGGTCCTCAACAGATGAACAGGATTCAACAGACTACTATCAAGGTGATGCACACTAAAGAAAAGCAAAAACAGTTAGAAACAAAAACCAGCAAATACATTTGAAACAAAACTGGAAACATACGAAACAGATACTTGTGGTAAAGATGCATTTATCCAGCTGGGAATATTGTCTACCCCCGTACCATAAAGATATGGCCTTCCCTGTGACAAGCAAGCTGTGCTGGAAAAGAAATCAGTTAGAAACCGGGGGTTTGCTTCAAGAGTGTTGACCTCCCCATTCTTTACAGCCGGGAGGGCTTGGAGAGGCAACATATGAAATGGAGAGCCTCACTAAAACACCCTTGTGTAGATAGCAGTAAGCTATATTTCTCCTCCACGAGAAACCATGGGCATAAGCAATGAGGGTGCTGCGAACTGCTTTTTATGACGCACACATACCATTTCGTGGACTGCCTTCCCTTTAATTGGCCAATTCACCCTGGGGGCCTGATGCAATGGGAGAAACAGGGTGCAAAAAGCAGGCATAAACTTTAAAAAGTGAAGAGTTAGTGGGTAAAATTGTCAACAGACACCATAACTTCATCCCCTTCAGCGCATCTCTCTCTTAGGACCCTGGAAACTGAGACTGGGAGAGGGGAAGGAAGTATTTAATGGCAACCGTTACTCTTTGACAAATAAAACAGATAATACTACTCTGTTCTCTCCCTCCCAACTTCTTTTCTAGCCTTGTATTGGGCTATGGTTGAGCTGTATTGGTGGAACTAAAATGAGAGCAGCAGTCCAGGGACATGCAATGCCACCATGCCTTAAGTGAACACTCTCTCCAGTTTATCCAAGCTAGTCATAGCTGAGCCACTTCAGAGTTAGCAACGGAAGCTTCTAAACCCAGCTGGAATGGGAGCCACAGAAGGCTTAAGAACATAAGAAAATAAAGAACTGCCTTTCCAGATCAAAAGCGCAATCCATTTCCATGGAAATGAAGGTGAAAGGTAATCCCTTCTTGTGAATCACTACCATTCTGGTACACAGAGATACACTGATGCTGCTCACGGAGGCTCCGTTTAGCTCTCATGCCTCAAATTAACCCAGGGTTTAATTCTGAAGTCTGCATTTAGGCCAGGCCAGAGCTCAAATCCCCACATAGTCATGAAGTTTGCCTGGGTAATCATGGGCCAGTTTCAGTCTTTCAGCCTGGCCTACCTTGAGGGTCATTATGAGAATAATATGGAGAGGGGGAGAACCATGCACTCCGTTTTAAGCTCTGTGAGGGAAAGGTGAGATATACTGTAAATATGATAGATACATAACATTAGTCCCTGTTAGAATTCCTGCTCCATGATTGCAGTCATGGGATTGTTGTCTTTCACATGACGGTATATGTTTTGACTCCACAGAGTGGGAAGTGATGAAGAGAGGATGTTTGTGTTACTGTGTTCCGTGAAGTGGGACTATTGTCCTTTGTTCTCTTTCTCTTTGCTGTCAAAGAGCATCAAAGAGAGAGGGAGCCATGTTGCAGTGCTCTCTCTGTGTTTATATGCAAATAAAGTAGATTAGCCAAAATGCTGAGTTGCTGAGGTCTGTTACGCATGATGAACAAACTCTGCGGATCCCTAAGTGTGCCGGTGTCGGTTGGCATCGGTCGCTGTGATGTTCGGGCTGAAGAAAGCTTTTGAAGCTCCCGATTGACCAGGAGGGAGAGATCATGTCAGTCAATCATGTGTCTCTACCAGGGTCCTACTCGAGTGTAGGCTGAGCTCCTGACAGTCCCCAGAGTTTAAAACAATTTATAATCAGAAGAATAGGGTGCACACACAGCTGTGCAATGAAGGATGCAGAGGCTCTTCTTTGTGGAGAGAATTCTACAGCTTAAGGGCTGCCACAGAGAACGCTCTGCCCCGGGCATTTCATGAATTTAAAGATGTAGTCCATGATTTTCAGGGTCTTCCATTCACACATTCAGCTGTGAGGTGACAATGCTTCAAGCTGCAAAAATATGGGCGCTTGTGAACCAGGATAGAACTGAGCAAAACTTCTATCCCATGTTCCTTTTTAACACATTTAAAAGGTAAAGGGACCCCTGACCATTAGGTCCAGTTGTGGCCGACTCTGGGGTTGTGGCGCCCTTCTCGCTCTATAGGCCAAGGGAGCTGGCGTTTGTCCGCAGGCAGCTTCCGGGTCATGTGGCCAGCATGACTAAGCCGCTTCTGGCATACCAGAGCAGCACACAGAAACACCGTTTACCTTCTCGCCGGAGTGATACCTATTTATCTACTTGCACTTTTGACATGCTTTCAAACTGCTAGGTTGGCAGGAGCAGGGACCGAACAACAGGAGCTCACCCCGTTGCAGGGATGTGAACCGCCGACCTTCTGATCAGCAAGTCCTAGGCTCTGTGGTTTAACCCACAGCGCCACCCGCGTCCCTTTTTAACAAATTTAGGAGCAGCTAAATTGAAAAATACTTTCATTAATACCATCTTTGGGCTACAAACAAATTCAGGCTGGGACCTTAGATATCCCCAGCAGTCTCAAATATTAGCAATTAATGCCAGTTGTGTAGCATTTCTTTGCTAATAGGAAGCTATTACTTTAATGCCCTTTGTTTAGGAGGTATTAGCATAAGTAGATCAGCATGGTAGAATTTGCATTTCAAAAGACCATCATAGAACAAAGCAGGATCTCATACACCTCATGCAAATCCCTCAGCCCCAAATGTCTATATCTGTATCTAGCTAGAGATGGATGGTTGGTTAAACAGACAGACCATTGTTTCTTCTGAATGAATCCCTTACTGCACAAAGGCTTTTCTAACTCTCCCTCTTAAAGATCAATTTTTTTTTTTAAGCGACTCAGGAATTTGTGTACATGATGCCCAGAGAAGGTGGATGGAAAGAATAACGGCGGCATTACAGTCATTTGAGAAGGACCCCACATGATCATCTTATTAACCAATGTTTCACTTGAGGGGGGAATTTAAGTCACTTTTACTCAGAGTGAAATTAACAAAGGTGACTAAGTTAAGTCCATTAAGTAAACCTTAGTTGAATACCACCCAGTTTTTTATAGCTTTGGTTCCCTGGTGGCAATCACTCATGGCTGAGTAAGATTGTCTTCCATGAACATGGTCTTAACAGTGACTCTGTAAATGACTACAGAGGCCAGTTCTGGATCCACACGTCCTTCCACAATGGGGACATAGGTTTCTGGGCGGAAGTTGATCATGGTGAGGGTTTGCCAAGCGTGCCTTCCTCTTAGCATGTTTCTCCCTTTCATCCTGTGTTCAAGTGTCTTCAAAGCCCATGACACCTTTGGTAAAGGCTGTTTTCCAATTGGAGCGCTCGCAGGCCAGTGTTTCCCAGTCGTTGGTGTTTATACTAGTCTCATCAAACCACTCCTGGTGTTTCTTGGTTTGGTATCCAATAGGTTGTTCATAGGCTGCAAAAATGGATGTTTTTGGCTTGGTCCAGTGTTCCTTATGTTATCAGGGCTCCCCGAAAGCAGATGGTTCTTAAGAGTTGTTTGGAAACAATCCCATTTAATAGGCTCTTCAAGGGCTTGAGTGTTCATTTTGCACCTTGGTTTCCTTCCTTGAAGCCTGTGTTGAGGTATAATCTTGATAGCCATCATGGAGTATATTAATCGGTGCTCTGTCCAGCAGTCGTTGGCACTCGTCATAGTTCTGGTAAGGAGCACATCATGGCAATCTTCAATTCAGAAAATTACATAGTTTAAGAGGTGCCAGTGGTTCGACCAAGGGTGCCTCCATGATGTTTTAAATTTATTTTTTTGTGGAAAGAATGTGTTGGCAACGACAAGGTTGTGAGCTGCACATATAGTCAAAAGTAAGATTCTGTTCTGGTTGCTGTTGCCAATTCCTTCTTTCCCATCTGTCCATCTGCCTCAGTATTGTCTATGCTGACCAGCAGAAGTTCTCCACGGTTTCAGACATGGAGTCCAAACCCTACCAGGAAATGCCAGGGATTGAACTTGGTGCATTACGCATGTGGTGCAGATGCTCTGCCACTGAACTCCTGTCATGCCCTGAGGACCTCTCATTTAGCCCCCACCTCTCTCTCTCTCTCTGACACACACTTTAAGCTTTCTTTTTCTTTTTATATATATTTTTAGTAGTTTTAACATATCATTTTCAACAATTATAAAACATACTTTTATATCTTATACAATTTTTTTGACTTCCATCAATCACATCTGAAAATTTTCCAATCTTTTCCACTTAATTTACATTTCTTAGTTTCACTATTACATTTAAGTATCATAACTAATGTCTCTCTTCTTTATCTTCTTTGCAATATTTCATATATTCCTCCTTACAAAACTTCTTGTAGTCCTACTAGTGTAATTTGTTGATTACAGTTGCTCTTCAACTAGTTCGTATATTTCTTCCAATCTTCTGTGAATCTCTGGTCCCGCGGGTTTCGAATCCTTCCTGTCATCTTATCCAATTCTGCATAGTCTTAAGCTTCCTTTTTCATCCTGGAAGTTAATCTTCTTTCAAGTGGAATCTCTGTAAACATACAAAAGTTGCTGCATATTGGGTCACACCATTATTCACCCCATCTAGATTGCTATTCTCTATGGCAGTAGTGAAGAACTTCAGATCTGCAGCCTGTAGTGACCCTTCAGGCTTTTTTATCTAGCCCTTGAGACTCTCCCTAGCGACACCCCATCTCTCCAGGCTAGAGTCCTCAATGTGTCCTTGAACTCTCTGCTTGCCTGGGTGGAGGATAGAGAGGGGTGGGTAAGAATGTGTATAGAAACTAGTCTACTGTGCAAAGGTCAAATATACATCCATTGATCCTCCCACTTTTGCCTCTGGCACCACCCAGTTGTGTGACCTTTTGAAGGTTGCCAGATGTTGGCCTTCAAGGAATTGAGGGCAACTGGCATGTGGTTCTCAAAGCAAATCCCAGCAGGGAACATGGCCTCCAGCTGGAAAAATGTTCCCCACTCCAGCCTTAGTCCTGAAGGAGAAATACAGACTTTTTTCTTTTTAAGCCACTCTATAGATACTCTGGGATGCGGGTGGCACTGTGGGTTAAACCACAGAGCCTAGGACTTGCCAAACAGAAGGTCGGCGGTTTGAATCCCTGTGATGGGGTGAGCTCCCATTGCTCGGTCCCTGCTCCTGCCAACCTAGCAGTTCGAAAGCACATCAAAGTGCAGTAGATAAATAGGAACCGCTCTGGCGGGAAGGTAAACAGCGTCTCCATGCGCTGCTCTGGTTCACCAGAAGCTGCTTAGTCATGCTGGCCACATGACCCAGAAGCTGTACACCGGCTCCCTCGGCCCGGCCAATAAAGCGAGATGAGCGCCGCAACCCCAGAGGCAGCCATGACTGGACCTAATGGTCAGGGGTCCCTTTACCTTTTTATAGATACTCTCCCTTTAAACTTAGAAATAAACTCTAGCACCAAATTTCACTTGGCTGTTGCTCCCTATCGCCACTTGAAAGCTTGCTTTGTTTTGTTTGTTTTTGGTTTGTTTGGGGCTCCCCCCTCCTTTTTGCTTTTTTTAGGATCAAATCTATAGCTTGCAGAATGGCTGGCCAGAACTGCAGCAACATGAAGCAGTGGAAAAGCAGCCTTTATATCCGCCAGCAGTACAGAAGTAGATTTTCTGGTTTAAGTGAGATGTGTGTTTCTTTATCCCTTACTGAGATGGCTAGATGTAACTGGCAGGCAGAATTTATTTTTCCTCGTTCTTGTCCTTTGGTTGGAGCGGCAGGTGGGGAAGAAAATAAAAGAAGCTACAGAAACCATCACATCAGGAAGCTGTAACCCTGGAGCTGCTGGACATCTATCTAATGCACAAAGCCTTTGAGACTTTTCTATGGCAGCTGTTGACTTTCGACCATCACAGTGCTGTCAGGACCTTAGGGTAGAACTAGATGTGATACCCCTTACTTGGGTGGATGGAAGAGAAAGACAGGGTTGCAGAAACAACTTGGCATTTGTACCTCCGCCCACTTCTGGCCTCTGGCCCTGCCCACTTCTTCCCCCAGAATGTTGTTCAGATTGGAGTGCAGCCCTCTGTCCAAAACGGGTTCCTCACTCCTGGTCTAAACTGGCTGGTAGCAGCTCCTCAGGGTTTCCCCTGGAGATGATGGGGATTGGAAATATAGGAGAGGATGAGCGCCAGTGTGGTGTAGCGGTTAGAGTGCTGGACTAGGACCAAGTAGACCAGGGTTCAACTCCCCATTCATCCATGAAGCTCACCAAGTGTCCTTGGACTCTCAGCCCAACCTACCTCACATGGTTATTGTGAGGATAAAATGGGGCTGGAGAACAATGTATGTCACCTTGAGGTCCATGAATGAAAAGTGGGATATAAATGTAATAAATAAACAGGTAAACAAACAAAGAGGGATCTGCATGCAAATCATCTGCTCTTCCATTGAGTTCCAGCCCATCTCCAACAAGGGAGACACAGGGCACATCAGCCCAATCTGGGGGCCACAGATCAGGGTCATGGGGCAGATTGAGGGGGTGCTCTGCTCTGCTCAGAAATTTCCACCCTGATTTAATCTGCTGGCAGCCGTTCTCTTTGCTGACAAAGAAGCTACATTTTGCACAGCATTAAAGCCCCTTCTCCTCCCAGTTGCTCCCTGCAACAGCTGATGGGTAGGAAGGGATCTAGAGAGCAGGATGAAGCCCACCTGTGCAGCATATCCCATCCATAGGCTGCAGGAGGTAGTTTCACTTAACACTGCTGTAGAGAACTGCGGCCTCAGTTGTCTTCTCAGAAGAGGATCTCATCCTGCTCATAAAAAAGCACATTAATTTCATCTCTGGACATCCTCTGGTCAGAGAGGCCATGTTCTTAGTAAAAATTCTACAAAATGGGAGTTTATGGAGATCGGATTAACAGTTAAGGTATATGGGTCATTTTTTTAAATATCACTTTAAACCTTATCTCCTTCTCCCTCCCATTGTGCCAGACTATTAATTTACCTGATTTATCTCTCCGCTCATAAAACCTCGTTCTGCAGAGAGATGAAGATTGCTGAGCACAGGTTTCTCCGGGAAATATTTCAATTTTGGCATGATTAAGTGTTCTTCTTTTGTAAGAAGGTTAACAAAAGTCCTTGCCCTTTCTCAATGACATGACTTCTAATTTTTTTCCCACGGCAGATCTTTTTTCTTTAAAAAATCCTCCCAGTTTCAAAAGAATCTCTGTAAATAATAATAATAATAATAATGAAGATCCAATCAGGAACCAGGAACTTCTGCCAAGTGATTATACCATTCAGTTTAAGCTCTTGTCCTATGCATCCTTAGGGTCTTAGTAGCTTAACATGAGTCAGTAATTTGATACAGTAGCAAAAAAGGCTAATGCAATTCTAGGCTGCATCAACAGAGAAATAGTGTCCAGATCAAGGGAAATAATAGTACCCCTCTCTATTCTGCCTTGATCAGACCCCACCTGGAGTGCTGTGTTCAATTCAGAGCATAAGAAGGATATTGACAAGCTGGAACGTGTGCAGAAGTAGTGACCAAGATGAGTTGAGTATGTCTAGCCTGGAGAACAGAAGGCTGAGAGGTGAAATGATAACCATCTTCAAATATCTGAAGGGCTCTCACCTGGGAGATGGAGCAAGCTTGTCTTCTCCTGCTCTAGAGGGGAGGAGCCAAACCAATGGATTCAAATTACAAGAAAGGATATTCCAATTTAACATTAAAAGGTAAAGGTAAAGGACAGTCGCAGATGACTCTGGGGTTGCGGCGCTCATCTCGCTTTACAGGCCGAGGGAGCTGGCGTTTGTCCGCAGACAGTTTTTCCAGGTCATGTGGCCAGCATGACTAAGCCACTTCTGTCAAAGCAGCACATGGAAATGCCTTCCCATCACAGTGGTACCTATTTATCTACTTGCACTAGTGTGCTTTCGAACTGCTAGGTTGGCAGGAGCTGGGACAGAACAACGGGAGCTCACCCCGTCGCGAGGATTCGAACCGCTGAACTTCTGATCGACAAGCCCAAGAGGCTCAGTGGTTTAGACCACAGTGCCACCCACGCCCCTAACTTTAGGATGCACTTTTTGGTGGTAAGAGCTGTCTAATGAGTCAAACACACCATCTCAGTAGGTTGAGAACTCTCATTCACTGAAGGTTTTTAAAGAGAGGTTGGATGGCCATCTGTCAGAGAGTCTTTAGCTGTGATTGGACTGTATGACCCCTGGGTTGCTTCTAACTCTACAGTTAGGATTCCATGATTCTTTCCATGCTGCTGCCCATGTCTGGAAAGTTGAGGTGGAACATAGTCTTAACCTCCATGAATCTATCTAATCCTCTTTTGGAAGTCCTTAAGAAAGGATTAGGGATGCGGGTGGCACTGTGGTCTAAACCACTGAGCCTCTTGGGCTTGCTGATCAGAAGGTCGGTGGTTTGAATCCCCACAACACAGTGAGCTCTTATTGCTCTGTCCCAGCTCCTGCCAACCTAGCAGTTCGAAAACCACCAGTGTGAGTAGATAAATAGGTACCGCTGTGGCGGGAAGGTAAACGGTGTTTCCATGCGCTCTGGTTTCCGTCATGGTGTTCCGTTGTGCCAGAAGCATTTAGTCATGCTGGTCACACAAACCAGAAAGCTGTCTGTGGGCAAACGCCGGCTCCCTCGACCTGAAAGCAAGATGAGCACTGCAACCCCATAGTTGCCTTTGACTGGACATAACCGTCCAGGGGTCCTTTACCTTTACCTTTTACCTTAAGAAAGGGTTAGGCAGATTCATGAAGGAAAGGTCATCAATGGTGACTAGCCACAATGCCTATCTTCTATCCCCACTGCCAGTATAAGGACTTGACATAAAGGTAAAAGTAAAGGGACCCCTGACCATTAGGTCCAGTCGTGGCTGACTCTGGGGTTGTGGCGCTCATCTCGCTTTATTGGCCGAGGGAGCCGGCATACAGCTTCCTGGTCATGTGGCCAACATGACTAAGCCGCTTCTGGTGAACCAGAGCAGCGCACGGAAACACTGTTTACCTTCCCGCTGGAGCGGTTCCTATTTATCTACTTGCACTTTGACGTGCTTTCGAACTGCTAGGTTGGCAGGAGCAGGGACCGAGCAATGGGAGCTCACCCCATCGCGGGGATTCGAACCACTGACCTTCTGATCGGCAAGTCCTAGGTTCTGTGGTTTAACCCACAGCACCATAAGGAAGCCCAAATAATTATTGCTTGGTATACTTAACTGGTGTGATGAATACTGCTTCATTTTATTGGCACATTATCAGCACCAGCCCATCAGAGGCCACCTGCAGCAGTCACTCAGAACAATTCCCTGTGTGAGTGCCCCATGGTGAACCATCTCTGGATCTGCTGCCGCAGTTAGGTAATAGTTTAGTAAAAGGAGATGTGGAGTTTTTTCTATCTAGCATTGCTTCAGTACCCGTCTGTTTTTAGAATAATTTTTATAGCTCATGAAACAATATTGTGCAATCAGATGGTTCCCATAAACAAAACTGTGAGTAACTCTGTAAGAACTATAAATAATTCAACAAACTCCACATTAGTTTGGGCGTTAAGTAAATTTTTGCTTGGATATCTCAAGAAGTGGCTATTTAAAAAGCATGAAAGAGATGACTGCCAAACAGGGTTGGCCCAAGGTGTTTTAGCACCTGAAGTAAACCACAAAATGGCACTCCTCTGCCCACCAGGGAGCAAGGGGTGAGTGACAATCTACATTGGCAACAAGGAGATGAATCAAATCAGCCTTACCCAACAGCTGAAGTGAGAATCATAGGCCCTTGTGGAAGGGAACTGGGCTTGCTCTGAATCGCGCTGGGTGAGAGCAGAACCCAGGAGACCCAGGGGGCAGCTCCTACCATCTCCTCCCTAGGTGCTACCACCGCCTCCCATTCACCAAGAGGCCACTGTAGATGCGGCTGTTGCTGCAGTGGCAGAGCCAGGCTTCAAGGAGTGTGTCACAGCCATCGCTGCCACAGTGGCGGCAGCAGTAGGTGACACAATTCTTGGAGGCCAGATCTGCCACCCCTGTGGATCCAGCTGCCCAAGGCAGCTTACTCACCTTGCCTTGCTGACAAAGGCCCAAGGCCCAAAACTCCCGTGGCAATGAATTGATGGGTAAATTTGCCCACCGAGTAAATTTGCACTTGTGGTTCCATACCATGAACGTTGGGAACCCCTGATTTATGCCAGTCCCAACAATTCCTAGTTTCCCCCCACATCCACTTACCTGGGAGTAAGTGCCATTGAATCCATTGGGGCTTACTTCTGAGTAGACATGTTTGGGATTGTGTTGTTAGTCACATGCATGAATTTGCCTTCCAGGATGGAAGTGGCTTCTGCAGTGGGTAGCTTGGTTTTGCATCTTGAGTCCTAAAATAAAATATCACTGGTTTTCCTTCAGTAGTCATGCTAAATTAAGGTTACCAGACGTCCCTGTTTCCCGGGGACAGTCCCCGGATTTACACATCAGTCCCCTGACAAAATCCTATCATTCCTACTGAAGTTGAAAAGTGTCCCTGGATTCACTGGAAAAAATCTGGTAAACTTATGCTAAATGTCTGTTGCTCTGTGAATTGCTATTATGGGATTAATAATGTGCTTTATTAGTGCTACTAAGTATAGCAGTTTGAAAGTACATCAAAAGTGCAAGTAGATAAATAGGTATCGCTCCGGCGGGAAGGTAAACGGCGTTTCTGTGTGCTGCTCTGGTTCGCCAGAAGTGGCTTAGTCATGCTGGGCACATGACCCGGAAGCTGTCTGCGGACAAAATGCCGGCTCCCTCAGCCAACAAAGTGAGATGAGCGCCACAACCCCAGAGTCATCCGCGACTGGACCTAGTGGTCAGGGGTCCCTTTACCTTTACCTAAGTATAAATCAGAATTGAATATGTGAAAATGGATGCCATGATAGAGGCTGGGAGCTGAAGACTACTTCTCTAAGCAACTTCTACACCATGTGTTACATACAGCATTTCTAGAGCTATGTTTGTTGTTCTTCTGTAGCAGTCTGTTGGTCACCTGCAGATAAAGATGAAAGAATCTGTCCTTTCAGTCCCCTCACTTTCTCATTTTCCCAATCTTTTGTCCTCCAAATTTGCAGCTATGCCTATACCTATAGCTATACCTATGTTGGGGGCAAGAATCCTCGTGAAAATTCACCAGCACTCTTAAGTGTGAATTTCTCCTAAACAAACATGTTTTTGTTTTATATTTATACACACACACACACACACACACACCGCTTGATTGTAAAACCTCAAAGCAGTTTATGAAAGATAAAACAATAAAATCAAGAAAAATCACAACAATGCTTTAAAGCAAACAAAAGTTAAAACACTAAAACAGGTTTAAATTACCTCAACTTTCCAAACATCTAGGTAGGCTGGTCTTAACAAGAATGTTTTTGGGAGGTGCTGAAAAGAGTTCAGTAATGGTGCTTGCCTGATATCAATAAGCACGCAGTTCCAAACGATCAAATCCTTTACAAATGCAGAATAGAATTTTTATATGCTGTTTTGACCAATGTATACATTTTTGCAAGGGATTTTACCTTTTACAATGCATCTTTGTATGTTATTTTCCCCACCATCTTCAATTGTATGTACGCAAGTGATAGATTCAGCTTTATATGCTTGCGGCATCAAATGTCTCCTCCATCCCTGCCTGCAGATTTATCAAATATTAGTGGAACTACTGCAGATGGTCTGACATATGTGTTAAAATATTACACGAATATGGCAAGTTTGGAGCAGCAACATTGTCATATTTATTTATTTTAGATGATTTATATACCACAGCAAAGCAAACAGAGAAGAATACCAAAAAATGCAATAAAAGCACGACCCTTTAAAGACACAAAGCAGCAATCACGAGTGCTATTTTTCTAGAAAAAAGAGGTGCCAGACCTCACCCTTGTTCTCTTATAATGCCAAGGGTGCCCACCTGAGAGGTGCCAGAACTGAGTTCCAGTGAGTTCCTGCTGGGAAAAAGTGTTGGCAATCACTAAACAGGAGTTGCTAATGACGGCAGCACGAGTCAGGTCTCTTCACCTCCAAAATCCATCTTAAAAAATGCAGGTATCATAAGGACCACAGACTGCAGACGTGAGATTTCAGCTTTTTGTGGTTTGGACATTGCTTTTCCCCAATGTCTGCATTTCTGCATTTTGGGGTTGTAGACCTGTCACCACAAAATTCAGAATAGTGCAATTTTCCAAAGATAGCTGCATTTCAATTTGGGTATTCTTTCAGGAAGTCTGAATTAGGTAGCAGCTGTTCAGCAGTGGAATGGACTCCATCAGAAGGTGCTGGACATGAGGCATTTAAGCAGAGGTTGGATGGCCATCTGTCAGGGATGTTTTAGCTGAGATTCCAACATTGCAGGGTGCTGGACTAGTTGACCCTTTGCTTCTAAGTTTGCATTTAATTTTATGCAATTTCTCCCATGTCACATCTTTATGAACACAAACTGAAAGATGCTTGAACAATTTTCATGAGAACATTATATATAAAAAAGAAATTGTGGAAACATGGCAAATGTCTGTGTGCTGAATGTTCACACTTTTGCTCCTTCCAAGATGAACAAAATTCACAAGAGTACGAATGCTTTTTGCAGGCTGCTTCCCCATTCCAGCTTAAATGCATGCAATTCTTTGGGTCAGTATCGCATCTCGTCAGACACCAGCCAGGACCATTTCCCATTATCTCGAAAGCAAACATACGGAGGCACTTCTGGAGCCTGGAGAGTTTTTTAAAAAAATGGTTATTTCCTCCTTCTATTTCTCGTTTTGATTCATGCGAGCTATATTCAGGCTTTGCAACCCAGCCTGTTTGATGCCCTCTCTCAACAGAGGATATTCCAGGAATTCACAAGAAGCAATTATAATTGCTTGGTGGGTTCTTTTGTTTCAAACAAGAATAGAATAAAAGGGAAGGAGGAGCCTCCATGAAGGGTGGTGTAAGAGATAAGTTGTGCAAGCAGCTTAAATCTAAATGAGTTTGCATATCCATCCACATAACCTATTTTATTATCAAAGCCTCTTGGGTGCAGAGAGTTCCATTTGTGAGTGGATGAAAGACGTGAGATCCCTAATCAGGTAGATTTAAACATGAACATGGGGGTTGGGATGAAGGTCTTTTGAACTCTGCCCATTCATAAGAAGATATATTCATAAGAACTCTGCCCATTCATAAGAACAACCCACATGCCAAGTCAAACCATTGGGCCCATCTCACTCAATATTGTCTACCCTGACTGTCAGCAGTTCTCTAGGATTTCAGACTAGGGTGTCTCGTAGTCCTACCTGGAGATGCCAAATATCGAACCTGGGACCTTCCATATGCAAGGCATGTGATCTACCATGGAACGATGGCCCTCCCCCTAACAAGAATCTGCCTTGGTCCATCAAGACCAGCCTTTCTCAAACTTAGGTTTCCAGATGTTGTTGGACAATGTTACCAGAACAAGGGAGGCCTAGCTTGTGTCTATGCCTCCTCCGAGGTACCCAACTAAATGGTTACTAGGTTCCTCTGTCAGAGCAAAGAAAAAAAATGCTAAGGCAGAGAGGCAAAGAAAAAGCAAAGTGAGTTGTTAAGCCTTTGATTGTCTCTTTATTGGTCACAACTAAGGTTCAATCTCCCTGCAAGTGAAGAAAAAGGAATGCTGGGGAAAGGTATGCATGGATGTCAGGGAACTGACATCGGAGCCAGGAGTGGAGGCAAGGCTCCCAAGCGATGCCGGAGAAGGGCCCAGCAGGGAGAGAGGGGACTCATCGGCTGGGGAAGGAAATCAGCGTAACACCAGGGATAAAGGGGGGCGGATGGGGGAATCAGAGAGGGGGCTCCAGGACTCTTCACCGGAGACCAGCGGGGAGAGCATGGGTCCTCCGCTACCCACACCCACCCTGCGCAGAAGACTTCCGCGCAGGGAAAGTAGGCGTAGACTTGGCGTCAAAGAACTTCTTTGCTGGAAGAAGTTCAAGAAACGCCCACTGAGGGATTCTGCTAGCGACTGAAACAGCCACGAAGTGAAGGGCTGTCCAGCCAGGAAAAAGTTTAACCAGGCAACCTCGCCAAGAGTGGCGGCAACTTACGCACGAGCAACCCCATATAACCATTACAATAGTCTTTTAAAGATGTGCATTTATGTGTGCAGAAGAAGAACATCCCCTTCCTTGCAAACATCAGTGTCATGGTGGAGAAATGTCAGAAATACATCAGATTCCAAGTGGGGATACAATGGGTCAGACAGGTCAAGGTGTGTCACATTCCATGAGTATTAGAGAATTTGCATAGTTCCAGACAGAGTTTTATATAAAGCATTGGAACTGATAACTGATTTCAGGATTTACACTGATATTGATATTGAATTCCCATGTGTTGTTGGACTACTACTCCCAACACCCCTGACTGCTGCCCCTGCTGACTATGGATGATGGGAGTTGTAGTCCAGCAACATCTGGGAACCCAAGGTTGAGAAAGGCTGATCTAGGCTATTGGTTCATCTAGCCCAGTATTGTTGACTGTAGACTCTGGCGGGCTGTGGTTCTGTGTGTTTTCCCAGCCCTACCTTGAGACACCAGGGGGAAAGAAGTCCTCACCACCAGCAGCTCTCCAAAAACAAATAAGTAGGTTTCTGCCAAACCAGAAATAGGATGCTTAGTTTTGACAAACAGTTGAGCGACACCTGAAGGAGATAAATGGGGAAAGGGAAGGAAGAAGAGTGGGATGTTCTGTTTCAGGGGCCATTAAATAGTGGACTGAAACCCTGAAGAGGAATTATGCATCCCTTCTGAATGCAATACACTTCTTGCTCTGTGTCTACAATTTGCATATTCGGTTTGAAGAAAACCCAGAGCAGAAGTCTCCTTAGGCTATTGGAAATGTGCTGCCAGGGAAAATTAAACCCAGTACCATGTAGTGGAAATATAAGACATCCTATCTCAAGCTCGCAGGTATGGTCCAAAGCTAACCTTTCAGAGCCACAATGCTATGAATTGCAAACAGTTTTGCTCAAAGCTATAATCCTGCACTGGGGTGACTGTGTGCAGCAGGGGGTTGCTTGATCTACCTGCAACTCTGTTAAGAGTCAAGCTTTGCCAAGTTGATTGGGCTAATTAGCAGCTGCATGGTTCAGGTAATGCAACAACACTCATGTTTCTACCACCACCATCATCAGGTTTGTTTATTGACATCAAAAGGATAATATTTATATTGGGAGTTAACAGCAGAAATTGCTCTCCCCACTGGCACAGTGTTTGGTCCTCAGCTAGCCCAACATCTGATACATTATCAAACAGTCCTGATAAATCAGTGCCCAGAGTTGCCAGCCAATTGATTCAGCAGAATCTGGAGTGAATTTTCAGACCCCTTCCCAAGGCAAAATGCACCATTTTCCGGGAAGTTAATGGTGGCACCCATCGTCCACGTGTAGCTTCCTCCTCTTCAACTGCACTTGTTTTATTTATTATTTGTTTTATTATGCAGTTTCTATACTGCCTTTCACTCCGGAGAGGACCAGAGTGATTTAAAGCAAAACAATACATCACAGATCTAGAAAACAGATCTGTAAAGACAAGGCAGAGAAATATCAGTTTTCAGTTACAGCAACCAGGGTACTAAAAGCCAGTAGTAGTGTCCAGATTATGGGAAGTAATAGTACCACATACATCAGTCTGGCCTATTATTATTATTAATTATTATTATTATTATTATTATTATTATTATTATTATTATTAATAATAATAATAATAATTTCATTTCTATACCACTTGCATTGCAAAATGGCTTCTAAACCATTTGCAAGTATAAAATTGATTATAAGGTATCCACATATAATTAAAATGCACAATACAACAAAAACATCCTTAATGAAAATATGCAGTAGAACAGGTCCATTAAAGGTATGACTATTAAAACAATTAAAAGAGCAATTGAAACAATTAGATCAGAAAGTTCAGAGGAATGTTTGCCTATTCAGATGCCTTTTCAAGAATCAGCTCCAACCACAATGTTCATCTGTATGCATAAAGGCTTCCAGGACGCTATTGAACTCCACATGATCTGGCTGAAAGCCAGTGAATGAACAGCTGTACATGCATAGGCATCCTTTTTCAGACATTTTGTCAGAATTCACAATGCTGAACTAGGTGAACCAATTGTCTGAATTCAGTATAAGGCAGTTTCCTATGATCCCAAACAAAAAGCAGAAACAAAGGCTCTTAATTTTTGAGTATGCCAGGACGTCCGCTGTAGTGTTTTCTTTAAATCTCTCCTGCTGGTTTGTTTGTTTTTTTAGCTTTAAAAATGCAAAAATACTGTACTGTCACTGTTTCATGGCCTTTATTGTTCTCTGCTCTGAGACTTCTGAACTGGGGAGTGCACTGTCCATATTTAAAACAAATCAAATACCCTGCACGACAGAAGACATTTTGCCCCAGGAAAGAAAAACCAACTGGGGACCAGATCAATGGTTCAGATCTCTCTGCCCACTGTTTTATATAGTAAAAGCTTCCTTTCCAGGCCTTATTGATCATAACTCATGGTGAATTCTTGTAACCCATCATCAACCAATCTATATATTTGCCCTGAATGGAGGACAGCAGATGGGGCAAAGCAGGGGAGAAACATCAGTGGCTACAGACATCGCATCACTGAGCACATCTGTGCCCACTGCTAAGCAACACTCACTTTGTCCGACAAGAAAAGCATTCTCCACCCTATGGCAGTCATATTTTCTTTCTCTCTCCACCAAAGCCAGGTGTCTGCTGAGAATTTATCTCCAGTAAACAACAATTTTGTCTCTTGCATTTATAGATGAGTCGGACCATTTCCTTTTACACAGTGCTTTAGTGCTTTTTTAGTTTCAACATATTGCATAACCATCCATCTTGGGAGGGAAATAAATCTGCCTTATATAACATTTGAAGTAGTACGTGGACATGAACTGCAGCAAACAGAATTAAAATAGGCAGGATATTTATAAGATCAGCTATGGTCCTTAATTTGTAAATAAGAAATAATCCACATGCTATTGTCTTAATGAAGAAAGGGTAATGAAGGCTCAATGTGCCTGTACTGACTTCTCCATTTCAACAGCTGCTACAGGCAGCGGTGCTTGAAGAGGCTCCTTGTAGTTAGTACCTCACTTTCTGCTTCTAGTAAGAATGCATATATGCACACACACTTAAAAAAAGGAAAAAACCTCCCCCCTTGTAGCAGTTCCTAGCTTTTCCTTGCTACAATAAAGAAAGACATTACTGCACCTAGCTATGTATTGTTATGAGTTGGGGGGGTAGGAGGTATGGTCAAGACCCTCCTAACACCTGGGCCCCTTTCTCAGTATTGGAACAGCCAGGACAGCTTCCTGGTGAGGTAATCGGTTATTAAGGGAACAAAGGAATGGGCTCTGTGCAAGATAACAAATGGGTACAACCGCCTCCCCCAACTCACGGGTAGTTGGAAAGACAAAGCCAGAGTTGAAAGCAGAGAGTTGGAGTGATGTGAGCTAGAAACAGAGCAGCAAGCTGGGAACTGAGAGAGACAGGGCAATGTTTGATTTCTGTTTGAATCTAAGGCTGCAGCTATGGGGGAAAGCAAAGCCCTCTTGTGGTGTTAATGCTGTGAACCCCTCCATCATAGGCTCAGGTATATATGTGTGTGTTTTCTTGATTTGATTGTTTTATCTTTTTGTAAGCCATGTGGAGTTGTTGTTGTTTTTTGTTTTGTTTTGTTTTGTTTACAATCAGGCAGTATATAAATTTTATGAAATAATAAATAATAAGATGGCTGAGCCCTTTTGTAGCAGCAGCACCGGGTACAGCCTGATTATTAACATCACCTATGCTGCAAGATGACTTAAGGGGGGGGGCAGCCTTCTCCAGTAATCTGCTTCTGCAGCAGTGGGTAGGGCCATGGGCTGGGTGGCAGCTGCCCTCCCCCCCCCCATAAATAAAACTACTTAACTGAAAGTAGAAATTGTGGGAAGATTTAGACAGATTTTTCTGAGCTCTTGGAGTCAAAAGAAAGTAATTTTAAACAACTGTTGTTGAGACATTTCGTTCCAAGTCTGCTAGACAGAGCCAAACAGAGGGTGATGACAGTTGGGTGTCTTGACACCCCCCCCCCCACAACATAAATCCTGCTACACCCATGGGGTAGGGCACTGGTCCTGGAGGCGAATCTGATAAGAGTGCTTCTGGGGCTGTTCCTATGTTCCCTGCCCCTTCACATTCCAAATTCTCACCCCCATCAGGCAGCGATCTGACTCCTGGTCCCTGACACTAGCAAGCTCTCCATTTAAACTTGGATCAGTTCCTCTGAAGTTTGCAATGGAACCCGGAGCATGGCCAGTGCACTGACATTTATTTATTTTTTGACATTTTTCATTCGGCTGATTAAAACAAACCCTTTTCTTTCTGCACCCCGATGCTCATTCCTTTTGCCACAGAAATTCTGGACCTACGTCTGTCCAGATTTATGTGCCCACCACCACCACCACCACCTCCAATATGTCTTCCGTTAATCAAATGCAAATTTGCGGAGCTGGTGATTTAGCATGCAACTGCTAGGGGATGGCAATGGGGGAATAAATATCGTTTAGCAAAATAAATTTGAAAAAGCAGTGTAGCATTTTGTTCGGCCATTTGTGAAATAGTTTTTCTTTGTCACCAAAGATGTGAAGGATGCAGGGGGAGATGGGGGTGGCTGGTCACAGTGCAGAACTTGCTGGTAAATGAGATGTGTGTTTCTGGCAGGGGGAGAGTTTGGGACCTGGTGAAATGCTGTGTTGGCTGCAGTGTGTAGGTGTGTTGTGCAAACACTCCCTGTGCTCCTCCCTAGGCTGGAAGGGGGCTAGTTTAACCTCCGGTTTGCTGCTAAAACTGAATGATGCATGTCGAAAAAGTGCGTCACCAACATGAAAAGTTTGGAAAGCTGTGGGTTAAGGCTGGTGTCTGCTGCTTCCATGAACTCGTTACTGCTGTGAGATTTGGTAGGTGAACTAAGAGTTTGTATGGACCCTGAGTAAGAAACCAGAGGCTGAGAGGGAGTGTGTGTCAGAAGGAAAATGAATTGACATTGATTTATAAATATTAATACCTTTGTATTAGTGTAACATGTTTATATGTAACTGTGTGTCTTTATAATATTTTGTTTAAGTTACCTGCTGTGGCTTCAGTTTTTTGTACACTGCTTAAAGACATTTTAAAGATATTAAGAGGTATAGAAATTAAACAAGTTGTTATTGTTGTTATTTCTAACTTGGGTGGGCCTGACAGATCCTGGTGGATCAGAAATGGGTTGCATCCACAGTTAGTCAGGAAATACTACAAGTTATTATTATGCACAGACTCTCTTTGGACGCTTTGAAATGTCGTCTTTCTGTATGAAATTATTTTTTTAAATGATTTTTTTCTGCTGATCATACTTCTGCTTGCCTGTCAAAATGTGCCCATTGATGTGCCAAATTACCCATTCAGACTCATCACCCTTACTATGTAACCAGCATTACAAATGTTAAATTTAAAAAAAAGTTAAATAGGGGGGAAAAAGCTTTTGCATCTCTGCGATTCCACATTGTGCTCTGCTGTAGCTGAAGAATGCTATTGCCAGGTTCAGAGCCGTCTTATCCATAGGTGGTAGGGGTGTGGGGCACCCAGGCGTCAGGCTCTCAAGGGTGCCAGGCCAAGAGTCTGGAGCCCAAGAGTTGAGTCTGGGGAAGAGCCCGTCCATCGGTCAGAGAGCCGCAGCAGGCTCTTCTGCTGCGGGCAGCTCTGTGTCGCGAGTTCAGGGGCAACCAAGCCAGCGAGACGCTGAGGCAGCCGGCCGGCTCCGCTCTCCTGTGCGCCTGGGACTGGGCAACCTGGGGGGGGGCGGGTGGATCTTTGCACCCAGGCACCGCATATGCTTAAGACAGCCCTGTCTGTATGACAGGCCATGTTCTGTATGAAGAGCAAGTCTGCCCATGAAGGGGGAAATGTGCCTGAGGATTTACTCCACTAATAACTTGTTTGCCCAATTTATGAGGACTTAAGAGCAGCCTTGTTCAAAGATTTAAATCACTCAGCTGACGGATCGATTGAACACTTGATTAACTTCTTATTAGGAGACAGTTTCCCCTTACATTTCTGAAATGGTGACCTGTTTTGCCTTTAGAGCAGACATTTTAAGGATATAATTTCAGCATACACTCTGCCGCTGTTCTGAGTGCCAGTTTGAAAGGTCTGTAGGGCTGCATTTGGTCCTCCTGACTTGGTTTCCCACAGTTGGCAAGAGCATGAAAGGATGTATCCCGAGGATGCTGCAGTTATGTGCCCACAACCTGTTCCGCAGAACACAACCAGGAAACGTTGTGTGGAGTGTGGATTGGAACCCAGCTTGCAAAAGACTATCCCTCTTAACTACTATCGTCACACTGGCTGTCATTTCATATTCTGTGAGACAGGGCTAGGGAACACTTTTCAGCTCCTGGGAGCCACTTGCCACCACTAGCCAAGGGTGAAAGTAGGCAAAGCAATGAGTTTTTCCTTTGTAGACCAGGTTAGTTCCTACACACATTCAGAAACCCCTCTCTATCCTCCATCCAGACAAGATTTACAGGCAACCTCCGTTTTAGGCACAACCGATATGTGTGCAATCACGCACACAGGACCAAACCCAGAAGTGACCCGGAAATGTCATAAAAGACATCACTCAAAGGGGTGGGGACAGAGCTTTCAATTGCATGCAATTTCACGCAAGCACACTATGACCCAGAACACAAACCCTCCCCCATGCAGGGGCTTCTCGGTGGTGGCACCCGCTATGTGGACTGCCCTCCCACCAGATGTCAAGGAAATAAACAACTATCTGACTCTTAGAAGACACCTGAAGGCAGCCCTGTTTAGGGAAGTTTTTAATGTTTGATGTTTTATTCTGTTTTTAATCTGTTGGGAGCCACCCAGAGTGGCTGGGGAAACCCAGCTGGATGGGCAGGGTATAAATATATCATCATCATCATCATCATCATCATCATCATCATCATCAGGCTTGCCTGTATTATCAGAGTTCAAGGGCAAAATCACTTGAGGTGCAAAGGAGAACCAATGAGGCATGTATTCTGGTGAGAAGGGATATTGCTGGGAATCAGATATGAACTGGGGTGGTTGCCAAGGGCCTGGAGCCCCACATTTGAAACCCTGGCTGAGATTCCATTGCCTTCACAACGCCGCTTCGCCACCTCCCGTCTTGCTGCCTTAGTTCATTCCTCTCTCCCTTTGTTCTTTGCATCGTCACAGGTCTGGCAGTGTGGTGGAAGCATGGAGGTGCTGCCTTGCTCCAGAGTTGCCCACATCGAGCGCACCAAGAAACCTTACAACAACGACATTGACTACTATGCAAAGCGCAACGCATTGCGTGCTGCTGAAGTCTGGATGGACGACTTCAAGTCGCATGTTTACATGGCGTGGAACATACCAATGACGGTAAGGGCAGGCTGAGAAGGCTCTCAAAGAGACATTGCAGAGTTGTTGACGGTTGCTGGTACACACACACACACACACACACACACACACACACACACATATCCTGGAAGTTGCAGTTTGATGAGGGACCTGAGAATATTCAGTCTTCTCTGCACAACATCCTTCCATCTGTTGCCCTTTAATTGCCATAGCCGCTGCCCCCTTGTTGAGGATCACTTGGGCCATGTTGAACTAGAACTAGCTCCTTTTAAACATGAACTTTCCAAGCTCTGGTTCCCATGTTGCTGGACTGCAGCCTCCCTGATCATTGGCCTTGCTGGCTGGGGCTGATTGGTGTATAATCCAAGGAAACCTGCAGCAGTGTGGAACATTTGGTGTATCTGGAGTGTCAGGTAAAATGTGAAGCAGCTCTCATGCAGTGGTGAAGAAAAGGAACTCTGCACATGCTCAGAATGCTATCCCCCCCCATAAAGGGGGTGGTGATTTACCACACCCTCCTTCCCCGGGAGAAGAGGAGAGATGGTTTAGCCAGAATGTGGTTGAGCATGTGGGCAGTGTTGCCCAGTAGGCAGAGACTGAAGCTAGCTCTGCCCCACACTCTTCTCTCTTCTTCTGTTGGCACCCACCACCATTCCCTTTGCAGTGTGGGCATTGCTAGTGGCCCTTTCTTTGGGGACTGAGTAGGAGTCTTTGAGGGAGTCATTGGTTGGCTCTGGATCTCCTCTTTTTTGTCTTCTCCACACTGTTGGGCGTCACCTGTGTGACCGGAGGGCCATTGCGTGGCGAGTCCCCCCCCCCCCAGTGGAAATAATGACACATGACACAATGCAGGTTAATGGGCTAAATAAGGCCACGACTTTATCGGTTACAGGTGATGAGCAGTATTGGCTTAGGCATTGGTTCTAACAGACTATATCCAACTTCAGCCCATCCGCTTGAAGTCCAGGAAGGGTTAACCACCAGTAGGGGAGTCCTGCTGATGCACATCAACTAGGAACTCCCCTGGGGTCACCGATAGGGGGCGTGCCTTAGGCCCTCACCTCCCTAGGCTTCGGACAGGGCCACACACCCCGGAATCCTTTATCAGACTACCCTTCAATATGCGGGGCAGGTGATGGCTCTACCTCCCCTCTTCCATCTACAGAACAAAACCAATGCCTAACCGCCAATACCAAGAAAGTTGTGACGATTTGCTACAAGGTAGGCAAAAACCAAGTGGCTGGTGCCAATTTGCCAAGTGGAAAAATTCCTACCAGGCCCCTCAACGGCAACCAACCAAGGTCCATAGCAAGGTCAAGGAAACGAAAACCTTATGGGGCGGGAGGGTGGGAAAAGCAGGAACAGCTGGCAGGAGGGGAAAGAGGGAGATCCCCAGCCTCGTCCTGCCTTAAATAGGGCAGGCCACGCCCCCAGAGCCAGCCGATTGGCTGGCCAGGGGACGACGCAGCCAGGAATCCCCCCAATCACACAGGGCCGCTGCGCGCATGGTGGGGCCATGAAGCCCGCAACTCCACCTCCTCCGAAGGGCGGAAGTGGTTTTCCTTAATCTGGCTCAATTGACATTTTGTCCAGGCAGGTGAACAGGTTTAAGTAAGGCCTGTGTTAATATATGAGGCAATTTGGGTTGGCTTGGCCATGCACATTGGGGTGAAGGTTGGCCAATGGAGCCACGCTGTGCATGTCTGAGTCATACCAATGACGGGAACCTAAACAAATCTTGCTATTTACAGTGTGTGTCTGTAAACTTGCCCAGTAGATGGGTGTGCTGGTCCCAAGGGTTAATCGTGCGGCGAGGTCCAAGTCCAGTCCTAGGTCGAAGGTGCGGTATGGAGGCTGTCCGTCAAAGCTGAAGCAGGGTCCAAGGCAGGGAGTCGGGTGAGGTCAGGAACTCTGGCAGAAGAGCAGGACAGGGTGCCGGCAGGAACAGGCTACCAACAATGTTGCTCCCGCAACCTGGGACTGGGGCTGGCTGGTTTTTATCTGCCCTGAGGCATAGGGCAGCCCCGATCCTCTGGTGACTCGCCTCTCCTGGCCTGGAGGCGAGCACTCCTCCTGCGGGAACTTAGTTCCCTCCGCCTTTCTGCCCTGAGCCTCTGCAGCTCAGGAGAGGCTGGAGGGTTACCAGACCCAGAGGCAACCTCACCTTCCCCTGACGGGGCTGAGAGTGGAGCACCTGCAGGCAATGGGTCCTCCATCACCTCAGGAGCCAGAGCAGACTCGGCTGGTGCCTGCACCTGAGGATCCAGCACAGGTGAGGACCCTTCAGGCTCAAGCCCCAGCCCCGGCTCAGCTGGTTCTGGAGGCAGGGACTCCTGTGCAGGCTGGGATTCCTCAGGTTCAGCCTCCAAGTCCAAATCCCAGGCCATCACACCATCCCCCCCCCCTCAACCAAGGGACCGGACCAGGCTTTCTGGGGTACGCCACATGGAAATCACGGAGGCAGGCAGGAGCGTGGATGTTGGCCGCTGGTTCCCAGGAACGACCCTCAGGCCCATACCCCTTCCAGTCGATGAGATATTGGAGCTTCCCCCTGCGGTATCATGAGTCAAGAATATGCTCTACCTCGTACTTGGGCTCCCCCTGAACCAAAACTGGCTGCGGTCGTGGTCGGTTCAGGTGGAACTCGTCGGGCGGGGCCCGGACTCAGTAGGGACCGGTGGAATACCAGGTGAACCTTCAGGGTTGAGGGTAACCGGAGACGGAATGCCACAAGCACTCCTCCTGGGACAGACTGAATCCCCATTCCCTTTATTGCTATTCCCCTGCCCAGGTGTGTATTACTTGGTTAATTTGCCAATCCCCATGTCTGTTATATTTTAATAAATATAATCTGTTTACCCATAACATTTTTTTATCGTGAGTCTTCTTTCTCATGTGATGGCAAAGTCATTTCCCCTCCGTTGTCCTGCCTGATTCAGGATACAGGTGCTAAGGCAAGGTTTGCACCAAAACGAGGCTTGAGATGTTTACAAATGGCCCTTGCGGCAAGCACTTAAGTGTGATGAAAACCTTCGGTCTTTGCTTCTCTTCCATTACTTTCATATGATCATTTTCTCCAATGAGCTATAAAGCAGGCCTTTAGGGAAAGAAAAATAAAGGCGCATTGCTTTATCAGACATAAACCAGCCTTCCAGAAAAGAAAATGGTTTTTAAACATCACAAAAATAACCACCATTTCCTTTCCTTTGGAACACAACTGCTTTGCAACGGTGGATTCACAGTGGCTTTTAAATTGTCTATTGATCCGTCTATCACTCCCTCTAATATTGAATTCAGGTGCTGAGCGCTGACAAAAAATAGCCAAAATGGGGGCAGTGAAAAACAAGAGGCAGGTTCTGTATCAGCGTACTTGGGGGACCCTAAAGTACAAAAGAATACCCCAAGTCTTTATTACTATGCTTGCGCACACACACACACACACACACACATTAACTTTTTAGCACACACACACGTATATTAACTTTTTAGCATATAAATTCCAACAATCATTTAACATAACTTCTTATCTTATACAATATTTTTAGACTTCTGTCAACAACCTCTGAAGATTTTCCGTTTTTTATCACTTGTTCTGCATTTCTTAATTTCTCTGTTACTTTTAATTGTCCTTAACTAATAATTCTTTTCAAAGTCTTTCTTGCAATATTTCACAAAGTCCTCCTTACAGAACTTCTTGCAGTCCTACTAGCGTAGTTACTTTATTACTATGTTCAGTAGACAAAAAGTGTTGAGGATAAAACTACAAAATTAAAGCACATTATTATTAGTGGAAATTATTCAAAGTGACATAAGGCACAATAGAGATACTGAAACAAATTACGACAAACACCATCAATAACAACCTAAAGAAACCCCTACACAAGTGAAAAACAAGTCTCAAATACTTTAAAATTGTTCAACTATCCATTGGTCCTCAAGCAGGGGGTGAATTGAGGCATGGAGGTTATTGGTGATTTGGAAAAAGAGTGAGCAATACTTTGGCCTCAGATATGTGAAAGACCAGAGGGTGATCTTTCCTTCCATACTACCTCTTGGTAGTTTCACCTCCCTCAGAAGTTTGTGAGGGGGTGGCCTAGAAAAGGACATTCTCTGTGACAGCTCCTAGGTTGTGGCACTCCCCTGCCTGTCACACCTGAGATATATATATATATATATATATATATATATATATATATATATTCAGGCTCCACTCTATTTCTTTGACTGTAATTTGTTTTATGCTGTTTTTAATATTGAACTTTTAAAATTGCTGTAACCTGCCCAAAGACCTTAGGACAGAGGACATAATATTATGTATTTTCTGTTTTTTATATTGTGATTTTATGTTGTGAAGCAACCTGAGATCTACAGGTATACGGTATAGGGCAGTATACAAATTTAATTAATTAATTATTAATGGCACAACAACAACAACAACAACAAATAAATAATGGGGCAAATGGAGATATTGGACTAGGAAGGGCTGAAACCCTCCCTCCCAAGTATCTCCTTTCCCCTTTGTGATGCTTCATGATTCTTTCAATGTGCAGAACCTCCAAGACACACCTGGGGCGAATCTACACTGGTCGGTTATGACGTTAAAAATGCATTATAAAAACGTGACACCAGAGGGCGCTGCAGAGCAACCCATTGACAATGGGAAATTGCATTGAGAGCTATACAGTATAACTTTTTTAATAGCCTTTAATAGCGTTTTTACAAAGCAATGTAGATCCAGCCCTGGAGCCCCTCATCCAGGATTTTTCCCATTCATTGCAATGGAGGGGTTATCACGATGCATACAGGTCAAAAAGAGTGGCTCTCTCCCCTGAAATGAATTGAGGGAGCATGATCTCACATGGGAACACCATATGCTCACTGAAGCATACATATGCAGGTATATACATGCGTATTTTGAACTCAGTACAAATCTGTTTACAAGGCATTCTTTTAACAAGCTGGCATCTTTCCTTCACTTAATTCTGTACAGCTTTGCCTGCTTGTTTCTTGACTGCAGACAGTAAATTGAATGCTGTGGTAGCCAAACTTTGACATTCTCCTCCACCCCCACTTCAGATCATCTTCTTTTCTGTTACCAAAGGTTCATTAATATGTATTCCCTGTTCTCAAGGACAGTTGTAGACTGAGTAGCTACTTACACGGCAAGAGAGGGTTGGGGGGGTAGTTAGAGAGAGAGAGAGAGAGAGAGAGAGAGAGAGAGAGAGAGAGGGAGAAATCCGCTTGTAAACAAAATGAACAATGAGCATTTTTCAAATAATGAAATTGACTGGAAAATGGCCTAATAGGATTTCTGTGTTTATATGCTCCTGTTGGCCTGTGGGTTTTTTTGTTTTGCAGAACCCCGGAGTTGACTTCGGGGATGTTTCTGAAAGGATTGCGCTGCGGCAACGTCTTCAGTGCCGAAGTTTTAAGTGGTACTTGGAGAATGTCTACCCTGAGATGAGAATTTACAACAATACTATCACTTATGGGGAGGTAATGTATGGTGCTAAATGTCTGTCACACCTCTGCATTACTGTTCCATTTCCCCAGTTCCGGAGGGCTTTTGTACTGGAATGTGGACCAAAGACAGATGTTGTTTCAGCAGTGAAGCTCATCCAAGTTCTGGAGGTTTCACCCTTTCAGGGCTCTCAGCCAGGCCTTGATTTGGGCGGGTGCCTGTATGTGTGTCCCCATCCTCCTGACTAGTCCCATGCATGATAATAATAATAATAATAATAATAATAATAATAATAATAATAATAATTTTTATTTATACCCTGCCCTCCCTGGCCAGAGCCAGGCTGAGGGTGGCTAACGCCAGTAAAATTACAATAAAAAATAAAATAAATAAAAAACCAATTTAAAATACAGGTTAAAATATAATTTAAAATGCAGCCTCATTTTAATAGTAGCCCATAGATCTAAACCATAAGGGGAGGAAAACATAAGGGTCAGACTGAGTCCAAACCAAAGGCCAGGCGGAACAGCTCTGCCTTGCAGGCCCTGTGGAAAGATGTCAAGTCCCGCAGGGCCCCGGTCTCTTGTAACAGAGTGTTCCACCAAGTTGCCAATGGCTACTAAAGTTAATGGGTTGCATAACATGGTTTGCTAAGTTAGGCCCCATCGGCACTAAACATTTAAATCTGCATTGTATCACTGTAAATAGCCATGGGTTTCCCCGTAAGAATCCTGTTCCTCTCATAATTTTCAGAGTGGTTTAGAAATCAGTCCTTCTTTTCGGAGTATGAAAAATGCTGCCCGCTCTTTCTCTAAGTGAGGCTCTCAGGTATCTTCCTCCAAGCCTCTTCATAGGCAAAAGAGGTCCTTAAGGGGCCCAGTGGTGGAGCAGAGCCAATGGGGCACCTGTGGTGGTGTTCATGCCCTGTGCCCAGGGGCAGGGCCACCCACCCACAGGGCAGGGCAAGCCAGGGCAGGACATTCTGCAGGGCCTTCGAAGAGCCTGCCTGCCTCTTCCCACACAGCTGCCCTACAGCTGAGGGGGAAGCGGAGGGCAGACCTTTTGGGGCAGCGTGGAGCCTGTGGGCCATAGCTGTCAACTTACAGATTTGAAAATAAGGGACCAGCAGCCTCGAAAATAAGGGATCAGCAGCCAAAATAAGGGATTTTCAGAGCACAGGTATGTTCAGCTTCTGAGCCCCTCCGAGCCAAAGGGAGAAAGCCCAGCCAGCAACCAAACGAAGCCTCAAGCCGTGGTTCCCACAGCACAGCAACCCGGCAAAGGGGATGTAGCAAGGGAAACCACCGTCACCTCTCCGCTGGGAAGCGCTGAGCAAAGGTGAGTCCCCAGACAATGCAGCCGATTTGATCGGCACAAGGCATGCAGGCTCCACCCCCCCAGTCATTCTCAGACTCCTTATTGGGTGAGCAACGCAGCCAAGCAACACAGTTGGAGCCTCCCTCCTCCCTGGCCGGCAGGGAGGGAGGTAGAGGAGCTGCTTCCTTTGAAACCCAGGAAATTTAAGGGACATCATCAATAAGGGACAGCAGTGGGACACGGCGCTGGGATAAGGGACTTTCCCGCCAAATAAGGGACGGTTGACAGCTATGCTGTGGGCACCCAAGCCACCACGTCACTCCAAGGAGAGATGTGTGGCTCAGGCACGCTGCCGCGGTGAGCGCCACCCACTATTTTGTCACCCTCCTCAGTGGTGACACCCGGAGTGGCCTGCCCCCACCGTCCCCCCTTCCTCCGCCCCTGAAGGGGCCTACCTGAGAACCTTGCAGTATCTGATAAGAACGAACCAGGGATCACCTCTCCCAGGAGGGGAGGAAAGAGTGTTTAAAAAGCTGAGCAGGGATGCAAGTAGGACAATATTTCAAATCCCATATTGCAGGTGGAACAGGGTGGCAAGGCAGAGATTGAAATTGTTTCCTTAAGGCAGGCTCATGAGCTTGTGTCAGATTTGGATCAGAGATGTTCAGTCAGTAGAGCATGAGACTCTTCATCTCAGGATTGTGGGTTCAAGTGCCATGTTGGGTAAAAGATTCCTGCATCACAGGGGGTTAGATTAGATGACCCTTGTGGCCCCCTTCCAACTCTATGAAATTCTATGTAATCTATGTACTGGTTTGGACTATATCACAGGTAGTAAGATTTCAGAAGAAATTACAAATGAATTTCTCATTGCTGGCCCACAGCTTTGTGGCTTATTTGACAACCTCCAGTCTCCAGACTGAGACTCCAGAGGCTGAAGGAACTAAATATGTTGAGGTGGACATAAAACATATTGAAAGGGTTGTAAAAATATATTTCCTCCCAACTGAAGTCACTTTTTTTTTTAAGGATGAGTTGTAAAATGCCTGTCGTCGCCTTATACCTGGGTAGCACGCTTGTCGTAAACTGACTCTGCTACCGCTTAACAGTTGGCATTCTTTAATTGGCAGCAGCTTGGGAAGGCAGGTTGGGTGGCCTTGTGGCATGCTGTGCTGTCAGACAATAATTTATATTGTGGCTCAGAGCAGAAGGGGATAGAAAGCTTCAAGGATGCTCACAGCCATGGCTTTCCCCAGAAAAAGTTTTTTAAAGGTGAGGAAACTGGTTAGGAGACCCTGGTCCGTCCCCCCGTCCTCCCCAGAACTCCGATTTCCACAGTTTCCTGGAAGAGGCACTAATTATTATTATTATTATTATTATTATTATTATTATTATTATTACTATTATTTTTACCCCGCTCATCTGGCTGGGTTTCCCCAGCCACTCTGGGAGGCTTCCAACAAAGTATTAAAATACAGTGGTCTGTTAAACATTAAAAGCTTCCCTAAACAGGGCTGCCTTCAGATGTCTTCTGTAAGTCTGGTAGTTGTTCTTCTCTTTGACATCTGGTGGGAGGGCATTCCACGGGGCGGGTGCCACTTATTGCTTGATGCCAGGGTACCTCTCCATAGGCCCCATCTGCACTGTACATTTGAAGAAGTATTGTACCACTTTAAATAGCCGTGGCTTCTTCACAAAGCCTTCTGGGAAGCGTAGTTTATTAAGGTTGTTGAGAGAACCTCTAGCCAACTCCCAGAGCAACAATTCCCAAAGTTCCCTGAGAAGAGGGATTGACTGTAAAACCACTCTGGGAATTGTAGCCCTGTGAGGGGGAACAGGGGTCTCTCAGCGCTGTGGTGATAAGTAGACAGTTAAATATGAATGTGTCTAGTTCTCTTTTAAAGCCATCCAAGTTGGTGGCCACCCCTGCCCTTTGTGGGAGCAAGTTCCAACTTTGTGCCCATCGCTACATCGAAGGCAAGTGTCCTTTAAGCTCTGCTTGTGGGCTTCCTAGAAGCATGTGGTTGTCCATGATGGCAAGCAAGATGCTGGACCAGATGAATCATTGGTCTGACCCAACAAGTCTCTTCTGACATTCCTCTGTAGCGGGATCTGCGTGCTTATCTTTAGATGGCAATCAGGGAGTGTGATGGATTTCATCCAATAGATGGGATCCAGATTTCTCATCGGGGTTATTCAGAGCGGGATTGGGACTGGGCTGTTTACGATGTGTATTCCTAATTCATCATCTTTCATGTCGTACTCCGCAAATAAATGTCTAGTCCAAGTCATCAGAATGTGTGTGTTCTGCCTGTAAGGACAATTCATGTCTGCTTTCGCAGAAGAACAAGTTGGCTATGCAGCCCCTAACTGATACGCAAAAGAAGGATTAATGGGGTGTCAGGAGAAGTGAATGAGTGTGTTTTTCTTCCTTCAGAGAGACTCCCTGGTGGTTAGCATCCTATTTACTTTGCTTAAAAACAAGTTTAAGCTGCTCCAGAACAGGGAAGGGCTGTGGCTCAGTGGTAGAACATCTGTCTTGCCCTCAGAAGGTTCTAGGTTCAACCCCTGACATCCCCAGCCAGGGATAGGAATGTCCCTTGCCTGAAACTCTGCTTCTCAATGTATTGCAAGCTTTTTGTGGAGATTTGTGAGAATATATAAGACAGCTGGGAGATGTAGGTGCTCGAACCAGGACCTGCCCCCTGTCCTCCACTAAGGCTTTGGGTTGGAGAATTCCCCTACACCAAGGCCAACCTATATGGCCAACACCGCCAGATAAGTGTTGGTTGGTAACCACTGAGACTGGTAAGGTAGAAGGCCAGGAGCTCAACAGTAGGTGGAACCAGAACCCATGAGATGTGGAGCCAACTAATGGTAGTTCTAGCCCCATGCTCCTCCTTGTTCTGTTCTAGAATAGAAGGACAGTGTTGAGACCAAAGAAGAAGCAGCTGACAGGCATTCCCAGCCCCTGGATTGGTTTTAAGTGAGAAGGCAGGTGGGAGAGCTGGCTGAAGGCACACATTGGTTGGTGGACCAATACCCCATTTGCTCAAATGAAGCAGCATTCACTGTTCCAGATTTTGTTGCACTTCAACTCCCTATTCTGGCCAGGGTTGGTGAGTGTTGGAATCCATCATCACCTGGAAGTTCCCCATCCCAGAGCTAGGATCATATAAGACATCCATCAGAACGTCACAATATTGGTTAAATTTCTCTTTTCCCCTCCCTCCTACCCTGATGTTGATTTCAGGTTCGCAACAGCAAAGCCAGTGGCTTCTGTTTGGACCAGGGTGCAGAAGACGATGACAAAGCCATTCTCTACCCGTGTCACGGCATGTCCTCCCAGGTAGATGAGATCATATGTTATTACATTTCTTCCATGGCAAATTTGATTTTGTTTGCATTTTAAGGAGAAACTGCCCAATTCATACTTCTTGAACTGATATGTGAACCGAAGCACAGCTGTCCTTTGCAATTTGCATGCCTCCAAACTTTGCATGGAGGCAGAGCTCAGCTATTGTGGCTAGTAGCTGTTGATAGCTTTATCCTCCATGAGTTTGTCCAATCCTCTTTCTACAGTTTAATTGTTTTTCTTTTCTCTGCCCTGAATCCTCCAACATTCAGCTTCATTGAATGCCCACGAGTTCTCATGTTATGAGGGGGGAACACCCTTAATGTTATGTTAAAGAAGCGGCCTGCCAAACCCCAGTCTCTGCTGAGTGGTAGCAAGACATAAAAATGCAAGTTATTAGGGGTGATTAGGGGGATATGTTTATATCATCATCATCAAACCTTTTATTGGCATCACATACAAACATCCAAAACAAATCAATGCAAAATTACCACTTCCCCAGTGGCCCAAAACATTTGCTAAAAGAAAGGAGGCAGAACAGTCTATCGTCACATCTCTAGGTCTCCAGGAAGATCAGACGTCTGCAGTGTATTTCGACGACAAAAAACCAAATAGAGATATTTAGCCACTAACTTGGTGAGCTCCTGATCATTCCCCAGTAATAGAAAATGTATGACCTCCGACTCTGGTTTCCATTTGGGGATACAAAGTTGATCTAGAAATTGCTGATGGAGATCAGCATATAGTTTACAATTAAGAACCATATGTGTAAGGGTTTCCACCAGGTGGTCTTCACACGGGCAAGTTCTTTCTCCTTCCACCCTGCCTGAGAACCTTCCCCAAAGGAGGTTGGATGGATTTGAATTAAACCTGGCCAGCAAAAATGCCCTTCTTTCTTGAGGGTTAAGCAGAAATTCAAGGTAATTGTGGTTAGTTTCATGTGCCCAAGAAAGTTGAAAATAAAGAGGGGAACATGTGTACATGTCAGGGACTGAACTGAGGGGGACAAGACTGAGGAGGAACCTCCTCCTGAGCTTTCCAGAGAAGAGGAAGGCAGTACTGAATTACAGCAGTGGTTTGAGGAAGATCACAGCTCAGAGACAGGTGAACAGAAGAGCTGGGAGGTGTTGGGAGAAGAGAAGGGGGAGACAGAGACAGAGCAGCCAGCTGACAGATTATCACTGGAGAGCATTTCTGACCCTCCGTCTCCCAGAACCCGGCGTGCATTGAAAGTGGGAGAGCAAAGGACTCAGAGACTATTAGCCCCTGGCGGCTGCCATAAGGGGAAGTGCTGTTGCTAGGAAGGGAGTGGGGAGGAGCTCAGTTAGAGCACTACCATTTTAGGGAAGGCTGCATTCCTTCATCGTTCTCTGTGAATTATTCAATAAACTGCTTGGTAAGAACTCTTATCGTTTCTCTGATTCTGGGCTGCCCCGTGGGAGGGAGCTGATTCCACAAAGCCTGACAGTATACTAGGCTAAGTTCTCACTAAAATGCTGGTGAGTTTTCATGGGGGCTTTTTAAAAAGACATTACAAACTTGTGTGGAAATGTGGAGAAGTAAATGTAAGACTTGAAAAATATTAAACTGAGAGTGAACATAACTGACATATTTGCCCATCCATAAGTACAACTAGATTACAAATGATGAGATACATTTCAGGGAAGGGGTGAGGCGGTGGAAGAACATCTGTTTTGCATACAGAAAGTCCCAGATTCATTCCCTGGTGTCTCCAGACAGGGCTGAAAAAGACTCCTTGTCGGAAAAAGACTCCTTGTCCTCAGCAGATACACAGGCATGCCAACCCTTGATGCCAGCCCTGGGCATTGGGCATTCTTTCTTCAAACCTATTGAGATGCTATGCATAAGCTTGAGCCTCATAGTTCTGCAAAGATTTGAACCCAGGTGTCCTGAGTATATATCCTACACCTTAATATTTCCATATACTATTGTTGTACTGTGTATTTTGGGTCGATGGACCGCAATAAAATCATGTGTGTGCCTGTGTTATTAATTCCACCACACTGGCTTTCAGTACGTCTCTTGCAAAAAAAAAGAAGCAAGCAAAAAAACCCCAACAACCATTTGATATTTTAAATGGATTTTTATGTTACAGGAACTGTATGACACATTTTCTGTGCAAAGAAAATGCTAATGGGATGCATAGTTGTGCTGTTTCCATGTGCAGTCAAAACATTTCAGCTATTCCTCCGCCAACAACTTACACACATACACTTTGTACTTCCAGCTCACAATTAACATGCATTCATGGATTTTATACACACTTTCTTTTTAAGGCATGTGGGGCTCTGGCTGAGGGATAGACTGAGTTTGCTAACGCAGCACTCCATCTCCCTGAATGGACCAGCCTCCACTGCCTAGAGGGGTGGTGGAATCTATGTCTTATAGTAGACGTTGGGACAGCCACCTGTTGGGGGTGCTAATTCTGGTTTTCCTGCATTGAGCAGGAAGTTGTGCTGGGTGGCCTACTACCAGGACCTTCCCAACACTATGATACTATGCATTCACCTCCTCCCACCACCAACCCCAAGGCTGTCAATCCATCTCTCTTCTGCAGGGGCAAACAAAGGCGTCGTGACACCCGGGGCGGGGCGTCCCTACGTAGGGCGCATGTGCGGCGTCGCTACACAAGATGCATGCACCCTACATAGCGATGCCACACATGCGCTGTACATAGCGGTTTGCCGGTGGCGCCGCTCCAGCGCCATACAGACAGTACTGGGATCCTCTGCTTGTGGCTGCAGCCATGAACAGAGAATCCTCCGTTCGCAGTTGTAGTGGCAACAGAGGGATCCCACCGCTGTCCGTACAGTGCTCGAGCGGCGCCAGCGGCAAACTGCTATGTACAGCGCATGTGCACCATCATTATGTACAGCACATGCGTGCGACGCTGCACATGAACTATACATAGCGGTTTGCCGCCGGCGCCTGGATCCTCTGCTCGCGGCTACAGCAGCGAACGGAGGATCCTCCACATGCGGCTGCGCAATGGCTGCTCGCGTAACCACGAGCCCCGCGGGGTGCCTTCTTGTCACCCCCCCCCCAGACATGGTGCCTAGGGGCGACCACCACCCCTGCCCCCCCCCCCAGTTGTGACGCCACTGCTCTTCTGCACCCTGTGCAATTCAGGTCTTTAGTCATGACCACAGCCAATCCTTTAAACTTTGACTCAGTATTAAATACACAGTTTTAATCTTCTCAGGACCCATAGGGATTTCAGCCCATATATTCATATTTCTAGGCTTGAATTTTGAATCATTTCTTTAATTATTATTATTTTTTCATTCTAAACCATTCCTCTGCATTTTGCCCTAACCATTCAAAGACGATGATGATTATTTTATTCCGTGTGCCTTGAGGTTTTAAAAGAAAATCTCTTCTGATCATGCTTCTATTGCTGTTCCTTACTTTTTAATGAAAATCAGATATCATTTAAATCCCAGATGGCCCCCCTTCCCACATAACCCTCCTCCCACAATGCCATTTTAGCCCTTTCTGATGTGTCTTCCAAATTGGAACGGCATTAATGAATTGTCACTCATGCGTTCATGCATAAATAATTCTGACCTTATCACCCACCAAACAATTACCTGAAGTTTAGCCGTACATGTTATTGGTTTGGACTGCGGGTGTCAGCTTGAACATTAATATTACAGGCAAAATTATGTCTGTGTGTTCCCTTTTTAATTGTTGCAGCTGAACCAACTGGGTGCTCTGTTGTCACTGTCACAACATCCATCTTGGATGGGCTTGTGGCACTTTCCACAGCAAATTTGGCCTTTGGTAAATTGGGGGTGGGGAGGGGAAGGAAGAGAGAAACAGAAAAGAGCCACTTAATTAGATTCAAGTAAGGTTTTCGTGGAGAGCCCTATTTAGCAAGATGCTGACACAAGTTCACCTGGCTTTTAATTATGTTGGCTGTTTTCCTGTTGGCCATACAAAGGGGGCCATCCACATCCTCCAAGAACCTGCCTTGTCCAAAAGGAACACAATGAGGGGAAATGGTTCTGGCTGCCCTATATTTTTCTGACAATTTCTAATGATATTGTTGTGTGCCACCCCAATCTCCAAGTGGAATTCCCAGAGTTCTAGGCGCTTACCCAGGGTTCGTGTTTCCTTTGGAGAATGAGGCACAGAGGAGACTGTGGTGTCTTTGTGATGTGTGGTTTATTCACACATATATACAGCCTGAGCCTATGATGGAAGGGTTCGCAGCATTAACACTCCAATAGGGTCTTCTCCCTTAGATTCAAGCAGAAATCAGCCATCTTTTTTTCTTTGCCTTTCCAACCTGCATTCTCCCCCTTTCTCTCCCATCACATACAGCTCACTTCAGGAGGAAACTAGCCTGTCTTATATTTTAACACTTGTTAGGACTATAGGGATTAGAATTCTGACACCCACCAAGTCATAACACTATACTGATGTGTTAGTTTTATTGAAATATGTACAATCTGCAATGCATACACACACACAGAGAGAGAGAGAGAGAATCCTCCAACAACAATAGCAACATCAATAAAGACAGGTTGGTTAAAAGGGGGGGGGGGTCACATTCCAAGGTCCTGTCTGAACTGCTCAGGGTTTTGTTTTTTTTAAAAAAGGGGGTATCAAGTTCTATTGGCAGGGAGTTCCACAGGGCAGAGAGTTCCCCATTAAAAACTCAGTCCATGGTAAAGGATGATTGAACCCCAAGGATGTGGGCAACCACCAAGTTTCCCATTGAAAGTTCTTAGCAACTGAGGTGGAGCATAAGGAATCAGGTGGTACCTTGGGCCACATCCAATATTAGCCCTGCTCAGAGTAGACCCTTGAAATTAGTGGGCATGATAAACTTAGGTCTATTTGTTGTAATGGATCTACTCCAAGCACATCTTAGTTAACCACAACCCTTTGTGAATTAACAAAATGACATTGAACCCGGCCTGGAGGCAAATTGGCGATAACTATAACAGCAACAGTCACCCTCAAAGCATCTCGTCTTAGAATCATAGAATTATAGAGTTGGAAGGAAACTCCAAGGATTATCTTAGTCCAACAATCTTCCTTACACTTTATCTTCCAGAGAATGTGCCTCTGGGCTTTGATTTTCTCTCTCCCCCCCCCCCGCCATCCATACCAGAAAAGCTGGATGAAATATCGTACGCATGTGAGCCAAGACACCTTGTCATGGTCCAGTCCATGGGCGATCAAAGTCCCGGCTGAGGATGTTGGGACCGGGGGCAAGATGGCAGGGTGGGAGCAGGAATGAGAGTCCAGAAGCCAGGAGTCCAGAAGCCAAGAGTCTGAGGGTCAGAGAGCTGGGAGTCAAGAAGCCAAGGGTCCAAGGGTCAAGAAGCAAGGAGTCATGAAGTCAAGGGTCCGAGGATCAGGAAACAAGAAGCCAAAGGCAGGAAGCGTGTTGCTGTGGCAACGAGCCAAAGGGAAATGCTGACCTTATATCCCTTCCCGGCTCTTGCCACCAGGTGCTGTGAGTTACCAATCGGCCTCACCTGTGTGGCCACGCCTTGCCTCTTCAGAACAAACTTAGGAAGGCCCCAGTCCTGCAAAACCCTGGTGGTCACAAGGCCTGGCTCCTGCACGCACACCTGACACCCTCGCCTGAGCTGCGCTAAAGCTCTTCCCAGAGTTGCCTTTTGCCATCAATGCCTTCTCCAAATGAGAATTCTGTGCCTTCAGCTCCTTGACCGGGTCGTTCACCTCTGTGAATCAGTCAGTTTGAGTTCTTTGTTTTAGTCTGGAAATGGGACTGTCAGCTGAATCCAAGGGTGCTAAATTTGCTTCACGATAGCAGCCGACGCCTTCAGGAGGTGCTGAGATCTGTGGGCACTATCCCCTGTGGTGAGCCACTGAGTTGCACATGGCAGCTTCTCAGTGAAGTACCTTCAGGCCTTGGACGGCCTCTACCCACCCAGGTTGGCTTCTGGGTCATCCTGGTCTTGACTCTTGGTTTTGTCCCCTGGGTGCTGGTTTCCAGCTCCTGGGGTTCCTGAGACTGCTGCGCATGTACAGAGCATGGCAAACCACCTATTGATTGAATGCAGGCACGCGGAGGTTTGCTTAGCACTTTCAAACCAGCTTCAGGTTGGCGTGAGAAATGTTTCAGTGCCAGGTGGGACCGCGTCTGAGCTTGAAGGATGAGGGATGGGTTTTTAATGTTCGATGCTTTATTACGTTTGATATATCCTGTAAGTGGCTGGGGAAACCCAGCCAGATGGGCGGGGTATAAATAATAAAATTATTATTACGACGGTGATGATTATTTGCGTGTCTGCTTAACATCGTCGGCTGCTAGCTGTCAGACCTCTTCACACTCTCTGCCTGAGCATCCTTGAGAGAGGCTGGTGCAGCTGCAGCCCTCACACCAAATTAATTTTGCAAATTGTGGTGAAATGAGGGAAGCTTTTTCGGCTTTGTGAACGTTAATTAACTCAGCTACATAAGAATGATCCCAGCCCTTTGCTATCTGCAAAATGTTCCACTGAGATAAAATAGTAATAAAAAGCACCACATCTTCATGGTGGGGGTTCACCATTTCTTGATAAATATGATTTGCAAATTATTATTATTATTAAACCCTAATGGTGAAGAACACCTCTGCTACATGGTCAAGATAGTTCTCAGAGGGAAAACCTTTGTCTGCTAGGATGGGGGACCTGTGGCCCTACATGTTCTGTGGGACTACAGATCCCATCATCTCTGACCATTCACAGTGTTGGTTGGGGCTGATGGGAGTTAGAGCCCTTCATCATCTAGAGGGCCAGCAGATCCCCAGCCAGCCATGTTTCCTGATTTGAAAAAGTCCCATTCCATTATTAACCTCAAGATATCTTTCCCTTTGATTTAACTGAAGTGTGAGAAAATGGGGTGGTGGGCTTCCAAGTGCCTGAGATTGGTAGGATCAGGCTGACTAATTTTGTTTTTAAGGGAAGTCCTTCCTTAAAAAATAAAAAATCTTTCTGCACTGATTTTGTGAGAATTAAGTCTTTTCTCTAAATAACAACAACAATAATAATGATCAGTTCTTAGGAGCACATTGGACAGCCTTCCTGACTTCTCATACTTATGGGACAGGACAGCCAAGGATGTAATGGGTTTTTCATGTTAAACGAAAAACAAAAGCAGAAAATCCTGCATCCCAGACACAAGAATTTCACTGAAATTTTCTACCCTTTCAGTAATTTTCAATTTCTTTGATCATGACTAGAAGAGAGAGAGAGGGGAAAAACCAAAATAAATTTTCAGCACAGCACTAGTGGCAAGTGTGAACGCTCTGTACAACAGAGGAGGGAACAGCTCAGTGATAGAGTATGCACCAGGTCTTGGGCTCAATCATTGGAATCTCCAAAAAGAGCTGGAAAATAATCCTGTCCTCAAAACCTGGAGAACTATTGTCTGTGTAGATAATAGTGTTAAGAGGGGTTTGGGGAGGCAGGGGGAGTCAGTCTGGACAGTGTCCTTGGATCCATTCCAGGCCTGTGATTCTGTATCCAGTGAGGGTTAGAATCCAGTAGAGGAGGTTGTTGAACTGGTCAGACAAGTTTCTTTATAAGACAATGAGCTTAGCTGGCCACTGAAGTGCTCTCATCCTCATCTCAAAGAATGTGCTAGGTTGCAATAGCTACAGCTAAGTGATGGAGAACAAAAGGCCAAATAGTGGCTGGACTGAAAAGGTGTGTGTGAGAGTGAGTGAGTGAGTGAGTGAGTGGTGGAAGAAGGCTGGAAGCTGGAGGTGCAGAGAGTTGCTTGTACAGTGGTACCTTGGTTCTCAAATGGCTTAGTTGTCAAACAAATCGGCTCCCAAACGCTGCAAACCCAGAAGTAAGCATTCCAGTTTGTGAACGTTTTTTGGAACCTGAATGTCCGATGCGGCTTTTGTTTGAGTTCAGGAAGCTCCTGCAGCCAATCGGAAGCCGTGTCTTGGTTTTTGAACGGTTTCAGAAGTCAAACCAACTCCTGGAATGGATTAAGTTCGAGAACCAAGGTTTCACTGTATGGCACTGGACTTTGGGGCTCCTTTGCTAACCTAACAGAGAATCCAGCTCTCCAGGCATGCTAATGCTGTGAGCTCCTCCATCCCATGCTCAGATTGTATAATTGATCATCACAATTATAACAAATAAAGGCTTGACGTATCTCGCTTTGCATGTCATGAGTCCATCTCATATATTAGTTTCACCTTTTAAGTTGAATTACTGAAATAAATGAACTTTTCCACAATATTCTAATTTTTCGAGTTTCACCTGTACATGTGTAAATAAAGCCACATATGCTAAAGACACCACAGTCTCTGCTGACCTCCGTTTCCAAGCAAACCAAGCACTGAGTAAGTTCCTGGAACCCCTGGAGTCTTTCACTGTCCAGAGGTTGGGGTGGCATGTAAACAATACTTGGCGGAATGGACCGCTGGTTTGACTCTGTAGAAGGCAGCTACCTATCTTCCTAAAAATAATAAGAAAGAATATCACGGGTATCGTTCTGCATCAGTTCCCCTTTGGAAACAGAACTAGAAAACCCAGAGCTCCAGGCTTGGTGGGGTTTATAAACACTCTTAGGGGAAATTCCAGCGGTTTTGAGAAATGCTGCCTTCATGATATACCACCAGCTCCCCTCTTACTTGCTTTCACAACCCTGCCCCCCCCCAGTAAGACCCCACTACAATCAGTACATTAAGGGGGAAATCCTTGCATCCCCCCAGCACATTCAATTTCCTTCCCTCCTGGTGCCTTGCATTTGCTCCGCAGATGGCTTCTTTATTAAGAACAGCTTCCGACATGCAATCTAGTCATTTAAAAAAGGAGAACAAAGAGTGAATTCCAAAGGGCATTCTACTCCTACAGGAAAGATTAGCATATTATGTGCTGGTTGTGTTAAGCCATTACTGCTTGCAAGCAGCGGTACGCATGAACTTTCTTTCCCTCCCCTCCCCCTCCCTTTTCTTCCTGTTCTTTTCTTTTCAAAGAGCCCTAAAGTAACAGGTGCCATTTATGGGACCTCTGCATATTTATAGGCAGGGCTGTTTTCGCTCCATGTTAAAATGAATGCAGAATCCCCCACTGTAGCATTTCAGAAAGCCATCGCGGAAAGATGGGGAGGACAGGGCCGTCTTAAGCATATCCGGCGCCGTGGTGCAAAGCACCCTCCGGTGCCCCCCCCATTTCCCAGAGTTTTTTAGGGAGGACGGTACTGCCGACAGGGCTGGAGGAGGCAGGCAGCGGCTGGAGGGCGGCTCCTCTGGTGGGGAAGAGGCGGAGGCTGGACGTGGCACCTCCCGGCTCAGCTGGCCGCTTCATGCCGTGGTGGCCACAGCAGACGGAGGCTCCGGGCACGGCGCTGCTTCGGCACGGCATGGCAAAGGTGGGTGAGGGCGGTGAGCTGATGCCCTGAGGCATCGCGTCCAGCCTCCGCCTCTTCCCTGGTACCCTCCAGAACTTGGCGCCCTGGCGCCCCACGCCACTTGCCTCTATGGGTAAGACGCCCCTGGGTGGGGAAGCGGTCGAGCATCTGCTCTGCATGCAGAAGGGTAAGAGAGGTCTGAAACATGAGAGTCACCACCAGTCAGGGTAGTCTTCAACCTTTTCAGACCCAGGATTCACTTTTAACCCAAACATGCGTTTGGGGGACCCATCTCTTTTCTTTTCTTTTCTTTTCTTTTCTTTTCTTTTCTTTTCTTTTCTTTTCTTTTCTTTTCTTTTCTTTTTTTTCTTTTCATGATATTTATTAAATTTTCCACTTTAACAATCCAATAAAAACCACATTCAATCATTCCTAATTATAATACATTTTGAATTATGGTGCTGGAGGAGACTCTTGAGAGTCCCGTGGACTGCAAGAAGATCAAACCTCTCCATTCTTAAGGAAATCAGCCCTGAGTGCTCACTGGAAGGACAGATCCTGAAGCTGAGGCTCCAATACTTTGGCTTCCTCATGAGAAGAGAAGACTCCCTGGAAAAGACCCTGATGTTGGGAAAGATGGAGGGCACAAGGAGAAGGGGACGACAGAGGATGAGATGGTTGGACAGTGTTCTTGAGGCTACCAGCATGAGTTTGACCAAACTGCGGGAGGCAGTGGATGACAGGAGTGCCTGGCGTGCTCTGGTCCATGGGGTCACGAAGAGTCAGACATGACTAAACGAATAAACAACAACAACAACAATTATAATACAACAAAACAGCCGAATAATCATGCCAAATTATACATCTTTGAGTGACTTCCCATGCTCTGAAGTTCAGGGAGTGATGATCTAATATTGTTACTGCATTCCTTAATTAATTCAGGTAGTCCCGATAAACATTTCCAATGTTGATCCTTCATTTATTTTTAACAGCCTCTGAGTTCATTTAACAAGTGGGTTAATTCTTTGTAGTTCTGTGTGAAATATTGTCCTGTTGTAATCCAACGTTCTCATCCACTTTCATTTTCTGCACAAAGACATCTCTTAGTGCGTCACGGCCAAGATCGAGGGGGGTGTCGCCTTTCACCATTAACACTGGGCAAATAACCAAAGTTCCCTCCTGTAATCTTATTCCAGCTGCTAGCAAGCTAATGCCTCCGTAAAAAACGCCATCGCTCCCATCGTAAATTCTTTTTATCATTCCATTAAAGGTCTTTGCCAAAATCATAGTGCAAATTTCACACAGTCAATTTCGTAGTTGAACCATAACAATAATGATAACAAGATTGGGGGACCCATTTCTTAATCTTTTACCATATATGTGCAAGGTGGTAGTGCTCCTGTTGTGACCCACCTTGGATCAGACCATCACCTGCTAGTGGATACAAAGGAAAATCCTGCAGTCAACAGGATACAACTCTCTGTCGGTGAGTGGGACAGGGGTGCTATCTCGCCCTCAGGATTGTGGGTACCTGCCTCTGCATCTGAGGCACACCCACCCACCCACCCTGGAAAAGGGGTGCCTTGCTGGCTGGCTGCAGAGGGCAGAGCTGAACTGCTTCTTTCTCGCAGGCAGTGCCACTGACGCCTGCCAGCTTTTCTCATGGACTTTGTGGGTCCCAGCCCCCACTATTATATTATTGTGGGTGCCCAGGCACCCACGGCCCCTTGCGGTTGGCTCCTGTCGAGTGGAGGGTTTAATCCTGTTTCCCCAGTGCATTCCCTGCCTCCAAAAGTAGAGGGAGAGCATAGCCAACATGGCTTGTACCTAGCCATCGAGAGTCTTATCATCCATGAATTTACCTAATCCTTTTGTGGGTTGTTGTTGTTGTTTAGTCGTTTAGTCGTGTCTGACTCTTCGTGACCCCATGGACCTGAGCACGCCAGGCACTCCTGCCTTCCACTGCCTCCCGCAGTTTGGTCAAACTCATGTTCGTAGCTCTGAGAACACTGTCCAACCATCTCGTCCTCTGTCGTCCCCTTCTCCTTGTGCCCTCCATCTTTCCCAACATCAGGGTCTTTTCCAGGGAGTCTTCTCTTCTCATGAGGTGGCCAAACTATTGGAACCTCAGCTTCAGGATCTGTCCTTCCAGTGAGCACTCAGGGCTGATTTCCTTAAGAATGGATACGTTTGATCTTCTTGCAGTCCATGGGACTCTCAATAGTCTCCTCCAACACCATAATTCAAAAGCATCAATTCTTCGGCGATCAGCCTTCTTTATGGTCCAGCTCTCACTTCCATCTTTTGTGGGTACCAATTCCATAGTTTAACCACACACTTTATGAAGAAGTCCTTTCTTTTCCCTTTACTGACTCTTCCAGTAGTCAGTTTTGTAGGATGTCCTCGACAGCGAGCATTAAGAGAGAGGGAGAAAAACAACTCTCTGTCTACTCACACGTCTGGGGGTTAAGGGAAAGCTTTATACTAATGCAAAGAGTCTCAATTGCAAGGCAAGCTTGACCTTTAGCGCCTCTTGCTTTTTCAGAAATGCCTCATGGCTTACTTGACTGCAGCCTTCTCTGTTTTAATTTGGTTCCAGCTTGTTCGTTACAGCTCTGAAGGACTTCTGCAGCTGGGCCCTCTGGGATCTACTGCATTTCTGCCTGACTCCAAATGTCTCGTTGACGATGGGAAAGGAAGGACCCCCACTCTGAAGAAATGTGAAGACACCTTGAGGCCGGCACAGAGGCTGTGGGATTTTACACAGGTATTGTAGCCAGCTATGCATGCAAGCAAGCAGGGCCTGTCACAAAATATTACAGTGTTTTGTGTTTGTGTTCAGGATTCTCAGTAGTCTCTTCCATCTCCCTTTCCCCAGGTTTGTGACTTGCCCTCATCAGGGACAGACTTCAGCAATCTTTTGTAATATGGCATCCTGTGTGAGGCCAAGAGCTGGCCCTGCCAAATGGATCTTCTCAATTTTGCGCTCCCTCAGCTCAGTAGCCTGTGCAGCAGAACCGCCCGCACCTCCCTAAATCCAGCACCGCACCCATGTTCTGAAAAGGTTTTTGTTTTGTTTTGTTGCCAAAGTCAGCCTTTCTTTTGAATTCAGTAAAAAAATTCACTTGTGAGTGAAGACTTCGGGCATTCATGGTTGCACAACTGCTGGGAATTGCAGACAGGGAGCATTGCTGTTGCGCTCAGGTCTTGTTTTCAGGCAATAATAATAATAATAATAATTGTTTTCAGGCAATAATAATAATAATAATAATAATATATTATTTATACCCCGCTTATCTGGCAACTGTGGCTGAACTAGATGGACTTTAGCCTGATAGATTATCAGGGCTCTTCAATTCCTAGCTGATATTGACAGGCTTAAAAGCAAATTAAATAGATATCTAATAGCAGACTTTTAAACATATTCCAGCAAGTTTTTCAATGGATTTAAGGGTAGACTGTATCCTCCAATGCCTTTAATTTTTCTCCTTTGCCATTTCTCTCTTTCCCCCCCTAGAATTTTTATAAAATCTTCTGTTTTACATTTTAGAATGTCCATTTAAACAACCTTAAAATATCGTTGACTTCCCATCTTCTCTTTCCATGGTTCATTTTGCATAACATAAATCCCTGCATATTTTATATAAACTAAACCATTCAGTATTCCATTATGTTTACATATGTTCTTCTTGTTCTCTTATTCTATATATTAAGCCCGCAACCTGCGCATATTCTATCGGCTTAAGTTGCCATTCTTTTTTAGTTGAGACTTTGCTCATTTTCCATTTTTGGGCTAACAAAACACAGGCTGCAGTAGTGGCATACATAAATAACCTTTTTTGACACCTGGGAATTTCTGTCTGAATTATCCCCAACAAAAAGGATTCTGTTTTGTTTTGTTTTTTTGAGAAGTACTTGTAAACATTTCCCCCCCAATTCATTATGAATTATTTCCCTAACCCTCTGCCATTTCTCTAATGACTTGATTTGTTTCCCTGTCCACCATATATCGGTTTTCAGTATTCGTTTGTTTGTTTGTTTGTTTGTTTGTTTGTTTGTTTATTATTGCAAAGTAATTACATTGAAACAAAGCACACATAAAAATACAATAACAATACATAAAAATACAATAACAAATAAAGCAAAGTATAAAAGAAAAGATGAAGGAAGGAAGGAAGGAAGGAAGGAAGGAAGGAAGGAAGAAAGAAAGAAGAAAAATAATGGAAGTGAAGAGAGAAAGTAGAAAAGAAATAGAAAATAGAATGGTTAAAGAAAAAATACTTTAGAAAAATATGCCTATCTTTATTTCATTATTATTCTTATCTTAATATGTATATATATGTATTTACATTTACCTTTCCATTCACGATATCATTCTAAACACAGCCAGATTTTTACCCTTGAACCTTGTCTTTCAAAATGTTCATTCAGAGAGTCCCATTCCTTCTTGATTATATTTTCTGGTTTATGTCTTATTGTGTATTTGTTTCTTTCACCCCTACAGAATGGCCCAATCATCAGCCGAGACACTGGCCGGTGTCTAGAAGTAGAGATGTCCAAGGATGCCAACTTTGGGCTGCGATTAGTCGTACAAAGATGCTCGGGGCAGAAATGGATGATCAGAAACTGGATCAAGCATGGCCGGCATTGATTCAGAGCTGGGAAGATGCTTACTCTTCTGGAGTCCTTTGACCAGTACGTGGGCGCCCCTCCAAGAGAGTCAGGTTAAAGAGGACTACTGTAATGAGAAGAAGACAGCTCATTGAAGGAGAAGGTTTACTGCTGGGCACATGTTCTTTTATTTTTTTAAAGAAAGGAAAGATGGAGACTGGCATTCCACCTAAGGCCACGGAAGTGATACACCTGTACCTAGACCGTATCATTTCAGACTAGGGCTTATAGGCGCACATGATACAATCACCTCTCCATTAAGGAAAAGAAATCCCTGCATATAGAAGACTGGCATGTCAGAGGGAAAACTCGTCTCTTTGATATGCTCTTTTCTAAGTTCACTAAGTTCTAAGTTCCTAAGGAGGAACTTTCAATCACGTGAGTCTGAAGTTTCATAGTCAAAGGTTTACCACCTTGGTGAGAGCTGAGCCTATCCTCATAACAATGGATGCCCCAGAAAGACTTGTGGAAGCTTTCTGCTTTTTTGGAACTCAGTTGGAGAGCAACCACAGAAGCCAGACTTTGCGCCCACTTTCTGGGAGGAAACAGGAGGGCAGCCATATTTGGGTCAGGTTTGCAGGACAGATCAGTCTCGTGCCTCACTGAAGAAGGTCCCTGGGGCAGAAGGATCTGTTAGCTTTAAGTTGCTGACTGATGCACAACTCTTATGGTGAACAGAACCGTGTGCCTTTTCTACTGTACTTCCTATCCAAGCGGACTGGGGAAATCCCACCTCTTCAGCATGTCTGAGTTACTATTCTGAACAATAACATCGATGACGACGACGAAATACTCTGTAAATAAATTACACTGCAAAGGAAAGAAAAGAAAAGAAAATCAAATGTTTCCAGAGTGTTTGCCTTGGAGTCTCAGTTTAATTGTTCTTAATTATTCTGGGGGGGGGAGGGAGAGTGGGAACAGATGGGGCATTTTTAGAACAGTGGGGCTGGTCCATTCATCTGGAAGCAAATTCTTGGGGGGGGGGAATCCACTAGTCTCAGATTTGTGCTTTTTAAACACCTGCATTTTTTGTATTGAATAGCACAAAGGGCAGGCCCAATGCTTTCACAAGGCATACTGCAATAGCTGCCAGTGCTCTGTGAGGCCACACCCAAAATGTCTGCCCTGGGCGCCATTTTTAATTTACTGCCACCACCACCACCCCACCCAGTGAGCAGCTTCTCTTTCGTTCCCACAGTCCTGAATATGAAGGTCACACGCACACCATATGTTTAAAACACTATTATACCACTTTGTTTAATAATTAAGAATGCCTTTTTCCATAATAGTTGGCTGATTTTTATTTTTAACTCCTTTATATTTTTAACTGTATGGTTTTATACATAGTTGCTGGAAACCACACTGATATTATATAATAAACAAACAGCACTCACAGACAATCCTCGTATTCTTAAGGGTGCTGGGAACTGTAGCTCTGTGAGAACAGCGCTCTTAACAAACTACAGCTACCAGGATCCTCCGTAACAGTTAAAATGGCATTTATAGTGTGGATGCAACCTAAGTCATTGTAGAGTATGGTACAAGAGACTGGTGCCGTGTTTGGTAGTAGAAATCATCTTTCCGTTTCCTCCTCTCACAATGCTTCAGAATAAATCAACTTCCAGGGCTTCGGGGTGGGGATCCAAAAAGGTATTGTGGGGTGTTAGAAGACACTTTAAAACAAAGGGCAGGGCAGGCATCAGAAGTAGGAGAGGACCCACCAATACGTTGCATTTTTGCCAGAGGTGCTCTCATCCCCAGAGCCAGGCAAAGATGGGTGTTCAAAGTGGGAAACTTTATAAGGCTATGTGTAGCATGGGTACGCAAACTAAGGCCCGGGGGCCAGATCCGGCCCACTCACCTTCTAAATCCAGCCTGCAAACGGTCTGAGAATCGGCGTGTTTTTACATGAGTAGAATGTGTGCTTTTATTTAAAATGCATTTCTGAGTTATTTGTGGGGCATGGGAATTCGTTCATTATTTTTTTCAAAATATAGTCTGGCCCCCCACAAGGTCTGAGGGTCTGAAAAAGTTTGCTAACCCCTGATGTGTAGCCTTATAAAAATAAGCTTAAAATGGACAATCTTACCATGTTGGGAAGGTGAGGCTGATAGCTGAGCCAACATTCCGTTTGCAGACTAAGACTGTTCTTGTTCAAACCACAGTTCTGAAAGCAATTTAGGTTCATATCACAGCTAGGGAACCTGCTCTGAATCTTTCCTCCCCCCTCTCCCCCTTCATTTTTAAAAATAGAATGTCTTTGTCTTTATGTAGTGCCAACAGGGCAGCAGAGAAAACAAAGGTGACCTGTTAGTCAACAGACTCTGTTTTATCGTCACAACTATACCATAAGGTAATTCAGGCTGAAAAAGAGCAGCGAGCCCCAAGCCATGCAATGATCTTTCCAGCTGAGTTATTTGACCAGTTCCCATCATCCCCAGCCAGCCTGTCCAGTTGTCATAGATGATGGGAGCTGGAGTCCAACGAGGTCTTGAGGACCATGAGCTCTGCATTCATGGTTTAATGATTGTTGATTGATTCTTTCCAGATACACACCTTTGTATGATCTAGTAGTTGTTCACAGAAGCCCATTCCTACCCCAAGGTAATGTTGGAGTGCATCAGTAATATGCCAAAATTAAGGAACACGAGAAGTTTTCTTCTACCAAGGCTCTCAAAATTGGTCCACACAACTCAATATTGTCTACAGTGACTGGCAGTAGCACCCCAGGGTTTTACACTGGAGATATTTACCATCCTACCTGGAGATGCTGAGGACTAAAACTGGGACCTTCCTGCAGGTGCATGGCATGGTGGGAGTCGGCTGATGGGCATATTGCCCTGGGTGCATTTTGGGGGAGGGATAAGCAGTGATCGGGCACAGTGGGCTCCATTTGTCCTTCACCCTCACCCCACCCCAGGGGCAGGTGGGCACACACACAAACCCACCCCGGGCACTATCAAAACATGCTCTGTTGCTGCCTTCTGGGTGCAAGTGCTCTACCACAATGATTCAGCCCTTATTCTGTGTGGTTTTAGAATCTTCCACAATAGAGTCCCTGAAAGTCCTGTGGGGAAGAGGGCTCTCCAGTGAGGTGGGATTATCAAAGAATTATGCTCAAAGGGCAATAAGTGATATATGGAGTTTGTTGTGTGGAACAGTTGGAGGACGAGGCAGAAGGGCCTAGCTCAGAAGTAGAGCACACGCCTTGCATGCGGAAATCTCAAATGCCAGCATCTCCAAGCAAAGTTGGGAGTGTCCCCTGCCTGAAACCCTGGAGACAGCTGCTGCCGGTCAATGTAAACAGTACTGACCTAGATGGATCTGACACAGTTTCCTATGGCCCAGAATAATCTGGAGGGCAGAGGCACTGTTATTTTACCTTTGATAGCGGAATCACCCAAATAACACAGGGGGAGTCCAGAGAGAAAAGAAACTGATAATATATGAGCGGTAATCCGAACAAAAACTATATATGGTGTGGGGAGAGATAAACAGAGAGGCTTAAGAACAGCAGGGAGACATATAATGACTTAAGGGGGGGAGGGGGGCAAGAGGCAAAAGTGGGTGGAGCAATGAATGAGAATTGCAGCTCTGTATTACACTCACATACCTTTCTCCATCCTCCAGCCAGGCAAACAACCACATCATTACATAGGAAGCTGCATACCATCAGTGGTGTAGCGTGGGTTGTCAGCACCCGGGGCAAGGCAAGTAATTTGCGCCCCCTAACCCATGGATTTGCGCCCCCTAACCCGTGGATTTGCGCCCCCTAACCCTAACCCCCAGATGTTGCGCCTGGTGCTGCCGGCCCCCCCTGCACCCCCCACGCTACGCCACTGCATACCATAACTTCCTAAGTCATTATGAAAGCATTTTAACCAGGTGTGGCAGAAGCCGGGCTTTGGCACTCCTCCTAGCAGTTTTACAGTATTAAAAACAAAGGAAGATGCATAATAGCTCTCTCTATAACCCATAAAGGGACGCAGGTGGTGCTGTGGTCTAAACCACTGAGCCTCTTGGGCTTGCCAATCAGAAGGTCTGCAGTTCGAATCCCCATGATGGGGTGAGCTCCCATTGCTCGGTCCCAGCTCCTGTCAACCTAGCAGTTCGAAAGCACGCCAAAAAGTGCAAGTAAATAAATAGGTACCGCTCCGACGGGAAGGTAAATGGCGTTTCCGTGCACTGCTCTGGTTTTGGTGTTCCATTGCTCCAGGAGCGGCTTAGTCATGCTGGCCACATGACCCGCAGAAACTGTCTGTGGACAAACACCAGCTCCCTTGGCCTGTAAAGCAAGCAGTGGCGAAGCTGTATGCTTCGCTACCGGGGGCGGAGAGCAGGCGGGGGAGTGGCGCACTGCCCACAGGGATGTGACTTGCGTTCTGGGGGCATGGCATGTTGCCTGTGGGGACGTGGCACCTGGTGCGTGGGGGGGTAGTGCATGTCCAGGGGGGCACTGTGATGGCACCCTACTGGAATAGTGGTGCCGGGGGTGGTCCACTCCCTCCGTACCACCGTTCCTCCGCCAGTGAAAGCGAGATGAGCACTGCAACCCCAGAGTCATCTGCGATTGGACTTAACTGTCAGGGGCCCCTATATCCCATAAGTACTCTAGAATTATTTTATGGCTGGGGTGGGTTCGAGGTGTTGCGGGGGGACTGCCTTGTGTGGGTTTTCCGAGGATTTCCCCAGCATCAGCAGAGGCTGGTCCACTGGAGCCCTGCTCCACAAACCTCATCTGGACCTCACCTGCCTGCCTTCCTATTTACTGGTTACAGATAGGTAGCCGTGTTGGTCTGCCATAGTCAAAACAAAAAATTTTTTTTCCTTCCAGTAGCACCTTAAAGACCAACTAAGTTAGTTCTTGGTATGAGCTTTCGTGTGCATGCACACTTCTTCAGATTCCTATTTACTGTTAGTCCAGGGGCTGGCATTGGCTTGTCAGCTCCTTCCTCCTTCCTCCTCTCCGTGTTGCCCTTGTAGAACTCAGCAGTGGGGTGGAGGATGAGGAGAAAAGTAGTATTCATTGCTTCTACCTTTCATTTGTTCTGACTTCATTGTTGGCTTCTCCTTGCCTTCTGTCTCACCAGACCCAACTGTCGCTGCCCAGAATTATCCTTCAGAAAGCACCAAGATAATAAAGGGTCTGGAAATCAAGCCTTGTGAGGCATGGTTGAGGGAGTCGGCTATGCTTAGCCTGGAGAAGAGGTGATGCAATAGCCATCTTCAAAGATCTGAAGCATCTTTCCTACTACTCCACAGGGTAGGAAATGAACCAGTGGATTCAAATGACAATAACAGAGGTTCCGATTAAACTTCAGGAAAAGCTTTCTGGTGGCAAGAGCTGTTTGACAAGATAGCCTCAGAAGGTCATAGAATCATAGAATCATAGAGTTGGAAGAGACCACAAGGGCCATCGAGTCCAACCCCCTGCCAAGCAGGAAACACCATCAGAGCACTCCTGACATATGGTTGTCAAGCCTCTGCTTAAAGACCTCCAAAGAAGGAGACTCCACCACACTCCTTGGCAGCAAATTCCACTGTCGAACAACTCTTACTGTCAGGAAGTTCTTCCTAATGTTTAGGTGGAATCTTCTTTCTTGTAGTTTCTTGTAGTTTGGATCCATTGCTCCGTGTCCACTTCTCTGGAGCAGCAGAAAACAACCTTTCTCCCTCCTCTATGTGACATCCTTTTATATATTTGAACATGGCTATCATATCACCCCTTAACCTCCTCTTCTCCAGACTAAACATGCCCAGCTCCCTTAGCCGTTCCTCATAAGGCATCGTTTCCAGGCCTTTGACCATTTTGGTTGCCCTCCTCTGGACACGTTCCAGTTTGTCAGTGTCCTTCTTGAACTGTGGTGCCCAGAACTGGACACGGTACTCCAGGTGAGGTCTGACCAGAGCAGAATACAGTGGCACTATTACTTCCCTTGATCTAGATGCTATACTCCTATTGATGCAGCCCAGAATTGCATTGGCTTTTTTAGCTGCCGCATCACACTGTTGGCTCATGTCAAGTTTGTGGTCAACCAAGACTCCTAGATCCTTTTCACATGTACTGCTCTCAAGCCAGGTGTCACCCATCTTGTATTTGTGCCTCTCATTTTTTTTGCCCAAGTGCAATACTTTACATTTCTCCCTGTTAAAATTCATCTTGTTTGTTCTGGCCCAGTTCTCTAATCTGTCAAGGTCGTTTTGAAGTGTGATCCTGTCCTCTGGGGTGTTAGGTGGTGAACTCTTCATCACCAGAGCTTTTTAGACAGAACTTGGATGGCCAACTGTAGGGGGTTCTTTAGCTGCGATTCCTCCATTTCAGGCGGTTGGATTAGATGACCCTAGAAGTCCCTTCCAATTCCACGATTCTATGAATGGGGCATAACGTACTTTAAGACAGCTGCAGATTGAAACAGCATGGGATGGGACAGGATAATGACACAATCACCCCCCTGCTGTGGGGCTTCTGATTTTAAATTTGATACTGATTTGATATTGCTTTGCACTAGTCCTCCCCCCTCCCCGACAAGTGATGGGAGGTTCCAGGCACAGGAGAGTTAAGTTATCTGCATAATATTCCTTTATTTCTTAATGTGAGAGCAGAGCACAGTAGAAGCAAAGGTCTATTTATTGAGCGCATAGCCAACCTTTATTCCACTTGACAGCATACGGAGTTTTTCCACTCACTTCAATGTTATCCACATGTGAGATTGGCTAGACTTAGAGATAGGGGCTCATCAAGTGAGCTTTGCCAACAAAGCCCTCTTTTCACACCCCATCCAACATCAACACCCAGGCTCCTAGGTCCTCAAAGTAGCAGGGTAGGAACATCACAACTCTCTAGGATGCTTTCGCACTTCAGTCTCCTGTTCTTAAGTCTCCATCAGATGCTATCCAAATTCAAACTTCCTCAGAACTTATGCTCTTCCTTTCCCACTTGCTAGTGGGGGAATCTCCTTCCAAAGGCTGAAGAGAGATTCCATCATATAAAGGGAACCATTCCAAGTCATTCAATGTCAGGGACTGGTTGGACCGGTGCCGGATTTATATATATGCTAAACAAGCTATAGCTTAGGGCCCCAATCTCTTGGGGACCCCAAAAAAAATTAAAGAAGAAAAAAACTGGATGTACATTTCCAAAATATAAGATAAAAAACAAAATAAAACGTACATACAGTTAGAGCTTAATAATTATTTCAATATTAATATACTTCTTTTTAATTGTATTTCACTATTAATATACTTCTTAATTGTATTTCAGTTCAACAATTACTTTGATAAAATACATATTTTGTTATGTGTAAATGTCTTTAGATACCTATTAGGTCCATAGATTACCATATAGCATATATTCAACACAAAAATTGTTGTTGACAAAGGACAGCTGGACATATAAAGGGCCCCATTACCTTCAGTAGCTTAGGGTCTCATCAAACCTAAATCCGGCCCTGGGTTGGATGAAGAGAAATGGTTGGAGGAACCCTCAAGGGAAGAAGGCTCAGAGCTTGGGGAGTGGTAGTGGGTCAGAAGGAGAAAAACGGAAAGAGGAGGTGTCAAAAGCTTAGTGAGATCTGGCAGAAAGAAGTCCGGAATCAGAGGCAGAAGATGAAGCTGGTAAGCAGGAGGTGGGAGGCCAAGAAGCAGAGATGAATCAGGTTGGTGAAGAGACATGGGTGTCTCCCCCTCCTGCTGCAACAAAATCTCCTCCCAACCCCATCTTCCAGAACCAGGAGGGGGCTGGAACGGTCAGAGCAGTGGCAGATTCATAATCAATGTGGTCAAGCTCATGAGTCCACAATTGCTTTCAGACAATCTGTTTATGGAGGAATGGTGGAGACCGCCTCCCCATCCTCAGGGGCGAACGAAGGCTAACCAACATCCAGGACGGGGCAAACTGCCGGCTGCACACATGTTGTGATGCTATGTATGATGCATGCGTGGCATCGCTACATAGGGCGCATGTGCAGCGTCACTATGTACAATGCATGTGTGCAACACTGCACATGCGTTATACATAGCAGTTTGCCGCCGGCACCCCTCGAATGCCATACAGAAGCCGCGAACAGACGATCCTCCACATGCGGCTGTGGCGGTGTGATGGCTGTTTGCGCCGCCACGTCGGGGGGGAGAGCACCCCAAAGGATGCCTTCTTGTCACTCCCCCCAGACATGACACCCAGGGCACACCACCCCCTGCCCCCCTTGAGACGCCAGTGCCCATCCTGACCCTTCCAGGGAGGAGGAAGAGGAAGACAGAATAGATTTACAGCAGGGGTTTGAAGGAGGTTGCAGCTGAGAGGCAGATGAGGGGGAAAGTTAGGAAACCATGGGAGAGCCAGAGCAACACCTGGCTGACGTGTTGTCATTAAAAAGCATCCCAGACCCTCCATCTCCCAGAACCCGGTGAGCCTTAAAAGTAGGAGAGCAAAGAGCTTGAAGACAGAGGGCATGTAGAAGCACCCCTAGATGAGATAATTGACAATGAGGAAGTGGGAGAGATGGGGGGGTGGAGATTCATTTGGCACAACGCCATAATCCAAGAGGCTGGGTTCTATAGCCTCTCTCTGTAAAGACTGAAATTAAAAAGGACTGTGAGAAACTTTTCCTTGTTGTTATACTTTCCCGGGCAACCAGCCAGGAGTCATTGACAGTACCATGACACCCATCACTTTCCTTATCACAAAAAGACTGATTTGGGCAGGAGGGCAGCTTTGTTGCTCAAGGACTCCAAGTCAACTTTAATTGCACAACCAAGCTTGCCATAATGCGACTGAATTCCACTTAAAAATAGAAAGTCAAGAAGCAGTCTGTGTTCCCAATTTCTTCCAAAGTGAGGAATTGTGGCTAACAAGTTTGGAAGAAACCAGGATCTTGAACTTGTTCCTAAAGTGGTAGCCATAGCTTCTCTGTCTGGATGAAATGAAAAACTATGCCATCAGAATATGCAAAAAGATGTCGGGGGGGGATGTCATGGTTTTATTTTGTTTGGGAACCAATTTTCAAAAATGTAAGTTCACAGAAATCTTTGTGATGGTGACTATAAAATCTGATATGCAAAAGTGTTGATAGGTTTGACAGATTGTAAACAAAGAAAATCGGTGACCTTTCTTTGCAAAATGGCAGCCCAATTTATAAGAAATAAATTGGCAACCTTTATTTTTGGGATTCAGCACAGTTTTCTTTCATCAGAAACACCCAGCTGCTCTAAATACCATCACCTCCCTCAATTTTGGCAAAGTGGTTAACTCCAGCAATCCTAACATAAATGGGTTGTAGCCAGCGAGGTTTTACTCTGAGCCCACCTGCTGGAATGAAAGAGCCCCAGTTAGTCATGCTCATTAATTTTGATGACTCTGAGCACTGGAGGCAACCCTATGTATCGAACAGAAGTTGCATAAACTGCCCTTCAACAAAACTGAGTCTGAGGCTAGTTTTCCTCTCCCCCTCCCCTTATCTGATCCGATCTCTGCAAGACATCAAGGGAGAACTGTTTCCTCCCCACCCCAGGAGTAGATTCTCTTGAGAAATGAGTGAGAAGCCAGCAGATGTTTCTTGATGCTAAAATGAAGGATGGGTGGGTTTTATGATTCCCTTTCTGGCATCACATCTCCAAATCAGTCCTGCTTTCCAGCTGCCTGTCACAGCACTTAGATTTCATTTGCTCTCTCTTACTATAATTCATCTCACTCTCTTTATATCCATTTGTGCAATCAAAATTATACACAGTGTTTTTGTTTTTGCTTTTTTGCAAACCTACCATGGGAGGGAAACGGGAGATTAGCAATAGCTTTTTCATTAAGAACAAAAAGTCAAAAAGAGATAGCAGTTGCCATTATTTTCTAGATTTTGGTGGCAAATCTCATATCTGCGTTGTCAATTGTTACTGAGTTGGCAACACAGACAATGTGGAATGAATGAATGAATCTTTATTTGCGTCAGCCGTCGGCCATAGCAATAAAACAACAATACACTATACAAAGAATAGAAATAAAAAGTCAATTATATAAAACACATTTTAGGGTTTTGAATCAATAGTCAAATAGTGGATCTTATTCTGATTTTCCAGCTAAAAACCTTGCAACCTTTGCTGTCACCTGCTCATCTGCCAAGAGAAAGGACACTGTGGGCGATCCAGAATGGACAATACAGTCATACGTTGGGTTGAAGTAGCTTCAGCTTAAGCATTTTAGGGTTGCGCTCCGCGGCGACCTGGAAGTCACGGAGTGCGTTACTTTCACCGCTCGCGCATATGCAGACACTCAAAATAACATCACACGCATGCACGGAAGTGGCGAAACGTGGCACGCACAGACGCGCAGTCCCATGTTACGTTCTACTCAGGATGCGAACTAGGCTCCAGAATGGATCCCGTTCGCATCCAGAGGTACCACTGTAAAAGAGGGGTGATAGCCTCATTCCTCAAGTATTTATAAAGAGTGCAAGCCAGCAGGGCATGCGCCACCGATTCGGTACTGCCATCGCCACAGGAATATAAGCGTTTTTCGTGTGGAATCTATTGGAATTGTCCCTCAAGTATAGCCGAGGGCAAAAGACAATGTGGAAAAGGATGATGGACCCAGAATGTATTGCTGCTGAGCATCCTGGGAAATGGCGGTTCGAAGGCCGCTCAAGGCAATTCATTGAGCCAGGAGCCTCAGGAAATTTGATTTCTCAGGTTCCCAAGTAGCAATCTTGAGCAGCACCTGCTCCTTAAAAGAGTGTAAGGAAAACCCTTCTGGATCACAGTGGCCAACTAGATGCCTGTGGGACGCTCACAAACAGAACCTGACACAACAGCACTCTCCCCAGTTTCTGCTAATGAGTGGAAAACCTTTTCCTTGACCTCCATGGCAACCCAAGTAAGGATATTCCCATTTATCTCAAAATGCATATTCCATGTCCACCCAGGGGTTGATCTCCTGCTGAGCTTCAAACATTTGTTCGCAGAGAACAGCTTCATTTGCTAACACTTGAACAATTTTTGCAGTGAGCCAGCAAACTATTCCGCCTCCCCCCTTTCTGCTGCACTTGCCAAACCATCTGATTTTTCTGAGAACTCATTTTGCTGAGGCTCAGCAATCAGACGCACTGGAGCCAATATTCAGTCTGGTGCCGAGCAAAAGTGTCGTGAGGATTTAATTACCTGAGCACACACGCTTATTCTGCATATGGTGGATTTTAAAGAGAAGCATGGGCTCTTCCTCTGGGGATGAAAAACTCCAGCAGTTTCACTCCACCTTATTAAAGTTCCATCTAATGTTGATGGCAAAATAGTTTCAAATTAGATTTCCAGCTGAGAGTAGAGATCTGAGGCATCCATTTTTTAGACTATTTGGGGATAGTAGAATAATAATAATAATAATAACCCACAGAGATGAGGATTGGTTTGACCTTCTCTAAGGGCACAGACTCGAGAATGTGTACCTCGGTTCCATAATTCCCTTAACATGTGGAAGGCTTTTTTGTATAGTAGACAAAGAACAAGTTTGCTTGCGCTGCATTTCAAAGCAAACCAACCTAATTTGCAGTTTCCCAATTTATAAGTAGATTGGAAGACAGTGAACTGGATTGCAAATTTACACACCCACCCCCCCAAAAAGTGTCAATCTGGTGTGGGAAATGATGCGGCGTGGCAGCAGGGGGAGGCCCCATTAGCTAAAGTGGTGCTTCAGGTTAAGAACAGTTTCAGGTTAAGAACGGACCTCCGGAATGAATTAAGTACTTAACCCAAGGAACCACTGTATATTTTTCTGGTCTTTTGGCAGCTCTTCTCCAATTACACCTAAAAGAAAAGCTTCTGGTTTCTTAACAAAAGTTATCTTCAACATTTTTTTCAATTCATTATACAGTGGTACCTCTGGTTAAGAACTTAATTCGTTCTGGATGTCCGTTCTTAACCTGAGGTACCACTTTGCTAATGGGGCCTCCCCCTGCTGCTGCCGCGCCGCCGCCACGCAATTTCTGTTCTCATCCTGAAGCAAAGTTCTTAAACCGAGGTACTATTTCTGGGTTAGCAGAGTCTGTAACCCGAAGCGTCTGCAACCTGAAGCATCTGTAACCCAAGTTACCACTGTAAATCATTTCCCAGAATGCTTTTGCAATCTCATTGATGAGATTTTTTCACTGGGACACTTGGAAAGTCTGATGTATGTATGTATGTATGTATATCTGGTCCTCATGACTCTCCATAGAGAGAGTCTCCAATCCACACCTATCACCAGCTCTGCTTTACACCCTCCTTGATTTTTTTGGACCAGCTGGAATGTGTCCTTGAACTATCATTCCTCTTGCTTGCCTGGATGGAAGAAGAAGAAGAAGAAGAGGAGGAGGAGGAGTTGGAGTTTGGATTTGATGCCTGGCTTTATCACTACCCTAAGGAGTCTCAAAGCAGCTAACTTTCTCCTTTCCCTTCCTCCCCCACAACAAACACCCTGTAAGGTGAGTGAGGCTGAGAGACTTCAGAGAAGTGTGACTGGCCCAAGGTCACCCAGCAGCCGCATGTGGAGGAGCGGAGACACGAACCCGGTTCACCAGATCAGGAGTCCACCGCTTTTAACCACTCTCATGGAGGACAGAGAGGGGTGGGTGAGTTGTAAAAACTAGCTACTGCACTTCCAACTTTTGCTTCTGGCCCCAACCAAAAAGGAATGTGGCCCTCTGAATAAAAGTTCTTCCCTTCTGTCCTTGTTTCTGTTCATTTCCACTGTATTAGCAAGATACTCCTTTTTGCCTCAGCAACTGTGGCTGGAACTCATTAAGAGATGCTTTCTGTCTATGGATGTCAAGAGGCTGGCACTAGACTGGACATACATATGTGTGCATTCAGTTAAAATTTATTCCAGCTCTGCTTGTCTCTGGCCCTTCAGGAAGTCAGTGGTTTTTTTCGGGGGAGGGGGTTGTTTTGTGAGCAGAACCATCAAAGATCACCTCTTTGGTCTTTATAATGTTAATTTTGAGTCCAGAAAGGTGAGTGACTGAGGAAGAAGTTCACTGAAGAGAATAATATAATCTCAACATGCATATCCAACCTCTGAGCTGGGACGCTGCTTATGTTTTAATAATGCCTTCCTGTTGTAGATAACATTCTAAATGCCATGTAGCTTCTGAATATTGATTTGTTTGCTTTAGAAATTGCTTTCCTCCTCCTTGGAGAACATTGTTAGAAAGACTCAGCCATGACTGGAATGGCCAAAGACAGATTCTGATTAAATTAACTGATGCTAAATTAATTCTTTTTCCCTGTGTTAGAATTTACTTTTTCAGGGAAACTTGCTTCCTCCACAGGGAGTTATGAGGCCTGGAATATAGCTCATGGTTAGTAGGGCTCTTAATTGGCCTGATTCAAACCTTCTCAGGTAACATTTTGACCACATTTTTAGGAGTGGCAGGAAAGAAAAATGACAGGGAGGACTTGGCATTGAGTGGTACTTCCAGGGTGGCGGACCTAACTTATTTTATTTATCGGTATTTAATGCCAGCGAAAAACAATGTAAGAGGCTTCTCTTCTCCTCTTTCCCTCTTGCTTCAAACTATTTTGGCTCTGGCTTTCCCTTTGCAGAAACTATCTCCCTCCATCTGTGAATTCATCACCACCACGTATTCAATTTATTAGTTGTTGGACTCATCACTTACAAAAAATTTAAAAATATGAAGCATGACATAAAATCAGAAGAAAAAGTACAATGTGATACAAAAAATAACAATGCAATAACCTCTGAAACCCAATAAAAGCGCAGCAAAAATGTACCATTCACCATCTCACCATGCAACTGAGGATGGAAGGAAGGGCATCTTTGAGTTAAACTTCACCTGCTCCAGGAGAAAAGCCACAGAAGGATGCTGGCAAAACAGGGCAAGAGCATGTGGTGAGCTGGAGGTGGTCCATATCATGTTCAAGTCACTGCAGGAAAGGTTTAGGGCTGCAGGTGGCCAGGACTAAAGACCCTGGATTATGGTCTTAAGGCACATGAGGACACCGCCACCATGTTACTGAAGCTTAATACCAAGCTCAATTTTGAGAGCAAATCCATGTGCATGGTAAAGGTGATCTCCTCAGAAACTGTGGAGTGGAATGGGGGGACTTTAGTCAAGAAACTGCGGTCTGTCTCATGACTAAAGTAGAAGAAGAGAAGAAGAGTTTGGATTTGATATCCCGTTTTATCACGACCCGAAGGAGTCTCAAAGCGGCTAACATTCTCCTTTCCCTTCCTCCCCCACAACAAACACTCTGTGAGGTGAGTGAGGCTGAGAAACTTCAGAGAAGTGTGACTAGCCCAAGGTCACCCAGCAGCTGCATGTGGAGGAGCAGGGAAACGAACCCGGTTCACCACATTACGAGACTACCGCTCTTAACCACTACACCACACTGGCTCTCGAATGTCTGTCTTGAGAGCAGAAGCATTCTTCTGTCCAGAGTGTGATCAAGCTAAGACAATTTCAATCCTACCTTGGATCTCAAACGCCTTGGCTCCTGAACAATTGAAACCCGGAAGTTAGTGTTCCGGTTTTCGAACGATTTTCAGAAGCTGAATGTCCAATGTGGCTTACGTGGCTTCTGATTGGCTGCAGGATGCTCCTGCAGCCAATTGGAAGCTGCGCCTTGGTTTTCGAACGGTTCCGGGAATCGGTTCTGGGAATCCCAGAACGCATTGTGTTCGAGAACCAAGGTTTGACTGAACTCCAAATACATACGGTTCAGCAGTCTTCTGAAATAGGCATTTTGTATCAATTTTCTTGGAAAATGTGCCTTTTTGTACACCTTTCTTTAAACCCTGGAGCTGCATTGCAAAATTTGGGAGAAGTGTACCTTCCAATGGTTCGCTGTATTCCATTATCTCTGCATTGTATCCAACGTTGCTCCTCTTTTAAGAGTAGACCCACTGAAATTAATGAACCTGACAAACTTAGGTCCATTAATTCCAATGGATCTGCTCCAAGCAGGACTTAGCTTCGGTACAACCCTCTACAACTCCTGGAATTGCAAATTAAGTTGTTTGCTCTAAAACTGTTACAGAAAATCACCAAAGTACAATAGAACTTCCTTTGCATGTCTGGCCCCTTGGCAAGTTTGGTGATGGGATTAGGCTTTCCTTGGCCAACAATCAGCTCAGCAATTGTCACCTCTGGGAACTTCCTGGAGTCCCTTTCAAGGGGAAAATAGCTTTGGAATGGAGGAAACTGGCAAAGGAGTTGATTTTATATTATTTTTAAAGCTAGGTAACTTCCCTGAGCTGTCAAGTTGAAAGGATGCATTCAGGTATAATATTTGTAACATTTAACTTTAAAGATGTGCCCCTCTCCGTAATTTCCGTAACAAAAACACAGATTCCCCGCCCCCCTCAGTTCCTAGTTGGCATATACAGTGGTACCTCGGGTTAAGTACTTAATTCGTTCCGGAGGTCCGTTCTTAACCTGAAGCACCACTTTAGCTAATGGGGCCTCCTGCTGCCACCGCACTGCCAGAGCACAATTTCTGTTCTTATCCTGAAGCAAAGTTCTTAACCTGAAGCACTATTTCTGTGTCAGTGGAGTCTGTAACCTGAAGTGTATGTAACCCCGACTTACCACTGTACGTGAGTTTGAAGTTTGCCTCCATTTTTAATTCAGAAGGAAAAATGTGCCTGAAGCAAAGGCAGATCTAGGGGAGCGCAACCAGTTTGGTCGCACTGGGTGCGGAGTTTCTGGGCACCACAGCAGGTGCTGCAACAAGAATGTCCAACAGAAGGCGAAAGGCAGGGTGTGTGTGTCAGATTTTGATGTTGCACAGGGGGCCACTGAAATTTGAGAAGCCAAGATCCACCGCTGCCTGAGGGATCAGCAATTCAAAAAACACTGTTGCGGATGTTTGCTGGTAGAGCACACTTTTTAACAGCCAAACCAAACAGCACTTAATGAACAACAGAGAGAGAAGGAGAGGCAGACGTTCATTGTGGAGTGGAAAGGAAATGGAATAATTTCATCTTGAGATTTAGGACTTCGTTTGCTTCAGTCCCTCATTCATAACAATAGCAAAACTGGGTTGAAGAAATCTTCTGATCATATATATTCTCTTCCCCCCACCCTTGGGAAGAATTATAAAGCCGAAACGTCTATTCTTTCCCATCTCCATATTTTATTTTTAATGCTAGAGTAGCTTCTCGTACTTGGCTATGCAAAACACAATGGCTTTATGATTCCATGATGGCACTTTCTTCTGATTACCACCCTGAAGAAGGAGCTGACAATCTTCCTTCGCTCAGAAGCCAAAGTACAATCTCAGGTCTCCTTTCTGAATAAAAGGGACATCGTTGCTCTTTTTCACTGCAGTCAAATCAAAGGGAGATTGGAGCCTGAGAATGTAAGAAGTTAACAATGGTGTGTTTCAGAAGCATCTCAGCAACAGCGTGGAGCTTGTTTCATGTGTCATTCTTTGAACACTCTGCTTCCCCCATGCCCCCAACCCTTCCCCCCCCCTTTTTTTTCTTTTTGCAGATCCCACACATGGTCACCTAAAAGCAGCATCCATTCAGCACCGGTGACCAGAGTGTCTGAACGGAAAACCTTATGAGAAAAATACAGTTTTGAATGGCAGGCAAGCTTGTGAAAGAAAAAGGACAGTGGCCCTGCTAGCTGGGAAAAGAGCCTCATTTACAGTATATGTTGTTAATAGGCAGCCACAAGATGTGCAGTTTTGTTGTTGTCGTTTAGTCGATTAGTCATGTCCGACTCTTCGTGACCCCATAGACCAGAGCACGCCAGGCACTCCTGTCTTCCACTGCCTCCCGGTGCAGTTAAAGGTAAAGGGACCCCTGACCATTAGGTCTAGTCGTGACTGACTCTGGGGTTGCAGTTCTCATCTTGCTTTATTGGCTGAGGGAGCCGGCGTACAGCTTCCGAGTCATGTGGCCAGCATGACTAAGCTGCTTCTGATGAACCAGTGGAGTGCACGGAAATGCCGTGTACCTTCCCGCCAGAGCAGTACCTATTTATCTACTTGCACTTTGACGTGCTTTCGAACTCCTAGGTTGGCAGGAGCAGGGACCGAGCAACGGGAGCTCACTCCATCGCGGGGATTCGAACTGCCAAACTTCTGATCTGCAAGTTCTAGGCTCTGTGGTTTAACCCACAGAGCCACCCGCGTCCCGGTGCAGTTAGGGGCTTATAAATAGATCACCCATCTATTGAGCATTCATCCTGAGTTGCTTGCAGCAAGCATATGTGAGGGTTAGATTAAATCCAGTCATTATTGAGCATTTGTTCTGAATTGTTTATAGGGTGGTTATACAACAATGAGCATTCTGATTAGATTGTGCTGTGTTTGCAAGTCCTCCTGTTAGTCATTTGTTCCTCCCACACTTTTCAATGCACTTCCTGGTCACGTTCCAAAGCCCCTGTCAGCATACAGCAATCTCTCTCTCTCTCTCTCTCTCTCTCTCTCTCTCACACACACACACACACACACACACACATCATAGCTGAGGAACTCCAATCCAAAAGTTATTCCTTGAAGGGTAGGCCTTATCTTCACAAGAGGGGCGGGTTAGCAGAAGATAAATCTCAATCTACTAATAGAGATCTCTGGGCAATTTGCTTCAGGTCAGGTCAAACTTTTAGCACTCTTGGTCAAAGGCTTCGTAAAAATTCAGACAGGCTCAAAGGTAACATGACAAATTACACTTGCAACCCAACTACTAAAAATACTAGGTCTATAAAACACAATAGCTATAAACCAGAAAGAGGGATTTTGGCGGGGAGGAGCAATAAAAGAAATGATTTCTTTTTGAAAAAAAGCAATAAAACACAGAATAAAGTTATTCACAATAAAAAGCAATAAAACAAAAAAATTAAAAAGCAATAAAGTGAAAAATAAAATTATCATCATCATGACAATGAATTTATCTTTGGAAGCACTTTTGCATAGATTCTTGCAGAAGCCAAAGCAAAAGGAGATAACTTACAAAAAAGTCAGCAGCTGACACTAGATTTATATTTTCTGCAATGTTTTGTGTGTGTGTGTAATCGCAATAAAACAGTATCTGGAAACTTGAAGACAAGGTTCCAAATCCAAAGGACAAAATTAAATTTAATGTGTGGAATTTGCAGTAGATCAGCAAACGGCTTCTGACTCTCTGTTGTCTAGCAATAAGCCACAATGATAAGATTGCTGGAAAAGAATGTGGGGGGGGGGGGCAAAGTCTGGAGCGGGTTTTTGTGTTTAAGGACTTGTTGGCTTGGTTCTGGTGCTGATCACAAATTCCCAGGCCGAACAAGCACTCAGAGCAGAGGAGCCAGGTTGCCCTGAAGACTGAGTGGGCCTGGCACACATAACTCGTGTGTGAGGTCATGTGCATGATGTATGCACGACATCACATTGTCTGGAGGAGGCAGAGCATTCTGAAGGAGCCAGCTGTTGAAGCTGCAACACACATGACATCACATGTGCATGATGTGTGCTGGGCCCACTCAACATTGAGGGTGCACAGCCCCTTTCCAACACATATTGAGAGGGTTGAAGATACCTGGTGCACCTGGCTCAGAGGCACTCTGTTCCTTACTGTACAGCTAACTGAATGGGACACTACTTTGCACCTGGAACTGGTTGGTGGACTAGGTTGGCTTGAATCCAAAGCAAAGTAGATCCCACAAACCCAAGATCTGCTAACCTCTGCTGTACATGGAGCAATAGTAGTAGTAGTAGTAGTAGTAGTAAACTGGGTATTGAGTGTATGGGGTGTTAGGGGAGGGGTAGCACCTCTGGTGGGGGACACATCAGGCTCCTTCTGGGGGAGTTTTTCCACCTTTGGTCCCCACCCAGCACTCAGTTCTTACCTGTGGCTCCTAGAAGCTGTCAGCATGTGACAGCAGCCACACACTAGGAAACAGTTTTGAGTGGGTGGCTAAACCAGGTGAGGGTAGCCAATGGGTCTCAAACATTCAGTGAATTAGAAGTTTCCTCTGCATGCAAAGACAGGCTCTGGTGGATTGATCAAACGAGAGACCCATAGTGCCCAACATTCAAGAAGGCAGTTCCTGTGCATGCTGTAGAGGGAAGTGAGGGTCAGATGGCACTCGTCAACCTGGGAAGGTAGCCCATCTAAGACAAGGAAAGCTCTGATCCTAAACCTCTACTGCTTTTTGGGATATCTTCAGAAGAAGAAAGGGCCAAGGAGTTAACCCAACACAAATCCAGAGTAGAGTCCCTAAGAAGGTTGGATGGCTCCTTGCATGCCTCCTTCCAGCAACTCCTGCAGCCAAGCTGGGGCCAAATGTATTGCTCTGCTTTCCTCTGGACCACATCAGTGAGGGTGAGAGAGATGCTGTATTGTCATCTGGGCAACCTAATACCTCCATACACACTACCCGGGCTTGAGCCCCAGTTCTGGGAGCTAACACCCAGTGCCACTTCCTAGATGAGTGGAATGTTGAAAGGCAGACAGGTGGGGATTGGCTCTAGGCAACCCTAATAATAATAATGATAATATCTTGAGAGTCCCATGGACTGCAAGAAGATCCAACCTATCCATTCTTAAGGATATGAGCCCTGAGTGCTCACTGGAAGGACAGATCATGAAGCTGAGGCTCCAAGACTTTGGCCACCTCATGAGAAGAGAAGACTCCCTGGAAAAGACCCTGATGTTGGGAAAGATGGAGGGCACAAGGAGAAGGGGACGACAGAGGACGAGATGGATGGACAGTGTTCTCGAAGCTACCAGCATGAGTTTGACCAAACTGCAGGAGGCAGTGGAAGACAGGAGTGCCTGGCGTGCTCTGGTCCATGGGGTCACGAAGAGTCGGACACAACTAAATGTCTAAACAACAACACCAATAATAATTTATTTATATGTGGCCCATCTAACTGGGTTGCCTGAGGTTGGTGGGGCATTAGCCCTGCACACACATCAACTTTTGTGCTATTTGATAGCAACCTGATATCTCTCCTGGCACTCCTTGTAGTCAGTCCAGTGAGATCCTTTCAAAATGTGCAGCTGCATCAAATACCAACACAATTACAAAAGACCAACAAAATGCCAGCGGCAAATCATCTTTCCAGGATGGTTTATATAGCTGTGACAACTTGATATATTGGCTGCGCAGGCAGGGGGTTTTCCATATCCCACCAGCGGAGAGAATTATGCCTTGCAATCTGCCCCAGCACTGGCCTCTCCAGGCTCCCAGCTCCAAGGCACTTACATGTTTCTGTTCGACTCATTTACAAGCAAAACTCAGAAATCCCCGCCTATAGACAAGCTTCTTATAGAGCTTTCCGAGAGCATATTGACAGAGCAAAGACAGGATCCAAATCCCTAATCCTGCTAGCAAGCCAACTTTTATATTTTCTCTGCAAGATGAAACCTTATGATCCCTGCCAACAAAATCAATAGCATTATAGATTTCTTTGTTGGGGCAGCGGGAGTGGACCAGAATGTAGAGTTACTCCTAATTCTTAAATAAAAAACCCCTGGCTGTTAGGATCTAGCTATTTTCCGCACTGGTTGTACAAGCCAATCTGGATTTTATGAGAGCCTTCACATGATACAATAAAACTCTGCCAATTTGTTCCACCACCTCAATACTCTTCACTGCAGAGAGTAAACAGAGCATTGATGGATTGTGTTTCAAGCTACACTACTCATAGACATATTGTAGTTCCTTTCCACAAAAGTCCGTAAAATATCTAACCTGCTTTCCAAATAGGTGGAGTATTTGAGAGGGATGCTGCCCGTTTCCTGATCCATGCCCCTGTGAAAAAACCGTGCTAATTGGCACCTTTTGCCAATCTGAAACGTCTGGTTAAAAGTATAAGTTAGACTCATAGAGGGGACCTTGAGAGACATCTGGTTTTGGGAACCTGAGGCCTCTCTGTATAGCCCTCTATATAGTCCTAGGCTAAACATGTCCCCTCCTCAGCCTCCCTCCCCAGGCCACACCCAACCCTTCTTCATACCCTCTGTGGGTGTTTTCACCTAGCTAGAACATGTCCTTGAACTCTGTTCATTCCTCTCGGCTGCCTGGATGGAAGCTAGAGAAGGGTGTGTAGAAACCAGCCTACTGAGCAAAGGTCAACTTTACATATACTGTGCCACTCACTTCTGCCTGTGGCCACACACACCACTGGAAGGTGGCTGTGTGGAAGGTGGCCTTCAGACTGAAAAAAAGTTCTCCACCCTGATCTAATTCTACCCAATAACTCAGTGTAGGACAGGGAGCTGTCCAGCTGCTAGTTGAAGACCTTCAGCTGCACTTGAACCCATGGAGCTTACATGATGCCACATCGAGCAATTGTGAGCTGCTACTTTCCAGTGCAATTTTCTTTCACTTTCTGTTTGGGGGCTTTAGGAGGTTGGGAGAGCGTGTGTGTGTGTGTGTGTGTGTGTGTGTGTGATTGTTTGCACAATAGCCCAGATCCACTGTAATTGTGCAACTTGAATTTGCTGGTACGCAACTGAATGCCACCCACACAATCTCAAGGTTCTTGTTTAATCCAGACAGTGGACAAAAATGTGACACTATTCACCTCTAGAGTCCTTCAAGATCACTGGAGAGATTTGGAGCTATCTCTTAATAGCACAGTCCTGTGCATGTCTACTCACAAATAAGTCCCATTGCATTCTATACCCCACATAAGTTGGTGGCATTATTATTATTATTACAATTTATTACCCTCTCTTCACTCCATGGTCCCAGGGCAGGTTACAACAATTAATAATAATAATAATAATAATAATAATAATAATAATAATAAATTTTATTTATATCCCGCCCTCCCCAGCCAAGACCAGGCTCAGGGCGGCTAACAACCAATAATTAAATTACAACTTAAAATACTAACTGTCAGAGCCGCCCGAGGTCCCAGCTCACAAAGGACCAACGCTGCTTCGTTGTTAATTACAAAAGTCTTTATTGAAGTTCAGTTTCACTTCCAGAGCCACAGCGCGCAGCTCTACGTCTCAACTGTCAGACCGCTGATGCTCCGTCTGAGTCTCCTCCCCCCAGACACCAATTTAAGACTCTCGCCTTACTCCACCTCTTCCTCTGTTCCTTCCGCCTCTGGTTCCGCCTGTCCGTTGGGGTCTCGCCCTTTCTAGACTCTTCTGACGCTGAATCCCCTGAGCCTTCCCCCTCCCTCCGGCGGGCTTTAGGAGCTGGTTCCCCATCCGGGTCTCCTGCTGTCCCCCGCGCCTGTACATTTGAACTTGGCGCGCGCACCCAGCCGGTAACTTTTCTCCTGACCGTTTCACTGCTGCTGTCACTGCTTCCCCCTCTGGGGGGGCTAGCTGCAACTGACCTCCCCTCCGTTGGAGGAGACGCTGGCCCTGACACATGTGACTCTTCCCCCCCACTACGCTCTGGTGGGGAAACTGGTTCTGATCCCCCACTGCTGCTTTGGGGTTCCCCTCTGGCTCCTTGTTTCTGGTGCGTCCCCCCTGGGACCCCCCTTGCCCTGACCATCGGCGCCCCCTTCTGGGAATCTTCTGGTTCGCTGGAGAAGCTCATGGAATCTCTCGGGCCACTGTCATACTCCCCTACGCTGCCCTCGGATTCTTCCCCTTCGCTCTCCATTTCCTCTCTCCCCAGTGCTCCTGCTCCTGAGCCCCTGACATCAATAATAAATAATAAATAATAAATAAAACTTTGATTAAAATACAACTTAAAAAACAAGATTAAAATACAACATTAAAACATTAAAATGCCGTCTCTTCACAGGAGGAGAAAGGAAAAAAGAAAGAGGGGGAGGGAATCAAATTGATTCTAAGCCGAAGGCCAGGCGGAACAACTCTGTCTTACAGGCCCTGCGGAAAGAAATCAGATCCCGCAGGCCCTGGTCTCATGAGACAGAGCGTTCTACCAGGCCGGAGCCAGTGTCGAAAAGGTCCTGGCTCTGGTTGAGGCTAATCTAAATTCCTTAGGGCCTGGGACCTCTAGGGTGTTGCTATTTATGGACCTTAAAGTCCTCCATGGGGCATACCAGGAGAGGCGGACCCATAGATACGAGGGTCCTAGGCCATTAATTAAAACACAAATGTTAAAAACAGTTGTAAAAAGCTTGTAATTATAGAAAAAGAGTGGGTCATAAAATATACATCTCAAGTGCCTAAAGCTAGGATTAAGAGAGGTGTCTTGGGTTTTAGCCGAAGATCTGCCTTGAGAAGTGTGGGGGAGATATGGATCTTATACCAGTTTCTTCCATCCGGGGCCGTAAAGAATACATTGCAAGATGATTGAGATGTCAGCTTGTTACAAAATGTGTCAACATGATTTTAAACCTGAGTTTAAATGCTGTCACATTTATTGACAGTGAGAAAAATAGCTTCAGTGTGCAGTTTTCAAGAGCAAGACCCCCCCACACACACACACATCTGATGTACAGATTTAAGCACTTCAGCAACAGAGGCTGTCTGACAAAAGGAATAAGGAGAGAGTACAAAGTTCAATGGTCCAATGTTTTGACTTTAGCAGCCAGATTCTTATAATCATCTGTCAGTGTAATAAGCCAAGAAATGAATGAGCTTTGCACCACTGAACACGTTCCCTTCTCTCACACCTGAAGTCTCCAATTAAGCTTAGTTTCCTACTTCACTGGGACTGGGCAGGGGTGCCATCTAGGGAGGAGCCAGGGGGCTGAGCCCCTCCCAAAAAAATTCAAGGAGGGGGCCAGGAGGTCCCCATTGGGCCTGTCAGGAGCTCATCCTGCACTCGTGTAGGACCCTGGCAGAGACACGTGCCTGACTGGCATGTTCTCTCCCTCCTGGTCGATTGTTTGGGAGCTTCAAAAGCTTTCTTCAGCCCGAACATCACAGCGACCGATGCCAACAGATATCAGCACACTTAGGGATCCGCAGCTTGGGTAACAGACCTTAGCAAATCAGCATTTTGGCTAATCTACTTTATTTACATATAAACACACAGAGAGCAGGCAACATGGCTCCCTCTCTCTCTAGCATCAGACAGCAAAGAGAAAAAGAACAAAGGGCAATAGTCCCACTTCACGGAACACAGTAACACAAACATCCTGTCTCCGTCACTTCCCGCTTTGTGGAGTCAAAACACACACCGTCATGTGATAGACAAAAATCCCATGACTGCAATCATGGAGCAGGAATTCTAACAGGGCCTTCCCGCAGCCATGGTGGGCCCTACCAGAAGTTCCTGTGGCTACAGTGGGCTCTGCTGGTAGGCCCTGTCAGGCCTTTCCATGGCCATGACGGGCCACGCCAGAACTCCTTCTGCCATGTGATATCATGCGTGGTGGGCCCCACCCCCAGTTGAGTGGTACTCGACAAATGTGGGACTGGGAAATTATGGCTGCCAGCTTTTGAACAACCCAGGATCTTTCAGCATGTTGGAGGCAGCAATGCTTTTAAATTTTAGTTGCTGGAAACCACAAGATAGGAGAATGCTCTTGGGCTCATGTTTTGCTCCCTAACTTCCCACAGTTATCAGTTTGCCCACTGTGAGAGCAGGCACTTCTTGTGTTCTTCTTCAGATAGTGGCATCCCATATTCTGTAGCCACTTTTGCAACGATTACAGAGAAGGCTCATAAACAAAAGAAAGCCATTTCCTTATCCCCCACTATGACAACAGTTCACAAATTCTTACAGAGTTTCTGACAGCACTGTCTCTCATTTTGTCCAAATTGGGTAATGATGGCTACCAGCTTTTGAAAAAGTCAGGATCGTAAAACAAGTTCAAACTGTGGTTTAAGATCCTGGCTTGTTTCAAAATGATTAGCCGTAGTTTAGTAGTTTCGAAGCAATGGGAAATGTGGTCAGTTGGAGATTTCCACCTTGCATTCAGGCATGCTGTGAAGAGAGGGAAACCAAACTGATCAGGAAAATGGAGTGACAGCCCCCCCCTCCCCGCCCCACTGCCTCATGAAGAAATGTTGCAGCATTTGGGACTTTTTACTTTAGAGAAAATGTGAATATGTTTGAGCACTGTTTAGGCTTGCCATACGCCAGGAACATTCCTGACATGTCCTGGTTTTCAGGTATAAAAATGGCATCGGGGAAAATTGGCAAAATGTCAGGGAAAACCTGGATGTATGACTCAAAAAGCTTAAAATCACTATTTTGGGGTTAGATTTTCCCCAAAAAGCTCCAAAATTTTGGTGGGTTTCTAAAATAAAAAATATTTTTTGTGGTTTCCTTTAAAAAAACCCAACAATTTTGATATGGCAACCCCAGCACTGTTGTCCCTTTTGGAGAAGACTGTCAAAGTAGATGCTAAGCAGTTCCACCATCTCTCTGTCACCTAACAGCGTTTCTCCAACTTCTCCATGCAGAGGACCTACAACTTCCTTGTTCTTCCTCTTGTGTTGAACCCTTTTTTCATTATTTTTAGAGAGGCACTTTAATTATCTTTATTAATTCCAGGATCTAAATTTACCTAGCTGCACCAGTGGTACAACAGTACGGTAGCCCTGCCAGCCATCCCAGCAGGTGAAGCTGTCCCCAGTGCTGCGTCACATGGCAGAAAGTCTTCCCCAGCTGGATTTCCGCCTGTCATACATCTTGTGAAAGGCACAACAGTGCCACTGGGTGCTCCGACAGCAGCCTTCCATCAGCCTTCTTTGCTTATCTGGAAGTCTCCTTCTCCTCCGCAGTCGGGAGACTTGCCCAAACTAAGGATCCGATTTGGTCTCTGCTCTCTCCTTCTCCCTCACATGTTACCGGTCCCTGTGGATATAACTCCAATTAATAAAAAGGCATCTTTATCTAAGCATTATCATAATACAAAGACTCAAGGGGGACACAATTCCTTCATGCTTTTTGCTGATTTAAAACTCACAATTCTCCTCAGAGCTGGCAGGGGGCGGGGGGGGTGCTTTGCTGGGAATGAAAGGGAAGGGATAAAGGGCATTGTAACATTTCATCGGAACGAGGCCTCACACTTGGCAAAAGCACAATGGAGCTTGTTAAATTTGGAGCGTTTATAAGAGCCTTATTGCTGTTAGATCCCATGACGGAGCTATCATTTTTTAAAACACACATTCAGAGAGAGAGACACACACACACACACAGGGTTCACTTGGACAGAAGCTCTGTGCTCCATAGTTCATTGCTTCTCCGGGAGAATCTGTAGGAAATTAAAACAGGCAAGCTACAGAAAATGACCAGAGAGGTGTTTTATTTCTCTCTCCCCCATTGAGGCTGGCTGAGATAGCTCTATGCTGCCTGTTGTAAACAAAATCTGCCCTTTTTCCCTTATGGGGTATCCAAGAGCCTGTATAGAGTCCTTATGTGGGTTCCTTATTGGTAGGAGAAAATAACAGAGGCCAACCAGAGAATACTGAGAAGCAAAGCAGTTCATAAGCCTGATCTTTATTTGCAACAGGGTGCTCCCCTCACATGCAGGAAAGTAGGAGGACCCAGAATAAAAGTGTGCCGGCTCTTATATAGACATTTTAAATTCCCTGCCCTGGAGCTCAAGACCACCCCTCCATACATCATACATACATCACAGAAGGCGTGTATAACCTACATCACAGAAAAGGTGGTCTACAACAGAAATTTGAATGTTGTTGTTTTTCCTGTCTGCCCGGTTATCTGATAATGCCTTATCTGATTGCCTTTCCTGGTAGTCTGTCACCATTTGAGATGGTGATTTCCCAATTCCTGAGACAATGGGAAGGTTCCCTCACCCCCCTCCCTCCTTGCAGAAAAAACATTTAGTCAGTTTGGGAGTCAAAATGGTTTCAGGTCGGTCTTCCTGTGCTGATCTATGTACGTGCTTGATTGGTACATTTATGAACATTTATTATATATATATAGGTAAAGGGACCCCTGACCATTAGGTTCAGTCGTGACTGACTCTGGGGTTGCGGCGCTCATCTCGCTTTATTGGCCGAGGGAGCCGGCATACAGCTTCCGGGTCATGTGGCCAGCATGACTAAGCCGCTTCTGGCGAACCAGAGCAGCGCATGGAAACGCCATTTACCTTCCCGTGGTACCTATTTATCTACTTGCACTGGCGTGCTTTCGAACTGCTAGGTTGGCAGGAGCAGGGACCGAGCAACGGGAGCTCACCCCGTCACGGGGATTCGAACTGCCAACCTTCTGATCAGCAAGTCCTAGGCTCTGAGTCCTAAGTCCCACAGCGCCACCCGCGTCCCTTTTATATTATAGATATATAAGACCTTAAATTTTATAATTACACTGCCGGCCACTGCAGCCGCAGAAATAAGACAATGGCTGAGTGCTGCTTTTTCCTTTTGCTAGGTTTTAAGAACAGCAGCATATAAGGAGCTTCTAAGCCAGGGGTTGGGGAATGTTTCTAAGGTAAAGGGCCAAAATTCCTAGTGAGTTGCTTTGGAGGGGAGGCACATACCAGCGGAGGGCAAGACCAGAAGCAAAATATGAATGGAGCAGCGTACGCAAAAGAAACAGCGCATTGTCCTTATTGGGTGTCGAAACCTGGTGTGTGCTGGTGCAGAGCCCCTGTTCTCTCCTTCACCCGAGACACCTTACAGGGCTGACTGTGTACAAAAGACGCTCCTCTGAACATATGCAGAGTGTCTTTCCCTCACGCACTGTGTGGGTTCTCACCATCCCATGACTAATCTTCTTTGTGCACTACAAGTCCCAGCAAAGGCAGAATGGATACAAAAACTTATGGAATAAGCAGAAATGGCAAAACTTACTGGAAGGATAACAAGATAACAATTTTTAAATAAAAGAATGGAAATGGGTTGTTGAATATTTACAGATAAATTGTGAACAGATAAAACCATTGGCAGGATTATTGTAATAACCTGCAGTTTCATAAGAGTACATATTTAAAGAAGGTGAATAAATGAGCAAATTAAGTTAATTTGGATATGCAGAAGATATTAAAAATAAATTTAAGGAACCGCAGAAAGAGGGGGAAGTCAAGTTTTGAAATGTCAAAATGATTGTAAAATTAGTGAAATGTATAAACTTGAAAATTATAAATATTTAACCCCCCCCCCCAAAAAAGAACCATCTGTTAACAGCCTTGCAAATTGCAGCATGATAACAGGCTAGTGAAAAATGTAGTAAAGAGACTATCCAGCTAAACAGCTTCACAGTGCAAGGATTTTTCACTGTGCAATGGGTCTTCCTCACCTTCTCCTTTCTCAGGGTACTTCCTGCACATCCTTGTAAATCACTGGGGGAAGGAGGGTTGGTGAACCCCCAGAACAGAAGTTGCACAGAGGGTGTGTGGGGAGAGGAGTGGGGAAGGAAGTTCCATTGCACAGCTAAGTGTCATTGCACTAACACAGGCATAGGCAAACTCGGCCCTCCAGATGTTTTGGGGCTACAACTCCCATCATCCCTAGCTAACAGGACCAGTGGTCAGGGATGATGGAAATTGTACAGTGGTACCTCAGGTTACATATGCTTCAGGTTACATATGCTTCAGGTTACAGACTCTGCTTACGCAGAAATAGTGCTTCAGGTTAAGAACTTTGCTTCAGGATAAGAACAGAAATCGTGCTCTGGCAGCGCAGCGGCAGCAGCAGGAGGCCCCATTAGCTAAAGTGGTGCTTCAGGTTAAGAGCAGTTTCAGGTTAAGTATGGACCTCCAGAACGAATTAAGTACCGTAATTTTCGCTCCAAAACACGCACTTTTTTGCTCCTAGAAAGTAAGGGAAAATGCCTGTGCGTGTTACAGAGCGAATGCACTTGACCAGAGCCATGGCTGCCGTCAGTCAAGCAAAGCGGGAGCCACTTGCAGGGCTTTGCACGGCTCTAGCTTTGCTTGCTTTACAGCCAGGAGGAGGGGGGGAGCCAAGGAGGAGAGAGGGAAGGAGAGCCATGGCAGCAAAGCGGGCAGCAGCCGCTTACACGCGAGGAGGGACAGACGGGAGCCATAGCGAGCTGGAAAAAGCGCCCCGTAGCCAGCAACAGCTGCTGCAGCCTCAGCTAGCAAAGGTCCGTGTGCTCTCTAAACGGAGCAATGAGGCTGCAGAGGGACGGCAGGGCACAGGAGGGCTCTGAGCCACGAGCGCAGTGAAAACCAGTAAAAAACTTTTTAAAAAGGCTGCTGGGGACAGGAGGGCACGGGATGAGGGAGAGGGGGAAATTACGATTCTCCCAGCGTCTCAGCTGATCTGCTGAGCAGGACTTGGGTTGCAGGGGATTCGCCATTAGCTGCGTAAAGCAGCAAAGAGGGAGAGAAGGAGCAAAGCGGGAGAGGAAAGGAGCTGCTTACACTGCTGTAAGTGGCTGCTGTCTGGTTGGCTCCTTTAAAGCAACAGTGCTCTTTCCCTCCCCCCTCCCCGCTCAGCTCGCCGAAAAGCTCCTTTTCCACACACCCCACTCGAGCACTTTCTCCCCTTAAACCCCTCTCCTGCATCATTAGCAGCATCCTTCTCTACACACCCCACGCGTGTTCCTTCTCCCCTTAAACCCCTCTCCTGCATCATTAGCAGCATCCTTCTCCACCCACCCCACGCGTGTTCCTTCTCCCCTTAAACCCCTCTCCTGCATCATTAGCAGCATCCTTCTCTACACACCCCATGCGTGTTCCTTCTCCCCTTAGACCCCTCGCCTGCATTATTAGCCGCATCCTTCTCCACACACCCCACGCGTGTTCCTTCTCCCCTTAAACCCCTCTCCTGCATTATTAGCAGCATCGTTCTCTACACACCCCATTCGTGTTCCTTCTCCCCTTAGACCCCTCGCCTGCATTATTAGCCGCATCCTTCTCCACACACCCCACGCGTGTTCCTTCTCCCCTTAAACCCCTCTCCTGCATCATTAGCAGCATCCTTCTCTACACACCCCATGCGTGTTCCTTCTCCCCTTAAACCCCTCTCCTGCATTATTAGCAGCATCGTTCTCTACACACCCCATTCGTGTTCCTTCTCCCCTTAGACCCCTCGCCTGCATTATTAGCCGCATCCTTCTCCACACACCCCACGCGTGTTCCTTCTCCCCTTAAACCCCTCTTCTGCATCATTAGCAGCATCCTTCTCCACACACCCCACGCGTGTTCCTTCTTCCCTTAAACCCCTCTTCTGCATTATTAGCAGCATCCTTCTCCACACATCCCACACGTGCTCCTTGTCCCTTGAATGCTTTTCCTTCCCTCCCCACTTAAAGTGTGGTTACAAAGCACGGATCCAGATGGATCCTCAGGATTTTTGCACTGGGTCACCCCAAGTTCACCATCAGATCACATAGCATATCCATGGCTACAGCCTGCACCAAAAAACACACACGCACCCACTGTTTCATGGGGCTGCAATGGCGCAAAAACGTGGTTACAAAGCATGGATCCACATGGATCCTCAGGATTTTTGCATTGGGCTACCCCAAACTCACCGTCAGATCACGTCTGTGGCCACAGCATGAACCACAAAAATCATACATCCACTGTTTTGTTTAGAATATTTTTTTCTTGTTTTCTTCCTCTAAAAACTACGTGCGTGTTATGGTCAGGTGCGTGTTATAGAGCGAAAAATACGGTACTTAATCTGAGGTACCACTGTAGTCCCAAAACATCTGAAGGGCGAGTTTGCCTATCCCTGCACTAACAGAACTGTTCATCTGAACACTGCCCATCCACTCAGTGAAGGGGAGGGGGAGATAAGGAAAGCATAGGAATAAAAAAGAAATTTCTGCAGCCATCTCAGCTAAAGAGCAGGTATCAATATTTGGTGACCTAGGGAATCAATACTGTAGTACCTCGGTTTAAGAACAGCCCTGTTTACAAATGATTTGATTAATGAACTCTGCAAAACTGAAAGTAGTGTCCTGGTTTGCGAACTTTACCTCGGTGTAAGAGCGGAAAATGAATGGTGGAAGGGCACCGGCGGTGGAAGGCCTCATTAGGGAAAGCACATCTCAGTTTAAGAACGGTTTCGGTTTAAGAACGGACTTCTGGGACAGATTAAGTTCATAAACCGAGGTACCACTGTATTTGGATTTTCTAAGGAGCTTGGTATAATCAAGGTTAAGCAGCTAACTAGACTGGCTCCATGATATTATACTCCTTAACAAGTCTGGAATGCGATCTGAGGCTGGCCCATCCAAGGAGCTCTGAATCCTGGGAATTTGCAAATGGAACAGGTGAAAATGTAACTAGTGATAATTGATGATTCATTATCTGCAATTAACATTTGGTAAACAGGTGTTCAGAGCCATATAAAATGAGGGATGGGAGCAGAGGGATGTTTAGATTCTAGGGTGGTTGGGAATGGAAGTTCACGGAGCATTAAGTCTGTTCAGCTTTTAGGAAAATAATAGAGTTGTCTCCATACACCTGAATGAAAGCGCAAGACGGGTAATGTGGTTAAATGGTCACAACTTTATTAAAGGAACTCACCAACAATCTGCAAGCAACTGCATCCGTAACCTGCCTCTGCACCATGTGGGCATATCTAATTTGAGGTGAGATGTGGAGCAAGCTCCCTTCCTCTGAGAGCCAGTGTGATGTAGTGATTAAGAGCAGTGGACTCGTAATCTGGTGAACCGGGTTTGCTTCCCCGCTCCTCCACATGCAGCTGCTGGGTGACCTTGGGCTGGTCACACTTCTCTGACGTCTCTCAGCCTCACTCGCCTCACAAAGTGTTTGTTGTTGGGGAGGAAGGGAAAGGAGATGGTTAGCTGCTTTGAGATTCCTTAAAGGTAAAGGTAAAGGGACCCCTGACCATTAGGTCCAGTCGTGGCTGATTCTGGGGTTGCAGTGCTCAACTCGCTTTATTGGCCGAGGGAGCCGGCGTACAGCTTCTGGGTCATGTGGCCAGCAAGACTAAGCCACTTCTGGTGAACCAGAGCAGCGCACGGAAACGCCATTTACCTTCCCGCCGGAGTGGTACCTATTTATCTACTTGCACTTTGACGTGCTTTCGAACTGCTAGGTTGGCAGGAACAGGGACCAAGCAACGGGAGCTCACCCCGTCACGGGGATTCGAATCGCCAACCTTCTGATCAGCAAGCCCTAGGCTCTGTGGTTTAACCCACAGCACCACCCGCGTTTTTGGGGACTTGAGACTCCTTAGGGTAGTGATAAAGCGGGATATCAAATCCAAACTCTTCCTCTTCCTCCTCCTCATTTCACAGGGGTGACACAGCTCAGGCTTGAGGTCTGGCATTCATCATTTGATGACTGCAAGCCTTTCATCACCAACTCACCATAAGGATGCCATGCTGACAATCCCAGTCTAGACCATTGCTCTCCCATTGGCGTGCTGCCCAACTGTCCCATTTTAAGAGGGGCATCTCAGATTGATCCCAATCCTGGGTGTCTCATTTTGGCTCCCATGCAGGACCAAAAAAACAGGTGGTTGTTGGTTCTATGCCTTGGCGGATGTCAGTTGGCTCACACCAGAGCTCAGGACCCCAGAATGGAAGCAAAAGCTATGTATCTCGTCCTTGAATGTTACAACTCTTCCTCCTCTTTCCATCACAGCACTTCCACAAGCCAGCATCTGGAAATATATTTGCAGCGTCACTGCTGCCGACAGGCAAAGCTGGGAGGGGGAGGGAGGACAAGCGACATGAGCAAAGGAGTCCAAAGGTGGGAGGGGTGGGGAGCGCTGAGATTGGGTGGGAAGGTGGACAAAGGAGCGTGGAGATGTGTGGAAATGTTTAGGGATACAGGAGAGGATATATTGTTTGATTATCTCCTTTCCAACTTGTGTTAACAAGCTCTACAATTTAGCAGAGTAACATTCCCCTTCTTAAACTTGCACAGCAGATGCGTTTGTTCAGGCTCGCTAAAGCCTCTAAAATAAGTTACCTGGTAATTTCTCCTTTAGTCCCTCATAAAAGAAGTAAACAAGACACAATCTTCTATAAAAGTACAGTGGTACCTCGGGTTAAATACTTAATTCGTTCCGGAGGTCCGTTCTTAACCTGAAACTGTTCTTGACCTGAAGCACCACTTCAGCTAATGGGGCCTCCTGCTGCTGCCGTGCTGCCAGAGCACGATTTCTGTTCTCATCCTGAAGCAAAGTTCTTAACCCGAGGTTAACAGGGTTAGCAGAGTCTGTAACCTGAAGCGTATGTAACCTGAAGCGTATGTAACCCGAGGTACCGCTGTATAAAAAGAGTTTACTCACTCACTCATTCTGTTCACAGATGGATCCCAAAAGGCAGACTTAAGTCACAAAAGTAATATACCTGGAAACTATCCCATAAGGCTAAGCAGATGTTGCTTCTTCGACAAATGTAGTCAGAGAGAGAGAGATGGCGGCCAGTCCTATGCTTTTGTTACCTGCACAGGTGAGTCCATGCCCACATCTGGTCACATGTAGAGGAAGTCTGTCCCAGTCTAGGAGGAAACAGGAAGGTCCAACTGGCTGGTCTAGACATCCCCTTTTTATGTCCACTCTAGGGATGTTGCACTTGACTGCTCTGTGTTTCACATCGCACAATATGGAGTAGACAGAATAGGGGAGCAGCCCACTTTTCCCTCCTGGAATATTGGAGCAAATGCACTTGTGGGTCGGCAACATGCAACTAGGTCATATCCCAGTCTCAAGTGTCTGCACAGCACTGGGATGCTCTCACTGGAGAAGCCTCCAACTCACTCTTGAATTTCCACTTAGAAACTAGGGAAGACTAGTTTGGGAATTGTATGTTTTGTTATTTGATGTTATTATGACAAAAATGTAAAACTTAATAATAATTATTTTAATATTTTTTTTTGAAGACTTTCTCCTAGATTTGAACACATTTGCTAATTTTAGGTAATTTGAGGACTTTGTGATTTATTTATCTGTGCTAGCTGTAGCCTCCAGACCATCTTCAAGAGCAGCCCCACATACAGTACAATTCAGTTGTCAAAATGGGACAACTACTTTTTTCCCTTCTTCTTTTTTTTGCATTATCTGGTATATGTTGGTTAGGTCCTTCCTACAGCCACTCACACCTTTAATCCATGCTTGGTCAAAATCTGACCCCAATTTTTCTCAGTATTTCAAAGGCATTCAATGGTGGTGGGTTTGTTTGTATGTATGAGTTGTTGTGGACTATGTTGTAAATAAATTATTAATAAAATAAATAAAATCTAAAATCTAAAAAGGAAAGGAAATATAACGGAAGTGGGGGTTTTCATGTTGGGGGGGAAGGGGCAGAACTCAGTCCCGGCAACTGCTGCCTTGAAGGACGACACTGAGTAGCTGAGCTCCATCATGATTTGTTTGTTTGAGCAATAAATCTGAAATAATTGACTGCTGGAGTTGTCTCGCATCTGTGGGAGAGACCAAGCCATTACAATGCCACAGGGAGTACCAACGTGATGCACACATGCCACGGTGATGTTGGTCTGCCCCAGGGAACCCACTGTTACGGGGGCAAGGTGGCACTCTTGCCCACAACAACCCCCCTGGAATGATAAGGCTAAGAGAGAATGGCTGGCCCAAGGCCACTCAATGAGCTTGATGTCTACGTTGGTGAACTGAGGGCCTAACTATCACGAGGGGCTAAGGCTATATCTTTATTAGTAAAGGTAAAGGGAACCCTGACCATTAGGTCCAGTCGTGACCGACTCTCGGGTTGCGGCGCTCATCTCGCTTTATTGGCTGAGGGAGCCGGCGTACAGCTTCCGGGTCATGTGGCCAGCATGACTAAGCCGCTTCTGGCAAACCAAAGCAGCACACGGAAACACCGTTTAGCTTCCCGCCGGAACAGTACCTATTTATCTACTTGCACTTTGACGTGCTTTCGAACTGCTAGGTTGGCAGAAGCAGGGACTGAGCAACGGGAGCTCACCCCATAGTGGGGATTCGAACCGCTGACCTTCTGATCGGCAAGTCCTAGGCTCTGTGATTTAACCCACAGCACCACCCGCGTCCCATGTCTTTATTAGCCTGATGATTAATGTGGACCTGATTTCCACTTTTCACACTACATTCCTCTTAAGTCTGGCACATCAAGCATATGATTGAATAATATCCACTGTATCTGAGGGCGGGAAGAGAACTGACATCAAACAAAACACAGTAATCCAAATGGAACAATAAATAAAAGGGGGGAAATCAAACTTGAATTAATAGCTGATACTAATGAATGAATAAGCTTCCAGCCTGAAGTCATGAAAAGGCCATTAAGTTTTGCAAAGCATCTATCCATCAAAAGAAAAATATATACATACAGCAGCATCATAAAGATAATAAATTGTCAGATGATATTCTATCAAGCATCACTGTAAATACATTTTCATCTTTGGGGTGCCTTTTGCTTGTCAGGAGACTCAGCATGTGTGTGTGTAAGCAGGGGAGGGAACATAATTTCTAAAACAAGTCACAGATCAAGGAAAGTAATAGTAGCACTCTAGTCTGTCTTAGGGACGCGGGTGGCGCTGTGGGTTAAACCACAGAGCCTAGGACTTGCTGATCAGAAGGTCGGCGGTTTGAATCCCCACAACGGGGTGAGCTCCCATTGCTTGGTCCCTGCTCCTGCCAACCTAGCAGTTCGAAAGCACGTCAAAGTGCAAGTAGATAAATAGGTACCACTCCGGCGGGAAGGTAAACGGCGTTTCCGTGCGCTGCTCTGGTTCGCCAGAAGGGGCTTAGTCATGCTGGCCACATGACCCGGAAGCTGTCTGCGGACAAACGCCGGCTCCCTCGGCCTATAGAGCGAGATGAGCGCCGCAACCCCAGAGTCGGTCACGACTGGACCTAATGGTCAGTGGTCCCTTTACCCTTTACCTTTACTCTGCCTTAGACAGGAATACTGTGTCCAATTCTGAGCACCACAATTTAAGAAGGATGCTGACAGACTGGAACATGTGCAGAGGAGGGCAACCAAGATGATCAAGGGTCTGGAAACCAAGCCTTATGAGGAGCGCTTGAAGGAGCTGGGTATGTTTAGCCTGGAAAAGAGGAGACTGGGAGGAGATGTGATAGCTATCTTCAAATATCTTAAAGGCTGTCACATAGAGGTGGGAGCATTGCTTGTTTTCTCCTGCTCTGGAGGGTAGGACTCGAACGCATGGCTTCAAGTTGCAAGAAAGGAGATTCCGACTAAACATTCGGAAAAATGTTTTCTGACAGTAAGAGCTGTCCAGCAGTGGAACAGTCTCCCACAAGAGGTGGTGAACTCTCCTTCATTGGAGGTTTTCAAGCAGAGATTGGATGGCCATCTGTCATGGATGCTTTAGCTCAGATTCCTGCATTGCAGGGGGTTAGACTAGATGACCCCTGGGGTCCCTTCCAACACTAAGATTCCATGATTCTATGATTCTTTGGTATCTGGCTTCTCATCTCCTATTTCCCATTTTCCCTTTTCAGCACTTGAGCTGTTCAAGTTAAGATAGTCATGCTGACTATATTTGTTGAAATGGAGACTGTGTCTTCTGTCTACTGACATTTGCGCTTTGTATTTTAACTTGACTGGCTTCTGGCCCTATTAAAGGCATTGACTGCCTGACCATTTACGACAATCCACTGTAGAGCAGCAACAGGGAAGCAATGTCCCTCCTTACGTTGTTGGGCTTTGTGGCTGTAGGGTCCCACATGGGTCCAGTCTGTCTCCAGTGCTGTTTAACATCTCCATGGACAGACAGCATAAAGCATGGGTAGGAAAACTAAGGCCCGGAGGCTGGATCTGGCCCAATTGCCTTCTAAATCTGCGGATGGTCCAGGAATCAGCATGTTTTTACGTGAGTAGAATGTGTCCTTTTATTTAAAATGCATCTCTGGGTTATTTGTGGGGCATAGGAATTCGTTCATTTCCCCCCCAAAAAATACAGTCCGGCCCCCACACGGTCTGAGGGACAGTGGACCGGCCCCCTGCTGAAAAAGTTTGCTGACCCCTGGCATAAAGCATCCCAACCAAGTCCCATGTTTCAGGCTGGTATTAAAAGTTGGGTCCTCCTGGATCTAAAAAGGTTGATGGTTACTATACAGCACCACACTGTCTCACTAAAGATACACCTCGATGCATGCAAGTAAGTAACAGCTAAAAGATTTGGATTTTCTGGTAATTAATTTCAGTCCCCTTTTTGGCCCATATGGATGCTGCTGCTTTATACAATTCTGTGGAAATTAAGAGGGTCCGACACATGCTCTATAAATTGTGATATTCTGGATTAAGAGTTGCCAGATGTCGTTCCCCTTAACAGTATTGCTCTGCTTCAGTTTTTTTAATAGATGCTAGAATTATTCACTGTGAATTATTTCCATTCCAAGCTTGCACCTTCTGTCTTCTGGTGGAAATTTTGGCTAATGAGTTTCTGATCAGGAACATAATTAACTGTTAACTATTCAGCACACCATGCAGATAAATCTTTGTTTTAGCATGCAGTATATTTGCAAACTACTGTGCGCTCAGGATAAGGTCTTTGTTTTAAGATGGCATGCGGGGGAAGCGGAACTTTCAGCCCAAGAGCCGCATTTCCTTCTGGCAACTTCCGGAGGGTCACAGGCCAGTGGCAGGTGGGGCTAGAGCCAAAAGTGGGTGAAACAGCAAATGTGTCTACACAAACTCTAACCCCCATCTCCAGTGCTTTTTTTCCTTAAAAAATGTTTAGGGATACTCTCATTTTGACTCAAGAAAAATCACCATTTTATAGTTCAAATCAGAAAAAATAAATACAGTAAATGGACAAATGTACCAAGAACATGCATTACCTCATCATGATGAAAAATAGTAATTTTCCTACTCATATTGAAACATTGCCCCTCAATGAGGCCAAACCTTCTTTCTGCAGGGCCTGTAAGACAGAGTTGTTCCACCTGGCCTTTGGCTTGGAATCAACTTGATTCCCTCCCCCTCTTCTTTTTTCCCTTTCTCCTTCTGTGATGGAACTCCTATTTGGGGACTTCCCTGGCTTTTTTCTGGCCCCTGTAGGACCAGTCTGGAAAGTTAGCCTTGGTGAAGACTTGACATTTTCATCCCCCCAAAAAAGTATTTGATTGAGTTTCCATTGAAATGAGGCTGTATTTTAATGTTTTAATGTTGTATTTTAATCTTGTTTTTAAGTTGTATTTCCATCAATTTGTTTTTATATCAGGTGTTAGCTGCCCTGAGCCCGGTCTTGGCTGGGGAGGGTGGGGTATAAATAAAATTTATTAGTAGAAGAAAGAAGAGTTTGGATTTGATATCCCGCTTTATCACTCCCCTTCAGGAGTCTCAAAGCTGCTAACATTCTCCTTTCCCTTCCTCCCCCACAACAAACACTCTGTGAGGTGAGTGGGGCTGAGAGACTTCAGAGAAGTGTGACTAGCCCAAGGTCACCCAGCAGCTGCATGTGGAGTTGCATGGAAGTGAATCCGGTCCACCAGATTATGAGTCTACTGCTCTTAACCACTATACCACACTGGCTCTCCAGTAGTAGTAGTAGTAGTAGTAGTAGTAGTAGTAGTAAAACACCACACATCCACATTCCACACTGCTTCAAACATTAAACCAGGGGTTGGCAAGGTTTACCTCGCCTGGGCTGGTTCACTCCAGCGGAGATCCCTCTGTGGGCTGTATTGCGAATGCATGCATGAGCATGCGCGCCCATGATTTCTGGCTTCTGCATCTGCGCAGATGCAATTTCCGTGGTTTAGCGCAGCGCATTGGAACTTGCTGACCGGGCGGCTTGGTTCGGGGGCAGCTCATGGGCCGCTTAAACAACCCCCATGGGTCGCTTGTGGCCCATGGGCCTTAGGTTGCCGACCCCTGCATTAAACGCTCGCTTCCGTCTGAGACTCAGGAAACACCATGACAGGAAATGAAGGGCCGCCATCGGGGGTAGCAAAGGAACTGACGACTCACCATGCTAGAGAAAAAACTATTTTTTTAAAAATAGTTTATTCTCCCATTAGATGCACAAAATGTTTAGGAGTATACATACCCCTGCATCCCCCCCAGAAAAGAAGCACTGCCCATCTCTATTTTCCACCCAGGAAAGCAAGTGGAATTATCAGAGTTCCAGGGACACATTTAAGCCAGGTTAAAATACTTGAGGAGAGTGCAAAATCAGTCTGGTAAGGGGAGCAGCCTGTGGAGAGTCTCAAGGGCCAGACTGGGAGGCCTGGAGGGCCACGTTTGGCCCCTGGTTTGAGTTCCCCCACCCCTGGTATACAGTGTGACCTTTGTATAAGACAAGCCCTGCAGGATCTGCCCAGATCCAAATGTTGGCAAGCAAACTCTGGACTTCAATGTTTTTCATCCACTGCATATTTAAGTTCAGTGAGAATTTTGCTTATTTGGGAAGGATTATCGCCTGTTGGTGCTCCATCTCAGGGAAAACCTCAAATGCCACTCTGAGCTCCCTGGAAGAAGAGTGGGGTAACGACAGCATGCAATAAATGTCACTTCCATGGCAACGTACTTTATCCATGGTGCTATAGCACAGAACGAGGCTTTTATTTATGAGGTCTTGTTTATTACATTTTTACCCCACCCTTCTTCTAAGTCAGGGGTGGGCCACATGTGACCTACAGCCAGGGCTGGATTTAGGTTTGATGAGGCCCTAAGCTACTGAAGGCAATGGGGCCCTTTATATGTCCAGCTCTCCTTTGTCAACAACAAATTGTCGCTGTTTTTTGTCTTGAATATATGCTATATGGTAATTTATGGACCTAATAGGTATCTAAAGCCATTTGCACATGTTGCCATGCAACCAATCCATGCAGAATGTAGGCACCCTATATATAGAAATGAGCAAACCAGTGATATTCCAGAGAGCAGGTTAGCAGGCGGGGCCTATTACTTACATCATAGGAGCTTACAGAAAACAAAACACTGTTGCTATAAGTTGGTTTTATTTTATTTGTTTTTTATCTTATATTTTGGAAATGTACATCCAAGTTTTTTTCCTTTAAATTTTTGGGGGGCTCCAAAGAGAGTGGGGCCCTAAGCTATACCTTGTTTAGCTTATACGCAAATCCGGCACTGCCTACAGCCTAATTTTGTGTGGGTAGCAAGGGGTGTGGAAATGCAGGGCATTTTACCCAGTGGTTTTACCCAGTGGTTTTTTTGTGGTGGTACATGCCGATATGGGACGCAGGTGGCACTGTGGGTTAAACCACAGAGCCTCTTGGGCTTGCCGATCAGAAGGTCGGCGGTTCGAATCCCCACGACGGGGTGAGCTCCCGTTGCTCGGTCCCTGCTCCTGCCAACCTAACAGTTCGAAAGCATGTCAAAGTGCAAGTAGATAAATAGGTACCGCTCCGGCAGGAAGGTAAACAGCATTTCTGTGCGCTGCTCTGGTTCGCCAGAAGCGGCTTAGTCATGCTGGCCACATGATCCGGAAGCTGTACCAGTAAAGCGAAATGAGCGCCACAACCCCAGAGTCGGCCACGACTGGACCTAATGGTCAGGGGTCCCTTTACTCTTTACCTTATGTGCCGGTGTGCAGTACCGCCACCTCTTTCCCCCCGTCATCATCTTGCCGCCGCCACTTGCATGCCCGCTCGCCCGCTCACCCCGCACCTTTGCCACTTCCTCTGCTGCCACCACTGCCACTTCCCAAGGCTGCAGAGGCGCTTTGGCACAACCCTGACGATAGCAGATTGTAAAAAGGTCACACAAGAGAGCTTCTGGAAGGCCATGCCTACAGCCTCAGGAAGTGGAGGAGGAGGAAGCAGCAAAGGTACATGGGAGAGGGAGGGAACGGGTGGGCAGGCAAGCAGGGGGGCGCATGGTGCATACCGGCTGTTATGTATTCAGTGGTCTGTGTTTGCCTGAGCTTGAGTCTGGACTAAGGATTCTGAGCTCCTGTGTTCTGATTCGATAAATGGTATCCAATCACAGAACATTTCAGGATTTGGGCCTCTGCCATTGGCCCTTAAACTCTGAGTCATGATTCGGAGTTTGAAAGTTTAGACAGCCAATCACGTTGGGAGTGGGAGTAGCCCAGGCCTTCAGAAATGTATATAAGCAGTTGCTTTGTCCTTGTTGTCTAGTTGGGTTAGTTCAAGAAAGGTTCTTGCCTCGTGGGAACCCACCTACACTTCACCAGCACTTATATTTCTTTGGTGGGGGGACAACACTGGTTCTACCTCTTTTTATCACTCACTTCTATCAAGTTTGTTTCTTTGTCTTAGAACACAGATTGCCAGCCTTTTTGGACCCGTGGGAACATTTCAAATTTTGAGAGAGCGGTGGGGGCACCTGGCACAAAATGGCTGCCATGGTGGTGGGTGTCGTAATCAGTGCTGGATTTACGTATAAGCTAAACAAGCTATAGCTTAGGGCCCCACTCTCTTGGGGGGCCCAAAAAAATTAAAGGGGAAAAAACTGGATGTATATTTCCAAATTTTAAGATAAATAAATAAAATAAAACATATAGCAACAGTGGCAAATGGCTTTAGATACCTATTAGGTCCATAAATTACCATATATAGTGGTACCTCGGGTTAAGAACTTAATTCGTTCTGGAGGTCCGTTCTTAACCTGAAACTGTTCTTAACCTCAGGTACCACTTTAGCTAATGGGGTCTCGCCGCGCAATTTCTGTTCTCATCCTGAAGCAAAGTTCTTAACCCGAGGTACTATTTCTGGGATAGCAGAGTCTGTAACCTTAAGCGTCTGTAACCTTAAGCATCTGTAACCTTAAGCGTCTGTAACCTGAGGTTCCACTGTAGCATATATTCAACACAAAAAAATTTGCAACAATTTGCACAAAAAAATTTTTTTGCAACAATTTGTTGTTGACAAAGGACAGATGGACATATAAAGGGCCCCATTACCTTCAGTAGCCTAGGGCCTCATCAAATCTAAATCCAGCCCTGGTCGTAATACAAAATTAAAGAGACAACAACCCCTGACAATCTTATGCTTACCCTGGAATGTGAGATACGTCCTGGTCCTGATTCTCACACACACACACACACACACAGAGAGAGAGAGAGAGAGAGAGAGAGAGAGAGAGAGTGTTGCTGGTTGCTGTCTCTCAGGCAGCATTCTCCTAACGGATATTCTTAACGCAGAATGGATCAGTTTGAGACCAGAGCATGGCAGGCAACAACAGGAAAAGGTTTATTTAAGGAAACTAAAAATAGAACATCAAACCACTGGGCACACATATAAAAAACAAAACAAAAAAAATCATGTGCTGATTTTAATTAAAGCTCTGCCTCCACTTGGGGTGGAAAACACTCCAGAGTCAGAGCAAAATTACAAGGATTTCAAAGAATGCTAAGCTTGAAAGGTTGCCCTCTGCTTCGTGACACAGTTTCTGGCATTTCTTAGAGCGGCAAATAAAATTCTGATCATTGGTGGAGCTTTGGAGTGTGAAGTGGTCTTTCCACAGCAGCTTTTTCTAGTCAAGGTTACACATTAAAGGTGATCACCAAGGACAGCTATTTGGGTTGTGAAGCTCGTCGCCTATTCAAGAAACATCAGATGTGCAAATCAGAACATTGCTACCCTTGCCACGTATATCCAATTAAAGCTTTTACCTGAGAGTGCTGAACAACTCTATGCCTAGAGCAGAGATTTTTTATTTTTTATTTTGTTTTGGGTTTTTTTGCAGGATCCTGGAGAGAAACAAATGGTGGCTGAATCGTGACTTGTGTAAGAAACGGGACTGAGAGCCATCACTGCACTCCACTTTGAATTTACGGTTCCAAATTGGATCCCGCAATTCTGTTACAAAGTGTGCTGTTTGCACACTAGTCAGTGGTTCTCACATGCAAATTTCACACTATCTCTCTCCCCCCCCCCCCTTTTTCTCTTTGGGGATCTTTTGACAGTGAGAATTGAACGCACTGCAGGATTTGGCACCCCAAGGGTTAACAAGGACAAGATAAATACAGAGTCTATTGTATTGTACCAAAAGGGAATTAGCATGTCTATTACAAAATATGGGAACAGATGTTAATTGGCATAGACTTAAACCTAGCCAGGAGAAAGGGTTTGGGCAGGGGGATGCTGTCTGCCCACAGCCATGAAGAGAAATTATCCTAAACCATGAGCCTTAACAAAACAAAATCTGCTGTCATTTTAAAAGTACCAACAGAGTAAGGAATACAGAGGGGAGTTTAGGAGAGTCTGCCTGGAGTCAGCCTAGTACAGTAAAACATAACAAAGGAAGGGAAATGGAAAAGAATGAGTGATGGCCACCCATCTTTGATGGCCATCACGGGAAACAAAGTTCTGGATAAAGTATGGCCTAATCCTGCAGGACTCATCTTATGTTTTTGTGTTCTTAGATGTTGTTGGACTCCCAAGTCCAACTCCTATCCACCCCAGCTAGGGTTGCCACCGGGATCCTCTCCAAATGCATGTACCGTATTTTTCGCTCTATAAGACGCACCAGACCACAAGACGCACCTAGTTTTTGGAGGAGGAAAACAAGAAAAAAAATATTCTGAATCTCAGAAGCCAGAACAGCAAGAGGGATCGCTACACAGTGAAAGCAGCAATCCCTCTTGCTGTTCTGGCTTCTGTGATAGCTGCGCAGCCTGCATTCACTCCATAAGACGCACACACATTTCCCCTTACTTTTTAGGAGGGAAAAAGTGAGTCTTATAGAGCAAAAAATACGGTATTTGAAAGGGTATGTGAAAGGTCATGGATTTAATCTCTGGGTAACCAAACACAGAGAGATTTACAATTCATGTGTATGCATACCCTCCAACATTTCACCGATAAAAATAGGGATGTCCTATTCAACAACAACAATATCATCATTTATACCCTGCCCTTCTTTTTTTTAAATCATTTTTATTGATTTTCCAATGAAAAACATCCAATTAATATATCCAATCATAATACTCCAAATAAAATAAAAAACTAAAATAAAAAAAGACCAAATTATAGTCCAAATTATAATTACTAATTTTTGGGAGCTCCCCATGGTCTGGATCTCTGCCCTTCTGACTGGGTTGCTCCAGCCACTCTGGGAGCAGTAGCGGAGAAAGGGGGGTGCGGTGGGGGCAAGCCGCCCTGGGTGTCATCCTGAGGGGGGTGACATTCAGCGCACCCTCCCCCGCACGACTCCCAAGCCTCACCTGACTCCTGACGCTCAAAATGAAGGGGGGTAGAGTCCCGAGCCATCAGGGGAAGGGGGGAGCTGTACCCCTTTGTCGCCAGTCTCCCCCCCCCCTTTGTTTTGAGAGTCGGGAGTTGGGGGAGAGTCGCGGGCAGGCGGTGTGCCATTGCCCTGCACTCCCAGCTGGAGGAGGCAGGCAGGAGCTGCGCCACTTTGCCAGCAGCCTTCCTCCTTCAATTTGCGAGTCAAGAGTCAGGGGAGAGTAGCAGGCGGGTGGTGCGCCATTGCCTGCACTCCCGACTGGAGGAGGCAGGCAGGCAGGCAGGGGAGAGGACGGGGTTCACTCCGCCCCAGGTGCCCAAGAGGCTTCCTCCGCTGTTGTCTGGGGGGCTTCCAACATGTATAAGAACATGAGAAAACTATACATAGCATCAGATGTCTTCTAAAGGTTGTATAGTTACTTATCTACTTGGCTTAGGAGTCACATAAGAAGAAGAAGAAGAAGAGTTTGGATTTGATATCCTGCTTTATCACTACCCGAAGGAGTCTCAAAGTGGCTAACATTCTCCTTTCCCTTCCTCTCCCACAACAAACACTCTGTGAGGTGAGTGGGGCTGAGAGACTTCAGAGAAGTGTGACTGGCCCAAGGTCACCCAGCAGCTGCATGTGGAGGAGCGGGGAAGCAAACCCAGTTCACCAGATTACGAGTCCATTGCTCTTAACCACTACACCACACTGGCTCTCTTAACTCTATACCCTCCCCTCCTACACTTCTCCAATGAAAATAGGGACATCCTAAGGAAAAGCGGGACATTCCGGGATCAAATCAGAAACTGGAATGGCTTCTGTAAATCCAGGACTGTCCTTGGAAAATAGGGACACTTGGAGGGTCTGGTGTGTGTGTGTGTGTGTGTGTGTGTGTGTCCAATTCCACATGGGCCATCCTGTTAGACTGCAATAGATTGCTCTGAAGTCACCAGATAAAAAAATAACTGCCCCCCAAACGCACTGCACCACCTTGTCCTGCATTTTTGCCATAACAAAGGGTGCAACCCTAATCCCAGCCACCTTAGTCAATAGTTAGGGAGAATGAGAGTTTTAGTCCTACCCTAGCAGGTAGGTCAAAGGTTACCTGACACAAGGAATCCAAACCCTTACCTGAATCCAGTACCTGCTAGATTAGACAGGCCTTTGGTCTGACCCAGCATGTTCTTAAGTATTATCATTATTACATGCAAAAGGCACGGGTGCCCAACTGCATAAAGGTAAGGGTAAAGGTAAAGGACCCCTGACAGTTAAATCCAGTTGCGAACGACTCTGGGGTTGGGGCGCTCATCTCGCTTTACTGGCTGAGGGAGCCGATGTTTGTCCACAGACAGTTTTTCTGGGTCATGTGGCCAGCATGACTAAGCCGCTTCTGGCGAAACCAGAGCAGCACACAGAAATGTCGTTTACCTTCCCGCTGGAGCGGTACCTATTTATCTACCTGCACTTTGACGTGCTTTCAAACTGCTAGGTTGGCAGGAGCTGGGACCGAGCAACGGGAGCTCACCCCATCACGGGGATTTGAACTGCCGACCTTCCGATCGGCAAGCCCCAGGCTCAGTGGTTTAGACCACAGTGCCACCCGCGTCCCACCCAACTGCATAGCAAGAGCTAAAATAGAATGAGACCCCTTAGCTTGAGTCCCTCCTGAGATTTTCCACTGATCCTCCCTTTCTCAGAGGAAGATACTTATACAGTGTGCTGCACCTCTGCGGGAAGCCGCAATCAATAGCTCCATCCAATAAGGCCGACAAGTTATTTACTCATCAGCTCATTAGAGGAGAGGAACAGATTACACTCCTCATAATTTTACATGTTGACAGGGACTGTTTTTGAGGTGTTATGGGGTCATCGGTCCCAGGCTTGGTAGTTTTGTTGTTGTTGTTGTTGTTTGGTATTTTGATAGACGACTTACAATAAATGCGCCTGAAGTTAAGGAACGTAAACTGTTCGTGTTTACAGAAATGCTCTGTTGCAGAAAATTAAATCTCGCATTTGCATCAGCATGCTAAAGACCTCTGAGTGCTTTGAACATGAATAGGGCCATTTGATTTGCAACTGGATATTTGCTGTTGACATCCATCGGTCTCGAGAGACAGAGACTTCCCCTCCCAGGAGTGAAGTCAAACTGCTGTGCTAGCAGCACCGCAGTGACCTCCTAGGGGTGCAAGCCTGGGCAGTGTGTATGGAGGTTCTCAGCTGATGTAATCCAAAGGAAAGCGGAGCAATATGTTTGACACCAGCTTGGCGACAGGAACTGCTGAAACCTCTGGATTGGACAGAGCTGCTATAAAAGTTAAGAGAACCCACATATCTGCTTTTGTTTGGTCCATAGAGTAGTTACTTGCTTCTAGGTCTTCAACAAAGTCCATTGACAGTAAGGCCCCAGAGCTGGAAAACAGACTCACAGGTATGATTTTTCCAATCTTTTGTTCAGTTCTTCACAGCAGTTCATATACTTTTTTAAAAAGAAAAAATCCTCCTTTCATCGGCATTTTAGTGCCAACTTCTCCTAAACTGTATGCAATTTTCCTTAATGCATACATCGTTACAATGCCATTTTCCCATATAAAATCCATATTTTTTTTTTGTATGTCAGTAAATGCATTTTGATGGACTCTTTACCCCAGCCTACGCATCTCGTACACAATGCCTGGCCGAAGAACTGCATCGCAAAATTCAGGGAAGCACAGATTTCAAAGGGTTGCCGTTGCTCACAGCACAACAGGAGTCCAATGCACCCATAATTTTCATTAACAAAATACAGCCAAGGTGATTCAACGTCACTGCCTGTGGAAAATATTAAAGCAAGGCAAGAGTTATTTTTAACTAGGATGGGGTGAGGTTGATTTATATTCTGGGCTTCATTGCTGGGGGTGGGGGGGTGGCAATAAGCAGAGGGGGCACAAAACCTCTTCTCCAGTGACTCGTAAATGACATGCTACTAGGAGAGGTGCAAATGTGTGAAATTAAGATAAATAATGAGAGGGAGAGCAATCAAGGCAAAACCAAGGTCGGATATGCAAATGAAGCTAACAGGAATCATTGGTGAATATTTGAATATTTAAATATTTCCTCAGTTGTGTCTAGATTAGGAAAGGGTGGGGGGAGGACTTGCTTGAGACAATGCTTTGGAAGTTGGTGTCAGTTGTTAGCTGCAATAGCACTCAAAAATGGACTCTGTAGGTCCATCCCATTCCTATGTCTTCACCTCCCTATTGACATCACCGCTGCAGCAATAGCCAGTTTGGGGTTCTGCAGAGATGAATTCAGAAACACCATCAACAATGTCATTGGAATATTGGAAGCTTTTTTCCTACCAAGGTGGGCAACCAATCCATCTAGTGTTGAACTCTCCACAATGACTAGCTATGGACCTCTAGGGTTTCAGGGGTGCCAGGACTGACCTTTGAACCTCATGCATTTAAAGCAAGCATGGGAAATGGTTTACAGTCATACCTCGTGTTGCATTTGCTTCAGGTTGAGCATTTTTAGGTTGTGTCCTACAGCGACCCAGAAGTACCAGAAAGGGTTACTTCTGGGTTTCGCCACTCGCACATGCGCAGATGCTCAAAATGACATCACGCGCATGCACAGAAGCAGTGAATCGTGACCCACACAAACATAGATGTGCAGACGTGGGTTGCGTTCTGCTCATGTTATGAACAGGGCTCCAGAACGAATCCCGTTCGCAACCAGAGGTACCACTGTGCAGTCCAAGTGCTGCATTTTTTACACTCCTACAAAGAGAGGGTGGGGTGTGTGAGTGTGCATGCAGAGTAGCTTACTGTACATTCTTTGCTCTGCCCACCTTTCCATTTGGTCCCACTCAGCAGACAGCATGTGGCCTCAGAAGGTTATGCGGCCCTAGTGCTGGAACAAGTTCCCCAGCACTGCGTTATGCGAACCAAAAATCACAAACCTCCCAAATTTGCAAGGCAGTTCTCCATTTATTATTGTTGTTATTTAATCCCATATTAGGGGAAGGTGCTCACAAAAAAAGTGTGTGCTAGTAAAAATAAGACACAAATGTGTTACTGGAAAATGCTTCCTCCCAAAAATATTACATTAGACAAACACATCAAAATGCATGCATTGGGAGAAAAATGCATGAAAATGTTTTTGTAGCTTTTTCAAAACAAAAGAAACTGTAGCTTTTTCATGTTGTAAGCTGCCTAGCACGTGGTTTGAATGGTGGAAAGAGAGCATACACTCAAAATTATGTATGCATGCATGCATGCATGAAAAAGAGCCCTTTCTTCAATATCAACTGTCTTGCACACCTATGATTGGCAGGTGAGGCCTTGTTGGTGCTGCTGCACTGGGTTCTGCCTGGTTAGCATTGACCTATGACAGGGCCTTTTCAGTGGTGGTTCTCCTTTTGTGGAATGCCCTCCCTGGCAAGGTGCACCTGCCTCCCTCATTATTAACTTTCAGGAGGAATTTGAAGACATTAATGTTTACCCAGGCATTAAATAGTTGAAAGATACTGTTGCCGGCAACCCTGATCAGTGGCAGAGAGAATGTTTTTAACTGTTTTTGTATTTTTGTTATTGATGTGTTTGCTGCCCTGGACTCCAGAGGGAAGGGTAGAATGTAAATTTAATAATCTAACAAGAAGGAGAAGGAGATAATGAATGAGAGCCAGTATGGCATAGTGGTTAGAGTGTTGGACTAGAACCTGAGAGACCAGGGTTTGAATCTCCACTCAGCAATGAAGTTCTCTGGGAGACCTTGGGCCAGCCACTCCCTTTCAGTGTAACATGCCTCACAGGTTTGTTGTGGGGATTAAATTGGGGGGGGGGTCATGTCTGCTACCTTGAGCTCCTTAGAGAAAAAGGTGGGATATAATCAGGGGCGAACGAAGGTGCTGTGACACCTAGGGTGGGGCGTCTCTACGTACGGCGCATGTGCCGTACGTAGCAATGCCGCACATGTGCTGTACATAGCAGTTTGCCAGCAGTGCCGCTCCAGGGCCGTCTGGATGGTGCCTGAATCCTCAGCTCACGGTTGCAGTGTGAAGAAGAAGAAGAGTTTGGATTTGATATTCCACTTTATCACTAGCCTAAGGCGTTTTAAAGCAGCTAACATTCTCCTTTCCCCCATCCTCCCCCACAGCAAACACTCTGTGAGGTGAGTGGGGCTGAGAGACTTCAGAGAAGTGTGACTAGCCCAAGGTCACCCAGCAGCTGCATGTGGAGGAGCGGGGAAGCGAACCCGGTTCACCAGATTACGAGTCCACCGCTCTTAACCACTACACCACACTGGCTCTCAGAGGAAGGGAGCTTGCTCCACATCTCACCTCAAATTAGATATGCCCACATGGTGCAGGTTACAGATGCAGCTGCTTGCAGATAGTTGGTGAGTTCCTTTAATAAAGTTGTGACCCAAGGTCACAGCTGCATGTGGAGGAGCGGGGAAGCGAACCCGGTTCACCAGATTATGAGTCTTAACCACTAAACCACATTGCTGTAGTGGCAACGGAGGGATCCCACCGCCGTCCATACGGTGCTCGAGCGGCGCTGGCGGCAAACCGCTATGTACAGCGCATGTGCAGCATCGTTACATACAGCACATGCGTGCGATGCCGCACATGCGCTGTACATAGTGGTTTGACGCCAGCGCTGGAATCCTCTGCTCGTGGCTGCAGCAGCGAACAGAGGATCCTCCACATGCGGCTGCGGCGGCGCGATGGCTGCTCACACCACCACGAGCCCCAGCATGGTGCCTTCTTGTTACGCCCCCAGACATGGCACCCGGGGCAAACCACCCTTACCTCCCACCCCCGTTGTGACGCTACTGGATATAATGCAATAAACAAACCAAAAAAAATCTGAAGTCTGGGTGGGCAGGGAGAAGAGAAACTAAAAAAATTGCCTGTTCCTAAGTGCCCTGCTTGGAGTAATGATGGATTGGGCCCTGCATTTTGCCAATCCCAAGGCAGACAAAACATATCTTTCGCTTTGTCTTCACAATTGTTCTTGAAAAGAGAGCTCAACAGTGAATTGACAGGCCACCGAAGACAAATATGACGCCTTCTTTTTGGCATTTATTCTATGGGTACCAGTCCTCCAAGAATGCTCCACCTTCTTTCCAGCAACTGGATTTAATCAGGAAATGAAAGGAAAGGAATATTGGCACATAAAGACACCAGAGTTTGCTAATGACAAATCAAGAATGTGCACCCAACATTAATACAGGAGAAGGACTGAGCCTATGAGGCAGAAGTTATCTGTGAGGAGATGAATAGCTGAACACACAGAGCTATGAAAGAGAATTTATAAAAGAGGAGTTAATGCATTTTCTGCCGGGTCGTGTTTTATCCCTCCCTTCAAAATGATTATTTGAAACTGGAAAATAAAGAACGATAATTAAAAGAAGAAGAAATTACATTTCACAGAATGCGATGAACTGAATTTTTTTCAAAACCGGAGTGAGGGAAATTAAAAGGAAACTAGAACAATGTGCACACAATTCTTTTATTTTTTAATAAAAATATGACAAAAGGCAAAGAGTTATAAATATTGAAGAAAAGGGCAAGTAGGATGGGGAAATGTTAAGAGCGAACAATGTTATCTTTCCGCCTGAATAGGGAATGGTTGTTTGTTTGCACTGAAGAAGCAATACGGTGAAGTTTCACGAGGACGAATCCATGAATGCCTGTTTAATTTGGGTCCGCCCCGTCCCCCCCCCCCACACACATGCTTTTACACTTGTTTCATGTGGAATTTTTTTTGTAAGAATATTGCTTGCTTTTTTATTGTGCATGCTTACAGAGGTTTTCAAAATATTAAGCAGTTTATAAATACTTATGAATAAGTAAGGTAAAGATAAAGGGACCCTTGACCATTAGGTCCAGTCATGGCCGACTCTGGGGTTGCGGCGCTCATCTCACTTTATTGGCCGAGGGAGCTGGCGTACAGCTTCTGGGTCATGTGGCCAGCATGATTAAGCCACTTCTGGCGAACCAGAGCAGCACACGGAAATGCTGTTTACCTTCCCGCCGGAGCGGTACCTATTTATCTCCTTGCACTTTGACGTGCTTTTGAACTGCTAGGTGGGCAGGAGCAGGGACCGAGCAACGGGAGCTCACCCCGTCGCGGGGATTCGAACTGCTGACCTTCTGATCGGCAAGTCCTAGGCTCTGTGGTTTAACCCACAGCGCCACCCGCGTCCCATTATGAATAAGTAAGTACCAGTAAATAAGTAAATGAATAAGCAATAATTATTCTCTCAAGCCCCACCTTCAACATACCTGTCAGTCATCTGAGTCTCATTCAGAGGAGCAACAGTCCTCACACCGCCCCAGGCACCATCGGGGAGGGGGTACCATCGCGGCCGCCCCTCCAGACGTGCGCCACGTACCACCCACTGTGCTGGGCACCACGCCCCCGGGACACGCCCCAGCCACGCCCCCGCCTGCTATCTTCCCCTGGTGCTGGACCATGCAGCTTTGCCTCTGCTCAGGAGGAGCTTGTTACTTCTGGGGATACCCTGGTCCTGACCCTTTAGGAGCCAGCCTTCACTTAGACTTGAAGGTGGGTTGGACTTCATCTCCATTTCTAAGTTCAGGCATAGGAGATGGTGCACGTCGAGGGATGGGCCTGATTCTGCTTCAGTGACCCCCGCACCACCTGTTCCTCCATGCGCAGCTATTTGGGCAATGCCAGGCCGTCCTCTGAAGAGGACTTCTCTAGAAGAGCACAACAGATGCATAACAACACCAGATATCACCAGAAGTGGCCTGCTGGGTGAGGCAGAGCTGCTGTGCCAGCTTCCTAGCAGATGGGTCACTGCTACTTACCAAGACAGAGAGAGGAAGGAGTGAAATGGCAGGGATGTCGGTGTGATGCAATCTTGTTTTTAAGTTGTATTTTAATCAATTGTTTTTGTACCTGGTGTTAGCCACCCTGAGCCCGGTCTTGGCTGGGGAGGGCGGGGTATAAATAAAATTTAAAAATAAAATAAAAATGCTCTGTTGAACCATGAAACCCTGGTCTTTCTGAGCTTTCTTGACTGGATAGCGATCCTGTATCTGCCTCTTCGTGACTATCAACACTCGGTCCTACTGGGCCATCCAGATTAATTGATGGCCAGTGGTAGCTGGGGCCTATTGGGACTGATAGGGCAAAAAAGTAGGGAGCCAAACAGTAGGTGTGTCTAGAGTCAATGAGAGGTAGAGGAGCCAACTAATTCTCTCTTTGTCCCCATCCTCCTCCTTGCTGAGTTCTATAAGGGGCAACCCTGAGGAGGAGGAAGATGTCATCAAGGGCCACCCCTGTGGACTGGTTGTATAATTAAGAAGGCAGGCAATTGGGGGCAGACCAAGGTTGGAGGGTCAGGGTCCCATTTGCCCCAATGGGGCAGGCTCCACCACATAAAGATCTCAACCTTTCATCTATTTGGGAGTTGGGGGAGGAATCAGAGATGCAGTAGTGAACAACTCTGCTTGCTAGAGGTTACATTGTATTGACCAGTGGCCAGTTAATTACATTGTCTGAAGTATCGCAACCAAGTGTGAGAGCACTTTTAAGAAGTTAAGTCTATTGATCACGCACCCTGAAGTATTGACAGAAATGATGGCAATTAAATGGAGGCAGTGTGTTCGATCCGGTTATAATTAAGATCAAACAGGTGGGACACCTTGGGAACAAAATCAAGCTAATAATCTAGTCTTAAGTAGAGAGGTGATTAATTATGGAAGAAGGAAAGGAAAGGGGGAGATGTGTAATATCGGTCTCGCTTTCAAGGTCTTGAGAGCAAGTCTGAAATGGTTCTTTCATGCTGGCTTTGTGCAGGAATACACTTAACCCATGGAGCTCACACTTTGCCATGCCATATGGGCCCTCACTACAGAAGAAGTGGAAGGACTGCACCCCCCCCCCCAGATTTTGCTGAACAGCAACTCCCATAATCCCTGACTCCATGCTGGCTGGGGCTCATGGGCTTTGTAGTGCAGCAACATCGGAGGGTGGGCACAAGTTAGCCACCCCAGCACTATAAAGGTTAGCATTGATGGTACGGATGTGTTCCCCTTGCTTTGACTACGTGATTTCTGTCTGGAGATGAGTCATAGACAACTGTAAGCTGGTAAGCCACAGCTCATCTCCTTCTGAAAGGTGTGCCCAGCAAAATCCATTTTCCATCCTCTTGCAGCTAAAAGCAACTCTGCTCCAGACTGTAAGGCAGAAGGAATGAGACATTCAAACACTGGTTCAACCTACCTACCCTGGCTACTCACAGTAAGAGATACAGTATAAAGGAAGGATGAGCATTTAAGGGTCCTTAGGGGAGACCCTTTGGGTGAGGCACATAGGGGCAAGAGCAAAAGCTACATACGCTTGCTCTGCTTTCTTCTTAAGCCTTGGAATTATGGAGGTCATGGAGAAGGTTGTCTGCTGAGCACGTAGCAAAGAGATGATTTAGAAAGTATGTTTGAGGCACAATAGGACAGATACTGGAGAGGAAAGAAAGGGCAATACATGAAAGAATATATAACAAGGTATCATTAAAGACTTTGGGTATTTGGGACTGGAGCAATGTTAATTATCAAAAGTGAATTATCAGAACTGGAACAGGTTTGAACAATGGGAAGGGAAAGACATTTAAGATTAGCAAAAGAGTGAAGGAACATGGGGTCTATTCGGGGGACAGAGTGCAATGTGTTGAAAACGTCACATTAATGAATGGGTTGAAATATGAATTAAGGAAGATATGGCTGCTGGGCTTTCAGTATCATTCTTTTCAGAGGTTGGATGAAATGTGTATTGGATATGAAAGAGGTTTTTGGAATTGATCAGATGAAAATGAGACATGAATTAACAAGACTTTTAAATATATATTCTAAGTCACAGGGGTTCTTACAAATTGATTATATGGAAGTAAGAATTAATGTTCATCATAAATTATAAGCGCTCGTGGGGGAATTAACTAATTAATGACTTGATTAATGACAAAAAAGATTGAAGGACTTCATAAAAATTTAATTAGTGATCTAACCATGAAAGGGAAAGAAGTCTACAAAAAGTATTAAGGCCTATTATCCAACTGTAAAAACAGAGATATTTGACATCACAAGTGTAAGAAAGTAAATTTGCAATCCTAACTCCACTTACCTGGGAGTAAGCCCCATTGAATTCAATGAGTGGCTGGTGTCCAATAGATCTGGTAGTGAAGAAGTCAGGAAGCCAGAGCCATTGATTCACACAACCCAACTCATTCTTCATTTATCCTCAGCCCCTCCCTACTAAAATCTACAAGGGCAACATGAGAAATAGTTGAGGGAGCTAGGTATGTTCAGACTGGAGAAGGCCAAGAGGTGATATAATAGCCATCTTCAAAGATCTGGAGGGCTGCCGCATGGAAGATGACACTCCAGAAGGTAAGACCTGACCCAGGAGATTCAACTTACAAGAAATGAGATTCCATCTAAACATTAGGAAAAGATGTTTGACAGTGGAAGAGGCTTCCACGAGGAGAGATGGGCTCTCCTTCCATAGAGGTTTTGAAACAAAATTCAGAGAAGTGCAATTTTTAAATGATAGCTGTATTTCAATTTGAAATATCCCCCATCCGCCCCTGAAAGTCTGAATTAAAGGTACCCCTGCCCGTTCGGGCCAGTCTTGCCAGACTCTAGGGTTGTGCGCTCATCTCACTCTATAGGCCGGGAGCCAGTGCTGTCCGCAGACACTTCCGGGTCATGTGGCCAGCGTGACAAGCTGCATCTGGCGAGCCAGCGCAGCACATGGAACGCCGTTTACCTTCCCGCTAGTAAGCGGTCCCTATTTATCTACTTGCACCCGGGGGTGCTTTCAAACTGCTAGGTTGGCAGGCGCTGGGACCGAGCGACGGGAGCACACCCCGCTGCGGGGATTCGAACCGCCAACCTTTTGATCGGCAAGTCCTAGGCGCTGAGGCTTTTACCCACAGTGCCACCCGCATCTTGAAAGTCTGAATTAGGTAAGAGCTAATTCAGTGGAACAGACTACCTTAGAAGGTTGTGTGGTCTCCTCCATATGAAGTTTTTAAAGAAAGGATGGATGGCCATCTGGGATTCTTTAGCTCTGATTCCTGCATTGCAGTGGGGTTAGACTAGATGTCCTTTGATGTCCTTTCCAACCTTACAGTCTAAATCCTGTACTCCATTTATAATTCATCTTGAATCAGGGGTGTTCTTCTGATAACTTGTGCCTCTCTGTCTCTCTTGTGCATTTTGGAAGCGCGGAGGGAGGGAGAGAGAGAGGTTAGTAGAAGCCTTCCATTCCAATAATCATATATTTTTTAAAAGAATTACCCTTTAAAAGAGCACTCAAGACTATTAAGCACAGGCATTACATCTTACTTTCTAAACTGAATGGAATGTTTAAATAGCAAGTGATTATTTTGACTGCATCCATCTCCAAGCATTGACACGCTAATGTTGCTTTAGGGGTAAGCCTGTCAATTATTTTGGGAAAAAGTAATTCTGCCTTCCAAGAGGAATATAACTCTCTAATAAAGAATATTTATAGCACGGCATAATTTTGTCTAACAGTGGCCACGTTAGGAATATGCTCTTACTGTAACTAAGCAAAACATTTCCTAAAACAATTACAATTCATTTTTGAGATGTGCTGGCAATTAACTTTTAGAAAACACTCCATTTTTATTATTATCTTTTTTCCTTTTTTTGCAGAAGTGAGAAATGTTTATGGCTTTGAGGGGTTTGCCTCCCTCCTTTGCCAACATCAACAACAAAAACTAAAACTAAAGGCCAATCCCGCTTTCGCTGTAACAGCACTGATGTGCCCAAACTTCAGCTGAAAGCCAGCATGGGGCGCCTTCCACATTGTCAACTCATCTCTGGTGGTGAATTTTGGAATGGGGAAAATTCTCAGTAACTTTCAGGGGCAAGATCTCACTGGGAGTGGTGGCAGCAGAGGCGTTCCCCTTCTTTATAGTTTTGCTTTGGTTTGCTTTGCTGTAGTGCCCACATTTTACCCCCAAACAATGACTTGTTGGAATGCTACCATATCTGGGGGGAATTTCAGGACTAAGAATAAGAATAAGAATAAGAATAAGAATAAGAATAAGAATAAGAATAAGAATAAGAATAGACTTCCGGGTTGGTGCCACTGTTTAATGGCGGATTCCCTCCGAGCTCCGGAGGGAATCGGCTCCGTAGCGTCTGGGTCTGGCCGCTGCGGCGAAGCGGAGACCCTTAAAATCACAGGCGCGGATGCCTGTGAACACAGAGACTCGGCGGGCACCATTTGCGCCCCCCCAATCCGCGACGGAGCCTTTTTAAAGGCTTCGGAACGGAGGCAGGGGAAGGCGTGGTGCTGAGAGTACTCCCTCGCCTACGGAGTGAAGCCGCAAGCCATTGACAGAGAGCGCCAACTTCTTCTAAGATCGATTGGATTCTAAAACATCAACCCGTGAGTAATACGGAGATTGGAACTTTAAAAAATTTCTTATCTTGGATTTGGAACGAGCGGGAAGGGGCTAAAAAGGAAGTCCACCCCCCCCTCTTTGTAAACAACTTAAAGCAAAGGACTGGGCAGCTAAGGTCGAGAGAATCTGTTTCTTGCTTTTTTTTAACAAAAGATCCTGACCTCACGGTCTGGACATTATAAGAAGATATTCTGGAGGATAAAAAGAATTTTGGGAGCTGAAATTACACCCCCCCCCCTAGACCCGGGAACGTCCGATGAGAAAGCCTGTTGCATGGAAGATTTTGACAGCTGTCAAGTGAGCTGCTAGTCAGCTAGTTGTCAGCTGGAAAAAGAGAACATTGTTTCTGCTGTTTTTGCTGGTTTATTCGGGATAACTTGTTGAAAATAAGGTTGATACAAAATAACTGGACTTTTGGTTTTTGAGCTGAAAGGAAGATCAAGGAATTAAATCCCCCTAGAGGGGTAACAAGGATACTACATTACAAAAATGGCTGGAGTGTCTAAATTCCAAGCAGAATTGGACAGAGCACTTGTTCTCTTGGGAAACTTACAAGATGAGTATGATGCTTTGTCTACAGAGGTATTGCTATTACACTGGACAGTAAACAACAGCTTGGAGTCTGATAAGGATTTGAAACAGGAAGCCTGTTTAACTGAACAAATAAATGAAACCGAAAGCGTAGACACGATGGAGCAATATATTCTTTTTGAAGAAAACGAAGGAGGAGATGGAGGTTTGCAGGAGTCAAAGGAGAGCTACAATATGAGGCCTGACATGATGATAAAAAAGGACAATAAAAACTGGATGCGGAAAGCCTGGTTTGATTGGGAGTTTGGAAAATGGAGAGATCCTCTTTTGAGGAGATCTGAAGACCTGAGGATTATAAATTGGTTGAAGGTGGAAGCTGGAGCTGTGGGGACATTTGGATTTGAAAGAAATTTGAAACAAGAGTTGGAATACCCCATAGGCTTTGCTTTTGCTTTTAAGTATGGAGGACTGGCTAGAAGCAACATCGATTCTGTTGGGCCGGAGCCCCTCCGAGACCTGGGGCTTAACATCAAGGTCTATCAAAGAGACCGGCAGAAAGGAACTGAGAGAGACATAAGGGCCTCGGACCTGAGATCTCCAGGCTAAATAAATAATATAAAGACTGATGGATATTGGTTGGGGACTGGAACCGGGAGAAGGGTGGATGGAGGTTGGGAATCCAAAGGGTACATAAGGATAATTTGCATTGCTTTGTTTGTTTTATATTTTGTTAGTGGTAAGGAAATTGGGTAAACCGTGGAAGGGAAATTTTGGTCGACTTTAGGAAAAAGGTTTAAGAATAAATTAATGAGGTATAAGTATTGATGTGTAATTTTAATAAGGTGAAATTGGTTTTTTTTTCTTTTTTTTTAAATTAAGTGAAAATAAGGCTGTTAAAAATAAATTGAGGAAATGGAAAAAAAGAAGTAAAGTAAAATAACAGTATGTTAGAATAAATGTTTAAGTTAAGGTGAAGAAATAAGTTAAGGACTTGCTGAATTGACAATTTAAATTGGAATACAAGAAGGGGAGGTGTGAGGAGGTCTGAGAAACAAGGTTGAGGAAAATAAGTATCAGAAACTGTATGTGTTTTCTCTATTTTTCTGTTTAGTTTCGAATATGTTTTTTTGTGTTGTTTTTATTTTGTTTATTTTTTGTTTTTGTTTGTTGTGTGTTTTTTGAAAATACCAATAAATATTTAATTAAAAAAAAAAAAAAGAATAAGAATAATATTTATACCCTGCCCATCTGGCTGGGTTTCCCCAGCCACTCTGGGCGGCTTCCAACAAAACACTAAAATACAATAACCCATTAAACATTCAAAGCTTCCCTAAACAGGGCTGCCTTCAGATGTCTTCTAAAATTTTGGTAGTTATTTTTCTCTTTGACATGTGGTGGGAGGGCGTTCCACAGGGCAGGTGCCACCACCAAGAAGGCCTTCTGCCTGGTTCCCTGTAACTTGGCTTCTCACAGCGAGGGACCGCCAGAAGGCCCTCGGCGCTGGACCTCAGTGTCCGGGCAAAACGATGGAGGTGGAGACGCTCCTCCAGGTATACTGGACCAAGGCCGTTTAGGGCTTTAAAGGTCAGCCCAAAGATCTCTCCCTAGGCTTGGAAGTCTTTGTCCTAGAAGCCAAAGTCACTGGTACTCATCCTTAGGAGCGGAGATTGCTGGAAAGAGAACTCAGGCTGCCCAAGCAAGCACATCACTTCCTCATGGTAGCTTTTGTCTTCGTTTGCCACCATCTTTGTTCCTGGGGTCCAGGAGGTGATGTAGAGACATCCCAGGCATGTACAGTTCCCTGGATTCAGCAAGACGGCTTGTGGAGCTGAATTAATCAAGGATCACAAAAGCCAAACACAATCATATGACTTTACTTCTGTGGTTGTCAATCAATGGACAATTACATAGTAAACCAGCGGGTGGCGCTGTGGTCTAAACCACTGAGCCTCTTGGGCTTGCTGATCGGAAGGTTTGCAGTTCAAATCCACACGATAGGGGTGAGCTCCCGTTGCTCTGTCCCAGCTCCTGCCAACCCAGCAGTTCGAAAGCATGCCAGTGCAAGTAGATAAATAGGTACTGCTGTGGCGGAAAGGTAAATGGTGTTTCCATGTGCTCTGGCACTCGTCATGTTCCGTGCGCCAGTAGCGGTTTAGCCCTGCTGGCCATATGACCTGGAAATCTGTCTGTGAACAAACGCTGGCTCCCTCAGCCTGAAAGCAAGATGAGAGCCACGACCCCATAGTCATCTTTGACTGGACTTAACTGTCCAGGGGTCCTTTACCTTTACCTAGTAAACTATAGCATAAGTCTTCAGTGGTCTGCTCTGTAACAGGAGGAATTCCGTTACCTGTATGTGGATGAATGGATGACAGCTTGGCAGCATCTCTTACTGAAGTTCAACACAAAAAGAATTTCCCCCAGAGAACTAGGACTTTGTTATATAAACTTGATCAAGTCTACATCTCATCAAAACAACTACCGATACCTCATCGTTATTGGCATGGCTATTGATGGTTTGTACAGTTATATACAGTTATGAGAATTTAATATGCATTTATTCCCACCCACCCATCTCTACAGCTGTTACATTTCCTTTTTTAATAATTTTTATTAAAACTTCTGTTTTACAAATTCAAATAAACATTTTACATACTTTAAAATAGCCAATGACTTCCTTTCTTCTCTTTCCATGGTTCATTTTGCATATCTTACATCCCTGCATATTTTACAATAGCCATTCCAATCGGTTTTCCACTATTACATCCATCAAGAATTATTTACTCTGTTGAATTTATCTTAATGCTGCCAGTATTTTTAGCTGCACACAGTTATTTTCCATATACTCAATAAACATTTTCCATCTTCTTTAAACATGTGTTCTTTTGGCTCTCTTATTCTATATGTTAAATCTGCAAGTTGTGCATATTCTGTCAACTTAAGTTGCCAATCTTCTTTAGTTGGGACCTCGCTCACTTTTCATTTTGGGGCTAACAAAACACGGGCTGCAGTTGTTACGTACATAAATAATCTTTTCTGACACCTGGGGATTTCATTCTGGGTTATCCCCAGCAAAAAGGACTCTGTTTTTTGGGGGGAAAGTAATTCTGAGCATTTTTTTTCCAGTTCATTATATATCATTTCCCAATATTCTTTTACCTTTTCACATGTCCATGACATGTGAAATAATGTTCCCTGCACCTCTTTACACTTCCAGCACTTATCTGATTCTTTCTTGTAGATTCAAGACAGAATCTACAGCTGTCACATTTCCTTAAAGCACGTAAAGAAACTTGAGACAAGACAAGTTTAGGGGTGGACAGTATTGCATATATGGTGGACCTGTGATAAAGTTCAAACATTTTGGACAGAATAACTCAGTGAAATAAATCTTATAACAAAACAGACAGTCCATGGTGCACCAAAGTTAGCTCTGTTGATTGTTTTCCACAGAGAGCAAAAGGCATTGCATGCAAAGGAACAAATAATATTTCTATTAGTGACAGCCCAACAACTGGTGGAACAAAACTGGAGTGGGGGATAGCAAACTTGCAACTTTCCTTGTTGTTGTTGTTGTTACAAATGCCTATTGACATATTAGCATAATTATGAGGCCTAATTTTGTAAAACTGAATCAAAACATTCAAAAGACAAAAAGCAGGGCGGCCCGAGGGCCACATTCCTGTTTGAGTAACCTTCTGGGGGCTACAGAGATCGGTGGCACACGAAAGCAGAGTTGTCATTCTACATGAACCCTGAAGGGGAAATGCAATGGCTGTAAGCACCTAACACACCCAATACGGTCAAACCTGTTGTTAAACGTAATCCGTTCCGGAAGTCCGCTTGGCTTCCGAAATGTTCAACAACCGAGGTACGGCTTCCAATTGCTTGCAAGACCTTCCTGCACTCAAGCAGAACCCATGTCAGATGTTTGGCTTCTGAAAAACATTTGAAAACCAGGGCATTTATTTCCAGGTTTCCAATGTTCAGGAGCCAAAACGTCCCAAAACTAAGCCATTTGGGAATCGAGCTTTGACTGTACTGGAAGAATTTTGCCTTTTTCTTCATTCCAGTGGTATGGGGGGGGGATTCAGCTCCTACTGAACTATATTCTTCAGTGGTATCTCCCAAAGAGTGCAAGATGACTTTTTTCCTGAACTCATACATTGGTTGGCTTCCTTGAGCTGGTGTGCTTAAACAATGGAAACATCTGCTGAAGTGCTGGACAGCTCCTAGTCATGACAGGCAGGTTCTGCCTTGGCTTTTGGGAGCAATATGCCTCTGAGCTGGGACAGCGCATCCTGTCTCATTGCCTGGGGCAAAATGGGAAGATGGCATCCTCACCTGCTGCCACCACCATTACCTGAATTGTGTGGTGGTGCCCACAAAGCAGCAGTGACATTGGGTTCTGCGGAGGTCTAGCAAGATATCATGGAGCTCTTGCAAAGTCCCACAGAGTTCAGGAGATCTCATAAGACTGAGGTGAGAGTTTTCCAGAAATTGTCGCTGCTGCCAGTGCCATTCCTCCACCAGTGGTGAAGCTAGCAAAGCAGGTGAGGTGCCCATCACGATGCCGCCTCTTGGGTTTCCATACCTGAGGTGACTGCCTCAGTCTGTGTCATAGGTGGACCAGCCCTACCTCTGAATACCAGTTTGCTAGGATTGAATGAATGAATCTTTGTGTCAGCCATCGGCCATAGCAATAAAACAACAATACACTATACAAAGACTAGAAATAAAAAGTCATTCATATAAAATACATTTTAGGGTTTTGAATCAATAGTCAAATAGTGGATCTTATTCTGATTGCCCCAGCTAAAAACCTTGCAACCTTTGCTGTCACCTGCTCATCTTGAAACGCCAAGAGAAAGTGGCTGGACAACCCGGAATGGACAATAAAAGAAGGGTGATAATCTCATTCCTCAAGTCTTTATAAAGAGTGCAAGCCAGCAGGGCATGCACCACCAATTCAGTAATGCCATCGAAATTGTTGTCTATGGTGAATACTTACCTATTTTTAAATCTTCATTCTTGAACTTTTCTTCTTTTCTTTTTCTCTTATATTTCTTTTTCTTCTTCTTCTTTGTGAATATTGTTTTACAAATGTGTAAATAATTATATGCATGTGAATAGGTAAAATATTTGTATTCTTTATTTTTCCTAATTTTCCTTTGGCTACATGTATTTTTCTTTATTTCTTTGTATTTGGATATTTGTATATATATTTTTCTATTTTGTACTCAATAAAATTTATTTAAATTTTTTTTAAAAAAAAGAAGGGCGATAACCTCATTCCTTATAAAGAGTGCAAGCTAGCAGGGCATGCACCACCAATTCGGTACTGCCATCTCCACAGGGACATAAGCGTTTTTCATGTGGAATCTGTTAGAATCATCCCTCGAGTACAGCCGAGGGAAATACATTCAATCTTGCGAGAGTAAAAGCTAGATATCACATGTAAGAAGAACATGTCCTGCTTTCGGGTCCTGCTTTCAGGCTTCCCCTAGACCAGGGGTCAGCAACCTAAGGCCCATGGGCCAGAAGTGGCCCACGGAGGTTGTTTGACCAGCCCATGAGCTGCCCCCAAACCAAGTTGCCCGCTCGCGCACTGTGCTAAACTGGCACAGCGCGGCACAGGGACTTGCTTCTGCGGCGCTGGAAATCGTGTTGCGCATGTGCTGAAAATTGTGTCTGCGCAGATGTCGGAAACTCTGGGGGGCACGATCACATGTGTACGTGCTCTGGCCCACGGGGGGATCTCCGTGGGACCGATCCAGCCCAGGCAAGATAAACCTTGCTGACCCCTGCCCTAGACATATGGCTGGCCACTGCGAGAATAAGATTCTGGACTACAATGGGTCTTTAGCCTGATCCAGCTACAAGGCTCTTCTTACATTCTGCGTAAAATGGATGTTTCCCGGTGTATTTGTATGAGCTCCAAGCCTTCTAACAAATAAATCATCTTCTGCATTGTCCCTTTAAATGGGGGGCTCACTAGCCCTCGTGAATAGTTCCTAAAACACCATAGAACAGAACTAATGGTTAACTGTTTGAAAGTATTCTAAACGTGCCACTAAAATTCTTACAAAAAGGAAATTGGTTATTTCCTCACAGAGGGAGGGAAAATGAGCAGGGGGGGGGGAGATTGTGCAGGCCTATAATCAAGAATACAAAAACGCATCGTTCTTTGAATAGAGAGACGGTGCTTTCTTCCTCAAGCAATGAATACAACTGCAATTTCAGACATTTAATCAGCTGCCAAAACCCAAGATGAAATCTGAACTATTTCTCTCTTTTTGGCACTCTCTGCTCAAAATGACACTTATGAATTTGCTTCTGACTTGCTTAAAGGGATTTGCTTCACAAAGGAGTGACAAGTGTCTCTCTCTGTAGAAGATTCTAGTAATTCTCCCGATGATAATAAACTCCCTATCTTTAGAAAAATTGCTGCACGTTGTTGTAAAAGAAAAACAGGATACAGAGAAGAAGCGTTTATTTTTTAAAAAAGAAAAAAAAGTTCTGTATACTAATAACAGCTGTTTGTCAGCTCCACTTTTGCTTCTGAAGTATTTGGTATTGCAGGGGAAAGAGACAGGGATCAGGAACCTCAGGTATGTGGGCCAAATGTGGCCCCCAGATATTGTTACGTGGCCCTCAGGACTCTCCCAAGGCCTTGCCTCCTTCCAAATCCTCCTCAGCAGCCCATTTTGAGAGTTTCTGCCTGGCTGGGTTGTGTCTTTGAACTCTGCTGGTGCCTCTTGCCTGCCTAGATGGAGGACAGAAAGGTCTAAGTGTGAAGAAACTGTTGTTGTTGTTGTTGTTTAGTCGTTTAGTCGTGTCCGACTCTTCGTGACCCCATGGACCAAAGCATGCCAGGCACTCCTGTCTTCCACTGCCTCCCGCAGTTTGGTCAGACTCATGTTTGTAGCTTCGAGAACACTGTCCAACCATCTCGTCCTCTGTCGTCCCCTTCTCCTTGTGCCCTCCATCTTTCCCAACATCAGGGTCTTTTCCAGGGAGTCTTCTCTTCTCATGAGGTGGCCAAAGTATTGGAGCCTCAGCTTCAGGATGTCCTTCCAGTGAGCACTCAGGGCTGATTTCCTTAAGAATGGATAGGTTGGATCTTCTTGCAGTCCATGGGCCTCTCAAGAGTCTCCTCCAGCACCATAATTCAAAAGCATCAATTCTTCGGCAATCAGCCTTCTTTATGGTCCAGCTCTCACTTCCATACATATATAACATTGTACGGTGTTAAATGTATGTTCCCTTTGCCGGTGGCTCACTGCTCTGCAGCACCCTCTGGGGTCACATTTTAATAACACATTTTTAACGTTATAAACCATGAGTGTACATCTGCCCCAAGAAATTGGTGTAAAAGAAATAGTGGAGGAAAGGCAAGCTACCCATCAGGACATCCCTGGGCCAAACCTCACCTCAGCCCAGGAACTGACTGGAGCAGCCTTAGAGCCAAGCTACACAGCCTTTAAGTACAGATCTGTGTTTGCGTACAAATGGCCGCTGCAGCTTCCCCAATCTAGAATGGGTTCCTAACATGGCAATGAGAAGAACTTGAACCTTTTATCCCCACTATGCCCTGGATTCAAACCAAGCTCCCCTGAAATTAGCAATTTACATTGCCCATTCATTTCAATGGGAGGTAGTTGTTCTTCTCATGCAAATTTTCTCATGCTCTCTCTCTCTCTCACACACACACACACACACACACAGAGAGAGAGAGAGAGAGAGAGAGAAGGAGGTCCCAATCCAGAGCAGAAGGCCACCCTGGCCATTTGTGGGACAAGCTAACCAATCCACAGCTTAGACACACTGCTTTTCTTCAGCCTCAGTTGCCCCACCTACAATATGGGGGCATACGGGTGGCGCTACAGTCTAAACCGCTGAGCCTCTTGGGCTTGCTGATCGGAAGGTTGGCGGTTCGAATCCCCACGATGGAGTGAGCTCCCGTTGCTCTGTCCCAGCTCCTGCCAACCTAGCATTTCAAAAGCACACCAGTGCAAGTAGATAAATAGATACCGCTGTGGCGGGAAGGTAAACAGTGTTTCCGTGTGCTCTCGTTTCCGTCACAGTGTTCCTTTGTGCCAGAAGTGGTTAGTCATGCTGGTCATAAGGAAAGCTGTCTGCGGACAAAGGCCATCTCCCTCGGCCTGAAAGCGAGATGAGCGCTGCAACCCCACAGTTGTGTTTGACTAGACTTAACCGTCCAGGGGTCCTTTACCATTTACCTTTACCTTATGGGGGAATAATAAATAACAATAATAATAATAATAATAATAATAATAATAATAATAATAATAATAATTTATACCCCACTGTCCCCAGCCAGGGCCAGGTTCAGGGTGGCCAACACCAAATATAAATTACAATAAAACGTAATAGAAAAGGAAAAACAAAACAAAGCAGTTAATTAAATCCTCACTTACCTTACCAGGTTGTTTTCAGGACGGTTTCTACATAATGAATGTGAAACATTTTGAGCACTTGCAAGTGATGTACAAATTTATCTGGCTAAGTATTTTCTATACTGATTGGCAGCGGCTATCCAGAGGCTCAGACCGGGGCACTTTTCAACCTGGGATCTTCTGCATGCAAAATAGATGCCCGACTATGGAACTACATACTTCCTCAAGATTCTTCTTGCATCCTTATAACAAATAAAGACAGGCACCGGTGCTCAGTTTCCCAAAGAGAACCAAAACAGGATGAGAAATCTGTTTTTATTCTGCTACTGAGAGTTCCTACTGGAGAGTACCTGCTGACCTCCCCTTCTTAAAAGATGCACAGCACCTCAGTGGGAAGCCGCAATCAATAGCCCCATCCAATAGGGTTCACAGTTATTTAGTCATCAGCTCATTAGAAGAGGGAAATAGATTACACTCTTCATAATTTTACTTATTGATTGGGGCTGTTTGGGGGAAATTTATTTTTATTTTTAGTTTAAGGCCCTCTTACGATAAATGTGCCTAAAGTGAAAAATAAAATAAAATGCACGGCTAATTAACTATTCCTATAAAAGCAGGTGATAATTAATGGCCCATCCAGTAGCAGTAAAAAGAAGAAGAAGAAGCTTTTTAAAATGGGGAGGGGGGACTATGATAAAGTTTACAGAAATGCTCTGTTGCAGAAAATTAAATCCACAGTTTGCATCAGCAAGCTAACAGCCTCACAGCACTTTGAGCATTAATAGTGTTGTATGATTTACAACTTAATATTGTGAGCTAGCAAAAACAGCTATCGTTCTGATGGGTAGGAAGTACATATATAGAAGGGAGGGTTTTTGTGTTGCAGGAATTTATCGGGTGGGAGAGGCATAGAAGGGCTGAGACACAGGCTACCCTGGAAAGACTTTGCAGCTGGCAAGAGGTAGTTCAATGGCAAATGTGCTTCAGTGCAAGCAAGTGTAAAAGGATGCACATTTGGGGACCGAAAGCTTAAGATCACAGCTAGCTCTGACTATCCCACTAGGACTAGAAGTGTGCCATTCAAATTAGCTGGAATCCATCATGCATGCAGTGTGCATAAACCCAAAGGACCTCTAAGCATGGCTTAATGCATCCACCCCACATTTGCAGAGCTATAACTAGGCATCCCATTATTCAGCTTCCATTGTAATAGAAGTTCAAGTCTAGTCCTGATGAGTGCTGATCTTTAACAAAGAAATTCCTAAGCAATCAGAGAAATTTTCTGAGATTTGCTCCCGTTGTTTTTGTGAGGGTCACCTTCAGCTAAACGGGGGGGGGCAGCCTCTGAAATTTTCAATCAATGATGCTAGAGAGATTGCAGGCGGGGGCGGGGGGGGGAAGAGAACTGATATACAGCTCAGAGCCACCTTGGGACATGGGCTTGATAGACATGCTGGAGCTATAATATTAGCTCAGACGATCACAAAAAGATAATCTCCCTGTCAAACAGAATGTCAGCAGTACAGCAGAATATTTATCGAGGAAATCTTCTCCTGCACCCCAGGAAGTGATTTGTTTTGTACTGTCAGTTTACAAGGAGTGCAGGAGGTCCTCCAAGGACAAACACTGATTTGCCTCTATTAATCCCCAGAGAAACATGAGAGCGTAGCCAATTGTCAATGATGATGGGACTCGTAGTCCCAAACGTCCAAAAAGTATTAGTTCTTTGTTTGTTTTCAGCATCTGTGCCTTGACCAGAAAGGCTAACCCAAAATCAAGCTCACCATCTTAAAAAAGGCATGGCACGCAAGGAAAAAAGAAGGGAAGGGAAGAGTGCAAAACAAGCTCAAGCACAAGCTCTTAACATTACAGTTCTGATGTCGGTGGCAGTTCTGGCTGTCTTGCCAAAATAGAATAGTTCCTCCCTTTGTAGCTTGCTCCTCTCCCAGATCAGATCCTGGACCAGAGCAGGTGATAATGCTCAGGCCAAGAGGACAGGGCAGCTCCTGCCACACAGTTCTTCCCTCAGACAGTTGACTTGACGGCAGTTGGACTACAGGTTTTTAGGAAGCTGCAGCACAGAGTAGCTGCAGAATAAGTGGTATGCATTCAGCGGCAGTACCAGAGGAATGTGGTGTAGTTAACTGTGAGGCACTGCTCAGGAGCTAGATACCTTTATGGAATGTAGGAAGCTACCAGGTCAGACTATCTGTCCATCTAGTAAGGTAAAGGGTAAAGGGACCCCTGACCATTAGGTCCAGTCGTGGCCGACTCTGGGGTTGCGGCGCTCATCTCGCTTTATTGGCCGAGGGAGCTGGCGTACCGCTTCTGGGTCATGTGGCCAGCATGACCAAGCCGCCTCTGGCGAACCAGAGCAGCGCATGGAAATGCTGTTTACCTTCCCGCCAGAGTGGTACCTATTTATCTACTTGCACTTTGACGTGCTTTCAAACTGCTAGGTTGGCAGGATCTGTCCATCTAGTCCTGTACTATTTATTTACTCTGGCTGGCAGCAGCTCTTGGATTTTTAAGATTCAGTGCAGATTGTTAAAGCTGCATTAATGTTGTTTTTAATTGAATTTGTATCGTGCCAAAGCATTTATTTTGTGAAGTCTGTAATTTAACTAATTAATTATCAATACCTACACAGCAGCACGACACTAATAAGTTTCCGTTCTTGGTTGCAGGCTGAGTGATGCTGTCCAAGTCACAATGGACAATAGGCTGCAGGAGGGGGGCCAGAGAGTTAAGAGTTCTGTCACTCTTCATCAGTGATGGCATCAGCACTAGCCAATTGACTCTGAACATCATGAGAAGAGCCTGCTGAGTCTGGACAATGGCTCATCTGGCCCAGCATCCTGTTCTTACTGTGGACACCCAGATACCTGTGAGATACCCACAAACAGGACTTGAGCACGTGAACACTCTCCCCTCCTGTGGTTTCCAGAACTCCAACCATGGTTGTCATCTTCTGCACACTAACCCCACAATGCACTGCTTCCCAGCTTTGTAGGACAAGGTCCAGGAAGGGGTGTGCTCCTGCCTGGCTCTCCCACAGTGCACTGTGTTCTTTTCCCCCACCCCAACTCAGTAGGTTTGTTCAGTACATTTTCAAGCCTTTTGTGTTTCTCCCAGATTAAGGCAGCTATTTTATCTATTTCTCCAGCATGGCGAGTCGCTTCCAAGTACCCAAGCATATCATTAAGGGCAATCTGGCCTTGTCACGCTCAAATAGCCTTCCTCTTTATATATTAAAAATGCATTAAAAGGCTCTCTTGTTTCCCCACCAATTAGAGAGGCACAAATTCCTAGACTACAAACATAACATTTTACCGGATTCTGCTCACACGTCAAGAGGAGCGTACCTTTGTTTTTAAATGAACGGCAGGTTTTTGTCAATTTATGGGTATAACATGGCATGCAATTTGAGCGTTATAGCTGCTAAATAAAAGGCTGGGAGATTATCCGTTTGTTTGCATCTTCTCTGCATCAACTGTGTTGGCTTAGCAACACTCCTGTCTGACAGTACTTCCCCGTTGTTTCATGTGGCACTGTTTGTACAACTAAATATAAGAACACAGGAAGAGCCCTGCAGGATCAGACCAAATGAACAGCCCACCTAATCCATTATCCCATTCTCACAGTGGCCAGCCAGATGCCTGTGGGAAACTGACAAGCAGGATTCAAGCATAAGAGCCCTCTCCCTTCCTGTGGTTTCCAGCAACTAGCATTCAGAAGTATTACTGCATCCAGCTGTGGAGGCAAATCATAGCCATCAAGGCTAGTCATGTGCATTATAAACACCATACACTATTAAGATCATTTCCGACAAAGCAGTTACTGGGCTTGCTGTTCTCTCCTTGCCTTGGATCCATCTCCCCTCGTCCCTGCTTCCTGTCCCTCCTTCAGACTCCTCCCACACTATTGCTGGTTTTGCTTCTGAACTCCGTTCACATTGTTACACCTGTCCAGCAAAGGAAGGAGGCAGTGATTTGGCCCAACCTGGGTTCACAGCAATCAGCGCTGTTTCTGTTCCATTGCAGTTCACCTTGCGCTATAACCTATGTTTTTCATTTCGCTATCCACTACATCCAACACTTATGTGATTATTTAGTTATGTACCGTATTTTTCGCTCTATAAGATGCACTAGACCACAAGACGCACCTAGTTTTTGGAGGACGAAAACAAGAAAAAAAATATTCTGAATCTCAGAAGCCAGAACAGCAAGAGGGATCGCTGCGCAGTGAAAGCAGCAATCCCTCTTGCTGTTCTGGCTTCTGGGATAGCTGCGCAGCCTGCATTCGCTCCATAAGACGCACACACATTTCCCCTTACTTTTTAGGAGGGAAAAAGTGAGTCTTATAGAGCAAAAAATACGGTAATTAATTTCAGTGCAATAAAATAACGTAATTATTTACATAACATTTGTGGACTGAAAATAAACAACAGCCAATACTGCTCATATTTACTTGTGTGATTTCTGTTCCTGACCCTGGATGAACATGCAAATTGCAGGAATGTATGTTTCCATACATGAAATTCTCCAATACATGTCATTTGCCACTAGCAATCTACCAGTTGTCAACTTCTGTCTCCAGGCAGAAGCTATTTGCCCATGGACTTATTCATTATCTTTTCAGGGCCAGGATAAATATATCCTGAATTAACTGTATCTTTGACAGCTACTACTTTTCCTTAGGCTTAATCTGTTTCTTGGTTAATAAAGTCACAACAAGTTTGCTGTTGTTTGTTGTTTGCTTTACTCTTAATGATGCACTATTTTTGATTGTGAGCTTTTGAAACTGATTTGTGGTCTATTCTGTGTTGGCACAGTCTTCTCCAAGCCCTCCCAAATTCCCAAGCTTTGAACTGATGTGGCTCCACCCCTGCCTTTTCGCCTCCTGAACTCATGGGCTGCAATAGTTGGCTACACCACACACTCACATGTACACAGACAGACAGACAGACAGAGACAAATACCCCCCTGTTTAGCTAATCCAGGGGTCGGCAACCTAAGGCCCATGGGCTGGTAGCAGCCCACGGGGCTCATCTATCTGGCCCATGGCGACCCCTCCCGCCCCCGCCTCCGCTCTTACCAGCACGGTGCAGGGACTGACTTCTGGGTTGATGGCGTCTGCGTTGATGGCATGCGCACGGGCTCTCCTCTGACCCGGATGTGCGCTGGAAATAGAATGTGCGCATGCGTGCAGGATGGAGAAGTGCCAGTGTGCATGCACACACGCTATTTCTGGCGCACATCCAGGTCGGAGGAGTGCCAGAAATAGCAAGTGTGCATGCGCACCAGCCCATCCTCCGACAGACAAAGCATGGACTGGCCCATCGTCCAGTAAGCTTGCTGACCCCTGAGCTAATCCACGTAGATCAGCAAAGGAGGGGTTTGCTGTGGCCTAAGGGCTCATCAGATGATCACTTTGACGTACAGGGAGAAAATAATTTGCATCAGGGCACTGGGGTCCAGTAACCTAAAACTGTGTCTATTTTTTTTTACCACTGCTGCCGAAAGTTGGGGGAGGACTATATGAAGCCCCCATTTGTTGGGTCTTCATTTGAATGAGGCCCCTGAACTAGGAGTATATTATTGGCCATAGCAATGTTGCAGCCCTTTGCAAAGTGTTGGCCACACACACACACCAGCTGTCCATTGCTTAAGCCAGGAAATTTTCTGTTCTTGCAGCACAATTTCTAATGCAATGGTGAACAAATTTAGCATGAAATTTTGCTAAAGGCAGAACAAATGGTGCTACATTATAGGCCTCCACAATCTTACTGTGAGCAAATACCTTTTTTAAAAAAAAAACAGCCTGTTTTTTTGAAAGGAAAATCAATGTTCTCATTTCTTCAGTAGACCTGACACACACACACACATGCACACACACACACGTGTATATTCAGATATTTCTGGGGTTGTGTATACACTACTGGCTCATAACACATCTAGGTTGTTCTTTTTCTCAATGCAGATTGAAGCTGGTTTAGGGGGAAATGCATCAAAACACAGCATTTTCATGAGAAACAACAGGATAGATACAGAATAGCTATGGGTTGTAGCTAATGAATGTACACTCTTTCCCAAACCAGAAGTGTTAGGAATGTGTGCTCAGCCCCAGTCAAGATCCACTGGGCCTGGCATCGAAGTCTGGTAAGACCTTCTGGGATGAGGAGAAGCAAGAAGAATGTGTGATGGACCTCAGCTCAGGATGGGGATGAATTAAAAGCTCACCTGAAACAGCCTCAGACTGACATTCCAGGTAGAACCCTACCTTTAGGAAGCTATAGCACTGAAGGACCACATAACACCCTTGACAGCCTGGGAGCTGCCAGAAAGGGCAACCAAGATGGTCAAAGGGATTGCAACAAACTATAGAGGAGATTGGCCACCTTGTAGCCAGCTAGACTGAAGCAAGGAGAAATGCATCCTTATTGGTCCTGCAAGGCTTTAAGGGGACTCAGGCTAAAGACCCTTCTCAGGGATACTTCAAAGATAAATACTGTTTTGGTTTGCAAGCTGCAGTGATAACGCTGGAGCCTTGCTTCTCCACCACTGTGGCCTGAAGGAACAAGCACTCCAAAATTGTGGATAAGAAAAGCTATGTGAAGGAGCAGGGTGAAGATAACTCAGAAATTAAATGTTCTTTTGTTTGGAGTTGAAACGCAGCACTATGCCTGCCTGCTTGCTAGCGAGCTAGATCTTGGTATTCTAAAAGAGAAAAGAAATGAATTATTGAACCATATGTGAGATGAATGAATGTATTATATTTGCATGGACTTCTGACCTCTTGGTCCATCCTGTTTTATGAATACACAATGACCTATATTTTTAAATAAAAGGCTAAAAAATGGATAACAGCCACTGTTCTTATGGAGTCAGCTCAGCTGAGAATATGTTCTTTCGTTCTTCTTAATGACCCACCTCTCAGTGGGAACAATGGAATAAACTTCACCAGTTCCAGGAATGGCTTAGTTTTCATCCTGGTTTTGGGAAATGCCATGAGATTGGGAAATCAACAGACTCGTGACTTCCCCCAGCATGCCCATGATTCTTTCCATAACATCCCCATTTTCTGTCTTACTGACACAAGAGTTGTGGCAGGGGCAGACCTCGGTAATATGCTGTCCTATAGAGGCCATTTGGCACACCCACCCCAGCCCTCGCAGCACTGGTTTAAGCTGGGCTTTGGGAAGGTGGAGTGAGGCTCTGGCAGAGTCCTCCAGCTCTCCTACGGTATTCCCAAAGCCTGCTAAGGACTTGCTTGGCTTTGGGAAGGAGGACAGAGGGCTCTAGGACCCTGCCAGAGCCCTCACACCTCATTCCCCAAGCCAGGCAAGTGTTTACCAAGCTTTGAGAAGGCACATTCCTCAGCTATGTGCCTGGTGTGACCATACCGTTCACACTGCCCGAAATCTGCCTCTGGCTCCACAACTGGAAGGGCAAAAACCACGGGAGTTATGTACAGTGGCAGGGTGAGAACATCCAGCATTGTATCTCCCTCCCTGGTCCCAAGAACCCTGCAATGCAGGAATCACAGCTAAAGAATCCCTGACCATGTAACCTCCCTTTAAATACCTCCAAGGCAGAAGAGTCTACCGCCTTCTAAGTTCCACTTCCAAGTTCTACTCTCAAACAGTTCTTACTGTCAGATAGTCCTTCCTAACATTTATCAGGAATCTCTTTGAATCCATTGATTAGGGTCCTACCCTCTGGAGCAGCAGAAAACAAGCTTGCTCCATCTTCCGTGTGACAGCCCTTTAGATCAGGGGTAGGCAAACTAAGGTCTGGGGGGGCAGATGTGGCCCAATCACCTTCCAAATCTGGCCTGCGGACGGTCCGGGAATCAGCCTGCCCTTTTATTTAAAATTCATCTCTGGGTTATTTGTGGGGCCTGCCTGGTGTTTTTACATGAGTAGAATGTGTGCTTTTATTTAAAATGCATCTCTGGGTTATTTGGGGGGCATAGGAATTTGTCCATATTTTTTTTCCAAAATATAGTCCAGCTCCCCAGAAGGTCTGGAGGACAGTGGACCGGCCCCCTGCTGAAAAAGTTTGCTGACCCCTGTTTTAGGGGGGCCATCCCATGGGGCGGACTGAGGCAAAATGGGATGGGACAGCCCTGACTAGGGCCTATGTAAGAAGTGGGACCTACAGCAAGTCAAGTTCAGGTCTGAAGCCAAAAGCTACAGGGCAAGGTGGGTCAGAAGTTGCTGGACCAAATGGGCAACTTGTGATTGGGTGATGCCATTTTGGCTGCATGAGGACCAGCATTCAGAGAACTGAGATTGCATGTTACAGTCCTTCCCGCTAACTGGTGCCCTCTGGATGTTGTTGGACTACAACTCCCATCAGCCCCAGTTCTCGTGGCTCATTGCTAGGGGCGATGGGGATTGTAGTCCAACAATGTCTGCAAGGAGGTCAGGTTGAGGGAAGGGTACAACCAAAAGAAGAGTCACTTGCAATGCAGCTTCTCACATTTCCTGCATTCGTGTGCAATACAAAATACTGAGGAATTGAAATGGTAAGCACCACAGCTGAAATTGTATCACTTATCCCTGCTCCCAGATTGACTTCACTATATTCGGATTTAATGCAGTCTGACCTTTAGCTGGGATGGGGACGGGGAGCTGACATTCCTCATATAAAGCACCTTGTTTAAAGGCAGGAGTCGTTATGACCAGGATACGCTTTCAAAATCAAGATTAAATTTGAGTGCCTTGGGACACTTGTAAGTTTTCGTGGCTTCTTAAGCGCATCTCTGGGTACAAGTTCTTTAGAAGGAGGCAAGGAACCAATAGCTGAATTCACCTGGGAGGCAGTGGAGAAGGAAACTGTCTGAAGAGGTCAGGAATCAAATTGGAGACCTATAGTCACCCCACCTAGAATTATTTCAGGCGTATTTGCAACAGGACACAGCTCTATACAAGCCCCAGTAATCAACTGATCCTTGATATTGCAAAGTGCAGAGTTTTGAAGGCACTATCAATCAGCTGATCAATGGTGCCCGTCTTTACCTTCCCCACACATGACATCACATAGGATGCCATGTGCCAGGAATGCTGGGAAATGTAGTTCTCCCAGTGTTAATGAAAGACAAAGGTGGGGAAGAGGACTTGACTTAAAACCCAAGATATTCTAGGATAGGCATGGGCAAACTCAGCCCTCCAGATGTTTGGGGACTACAACTCCCATCATCCCTAGCTAACAGGACCAGTGGTCAGGGATGATGGGAATTGTAGTCCCAAAACATCTGGAGGGCCGAGTTTGCCCATGCCTGTTCTAGGACCATTATGCTCAGCTCATATTTGAGGTGAGCACTGAAAGTCCCAGAGAGTTATATTTAATATGACACTCAAGTGACTTCACTTAATTTTATCATTTTCCGTGCAACCATACACAACAGATAAGGTGTGCCAGTACAACTGACATCCAGATGACAGCAAAAGCCAAGAAAGAGACCAAGAATTGCAGTTCTTCCCTTCACTGGCCATGCAGAACACCTTATTCTTGCCAGGCTGAAAAACGTTTGGGCTGTCATGCTCCCACTGATGAGGTTAAGACTGAGAGCATCCTTTCTGCTGGCATTTCCCCCCAAGATCAACATTCATTAGGAAGTGATGGAAACCTTTTGCCCTGAATCCCCCAGTGAGTGAATTGCTTTTCACCATTCTAAGGAGGGAGATGACCATCTGCAAAGAGACGAGTTGCTTGAAGGTGATGACAAGCCAGATGGGGGCCTTGACACTTGCTCCAGTGCTTATCCTTGAAGAAATTCTATTTTCTCAGCAGTCGGGGTGGGGGGAGTTCCAATAGAGCACATAACTTTTTTCTCAACCCACCTGTTTCTTCAAGAGTGGACCTTGAAAGTCAGATCAATTTCATAGCCACCTGCACTGAGCCATAACAAAATAGGAAGTGACCTTATACCTGATCAGTCCAGGCAGAGGTCTTTGACTTCCCTACCTAGAGGTGCCAAGGATTGAACCTGAGATTGAGCACCATGCTAAGTATATGCTCTGTCACTGAATTATGGGATATCAGATCTTTTTTTAAAGTCAAGACAGACCACTGATCCATCTAGCTCTGTATTGCTTACACTAGGGGTAATCCACGTAGTATCTGTGGGATGTGAAACACAAGAGCAAGTACAACATTCCTAGAGTGAACATGTTTACACATGGGGAGGAATCCTTATCCAGCCAGCATGTAAACTTCCTATTTCCTTCTGGGCTGGGACTGACTTCCTCTGCATGTGACTAGAGGTGGGTGTGGCCTCACCTGTGCAGGTAACGACAAAAGCACAGGGCAGGGCAGCCATCTCTCTTTTTGACTACATGCATCGAAGAAGCAACATCTGCTTAGCCAAAGATGCTGTCTTGGCTTCCAGCCAAGAGAGGACAAAGGGACTGTCTTCTTATGAGATAGTTTCTAGATATATGTTACTTTTCTAAGCTAAGTCTGTCTTCTGGGCTCTGATTGTGAACAGAATGATATGTGAGTAAACTCTTTCTATGCTTTCATAGAAGACTGTGTCGTGTTTTACGAGGGAATAAGGAGGAAATACCAGAACAGTTATTATAGAGGCTTTAGCGAGCCTGAGCAATTGTACCATTGAGTTATGGCTCTTCCCCATCGGATGGAGCCTACCAAGTATGTCTACTGACTTATAAAGCAGAAAGCACTCACAACGATGAGGAAGAACAAAGGTAGCTGCATTATACCAAGTCAGGCCATTGGTCCATCTTGTTCAGCATTATCTACACTGACTGGCAGCAAGGTTTCAGACAAAGAACATCCCCAACCCTACCTAGAGATGACAAGGACTGAACCTAGGACCTTCTACATGCAAAGCAGATGCTCTACCACTGATCTATCGCCCACCTGCTGCAAACAAAGCAAGCCAGTCCAGCTCTCCTTGAGAAGAAGATATTATGGTAGACCTATCGAGACTATTATAAGAACAATGAATGATCAAATTAGAGCATAAATAGGTGTCGCCTAGAGATCCTCATCTCCATTCCTTAAGCCCCCATCCTGTCTTCCCATCCATCCCTCAACTTTTTAAACCTCTTCTAGCAATTTCAGTCCATGTTCAGCATGGTGGGCGGAAAAAAATCATTTGAGGCCGAGGAAGGTTGCCTGTAATCTTCAGACAAATGGATGATTTATTGATGGAAGTCACCAGGAGCTAATCGTTAGGTGTTAGGCAAAGCCCTGCTTTTGCTACCTCCAGACAACTTCGGGAACCCTTGCTAAGAAGCTCTGTAATTGCAGTGCACACTTTTTATTTCATAAAAAGCAAAATTGACAGCCTTTCCTGCTGCTTGCATTTGCTCCATTCCCCTCCTTGCAAAAATGGAGCCAATTGGCAGTTGGGCGGGTGTGTAACTAAATCCAAGTGGCTTATCCTTTGTGAAGTGAGTGACAGAAAAGGCTGGAAGTAATCCCAATGTCATTGGCAATTGCATGCAGGAAATCCGAAGAAATGTGAGCGTTTCCCCCTTCACTATTATCATGAGTTTGGGGTGGGTAGGCTGAATACCTGGTCTGGAATCCCAGAAATGGGCAAGCAAATGGGTTGGGACTCAAAGGTTTGTTCACACAGTGCTGGCATTTCCATGTCTTTGGCGACCGGGGGGGGGGGGGTGGTAAGGTTTGAGGGCTGTCACCTTCTGTGCTCTAGGTTCTGCTGGTTTTTTTTTAAAAAAAAATTATTAATATATTTTTTAAAACAATAAACAATAATTCAACAACATTTCAAATTTAACATTCAGTCAACCGAAGACTTCCCCTCCCTCCCTCCCTCCCTCCATGGTTTCCCCAATGCTGCAAATTATAATTACTCTATATGCCTTCACTTCCTCACAAAATAAAGAAAGAAACTCCCCTGCTGTTCTTACTCAAATCCTATCTGCGTTTTAGCATATTTACACTGAGTTTTTAAATAGTCTACAAACATTTTCCAATGCTCCTTAAGTTCAAACTCTTTTTTACCTCTAATTTTACATGTCAAGCTTGCCAATTCTAGATAGTCTGTCAATTTCAGCTGCCATTCTTCTTTAGTAGGTACTGCCTTTCCACGCCATTTTCATGCATTTATAATATTTGAGCAGCAGTTGTTGAATAAAGAAATAGATTTGTCTGTTTTGGAGACGGGCTTCCAGAATGGATTCCATTGAATTTCCAAGGTATGACTGTGTTTCTTTACATTTCCAACAAAGATTTGACACTGAATTATACATTTTTGCTAATTTACTTAGTGTTAGGTAAAGGGACCCCTGACCATTAGGTCCAGTCGTGGATGACTCTGGGGTTGCGGCGCTCATCTTGCTTTATTGGCCGAGGGAGCCGGCATACAGCTTCCGGGTCATGTGGCCAGCATGACAAAGCCACTTCTGGTGAACCAGAGCAGCGCACGGAAACACCGTTTACCTTCCCGCCGGAGCGGTACCTATTTATCTACTTGCATTTTGACGTCCTTTTGAACTGCTAGGTTGGCAGGAGCAGGGACTGAGCAACGGGAGCTCACCCCGTCACGGGGATTCAAACCACCGACCTTCTGATCAGCAAGTCCTAGGCTCTGTGGTTTAACCCACAGCACCACCCGCGTCCCTTTACTTAGTGTTAGGTACCATCTATATGTAATTTTCATAAAGTTTCCCCTCAGAGTATAACATGCTGTAAATTTCAACCCAGATTTACACAGCTTTCCCTATTATTCTAGTTCTATATTGTGTCCCACATCCCTTGCCGTCGCTCCAGGTTCTGATCTCGGAGAGTGGTTCTGGGGAGAGACATTGATCATTTCCAACTTCCTCATTGCCTGCATAACATGACAGCAGGGTTTCTGAAGATTATGGTGATGTCTGAGTCATTCTAACGCTGGGGCAAACCAGCATCCTTCAGGTCTCACTGTGACAGTCTGCTCATTACGGCGTAGTATATTTCTCAGGAAGCATCTGAACCACATTGTCAAAGGTCGTTAACAGCCGGCCATTTGAAAGTGCAGCTGAAGGGTCATAAATGGAACTGAAGGATAAAAACGGGATGAAGTGCTCTCTGGTTCACAGTCGGATAGACACTGCGATGGGTTTCTTCCCCAGCTGGGCCTGTGCAATGATATTAATGGCAACTCATAGCAGCAATTCAGTGGGCATCAGTACATGAAATGTTCCGTGTTCATCAAGGCGTCTTGCCGTCATGGTGTGAGTGGATAGGCCCTTCTTGGCTAGCCAAGTGCACTCAGTCTATCAGCTAATTAACACCAGGGACTGGGGAGAAATCCGATTCGATCGCATTTAAAGGCAAACCTACCTCATTCATACTTTCTGAAACAATGCATGAGCCGAAACACTACTGCCCTTGCAAATTTGCACCTCTCCCAGTTTGGCAATCCTGTTCTCCAGCCAAGTAATGTGTATAAAAAGGAATGCGTGGAGGTAAGATGTCCATAAAAAATGGAAATATCAATGGAAATTACATGCAAAAATGTATTATTTTAGAGAAACTGCTTTGCAAAAATGTATGTTTTTCCATATCTCGTAGTTTATTGATTTGGGCTCTTTTTTTAAGTGCAAAGATAAGAAAAAGAAAGAAAACAAAGAAATGCAAACTATGAAGCATCACAGCCTGGAAGGACAAGTGTACAAAGATACAGCTCTGCTCCAAAGGGATAATAATGTTTAGGGAAGTTTTTAATGTTTGATGCATTACTGTATTTTAATATTTTGTTGGAAGCTGCCCAGAGTGGCTGGGGAAGCCCAGCCAGATGGGCAGGGTAGAAATAAATTATTATTATTATTATTATTATTATTATTATTATTATTATTAAGCCTTATCCCATGCAAAGATTCCCCTTACAGATATCAATGATACATAGAAATAAAAGTATTCTGTACCTGTGAGTTTCATCATCGTTGAGAACAAAGGTTTTACAAAGCCTTAGACAAGCCAGATGTTTGCATATATATTGAGGTGTATAGTTTTAGGACCCACCTTATTGTTGTGATTGTAAGTTGTTTTAAACTGTTTTCATTTTGTGCTTTAATTCTGCAACCCACCCTTGGATCTTAGGGTGAAGATGGGTAACTAACAACAACTACTGGTGGCACAGAGTGACCATATGGCTCAATATTCATGTTAGAAATAAAATCGTGCAATACAGCAAAAACAACAGCAACCCACCCACAGTCATTGCAGCTCTGTCCTTTAGATACTTTTAGTTTATGAGATATCTTTTCAATTTGCCCAACCCCAGAGAACCACCAATCCAAATTATTAAGACTGAAGGTCTTCCAGGAGTTGGCAACAGAGCCCTGGGCTGCTGTTAAGAGATGAGAGATAAGTTCTTTGCTTTTCAAATCCCATTCTATTTCCATATACAGTGGTACCTCAGGTTACATACGCTTCAGGTTACAGACTCCGCTAACCCAGAAATAGTGCTTCAGGTTAAGAACTTTGCTTCAGGATGAGAACAGAAATCGTGCTCCGGTGGCAGCAGGAGGCCCATTAGCTAAAGTACTGCTTCAGGTTAAGAACAGTTTCAGGTTAAGTACAGACCTCCGGAACGAATTAAGTACTTAACCTGAGGTACCACTGTACATGTTCAAAAGTGCTAGGTGAGAAGATGGGGCAACAGTTTGATTATATAACAAAGAGATCTCATTGAACACCTTTGAGCAGCCCCATTACGTGTGCTTATAAAAATAAATAAATAAGCACATTAGGCAAAGTTGCACATGAACCCATGTCTTTCAGGAGAAAATCATACCAAAAATGCTTATGAAGTTTCATGAAGGCTTTTCTTTTTTAAAAAATAAATAAATGCTCAAGATGATGTGGAAATGTGGAAAACTGAAGTTGAAATTGGGGAAATGACCAACTGAAAGGGACAGATTCACCCATTCCTATACCGGCCTCAGCCCAGTATACCTGAAGGAGCATCTCCAGCCCCACTATTCAGCCTCCAAGGGCTTTTTGGCGTTTCCCTTGCTGCGAGAAGAGAAGTTACAGGGAACCAGGCAGAGGGCCTTCTCGGTAGTGACGCCCGCCCTGTGGAACGCCCTCCCACCAGATGTCAAGGAAATAAGCAACTATCTGACTTTTAGAAGACATCTGAAGGCGGCCCTGTTTAGGGAAGTTTTAAATGTTTGATGTTTTATAGTGTTTTTAATAATATAAGGGTGCCAAAGCTCTCAGGAGGCCCCTCATCCCTTAAGTTTAAAACCTGCCACTTGTCCAAACTTTTGAATTTTTTTCTATTACTCTGGGGAGAGAATTCTTTGGGTCTTCTACAGAGATAACCAAATCGTCAGCGAATGCTTTCAATTTAAGTACATTTTTCTTTATTCTTATTCCTGTGACTTCTTTATCCATTCTAATATTCCTTGCCAAAACCTCCAGGACCAGAATGAACAAAAACAGTGATAATGGTCATTTATACATCAAAATCATCTTCTTGGGTTTTTTTTTTTTAAATCATCAAAAGCTCCTTGTAACAGATGCATATTATTTTGGGAGCTGTTCGTGTCCATCCTTTTTTACATCAGTACTCTCTGTTTCATTGTTTAATAACAACATTATTTTAAAAAATTAAAAAGAAATATGTACATAAGATACTTCCATAAAGAAATGCATAAATAAATACAGAGAATATTTATGTGCATGTGTTTTTAAGGGTGGTGAAAGTTACAATTCCCAGCGTATTCTGGAAAGAGCAATTGGCTGGTCCAGTACTCTTAACAAACTCCAGTTCCCAATATTCTTTGGGGAAAGCCATGGCTGTTTAAAATGGCACAGAGATAGCAGACAGAGATTCTAGTGGTGTGTTGTAACGGGAGGGGAGCAAGACAACAATCCTTGTTATGAAAATATGGCTTACAAACTTCCCTTTATTTTTATCTGCAAAGTGTTGGAGGCTACAGTTGAGTAACGTGAGATGGATGACAAGGTAGCCCTGAAAGAGAAGACTATTTTCTGTCCCGTTCCCTCAGGATAACGTGCCCTGCAGTCATCACTGTTTGCTTTACCACATTTCATCTCCGATTTCATATCTTCCTCTTTTATTACAATAATATTCTCAGCTGAAGAAGTGGAATTATTCCGCCTTCCGGGCATGAAAGTTTTCTTGTTATTAAAGCACCAAACCATTTGCTGTTCTCCTCAGGTCAATGAGGTCAGAATAACTTTTCATAACCCAGGCAGCTGCAGGGACGTGTCCCTTAATGTCATTGGTGAGGTGGTGGTGATATAATTTACTACCCATCCTTCACCCTAAGGTCCCTGGGTGGGTTACAACAATTAAAACACAACATCCATATTCAATCTTAAAAAATAAAAAAAAGGTAGAGGACCCCTGACAGTTAAGTTCAGTGCTGAACGAGTCTGGGGTTGCGGCGCTCATCTCTCTTTACAGGCCGAGGGAGCTGACATTTGTCTGCAGACAGCTTTTTCGGGTCATGTGGCCAGCATGACTAGGCCTCTTCTGGTGAAACCAGAGCAGCACACAGAAACGCCATTTACCTTCCCGCCGGAGTGGTACCTATTTATCTACTTGCACTTTTTGGCTTACTTTCAAACTGCTAGCTTGGCAGGAGCTGGGACTGAGAAACTGGAGCTCACCCCGTCGTGGGAATTCAAACCGCTGACCTTCCAATCGGCAAGCCCTAGGCTCAGTGGTTTAGACCACAGCGCCACCCACATCCCAATTCAATCTTACAATAATATTAAAAGCAGTTCAAAAGAACTTAAAAGAGCAAAAAGCTGGGTCCTAAAAAGGCACACCTCAAGTGTCAAAAGCCAGAGTAAAGAGGTATGTCTTCAGCATTCACCGAAAGCTGTACAATGACGTTGCCAAATGCACCTCTTTGGTGAGGGAGTTCCACACCTTAGAGGCTGCCACAGACAAGGCTTTCTCCCAGTTATTTTTTTATCTGGTGACTTCAGAGCAATCCATTACGATCTATTGCAGCCTAACAGGATGGCTCATCTGGAATTGGGGACACACACACACACACACACACACACACACACACACACCAGACCTTCCAAGTGTCCCTATTTTCCAGGGACAGTCCCACAGTTACAGAAGCCGTCCTGGTTTCTCATTTGATCCTGGGATGTCCTGCTTTTCCTTACGATGTCCCCATATTCATCGGAGAAATGTTGGAGGGTATGGAGTTGTCCAGTGCTCTTTTCTTAAAAGATGTTTAGACGTACTCTCATTTTGATTCAAGAAAATCACAATTTTATAGTTCAAATCGGGGGAAATAAATACAGTAAATGGACAACAGTACAAAGAACATTACCTCATATTGCACAGCTGACATATCACAGTAACTTCCACATTGGCATGAGGTTGTGTGCATAATAATAATAATAATAATAATAATAATAATAATAATAATTTATTTATACCCCGCCTATCTGGCTGAGTTTCCCCAGCCACTCTGGGCGGCTCCCAATCGAGTGTTAAAAAAAATACAGCATTAAATATTAAAAACTTCCCTAAACAGAGCTGCCTTCAGATGTGTTCTAAAAGTCAGATAGTTGTTTAATTCCTTGATATCCGGTGGGAGGGCATTCCACAGAGCGGGCGCCACTACCGAGAAGGCCCTCAGTCTGGTTCCCTGTAACCTCACTAACATCTTCCCTCCTACTTCCAACTCCTACTTCACACATTAAACGCTCACTTCAATCTGAAACTCAGGAAACACCGTGACAAGAAATGAGGCTGCCATCGGGGGGTAGCAACGGAACTGACCATTCACCATGCTAGAGAAGAAACTAAAAAAATTAAAATTTTTAGTTTCATCTCCCATTAGATTCACAAAATATTTAGGGCTATGCGTGCCCCTGCGTACCCCAAGAAAGAAGCACTGGAGTTGTCCAACCCCCTAAGCCATCTGAAGGCACCCCTGTGTAAGGAAGTTTTTTAACAGACTCTCCAAGTGTTCCTTTTTTTCCAGGGACAGTCCCAGATTTACAGATGGCGACCAAACACCCATCTAATTGAAAACCTTTTGCCCCATGGTGGCCACCAGATGCCTCTGACAGAGCCACAATCCTTCCCCAGTAACTGATATTCAGAGGCATACAACCAGGTATACAGCCTTCATGGTCAATTGCCCTTGATAGCCTTCTCCTTCATGAATTTGTCTTAACCCCATTTTAAAGGCTGATCGCTGAAGAATTGATGCTTTTGAATTATGGTGCTGGAGAAGACTCTTGAGAGTCCCATGAACTGCAAGAAGATCAAACCTATCCATTCTGAAGGAAATCAGCCCTGAGTGCTCACTGGAAGGACAGATCATGAAGCTGAGGCTCCAATACTTTGGCCACCTCATGAGAAGAGAAGACTCCCTGGAAAAGACCCTGATGCTGGGAAAGATGGAGGGCACAAGGAGAAGGGGACGACAGAGGACGAAATGGTGGGACAGTGTTCTCGAAGCTACCAGCATGAGTTTGACGAAACTGAGGGAGGCAGTAGAAGACAGGAGTGCCTTGCGTGCTATGGTCTGTGGGGTCACGAAGAGTCGGACATGACTAAATGACTAAACAACAACAACAAAGCTATCCAAACTGGTGCCCCTTTCTACATCCTGGAGAAGTGAATTATGCAGTTTAACTCTGGGCTGTGCGTAGAAGCCCTTCCTTCCTTTGTGTCTGCCTTCTAATGTTCAGCTTCAATGGATGACTCATAACACAAGAGAGGGAGAGAAACTTCTGCCTGTTCACTTTCTACACACCAAGCATACTTTTATGCAGAGTTCATGCTGTGATAAGTGAGTCACCACTCTGTAACTGCTGTCATCACACCAAACTCCGCCAAAGGCACTGATGCACATGAGCCAACACGGCTGCTGCTCATAAATGAGCAGAAGGGTGCTCCTGTTGAGTAGCCAACATGTTTCTTAACTATAAAATGATGGTAATCAGGGTCACCACATCACCTATATGGTCAGTGACCATGACATTTAGAAAAGCAGGTCCAGCCAAGATCTCCTGAAGAGCACAATGATCGGTCTTCAGGAGATCTTGTGCTCTTCAGGAGATCTTGGCTAGACCTGCTTTTCCAAATGTCATGTGTCCCTGAGTGAGGGGCTGTCCAGGTCCAAACAGAGAAGAGGAACAGCCACTAGATGGCACCAGGTGGGATCCAGTGGGCTGGGAAGGTCTCTATCAAGGTTGGGAGAGCTCAAGGAAGGTCCTAGTTGGGGGGGTGGTTCTGTCACCTCACCCTACAGCACAAGGCTAGGACTCCACATCCACCTCCAGATCTGTCAGAGGCTGTTTCTGACTCATCCACTTTGCCAGTTATGCCCCCAACTCTGCCTCCAGAGTTGCCAGAAACCCTGTCCAGTCCCGCCACTCCAGGTTGGACCAGTTTGTGGCCCAACCTGCTTCTGAGGAGGCAGTCATCTTCATCGACCAGGTCATGGAGACACCAACAGAGGCATTAGCAGACAGGGCTGCTTCAGCTTTCCTAACTAACAGCATTGCTCCAGATGATCTTGGTGATCAGGCTGAGATTTAAGAGCTCAAGCATTCCTTAAGTTATCCCGGATCCTAATTATTCAGGGCTAACACAAGAGCCTTGAACACGGCCCTGTAGCATGAGGGTGACCAGTGTAGATGTTTTAGCGGAGGTATCCCATGTTGTCTAGCCGCTGCCTTCTGCAGCAGCTGGAGCTCTGGACTTGATCAAGGCCACATTGCAGGCATTATAGCCAGGCAAAAGAACTCAAGGAGGGTGTGGAGCAGGGCTAGTGAAAGGCATGTCCTGGAGATGGAACAAGATGGAGCAGCGGCCACCAACTTGGCTAGCTTCACAGAAGGATGAAACAAATTCATAGAAGATAAAGCTCCCTGACTGCTAGCCATGATAGCTAGCCATGCTCTCCTATGTACTGCTAAATGTACTATACTTCTGAATGCTGGTTGCCAGTATTAGGTGGAGGAGTGAGCTATTGGAGGGGCTCTGTGCTGTTTGTATACAGAGTGTCAGCGACCGTGCTGAGGAGGGCTGCACTGATGAAGAATGGTGGGAGCCGCCCCCTCCCCCGACCCTGAATTTCCCAGGAGCAGGAGGACAGTATAGATTTAGAACAGTGGTTTGCAGAGGGGCATAGTTCAGAAGGCAGAAGCTGGGAAATACTGGATGGGGAACAGCTAGGAGAAAAAACACTGGAAGAGAGAGGGTTAACAGATTCACAGTCTCTGGACAGCATCCTCTCCCCATCCCCAAGGACACAGAGAGCTGAGAGAGTGATAGAACAGAAAATGCAGAGGGTACAAACTCAGATTAGGGAGGGTACAACCTCAGATTAGGGAGACACCTTCTTTTGTCTCTTGCTGTGTTTATTAAAGAAACTAACTGGTAAGATTTTCCTTTCGTTTGATCTGTTTATTTACTGCCACAAGGAAACCGATTCCCCAAAGCCTGACAGAGAGTGAGCAATCCCTGCCACCCCCAGGTGGGAAAGACCCCTCACTGAGGTCATGGAGAGCTACTGCTAGTCAACATAGACAGGGCTGAGCAAGGTGGACCAAAGTTCTGAAGGCAGATCCTTGCCTTCCTTGTGTCCTGCTTGTGGGATTCCAATGGGCACCTGGTTGGCTACTGTGCAAACAGAGGACTGCACTTGCTGAGCCCTTAGCTTGATTCAGCAGAGCTCATCTTACATTACTATGCCTGGGGAAAGTCCTGAAGGCCACACAGAAAACCCTGGAGGGCTACACTGAGGTCCCAGGGTTGAGGTTCCCCGCTCTCACCCAAGAAGGAATTCAGTTTGATGTTCTGCCCTGGGCCTACCAGAGTAACATTTGCTGGGAAGCTGGGTTTCGGCATTAAAAGATGTTCGTGGCAGCCATCATGCTTGAAAGGATCAGAGAAAAACACAAAAGGATGCCTGTTACATTTAGACTCAGCCAGCTCTCTTCAAAGTCTTGCAGCACATCGCTGTTTCCACATGCTAAGCGTTTCGGGAATATTGGCTTTGCACTCCTGTTCCCAAAGAAAAATTAACTTCATTTTTAAAACCCAGGATAAGCAACTTGTCTTGCGCAGGCATCTGTTTAAAATAAAGCAATTATTTGATGAGCTTCCAGAGGAATTGCATTTCGGGTGAAGAATGCACACATTATTTTAAACATATATATTATGCACACGTTTTCCCTTCATCGTTCCGCCCCCCCCCTTCATTGGCCACTCATTTGGGCACAAAATCTGCATATTACATTTACGAAAACCATTTTCACATACATCGTTGCCTTCCAAGAGCTCCTGATGAAATGCGTTTCATCTAGCAAGTTAATTGAGTGCAGAACTTTAGAAGGGCAGGAGAATCGACAATGAAACTCATAACAGAAATAATGTGCTAATTCCCATAAGAGTTTTAGTGGTGGTTGGTAATTAACAGGGCCGAGCCAAATTTTTCATGGGCTTGAAAGGAGGACTCTCTGGACATACAAACCAACGAATGCTTTTTATAAGCTGGTTCTGATTAATCTGAAAGGAATGAATCACAGAATTTTAGAGTTGGGAGGGACCTCGTGGGGTCATCTAGTCCAACCCCCTGCAATGCAGGAATCTCAACTAAAGCATCCAATGAATGAAAGGCATAGTTGGAAACCAGACTTGAAAGGAAGTGTGCACATATATTGGAAATGCATTGTTGCTGTTTTTAAAATAGTAAATTATTTAACTGATATATTATTTAGCAATAGACAAATGGCAGATGTTTTTATTGCAGTGGTACCTTGGTTCTCAAACGCCTTGGTACTCAAACAACTTGGAACCCAAAAACTGCAAACCTGGAAGTTAGTGTTCCGGTTTGCGACCTTTTTTTGGAAGCCGAACGTGCTCCGTTTTGAGTGTTATGCTTCTGATTTGAGTGCCACACTTCCATTTTAAGTGTTACATTGAGGTCTGTCTGTTTTTGCTATTTATTTTGCGTTTTTGTGGTTTTTGTGACTGTGTGGAACCCAGTTCAGCTACAGGTTGGTTGGTTGGTTGGTTGTGGGACTGCCTTACATTGTTTGTTGCTTTCATTTTATGGAACCTTGGTCTCATTAGATAGTAAAATTCATGTTAAATTGCTGTTTGTGGGGTTGTTTTCAAAAGCCTGGAATGGATTGATCCATGTTGCATTACTTTCTATGGGAAAGCGTGCCTTGGTTTTTGAACGTTTTGGTTTTTGAACGGATTTCTGGAACGGATTAAGTTTGAAAACCAATGTACCACTGTATTTGCTAATCCTCAGTCCGGGGGCTAAATTCAACTCATGGGATGCTCTCAGGGAAGAGGTGAATTTAGGGGAGCACGGATGCACAGGGTGCAGAACCTCAAGGGCGCCACATGCCTTTTGCTTGCCTGGATGGAGGAGAGAGGAAGGCTGCACAGAACAATGTTCCCCACCTCTGATGCAGCCCACGCTCCTTTCTCGGGAGAGTTCTGTTTCTTGGTCAGGACCAAAGTGTAGTTTTCATGGAGGTAGCAGTGATTTATCCATATGTCAGGACTGGGTCATAGGCAGCTGTCTGAACAGGAGCTGGGAACGAGGAGTTATGGAAGCTACCAGTAGGCAAGACTAAAGAACTCACCATGGCTAGAGAAAGCCGGGAATCAAGATTAAATAACAGCCACCAGCACCAGCACCATCAAGGATGTCAGTACACAAGAACTGAAGAACACTTGATTTCTCAAGCAAGGCTCAGTTGAAGCTAATGATTGTCTGCCTGGGTGAGCATAGTTTCTTCATTCAGGAACTGCTGCTAGAAGTTCAGTGGTTCACCAGAAGGGGGAGCCGTGTATGGAACCAGGCAGGGGGCCTTCTCAGTAGTGGTGCCCACCCTGTGGAATGCCCTCCCATCAGATGTCAAGGAAATAAACAACTATCTGACTTGTTGATAGCTGCTCTGAGACCGGCTTTGGCGGGGAGGGCGAGATATAAATATTTTTTAAAAAAATTATTATTATTATTATTATTATTATTATTATTATTATTATTATTATGACATCTGAAGGCAGCCCTCCTTAGGGAAGTTTTTAATGTTTGATCGTGTTTTTAATATTCTGTTGGGGGCTGCCCAGAGTGGCTGGGGAAACCCAGCCAGATGGGTGAGGGTATAAATAAATAAATTATTATTATTATTATTATTATTATTATTATTATTATTATTGCCAGCAGTTCCTGACACTGTTTCCAGGAGCATTCCATCAAGCCTTCACAGAATATTACAGGCACACACACACAAACAAAAATCCCAGCACGCAGAAAACAAGAGTGTTAGGGAAATGGGTTCTAGGTTCACCTACTTCCTGACATGATCCAGTTCTATGTGCAGAGATAGGGGTGGAGAGGCATGACGTAGTACTGCTATTTCAACTATAGGTGGCACTGTGTCCAACAGGGAAGGGAGTCATGCTGCTGTTCTAAACTGCTCTTTTTATTTTATTTTATTTTATTTTATTTTATTATTTTATTTTTTAAAAAGATATTTATTGAAGTTTTACAAAAACATAAGTTTACAAAATGAAAAAAGGTCATATAAAAAGAAAAAGATACAAAAAAGAGAACATAGAAAAATACATGAAAAAGAAAAAAAAAGGAATAAAAATACAAAAGACAAAAGACAAATAGCTAAAAAAGAATTAAAAACAAATCCGTTTTTTGTAACTTTGAACTCATTAGCTTATTTCCTTGGCCTCCTCACACCTCCCCTTTTTGTATTCCCATTTAAATAATCAAATCAGCAAATCCTTACCCTCTTTCATTTATCTTAACTCTATATCTTAACATATTATAACTCTATATTTTCATCCATTATCAATTCATTTTTGCATATTCTTATTAACTTTGTTGCTAATGCCACTTATTTTCAATCCAACATCATTTTAACATTCATTAATTTTACAGTATTTCTGAAGATAGTCTTTAAATTTCTTCCAGTCTTCTTCCTAAACTGCTCTTTTTAGAATGAAGCTGTTCCTCCGTTAAGCAACCATTTGGGCTCGGCTTCTTCTCTGAAATAACCTGACTGGGAACAGGGAGAGGAGTCGCATGGAGAATCGTTCCTCATCCATAGCCTGAAGTGACACTGGTTTTACCACTTCTGGGAGAACAAGGCCAACATTTGACAGAATCTTGGCAACTGGCTTATGGGCACAACAGCCTCTCCTTTTATGATTAAGTTCTAGTGGCCTAAGAGCATGCATACGACATTAAAGGAACTTGTGTCAAATTGACACACACACACATCAGTGATGACTGGCGGCTCTGTGCTGCTATTTGCCTGTCTAAACTGCATACATTTCTCACTCTTTGGGTTTGGGTTGTTGCTGGGTTTTGCAACCAACACACACACTGGGAAATAACAGAGATTAGGGTGGTCTAATGTTTTCACTCTAGAGCCAGCTCCGATCAATGGCTTGACGCAACATGCCAGACAGTCTGGCAATGTTTCAGAAAACTAATAACGCTGCAGGCCTTTTAAAACATGTAAAAATAACAATAATACCATTTTCAGTTTCTAGTGAATGCTGTCCCTGAAGGCAGCTGGACATGAATACCAATAAGGAGCACTTGAGTTGAGAACTGGACAGTTCACAAGCTACTTTGGGAAAGGGAGGCTGAGCTGTGACTAAGGAAAGCCCTGCTGGATTAGGCCCATCCTGTTCTTACATCATTATTTTTCCCCCATTTCCAAAGTGATTCCTTATGCCTGTTCTTAGGGTTCCAAACTGGATTATTTCAGCAGGGAGCAGGTGGGAGGGGACCGCCCTGGAGGTGGAAACAAATGGGGGAGGGGGAAAACCTTGCTGGAATAGAACTGGGAATGTCCCAATCCAGCACTTTCTTGCCTTCTGCCTCTGAAGTAGCCCCACCCTACGCACGTCCCCCTGAAATTATTCATCTAGACCAGGGGCTGGCAACCTAAGGCCTGTTAGGATATACTTCCGTTCCACCTTTAAGGGGAACAGGCATGACTGTTGTGTGTCACATGCCTGTTTACTTCCAGCACTTGCTGGGAACTTCCGTTTGTATATTGCTTTTGCATTTAGCTGTTTTGCTGGACACAAAGGGAAGCAGACATGTTTTTTTCCTTTGTTCCTGAACTATGCTGAATAAATGCTATAAACGTGCTTACACATTTCTCTGTCCGCCACTTCTGTTGCGAGAAGATTTACCATATTTTTTGCTCTATTAGACTCACTTTTTCCCTCCTAAAAAGTAAGGGGAAATGTGTGTGCGTCTTATGGAGCGAATGCAGGCTGCGCAGCTATCCCAGAAGCCAGAACAGCAAGAGGGATTGCTTGCTTTCACTGTGCAGCAATCCCTCTTGGTGTTCTGGCTTCTGAGATTCAGAATATTTTTTTTCTTGTTTTCCTCCTCCAAAAACTAGGTGCGCCTTGTGGTCTGGTGCGTCTTATAGAGCAAAAAATATGGTATTCACTCTGCTGAAAGAGCGTGCCGAGTCTCTAAACGTATCTGAGGCTCGTGTCGCTGTTTGATGCTGTTCCAAGGGAGACCAATGATCGCCCGTCTGCCGGCCGGTGGCTGGAGCCAGCTGGCGGCCTGCCTGATGCCCCCGTCTCCCCAGCAACAAGGCCTATGGGCCACAAGCGGCCCATGGGGGTCGTTTAACCGGCCCATGGACCCCCGCTGCCCAGTCGGTTGGTTGGCTCCTGTGCGACGCAGAACAGAGAGGAGACCGCCTTCCACAATGCTTCACATTGGCTGGCCGCCTCCTCCGTGCTGGAAGGAGTGCCGGAAATAGCCTTGGTGCATGCATGCATAGTGCGTGCACGCATACACTCCGGCCCACCGCAGCGTCTACGGGACCGTGAACCGGCCCAAGCCACAAAAACTTTGCCGACCCCTGATCGAGACTCTGCTTCAAATGAAAATGAAATAAAATTTTAAAAACTTGTTCAGAGGTTAGGCTACATCTGCTCTTTACTGAGTAATTGCTATGTATAGAACAATGGTTGCTCACCCTGATTTGCTTGCATTGAGGTTCTACGTTTTCTTATTTATCAGTAGTTTATTCTAAGCTTTTAGAGCTTTTCCCCATCACTTTCCTAACGGTAAAATCTGCTTTGTTGTTGTTGTTGTTGTTGTTGTTGTTGTTGTTGTTGTTGTTGTTGTTGTAAAGTGGATTTGTTGAGCCAGAGTGCTTTAATCCACTTCTTAATTGAACAAACCTAGATTTCCAGTAGGGAAATCCTCTCAGTATATCCCTTCCACAATATACTGGCAGTCTGGAGGCAACCTGAGGGAGAAGCAGGTGAACTCTGAGTGTGTCTTACCCAGATGAGGAACCAGAGCAGACAGGTAGGAATGCAGATTCACCCTGGCAATGTGGACCCCCAAATGCCATCTGTTCTAATCGCTCATAAAAAGTCAGGTGCTTTCAAACCCCCACCCCTGTGGAGAGCTTAGATGGAGATTTTTCCGTGAGACAGATGCGAACATCAAAGCCAACTAGCATCATATGTTTAAGCGCTGATGTACTTTGGGGACATTGCAGGCATTAAGGCAATTTGCATATCATAATCTGTAAGAAGCGATCATCAAAAAGAGAAAGGGGAAGAAACCCAGTCATTAAGGTTAGCAGCGTCCAGAGAAACCCATTATTGAAATATATACTGCACCGTCCACAGAGATTTGCCCAGTGAATTTAGCTACAACTTCTAATCCAAGAATTGGCTCCTCATCCAGTGCCAAAGGACCCCTCCACCTTGTAAATATGCAGTGAATCAGAAGAAAAGGTGCAGCTGATGGGAGAATTATAACTTCATGCAATTTATGTGCAATTTGCATATTATATTCATGTATGTGACAGGGGTTGAGCAACCACTAATGGGCTCCTCTCTCGTCTGTAGAAATATGTTAATCGTGAGCAACTGAGGATTTGAAAAGCTTGAGACTGCCTTTGATATAGATCAGGAGCATGAAGCACTTTTCAGCCTGGGGGCTGCATTCCTTTCTAGGCAACCTTGGAGAGGCAGAGGAGAGTGGATGTGAGGGGCAGAGGCAAAGGCGGGTGAGCAATGAACATGAACTTTGCCTTTATATAGCAGGCTAGTTTCTATACATGCTCCCATGTCCCTCTCTGCTCTCCATCTGGCAAGAAGCATGACTGGAGCTCAAGAGCACAGTCCAGCCAGGCAAAAACACTCAAGGAGGGTATGAAGCAGGATTAGTGAGTGTGGAATAAATAAATGCAAAAGAGTTTTATTCTTAGGGAAGGTATGGTGAGGATGACCACAGTGGCGAAGCTGCATGCTCCGCTACCGGGGGTGGAGAGCAGGCAGGGGCATGGCTGGTGCCTGCCTCCCGGGGGCCTGGCATGCTGCCTGCGGAGGCATGGCACGCATCCCGGGGACGTGGTACTGTCGGACCTTGCATTCAACCGAGCTCCTCCTCCGGTTGAGTCCTCCGACGATGATTAATGACCTGAGCCTCTGATAAGGCTCCAGGCACGATCCCTCATTACGCACAGTATCAAAGCAGCACACAGGGAAGGACGAGATAGTATGAGCTACATTGCAAAGAGTTTTATTTCTAACTACGCGGACAGAAAAGAAATATACATGCTCTCTCTGTGAAAGGCAGAGAGCAACTGAAAAACAAAAGAACAGGAAACCAGTAAACATCACATCCGTCTTCCGTGAGACTTCCAACAGCCTGGAATCTCTGGAATGCAAAACAGAGTCTTGTGACTCCAAGCACTGCACAGTGGCACAAACAGAAACTAACAGGTACGCCGCCTGCGAGGGTGTGGCGTGCTGCCCACAGGGGCGTGGCACACATTCTGGGGACGTGGTGCGCCATCTGTGGGGGCGTGCTGCCTGGTGCACAGGGGGGTGCTCAGCACGTGTCCGGGGGGGGTGCTGCGATGGCACCCTACCGGAATAGTGGTACCAGGGGCGGTCTGCTCCCTCCGCACTCCCGTTCCTCCGCCAGTGGATGACCATGCCTGCCTTAAGACCAATTCTGTGAGCAAAGAGGTTCAAAGGAGCCCCAAGGAGGGCCCCTTTGCAGAACAGTTTATCTGCATGTTTTACAACCTATCTTTACAACCTGAGTTGTAAATGTCTTACATCCTGCGTTGCTGAGACAAAGCAAATGTTGGACTCACAAGCTTGACTCCCTAAGAGGCTCTTTTCCTGGCTAATGTCACAATTAAGTAAAGAATGTGTTAGAAGTAGATTGTTAGCCTTGAAAAAGGGATAGGCTTATAGTTTAGAGGTGACCCGAGATAACAAGGAGAAATAGCAGGAGAACTAGTACTCTTGCTCAAATGCTTCATGAGTATTATAAAACACACCCCTATTGTAAAAACTGCTAATTTAAAAGCACATGGGATGTATGTTATTGGTGGGGGCACATATTAAAGGTAAAGGGACCCCTGACCATTACGTCCAGTCGTGACCGACTCTGGGGTTGCACCGCTCATCTTGCTTTAGTGGCCAAGGGAGCCGGCGTACAGCTTCCGGGTCATGTGGCCAGCATGACTAAGCCGCTTCTGGCGAATCAGAGCAGCGCACGGAAACGCCGTTTATCTTCCCACCAGAGTGGTACCTATTTATCTACTTGCACTTTGACGTGCTTTCGAACTGCTAGGTTGGCAGGAGCAGGGACTGAGCAATGGGAGCTCACCCCATCGCGGGGATTCAAACCGCTGACCTTCTGATCAGCAAGCCCTAGGCTCTGTGGTTTAACCCACAGCGCCACCCGTGTCCCTATGCTAGAAAAAGGAGGCAGCAAAACTCCCTTAGTACGTATCTGGGTATGCAGAACTGAAGCTTTTTGTGGCCATATTTGGTAAAAATAAAAATGAGGATGCAGAGGCCTGGGCAGGAGCAAAGAGGCGCTCAAAGACTCGCAGCCGTACCACAGATGTGCTTGTTCACATGTAAGCCATACCTATTTCCCAAGGAAATTTCTGTCCAAAGGCAGGAGAAGCAGCTGACTGGACACAGAGATTCTGCATTGCCGAGGACTTCCGGAGGCGGCGCGACCGGTAATGGCTGCCTTCTCCGAGTAAGGAGAAGGGAGCTCCGCTGTAAACGGGTCGTCCGCTACGGCGAAGCGGAGACCCATTTAGGAAAACCACAGGTGGCAGAAGCCTGTGGTCTCGGGACCCGGCGGGCGCCAGAAGCAGCCCCCAAAACGTTGAAGGGACCCCGTAAGGGGCTCCGGATCGCGGAGGGGGTAGCGGCGCTGTGGGTCGTTGCGCAAACAGCGAAGTGAAGCCGCATTGCTGTTGCCGGTCAGCGCTGTCCTTTCTTCCTGCAACTTTTCTGAACTTTGGAAACTACAACCCGTGAGTAAATTTGGACATTGAAAACTTTCTGAAACTTTTGTCAACTTTCTGAAACTTTTTGAGAACTTTATGAAACTTTTAAAACTTTTTTAAAAAAGTTGAAATCTGGCTGAAAACGGAGTGAGGATAAGCAGGAAGCCCATCTCCCGCTATACTGAACTTTAAGCAAAGAGCAGGAGGAGTGGAGACAAAAAGTTATGCGTTAACTAAATGCTGGCACCCTGTTAAAGCAGTTTTCTGAGTGAAAGACTTTGAGCTATTGACTTTTGCTGGTTATATTCGGGGTGCACTGATATCCTTCTTCTGTGGCACCAGTGGATTATAAAATAAATAAGAATCTCTGGTGCTGGAGCTGCCTGGATGAGCACCAGTTTGCAACTTTGGATACATTGAATTCAGATTTTGAAACATTCTGAGTTGGAACTGGATACTTTGAAACTGTTGCAGTCAAGGCACTGTAAGAAACACTGTTTTGCTTTAAGTTTTACTCTGCTAAAAATAATACATTGTGGAGGCGGAAGACATGGATTTAAATTTATAAGTTTAACTTGGATTTGATCTTTTCCCTGAAGACGTATTAAGCTCCCTCTAGAGGATTTTGGACTTACAGCAGTGACTTTGTTTTACTTTCCCTTTCCCGGCCTCTGTTTGACTATTGCATCTGGGACTCTGCTTTCTCATGGGAACAACTTGGATTGACCTTGGATTACAGATAACTTTGGAATGAGTGGCGCAAGGAGAAGAGGAAGGACTAAACAAACAACTCTAACTTTATCTGCAGCCTCACAGCGTAGATCTTCTGTGCCGGCCTTGCCTTCCACTTTGCCTCCAGACATAGAGGCGGCCTCCCTAATACAGGCAGGGGAGGGTGAGACAGAGGAGCTGCACCTGGGAGATATGGCTTCAGGGACAAGTAGCTCTGTCTTGGAGAAAATTTTGGAGAAACTGGAGGCTCTGGACAAGAAGGCTGATTTGCATACAGCTAAAATTGAACAGAACACAGAAAGCTTGAATAAGCTGACTGGACAAGTTGCACAGAATGCCCAGTCTATTGGAGAATTAAAGGAGGCTGTAGGTGAAAATCGTAAACTGGCTGAAGATACTAGTCAAAGATTGGAAGAACTTGAGAAAGAAGTAAGACCACTCAGCAAACAAGTTGGAGAACATCAGATTTACTTTTTGATGACAGAACTGCGAAACAGGGAGACCAACTTGAGGATACGGTCAATACCAGAGGTGGAAGAAGATAATTTTATTGAATTTCTAACTAAGGAATTTGCCAAGTTTTGGAAGTTAGAGGAAAAAGACTTTAAAATTGTATCTGCTTTCAGGCTTGGCAGAGTCAGAAGGACAGAGAAGCCCAGAGATTGTTTGATAACACTGAGATCAAAGGAGGAAAGGGACAAGATTTTGGGCCTGCACTACGAAAAGTCACTAGACATTTTGGGCAAGAGAATTGAAATCTACAAGGACATTCCTAAGCAGTTGCTGGACCTTAGATCTAACTACACGGAATTGGCAAGACTGTTGAGAAGCAACGCAATTATCTTCAGGTGGGAGTTTCCACAAGGATTATCCTTTACCTACAGAGGGAGAAAGATCAAAATCAAAACGGTGGAAGATAGAGACAAGTTTTTGGGAGCACACGGAGAAGACCTCCACAAAGGACTTGGATTGCCAGCGCCAGAACTTCCAGGGGAGCCCGCCCCCTCGGATCCTCAAGGACCGGAGAACAAGGTACCACCCCAGAAAGAATAACCAGATCTATCCAGGATGTCTCTGCAGCTTTTGAGTTGGAACATAAATGGCTGTAACAGTCCCGAAAAAAGGTCTAAAATTTTTCATATTCTAAAAAAGGAACAATTGGACATTATATGCTTACAAGAAACACATGTGATTAGGCTCCATAGAAAGGTGTTAATAAATAAAAGGCTTGGTCAAGAATTTATATCATCGGATACAGTTAAAAAGAGAGGTGTAGTGATCTATGCAAAAGAGAGCCTTTCACCAAAATTTCTCTTTAAAGATGAAAGTGGAAGAATCCTCGCAATAGAAGTACAGTATCAAGGAGAAAAAATTTTGATATTAGGAATTTATGCTCCAAATGAAGGAAAATCGGATTTTTATAAGAAGTTGCACGAGATCATGCTGGATTATCTGGATTATAACAACGTCATCATGATGGGGGACATGAACGGGGTCGTATCAACAAATATGGATAAGTCACAGAACCAGAACATTACTAAAGAGGGAAGACTACCTAAGACCTTTTTTGAAATGACTGACAATATGGACTGGGTTGACATCTGGAGAGTTAGAAACCCCCTGGGAAGAGAAGGAACATTCTTTTCTGAAGCTCAACTGACTTGGACACGAATCGACCAAATATGGATAACTAGAAGTCTGGCACCTAAGGTGAGGAAGGTGGAAATCTGCCCTAAAACATGCTCCGACCATAACGCCTTGAGAATGGATATGACATTGATCCCAATCGGCTCCTTTAGATGGAAGATGAATGATGGCCTGTTTAGAGATCAAAGAATTGTAAAGAAGGCCCAAAAAACCTTAAAGGACTATTTTGAGATTAATTTGAACACTACGGTGGAAAAAAGAACTATCTGGGATGCAAGTAAAGCTGTGATGAGAGGGTTCTTGATTCAACAGAATTCCTTAAAGAAAAGACTGCAAAATGAAAAGAAAGATAAAATTCTGGAAAGTATCAAAGAGTTGGAGAAGAAGTTAAGATCTAACCCGAAGTCCCAACCGATTCTGAGAGAAATTAAACTTTATCAGGCGCAATATTCCAAGCTGATAAATCAGGAAATAGAATGGAAGATTAAAACAATGAAACAAAAAACTTTTGAATCGGCAAATAAATGTGGGAAACTGCTAGCTTGGCAGTTGAAAAGGAGACAAAGATTAAATACAGTAACAAACTTAGAGGTTGAAGGAAGGAACATTCAGAACCCGGGAGAGATTAGAAAGTGCTTCCAGAGGTATTTTAAAAAGTTATATACTCAAGGGCCACAAGATGAAATAGAGATTACACAATTTTTGGAGAGAAATGGATTAGCAAAGCTGTCAGAAGAAAATAGAACAATTTTAAATGGCAAAATAACACGACAAGAGATTGAACAGGCCATCCTGAGTCTGAAACAGGGCAAATCACCAGGGCCAGATGGACTGACCTCTAACTACTACAAGACATTGAAGGATTATTTGATACAACCTTTGTTGGAGGTCAGTAATGAAATAATGGAGGGGAAGAAGGCGCCTGAATCGTGGAAAGAAGCATTTATCACATTGATTCCAAAGTTAGAAACTGAAAAGACACAACTCAAGAATTACCGTCCCATCTCCCTTTTAAATGTGGATTACAAAATATTTGCAGATGTTTTGGCACGAAGATTTAAGAAAGTTTTAAGTGAGATAATCCATAAAGACCAGGCAGGCTTTCTCCCGGGCAGACATATGTTTACTAACACAAGGAACATCATAGACATATTGGAACTTTTACAAACAAACATAAACACTAAAGCAGTTTTAATTTTTATAGACGCGGAGAAAGCCTTTGACAACATTTCTTGGAAATTTATGAAGGGGAATTTAAAAGAAATGGGAGTGGGACGGGGGTTTGAGAACGGGATTGAGGCAATATATTCAGAACAAAAGGCTAAACTGATAGTTAACAATGTGGTTACAGAAGAGTTTAAAATTGAAAAAGGTACACGACAAGGCTGCCCGATTTCCCCATTACTGTTTATTTCGGTTCTGGAAGTGCTCCTGAATATGATTAGGGGGGACCGGTTGGTGGAAGGGATTCAGGTCGGAGCGAAACAATATAAACTTAAAGCTTTTGCAGATGACCTAGTTCTGACATTACAGGAGCCGGAGTCTAGTTTGAAAAGAGTACTACAACTGATTCAAAACTTTGGTCGAGTGGCAGGATTTAAGTTAAATAAGCAAAAAACTAAAGTTTTGGGGAAAAACGTGACAGATATTGAGTTGGAACAGCTTCAGAAAGAGACAGAACTAAATGTGGTTAAAAAAGTTAAATACCTAGGGGTAAACATAACAGCAAAAAATCTGAGTTTATTTAAAGATAATTATGAAAAATGTTGGTCAGAGATTAAGAGAGACTTGGATAGTTGGTCAAGACTAAAACTTTCTTTGTTAGGCCGAATAGCTGCCATCAAGATGAATGTATTGCCAAAAATGTTATTTTTGTTTCAGACACTGCAGATTGTAGACAAGACAGAGTGCTTCCGGAAGTGGCAGAAAGATATTTCTAAATTTGTCTGGCAGGGCAAAAAGCCCAGAATTAAATTTAAAATATTAACAGATGCGAAAGAAAGAGGGGGCTTTGCCCTGCCAGATTTAAAGTTGTATTATGAAGCTGCAGCTTTCTGCTGGTTAAAAGATTGGTTACTTCTTGAAGATACGGATGTCTTGGATTTGGAAGGTTTTAATAATGCGTTTGGATGGCATGCATATTTATGGTATGATAAAGCTAAGATAAATAAGGCCTTCAAGAACCATATTGTCAGAAAATCAGTCTTTAATGTCTGGACAAAATATAAAGACTTACTGGAGAATAAAACTCCGAGGTGGCTGTCACCCCTGGAGGCTAAGGCTCGGAAAAGAGCCAATATGGAGGCCAACTGGCCAAAATATTGGGAGATAATAGAAAAGGATGGTGACAACTGGAAATTGCAGAGTTTAGAAAAGATGAGAGACAAAGTGCGAGACTGGTTACACTATGCTCAGATTAAAGAAGTGTTTAAAAATGACAAAAAGCTAGGATTCCAAGTGGAAAAGTCAAAGTTAGAAACTGAACTGTTAGAACCTAAGACTAAGGTACTTTCAAGAATGTATAACTTGCTGCTGAAATGGAACACACATGACGAAATGGTAAAATCAACAATGATAAAATGGGCGCAGGATATTGGGTATAATATTATGTTTGAAGATTGGGAAAGGTTGTGGACCTCTGGGCTGAACTTCACTGCATGTAATGCGTTGAAGGAAAATGTGATGAAAATGATGTATAGATGGTACATGACCCCTGTTAAACTGGCTAAAATATACCATTCGTCTGATAGCAAATGTTGGAAATGTAAGGAAAATGAAGGAACATTTTTTCACCTCTGGTGGACCTGCCCTAGAGTGAAGGCCTTTTGGGAGAAGATATATAATGAATTAAAAAAGGTGTTTAAATACACCTTCACTAAGAAATCAGAGGCCTTTCTCCTGGGTATTGTCGGCCAGAGTGTGTTAAAAGAGGACAGAACATTCTTTTTGTACGCAACAACAGCAGCAAGAATATTAATTGCCAAGAATTGGAAAACTCAGGAGCTACCCACTGTGGAAGAATGGCAGATGCAACTGATGGACTATATGCAATTAGCCGAGATGACCGGCAGAATTCGAGACCAGGGAGAAGAAAGGATGGAAGAAGACTGGAGGAAATTTAAGATTTATTTACAAAAATATTGTAATTTGGCTGAGTGCTGAATTGGATGCCAGTGCAGACAATTGTCTACCATTAAATTAGATTTAAGGTTGAATTATATGTCAAACCAAATTAAGATTATTAATTAAGATGAATTAAATGATAATTTGTTTGAAACTAATTTAATAATGATGTAAGTGTATGCGGGAG